>NW_028232893.1:30002500-31250000 GCF_057557595.1 Rhyacophila brunnea | reverse complement strand
GCTTACTGAGCTGAAAAAGGCAGCGATTAAAGCAAAACACAAGATGCAAAACTCTGGATCAACAAGAAGATTGACGATCACTTTACCAGAATATCTCGAAGCAAAAGAAAAATACAAGAGTGCCATCGACAAGGCAAAAACCGAATCGTGGAAACTCTACTGCTCGATTCAAACACGAGAAACAGTTTGGTCGACCGTCTATCGAGTATTGACAAGGACTTCAAAGAGATCAATCCCTGTTACGATGAGGACAGCAAGTGGAATGTGCAAAAATGCTGAAGAAACTGCAGAGGCTCTTCTACATCAATTCTTCCCAGATGATGACACATCGACCGAAGGAAGCGAACACGCTGAGATCAGAGAGGCTCTTAAAGCCAAACTTTCTTCAGCGGATGATCCTCCTTTTACGGAAGAAGAATTGACTGAGATCACTTGGGGAATGAATCCAAACAAAAGCCCAGGACATGATCACTTCACCGCAGACATTTGCTCACGCTTCATTGATGCATTCACAGAACTTTGTCTCGCAATGTTTAACGCTTGCCTTAGGCTGGAATACTTTCCCGACGACTGGAAAATCGCACAGGTTGTAGTCATCCCGAAACCTGGTAAAGAGGACTATTGCGACGTCAAATCGTACCGACCAATAGGCCTTCTACCGATTTTCGGCAAGATCCTTGAAAAACTCATGATCAGAAGGATCAACTGGCACCTTCATCATAACAATCTCATGAGCGAGGAACAGTATGGCTTCACTCCACAAAAATCGACAGAAGACGCATTAACCGACGCGGTCAATTTTATAACAGAGCATAGAGATAACAAACGAATAGTCATCGCGGTATCTCTAGATATAAGCGGCGCATTCGACAATGCCTGGTGGCCGATGCTGCTAAAGCAGCTCGCTGACAAAGACACACCGGCAAATCTCTATGCGCTGGTCCGCAGTTATCTTCGAAACAGAAAGGTTAACATAACACATGCAGGAGCAACAATGACCAAGCTGACGACGAAAGGATGCATCCAGGGATCGACATGCGGTCCGTCATTCTGGAACATCATATTGGACGATCTTTTAAAAATAGATTTCGGTCATGGCTGCAGGGTTCAAGCCTTCGCAGACGATGTTCTTCTTTTAGTAGAGGGACAAACTGTAGAGGGTGTAGAACTCTGCACTAATGAAGCTCTGAAGAAAGCAGCGGCCTGGGGAAGAAAAGCAAAACTGCACTTCTCGGAGGAAAAGACCAATGTGATGATAATGACAAGGAAAAAACTCACCGCTCTGCCGAAGATAAAAATGAATGGAGTTGCCTTGACGCCAGTAGAACACTTCAAAATCTTAGGTGTCACAATTGACAAAAACCTGAATTGGTCCCGCCACATCGACAACGTTGCGAAGAAGGCGGCTGGAATTGCTTCAAAATTGATGAGAGCCGCAAAACCTACATGGGGATGTTCTCCAGAGGTGACGCAGCAACTCTATCATGGAGTGATCGAGCCGATGGTCTTGTACGCGGCGAACGTATGGGGCGAGGCAGCCAATAAAAAGACAAACAAGAAGAAACTGGATGCACTCCAAAGGCAGATGGCCATCAGAGCTTGCCGTGGCTACCGGACAGTCTCCCTGACATCAACTCAGGCACTCACAGGATTCACTCCACTGGACCTCAAGATTAAAGAACGTATCGCGATCTCCAAAATCAAACGATCGGGAAAAACAAACTTCTTGCCATCGGATAGAAGATACCAAGGAGTTGAACGATTCTATGATCTCCCACATCCATCCACGCGTATGACACAAACTGTCCGCTACTGGGACCAAGACGTCCCAGACATAGAGGATGAGGAACTGAGAATCTTCACGGACGGCAGTGTCCTGGATGGAAAAGTAAGCGCAGCGATAGTTCCATGTGAAAAGGGTAAAGAATACCAGGCGAGAACACTCAAGTTAGCTGACTGTTGCTCGATATTCCAGGCGGAATTGACGGCAATAAATAGCGCCTTAGATTGGATCCTCAATAAACGAAAACCCTGGAAAATTGCAAGAATTCTCACGGATTGCAAGTCTGGGGCACAAAGCATAGCATCTGTATCGGTCAATCCTCTTGTCGCGGATGCCCAGCGAAATCTGAGAGCGATAGGAGAGACTGGACTGACAGTGGAAATTTGCTGGATCAGAGCCCACGTAGGCCTAAGCGGAAATGAAAGAGCCGACGCCAAAGCAAAGGATGCTACGCGTAAAAAGACGGCACCGACGTACGACAAATTTCCACTAAGCTATGCGAAGAGAAAACTTAAGGAAAGTACCCTCGACACCTGGAACGGCCGCTACAGAGCCTCAAGTACGGGAAAGATTACAAAAATGTTTTTCCCGAACATTTTGGATGCCTTCAGATACCAGACTTTCTCTAAGCCGAGCTTCGAAACAACGCAGATCTTCACCGGCCACGGAGCCTTCAATGAATACCTTTGCAGATTCAAAGTGAGTCAAGCAGACGGCTGTCAGTGTGATGGTAACATCACGCAGTAAAATCCGGAAAACTCTTGGAAAACTTCTTTCAGGTTGTTTTCGGATTTATCCCGCGCGTTGAGATCTCTTTCGATATTGACGCTTGACCGAACGTTGATGTCCCCGGCTACGACTGCGTAGACCGTAGAGCTACATTGTTATTGAGTGTACGTCGTCCTTCATCGTCGGCCTTTTGATTTGGAGACGATTCATATTCCATCCCTTCCGCTCTCTGAGTATTCCTTACCCAGGGCAGCGACTCGGGTGTCACTCCATATCACCCGCGCGACTGAATAGTGGAGAGGTATTTCCCCGATTGCAGTCAACTGGTCGCTTACACGGCATAGTGGGCTGCAAAAATGTGTGACAGCGCTAGCAGCTGGGTTCCGTCCGAAGGGTAACCAGTCCCTTGTTCGGTGATTCTGCGTTGGTGCATACCGGCTCCGCTGCGCACGACCTTTCTTCTGAGTCTGGTTGTCCGCTACAGTTTAAGACTGGTGCGGATCATCCGGAGTCAGACAGATTCAGTTCAACAGTCTCACGCACTCGGTTGACCGAAGTTCGTTGACGACGTTCACTTTCACGAAGGGGAGTTGAACTTCCATCAATTCCCCTTCCCTAGACATGCCCAATGTGCAGAGGTCGCCGCCGTCGACGCCGTCTGGCGGCGATGCCAGGGCCCCAGAGAGATCACGATCTAGCCCGAACCTGACAGAGACTGGGAGAACTTTGCGCGCAGCGATCGCGGGAACGGAGAAGAAGACCGGAACTTCCGAGGTACAACCCAAGCCACCATCCAAGCCCGTCACCATTCCCACCTCAACTGGAACAACGATACCAGCCAAGTCCACAACAAAGATCACTACCAGGCAGACAAGGAAGACGGTGGAGAAGGATCTCGCTTCGTTATCTCCTGAGATGGCTGCTAAGAAGACCGCTCACACCCAGATGACACAACCGATCCAGGACGTTACCCCGACACAGCATGTTTCCCAGCCTGAATCCGCGTCCTTAAAAACTAACACTGTAGACTCTCTTTCTTTACAGGTAATAAATTTATCAACTAAAGGCCTGCGCATGGTAGACCCCTTAAAGGGGAATATCACGAAAGAGACCAGAGAAGGATTGATGTCCATATTCACGGACATCATCGACCTGGCCGCAGAGTTGACAAAAAAATGCCAGTCAAAGGAAACCACGTTCCTGAAGGAGAAAATAGCGCTAATCCAAAAGAGCGCTATGATCAACCCTCCCTCAACAGCCGGACCTACCTCATTCAGCTATGCTTCGGTGGCAGCGTCGGGTTCTTCCCATGCTGTAATCGTCAGTGCAGCTGACAAAACCAAAACTACCTCCGACATTAAAGCAGCCTTAAGGCAAGATGTGAGGCCCTCTGAGCTGAAAGTTGGAGTCAGCGGACTCATAGCCGCCAAGGACAACAAAGTAATCATCAAATGCCCGACCTCCAACGACGCCGACAGAATCAGAGCCGCTCTTCCAAGGCTGACCAAAGGAAACATGGTCGCTAAGGAAGGCAAACGGCTAGCGCCAACTGTTGTTCTCAAAGGAATCGAAAAAGAAACCAAAGATGATGAGATTGTGAAATATATTCTCCAGCAGAATGACTCTATTTTTGAAGCCGTCGGCCAGGATAAAGAAGCCATTAAGCTACAAAGGACTTTCCGGAACAGAAACAGCGACCGCCTAAGAAATGCCGTATTAACCGTCAACAGCGACGTCCGAGAAGCCATGATCAGCCAGGGAAGGATAAGCATCGGATACCAGCGAGTGCAGGTAGAGGATAGCTGCCCCATCATGCAATGTTACAAGTGCATGGGATTTGGACATTCATTAGCCAGGTGCATGGAGAGCAAGGATCGTTGTTTACACTGCGCTGGCGAGCACAAATCCATGTCTTGCACGAAGAAGGAGCAAGAAGAGGAACACCACTGCTGGAATTGTATTAAAATGGCCAAAGGTAAGACCGAGGTGTCAAAACACAGAGCCAACGACAAGAATTGTCCTTATCGGATTAAAATGATGATGCGAACCATGGAAAGAGTCAACTATGGCTAACTCCATCGTTCCAAATACCACCGGGACCCAATTAAATACTACAGGCACCACAAAAGTAATTCAGTGGAATTTGGGCCGCTGCAAAGCGGCACAAGAAGAAGCACTGGCCAATAAGAGGGGCGCGGATATATTGCTGCTACAGGAACCTTACACTGGCAATACCGGCAGAATCAATGCTCCGGGGGTCACTGTTTATCAATCAGTGACTTCCAAGGAGCGGGTCTGCAAAGCGGCAATAATTATCTGCAAATCCACGATAAATGGCATAATGCTGAGCAAATTCAGTGACTCAAATACCACACTTGTAAGAATTACCACAGAAGCTGGACCTCTTGTTATTGGATCTATGTACGTGGAGCCAAACGCCGACATTGCCCCAATATTGGGAAAACTCACACTGCTTGGAGATGTTCCAATCCTCATAGGGAGTGACCTTAACGCAAAAAATGTGTGGTGGGGGAGCGCGAAGACCGATAGAAGGGGCGAAGAAGTCGCAGATTTCCTTTCAGAACTCAATCTGAACATTCTCAATGAAGGAAATCGACCCACCTTCGAAACCTATCGTGACAACCGTCACATCACAAGCGTTATAGACATGACATTCTGCTCTTCAAGTTTTCTGGACACTGTTCACAGGTGGAGAGTAGAATCAAATGATAACCAACTCAGCGACCATAATCCTATTTCTTTCGAAATTTCCACAAAGATTTGGAATCCCACAGATCCGAAAACTGCCCTTTATAATACAAAAAAAGCGAACTGGGAAAAATTTTCGAAAGATATTAAAAACAAACTGACGGATATACACGCTTCTGAAAACTATTTTTCTGAAGTGAGCAACTCGCTTGTGTTGGAAAAGAAAATAAACGCATTGATGGACATCTTGGGAGAATCGTGCAAATCAAGTATACCAATCAGGAAACCTTTCAAAAGACAGCCCTGTCCTTGGTGGAACGATGACCTCGATAAGCTCAAGAAAGACGCAATCAAATGTAAGCACAGACTTCAGAATTCAGGAAGACTCCGAAGAGAGACCAAAACGCTTCCGGAATATCTTGAAGCGAAACAAACTTATAAAGATGCAATTGCGAAAACCAAAATCGAGTCTTGGAAAAATTACTGCGCATCACAGACGAAAGAAACCGCTTGGTCAGCAATTCACAGAGTTCTGGTAAACCGAAGAAAGACCACTCCACCAGCGACGCTCAAAGATGGCGACGAGTATTTAGCTTCGGCTGAAGAATCCGCTCAGCGCCTATTGGATAAGTTTTTCCCGGACGACACCATACAAAATGAAACCAACGAACAGATTAACATCAGACGTATGGCGGAAATTCTACCCTACACCCCAAACGACCCGATATTCACTGAAGAAGAGATCGAGGATATAGTTTCAAACATAAGTCCACATAAGGCACCCGGAGAAGATCACTTCACCGCCGACATTTGCCTTCATTTCTTCAACGTGGATAGGTCATTAGTATTGGGTATGTATAACGCATGTCTCAGAGTGAGCCACTTTCCAGCTCAATGGAAAATAGCGAGGGTTGTTGTCATTCCCAAGCCGGGAAAAGACGATCTTCAAGACATCAAGTCCTACAGACCGATCGGCCTCATTTCAGTATTTGGAAAAGTACTGGAAAAGCTGATGATAAATCGGATAAACTGGCATTTTCATCGAAAAGGTAAGTTGAGTCAAAAGCAATATGGTTTTACGCCCCAGAAATCAACAGAAGACGCTCTGAACGCTTCAGTCAACGAAATCAGGACTGCGCTGCAAGACAAGAAGATGATCATAGCAATCTCGCTCGACATCAGATGAGCCTTTGATAATGCTTGGTGGCCATTTCTAATGTGCCAGCTGAGAAGCAAGAAGTGCCCTCGGAACTTGTTTACGCTAGTGAAGAGCTATCATCAACAAAGGAAAGTCATACTGTCACATTTTGATGCCACGCTCCAGAAGGTTACGACCAAAGGATGCGTTCAGGGATCATCTTGCGGACCGAGCTTTTGGAATTACATCTTAGATGATGTACTTCAGGAGGACTTGGGCCCTGGAGCTGAACTGAGAGCATTTGCGGATGACCTGCTATTGATTGCTACAGCCAACAATACGACAGAGCTTGAAAATATGACTGACAAGGCGTTGAAATTCATCACATCATGGGGCTCTAAAGCCAAACTACACTTTGCAGAAGACAAAACCAACGCGATGTATATTACCAGAAAAAAGGACCGACAGCGAAACATTTACATGAACGGAGTTCAACTTAAATACGTGGATCACTTTAAGGTTCTCGGTCTCACCATAGATCGCCACCTTAACTGGTCCAAACACGTCGACAACATTTGTAAAAAGGCCGCAAGCATCACGAACAAATTGATCAGAGCCGCCAAACCCACATGGGGTGCGTCGCCGGGGGTTATGCAGCAAATATATTTAGGTGCTGTCGAGCCTCTGATAACGTACGCTTCCAGCGTGTGGGCGGACGCGGTAAAGAAAAAAGTCAACCGTAAGAAACTGAACTCCATTCAAAGACAAATTGCCATTAGATCTTGCAAAGGATACAGAACGATCTCTCTAGTTTCTGCTCAGGTCTTGAGCGGCTTCATGCCACTTGACCTGAGGATCAAGCAGCTTGCAGAAGCATATGAGGTAAAGAAGACTCTCACCCTGCAGGACTTGCCGCAAGACAGAGTCTACCAGGGAACCGGAGACTTTTTCTCACTCCCTCATCCCTCGGAACGCAACCGCATTGACCATGGATACTATGATCAGACTCTGCCTGAGGCAACGCAGAATGAACTGAGAATCTTCACTGATGGCAGTCTCTTGAACGGCAAAGTGGGTGCAGCATTTGTACCTTACGATGGCGTGAGAGAGTTGCCGTCGAGAAAGATCAAACTCGACGACATCTGCTCAGTGTTTCAGGCGGAACTCCTGGCGATCCGAGAAGCTTTGAGCTATGTTCTGAAGAAATCACCAAACAGATGGAAGCAAATAACGATCTTGACAGACTGCAAATCAGGCGTCCATGCAATAACGGACCGAAATTCGGTCAATCCTATTGTCATGGACATTAAAACTGATATCCAGGAACTACGATGCAGAAAACAGAACGTGCACATCGGCTGGATAAGGAGTCACTGCGGAATCCTAGGAAATGAAAAAGCGGACGAAAAGGCTCGAGAGGCTACTCTTAAAAAGACGGCCCCAGATTTTGCCAAGTTACCGCTCAGTTTTGCCAAAAGGAAAATAAAAAGCAGGACTCTTCAACTCTGGAATGATCGATATTTGAAAGAAACGACAGGAAATATTACTAAAATGTTTTTCCCAACAATTTTCCATGCCTTTGATTTCAGGAGAATGCAGGAAGTTGGCTTTGAACTCACACAATTCCTCACGGGTCACGGTGGGTTCATGAGCTACCTGCATCGATTTAAGCTCTCCGAGATCGACAGCTGCCCGTGTGATGATACGACTCCTCAAGATGTCCCTCATCTTTTTATGCATTGCCCCATTTTCAGCTTCCAAAGACAGCAGCTGGAGGCGCGATGCAGGAGTCTAGATGAGGACCTATGCGACATCGGATCCGTGATAGTTCACAAGGAACTATCACGAAAGGTAGTATCATACATGATCAAAATAGTGCAGGATATTGGCAAAATAAACAAAGCCAGGACACAAAATGCCGAACACTCTTCAAGTGAAACGGAAGGCCTGGTGATTTCTGTCAACAGTCCGTCTTCTCCTGAAGAGTTTTCTGTGGTTTCCTCTTCACAAGAGCAAATGCGGAGAAGTTCCTGTTAAGACCCACAGTAGTATATCCCTCCTGATCCCAACACTATATAGTAGAAAAAAGACTAATAAATAAAGAAAACTCCAATTGAAGATCTACAAACCTTGTACATAATAAGCAAGGTCAATAATAAATGCAACTCCCATATTAAAAAAAACCTAACCTAACCTAACCTAACCTAACCTAACCTAACCTAACCTAACCCAGTTGCTTTTTTTATCTTGCAGGGAACCACACGCATGTTTGCCTTCTCTCCATTAAAAAAAAAAATCCATATCTCGAAAACTACGTTGTTTTTACAAATTCTTTTTGCCGTAAAGTGAAAATACAAGTGTAATATATATGTGTGAGTGTTATTATTAAATTATCCTGAGGGATTCCTAGGATATTAAGTTTTGTGTGTTAACCACGTGTTCGGCATTGCCGAAAGTGAGGTTATGTGTACAATTTAAAGTGTCAAATATTCTTGTGACAATTTGTTTATTCTGTTTCTTACTATTACCTATCAACTCTTTTACATACCGATTTTTTTTTTTTTTAAATACCTTCTTTTAGTCTTAGTTTAACATTGACAGTGATCGGACGTGCTCCCGGCGATTGTGTGCTGGAAAACTCCGGAAAACTCATTCCGAAGTCCGTACACCTACAATGTCGGAAAAGCTCGGAAAAATCCAGTGAAATCCGGAAAACTCCTGGAAAAATCTTTTGCCTTCAAGATTAAATTTTCTTCGAAATCTTGCCCGTGCGTCGAAGTCTCTTGCCGGATCCTCAACCTCATACTCTTGGACTGGTCCCAGCAGATTGAGTAGGCGGAAAATTCCGGAAAAATTCTTGCTGAAGTCCGAGCACCTACAATGTCGGAAAAGCTCGGAAAAATCCAGTAAAATCCGGAAAACTCTTGGAAAACTTCTTTCAGGTTGTTTTCGGATTTATCCCGCGCGTTGAGATCTCTTTCGATATTGACGCTTGACTGAGCGTTGATGTCCCCGGCTACGACTGCGTAGACCGTAGAGCAACATTGTTATTGAGTGTACGTCGTCCTTCATCGTCGGCCCTTTGATTTGGAGACGATTCATATTCCATCCCTTCCGCTCTCTGAGTATTCCTTACCCAGGGCAGCGACTCGGGTGTCACTCCATATCACCCGCGCGACTGAATAGTGGAGAGGTATTTCCCCGATTGCAGTCAACTGGTCGCTTACACGGCATAGTGGGCTGCAAAAGGGTGTGACAGCGCTAGCAGCTGGGTTCCGTCCGAAGGGTAACCAGTCCCTTGTTCGGTGATTCTGCGTTGGTGCATACCGGCTCCGCTGCGCACGACCTTTCTTCTGAGTCTGGTTGTCCGCTACAGTTTAAGACTGGTGCGGATCATCCGGAGTCAGACAGATTCAGTTCAACAGTCTCACGCACTCGGTTGACCGAAGTTCGTTGACGACGTTCACTTTCACGAAGGGGAGTTGGCAGACAAGGAAGACGGTGGAGAAGGATCTCACTTCGTCATCTCCTGAGATGGCTGCTAAGAAGACCGCTCACGTCCAGACGACACAACCGATCTAGGACGTTACCCCGAAGCTTGTTTCTCAGCCTGAATCCGCGTCGTTAAAAACTAACACTGTAGACTCTCTTTCTTTACAGGTTATTAATTTATCAACTAAAGGCCTGCGCATGGTAGACCCCTTAAAGGGAAATATCACGAAAGAGACTAGAGAAGGATTGATGTCCATATTCACGGACATCATCGACCTGGCCGCCGAGTTGACAAAAAAATGCCAGTCACAGGAAACCACGTTCCTGAAGGAGAAAATAGCGCTAATCCAAAAGAGCGCTATGATCAACCCTCCCTCAACAGCCGGACCTACTTCATTCAGCTATGCTTCGGTGGCAGCGTCGGGTTCTTCCCATGCTGTAATCGTCAGTGCAGCTGATAAAACTAAAACTACCTCCGACATTAAAGCAGCCTTAAGGCAAGATTTGAGGCCCTCTGAACTGAAAGTTGGAGTCAGCGGACTCATAGCCGCCAAGGACAATAAAGTAATTATCAAATGCTCGACCTCCAACGACGCCGAGAGAATCAGAGCCGCTCTTCCAAGGCTGACCAAAGGAAACTTGGTCGCTAAGGAAGGCAAACGGCTAGCGCCAACCGTCGTTCTCAAAGGAATCGAAAAAGAAACCAAAGATGATGAGATTGTAGAATATATTCTCCAGCAGAATGATTCTATTTTTGAAGCCGTCGGCCAGGACAAAAAAGCCATTAAACTTCAAAGGACTTTCCGGAACAGAAACAGCGACCGCCTTAGAAATGCCGTCTTAACCGTCAACAGCAACGTCCGAGAAGCCATGATCAGCCAGGGAAGGATAAGTATCGGATACCAGCGAGTGCAGGTAGAGGACAGCTGCCCCATCATGCAATGTTACAAGTGCATGGGATTTGGACATTCATTAGCCAGGTGCATGGAGAGCAAGGATCGTTGTTTACACTGCGCTGGCGAGCACAAATCCATGTCTTGCACGAAGAAGGAGCAAGAAGAGGAACACCACTGCTGGAATTGTATTAAAATGATCGAAGGTAAGACCGAGGTGTCAAAACACAGAGCCAACGATAAGAATTGTCCTTATCGGATTAAAATGATGATGCGAACCATGGAAAGAGTCAACTATGGCTAACTCCATCGTTCCAAATACCACCGGGACCCAATTAAATACCACAGGCACCACAAAAGTAATTCAGTGGAATTTGGGCCGCTGCAAAGCGGCACAAGAAGAAGCACTGGCCAATAAGAGGGGCGCGGATATATTGCTGCTACAGGAACCTTACACTGGCAATACCGGCAGAATCAATGCTCCGGGGGTCACTGTTTATCAATCAGTGACTTCCAAGGAGCGGGTCTGCAAAGCGGCAATAATTATCTGCAAATCCACGATAAATGGCATAATGCTGAGCAAATTCAGTGACTCAAATACCACACTTGTAATAATTACCACAGAAGCTGGACCTCTTATTATTGGATCTATGTACGTGGAGCCAAACGCTGACATTGCCCCAACATTGGGAAAACTCACACTGCTTGGAGATGTTCCAATCCTCATAGGGAGTGACCTAAACGCAAAAAATGTGTGGTGGGGGAGCGCGAAGACCGATAGAAGGGGCGAAGAAGTCGCAGATTTCCTTTCAGAACTCAATCTGAACATTCTCAATGAAGGAAATCGACCCACCTTCGAAACCTATCGTGACAACCGTCACATCACAAGCGTTATAGACATGACATTCTGCTCTTCAAGTTTTCTGGACACTGTTCACGGGTGGAGAGTAGAATCAAATG
The DNA here is from genome assembly GCF_057557595.1 of Rhyacophila brunnea. Taxonomy (NCBI): domain Eukaryota; kingdom Metazoa; phylum Arthropoda; class Insecta; order Trichoptera; family Rhyacophilidae; genus Rhyacophila; species Rhyacophila brunnea. The sequence goes on along the minus strand of NW_028232893.1, from coordinate 31,238,296 downwards.
ATAACCAACTCAGCGACCATAATCCTATTTCTTTCGAAATTTCCACAAAGATTTGGAATCTCACAGATCCGAAAACTGCCCTTTATAATACGAAAAAAGCGAACTGCGAAAAATTTTCGAAAGATATTAAAAATAAACTGACGGATATTAACGCTTCTGAAAACTATTTTTCTGAAGTGAGCAACTCGCTTGTGTTGTAAAATAAAATAAACACATTGATGGACATCTTGGGAGAATCGTGCAAAGCAAGTATACCAATCAGGAAACCTTTCAAAAGACAGCCCTGTCCTTGGTGGAACGCTGAACTCGATAAACTCAAGAAAGACGCAATCAAATGTAAGCACAGACTTCAGAATTCAGGAAGACTCCGAAGAGAGACCAAAACGCTTCCGGAATATCTTGAAGCGAAACAAACTTATAAAGATGCAATTGCGAAAACCAAAATCGAGTCTTGGAAAAATTACTGCGCATCACAGACAAGAGAAACCGCTTGGTCTGCAATTCACAGAGTTCTGGTAAACCGAAGAAAGACCACTCCACCAGCGACGCTCAAAGATGGCGACGAGTATTTAACTTCGGCTGAAGAATCCGCTCAGCGCCTATTGGAGAAGTTTTTCCCGGACGACACCATACAAAATGAAACCAACGAACAGATTAACATCAGACGTATGGCGTAAATTCTACCCTACACCCCAAACGACCCGATATTCACTGAAGAAGAGATCTAGGATATAGTATCAAACATAAGTCCACATAAGGCACCCGGAGAAGATCACTTCACCGCCGACATTTGCCTTCATTTCTTCAACGTGGATAGGTCATAAGTATTGGGTATGTATAACGCATGTCTCAGAGTGAGCCACTTTCCAGCTCAATGGAAAATAGCGAGGGTTGTTGTCATTCCCAAGCCGGGAAAAGACGACCTTCAAGACATCAAGTCCTACAGACCGATCGGCCTCATTTCAGTATTTGGAAAAGTACTGGAAAAGCTGATGATAAATCGGATAAACTGGCATTTTCATCGAAAAGGTAAGTTGAGTCACAAGCAATATGGTTTTACGCCCCAGAAATCAACAGAAGACGCTCTGAACGCTTCAGTCAACGAAATCAGGACTGCGCTGCAAGACAAGAAGATGATCATAGCAATCTCGCTCGACATCAGAGGAGCCTTTGATAATGCTTGGTGGCCATTTCTAATGTGCCAGCTGAGAAGCAAGAAGTGCCCTCGGAACTTGTTTACGCTAGTGAAGAGCTATCATCAACAAAGGAAAGTCATACTGTCACATTTTGATGCCACGCTCCAGAAGGTTACGACCAAAGGATGCGTTCAGGGATCATCTTGCGGACCGAGCTTTTGGAATTACATCTTAGATGATGTACTTCAGGAGGACTTGGGCCCTGGAGCTGAACTGAGAGCATTTGCGGATGACCTGCTATTGATTGCTATAGCCAACAATACGACAGAGCTTGAAAATATGACTGACAAGGCGTTGAAATTCATCACATCATGGGGCTCAAAAGCCAAACTACACTTTGCAGAAGACAAAACCAACGCGATGTATATTACCAGAAAGAAGGACCGACAACCAAACATTTACATGAACGGAGTTCAACTAAAATACGTGGATCACTTTAAGGTTCTCGGTCTCACTATAGATCGCCACCTTAACTGGTCCAAACACGTCGACAACATTTGTAAAAAGGCCGCAAGCATCACGAACAAATTGATCAGAGCCGCCAAACCCACATGGGGTGCGTCGCCGGGGGTTATGCAGCAAATATATTTAGGTGCTGTCGAGCCTCTGATAACGTACGCTTCTAGCGTGTGGGCGGACGCGGTAAAGAAAAAAGTCAACCGTAAGAAACTGAACTCCATTCAAAGACAAATTGCCATCAGATCTTGCAAAGGATACAGAACAATCTCTCTAGTTTCTGCTCAGTTCTTGAGCGGCTTCATGCCACTTGACCTGAGGATCAAGCAGCTTGCAGAAGCATATGAGGTAAAGAAGACTCTCACCCTGCAGGACTTGCCGCAAGACAGAGTCTACCAGGGAACCGGAGACTTTTTCTCACTCCCTCATCCCTCGGAACGCAACCGGATTGACCATGGATACTATGATCAGACTCTGCCTGAGGCAACGCAGAATGAGCTGAGAATCTTCACTGATGGCAGTCTCTTGAACGGCAAAGTGGGTGCAGCATTTGTACCTTACGATGGCGTGAGAGAGTTGCCGTCGAGAAAGATCAAACTCGACGACATCTGCTCAGTGTTTCAGGCGGAACTCCTGGCGATCCGAGAAGCTTTGAGCTACGTTCTGAAGAAATCACCAAACAGATGGAAACAAATAACGATCCTGACAGACTGCAAATCAGGCGTCCATGCAATAACGGACCGAAATTCGGTCAACCCTATTGTCATGGACAATAAAACTGATATCCAGGAACTACGATGCAGAAAATAAAACGTGCACATCGGCTGGATAAGGGGATGAAAAATCGGACAAAAAGGCTCGAGAGGCTACTCTTAAAAAGACGGCCCCAGATTTTGCCAAGTTTCCGCTCAGTTTTGCCAAAAGGAAAATAAAAAGCAGGACCCTTCAACTCTGGAATGATCGATATTTGAAAGAAACGACAGGAAATATTACTAAAATGTTTTTTCCAACAATTTTCCATGCCTTTGATTTCAGGAGAATGCAGGAAGTTGGCTTTGAACTCACACAATTCCTCACGGGTCACGGTGGGTTTATGAGCTACCTGCATCGATTTAAACTCTCCGAGATCGACAGCTGCCCGTGTGATGATATGACCCCTCAAGATGTCCCTCATCTTTTTATGCATTGCCCCATTTTCAGCTTCCAAAGACAGCAGCTGGAGGTGCGATGCAGGAGTCTAGATGAGGACCTATGCGACATCGGATCCGTGATAGTTCACAAGGAACTATCACGAAAGGTAGTATCATACATGATTAAAATAGTGCAGGATATTGGCAAAATAAACAAAGCCAAGACACAAAATGCCGACCACTCTTCAAGTGAAACGGAAGGCCTGGTGATTTCTGTCAACAGTCCGTCTTCTCCTGAAGAGTTTTCTGTGGTTTCCTCTTCACAAGAGCAAATGCGGAGAAGTTCCTGTTAAGACCCACAGTAGTATATCCCTCCTGATCCCAACACTATATAGTAAAAAAGACTAAAAAATAAAGAAAACTCCAATTTAAGATCTACAAACCTTGTACATAATAAGCAAGGTCAATAATAAATGCAACTCCCATATAAAAAAAAAACCTAACCTAACCTAACCTAATGACGATACCCCGGTCCCGGAATAGTCCCAAAGGTACTTTATCTCCAACCGGTCCTGCCCTCAGACCGATTAAGAACCTTCGGCTAGCTCAGTACTATTTGGGAGAGGGTGGTCAACTAAAGTTCTTGTTCGACACTTTAAGAATACACTATAACGATATTATTTAACTTTATATTGTTTAAAGAATCGCCACCTAGTAATAGGCCGACGTGTAGGTCATTAATTATCTAATTAACCTTCAAATCAAATTTATTTTCGTAAATATTTACGTAACCGCCAATGACAGCTCTGCTGACCTCCTGTCACTTGCCTTTGAATCAGATGTTTTTCGTAAAATACGAGTACATCGTGGATTATTTCAAAAATAAAAACTCCTTATAGTAATACTGTTTAAATTATTTATTTAAATTAATCTTGATAAATAAATTTATTTTATTTAATTGTTTATTGACAATTATACACTTTAATTTAATTTCAAATAATTACTTAATTATTTTATAAAACTTATTTAACTTAATTATTAGATAAACTTAATTAATTATAATTATTTTATATTTATTTTTATATACGATTACACTCTTATAACTATGAGTCGCCGACAATAAACTTTGGAGAACTTATGCTCCTAAAATAAGATCGCGAATCGATGACGCGACGCTGCGTTGTTTACATTATCAACTGACAGCTCGAATCACACGTCATCCACTATGACGTTTAACTAATGACGCGTCGAAAATATTTCGTAAGTGAAAATAGATCGCGACAATATTTCAAAAACTTATACGAATTCGGTCCGCTCTCGGGCAAGACCTCTCGGCACTATTGGAAAATCGGCGACTGAAGTAGATGGAAATGTATAGGGTTATATAGGCCCCAAAGGGGAATCTCCCGAGATTTTGACGTCATTCCCCCACTCTATTTTTATGTTTTCTTTGAATAACTAAAGAACTACTTATATTTTTAATCGAGAGATTATGTTTACGCATAAAGATTCATATACTTGTTATCGAAGTATAGATTTTATTAACTTATAATATCGGAAAGGGACCTTAAGGGTCTTACATGACTTTTCTAGGCGTGTTCACGCGCGAAAAATGGACCAATGAGGGATTTTCTTACCTCCTCCACTGAGCCAAAAGCTAAAATCAGGGACCAATCACAGAAAAGCCGTTTATTTACCGGCTTTTCCAGAAAATTATATTCATTTAATAAAATAAAATTAAGTAATTTATAAATACCTATAAGTGGTACATCTTTAGTGACAATCGTAAAAGTCCTTATAGTACTTTTGACATAGATTGTCCAAATATCTACTAATTCATTTATTGGGTTAGCGGTAAGGAAAAATGAAAATATTCCCGTTCACAATGAAGCATAATATGAACGAGAATAATCGAAACGACTGTTCGAGTGAGTTGGCATAAAGAGAATGGCAGAAATCGAATTTGTTCATTTCTTTTATGCAAAACTTCGCGAGCCGATTTCGGTCAGCCGGAAGTAGTTACAATTAAAATTTATTTAATTACATTTATAGAACACCTCGACTTAAAGGTATAATATTAGTTCGACTCTGGATTTTTACTACAAGTATTTATTTATCGAGTTTGAAAATTACCTATTTTGGGTAATTTAATATTGATCCGCCGGGGTTAATTGACAGATCTAAAGAACAATTTTTATTTGTAAATTAGGAGAGCAACCGAGTCCTCGGACTTACATTGTTAGAATTTCTATTTCTGAAATTCTTTCATCTATCTTTTACAAAGGTAGGTACTTAAATTCGTACCCTTTTTATTACAACTCAGAACATTAATTTATTATTTAATTTAGACGTGTGTAATCAGTACTTACAAAATTTAATCATTAGATTTTAATTACGACAATATTTGATATCATAATTTATTTATTTAAGATATTTTGCTTTGGCAGCGGTAAATAGATCGCGACCAAATTTGAAAAATAAAATTTATTTTTATATAATTCAAAAATCAGATTAAATACAAATGGACATTTACTTACAATGTTTAGCAAATGACATCCCATAAGTCGTTTACAATTTATTATTTATTTTTAACCTTAATCCTATACATTTTGATTACTTACATTTCACCTTATAAGACCGTTCGGCCTTCTTGAAAGAAAACTCATCCATAGTTCACTCTAAGTGGCTATAAGTCACTCAGATTGTACTATGGGACTCATTACATAATTGTTATAGCTTCGTTTAGAGGTAGGCCGCGTATTTTTAAGTAAAAATCGACATTTAAGGTCGGACCGAAAAGTTGTGACGTCATAAATTTATCGAAAGAGAATGTCGGCTGATGGCCTACATTTTATGGCCGTGTCACTAACCTAACCTAACCTAACCTAACCTAACCGGCCACAGAGCCTTCAATGAATACCTCTGCAGATTCAAAGTGAGTCAAACAGACGGCTATCAGTGTGATGGTAACATCACGCAGGACGTCCCTCACATTTTGAAGGAATGCCCGATGTTTGACTTGCTGAGATACAAGTTCCAAATGGCGCTTAAATCTGCAAAGATAGATTTTCATCACATTTTCAGAAGCCGACAAGCAGCAGAGGAATTTGAAAGGTTTGTTGTTCAGATAGTTAGGCGACTAAAAAAGTTGAATTAAGTATCACAGAGCAGGAATAGGAAAGATATATAGGAAAACAAAAAGCCAACCATCATGCGATGGCTGGAAGGTCCCTTAAGTGTCTAATAAGCTTAATCTCCGACTTCTCTGACATAGGTTTCTATGGTTCCCTATGTCTCAAAAGCGAATGCGGAGAAGTTCCCAGCAAAGCCATAGCCAAAAGTCAAGCCGTTCCTTACACAAAAGCTAGCTCCAAGTAAAATCGTTACCCTTCCAGATCCTAAACCTTATACATAGCAAGCAAGGTACCCTTTATGTCATAATAATAATAAAAAAAAACCTAACCTAACCTAACCTAACGAGTTACAAATCAACCTATGTAGGGAACCGCACGCTTTATTGTGTTCAAAAAAGTGCTTTCTATAAGAGTGAATGTTAACTTGTTATTATATTGAGGGATTCTCTGGATAAATCTAGATTTGTGTTTACCACGTGTCGGCTTTGCCGAAATGAGGTTAATTGCGAAGTGCCAAGTGTCATATACCAAAGACAATTCTATCAATTCAGTGTTTACAATTCAATAATAAATCTGTTAAAAAAAATTTAAACTTCTTGTGTACCTCCATTTTTATTTATAAAATACCTACTATTAGTATAAATTCAACAGTGACCGTGGAAGGACGTGCTCCGGTTGATGGTGATCCGTCATCGGGGAAAAATTTTCTTTTTTTGGAAAATCATCCGAAACCAAGACTCACTACTTTCTCGGGAAAGCTCGGAAAAAATCAGGAAAATCTGGGAGAATCTCGGAAAAACTTTTTGTCACTTTCCTGAGTTTTCTGTGTTGGCTTGTCTGCGCGTCGAGGTCTCTCATCGGTTTCGGGTTTGCCCGATCGTTGAAGTCACTCGCCTGTCGTATGGAAGTTAAGCAGAAATTCTTGCCCGGATTTTCGATACAGGGCTGCGATCGTGGTGTATCCGAAGTGGAGATCGAGCTGGTCATCCTGTTTTTCGTTGGCCGTAGGACGCGGTGACGACTCACAACCATTCCAAACCGCTCTTTGAGCAATCCTAACCTAGAGCAGCGACTCAGGTGTCAAACCCTATTTCCGCGCGAATAGCGAGAGTTGGTATCCCGATTGCGGTCTACTTGTCGCTTGCACGGCATAAGGGCCGCGAAAGGGCGAGTCTGTTCTGGCGTTTGAGTTCCGTTGTAAGGGTAACAAGCTCCTGATTCGGTGACTTGACGTCGGGGCATACGGTTTCCGCTGCGTACGACCTTTCTTCTGAACCCGGTTGTCTGCTACACTCCCAGAGTGGTGCAGATCATTCGGGGCCAGAAAGACTGGTTCAATAGTCTCGCGCACTCGGTTCACCGAAGTTCGCCGAAGACGTTCCCCTGATCCGTCAGGAATTGCACGAAGGGGAGTTGAACCTCCATCACTCCTCTTCCCAACGACCATGCCGAGGACACTGAGGTAACCACCCTCGACGCCGTCTGGCGACATGGATAAGGCTGGGCTCTCCAGATCGAGATCGAGTCCGGATTTGAAAGAGCAGCTGAAAATGACGGCGCGCCTGACTGCCGAAGAACGTAAGAAGCCGGATCCCGAGCTCAAATCTGGATAATCGAGAAGACCAACGACCAAAAAGCAGTCCCCCGCTCCATATCTCCCTTCAAAGCCAAAGACATCCCAAGGAATTAGCCCTGACCTTTGAGACAAAGTGGAAGAAAGTGCCTCCACAGGCATTCGGGTAGTGGAATCCCTCAAAGGAAATATTACCAAGGAACAGAAAGAGGAACTGGTAAAAATATATTTAAACATTATGAAAGAGGCCAGGAAAATGAAAAATTCTATTGCAGACCTGAAGGAAGAATTGGCGATGACAAAACTTAAAGCAGCCGAAGAATTACTCAAAAAAGAAGAACAGCATGCAAAAACACTTCGAGAGGAAAAGCCAGTGCAAAGCCCTCAGGAATCATATGCCACAAGAGTAAAAAGGAACCTGCCAGAAGCGATCCATAAGATCCTCGTCAGCTCGACGAAGAAAGCCACCGCAGAAGACATAGCCAAAGAAATAAGGGCAAACATCAAGCCCCAAGATTTGAAAATCGGGGTCAGCTCCTTCAGAATTGGCAAAGAAAGCGTCATAATTGGCTGCCCAAATTCAGTAGATTTCATAAAATATCAGTAGATTTTGAAAAATGTGGTTTATTAGATATGATTTAAAACTAATAAGAATAACAATAACTAATAATATTAATTTACTGTAAGCAATGATGATATTAATGGGTAAAATGGCGCTCTTGGGTAGAGTTTCAATGCTTTTTATGTCAATTTAGAAGTGTATAACATCAAAAAAGGTCATGCGTAAATCATTTCAAGTTTATTATTAAAAGAATCATCAGTTAATTTACAATTATGGAGAAACACAAATATCAGTAGATTTCTTGAATTTCGAAAAAAAATCAAAAATTCAGTATATTGGCAAAAAATATCAGTTGATCTACTGAAATTTCAGTAGACATGGCAACACTGGATCAACGATAGAATATTATTTCAAAATTTAATAACGTAACATTTTTTTTATGGCTGTTAAATGATAATTTTTTAAACCAATGAAACTTATATACATTTAATTGGATCATATAACCCAAAAATATTTAAAAGGTATTCAACAATAATTGGTGTTATACATATTATTTAAATCATTATCAACCAGGATCAATCCACTGCTGGATAAAGGCCTCCCTAGCCTGATTCTACTCCTTTATGTCATTTGAATTCCTGTATTTATCAAAATCGGTGATATTATATTTATCCTCATATTTATATCGTCATCATAATCATCGACCTGAACCAATCCACTGCTGGATAAAGGCCTCCCTACCCTGATTCTACTCCTTTCTGTCATTTGAATTGCTGTGTTTATCAAAATCGGTGATATTATATTTATCTACATATTCGTATCGTTATCATCATCATCAACTAGGATCAATCCACTGCTGGATGAAGGGTTCCACAACCTGATTCTACTACTAGCAGTTAAACGAATTTGTGATACTATACCTATTTATATTATCCTTATCAACATCGACCTGAACCAATCCACTGCTGGATTAAGGCCTCCCTAGCCTGATTCTATACCTTTCTGCATTTTAATTGCTGTATTTAACAAAATCGGTGATATTATATTTATCTACATATTTATATTGTCATTATCATCATCGACCTGAACCAATCCACTGCTGGATAAAGCCCTCCCTAGCCTGATTCTACTCCTTTCTGTCTTTTGAATTGCTGTATTTATCAAAATCGGTGAAATTATATTTATCTACATCGAGTGCTTAAAGTCAGACAACGTTATCTACAAAAAAGTGTTTTTTTTTGTTGTTGAGATAATGTTATTTTACATTTACGGCTACACGATAGTCAAACAACGTTATGTCAATCTTTTCTAATTTCTTATTAAATCGTCAGTAAAGTTTAACGCTAATTACATAAGTTACCCTTGTTTTCATATTTTTTTAAAACTATCCCTATAAATTTTAACATCATCATAAGCAAGATAAATGTACAATACACAATAAATTATAAAATGTTAACATTAGGTTTTAAATAAACATTTCCCTTGTTAAGTTACAAGAATCTAAAATAACGATTTTTGGCTCTCCTGTAAAGTTGCACTTTTGTAGATAGTGTTGTTTGACACTAAGCCCTCGACATATTCATATCGTTATCATCATCATCATCATCAACTAGGATCAATCCACTGCTGGATGAAGGGTTCCCTAGCCTGATTCTATTCCTTTCTGTCATTTGAATTGCTGTATTTATCAAAAACGGTGATATTATATTTATCTACATATTAATATCGTCATCATCACCATCGACCTGATCCAATCCACTACTGGATAAAGGCCTCCCTACCCATATTCTACTCCTTTCTGTCATTTGAATTGCTGTATTTATCAAAATTGGTGATCTACATACTCATATCGTTATCATCATCATCATCAACTAGGATCAATCCACTGCTGGATGAAGGATTCCGCAACCTCATTCTACTACTATCAGCGAAATGTCAAACTGTCTGATGTGAATAAAAACCCATCCCGAAGAGAAAACTATGGCGCCATCTATGCATACTTCACAATTATATTAAAATCCAACACCGCCAAGCCGTCTGCAAGACCTAGCGAGACAGACTGGCGAGAGCCAGCTGGCTCAGCTAGTCTGAGATAAATAGCGTAGGAGTGTGAGATTGAAAGTGACAGTTGACGACTAAGCTAGTGTGCTTGTTTTTGTGTTTTATAGTTTTTTTTTTTTTTGCATATTGTAAATTCATAACTGCAGAGATTCAGATAACGAATAAACTCGGATAAAGAGGACTGCGGTATAACGCATTTAATTTTTTTATGGTAGGTACTTATTGTTATTGACCTGCCACTGTTTTATAATATTTTTGTTAATTATTATCTACATACATGTTGATGTTTGAACATGATACATCTGGGTACCTAGTTGAAATTTGATTACCTTGACAGAATTGTTGTAAACTAGCTGAGCCAGCTGACTCGCCAGTCTGTCTCGCTAGGTCTTGCAGACGGCTTGGCGGTATTGTATATTAATATAATTGTGAAGTATACATAAACGGCGCCATAGTTTTCCCTTCGGGATGGATTTTCATTTACGTCAGACATTTTGACATTAATTCGCTGATTTGTCAGTTTTACGATTTGCATCTCGTCACTGCCAATACAAATTTGGAGTCATATGCGTAGTCTATTCTGGAGTCAGGCCTTCACAATATCACCTGACACCACTTCAGGCTGCTAGGCCTAGCAGAACAGCTGACAATCACCGATTGCTACCAATGACATATTAATTGTAATACAATATATGTGTAAGTATGTGCATTTAAATATGATAAATAATTATACATCTCATTCATTCGAATATACAGCAATATTATGTGATTATCATAAAAAGCGACCCAATATATCCAAATATTAATCTCTTTCGGGTCCTATTTACAAAATAGAAAAAGTTTAGCAGCATAAAAAACAAATTTAAACATTGTTTTGTTTCATTGTCTATAAAAAATAAATGTATGTAAAAAATAGAATAATATTTACAAATCAAATTTTGAATTCAAAATTAACCTTAGCCAATATAGTTTTCCGGTGCGGGACATTCATATTGAGACAAATGTTAATAAATAATAAAGCAATACATATTATATCTGAGAGGAATAGACCATTTCTGATAAAAACAGGAATTTATAAAACCTAAAAATGTGGAATCAGCTTAAAGAGGCCTTCATTCAGCAGTGGATTGATACAGGTTGATGAAGATATAAATAGGTATGTATATCAAATAACAAATTTTAAAAAAAATGGCAGTTTATGTGACTAAGAAGAGTAGAATTAGGTTGGGATAACCTTCATCCAGCAGTGGATTGATCTTGGTTGATGATGATAATGACGATATTATGAATGGGTAAATATAATATCAGCAATTTTGATAAATATAGCAATTCATATGATCGACAGAAATACAAACAAATTAGAAAGGCCTTCATCCATCAGTGGATTGATTCAGGCTCATGATGCTAATGGTAATATAAATAGATATAATATAATATCACCAATTTTGATACATACAGCAATTCAAATGACATAAAGGAGTAGAATCAGGCTAGGGAGGCCTTTATCCAGCAGTGGATTGATCCTGGTTGATAATGATTTAAATAATATGTATAACACCAATTATTGTTGAATACCTTTTAAATATTTTTGGGTTATATGATCCAATTGAATGTATATAAGTTTCATTGGTTTAAAAAATTATCATTTAACAGCCATAAAAAAATGTTACGTTATTAAATTTTGAAATAATATTCTATCGTTGATCCAGTGTTGCCATGTCTACTGAAATTTCAGTAGATCAACTGATATTTTTTGCCAATATACTGAATTTTTGATTTTTTTTCGAAATTCAAGAAATCTACTGATATTTGTGTTTCTCCATAATTGTAAATTAACTGATGATTCTTTCAATAATAAACTTGAAATGATTTACGCATGACCTTTTTTGATGTTATACACTTCTAAATTGACATAAAAAGCATTGAAACTCTACCCAAGAGCGCCATTTTACCCATTAATATCATCATTGCTTACAGTAAATTAATATTATTAGTTATTGTTATTCTTATTAGTTTTAAATCATATCTAATAAACCACATTTTTCAAAATCTACTGATATTTTATGAAATCTACTGAATTTTTTGTCAAAATACTGAAATTTTAAATTTTGACTTGGCAACACTGGGTTGATCGCATAGTCAGTGTTGCCATGTCTATCTACTGATTTTTTAAATTTTGGCTTGGCAGTACTGGGTTGATCGCATAGTCAGTGTTGCCATGTCTATCTACTGATTTTTTTTAAATTTTGACTTGGCAACACTGGGTTGATCGCATAGTCAGTGTTGCCATGTCTATCTACTGAATTTTTAATTTGTTGCCAAGTCAACATTTAAAATTTCAGAAGATTTTGAAAAATGTGGTTTATTAGATATGATTTAAAACTAATAAGAATAAAATAACTAATAATATTAATTTACTGTAAGCAATGATGATATTAATGGGTAAAATGGCGTTCAAAAGAATTCACAATAAGGAAAGAAAAGTACATTTTGTATGAACAATTCTTATTGATATACACATATAGCTTCAATATAAAACTATTTTACTTTAATCATGTCGCCCATTAAATTTTCGAGCCAACTCGAACTTGTTTTGAAGTTTGAATAACGTGTAGAAAAATCTCGTTTTTTCCCACAATAATGAGCCAGGATATTGGCTGTCCTGATGATCGCTTTTGAATGAACGACATGAAAATACACTTTGATTTCTTCATTTCGTGATTATTTCATAACTTTATGCTCCAATCTGCCATCCTCGGACAATATACTTATAAATTATTCATAAACTAATCTTTTCAATTTGTTTTATTTTATATCCGAGATAGTTACATCTAAATTGTGCGTAAAACATTTCACTGTGAGCATTCTATCGTAAAGAGATTAAGAGAAAGAGAAAGGTCTCAAATTTTATTAGATTCAATATGAATATTATTTCAATTTTCATTGCTGATTTTGGCAAAAATTGATTGGCATGAATTCAAGAATGAAAACCTAACCTCACCTAACAAATAATCCAGTATATTGGCTATTTTCAAAATTAATTGTTTGCTGAATGCTTCCTGTAAAGTGTAAACCGACAAGAACCGTGTTTTATCTAGACATGAATTTTGTGTCAGTACTAAACGACCCAAAGACATTGGAGGCCATATATTTCCGATACAAGATAACATTTCACGGTGAAGTATGATACGGCAAACTGCATAAGTACAAGTTTCCGGACACGCGTTGAGATACCTACCAACGCCATATTTATTGTACAAAAAACATCCTGAGTCACCTCTTTTCAAAGCATTGATTACATACACTATCTTTTAATGATGGTACAACACATTTTTTGAAGGCATACTGATATTATTCAAAATAAATATTTAAATCGCGAAAATATACGTTTTATAAAATTAACCTTTTTGTTTTTAAGAATTCAGATATTCGAATAATCGAGGTTCTACTCTACTTCTAATTTTATTCATAATCCTATTAATAATTGTTATTGAACATTTTGACTTATATTCTATATATATTTTTATATATATAGAATATATGCTTGCTACTACTGTAAGCTTGCCTTTTTTTGGGCTTTAGACATACCTGGACGGAAACGAGCGCCAGAGGAGTCGCAAGACTGAGAAGAAGTCAGTGCACATTTGGTACTCTGGCTGTGCAAGTTCAGAGTTAATTTATATGTAATTGAAGATCTCAATATTCCTCAACGATTGGCAACAATTATATACTTACTATTTTGATTTTATATTCATGTATATTAATCATGCGATTAACATTATGTACTTGGATTTAAGCATTCATATATTACTTACATTATGTACTTAGATTTAAGCATTCGTAATATATTATTTTCATTACATATTTTTAAATAAATTTTCTTTTAACAGTTTTTGTGTTTTTTTGACCGAGTAATTCATTTATGTCCTGTCCTGATCCAGATTTCCCTCTGATTAGCGATGGACAGAGCATCGAGAGCGTCGACAGCTTCAAGTACCTGGGGGTACACATCACGGGAGATGGCATTTTGCAGAAAGAGCTCGCTATCCGAATGGGAATGGCTGGAGCAACATTCAACTCGATGCGAAATGTCTGGGACTCACGATTGTACTCGGTCAAAACCAAATGCCGCCTATTCGACGCTTGCATTCTGACGGTGCTGCTTTACGGTAGCGAATCATGGCACCTTACGAAGGCTCAGAGCAACCGTATACTGAGCTTCGAAAACAGATGTTTGCGACGAATACTGGGTGTGCGGTGGTATGACTTTAGGAGCAACGAGGAGATAAGAGAACGTACCAAGCAGCCTCTCATCACGCTGAAAGTGAAGAGGCGACGTTGGACCTGGCTCGGCCACGTGCTGCGGATGCCAGAAGAGAACTTTAACCTGGCTTGCCTGTTCTTCAAGCCGACCGGATTCCGGCGTCCTGGAAGGCCGCTAAATACAATCTACAGAGTGTATACGGCGGAGCTACGGGATGCTGGTTTGACCTGGAACGAAGCAAGAAGACTGGCGAGCGACAGGGATTCTTGGAGGCGCCGCGTGGTGTCCATATGCTCCAGTTAAGGGGCGGATATGGGCAAAGAAGAAGAAGAATTCATTTATGTTCATTCATTGAACTAGTATTTTCGCTTCTTGTATTGTTATAATACTCGAGATGTGTTTAGTTTTGGAATTCGTCATTTATGTTTTTTTTGGGAAAAAAATTTATGTATTAAATTTTATATCAAAGCTGCGATTAGATTATAATCAGGTCACGTGCTGGCACGGCGACAAATTTGGTCATATGGTTTCGTCATTCTGCAGAATATTTTGAATGATTACTATCTCAATAAATCCAATTATGGAAAGTGCCAACTCTAATTTATTAGTATTTAGAATTACTATCCATTATTCATAGTAATTTCAAATAATTTTAAGTTTCTACGTGTGCGTTTGTTAAAATTACTTGTGGTGGACATTTCACATTTTTTTCCCATAGCGGCAGATTACTGTGACAGCACATAAAATGATGATAATGTATTCAAACCTTCAAGGTCTATGAATATGAGGAACATTTTCGCGACTTCTAATTCCTAACTGGTCTCAGATACAGCCAGGATGTTTGCTTTTGTATCATCATAGTAATTTCATGGGAAGTATTGATCAGTGGCGAAGGGTGGAGGTAGGCTGTTAGAATCCCATGTAAATTGTGAACACTAAACTTTGTCAGTCAAATATATATATAATAACTGAAAGAAATATAACGGTGTCAATTCTACTGCAATTTTTTTTTAAGTAGGTAGGTACTGTGAAGATGGTAGAGTGAAATCAAATACTCGGTTTGTTCGTCGCGATGGGCATTTATTGCAAAAACAAGATGACGGAAATACAGGGTGAAAATTGGCTACTCGAAACTACTTACCAATTCTCAAGTGTGCCCTTTACCAGAAACAGTGAAGCTTTCTGGTATTTTTTGTATTAAAAGGCGTTATGTTGCACAAGTGAGCAACAGATGGCAGTGGTATTTATGAATAAATTTATATTAATTCAAAACCGAGGATTAGAAGGCCGGGTACAAGATGTATGGGGTTGTATTGGTTACTAAATCAACCTGGGCCAAGCAGAGACCAGTATTTTCCTATATTTAGACGCTATCGTACACAGGGGAGCTTAGCACTAGGCTAGTAGG
The DNA here is from genome assembly GCF_057557595.1 of Rhyacophila brunnea. Classification (NCBI taxonomy): domain Eukaryota; kingdom Metazoa; phylum Arthropoda; class Insecta; order Trichoptera; family Rhyacophilidae; genus Rhyacophila; species Rhyacophila brunnea. The sequence continues at coordinate 31,222,512 of NW_028232893.1, read as the reverse complement.
CTATACAATTAATTAATTACAAGGCTGTTATGAAGAAAGAAGAAGAGACGCACTCCCTCACAGGGTTATACAATATTATTTTTTTTATATATTACAACTAAATCATACGGGTCGTATGGAAAAATAAACGAAAACGGAAGAAAATTTGAAAATTGATTATTAAAGTTCTTTCCGCTGCGTCAGAAATGCTTCTCGGGAGAGCGCTATAGATATGCATCGGGGAGATTTCCAACAGATGGCAGGGTTTCGCTGAACAAAGCGGGTTATTCAAACATTGGAAAAGACGGAGAATTAACAATATGACAAATATTGTGAAGGGGGCATAACACGATAATATAAATTATAAACACAATATTACTACACTTAATCCTAGGCAATATAATCAGGAGAATTTATTCTTAAACACACAACCATCCATTAATTAATAATGCGTTTCACCATTAGGTCGCGTGTGAACATCTGTAATATAATGGTTGACGCCTAATAATGAGGTGCTAGTTCAATCGGAATAGTTTTAATATTACGAGACAAATTAATGTAAATGAAGCAAATATTTTGCTCCATGTCTTTAGGTCATTTTTTATGTGCTTTATTATCTTGTTAGGCTTAATTACATTATCATTTATCCATGGAAACTTAGCATTTTTGCTGTAATCAATTTATATACATATTATTAATTTATAATCAATATAATGTACAGACCTGCAAGCTTATCTAAAGAATGGCCAAAAATGGAACTACGAACTACCATAATTGAAAATATCATTTGAATGTCAGATTTTGTACAATTACGAGACGTGATTGGGTAGTTTTCGACAGTGGCTCCCCCATCTCATTCTATAGATAAGTTTGTAGGTCTGTTGTAACTGTTTTCTGTTCCTAATAAAATTAATATGTATTGGTGAACAACGAATATTAAAACAAAACACCTTCAATTTCCCATCTGTATGCTACATCTGAAGCAAAAATGTGAAAAGCAGTATGCTGAAAGTTATGGGTAAAATATTCCAAATATTATTTTAATACCCCGTTTACACGTGCATGGATTTACTGCTGACAGTACGTATTATCGCAGCGCAATAACAAAAAAATGCACAATATATGTAAACACTTATTATTGTGAAAATTGCTAGAATGGATAAAAAAAGTTCAGAAGCTTCTGAATTTTCACGCAACAATTGGACTGTCTGATATCTGTACCTGTGCAGTGGAACGATAAATGGCGAACCTGCCGGTAAAAAAACAAACTACACTGCGCAGAATCATCTTGAGGTAAACCCATTTGACCGAACAGTTATTATCGCGGTAGTTTCAAATACATTGTTGGAAGTAAATCCATGCACGTGTACAGGTGCTATGCATGGTAATCACCAATCAGCATTTAAATATTCCGACAGTATCGAATGATCCGATACTTTTATGAAGGCCCTAGTTGGGAGGTTGGGTAGGGTGGGTTCCAATTAACAACACGTTATAGCAGAGAACTGTATTTATTTTAAGATCAAAGATACAGGCGAGTAAAGAATTATTCTGAATGCAGCTGACCATTATGTGGGCCACAAGACAGTAAAAATTCCTAATAATAACAATAATTTATAAGATTTGAGAATCGACCATCTTTATTGAATAATAATTTATAAAATAATTATAAACACCTGTTAAAAATTTTAAAAAAATAATGTCACCGGACAAGATATTCAATGATAAAATAAAGTTTCATAGATAAGGCGTTCCTCATTTGGGTGTTCATTTTCTTGCGTAAGTCGGTATAGTAGTACACATTGTAGAACCAAATCAAATCATTCTTTATAATTCCCATGACATTTTCATAACTACTGTAAAATCCAAAATTTAACTCCGTCAAAAGCGCACAAAAGTAACATCTCCCGTTTATACTTGAAAAGCGACATTGGTATGACATAATCTATATTTTGTGTATATACAATTTATTATTGTGCCGTCAGTGAGTTTTCTCGCTCTATGAGGCCGTGATCGATAGGCCACACATACAAATTTCGCTGATTAACTGATCTAACTTTAAACTCAGATTACTAGCCAGTAACCACTGTCGATTGATTTGGATAATCTAAAAAATTAAACACACTGACATCTGTTTGAATAAATATGAACTACTAAGAAGAATTATGAAAATTATCGGTATTACTAATTTTTTTATTTTTGCTAAAAAGTCTGCGGCCTGTCAGATATTGCTATAGTAATATCATGATCATAGAAAAGGTTAATGTGCATGCTATTGCCGGCAGTAATCGATTCATAAAGGCAGTATAATACCCCGTTTACATGTGCATGGATTTACAGCTCACAGTACGTTTTATCGCGGCCATTACAAGAAAATGCATGTGCAAACATGTATTATCATGCAAGTTGCAAGATTGCATGCATGAATCAGGAAGTTCGGAAGCTTATGAATTTTCACGAGACAGTTGGGATTTGTTCAGTGGCGGCTCGTGGATAAGATATTTGGGGGTGCTGCGGTTGATTAAAAATAAAAATAAATGTTTATTTGCATTATATTTTCCTATTAACATCAAAATTAAATATATAGTAATAATTAAAATAAAGAACTTTTCATAAATTGCTTGCAGATATAAATTTTAACAATGTTAATAAATCATTGTAGCTATATTTCTTTCCTCGCTGTGGTGAACGTGTGACGCGAATATATTGAAATCGGACTGACGGACCGGCAGTACCGATTAGGCTTCCAGCTGCGAGCACTGCTCCCCACACCCCGCCTTCGCCCACTCGAGCATCGGTACTGTGCAAAATCAAGTACTTACCGCGGTGTATGATAATATTATTGGACATTGGATGTATCGGTGCGCGGGCGAGCTTATTACACACTTAAATAATATTGATATTTTCATATAATATACATAAATTTATGTATATTACAATATTACATTTTTCTCAATTTGCTTGGGGGTGCTGCAGTTCCGCAGTGGATACGGACAAGCCGCCACTGTATTTATTTGATATCTGTGCCTACACCGTAGAACGATAGTGGCGAACCTGCCGGTAAAAAACGAACTACACAGCGCGGACTCATTTTGAGGCTAATCGATTTTCCAGACTTATAAAATGACAACATCGCGTCTCGCTTACTCTTGAAGAAAGAGATTGGCGAGACAGTCGGCACTTTTACGTGTAAACAGTTATCATGATAAAATACACACTTTTGCTGCAAGTAAATCCATCCACATGTACAGACGCTATTATTCTCGAGCATGGTGGCATCAAAAGAAATTCGACCAATCCAAGTGGCAGTTGGTACAGCTAACTTCTGTCTCTTGGGCCTAAATCATCCACCCACCCACTGTCTTCATCCTGCTGTTTCACAAGTATGCCAAGGTGTCCTAAAACTCATCATCATCCGCTTGAGGAATACACTTGACAAAAACTTTATCTGAAAATATTTCTGGTATCCTATCCATTGAGTCTAAATTTCGTATCGATGGGCAGTATTCAAGCGACAGATTTTTTATATAAGGACACTTTTTGGCAACAACATCTAACATTTCTACGTCGACACCTTTGATCATTCTCAATCGAAGACTCGTTAATTTGACCATATTTGAAAACAACTCAATCAACCCTTCAGCTGTAAATACATCGTTACCACAAAAACACAAGTACTGTATCATTTGTAATTTACACACTAACTTTAGACCAAAATCTGTCATTTTTTTGCAAACTAATCCAAGTTTGGATATATTTTTGCACTCTGATATATACTGTACTACGGTATCATCGTATAATTCGTCAGCGTATAAAACCAATGTTTTTAATTTATACTTTTGTTGGATTAGCAAATTTATTATATTTTCTTGGGATACAGTAACATATCTACCCATAATACTTAAATGTGCAAGGTTTTGACACATAAGAAGCTTATCAAAATTTTGGTTACTCAAACCAATATTACACCCGAAAGAATTCAGCAGAGGATGACAACTTAAATCTAAATTTAACTCACCATACTTACACCAACCTTTGATAAATAATTTTTTCAGATCACACAGAGGCTCAATATATTTGAGTACTTCAACATTTATTTCAAAAGACAACATACTAAGTATATCAATTTTTGGGCATTTCGTTAAAATATATTCAATATTTTCAGGTTTGTAATGATAGTTGTGAATATGAATACATCTGATACAATCAAAGTGCTTCTGATATGTACTTATAAATCTGGGCAAACCAGTACAACCATTGTATGTAATCAACATCTGATCCCAAATATCGCGACATCGGGCGACCTCTTTCCATCGGATACATACTTGTTCTACTTGAACAATAGAGTCATACGGGAGAAGAGTGAATATTTTAATTAATATTTCTGTTGGTAAACTGTTAATATTCATGGTAGGTATATCTTGAGTGTTGGTCGGCAGTGTATTGTTTGGCTATCGATTTTACGTTGCCGGTCTGTGGTGCAGTTGGTTTTGGAGGAATCTGAAAAGAAAAAAAATACTATATTACATCACGTTGTCAATATGTACTTTGACCAACTGCACAGCCCTCACTACTGGTGCCTGATAAGCATGACACGAGGAAACAGTTTTCATCCAAGAGGTCATGGCTGCGACGGGTCAGTATGTACTCACCAGCATTGCCAGACATCCCGATTTTTGCAAGACGTCCAGCTTTTTAAGTCCAATGCGGGACAGCTAAATTCACGATTATTCAAAAAATATTAATAAAACGTTTAGGTTAAGACAGAGGTCGGCAAACCGCGGCTCTTGGGGTATAGGCGTAAGGCTCTTTTTTTGCCGAATTCCCAATTCACAATTTTTATTTTTTGTCATGTACACTTGTCTTATTAGGAATATTATAAATACTGAAGTTAGTTAAAAATCGATTGCAACGATCTAATAAAAACGTGGTAAAATATATGTAAGTGGATATGGACCTGATGCATGAAGAATCTAACTTACTGAAACCTTATCAAAATGCATTGCGCACTGTAGGGAGTGTATTGACCAACTGCACAACCCTCACTATTGGTGTACTGGGAACTTTTATTTCCGTAAAGGTTCAATGTACCGCCATTGATACATTTTGTTCCGTCAATCGATTCGAATTATGTATTATAGCCCCTTTACATGTGCATGGATTTACTGCTGGCAGTACGTATTATCGCAGCTATAAAAAAAAACGCAAGTGTAAACATATACCATCATTCAAGTTGCAAGTCTTATGCATGGATCAAAAAATTCCACCGGCTTCTGAATTTTTATGTAGCTGTTGCAACTTGGACGATATCAGCGCACAGGATTTAATATTGGGGGGGCCCAAGGAGGAGAATGTAAATTAGTCCCATAGGCTATTTTTCTTCTTCATAATATAATTATTTTGACATATTTTCACAATACACGGTGATATATTTGTATAGTTTCTCCTAGTTTTTATTAAATTGGAGGCATAGTGGTGGTAACCGTTGAGCGTGTTATCAGCGACTAGCGGATTGGAAGTGACTAACAGCGACCATGCTGGACATGTGCACCTAGTATGTTAAAACATTACTCAAATAATATAGGCTGTGCTACCCGCTTGGTCTAGAGCAGTGTTTCCCAAAGTGTGGTACGCGTACCCCCTGGGGTACGGGAAGTTTGGTGGGGGTACGCGCTGCACCGGGCTATAGCTGCGCCTGGTGCAACAAGCATTAATACAACATCCATGCTAGAACGTTTATTGCATGCGGAAGAAGAGCAATTGTTGGAATTAGCTTCAGACGGATTCTTGCAAAATAAATATAAGGAGTGTACTTTAACATCATTCAGGTTGCAAATGCATGTTGTCACCTCCGAAAGGGGGGGAGGGGGTGTATGATTGTCGCTGGACCCCCCTGATGATGTTAGGTCACGTTGGTATCGTCTGCTTCTTCTTTCGGGGACATGCTTATGTTGATTGACAACGCGGAAGTACAGGCGTAAACAGGGCGTTTATTGTTCGGAATATAAATACAGTAAAAGTACAGCGTACAAAATATTTAACAAAAAATATTTTTAAAAAAATTAATTTAAAATGGCGGGGACGTCGGCGAGCACGGCGCCGGCCGACGTCACCCTCGAGAGTTCGAAAACTGACTGAATAATGACAATCAACCTTTTTGGAGAGCAGGTCAACTCAGGCAAGAATTAAAAATATTACCTACAAATTCTGTCACTGAAAAATGACAAAAGGACAGCCTTTACACCCTACGTACCTGGCTGGTAGGTACATTGGGTGTCATATTTCTGAGAATTTTTGCTAACCACAGAAATATTCAACCAGACCTTTTCCAGTTACATGCTTTGAAAGGGACTGCATTTGCTGGGATTAACATTACTGGACTAAATTACAGCTTGCTTGTATGTTTAAAATTGAATAAGTATAAAATTTATAATGACGCTAGGTTTTACTTTGCTTGCTTCTAGAATTAATGTAGGTATAAAGAAAATGCAGGATTTTACATACATTAAGGGCTAGAATGATTTCATTAAATTTTGTAGAACTTGCAAAACGGTGACTATAAATTTTCATACATCTAAGCTTACGGGCTAGAAATTTGCCTCGCAGTCGATCTGTTCATGTTTGCATGAATCAGCCCAATGATGATTCAGGCCTCATGGCCTTGGATCCTCTGAGGATGCCATGGTTTAGGCGGTATCAATGTGTATCCAGTTTTAACAGAGAAATTCCTGATACACCTTGCCTTTTCCAACTTCATATCTATGTGAAGTTGCTTTTTCAGCATCTGTAGACATTAAGTCAAATAAAAGGAACAGCCTTTTGGGTGTGGAACCGCATCTCAGATTAAAATTAATAACCAGGGAACCACATTACGATGATCTGTCGTTTCAACATAAACAATTTCATCCTTCTCATTGTTTATAATGAATGTTATTTTTTATAATATAACTTTTATTTATATTTTATTATGAATGAATTTTATTTTTCGTTTATTATTATTTTGTTTATGTACTACAAACAATGACATTAATATGGACGAAGCATCTAGAAAATAAAATGACACTCACTTTGTGTCGGGTCTGCCGGATGGCGAAATTCATATTTTAATATCGGTATCCTACGCTCAAATGAACATTCTGCTTGCAAGCGGTCTGGCGACACCGCTGGGTCTGCCCATACAAAATTTCTGACTGTCAGGTTTCGACTCCGCCATTATTATTGTGTTACAAAATGCCAATGTGCCTAGTTAAAAATTGTAAAAAAATCTACTAAACACTCCAAGAAAGATGGTATATCACTTTGCATGTGTTAGTATTATTTATTATTTATAAAATGCCATTTTAAGATATTGATGAATGTTTATTCAACGCAATTGAATGACAGGAACCATTGGACAGTCAGTCGCCTGTGATTCGCTAGGCTCACTTGCTTCCAATCTCCGAGAAGTCGTAAGTAACCGAGAATCGGTTTCTAATGCAATGAGTCATGACACTAATACGCCATTACAATAAAGGTTATATTACTATAAATTCTCGAAGCTTGTATCGCATAATGGAAACGGATACGTCAATGGTCACGTGACATCTACCTATACATCTGTGAATGACTTTCATGCACAATTTCTCGTGCGCGCCGGGTATGAAGTGAGTCGTCCATTTAATATGTCATTGACTACAAAAGGAAAATATAAATATATTTTGATTGTTATTAAAGTACTTATGCATTTTTTTTTGACGAGGGGTACTAAGTGTTACGAAAATTATAGAAGGGATACACATATGTCAAAACTTTGAGAAACACTGGTCTAGAGAGCTACAATATTTATGCCGAATTCCACCGAAAAAAATGTTCTTTTGATTTACACCACCACCGACTGTAGTGAGTGTAGTCGTTTTTTCGACGAATGTTTATCGTAGATTTTTTGATTTTTAATATTGAGATTCCAAAATATTAATTGAAAATGGACAAAAAAAAGTATTAATGCATTTAACTTATACACAAACCTACTCAACACAACACAGCCTTATATCTCATTTATTGGTCTTTTGTCTATTGCACTCGGTGTACCTATACCATGGCTCCACATCCTGAAACGGGCCCTAAGGCTAGGATATTTGGCGGGCCCCCTATCTACAGCTTAGATTAAAGGCAGTGTGAAACACTACATTAACGTTTTTCAAATTGAGTTTTAGTTCAAATTGAGGGTACTTGTACAGTGAATTATTGGCGATTTGTAATACATCTACTTTAATAATGGAGCTGTCGAGTATCGACACATAATAATCAGAAAATATATTGCACAATTGTATATTTTAAAATGTTCATGGTTATGAAGTATAATAGCGCCGCAGGCGACTTTTTTTACTATTAACGCTAATTTATGATGTGTTTATCTCACTTATCTGGTCAACACGACACGCCGGGCCCTCCACAGCCCGGGCCCCCAGGCTAGAGCCCTATCAGCCCTCCCCAGCCATGACCTACACCACTCCGGAATCCGGGTGGACACTGACAATTTTTTGACAGTTCATTAGGGAACGGGTTTCTAAAAAAACCCGACATAGTGTTTCGAAATTTTTGTGTTAGAAATTAAAATCTAAGAAATTTTTCTAAAAAGGTGCTGGAGAATTATAAATCATTTTTTTACCGTGTTATTTGTCTAAGCCCAAGGTATAGTTTATTGACTTTCAATTTCAATGTGTAAAATCATTATGATAATTTTCATGTTTGGGGGGTGCCAGGGCCCCTTGCCTCCCCCCCCCCTCAGGGTGCGCAACTGTCAGCGCATACGCAGTAGAAATATAGCGTTGAACCTGACAGAAAATAATTACAAGATAAAAAGAACTTTTTATACCTATACGTTTTTAAATTTTCTGTTGAATCATAAAAACTTGACTTGACTAGGTTAAACGATCAAAAAAATTTGTACTTGATAGAAATAATACTGAAATGTCATTTTGACATTCATATTGATTTCCATAGTAACGCATGTACCTATATATTAATAATTTAGTTGCTAGGACCATCCGCTTAGCGACCAATAATGGTGTCGAAATAACTTTTCATACAAAACAAAATTAACTGAGAATGAATTCAATTCTACTTGAAGATGGCTAAAAGTATTAAAAAAATGCATTGGCATCGTGTTCTGATAGGTATATTCTAAAAGTTTCAAAATATGTCTACCTATTCGGGAAGTTAGTTAAAAATCGATTGCAAGATTTGTACCGGACAAATAAGAATACGAGCTAAGAAAAAAGTAAAATACGAACTACACTGCGTAGAGCATTTTGATGTTTACCTATTTTTACAACCGTCCGAACCTGTCATACAGACAAACACAACAACAACAAACGTGTTCGCTAATGCTTGAGGAATGAGATTGGAAAAAATTGTGTGTAAACAGTAAAGTTATTCTCGCGATAGTTTAATTTACATGCTACTGTTGCCAGTAAATCCATGCACGTGGACAGTTGCCATTATTGACGATAGGTATATCATTTTTTATGGCTTTACATTACATAGATGGGTGTGGAATACAGTCAGTGATTTCTACATTAAAAATGTTATTACGGGTATTTTTACTATATGGAGTTTTATAACTTTTCTATAAGTATTACTTATAATCTTGATGAAAAAGATATTAAGGGTCTTTTTACTGGTTCTCCGCCACCGGCCGCTGCCATCTGTCAGTGAGCGCAGTGTTGCCAACCGAACTATAATTATAGTACATTTTGGTTCGCATACTATTCGAAAAGTTACATTTTCGTCCGCGTACTATTAAAAAAGTATAGTACGTCAAAAATACAATTTTGAAAATTTTTATTAATTGAATTCGCCGGTTTGGTTAGGGGTGTGAAGCGAGGGACGGTGTATAATATAAATAATATAAGATCTCAGTGTGCGATATTAGTCTATGGACGTGGTTTGGCGTTGTATACCTACTCTAAAAAACTAACGTGACAGTTAATGACTGCGGCCGGTGTTAGCATTTTTCGGTCGTAAGAGGTGTTATAATTAAGCAGGGCATCGGAATTTCTCGAATTCTCCGTTATGTTTATGTGACAAACAAAAAACTTTCATTTTCTACACGTACTATAATTATTGCCGAAATACTATAATGGCTTGGACCGCGTACTATAATTCGATGACAAAAAGATAGCTAAAATTCAAAATGGCGACTGACAGATTACGATGACGGAGAACCAGTAAAAAGCACCGATATTAAAAACAAAATCATAAGATCAGAGCACAGGTAACCGGCAAGTCGTCAATCCATGCAACAGCTTCCGGTTTGCCCTGGTATATGGGTGAAATTCCTCAGGGGAAAGCATGCATGTTAGATGGCTCTACGATGTGTTCCGTGGAGCCATATAACATGCATGCCTTCTCATGACACTATTCCAATCTCACCACACTCGCAAGGTGGGACTTTTTCAAGCCAAACTACACGGGAATCGGTTCAGACACAGCTATAATTGCGTGGAAGCATAAAGTCAGGAAGCTCGTCCAGCGGATCCACTAATAGGTAAGTGAATTTTGATCACAAGTGGTGGAATGGGTAGGTACCTACTCACCTTATAAAAACATTTTGTCAGCCAAGAAATTTGAGAGTACTTTAATCTGTGCTCTATGGAGAAAATTTCTTAATCTATTTAAACAGCATAGGAGACTGAAGCGTTGGTGAGTGATGATAGCTTTTAAGACACTTTCCATATGTGGAGTAAGGAATATGGAGTTCAGCATAGACTTTCAGTTTGTACTAATTGTTGCATTGTACATGCATTGCACGTTTATGAACGTCGAAAATGCAGGACATCATAGATAATAATATATATTGGACATAGACATTAGAAACGGCGAGAAGATGACGGCCATGACAGTCAGAGTTGCCACGATATCATTATATTGACAAAAAATGTACTTATAAAAATCTTTGCTTTTTAAAAATTGAATAGGTAGCTTTTAAAACGCATTTACATATTATTATCTTACAAACATATCTTTAAACATATATTTTTCTGATTATTCATTTAAATAATTAGTATTCTAAAATCTAAAGAATGCTATTGTGATGTATTCGATTGTCTATCTATGCACAACAATCAATGAGGTCTGTCTTTTCACAAGATACATTTGCAATATAATGTGAGTTTTGGTTCTGGTACAAGTCATACGTCATGTGTTGTATTGAAAAAATAACTAATAATAGAATAACATCCATTCAAAACAAATTAGAGTTCAGGGTCTATTTTGATAATATTTATACATTTAATAATTGTGGAATCGACCGTTTGAGTGAATCGAAAATTGTGAAAAAATGCTTCTTTTTGATAGATGCGGGTTATAATAATGTAAGTGGAATCTGCTCTATATCTAAAAAGTTTAATTTTTATAATACCTACTTCTTTGATATTAGTCTATGGTCACGGCAGTTGCTCGTTTGACGAAATTATAGTACATGTTGCAAAAAAAATATTTCCTCACAATCTATAGTACATAATATTACGCTATTTATTTTTTCATGCCATAATACTTCACCGTACTATTGGAAGTTTTTAAAACTAGACTGAAAATGAATGTGATCAGTTGCCATTATGATTTTCGGGTGAGAACATTTGAATTCTATAATTATTATTTAATTTCAAAAGCAGACCTACACGATTACCTATTGTTGTACCTATATATATATATGGTGTATATAAAGCGCTATGATAGCCACGATAAGACGTACTGTTAGCAGTAGATCCGTGCACGTGTAAACGGGGTTTATGGGTGGAATGATGGAGTGATGGAATAAAATAACGAATACTTTTATATTATTCACCATCAGTATTGACTGTATGATAGATAATAATATTATGTGTAACTTAGGTATATTGAGACCATACCTAGATAATAATATTACATGCCAATTAATACTGCCCTGCTAAGTAAAAACGGTGATTTTTTTTTTGTGAAGTGAGAACACAAGTTTTAAACTACAATTTCTCTTATAGGTATTATGTAAAATTATTACATATATATGCCATTACCATGAATTATGTATAATTTGCGCAATTTTTAGGTTGAGTTGTTCTACTATAGTAAATATTTTCTGCAGTCAGATAATGGCCATAATACATTATTATGCCCTGCTAAGTAAAAACACAGTGTTTTTGGTTTTAGTGAAATGAGAACACAAGTTTTAAACTACATTTCTCATATAGATATTATGTAAAATTATTGGATACTCAAGATGATGTCAAAACAATTCAATAATTTTACGTACGTCGTTTATTGGTACGTGACCAAAATTATAGTATAAAATATACCATAACTAACATCGGTTGTTCGCATTGCTGCCAACTGTGCATTATAATAATAAACGTATTGGATTATGTTGAACGAAACTTGAATATTATATAAATTAGAAGTATCTGTTCATAAAATAATTATGTAGGCCGGTACCTACTATAGTACATACTTAAAGTTTAAATTTTCTACTCTTTGGGAATTTGTGATTAAAAAACTGGCAACCCGCCACACGGTAATTTTTGTACTTCCCGACTAGATCATCGTCATTCGAATTAGATAGGGCTGTCATATCGATAGAATGCTTATCGTTACATGATATCGGTACGTACCGAATGAAAGTAACCGATTCTGATATCGTAACTATCTGAAGATAGGTATAATTATTATATACCTACCCACTTGCAAGTCAAATTTAATATTACAAAAAATAATCAGTAGGTACATCTAGATGATTCCGATAATTGATAGGAATTGGAATCATGATGCATTCGTTTTATTGTAGGTATACGTTACATTTGGTGGAGGAAATTTTACCGGTGATCATGCTAGGGACTGGGACACAGAACAGGTAAATAAATATAAAATGTAAGCGCAATCGCCAATATTTTGACGCAGGGTATTTTATGGCGGTCAATCCATAAACCCCAAATATAACAAATCATACCGACGGCACTCAATATTGGATGCACGTTACATTTACGTACTTAACACATTTTAACTCATTCGCCGCTGAGTATATAATGATTTTTTAATTAGCACCTTTAAAATTCACGTTAATTACATCGATCGGCCGCCTGGTCATTACGCGCTGGGTGCATCTTCCGCGTCCAAAGTATTAATGCGTATTATTATCATACAGACGTAACTATTGAAAATAACATATTCTAACACATGTTTTAGATTATCGCATATTTTTCCACACTCGAGATCTATTGCTTGTTATATCACAGCCACTAGGGTAAGCCAGTTCCCAATAATTTTGTGTTCCCGGAAAACCAGTGACATCTCTTATCCAGACTAAAAATGTCAACCCCTTTCTTTTTTTGTCTCAAATTGTATGCAACATTATTAGGTGCACTTATATTATCATCTACTGAGGATTAGGGATTTTCTACGAAATCTACTCTCAAAACAGCGGTATTTTCAGGTACATGACGGTCTGAAGTGATGACTAGTTTGGAGGTCCTTTTATAATTTAAAAAAGACTAAGATGCCGGTACTTTCTAATGAAATATTTCTATTGAAATATTCACCTTTTTCAAATGTTGTAATGATCGCACTTGTTCCTTCGTTTGCCGCCCCTAAGCAAGGCATAACCCGCTTACCCTCATGGGACGTCACCGTGGAAGACTTCTTATATTTTTAAAACATCTGGGATTCTTTGAATTATCAATAAAAATAGTGGGTCTGTTTAGTCTGGTCCTGGTGAACTGGTTTTGTAGCCAGCTGCAGTGTTTCAGGTTACGTGTCGCACTAAAGATTCGCTGGTAATGAACTACACGAAAATACACGGCTCTGGACCTGAACTCCCTACCTTGTGTGCGCGACTGATCGTTGCGGTTGTTATTCTCCACTGCATCTATATCAAGCCTAATAGCGCCTGTACACGTGCATGGAATTACTGTCGGCAATAGTGCTTATATTAAACTACCATGACAATAACTGTTTACACGTAAAAGTGCTGACTGTCTCTCCAATCTCATTCTTCAAGGGTAAGCGAGACGCGATGTTGTCATTTTATACTACTAATACGACAGGTCGTATTGAAAATCGGAGCTCAATCTGAGTAGTTCGTTTTTTTACCGGCATGTTCTCTATCGCTATCTCGCTCTCTATCGCTCTACTGCGCAGGCGCAGATCGAAAATAATCTCACTTGCGCGCAATAAATCATCACAATTTGGAATTTTCGTTTTGTTTGATTTACGCACGCAATCTTGCCAACTGCAGGATAATACATATTCCCACATACATTTTCTTACTGTGCACAGTACATCCATGCACGACGTCTAAACGGGGTATAATGCATAGTTTTCTTTAGCTTGGACCCGGTGCAATTATGTCATGTTTTCTGTCAAAAATATCCAACTTAACGCTAATGTGGTTTATAGACACCAATCAGAATTTAAATATTGCAACTAGGAAAAAAGTATTGAATCATTCGACATTGACAAGAAAGGATCGAAGTATTGGTTGAAAGTATTCATTACTTTTAACAGCCCTATTTCTGTCAAATCGAGTCAAGCGAGAGCAAGGGATCCGGCCATCCATTTTCATCGAGCCAATTCTACATCTTATATCAGTTTGACATTTCTCTTAAGTTATTGATGAATTCAGTGGAAAATCAGTACACAATCGGCAAACAGTTTAGTGTATAGTATCTATGAACATGGTGTGATGTACTGAGCTGAGAAACAAAGAATTTGAAAGAAACGACACAAGGACACCATCCATCCTTCAACCGAAACGATTCGGATGTGTTGACAGCTTGAAAGTTGTGTCTCAAATATATTGTCCCAACAACCAAGGATTGCATAGACTTTCTGTCTGTAAATCTCACTAAAATGTCTGTAAGTATTCATTCATTGAACTGTCAAATCATCTTTCATATTAGGTACCTGCCTACTCAAACTTATGGACTATTTTTAGTGTCCACTCCTTGTTAATAACTGCACACGAGTATCTACCTACTACCTACTAGCATTGTCTATTTATCAGTGTTTCCCAAGCGGGCCATTTGGCTATTTTCTGTCTGTAAATCTCACTAAAATAATATCTGTAAGTATTCACTCATTGAACTGTCAAATCATCTTTCATATTAGGTAGGTACTTACCTACCTACTCAAACTTATGAACTATTTTTAATGTCCACTCCAATGACATTAATATGGACGAAGCATCTGGAAAAAAAATGACATTCACTTTTTTATCGGGTCTGCCGAATGGCATAATCTGTTCTAACGCCATTACAATAAATGTGATATTGCTATAAATTCCCGATGCTTTTTGTCGGATCTGCCGAATGGCATAATTCATAGGTATTTTAATATCAAAATCGTTCGCTCAAATGAACATTGACAATAGAAACACTGTTCTAACGCCATTACAATAAAGGTGATATTGCTATAAATTCCCGATGCGTGATATCGCATAATGGAAATTGCGAAATTTTGTCACGTGACATATACCTATACATCTGCGAATGTCGCTGTGCGCTAATTTACTTGCTAACTACTGTACTGAGTGCGTTGTCCATTAATAATGTCATTGGTCCACTCCTTGTTAATAGTTACACAAGTATCTACCTACTATCATTGCCTCTTTATCAGTGTTTCTCAAGCGGGCCATGTGGCCACTTTTGGACCACAAGAGAAAACTCAACCTTTGGGGGGTCACTGTCAGAATAAAATCTTAAATATAAGTACTTATGCGTCGATGACATTGAGCTACTTTACAAGCTACAAGCCAGCGAATTTACAATCTGCTTGTAAACTCGCCCGGTGTCATCATCAAACTAGCTAACAAGCAGATTGTAAACAATCTACTGAGAAAAGTTGAAAGCTGGGCTACTTTACTCGTTACTCGCTGGCATGTGGGCCATTCTGCATCTGCGCAGTAGAGCGATGGTGGTTAGGTTAGGTTTGGTTTTCATTCTTGAATTCATGAATTTTGCCAAATCGGCTATGAAAATTAGCGCGGTTCCCGCCTGGCTTCCTGTAAACCGACTAGTACCGAAATAATAATTTTCTTCTGAATTAAAGTTTCAGGTTGAAATTCAGAAATGATCGATAGGTATTTGGTATAATACCTAAAAATGGATGAAGTTTTGTATACTATAGACAACTTTTTTCGACATGTTCTTGAATTTATGGTGAATAACGGTGAAGCTCGAAGTTTTTTTCCAGAGCTTCAGAGAGTCGATTCTGAAGCTCAAAGAGTTGAAATGGTCTATAATTTGTTGAAACGTAAAAACCTGTTTACTAAAAAAATTGAAATAAAAAAGTCTGCAGAGAAGTCAGTTTCGTTTCGAAATATTGGCAATGATTATTTCAAGAAAAAAAATTATAAAAATGCTCTGAAGAACTACAACCAAGCCATTTGCTATGCTCCAAATCTGTCAAGAGAACTATCATTGGCGTTTGGTAACAGGTCAGCTGTGAATTTAACGTTTAAGAATTACCGAGAATGCATAAATGATATAGACCATGCACTGGCGGTCGGCTATGATGAGAACTTGAAGCCCAAACTTTTCAAACGGAAGGCCATGTGTGAGGAGGCCATTGCGGTCCTAGATGAAACGGATGATATAGAAATGCAATGCAAACTGCAGTTCCGACTATCCAAAGAGCAGAATCCCTTGATTCCTTGTGCCGCGAATAACATCGAGATAGCTTATGATGAGAAAATGGGTCGAATGATCGTTGCTACAGATAATATAAAAGTTGGAGATGTCATGGTGACAGAACAGCCATACTGTACTGTTTTATCTGAGCCATTCTATTCACAAAACTGCTACGAATGTTTCAAAAAGAGCGATTCATTACTTCCGTGTGAGCATTGTTGTGTAGTAATGTTCTGCAGCGATGTATGTCGGAAGAAATGTTGGGAAAGATTTCATAAAATCGAATGTCCTATAATGCCCCTCCTCGTGACCATGAAATTATCTGAACCGGCATTGATGGCTATTCGAACAGTGATACAAGCGAAATGCACTCTGTCATCTTGGGGAACATTAATTACGACTATCAACGAAGCAGAATCAGAAACGAATCCCCTGTACCGAGGATTTTCAAGAAAAATCGATTCTGACGGAAACGAAACATTGCTTTTCGATTCTTTAAGCTATATGCCAATCCATACTCTTGCCACCAATATTGAAAAGCGGTCTATAAACGAAATCTTCCAAATGAGTGTCACTTCCGCACTATTCTTACATTTTCTCATCGAGTATACTGACTTCTTTTCTGATTGTGTCGACAATAGTCGCGAAGATGTCAAGAATATCGTAGTCGATAGAAACAAATGTATCAAACTTACAGGGGGGCTCCTGTTACACCATTTCATGACAGCTGATACAAATGCGCACTCAATACCAGCTCTTATGGAAAATGCAGAGAACAAGTTTATTTATAATGTACAATGGGGAGCAGGTGCATATGCATTTGCAAGTCTCTTCAATCATTCGTGTGCTTCAAATGTTATACGACAATTTAGTGGGACAACTGTATCAGTTATTGCTGTGAGACCTATTAAAAAGGCGGAACAACTCTTTGATAATTATGGGTAAGTTACAAAAAATCTTTTCATTTTAATAATCACTGTATTAAGGAGCGATTACTTTATGATAACGTCACGTGCTGGCACGGTGACAAATTTAGTCTATGGTTTTGTCATTCCTCAGAATATTTTGAATGATCACTATCTCTATAAATTTAATGATAGAGAGTGCCAGCTTGAATGTATTAGTATTTAGAATTATTGTTCATGCTAATTTCAATTAATTTTCATAGTTTTTACGTGTGCATACATTCAAATTACTTGTGATATTGCTTCCATAGATTTAAATTTTGAACAGAGCCTAAAGGTACCAATAAACACAATGACGATTGGGCATATATATGCCAGGAGCGTTTTAGTGTCTTTGATCATATCTATGCCATTCCGTATACACATTAGCGATTATATGACAAAAAAATCTATGACACAGGCGTGGGCATCGAATCTATGACACCCGTATATGCCAATCCGTTTACAGACGATGCCGTAAAATCTATTGTCTCACATATTTGCCACTGATAAATACTACCAACATGACGTTTGACAGACATTATGGTTGGTACGTCTTCGAAAAATATATTAGTCTATGAGTATTCGCGAACGTCAATCTGTCAAATGAAAATTGAAATACATCTGTTGCATATCAGTTGGCTTGCTAGGTTGTAGGTAGTGAGATTTGAAACTACCTAAGTATACTTATTAACTATTTTGTTCTTGTCCACATCGTATTATAATGCCGGCGAATGAAGGAAACCCATGGATGCTAGGTACCTACCGTAATTTAATAAGAAAACAAGAAGTTATCATGTATATAAATTTCGTACCTACGCTTGTCGTGTGAAGATTTTGATGGGTGATTATTAAAGGTTGAAGCCCCTTATAAAAAAAACCTACTACAAAATACTGGCGTATCTATGACTTTTGCATGCGGACCTCGAAATGTTGAAAAAATTTGTATTGAAACGCCAAACGACATAACATAATAAAAACACCCCCTCAACGATACGCCACTGCGCACTTCGTTGATGAATTTTCCTAGCTCAGTCGGTGGAGGGGTTATTAATAATAACGCTGTTTCCTTTTGAAAAAAGTCGGTAATGACTTGGTTTTATTTTCTTGTAGGTAGCGTCTAGTAAATAATATTTTTTACAGGCCAAATGTAGGTGAAGGCGGCAGACAGGAATACGTGACGACCGATGACTGCGAACGCGAGAGATGTTTCCCACCCGTAGGTAAACGGGATGTGAAACTCTCCCCGGGGAGTACTTCGGCGTTCAAGAAGCGAAGAGATGCGCGGCGAAAACTGGTGAGACTGGTCCAGAGTGTTTGAAGAGAGGCTGCTAGTAGAGATGAGACTTGTTCCCGAGGGAGGATCCGGTAGACTGATAAAAATCTCTCGGATGCGCCCTCTTTTATAGCAGCCTCCCTTATTCTAATTGGTCCAAAGAGTTTGAGAAGGGGTGACCAAAGATTCTACTGTGTCCGTTAATTTCGTACTGCGTAATATCTCTTGTTTATTTAATAGGAATTTACTGGATTGTCAGAAGGACCAAGTATCAAGAGATAATATATTCTGTGCACGTGGATGGATATATTGACGTTATAAAATATCGTCTATCTAATTCTATGGATTTTATATGAATTTATTTAGAGCATTTAAATAGCTATCTCCGGCATAAACTCGCGGTTTTAGTCTTATGCCAGGAGTAAACACACGATTCTATTAGCGTTTAAGTTACATACATTTACAACTACTTACTAGGTACCTATTGACATAATAATAGGCCCTGTAATTGACATCCACCGACCTTCACATAAACATTTGTGATTTTACGATGTAAACTTGTCTGTTGCCTTTACCCTTTACAAATACATATTAATCCTATATTCATATAATCAGATATAATTATTATGAACACAAAAATCGAATAATATTTCCTAAAAGTTGAATTTAAGGAACTCTATGATGCTATGATTTGTTTTCGCGCGCTTAATTCTTTTCTAGCGGAAACATTTTTGCGTACGTACACCGATGCACACATATACCAATGCATCGGCCGGCCGTTGGTGCGTCGCTATGCCCGTTTATCTACGATACGAACATGTCCCGACATGTTTGGCTTTCCGTTGCTATGCGCGAGACATTTTTGCGTACACACCGACGCACACACACCAACGCGTTGGCCGGTGTTGCCATGCTATGAATTTAGGTGTTGCCACTCGCGTATAATTGATTCTATAATTATTAGTTTGCTATTAATGAGTTTACGGATCGAAATACTATTCGATTAGTGTGTTCCACATGACATATTAATTAATTTACATACACTTTTAATACTAATCACTCGCTACCGCGTTCTTCTTCTTTATATCAGCAGTTATTCTTCTTCTTTCATACTATTACATAATATATTCTATATTTTACACTCTTATAATAATCTCTCGCTACTGCATTCGTCTCTTTATATTTAACAATCATTCTTCCCCTTTTATACTAATATACAGTTACATAATACATTTATATCTAACACTTTATAATAACATAGTCACAGGTTTTATTGTGCAGAACAAGGCAATTTCACATCCATCATTCTTTTATACTGTATTACCTTGTTCGTAGCAATCGATGCCCCGTTCGATATGTTTACATATCGGACGGGTAGCGTAAAAACCTGTGAACCGATAAACAATTATATATGATTAGACAAGGAAGCGTTTTAGGCGTTTTACTAAGCCGTATAGTTAGAGATCAGGTTTACATGTCGGCTTATTACTAATTAATTTATTAAGCGAAGAAACCTACCTACAGGTAGGTGGTGACAATTCGCCCTCCCCCGATGAAAGCCGACATGTACAGCCTGACCTCATCGGCCGCCTATACCTTCCTTGTTCAACCATTATACACATAACATATTTATTTTAGTTTCATTTTTCCAGCCTCGGATTAGGATATTATTATATTTACTTAAGTGTCCGATATGGAAGTATTATTTGTTGTCTCGAACGTTTTGTACATATCGAGCCATATTTCAGAAAAGTTTACCCTAAAGCCTTATTATTTATGATAATCCTAATATTTATGACTACTTAATTATCTTAATTTATAGATGGTTTTTGTTTCCTGTCTTCCGGATATACGGCAATTATTTTGCCGTTCTATCCAGGTCCTTAAGACATTTCGTTTTCATTTACAAGTTATCGTTACAATTTACAATTTATAATTCACTGGTCTGACTGCAGCTCGGTAGAGAATTTAAGTAATTGCAGTCGTTGACTTCTTCGAGTGCCAATTTTACGGGGGCGGGCGTCTTCAGATGCTCGCGCCTTACTCATTCTTTTGTTAACTTTCTTTCGATTCTTATTCACGTTCATAGGAATAGGTGTGGCCACATCCATTCCTATGGTGATAATTGTTTTGGGTGTCGATACTTGCGTCGAACTAGTTGATGGCATAGTCTCCTCGCAAATACTGGGAAGTATTTTAAAAGGACGTATTCTTCTCCATGTCCTTTCCTTAACCTGTGCTAAGGGCAACTCGTCTTCCGACTCCTCACGTCGCGGTGAAGGGGTTTGGGGTCGTGCACTACCCCGCTCCACCTCCTCCGGTATCGCAAGTCGTTCGGAATCGTCGTCCAAAGCACTGGGTTCGGCGAGTATGGCTTCCATCCGTCCTTCATCATTATTGTCATTCTCGTCCTCCACATTTTCGGTAACTTCCTCTTCCGTTGGAGGGTAATACTTTCTAATATGATCGATGTGGAATTTGTACGGACGTCCACGTCGATCTACGTAGAACATTACGTCGCTGACTTTCCAAATGATCCGATGCGGGCCGCTCCATTTTGGATCGAAACCGGCACACGCACCAGGTCGTTTCTTTGGGAATTCCCTCGTAAAAACGGAGTCCCCAACCCCGTATGTGGGTGGTTCGGGTCCACGTTCTTGCCGACGCCGTTCCACGTACCTTGCTTGGTTGGCCAATACTGCTGTATTCATCTCGGTTCTATCTCGCGCTACCTCATAACTGCCGATATCCCGCAGAGGGTTCGACCAGTAGCCCGGCGTACTCACTTTCTGCCCCCATAATACTTCAGCTGGGGAAAAACCTGTAGCTGCGTTTTTTCGGCGTCTAAGATCGCCTAAAATTTCGGTAACATGTTCATCCCATGTATTTTGTTCCAAACCGGCCAACCTAATTCGTAACCCTTTCTTAATTTCTTGATTTCTTCTTTCCGTGGGGTTTTCTCGCGGCATCCATATGGACGTATTCCATTGCAAGGAATCCCAGCGTTCAAGTGCCGCAATCCAGGCCGGGTGATTAAACTGGGTTCCATTATCGGATAAGATTGCCCTTGGGCTACCGTAGCGTAGGATAATATTATCATGGATCAAGGGTATAATATTACCCACTACGGCGGATCTCATCGGAAAAGCTTCCGTCCATCGTGAAAATAAGTCTATTATAACTAATAGGAAGCGATTCCTTTTTCGCGATGTAGGGTAAGGTCCCATAATATCGAGGGCGAGAATTTCCCACGGCCTTTTGGCCTCTACGTGAGTCGTTTGGGCGGCTTTGGGCTGTAGGGCGCCTCGTTTTCGAGTGGCGCAAATGCTACAGGCCCGGACATAAGTTTCCACTTCAGTCCGTCTCTTATGCCACGCGAATCCCTCACGAATTGCGTAGTCGGTTTCTAAAGCACCTGGATGCCCATTTTCGTCATGAAAAGTTTTTAGTACTTCTTTAGTTAACGAGGCGGGCACTACGAGTTGTAAGTTCTGCCCGCTACCTATTCGTACTAACGACCCGTTTCTAATAGCTAATCCCGTAAGTCCTCTATTCGAACCATCGTTGGAGTGAATTTGATGCATTAGTCCTCTGGTTATCGGGTCAGTTCGCTGGCGTTCGATAACCTTTTGCCTTAGTGCTACGGTAGTTAGCAACATAGCCGTTACTGGCTTTGATCTGCGTATAGGAGCGGCCATTCGTTCGTGTTCTTCATCAGGATTTTTATTATCATCGGCGGGTTCTTGGGGAAACCGCGAAAGATGATCGGCTAGATGATTTTCCGATCCAGGGCAATGCTCTGTGTCGAAGTTGAACTCACTCAAGAGCATTCCCCACCTAGCAAGTTTGCCTTTTTGATGCTTCGCTGTATTAAGCCAAGTTAGCGCTTGGTTGTCGGTAATAAGGGTGAATCTTCTATCTTCGAGGTACCCCCGGTATTTAGTGATTCCCCATACTGCGGCCAAGGTTTCTAGCTCATTGCTGTGATACCGGCTTTCGGCGTCGTTAACTCGTCTGCTCGCATATGCGATAACATCTCGGCCTCCGCTATCTTTCTTTTGAAAGAGCACAGCCGCAATTCCATGGCCCGAAGCGTCGGTTTGCAGGCAGAAAGGTCGTTCAAAATCCGGTCGCGCAAGTCGCAGGGGTTGTTTCAGTGCCTTTTTGATTAATTCGAAGGCTTCTGTGGCCTCATCTGTCCACCGAAATCGAACTGTGGTACGCAGTAAGCGCGTTAATGGAACGGCCATTTCCGCAAAACGATGTATGTATTCGCGAAGCCAATTACATAACCCGAGGAAACTACGCACCTCCTTTCGGGTGGTTGGTTGAGCAGCTGCTTCTACCTCCTGAAGGTGATGTAGCTGGGGTTCGTTGCCGGTGGCAGTAATACGGTGGCCCAGATAATCCACCTCGCGACATCCAATTCGGCATTTCGCCGGTGCAACTCGTAGGCCGTGGTATTGTAACCTCTCAAACACTAATCTCAAGTGATTTGCATGGTCCTCCCACGTTTTACTGTAGATGATGATGTCATCTAAGTACACCATGCAACATTTATTGATTAAACCCACAAGAACCTCTTGGGACATCAGTTTTTGAAAATGCGTCACTCCGTTTTTCAAGCCAAATGGAAGCACACGGAACTGGTAACTGCTGCCATCAGCGGTGGCAAAGGCAGTCAGCGGCTTCGTGTCCTTATGCAGCAAGACCTGCCAGTACCCAGAAACCAGGTCCAGGCTAGAGAAGATGGTTGCCGTGCCTAGATCCTTCAAGGTGTCTAGTATTAATGGCAGAGTCGCTGCTTCTTCTATGGTTTTGCTGTTAAGTTTTCTAAAATCGATACAAAATCGAGATGATCCGTCTTTCTTGGCCACTAAGACTACAGGAGAACTATAACTGGAGGTGCTCGGCTCGATCACACCATCAGCGAGCATTTGCTCAACGTCTTCCTGTATCTGCTTTCGCTTGGCCTCAGAATGTTTATATGGCATCAATCTAAAAGGAACTTTATCCTTTAGAAAGATTTTCAGCTCGCTGGTCCTACTTGGAGGACCTGAATCAGCAAATCTGTCTTCAAAGTCCTTCATAACTTTGGTCAAAGAGATGCGTGCCGCTTCAGGTATTTCCGGATTTAATTCCGCCAACGTTATAGGTCCGCATGGTTGATGCGGTTTAGTGGTTTGACAATGAATGGTTTGCCTCTTCTTGTCACCGAAGTGCATGCAGCGCCTTTTCAGATCAATGACCGCTTCTTGTTTACTCAAGAAGTCCAAGCCCAGTAGTAAGTCCACGCTTAAACCGTCAAACGCGAGAGCGTTCAATTCTACCGGGCTATCGCGTAAATATCCGCGAATAAATACTTCACCTCCGGTGCGTAAGGTTTCGCCATTGGCAGTGACCAGGTCTGGTGACACTCCATTAACTTTATATGGTGGACACACTAAGTCTCTTCTGACTAAGGTCCGCGTAGCTCCGGTGTCGATAACGGCTTCGTAACTCCCTGTTACTCCGTCA
Source organism: Rhyacophila brunnea (assembly GCF_057557595.1). NCBI lineage: Eukaryota > Metazoa > Arthropoda > Insecta > Trichoptera > Rhyacophilidae > Rhyacophila > Rhyacophila brunnea. Next base: position 31,198,159 of record NW_028232893.1, on the reverse strand, counting down.
ATACGCAGAGGTAATCTAAGGAGAGGTTTCACATGAACATGTGAGTTCGACCCCCCCCCAGACAAGTACGCTCCTGCAGAAGTCTCGCCAACCGACATAATACACTTCAAGGAACCGTTGTTCTCATTAAGTTCAATACTATTCACTTTATCTACTATATCTATATTATTGTTACACTTAACACTATTATTATACCTATTTTTATTTAATATCAAACTTTCACAATTATTTTTCACACTTTTACTAGATAGATATATTTTATCACTATCATTGTTGTAATCCTTTTTAAAATCAACCCTATCTTGCGCGGGCAACAATTTAGTTTTATTTTTACATGGCAATTTTGGTTTTATATTTTTCTTTCTTCTTAATTTGTTATCATCCGCGTTATCATTGGTGATAATTAATTTATTTATCACGCTCGGTTTATTATTTCTAGTTAAATTAGATGAAGAAACGATAATTCCTTTTTGTTTATACGGTTGAATATTATTTGTATGGCTGGCCGGTTGGATCGTACTAATACGTGTTTTTGTCGAGCTATTTTTAGTAACTCGAGATGCGTTCAACGGTATTTCACAGCTTCTCAATGTTTTTAATCGAGTTTTCGTACTCGCCGCATTATTTATATCAGCTTCGATATACATGTTATTATTTAATTCAGATACCATATTTACTTTCGTCGTTAACATAATGGGGTCCTGATTAATGTTATATTGATATAGTACGTTAATATTTTTCAAAAAGGATTGGATTTTATTATTAATAGGATCAATGCCTTTATAACAAGAATTTAAATAACAAAATTTTGCGTCTGGCCTGACGTTAAGATTTGACGTTAATTTATTACTTTGGCCTTTGAGATAATTTACGAATGCTTTAGGAGCCGGGTAATTAATAATTTTGCCAGTTTCAGCTAAATGTTTACTTACGGTTTGGTTTCGCGAGGTCTCTGGAGGGACTGCGCCGTAGAGACGTTCTCTGTGTGTCGAAAAAACTTGATTCCAATCATTCTTCACCTTTCTTTCATCTAATTTTAATACCTTTTTACGTTTTCCATATTGGTTACAAATTACTTCACTAAACAACGCCGAATCAAATGCTTTTTGACGTTTTGTCATAATACCTATAGTAGGTATTTTTGTATGAGTACTACTATTTATTTCGGCGTTGTTAGGTGACGCTACACATTTATATGGAACGTAAGATTTTTCTTTAACATAATCTTTTCTATAACCTTGAAGAGGTCTCCCATATTCACTATAATCAGCCGTTGGAAGAACGTTCTGTATTCCGCACTTAACACTGGTTTTCAAGGACATCGGAAGAATGTTCCCACTGTTAGCACCAGAATATCTGGCACTCGCAGATCCCCAGTCATCACCGTCGAGCCGTGGGTGACGTCTAGCTCCTGCAAGGCCTCTTCATTGCTCCATCTGGACGTTCTCAGCCGTTGACGTCCTTTCTTGGTACTCGGGTCGGTTGTAGTTACCGCGCCAGTTCCCTCGGTAATCGCCACGGCCTCTACCACGGAAGTTTCCGCGGTTCACAAAATATCCTCCTCGGCCAACATAGGCTCCGGCCGGTGTTCTATCTGTGAGGTTTTCTTCCATCGACGGTCTATGCCGGTCTACGTTTTCTGGGCGCGTTTCCATTGTGGAATGGTTTATTTCGCGTGGTGGCGGCTGGCACGTACAGTGGCACCCGCAGTCTCTTTTAGTTGCTGGCCTCTGAATATGTGATATCGGTACTGGAGGCAGGTAGTCTGGTGCCATCGGTCGAACGCGTTTGGCCACCTCCAGCAGTCCGTCTAGCGATTTCCAGCCACTCTGGCCAACTCGAAGTTGGTCGTGAGGGTTAAGAAGGTCGAAGAAAATCTCCGCCAATTCCTCTCCACCCGTAGTCGGCATCAAAACTTTGGCGAGCGCTTTCTTATTCAGCAAGAACGGAAATACGTCCTCGTCAGGTTTCTGTCGGCGAGTTTTAAGCTCGCTTTCCTGTACTCGTCGTCTTGTGGAAGATTCAAAGAACCGGGTCATCCGGCTTTTGAAAGACTCCCAGTCGTCTTCGGGATCTACTTTCGTGCTCCAGGTCTTGGCTTCACCTCGGAGCTGGCGTATAGCGAGTCGCGTCCAGTTTAGTGACGGGCTCCTGGCGGCTGCATAATATTTCTCGCATTCCTCAAGAAATTCGGTTACTCTGTGCTGAGGCGCTCCGCTGAACGTCACCTCTAGTTCAGGTTTATGCATCCATTCTTTGTATTTTGGAAATTCCCCGGTCCTAGTCTCCTGATTAATGCTTGGTAAAGAAGACTCCGTGCCCGGGCTCCTCACGAACGCTGGTATACTGCGCTCAGGTATTTGCATACTTTCTTCTATGTCTTCGGTCCTTTGGATCGGTTCCATCAGTGGTGGGTCCGCCATATCTTCGCTAGGTGTGTGTGGGTCCTTTGTCTGCGATCTAGTTCTCATATATATAATATATATACGAAATATATATATATTCTTCTTGGTAGTCGGGGTCTGGATCCGAGAAAAAAGAAACTTTTTCTGAGCCCGTAAACGTTGTGGCGCCAAATTAACAACACCCCCTCAACGATACGCCACTGCGCACTTCGTTGATGAATTTTCCTAGCTCAGTCGGTGGAGGGGTTATTAATAATAACGCTGTTTCCTTTTGAAAAAAGTCGGTAATGACTTGGTTTTATTTTCTTGTAGGTAGCGTCTAGTAAATAATATTTTTTACAGGCCAAATGTAGGTGAAGGCGGCAGACAGGAATACGTGACGACCGATGACTGCGAACGCGAGAGATGTTTCCCACCCGTAGGTAAACGGGATGTGAAACTCTCCCCGGGGAGTACTTCGGCGTTCAAGAAGCGAAGAGATGCGCGGCGAAAACTGGTGAGACTGGTCCAGAGTGTTTGAAGAGAGGCTGCTAGTAGAGATGAGACTTGTTCCCGAGGGAGGATCCGGTAGACTGATAAAAATCTCTCGGATGCGCCCTCTTTTATAGCAGCCTCCCTTATTCTAATTGGTCCAAAGAGTTTGAGAAGGGGTGACCAAAGATTCTACTGTGTCCGTTAATTTCGTACTGCGTAATATCTCTTGTTTATTTAATAGGAATTTACTGGATTGTCAGAAGGACCAAGTATCAAGAGATAATATATTCTGTGCACGTGGATGGATATATTGACGTTATAAAATATCGTCTATCTAATTCTATGGATTTTATATGAATTTATTTAGAGCATTTAAATAGCTATCTCCGGCATAAACTCGCGGTTTTAGTCTTATGCCAGGAGTAAACACACGATTCTATTAGCGTTTAAGTTACATACATTTACAACTACTTACTAGGTACCTATTGACATAATAATAGGCCCTGTAATTGACATCCACCGACCTTCACATAAACATTTGTGATTTTACGATGTAAACTTGTCTGTTGCCTTTACCCTTTACAAATACATATTAATCCTATATTCATATAATCAGATATAATTATTATGAACACAAAAATCGAATAATATTTCCTAAAAGTTGAATTTAAGGAACTCTATGATGCTATGATTTGTTTTCGCGCGCTTAATTCTTTTCTAGCGGAAACATTTTTGCGTACGTACACCGATGCACACATATACCAATGCATCGGCCGGCCGTTGGTGCGTCGCTATGCCCGTTTATCTACGATACGAACATGTCCCGACATGTTTGGCTTTCCGTTGCTATGCGCGAGACATTTTTGCGTACACACCGACGCACACACACCAACGCGTTGGCCGGTGTTGCCATGCTATGAATTTAGGTGTTGCCACTCGCGTATAATTGATTCTATAATTATTAGTTTGCTATTAATGAGTTTACGGATCGAAATACTATTCGATTAGTGTGTTCCACATGACATATTAATTAATTTACATACACTTTTAATACTAATCACTCGCTACCGCGTTCTTCTTCTTTATATCAGCAGTTATTCTTCTTCTTTCATACTATTACATAATATATTCTATATTTTACACTCTTATAATAATCTCTCGCTACTGCATTCGTCTCTTTATATTTAACAATCATTCTTCCCCTTTTATACTAATATACAGTTACATAATACATTTATATCTAACACTTTATAATAACATAGTCACAGGTTTTATTGTGCAGAACAAGGCAATTTCACATCCATCATTCTTTTATACTGTATTACCTTGTTCGTAGCAATCGATGCCCCGTTCGATATGTTTACATATCGGACGGGTAGCGTAAAAACCTGTGAACCGATAAACAATTATATATGATTAGACAAGGAAGCGTTTTAGGCGTTTTACTAAGCCGTATAGTTAGAGATCAGGTTTACATGTCGGCTTATTACTAATTAATTTATTAAGCGAAGAAACCTACCTACAGGTAGGTGGTGACAATAACCTACAATGTTATTAGTCATGTCATTGCAGCATGTAGTAAAACAACAAATATTATATTACTACTAGTGACTCGATATTTGACAGCTAGCGGGGATCTATAAATCAAGGCGGCCGGCCGGCCATAACGTAATTATTTTTTCAAAGCAGCCACATCTTACATCTTTATTCTCAATATGTAATTAAAATACTCTCTCGCTCTAAAAGTTAACACAGCTAAGAGAGGGGCTGTTAAGACATAGCACTTTTTGACAGTGACAGTTCAGACGGTTATAACTGACTGACTGAATACATGTGTTATAGTAAGTGATATAGGTATGTGATATATTTATCACATTTACCTCTTTTTGGATGTTAAGTGATATGTTACAATAGCCTCGCAGCTGATTAAGGGCATGCATAATGCCCGAGCAGAGTAATTTCTTATTTCGACCCTGCAGTATTATATACACACTGTAGTTAATTTGGCATATTATTCGAATCATCTCCCATTTTCTTTTTTTGTGTTGTATTGGACTCGTATACTATTTTGCAACCATAGAGTGGTTGTATATTATAGCATAATGGACAACAATATAAAAAATTCAATTAGAATAACTTCTACTCGATGGAAATTATAATCTACCCTTTGGCCTTGTCCACATAGCGCGTGTCTCGCCACGTTTTACGCTTGGGTAGGTACCAAATGTGTGCTGCGTCCATATAACGCGTTTCGTTGGGCAGTGTGTGACGTAATACATTTTTAATGGTCATAAAAAAACAAGCGCAACTGAGTCGTGACACACGGCTTCTGAGATTTAATATCTCGTGATATACTAACAAGATATATTCTTAGTATTGTACAACCTAGGTGGCATAATTTATTTTGAAATGCCCATAAAACTGTCGTTTCGAGCTCGAAGCGGTTGTAATTCATTTTGCTTTGGCTATAAAATCGTTGCGAGTTCGAGACGTGCGTTCGTTGGTTGAATGTGTGTGCTTGTTGCCTGAGAAATGACACGTTGCAAGTGCATGTGGACGGTTCAATGAGGTCACATGTACCTGAAATGCGTGCAAGTTTTTATATGTGAGTCAAATTGCGCCATCTGGACAAGGCCTTTGTTCTATCCTATGTGTGTGACAATATCACCGCACACAGATGCATCTGGCAACCTTAGACAGATTTTAATAAGTTTATTATTTTCAGATATCATCATGCAATTGATTCACTCGAGAAGCGTCGTCAGTTCTTGTCCACTCAATACAAATTTCAATGCATGTGTGAGGCATGCGTCAATGACTGGCCTACTGCATTTAATTTACCGCATGTTCGTATCACTGACAAAATAATGGCGATGGTCTACACAGCTAGAAATGTGATAAACGGTGACCTCAACTCAAGCCTGGTTAAAGGTAATAGAAGTGTCGCTCTTTCTACAGTCCAAAAACTGTACTCACACGTTCCAACTCTTGAGGAATATATTCCAAATGCTGAATTGGCTATTTTCCAAGAAAATATTAAGCAATGCTGGGCGCTTTTCGGTAATGTTATTAAGAAGAAATAATTATTAAAACTAATTATTATTTAATTACACTTTCTTGTATTTGTATCAAAACTCTTTTCTATTAAGGCGGTGAGGCATGCCAGCAGAGAACCTAGCGGAAAAAACGAAGCAATTTGAGATTTTTTTTGATAATTTACAATTTAAACTGTATTAATTAATAAATATGTATCTGAAAACATTAAAAAGATTTTTTTTTTTTTTTTAATTTAAAAATAAACTTACAATTGTAAAAAAATGTAATAAAACGTGAATTCGTTGCAGGGTCACATATTATAATATATAATATAAAAACAAAAAATCTTTTTAATGTTTTCAGATACATATTTATTAATTAATGCAGTGGAAATTGTAAATTATCAAAAAAAATCTCAAATTGCAAGCTTCGTATTTTTCCGATAGGTTCTCTGCTGGCATGCCTCTCCCCCTTAAAATATTAATAAGTGACAATGTATTATCAACAGATGGGTATCTAAAATTTGTAATTATAATATTTTTAATGATTTTTACTATTTTTAAATAATATTACATCAGAACCTCGGGTTTCCGGTTATTTTTTTTTGATTGTCACTTTCTTACAATTTAAAATACAGTAATACCCTGAAGCTATGGGATGATAGGTGGGTTCGACGAAAATTGCTTTCGTCGAATTCAAGTAAGTCGGGGTACAACTTTGCATTATAAGGTTTGTATAAACTAAATTTATTTAAAAAAATATATATATTCTTTACCCGGGTCGGAACAGTTTCGCCCAAGGCTACATTGGCTACATTGCTACATTGTTAATAAATCCGTTATGTTTCAGAAATCAATTTGGTTTAATTGGGACCAAGGACTAACAAAAACACTAATTTAGAAGAAAAATATTTTTAAAAAATTGCAGTTCTTTGTACAGATATGTACAAAATATTAAGAGTTACGTAAAAAAGTTATTTCGATGTCGATGGCTTCATAAAATCTAATAAATTCATTTGACAACACAATGCCTTCTTTTTTCACGCAGAATTTCTTTGTAGCCTGCTAATAATTTTTTTATTCCTTGCTTTGTAGCTATAACGCGTTCTTCGTTAGGAGTCTATGTTTTCTAAAATTTTGAACAATTGATTGATTGGCCTTCTGTCAAGCTTACAATTTATTGCCGTGTGCTTTTCTGGTGGAACTGGCTCTGAACTGTCAGATAACAAACTGCGTAACTCCACGTACGAAGCTTGCAATTTGAGACATTTTTTTGAAAGTTTTATTTCTTTTTAATGTTTTCAGATACATATTTATTAATTAATCCTACAGTTTAAATTTTAAAATATGTCTCAAATTGCAAACTTCGTATTTTTTCGCTAGGTGCCTCTGGTAGGTAGAAGCCTCCCTCTTTGATATTACAGCACATTTTGTGATGGCATATTGATAATATTCAAAATAAATCATGAAAATAAACATCTCATAAAACTAACCTGCGGTTGTTTTAAGTAATCCGGATATTCGAAAATCTGAATAATCGATTTTCTACTGTACATAATATTTTATTCATAAGCCTATTGTTATTCAACATTTTTACTTGTATTCTATATACATAATATAATAAAATATATTATATTTTATAATCATGTAACTAAGTAATTGTAAGTAAATAACTAAACTTTTGTTAGAAATTTTAGTGAGGATTGACATTTATTTACACTGAGACTCAATTCGCAGAGAACTTGTAAGATTTTCGTTGTTTATCCTTGTCCGATTTTTTGACTTGTATTTCATCCTTGAAAAAACCTTTTCTATACAACTTTGGTACCTATGTCCTATGTGTGTATGTGGATTGAACCAAAAGACTTTGCCGGAGGTTGCTCATATTATTATGATGTATGTATTATGAGCATGGCCCTCACAAGGGAGGGCTGACAGGACTCTACCTTGGGGGCCCGGCGTGCCAAGTCTACCAGTTAAGTGAGGTAAACAGACACCACAAATTTACTCGGATACTAAAAAAGTCGCCTTGACGATTTGACGAGTACAATTTTATTTTAAAATAATTTTTAGTGTGTTTCCTGACTAATAAAAATGACGATCCAATATGGCGAAGAGTCGCATATTAGTCGGCTATTACAAAAGGGGTCGCGATCAGTGTTTCATAATATTATGATGCCGATTGCCGACATTTATTCAAGTGGATTTATTTAAAAATACCAAAAATTGCTAAAAATACGTGATTTACCCTTTATTACCCTGGAATTCTACAAAATACCATTTGGGGAACACTACTGTAGATCATTACACCGCTGTTAGCCTCAGCAATAGATGGGCAATAGATGCCAAAGTATGTGGGGGCCATGATTATGAGTATGACATTATTGTCTATTATTACTTATTATAAGGAAGAGACTGTAAACTTCATAGCTCGCCTTTCTTTGGGCTTTAGACATACCTGGATGGAAGCGAGTGCTAGAGTAGTCGCAAGTCCCGTAAGGTTATAGCCATAGTCCCCACAACCTGAAGGACCCATTTACATATTGCTAATGTTATGGGCAGTGTGATTGATGTTCTACAGTAGTGTTCCCAAAATGGTATTCAGCAGTAAAATTAAGTGTATTCCGTGTATTTTTAAATAAATTCATTTGAATTATTGAGTTGTCAGCACCAAGTATCATAGAGCATAGTTCCTTAACCGGTGGTCCGCAAAGGTTTTTGGGTGGGCCGCAAAAATTGTCTACAGTTCAAAAATAGTAAGCATCCATTTTTAAAAACTTATATTAAATTTCAAGTAATACATATCTTTCAGAACTCGTGCACCTACAAGGGTTCGCAAGTCATTTCCGGAATGAATAACACTATTGTATTTCATAGAAGGTGACCATTTTTAAGTAAGTATTAGAGTACATTTGTGGTCTGTGTTTATCTCACTTAACTGGTTGACCCACCACGCCGAGCCCCCAGGCTGGAGTCCTGTCAGCCCCACCCCCCTTGTGGGGGCCATGGTTATAGCGCTGAGAAGAAGTAGTGCATACTTAGTACTTTTGGCTGTGAAAGTTCCCAATTAATTTATATGTAAGTGAAGATCTCAATCTTCCTCATCGATTGGCAATAATTATTTACTTACTATTGTGACTACTGTCCAACGAGATCTTCTTGGCTACGTGTTTAAACTGTGAACTAACAAGCTCCTCCTACTTTTAACCGCACTAGCGACTTCCAGTTATTGCCTAGGCCCTAGATCTTCTTGCCGGACAGTATATCTTCATGTATGTTAATTACGCGACTAACATTATGTATTTAGTTCTAAGAATTCATATATTATTTTTATTGTATATTTTTCATAATATATTATGACGTACATAAATATTTTTAAATAAATTTTCTTTAACAGTTTTTGTGTTTTTTTGCCCACCAAATTTGACAGAATAATTCATTTATGTTCATTCATTCAACTAATAATTTCATTTCAGTCATTTTTTTTTAAATTCAAGCCATGTTAGATGGGTGCACTGTAAAGAAGTGCAGATCACCATAGCCTCTCTCCACCCTTCGCCACTGGTATATTGCTATATGAGTCAGAAGCTAGTTCAAGATATTATTCCCTATAGTGAGATGTCTTTAGGAGGTAATAACATTTGAAGGCAGATGGCACGCTCTGAGTCCTTTGGTCGTATGGTCTCTGAAATAACAAAGCGAAGCCTGTTTCAAAACTTCTACCACACTTTTTGGCTAGAGTCGTCCCCGGTTGCCAGTAATACGGCATTACTACTAACCTATTTTGTTAAAAATCCTGCAAAATGAGTGTAGCCCAGTCGCACATTGAAAATCGTCTCGTCCGGGACACGTCATAAATCAAAATTGAGCGCAACATGCAACTTTCTTATGTGAGTATAGCAAGGCCTTGTGAGGACAATGACGTCACTAGCCAAGCCAACATGAATGACGAAGTGTGACATTTTGGGATTATACCTACCTGCGCTGCATGTCGGGTGAAAATAGTTGCATGTGCCTCCAGATGTTTTTTTTAAACTAAAAAGTATCATTCGACCAATCTGTGGATCTCCATTATTTGGCAACCTGTGTTTCGTGAATAACGATGACGTCACATCGACATATTCGACACGTACTTTATTTCGACGTAGCACTAAAATTTTGATATTTCTGTACAATAAATAAAATTGGTGCAGTGTAATAATGTTGCTCGAATGTGATATTATTTTTATACTCAATTCAATTTATTTATTTTTACATATTGTGGACATTACAAATTATAAGTTTAAGACGTTCACAACATGACATAAAAAAAGAGATAGATAGTATGTTATTAAACAGTAGAAATAAATGTACATACAAAAATATTAATTATATAGGTACATGGAAATACACCGGATGAGTTAAGCAGACCCTATTTTAAAAATTTGTAAAATAACGTCCACCTATACTCATCCTCACCTAGGTGGAATATATCAACACCCGAAGCAATTTCGTTGAACATAGTTATCGCCCTCCCAATTGGTATTACCAGTGGCAGGTTGGTTCTGCACCTTGGGAGAATAAACAACTGATGTTCTCTATTTCTAAGATAGTTATCAGGGACACACAGGTCAACACTGCCCAGAATAGCAGAGTTCTTCGTTCTTTCGTTAGGTATCTATAATTCCTTGGACTGCGTAGGTACTACCTATAATGGCAGCGCTCCATTGGCGAGCCAAAAGTCTGAGGACAATAAATCGTCAGATTTTTCTATGCTCTGCTACTGATCAACGGACGAATAAAAAAGTCGAGCTGCCAAAAGTTGAGATTGTCGTAATGTCTTCCGATAATCCTATAATTTTGTGTTATTTATATGTAGACTTGCATAAAATAATATAGCAGTGAAAACAACACAAATTTTACGTTTTCTTTTATGAATTTCATAAATACAAATAAAAAAATAATTGATAAATCTTTCATTTTCTAATGTGTAAATTAACAAATTATTCAATGAAAATGTTTAAAACAATTATAGATTTTTTCCGGTCCGATTGATTGCGTATTAATGTGAAATCGAATTTGCATAGTGATTGACGGATGAAGTCTGGCAACTCGGAGAGGAAAATATCAAACATGTTTGAAATCCAACGAGCCTGGTCTGCGGATTAAAAAGTCCGCAGATATGGGGTGCTCCACGCGAAAAAAAAGTCCGAAGACTAAATCGTCTGACTTCCGTGCCAATGGAGCGCCGACTTAATAATTCGGTAACAAAAAGATGGCAACTCTGCCGCATACCATAGACTAATATACTTTAGACTAGGTTCGTATCATTCAACCTGAATCAAACTAAACCATAGACAATATACGTACAAATTGTATGAGTAGCAAATACACCGGAAATGGTTTAAGATTTGACGTTTGGTTCGGTGATCATTGAAAATCAAACCGTTCTCGGACCATCAGAAATGGTTTGACACGAAACGTCAAACCAATTCGGACGGTTCATAGACTAATGACGATCTGTCAAACGTCAGAAAAGCGTCTCTATGGACATTCTACCAAACGGTCCCAAATCAAACAAATCCAACGATGCGATTTGATTTGTTCAATTCGGGTTGAATGATACGAACCTAATAATAATTGTATGTCATGTCGGAAGGAACATAAATCGATGTTTTTAAATCAAGAAATATTCTTTTCAGATCTGTTTTCGCATACACTAATAATTTTCCTAGCTGATTATAAACGTAGGTATCTATTAAAAATTCGTTGTACCATAGTGCGACTAACGGACTACATGGGGAAGTTCCGCCACTTGGTCCATAGATATTTGGTGAGTCTGAACGTTCGTATCATTCAAACTGAATCGAACAAATCAAACTAAACCATAGACAATATACCTACTTACAAATTGTATGAGTAGAAAGTACACCGGAAATGGTTTGAGATTTTTGATTCAGTGTATCATTGAAAATCAAGCCGTTCTCGGACCATCAGAAATGGTTTGACATGAAACTTCAAACCAATTCGGACGATCCATAGACTAATGACAATCTGTCAAAGTGTTGATAAGCATTATTCGGCATTTATGGGCATTTTCGCCAAAGTTTATATATTGCGTTTTTGGCATGTCCCATGCATTCGATTGATTTTTTCATAGTTATTATATTATGGAATATTGGAAAGTTATGTATTTTTAACATGCAAATTTATTAATTTACTTTATTTGGTCAGTTAAATACAACTGTCTAACATGTATATATTTTTAATTGATTATTTAGATCGAAAGGTAGTGTCTTTTTACCATGTCCCACCCCTAAATTCAAATAAACAAAGTCTCATTTCGTCATTAATTTTGAGTGTGTAATAATAAATTTTTAGTGTCTTCAATAGCTTACATTATTTATTTTTGGAAAATATGCCGTTTTCCATATACAATTTAAATTGTTGGTGTGTGTCGGTACCTATCGCTATCGGAACAGGTGGTTGCTTTCTGGGTTGTTCATTTAAGAAGTTCCACTACTGTTACCACGATTTGTAAGGTAATCACATATTTCTATTTCACATACTATACATATATGATGGAGCTTATCTTTTACACTATAGATATAGTAAAACATATCGCAGGTTTAATAATAAAATTAAGCTAAATTTTGGTTTCAAACACTTCTGAAACAGAATCCGTTACTTCCATTCCGAAACTATATTGGTGGTAACGTATAATATGTGGAATGTAAAAATAACGGAATGGAATGCATAAAGTTGGGTTGTGTGTTTGTTTGCGTGTATAGTTCTTCATAGATTATAAAAACTTTTATTTTATCTGTTCGTACAAAACAAAAATATGTTCAATAAAAAATATAGAAAATAACCTGACGATATAATAGATATGCATTATTTTCTCTTTAAAAATGATTTTTTTATTTAGTTGTACCTACCAATTTATTTTTTTAGATGCGTTCACTCCTGCTCAGAAAATGAGAATTTATAGGAAGAGATTAAAACGCGATCCAGCAAAATATGACCAATATAAAAAAATATTTAGAACGAATAAAAAAGTATGTGATATTATGTCTGAATACGCAAAACTAGCGCAGATAAAAGTATGGAGAGATAATAAAAAACAACAGAAGGAAAAGAAAAAAACACCAGACTGAAATAATTGCGAGACAGGCATTGGCTTTATCAAAACCAAAGAAGAAAAGATAACACTAGAAGCAGCTTCAAGCCAATGTAGAAATTGTCGTTTTACATAATATAATACTCACGTTAAAATATTAATTCAACCGCAAAAATAAATAGCAACATATTTTTTCCGTCGACACATTTACTTATTCAGTATTAGAGTAATGAGAACTATTTATTTATATATTGAAAATCCACCATTTTTCACAATTTAAGCGCCTAGATTCAAAAGCCCCTAAAACGATTTTAGGTACCTGGTTCTGAGAAAAATGAGAAAAACTCATATCTATTAAATCTGTGAACGTATTTATTTTTTAATTCGTACATTATAAAGAGTATTTTGGCTTAACCATTTTAGGGGTATTTGAGAAGCACACCCAACCATTTTAGTGGGTTTTGAAATTTACCCTAATTTTTGATCATACGTGTTGACGATTTTTGGAGTTTATTAAATTTCAATCTTTGGCTATCATATAGGTAACAAAAATACATAGGTCTCATCTAACTCAAAAATTTTCAAAAGCCATTTTAGGGGGATTTGAAACTAGGCACTTCAATTGTCTATCATATTATATTCCCACTAAAAATTCGTTGAAACTATAGTGCAGTAACGGGTTATGGCTCAAATAGACTCAATGACGATCGGGCACATATATGCCGAAAAATCCGTTTCTTATGTTGGCGTCCTGTGTCACAGAGTGTAAATACGATGTCATATACTGTCATATATATGTCAAACGATCTATGACAGCTTTCAATGTCAACACCTCAACTTTCAACACCTCGATAATTTTGTGTGACACTCGTGCCTTGTCTGTGACGTCTATGCCAAACGTGTTGTTATATATTATTGTTTATGGGTCATAGATCGCGCGGGAAGTGTTTTTTCTATCCTTTATTTCGAACGTCATCTTTACAGTAGACACAGGTACACGGTAATAATTGTTATATAAACAGTAATGAAATGGATAAAACTGATAAATGAGTTCACAAAATCGTGGTGGAATGGACGGATGACGCTGTTATTAATTTAATTAGAATCTTGGAAAGTAGTCCACTATTGTGGGATTGCGCACAATCCGACTATGAAAACAGAGTTAAATAAATGCTGCTTGGGTCAAAATAGTTCAGGATTTGGAACGCAATGGTATTGCCAATCGCTCACCGGCCGTTATTTTTTGCATACGGGTTTTTATAAGGGGCTCAACCTTTAATAATCAGCCATCGAAATCTTTACACGACAAGCGTAGGTACGAAATGTATATACATGATAACTTCTGAAAGCATCCATGAGTTTCTTACATTTGCCGGCATTATAATACGATGTGGACAAGAACAAAACAGTTACTAAGTATAGGTAGTTTCAAATTTAACTACCTACAGCCTAACAAGCCAACTGATATGCAACTGATGTATTTCGATTTTCATTTGACAGATTGGCATTCGCGAATACTCATCTAGATAATATATTTTTCGAAGACGTACCTACCAACTATAATGTTTGTCGAACGTCATGTTGGTAGTATTTATCAGTGGCAAATATGTGACACAATAGATTCTACAGCATCGTGTGTAAACGGATTGGCATATATGAGTGTCATAGATTCTATGCCCACGCCTGTGTCATAGATTTTTTTGACATAATATATTCGCTTATGTGTAAACGGAATGGCATAGATATGATCATAGACACTAAAACGCTCTTGACATATATGTCCCCGATCGTCATAGAGTGTATTTTGTCCTACGGGTGAAGTCCCGCCGTTCGGTCCATAGATAATATCCGGTTCGGTCAATTATTTGGCAAGTTGAACACAGTATCTATGGAATAATAATTAATGGGTGTGGTGACTGAGAAACAAAGAAATTGAAAGAAACGACATAACGACACCATCCATCGCCATCCATTCTTTAACCGGAACGATTTGGATGTGTTGACAGCCTGAATGTTGTGTTTCGAATAAACTGTCCCATCAACCAAGGATTGCATAGATTGTCTGTCGGTAATATCTCACTAAAATATCTGTAAGTATTCATTTCCCTGAACTGTCAAAATCATCACTCTGTCATATTACCTACTCATACTTATGAACTATTTCCACTCCTTCCTTGTTAATAACCGCACACTAGGTACCTACCATTGTCTACTTTTTCTCAAGCGGGCCATGTGGCTATTTTAGGGACACATGCCAAAAATCAACCTTTGCGGTAATAACTGCGCACAAATATCGACCTACTACCATTTATCAATGTTTCTCAAGCGGGCCATGTGGCTACTTTTGAGACACAGGAGAAACTCAACCTTTGAGGGGCCACAGTCTGAATAAAAACTTAAATAGGTATACCTAAGTACTAACCTATAATGAAAACGATTAGGGGGCGTCCAAATATGACGTCACACGATTTTGGCTATTTTTAACCTTCCCCCTTAAACGTTAAAAAATATTTGGTAAATATGCCGCAGAGGTGGACATGAGATTTTACAACTTTCTTTTTAGACCAAACCTAACCTAGCATAACCTAATCTAACCTACCCCAACCTAATATTACCTCATATAATCTAAGTTTGTGATAATGGTGTATCAAAATGTTTGAAAATTTCAAATTTTCAATTAACGATTATTGGATCGAAAAGCCGATGCGCCGACAGAAAAAGGTATTTATTATAATTGTCTTCATGGAATAAACTGTTTTCGTAAAAAAATAATTATAAAAGCTCGTGTCCACCTCTGCGGCACAATTACCTGGACAAATACCAGGATCCCGGTTTTTGAAATACCGGCATTGCAATACCTGCTCGAGTGCAGTTAGTTATAAATGGTTTTACACAAATGTTGCAGAACTAAAAAATGCCAAAGTGTACCCATTATTATCTGCTTTACTCATCATGACAGATTATCTTTTATACACCATGCAAACAAAATTGGCAAATATATGTCACATGCAGCATTTTTATTAGTGGAAAGTTCTCTAGTTCTCCGCAAATGAACCAGCAGTGCGGAAATAATTATTGATAGTTAATTTAATTTGTGGACCAAACCTTTGTCTGCTTCAATTTCATATATTACTTAGGCTCCCATCTCTATAGAAGAAAATTATTTGAACATCTTTGGAAAACCCTAATTCATTAAACTTAGGTACAGTTGTAGCATATTGTGATGAAGTCATTCTCGCTCTTCTCGTCATTTCAAAATTAGTATTTTGGATGTGAGTGATGATGAGGAGGGCGATGTGTGGAGTATGAAGTATGAGTAGTTGCTGGCGGAAATGGTGTGTTTATTTGACAGTCTGACAGGTAGAGTTTACATGGGTACTATCATTTCCCTCCATTTTGCATGTGAATTTCAACTGTCACTTTGTGTTTTGTTATGGTTTTTTTCGTCTGGGTTCGGGATGGAAGGTGGATAATTAACACACCGGAATTGTGATCAGAAACGGCAAGTTTATTTACGTTAATATTATATTCGTTACATTTTTATAATTTAATTTTGCAGAGGACGAAATCGGCGTGTTCGCGATTTAGCTGTTTGTAGCGCTCTCAGCGCCATCTTTCGTTTTTTTCCAACGAAAGCCGTCGTCGAAAAAAAAGCGACGTTGCAAATCTTCAACGGTTATATTATAATCTACTCTACGGCATTGCCGGCTCGGCTCTGTTATTATTATTCAATTATTTTCGCAATCAGCCATTATTATTTGTTGGCTTCGATACCGATTCGGGCCTCTCAAGATACACAAAGACATCCCTAAATGGGGACCATACGGGGGTGTCACAGTACATACAGACAATATTACACGATAGAGGCTATGAATATAAGGATATGGCTCGAGCCAGAGTGACAGTTACATGATTGAGATACAATGAGGAGTGAGATAGTTTATCCTTCAACACGACGATAGGAGTGAGATTTGTTCCGTCGTGATAGCCTTTTTTATTGAACCCATTATGATGGGCATCAACTGTCACTTACAATCTTTCATTACACACTCCTACGCTATTTCTGTCTTGCTCACATGTCTTTTTCTTTTCTAAACGTGTTCCAATGAAATCCATTCACTAAGTAATTTTGGTCTTCGTTTTAAGCGGATTCGCTTTAAGAGGTATTTTTTCGGTCTCAATTAGCCTCCGATAACGAGAACCCCCTGTAGATCTGATCTACCTTGAATTTCTGTGTTTATTTTTTCCACCGAGCAACAATCACAAATACAATTGGCAAAAAAAGGTTAAGGAACACTGGTCTATAGTTGTATCGACTTGTCAAGCTTATTGAATGAGGTACCTACTTGAACTAAGTACCTTCTATGGACGGTGAAATAACATTTTTTGTGCTCTTAATAAAATTGTCTATCTATTGTACGTATATAAAAATTTTCACCCTAAATTGATAACAAGAATTTATTTTCTTCTGAAATGAAGTTTAATGGTGAAATTTTACTTTTTCAGGTTGAAATTCTGAAATAATCTGGTAAATAACCTAAAAATGGATAACATTTTGTACAACATAGACAAATTGTATGAACATGTTTTTGAGATTATGTCGAAAAATGGTGAAATTCTAAGCTTTTCACTAAATCTCCTGAAAGTCAATTCTGAAGCTCAAAAAGTTGAAATGGTCTATGATTTGTTAAAACGTAAAAACCTCTTTGCTAAAAAAATTGAAATCAAAAAGTCTGCAGAGAAGTCAGCTTCGTTTCGAAATATTGGCAATGATTATTTCAAGAGAAGTAATTATAACAATGCACTGGAGAAGTACAACCGAGCCATTTGCTATGCTCCAAATCTGTCAAAAGAATTATCATTCGCGTTTGGTAACAGGTCAGCTGTAAATTTTATGTTTAAGAATTACAGAGAATGCATAAGTGATATAGAACACGCCCTGGCGGTCGGCTATGATGAGAACTTGAAGCCTAAACTTTTCAAACGGAAGGCCATGTGTGAAGAGGCCATTGCGGTCCCAGACGAAACGGATGATATAGAAATGAAATGCAAACTGCAGTTCCGACTATCCAAAGAGCGGAATCCTTTGATTCCTTGTGCCGCAAATAACATCGAGATAGCTTATGATGAGAAAATGGGTCGAATGATCGTTGCTACAGATAATATAAAAGTAGGAGATGTCGTGGTGACAGAACAGCCATACTGTACTGTTTTATCGGAGCCATTCTATTTACAAAACTGTTACGAATGTTTCAAAATGAGCGATTCATTACTTCCGTGTGAGCATTGTTGTATAGTAATGTTCTGCAGTGATGTGTGTCGGAAGAAATGTTGGGAAAGATTTCATAAAATCGAATGTCCTATAATGCCCCTCCTCGTGACTATGAAATTCACTCATCTGGAGTTGATGGCTATTCGAAAAGTGATACAAGCGAAATGCACTATGTCATCTTGGGAAGAATTAATTACGACTATCAACGCGGCAGAATCAGAAATGAACCCCCTGTACCGAGGATTTTCAAGGAAAATTGATTCTGACGGAAAGGAAACATTGCTTTTCGATTCTTTAAGCTATACACCAATCTATAATATGGCCACCAATATTGAAAAGCGGTCTTTGAGCGATATATTCCAAAAGAGTGTCAGTGCCGCAGTATTTTTACATTTTCTCATCGAGTATACCGACTTCTTTTCTGACTGTGTCGATAATAGTTGCGAAGATGTCAATAATGTTGTAGTCGATCGAAACAGTTGTATCAAACTTACAGGTGGGCTTTTGTTACACCATTACATGACAACTACTACAAGTGCACACTCAATAACCGCTCTTACGAAAAATGCAGAGAACAATTTTGTTGATGATGCAAAATGGGGTGGTGGTGCGTATGCATTTGCGAGTCTCTTCAATCATTCGTGTGCTTCAAATGTTGGGCGAGCATTTAATGGCACTACTATATCAATTATTGCTCTGAGAACTATAAAGAAGGCGGAACAACTCTTTGATAATTATGGGTAAGTTGCAAAAAATCTTTTCATTTTAATAATCACTGTATTAAGGGGCGATTACATTATGATAATGTCACGTGCTGGCACGGCGACAAATTTAGTCTATGGTTTTGTCATTCCGTAGAATATTTTGAATGATCACTATCTCTAAATTCAATGATGGAGAGTGCTAACTCGAATGTATTAGGATTTTGAATTATTATTCATACTAATTTCAATTAATTGTAAGTTTCTACGTACATTAAAATGACTTGCGATGATGCATCCATAAGTAATATTTTGAACAGAATCCGACAAGCAGACCATAGATAATAAACATAAACACCAGACATAGATAATAATTTAATAGAAAATCCATTGAGAAAACCGTTAAAAACAAAGAACACGCGATTTTGATGTGAGTCGAAAATGTGTAGGCTTGCAGGAAATAAAAAAAAACGTTCACTGGCTACTGCGGTTCATGATGTAGCCACTTTGTAGCGCTATACGCGTGATATGACCTCATCGTTATTCTGGCGATTGACAATATTCGTTTAAAGGTTCAAAATGTGCTACAGGATGGGAGCATCAGTTTGATAACATTTTAAATACCAAGAAAAACCACATTTCACACTTTCCCGCAGCGGCAGCCTACTGTGACTGCCCATAACATAATGATAATGTATCTGAAACATTATTTACACGGATAGATGCTGACATTTTTCTCTCAGTATGTCTCAGTTTTTTAAATTCAATTACGCCCTGCCTAATCCAAGTGATAGTAGATAATAGTCATTTATCTATAAATATCTAAAAGTATGCCATTAAACCATACATAATTTGAGATATTTTTTAGACAAAAGAATTTTTTTTATCGATTATAGTTTGGTTATCTGGGAGTCCGAAAGCATTCCAGCGGATTGGCAGATCAGCGTTATCTGTCCAATATATAAAAAAGGAGACAGACTGCGATGTGAAAATTTCAGAGGGATATCACTCCCTGAGCACAAGTTATAAGGTATTCACAATGATCCTGAAGACAAAACTGGAAGGTTACGCGGAATACATAGTAAGTGAATACCAAGCTGGCTTCAGGGCAGGAAGGTCTACAACGGATCAGCTCTTCACAGTTCGCCAAATGCTGGGAATTTGATGTGGACATTTATCAGCTCTCTGTTGATTTTAAGCAGGCATATGACAACATCGGTCGGGAAAAACTATTCACTGTCCTTCTGGACTTTGAAATCCCACCGAAACTAGTCAGGCTTGTTAGAATCACACTGCAGAATATACACTCCCAGGTGAAGGTGAATGGCCAACTGACAAGAGGGCTCTGAAGTATCTCGGGGTCTAAAGCAAGGAGACGAATTGGCAACCGCACTAGAGATTGGCTTAGGAGTAAATGAAAACAAAACTAAAGTCATGGTACAAAGCCGACAAAATTAGAGTAGGCTGGGCCAAAGTACCAGTTTTGGAAACCATCAATTTGAGGTTGTCAACCGGTTCGCATACTTGGGTTCCAATATTACAAAAGAGAACGAGGAACTGGAAGAAATAAAAGCCCGAGTAACCGCTGCAAATAAATCATACTTCTCATTGCTGCCCATATTCAAATCCAGAAATGTCCACAGAAAAACTAAGACCCGGCTCTATAAAACCGTCATATGCACAGTCGTTGCATACGGGTGCGAGTCATGGACGGTAAATATGAAAGCAGCTGAAATGGTGGACTGCTTTAGAAAGATCCTGAAGCGGATATACGGACCCATGAATGATGGTGGGGAGTGGAGAATTAGGTACAACACGGAACTATACCGCTTATACCAAGATTCAAAACTCTCCACCTTCATAAAACTCCAGAGGCTAAACTGGGCAGGCCATGTCCAGCGCATGCCTGAATCACGGATACCGAAGAAGATCCTTGAAGGAAACCCAGGGGGGAAAAGGCCAGTGGGAAAGCCACGCACACGATGGGGTGATAACATTACAAAAGATGCCAACCAGCTGCTAAAAATCAGGAACTGGGGCGGTGGAAGAGGCCAGGGCTCGACTTGAGCTATAGCGCCATCGAAGAAGAAGAAGAAGTTTGGTTAAGCAGGACTTCATGAATTTAAAAATTCTAACTAACACCGTCTGTTTCATGTATTTTTAATTCAACGAAGACAAATAAGTATGACTGAAAATTGTGCACTATTTTTGTCAGATCGTCCATAGCATACCTAAACTATTATTGTTTGGTAAGGCAGGGTTCAATTGAATTTTGAAAACTTACCAGCACCATCTGCAAATTGTATTCTTAGTTAAATGTAAACAAATAAGTATGACTGACCAAGTTTAGTGTGCACTATTTATGTCGGATCTTAACAGTCTACCTTCTCGCCACTACACAACAGATGCATCTGGCAACCTTAGACAAATTTTAATATATGATAATTATTTTCAGATCTCTTCATACAATTGATTCACTCGAGGTGCGTCGTGCGCCCTTGGACTTTCAATACAAATTTCGATGCATGTGTGAGGCGTGCGTCAACGACTGGCCTACTTTATCAAAATTACCCCATGTTCGCACCACTGACAAAATAAAGGGAATGTTCACATTTGAAAAAAGGATATCTGGTGACTTCTACACAAGCCTGTTGAAAGGTAATAGAAGTGTCGCTCTTTCTATTGTCCAAAAACTATACTCACATGTTCCAATTTTTGAGGAATGTGTTCCAAATGTTGAATTGGCAGTATGCCAAGAAAATATTAAACAATGCTGGGCGCTTTTCGGTAATGTTATTAAGACTAAAGCTAATTATCAAGGCTAATTATTTTTTGATTACACTTTCTTGTATTTGTATCGAAACTCTTTTAAATTAAAATATTAATAAGTGACAATGTATTTTCAACAAATGAGGTACATATTTGAAATTTGTAATTTTAATATTTTTAATGATCTTGACTATTTTTTAAATAATATTACATTATCACCTCAGGTTTCCTTTCCTGTGATTATAAGAAAAAGGTATCTACAAGTTTAAAATACAGTAATACCCCGAAGCTATGTGATAGGTGGGTCCGATGAAAATCACTTAAGGCGATACCTCTACCTACCGGTGGCACCTAGCGGAAAAATACGAAGCTTGCAATTTGAGAAATGTTTTTGATAATTAATTTACAATTTCAACTGAATTGATTGATTTATATGTATCTGAAAACATTAAAAAGAAAAATATTTTTTATTTTAAGTCATATTGTAAAAAAATGTTATAAAATGTGAATTTGTCAAAGGACCCCATCTTATTACATATATGGTCATATTTATTAAGTTTTCTATGTTTTGCTGCAGAGATTTTTGACTAATTCATAGTTTTAATATTTTTTAAATCTATTTTAAAAAACATCGATTTTCATAAAAATATAAATATGTATAACGTAAAATCCTTTATATTTTTAATGTTTTCAGATACGTATTTGTTAATTTATACAGTTTAAATTGTATAGGCATAATTTTGCATATAAATACATTTATAAATTTTGTTTAATTGGGACCAATGACTACAAAAAACACTAGTTTAGAAGAAAAATATTTTATAAAATCACAGCACATAATTTTAATATGCACAAAATATTAAGAGTTACGTAAAAAAGTTATTTCGATGTCGATGGCTTCATAAAATCTATCAAATTCATCCAACAACACAACGCCCTGGGACCTTCTGTCAAGCTTTCAATTAATTGTCATGTGCTTTTCTGGTGAAACTGGGTCTGAAGTGTCAGGATAAAAAAAAGACGGGGTATTACTGTACGTAGGTAGTAAAAAATATGATCTAATTACCTGTTCTGAAAGTTAAAGACATGGATAATTTATTATTTTTTCGATTATCTGGACTTATCATTATCCACACGCACTATCATCATCCTAATTAGTACAGAATATCGAGGTTCTACTGTATATGAGACTTTACAGTAGAGAAGTTACTTGGGTATGTAATATTCATAAATTAGTTTATAACATTACAAGTACAGGGGGTCCTCGTTATCCGAGGGTAATTGGGATCCAAAAAATACCTCTTAAAGCGAATCCGCTTAAAACGGAGACCAAAATTACTCAGTAAATGAGTTTCATTGGGACACGCTTAGAAAAGAAAAAGACACGTGAGCAAGATTGTAATTAATGCTGATTGTGCCATTCTCAGACTAACACTAAAGATAATATCAACAATTCTCCTTAAAATTTAAAATTTCTTTTAATTTTAAATTCAAGTAACAATAAAACAGCAAAATACCAAATCTACCTATATCTGATGGACGAATACCAATAAAGACATTGTACATTACGATTTTATACAGAAAGTAGACATGTGAGATAAATAGCGTAGGAGTGTGGGATCACTGGGATTGAAAGTGACAGTTGACGACTTTGAGCTATTGTGCTTGTATTTTTATAATTTTTTTTTTGCATTTTCCTGCAAATTCGTAACTGCGAGGACTCAGATAATGAGGACCCCTGTATAACGCATTTATTTTTTTATGGTAGGTACAGTACTCTCTCAGTAATCCGCCTCCTCAAAAACCAGACAAGTGTCCAATTAGTGAAAGCGGCGGTTATAGTGCATCCATACAAAATATGGTAAAAATTAAAACGGATATTTCGTAAAAATGGTTTTTTTTGAGAAATTTGTACTAGCAAATTACGGTTTTATATATAATCAAA
The DNA here is from genome assembly GCF_057557595.1 of Rhyacophila brunnea. Lineage (NCBI taxonomy): Eukaryota > Metazoa > Arthropoda > Insecta > Trichoptera > Rhyacophilidae > Rhyacophila > Rhyacophila brunnea. The sequence goes on along the minus strand of NW_028232893.1, from coordinate 31,174,459 downwards.
ATCAAATATTTACTAAATTATACCTATTTATAAACTAAGTTTATCAAGTAAATATTAAACAGTAAATCACTTGACACAACCAGTTGTTCAGTGAGGCAGATATTCTTGAATGGCTTAGGATTCCTGGCTTTCCCTATGTCCAAAAGCTTCATTTTGTGTGTCCCGGTTGCATTGGAGCATGGCATAATAATTATTGTGATGCGGTCCTTGGACACTTTCCTCTCTGGTACATCCTTTCTTCGCGATGAATGTAGGTACGTTTTACGAAGAAGTTTCCAAAATAAACCCGTCTCATCTGTGTTGTATACTTGTACGTGGCGGACTACTGAATTTGACAATCGAATACCGGCAAATTATAGAGCTTGATTTTGTGTTTTCAACTAGTAAAAATAACGGCGGATTGTAGTAGTTGTCGGATAATCGAGCGGCGGATTACTGAAAGTGTACTGTACTAAATGTTATTTAATTGTTCAATGTTTTATAATATGTACTAGGTTATAAATACTTTTGTTAATTATCTACATTAATGTTGATGTTTGAACACAATTAATCTGTAGTAGAAATTTGATTTTTTTTAATAAAATACAGTATTTTAGTTCCTTGTGTAGAATACTGTAAGGAACCAAAGTCGAATGCCAAACGAAATGGATTTTGGCAGGCGCTATGTACATTAGTGTAGCACTTCATGTTTTTTTTATGTTTAGGGACTCATGAATCTTTCGTTAACGTGTCACTGTCAAAGTTGGAGTCAGTCTCGACTAACAGTTAAAAAAAATGTGTTTTATTGACATTGTGACATATTTATAGGAATAGGATTATTAATTAATATTAAAACATGTTACTACTTATAATATTCATAAGCCTTTGTTATTCAACATTTTTACTTGTATTCTTTTATTCGCATAAGCTCTTGCCATTTTTTTTACCAATAAAAGACTTTATTTTTTTGAAAGAAACATTATTTATTCGGTTACATGTAGATTGTACATACAACATTTCACCGTAAGCTTTCTATCGGAAAGAGATGTCCGTATACTATACGGACATTAGATTCAATATAAACATTAATTCAATTTTCACAGCCGATTTTGGCAAAATTCATGAATTATTCAAAAATAAAAACCTAACCTAATAAATAATCCAGTATATTGGCTATCTTCACAATTTGTTTTCCGCTGGCTTCCTGTAAGCCGACAACAACCGTGTTTTATTTAGACATGAATTTTATCTCTGTAATATACGACTCTAACAGGTTGGACGGTCTTTAATATACAACCATATATTTCCAATACAACATTTTACGGTGAAGTGTGATACGGCGAACTGCATACGTACAAATTTCCGGACACGATTTATTTAATTCAATATTATATAATACCCATTGTTAGATATAATTGTCTCCCATCTATAAATCAATTTATTTATTTCATCCCTTCACGGATTTTAGGGCAAAAAACTCATCAAGGTATATTTTGACCTGCTCTGTTGAACTAAATTTGTTACCATTATGAAAATTTTGTAGAGATCGGAATAAATGGTAATGACTAGATGACAAGTCCAGTGAGTATGAGAGATGCTGTAAAGTTTTCCATTCTTGGACAATTAATTTTCTTTAGGTGATTGATGCAACATGTAATCTGGCATTATCTTGATAAAAAAAAAATAGCACTTTTTCTGTTTATCAAATGCGATCGGTTTTTTTATTAATGCCTGGTTTAAATTATCCAATTGTTGACAATTAATACTTGACAGTATTTACTGTCTCATTCGATTTTAAGAGCTCATAATACACATTGCCTTGAATAACCCACCACACACACACTATATTTTTTTGGTGCGTTTCGGCTTTAGGGGTAGAGAGGGATGCTGCTCCAGGGGTAAATCTTTGTCGTTTTCATGTAACAGTGTTGTTGAATGTAGACAATCCACTTTTCATCATCTGTTATAACTCAGTCCAAGAATGGATCCTGATTTTCGTCGAGTCGAACCTGTTGAGCAAACACAGTCTATAGAGATGACGAATAATGGTTTAATTGTCAATATTAAATATCTCTGCGATTTCTCTTGAAGTTAGTCAAGGGTCTGCGTCAGGGAACACAGAATTAATGGTAACTGAAATGGACTAACTAATGCATGTGCAATAACGGGCAACCGATCTAGAGTGTGGAAGAATATGAGATAAACACGTGTCAAGAATACGTGATTCTAAGATTGTCCTTCGTTCTGACAACTGCTCTCATTTTATGAACTGGCACTCATTCAATATTGGTGTATTTGAAGGTTGCAACACACTATTGCATGTCTTTAATATATGTTTCATTTTCGTAGGACACTCACACATTCAAAACCCTGTTTCAAAATGGAGTGTATTGTGGGATAGCCTATCTGAATTATATTTATTAATCTGTTCTGTGGTCTGCATTCACCTCATTCCTGAGATCCTCGTCATAAATTGCGATGTGACGTCCAGGGGTTCATCTTCCAAGGATAGATTCCCAGAATGAAACTTGTTGAACCAAAAAGAATTGGGGTAGTTACACGATCGACTGTTGAAAGGAAACTGGCTAAATCAGGTAGATGATGTACTTTTTAAGGAAAAATCATAATATATAAAACAAAAGACGGCAGTGTGCAGTTACACCATCTACAAATAAGTATTTACCCTTAAAATGGCTAGAACTTGTGCATCAACCTAATATATTTTATAATCGTATAAATACAAATAATTGTAAGTAAATAACTTGACTAGTGAGCAGTGTTGCCAACTGTTGTTGACAAAAACATGCCAGACGGGGTAGGAAAAGCTATTTGGGAAGAAAAAACACTAGATATTGCAAAAATAAAATTCCAAGTAAATTTACTAATTCTACCACGAACGAAGTCTATACCTTTCCTTTCGCGTATCGAAAAAAAGTGTACTGTACATGTAAAAAACCCACATTTTAACAAATATATTTCAAAAATGACAACAAATGCCTATATTGTTTTAACTGAGTTCAATTTTTGTTTCATCTCATTCCGATAATTAATTGTCAAAGTGATGTCACATACATAAGCACACATTAAATTATATGATAACATTTCACTATAAGGCCACCCTATTGTTTCAAGTGTTAAATTATGTTTTATTTCTCACGCTACTAAAATAGGTACCAACCTAACCTGCATTAAGTCTGATAGTCAGAAATTTGATGCGCATGAAAATAAATATCTAGCATATTTTCAGCACATATAAAGCTGTTGAAGGCATTAAAAAATGCTAGTAAAAACGCCACAAACCAGATGCGTTTTTTGCAAGCTAGATGCTTGTCGAAAAATGCTAGACTTTATTTTGCTGTATTGTTTAATTATGCATAATTGCAGAGAACTTTTAAGATGTTCATCGTTTATCCTTGTCTGAGTTTTTTGACATGTATTTCATCCTTGAAAAATCTTTTTTTATACAACTTTTGTATGTCTATGTGTGTACGTGGGTTTAATCAAAAGACGTCGCCGGAGGCTGCGCATATTATTATGAATGTATTATGAGCATGTCCCCCACAAGGATGGGGGGGCTGACAAGGCTCTAGCCTGGGTGCCCAGCGTGCCAGGTCGACTAATTAAGTTAGGTAAACACACCACAAATTTACACAGCCCTTGCGGGGGCCATGGTTATAGTGCAGAAGTCGGTGCATACTTGGTACTCTGGCTGTGCAAGTTAGAAGTTGGTTTCTATGTACAATGATCCTCGACTTTTGAACGTTCTACTCACACAATTTCGTACAGTTCTTAAAATTTAGATTTCTGTTGATAATGCAAAAACTGTGCGTTTCCATGCAGTCACTCATCTCTCCTCCGCTTTCTGTCACCTTCTCAAATATGTACGTAAAAGGGTGGTATTCAACTATCGCTTGACAGGTTTACAAAGAAAACGCCTGATTGCTAATACGCCTCGTTAACTTTATTATACCCATTGATAAATAAATATGTTAAAGTACACTTTTTGATGTTTTTGTTTATATCCCTCTACTTTCGAACAGTCAAACAAATCTTCAGAAACCAATTATGTCCGAAAGTTGAGGGCCACCTGTAATTGAAGATCTCAATCTTCCTCATCGATTGGCGATAATTATTTACTTACAATTAATTATGACTGCTTCTTCATGTATATTAATTATTACGCAATTAACATTATGTACTTAGATCTAAGCATTCATATAATATTTTCATTGCATATTTTTAAATACACACTTTTAAATAAACTTTTTAAACAGTTTTTGTGTTTTTTTGACCGAGTAATTCATTTATGTTACTTAACTTAATATTTTCGCTGTCTTTTATTATAATACTAAACATGTTTAGTTCTGGAATTTGTCTTTTACGTTTTTTTGGGAAAAACAATTTATGCACCAAATTTTATATTTTGGTATTTGGGCATAACCTGTTTACTGCAAAATGTTGAATTTACAGGAGACCAATTTTAAGCTTTGAATTGCCCACATAAATCTCGGTTCATCTTTTGTCTGAAAGCCCGTTTACATGATTCACTTTTGACGATCATCGCGGAGGAATCATCCCCAAAATTCATGAATTCAAGAATGAAAACTTAACTTAACAAATAATCCAGTATATCGGCTATTTTCAAAATTTGTTTGCTGCTGGCTTCCTGTAAAGTGTAAATCGACAAGAACCGTGTTTTATTTAGACATGAATTTTATGTCAGTACTATATGACCCAAAGAGGTTGGATAGTCTTTAATATACGGCCATATATTTCCGATACAATATTTCACGGTGTAGTGTGATTCGGCGAACTGCATACTTACAAGTTTCCGGACATGTTGGCAAATAGCTTCATGATTTTTTTCACATTTAGGTAATATGAGCGAGAACGATGATCAAAAATAAATGTTTTTTTATTATTAAAATAAAAATCTTTTAACATTAAGATTTTTGTATACTTTATTTAGTGGATTTTCGAGGACCTTTTTTAAATCTTCTGACGAATCAATCGAGTCATGTTGCGTTACAGCAACGCGTCGCGCCACTGACCATTAACCACTGGTATATTGTTATATGACCCAGAAGCTGGTTAAAGATATTATTCCCTATGCCCCCAAGGGGCGATATGTTTAGGAGATAACGGCGCATATCCATGTTTTAATGGTTTCACTATATTCTATGTTTTATTGAGGTTCATATAACATGGCATACTATAATATATAATGTCATTGTTTTTTTTGAATTTTATTAAACAACAATATATTAATATATAACCACAGAATTAGACAAGATTAATGTTTATAAAAATTGTTTTTCAGATAAAACCACAGACTGATAAAAAAAAATATTCGTCAGATGTCGTTAAACTATGGCAAAACAGAATTAATGTCTGCCAGATAATTTGTCTTCAGGACCTGATACATTCAATGTCGACAGTATATAAAATAAACATTTTTTTTTTGACCATGTCCGATCCTAATAGGATGATATTATGGGCCTCCACAGAGTAGAGGATTGTATAAACAGATTTTGTTTTTTATGAGAAATGGATGTCAGCCACTTGTTCAATCTTATTAGGTCCATACCCTGACTCACAAATTGAAAAATAATATGTACTGGCTATACCCAGGATTCGAACCTGTGACCCACAGCATTATAGTCTAACGCTTAAGCCGCTCGGCCACCGTACCACATACTTAATCTTTTTATTACCGGCAATGTGTACTAGGTGGGGATGGCAGTGGCAGTGACGTCCCGTGGGGGTAGGCAGACTGAACGTCGCTTGGGGGCTGCAGTTACTCGAAGGGCGGCAAATCGATGAGAATCATTTGGCATACTTAGATATAGCTACCTACCTAAACTTAGTTACAACAAAAATGTCTTAAAATATCAGCTCACTGGTTGGAAACAAAATGTATTAATTAACATAAAAAGTTTAACAAGGCTGCAATTTTTTTGTCGGGTTCGCGATGTCTAGTATACTTCCGTTGACCTTCGACGTGCGATGTCCTTGGTGACACGTGCAGGTTTGTCAGCCGTCGACACTAAAGATGCATGCCCCTCCCCCCCTCACAAGAGCGTTCCACCTACCGCTCTTGGTCCACGATTTTAGTATTACCAACGTCAAAAAATCCCCACATTTGGGGAAAAATATTTATAAATTTAATTTTGTATGTTTTAGTGGTAGGTATATATTTTGTTAATAGGTACCTAATGTATCCATACAACACATTTTTTAGATATTGGAGTCAGGAAAGGATGATAAAAAAATATTGTATAAAAAAAATGGGGCGGCATTTTGTCTAGGGACGTCACTGGGCAGTGGCGAAGGGTGGATGTAGGCTGTTAACATCCAACATAAATTAGTGCACCCTAAGCTTTGTCAGTCATACTTTTATTTGATTTAATTGAACTTGGAATACAAATTGCAGATAGTGCTGGTTAGTTTTTAAAATTCATTTAGACCATGCCTAAATCAAACGATAATAGTTTAGGTTTAGGTATACTATGGGGCATGGGCGATTCGACAAAAATAGTGCACGCTTTTTCAGTCATAATTATTATATGTTTTTGTTGAATAGGAATACATAATATTACAGATGGTGTTGGTTAGTTTTTTTTTCAATTCATTAAGCCCTGCCTAAACCATACTAGATAAAAAATATTCTTCTATTATAATACAAATATCTTCTATTATACTCGTAATACAAATGAATGTGAAACATGGACCCTAAGTAAAAGAGAGATCCAGAAACTTAGAGTAGCACAACGTGGTATGGAGAGGTGCATGCTGGGCATAACGCGAAAGGACAAAAAGAGGAATGAGTGGATAAGGAAGCAGACAAGGGTTTGCGATGTAATAGAGTTTATTATAAGCCTTAAATGGAGATGGGCTGGACACATAGCTCGAAGAAGAGACAATCGTTGGACAAATTTAGTCATCCAGTGGTATCCAAGAAGTACAAAACGTCCGCAAGGTAGACCTAGAGGCCGCTGGATCGATGAAATGATAAAGTTCTGCGGAAGTACGTGGCAACGCAATGCACAGGACCGAGAGAATTGGAAGCAGCTTGAAGAGGCCTTCATCCAGCAGTGGATAGATTCAGGCTGATGATGATGATGATAATACAAATATCTTCTATTATAATACAATCTATATACAAATATTTAAAATTATGTTTGATTTAATGGCATAATTTTAGATATTTTGTAGATAGACACATAGTTTTTGACTATTGTCTATTATGGTTTGTTTACACATGGCTTAATTTAATTTTAAAAACTAACCAACACTATCACTAATATTTGGTCTTAGTTCAATGAAAACAAATATGTATTACATACTGACAAAGTGTAGCGTGCATTTTTTATGTCAGATCCCGTCCTCCACCCTTCGCCAATGGTCGATGGATATATACATGCAGGCCAGCTATTTTTGGAATAAAATAAATCATTTTAAAATTAATATGAAGTACATGTAAAAATTGGGAAATTTAATATGTTTACATTTCTCGGATTGATATGACTGACACGGTTATTCATCTTTATTAAAACAATGATCAATGTATTGTTTTTGGCTGCCTCCATAAAAGTGACAAGTATCTTTAACGAGGCATTTTTGTGCCCGAAAGCAGCCCTGCAAACAAATGCCATAGTAGAAGTGTGAAGTTGTCTTCGGATGAAACTGCAATGCAAAATTACTTATGGCTAATTTAATCAGTAGATCAGAGGTCTTTTTGAAGTTATTCTTCTTTAGGCGCGTTTGGAAAATCAGATCAGAGTGTATTTTTGGCGTGTGACATGTAACACATAATTAATGTTTTCACACAAAAATAAACTCACTTGGTTGGATTCAAACCACCGATTGTTCGGTTGTCAGCCGAACGCACTACCTTTACGCCACAGTATAATACTGCAATCGTGATGATTATACAGTATAATATTATAGTTTAGAATTGTTCCGTTGCCTAGGAAGCGAATTTTTATTGTCGGCCATTTGCAATTCTTTACGTAAACAAACTGTCAAACGTCAGAGTGACATTTGGTACTTAAAAAATAAAAACAATGAGAAACCATTATATAATTAGTAATATAAGTTAAAGTGTAGAGAAATAAACCAATGGCGCTTCAATAAGCTGCCCGTTTTCTTACGTGCGTAATTTAACAAGATAATTAAGAGCTAGTCGAAGAATCTAGGTTATCACAAGTTTTGTTTTTGTTTTGTTACGCCAAAGAAGTATAACTTCTAACACGCGTACATAAGTACACACTGATTTTTTCTTTCTTCAATTTCACACATTTAGAAGGTTTTTTCAACATCTTTGGTATCTACCGAATTTATGTCTCATATTATTTGTGATAACTAAGGCCGCATCCAGATTTTGCTTTTTACGAGAAATAGATGTCAGCCACTTGCTCAACCTATTAGGTCCATACCCTAACTCACACACAATGATCCTATTAGGATCGGACATGGTTGGGAAGGTCGCGTCCAGACGCGTGTAATGTAACACGAATTTGTCGTATGGACGTAGCTACGATCCTTATATGTAATGCTCATAGCGATGTTTGCGCTGATCCATCGGCTGTCAGTTTTTGAGAAAAACACAAAGGCGCTCGGCACAGTGCTTAATAATTCGAACAACAGGATTCGCGTCGAGATCGTGTGCCGTCCATACAATTTGTGTTACATTACACATAGTCTGGACCCAGCATAATAGCAATGAACAATTTTCTCTTACGACTAGGTAGAAATGAATAAGCTGATGATAATAATATATAGTGTTAATTCTTTCGTTTAGTTAGTTAATGGTGGTATCCGATTGTACCGCACTATTTTTTTCAACAAAATACATATCCTGCATTTGATAAGGTTGACCACATCTGCTAAGTAGAACGCGTAGTAGGTATTTAATTTGTGTGATATGAACAATTATTATTTACCCACCGATACCTCAATAAATTTATTGTTGTTTTTTTTCAGAATAATTATTGCCGACCATGCAGTGGTTTTCAAACATCCTTATTTCATTTATTTGACCAGATATGGTCGTCAGTTAGAGCATATGGACATTACACGGCGCCTACAAGAATACATGTCACTCGTAAGTGTTCTTGCATGATCCCGTAACTCCGTCGTATACACTTTGTGGATAGTCCACCTCCTTGGATCCATCCTCTTCGACGATCTTCTTAGAATCCCGCTTCCAAACGATAGCACTGTCATCGCTTATGCTGATGATGCCCTCCTACTATTTGAGGCTGATAGCAGGCTAAGATTGTGAGTGCCGTCGGCAAAGCCTTAGAATTAATTGAGGCATGGAGAAAACTAACCAGGCTTTCCTTCACACCTTCCAACACAGAAGGCATTGTCCTCAGGGACTGGGTAGACTTAAATGTATGCGGCCGCCTACAGTCCGCTTTGGTAATACTAGCTTTAGAATCTCAAAAATCGTCACCTATCTGGGTGTTCAATTGAACACTATGCTAAATTTTGATCACCATGCTAGGACCCAGGACTACAAGGCCAGGACTGCCTTCCAGAAAGTTGGCCGTATGGCTGGTGATGATTTGGGGTCTATGGGTAAGGGCGTTTAAAGTTGCCTATGGGTAACGCTGCCTACAGTACAAGCATTTGGTGTTCACGTATCCATAAGTGTGCCAAGCTTAGGAATACTCTTTTAAGTGAGCACCGCAGTGCGCTGTTGTCAACTGCCAAGACCTACCGCTCAACTTCTACGGACGCGCTCCCAGTCCTGGCTGGAGTCTTTCCTCTTGACGTGCAATCACAAAATCAGTTTGATACTGAAATACCGGATAATACCGATATATTCTTTATTGAAACTGATAACAATATCATAGAAAGGTTTAACAGGACAAAAATCAGCATCTCTACCATCTCTTACCTTTACCTATTTCTAATTTTGTTTACATATAATATGTAGGTAGGTACTTATTTAGATATTTTTAATATTTTAAAGAGATTTTATATTTATTGGTAAGTAGATTCATTTATTTTTCCATTTATTTCGATATATTTCATGAATAGCAATATACAATAGGAAATACTGAAATACTGGTATTGGTATTTTCATTCGGTATTGCAATCCCTAGGCACAACGTATAGTATACGATCATCTCTTTCCGATAAGAAAGCTCACGGCGAACTGTGCCACGGTGAAATCTTTTACGTACAATTTACATGTAACCGCATTTTTTAGGTCATCCTGCTTTTTGCTCCTAAATCCCAATATTTTATTTCACATGGTAAAAATCCCGATTTGGTAAAATCATTATCTGGCAATGCTTCTAGACACCATGATGCTAAATCATACTTCCCTTAAAAAGATTTCATATAAATGTGCACACACTTTGAAGCCTCTGGCTTTCACCTACAATTAATCAGCGATAATCATGAGGTTTTGCACTCGATCCGGTTCGATAATTAAAATGGTGATGTGTGTAACTTCACATGAACAGATTTACTTAAAAGTATTTCACTTATAAAAAGGCCTCATTAAATTTATGACCTCAGTGTAGTGAGCAGCCGAAAACTATATCCTAAGTTTTGTGGCGGGACTTCACTTTCATCAAAAACATGTAAGTAGGTGCGTCAGAGTTTTTGTGAATTACCATAGCCTCCTTTACCAAGCGTGAATCCCTTAATCCGGCTCAATATCTTGGTCCATGGCCCACCATCCTAGTACTATTTATTGCGTATACTTCAAATGCAATAAGTATAGTAAAATCATGATTGTTTCATATTGAAAAAACATCATACGAGTTAACGAATTGCATCCGAATTTACATAATAACAAGCACTACCATTAGAAATCACAATTTAGTGCCGCTGCCTGACTATAGATGGCTTTGTCTTGGTAGCAGAGATAACTTGAAAATCTATTACGATAACAAATAACTGTCACAAATATTATATAAATAGGCTTGGATCTTTTATTCAATACCATGTCCATTAGTAAGTTAATGCTCTGTGCCTATGTCACTATATAAGCCATCTCGTAGTCCAATGCATAAGGCGCTGGCCTTTCATCCGGGGGCTTTGGGTTTGATTTCGGTGAGGTCACAATAAATTTGTGTGATTTTCTCAAAGCCTGGGTGCTTGTGTGATTGTTTCAATCCTATCACTAATATTACACTACTGTTTCACTATACTATCATCCATCATTGGGCCTCATGGCTTATTGTAGTATTAAAAAGATTATATACTTACATTTTATATACCAAAATAAATAAATTGTTTCTTTTTCAGACACTAATCAAAGATGGCAGATGTTGAAAAAAGTATACAGCTGCTCTTTGATCGGCCGTCAGAGCCGCTCTTCATGCCGAAGGGCGACGCTGGATCAGTCTTTGACGTGCCATCCGATTTCCTGGTAAGTGTTGAATTGATTTCATTTCTTATATTATATAGAACCTCGCCCATGGCCCCACAACCTATCACTAAGGTTAAGGGTAGGTAGTTTAATGTTCTAAATTAGTATTCTCCAAATAGTATTCCGTAGAACTCCAGGGTTCCGCGAGGTAATCTTAAGGGTATTCGGTGTATTTTTGTATTTCTAAATAAATCCACTTTAATTATTAAGCTGTTAGCACTCGGCATCGTATTATGAAGCGCTGATCGCGATCTCTTTTTGTGGTAGCCAAGTAACATCCAACCCTTCACCATATTAGATAAATAGTCATTTATGTTAGTCTGGAAACACACTAAAAATAATTAATAAAATTCTACATGTGGATTATCATTTAATTTTAGATTTAGATTTCCAAAAATGAACCTTGAATGTCATTTTGTAAAGAAAAGTACATTTTAAAAGAATTTTTAGGTAGCAACCGCAAACCCGGCTTCTTTACATACAAAATAACATGAAACTTCCAAATGTGGCTTATTCCACAATCATTTAGTTTCAAAGACGGATCCTTTCACATAAGCCAATGGGAGCTGAGATTTAGGGTCACGTGGTTAATAGCGTCTGGTACGATTTGCATGACAGTTGTGTTGTGACCGCTTCTCATATATTATTAAGTGAAGCAGTTATTTGTATAAATAAACATAATGGACGTTACTGTTTCATCTCTGATGGGCATCAAAAGAGAGAAAATGGGAAAGAAATGAAGGCAAAAATCTTTGGTCCTAAATGTCATCAAAAAAATCTTTTTTGAATAATTGAAACTGGTCATAATTGCTATCCAAACATTGCCTGTCACATTTTAGTGGTATGTCATTTGGTTACATACTTTCATAGGCAAATTAATCCAAATTGTTAAGTTTCAAAACGGCTCATTCCAACTGTCACTTTCACACTCGGCTTGATACAAAAATTCCAGGCATAAACAACTTGTGATACTTCACATTCAAATCTTTGGGGTTAGAATTTATCTTTGTGTTGTCTTCAATCTATTTTTGTGTTGTAAAAACAGGCCGACAGATATGCTGACCTAGGGGCGGAATTGAGCAACCGTTTCGGTGAAGAAACAACGGAAAGAATCCCGCTGAAGACGGTTCCCATGCCAAACTTGGCAGTAGCTTTGGAACTGCCTCGTCAGGCTGAGTTTTCTCTCATCATTCCTAAGCACCGACGATGCGCCGCATCACTCATCGATATTCTCATATGTAAGACAATCTATTCAGTAATTATATTGTACCCTGACATAACCATTCTTTTGTATCATAAGGAATATTTCATATTTCGAATTCTCGAACTGTCAGACGGCAAGAATTGAAAATAATTGAGTTACTCAAGATTAAACATGTACATACAAGCATATATAACAGCGTATATCAGTAGCGAAGGGTGGAGGTAGGCTGTTAATATCCGCCATAAATAGTGCACAGTAAACTTTGTGTCATACGTATTTGTTTTTATTGAACTAAGACTACAATGTACAAATGGTGTTGGTTAGTTTTTAAAAATCAATTAAACCCTGCCTAAACCAAACCATAATAGTTTTTGTATATTTTGGGCGATACGACAAAATTGTGCATACTTTTTCATTTATACTTATTTGTTTTCGTTGAATTGAAAATACATATTACACATATTGTTGGTTCATTTTTTTTAATTCATCAAGCCCTGCCTAAACCAAACTATAATAGATAAAAAATATTATTCTATCTATAAAATATACAAAATTATGTATGATTTAATTGCATAATTATATTGCAATTGCATAAGATATTTTAGAGATAGACGAGTATTATAGATTAATATGGCATGGTTTTCGCAGGGCTTAATCGAATTTTTAAAACTAACCAATACCATCTGTAAATTATTGTAGTCTTAGTTCAATGAAAACAGATACGTATGACTGACAAAGTTTAATGTGCACTATTTATGGCTGATGGATCTTAATATCCTACCTCCACCCTTTGCCACTGACATATATTTGATTCGTAAGATCCATACAAAAGGATGCTCGCCTATAATACGTGGCGCCATCTATTGGCGTGACTATGAATTTTGACTATGTGAGCCCCAGAACTGAAAAAAGTATTCATAATAATTGTAAAAATAAATAAAAGACAATATTTCAAGTTGGATACAGTTTGCAATGATAATAATATTGAAATTACGAATAACAACATAAATTTTAAGTATAGCCTGAAGATTTAATTATAAATTTTCATCGCTTGCTGTTATTCTACGAAGCCAAAAACCTAACGATCGACAACATGTTGATGTAGATTCAGAAACAATAATTTTGAAATGTAATGTCAAAAAATAAAATGACAACAGACGCCATTTCTACTTTTGTAAGAATGCATAATAACGCCTGTACAGATGCATGGATTTACTGGCAGCAATTGTGTGTATTTTAAACTATCGTGAAAATAACTGTTTACACGTAAAAGTGCTTACTGTCTCTCCATTCTCGTTGTCATTTTATAGTACTATTTGACAGTTCGTAAAAATCTGTTATCCCAAAAGGAGTCTTTCCATGATGTAGTTCATTTTTTTGCCGGCAGGTTCGCCACTATCGTTCTACTGTGCAGGCGCAGATTGAAAAAAATCTCAACTGTCGCATGAAAATTCAGAAGCTTCCTAACTTTTTTGATTCGTGCATGCAATCTTGCAACTGCAGGATAATACATTTTTACAATATGTACATTTTCTTGTTATGGCCGCGATAATACATACTGTCAGCTGTAAATCCATGCACGTGTAAACGGGGTATAAGAATATAGACATTTTATATAAGTACGTAATTTACTAAAACATAAACTTCTTTACATATTTATGTTTACGTTGGTTGATTTGCAAATGTCAAAATAATTACAATAAGTACTATCATTATTCCAATGCAAAGAATTTTCAAGGGATGTACTAGCGTATATAAACATCTTAGAAAAGTAGACTTACCCATTAATTTATTTTATGAGCTGTTAATTTTTAAAACCTTTTTATCAATACGGCTTAAAAATATCAAAGATCAATATAATTCTGACATATTATATATTATATTTTATTTTATTTATGTACACAAATGTCAACTCGAAAAATATTGCACGATTGCTTTTGTTTTGAATATATCATTTAGAATTGACATAAAATTTGAAAAAAAAGACATGATACCTATTGTCCGGCAACTTCATCTTGGCTACGTGGCAAAACTGTGAACTACAATCAGCTAATCGAACTTCCGGTTTCAAAAAAGGAACGCCCCCAAATTATTCATTACATTTTTGACAGTCAATTTGGACGCATCTATCAATTTACGTAATTTGAAGCTTTTTATATTCAAAAGATGTCTAAAACAATACGAAGTCATGTTCGAATTATTATTAGTAAACTTTTGATTTATTGTGAAGAAGAAAAAGAGTTGCATTTAAAAGGCCAGTCTATACAATACTATATCACGGGTTGCTGTCATTGTCAGGTATGTCAAAATTCAGTGTTGTAATACTAGAAATATTTCCCCAAAAACTGGGAATTATATTTGTATATTATATAGTTGTGTGTATTGTAATCTATTTTATTAATATTTTTGACGTATAATAATTAAGTATAAATGATCATTTAAGTACACTGGCAGTGTAATAATAAATTGGCAAGAAGAATATTTTCAAGAATAAACATTATTGGCATTAAATCAATTATTACGGAGATGTAAAATTTACAAAAATGCTTAAAATTATCTAGATACTTATACGTAGTGTATCATTAATTTACAAGAATATCCCAAGGACAGTTTCTAGAATCATGAAATAAATGACTACAGCGAGTGCCTCCTCTTCAAAAATCGTAACGCCTGGAAAAAATAAGATTGCATTGGACAATATGGACTTATGTACCATACGTCAAAAAGTGCAGGAGTTTTATATAGTCCACAAACAAGTTCCGACGCTGCAAAACTTACTGGTTTCCTTAGGAGAGTGCATGGATTTTCAAGGAAGCAAAGAATTTTTACGGCGACGGTTACATTTAATTTAATATTAATGTATTCAGATAGTTAATTAATTGTCCTTGTATTTTTAAACCGAAAAGTAGGTACATATTGTTTTAAAATTTATAATGTTAGGTGGATATAATTTAATTTATAGAAAACTATTTTCACAGTAGGTATGTGTTTCGACAACAATTTTACTAAAAATACGATATAAAAGACATCATTTGTAAATTATAAAAAAATGTGATTGGGTCATCAAAACCATATTGAATATGTTATATCTTTCACTTCTACTTATTTAGTCATAATTTGTGTTCTCCTAATTATTTAACTAATAAATACCTGCAGCAATATTATCAGTTAATGTGGGTTCAATGATATATTTCCTTCCAAATTCAATAATTACGCTGTATTAATTATCCTAATATAATAGTAATATATAAGAGGTGAAATTATTTAAAATAATTTTTCTATTGATACTTATCGAACAATAATTGGACTCCTAAATTAATTACTTACTGAGAACTTACTGATTGATATAAATTAAAAACCTAATTTCGCGGGATTTGTTTTCTCAAAAAATGACAACACTGAGAAATATTCTATGTGCGACAAGAGCGACTTCCTGTTGTCGCCTAAATAATGTTGTCGTACAGTATCAGTGACAAATAATATTACAGCTCGAGTGTTGATTGGCTGGGCATGGCTGAGCTCTGATTGGTCATTGAACTGACCTTGTGTCATTGCAACTTTGTATGTGATTGTAGCGTCATCTATTTGGATGAGTGAGCATGAGAGTACAGAAGAGCTGTATGACGTATACAAATGACATATAATAAAAAAATGATCACTTTACACACCACCCGTACCGATTCATGCGTGAAACAATATTCAAACATTCAATTATAAGCATTTTATTTCAAACATTTATTATATTCCACGGACATCTTTTACACAATGTACTCACTGTGTACACTAACTATTACTTCAAACATTAAAAATAAACATACAGAAATATCATGGAATACTAATAATGAATCATTTAAGAATAAGACTTATCGAATATACTTATAGATACAATCATGATTTGAGACACTTATGACAGGTTGGAATAAAGCTGCCGCTTTCCAGTGTAATACAACGCCCATATTAGACCCAGAACCCGTCTTAGCTTGTTGTGTGATGAGCAAGAATAGTAATCTGACTGTACACCTATTTTCAGCTGTTCCACAGAACGAGCTCCAAGACTTCTTGTCTACGGCTGCCCAATGCCGTGACAGAGTCAACGTTCAACTGTTTAATTACTGTTTGTCGGTCGCAATGATGCACAGGTCAGTAAAACAAATATTATATTATATTTGTTTTAGTAAAATGAGAACCCAAGTTTTAAACTACATTTTTTCTTATATTATGTAAAATTATTTGATTGTTTTGACATAAACTTTAAATATACACTGTCTGTTTAGAGTTTTTGTTAAAACAATCAAATAATTTTACATAATATATGAGAAAAGGTAGTTTAAAACTTGGCTTCTCATTACACTAAAACCAAAAATACTGTCTTTTTACTTAGCAGATCCGCATGTCAAATAAACATTCTGCAGTCCATAATTTGTAACAACCTCACAATTATTCATATAAGAAATAAACACACTAGAAGTGAAACTTCTTTAACACATTCGTGGACACAACGTCAAATATGTAATTTTTTAATCTCAATCCTATACGGCCATCTCTTTCCGGTATAGCAGCGCTCACAGTGAACTGTAATAGAGTGGAATGTAATTCGTACAATTTATATGTAACCAATATATTAAGGGTAGCAATAATCACCTCACTTGTCGGTTTCTGATAATATCCGGATGCCTTGTTTAAAAAATATACCTGTATGTGAAACACATATTCATTGTGTAATTTTTATTTTAAGGGAAGACACACGTAACATAAAGGTGCCGAACTTCATGGAAAGCTTTCCGTCGAAGTTTGTGGACCAGCAGGTCTTTTCCAACGCCCGGGAAGTCAGCGCCATCGTCCCAACTGAACTCAGAGTAAGCATGCGATTGTATATGGATTGAGTTGGCATTTACTTGGCAGGATTTCATTTAACAATAGATAATAATTCGTGGGGTTACTGTTAAAAGTTAGTCTAAAAAGTCTTCAAATCATATTATGGAGTAATTGCAATTTAAAGTTTGATATACCCTATAAAATCTGGCATAATAGCGCCTGTACACGTGCGTGGATTTACTTGCATCAATAGTGTGTATTTTAAACTATCGCGATAATAACTGTTTACACGTAAAAGTGCTGACTGTCTCTCCAATCTCATTCTTCTCGTAAGCGAGACGCGATGTTGTCATCGTATGGTGCTATTTGACAGATTCAATTCAAAAAATTGATATTCAATGGTAAATATATGAAAAATGCTCAATTAAACAATTTATAATGTTATAGTTGCTTTATCAGTGGTTTAAATTAATAATTGCATACTCGTGGATACAGTGCATACGTTATTATGTTAAAATTTATCAAAAACTTTTGCTTGTCTTTCAATACACCCGCAATTCAAAGTTTTACTGTGCCTACTTATTTAATTTGTATAAATAAAATTGTAGCGATTGTAACACGGTGTCAATTTCTCACAGCGAACGCCGATCACCATTCCAAAAGACTTCTCAGCATCTGACCTGGATGAGGAGCACCGCGTGGCATACTTCCGCGAAGATATCGGTGTGAATCTCCATCACTGGCATTGGCACTTGGTTTACCCATTCAGCTCCGCCAACAGAGACATTGTCAACAAAGACAGGAGAGGAGAACTCTTCTACTATATGCACAATCAAATCCTTGCCAGGTAAAATATGGGTTTGTTTTCTTCATTCAGCTGATTGACTGTACACCGCCTAATATTAATATGCCACCCAGGCCTGGATTAAAATACTCACTGAAGCACTTTCTAAATTGAGCTACTTTTGGCGATCGGCTTTTGTATTTTAAATCAAAGTAGGTATTATTTTAATTACTAACCGACGTCACAGATCACTCCAAGATTTTTTGTTGTAACTTCCTTGAACTTGTTAAAAATTGTGAAAAAAAGATGTGAATGTTTTGTTAGGCACTTAGGATCCTATGCATAGTAATATTTATTTAAATACGTCGGCTTATGCACTAGACAGCTGATTTTCAGATAAATAAGGAATAAGAATTAACAGCTAACCAGTGGTGAAGTGATAAATAAAATACTGCCGGGTTCCAATTTTTAAACACCTACCATTTTTTTCTGAAACATACGTTTTAATATTTCAACAGATTTATTTATTAAAACGGCAATGACAAAGATCATCAATAGACAAAAAAATCAAAGCGACGGGACTTTCTTAGGAATTGAATTGAGTAATCGCTCCCCATGTATTTTTATTAGCCAAAGTGATTATATCTGGATGCTAGACTAAACATTAATAAAATAAAAGCATCTTTTTATGAAGGTTTCACTACAATCGGACAGTTATTATGCAAATCCTGACCTTAAAAGTAAGTTTTTAATTATGAATGGAATTCTTCATACAAACTACCTTAGTTTACTGTGGGTAATTGATTTTGAGTTCAAAATAAAAAAAAAATATATTTGCACACTTCGTAAGGAACCGTCCATAACATTAAATTTGTACAACCAAAATCTTAATTAATTTAATTTTAAATCAATTTTAATTTCAAATCTGTTTTCTTCTAAGGTACAACTGCGAACGTTTATCGAACACGCTGCCCCGAGTGAAGCGCTTCAACAACTTCCGTGACCCAATCACCGAGGCTTACTACCCCAAGTTGGACAGTCTGACGTCCGGAAGGTCGTGGGCTCCGCGTCAGGCCAACATGCTGTGGCAGGACGTGAACCGGCCCGTGGACGAGATCACCGTCGCCGTGTCCGACATCGAGCAATGGAGGTCCAGAGTCGATGAGGCTATCAGCTCCGGACTGGTGCAGATGGTAAGTTTTGTACATAAAATATCATTGTTTGATTTCTCTCTTACTGGAGATCAGTAGCAAACGGTGGAGGTAGGCTGTTAATATTCAACATAAATAGTGGACACTAAACTTTGTCAGTCATACTTATTTGTTTTCATTGAACTAAGAATATAATATGCAGATGGTGTTGGTTGTGTAGTCTAAGTTCAATGAAAACAAATACGTTTGACTGACAAAGTTTAGTGTGCACTCTTTATGTCGGATTTTCACAGCCCATCTCCACCCTTCGCCACTGCTGGAGATAGAATGCATCATGGTTAAATTGGATCATGGAAATGGCTGGTTCGAACAAGGATGATGTGTCCAAAGATATTAATAAAACCTTTTACTTACATTAAGGCCGGTTCAGATTAATCAAGTAATTTAGTCGAGTGGCGAGTAATTTAGTAACTATACATGTATGAACAGGCAAATTTAGTCGAGTAATTTAGTAAAATCATATAGTCGAGTCAATCCATTTCGTTCTGTTTTTTCGGTTGAGTAGCGACCCCCACCACCTCTCACTAAACAAGCCACGAGACAAGTCTGAACACGTTATCTTTAGTCAAGTTCATTAGTTGTCGTAGAATTTCTTCCTCCAATTCTTCTGATGTAGCCATTACAAATGAAGTTATTTTCATTATTGTTCTATTACATTGTGCTCTGTTCATTTTGATACGTCATTCACTAATTTACTGTGTCCGGACACTTTTCAGTTACTAAATCATTTAGTGATAACTACATCATTCGCCACTCGACTAAATTACTCGACTAATCCGAACCGGCCTATAGAGGTGGAGCCTACATGTGTGAAATTGAAGCAAAAAATGGGATACTGATTAAGTTAGCTACAGATTACTTTGCATTGCATGTTTATTTGAAGATAACTTCACACTTCTACTATGACATTTTACTATAATTTTAGATTCACCCAACTAGTTAATTACATACATGATTATATTTGGAGATATTTCTGAAATAAGCCTTGCATAATTAAATTTGACAATAATTGAAGCCTTTTCCTCAATAATGATCTATGTTACATTTGGGCATTTTGAGATAATCAAATAAAACTATTTTATTGAGAAGAAATTATTTATCACTCATTTTTATTCCTCGTCCAATTTTCCATGTGAATTTTTCTCTGTGAAGTCTTTTTGCATGCGCAGGGTTAACAAAATCTCTCGTGTCATCCTCCATTTTCACAGATGCATATTGTATCATTATTGTAGGGAAGCCAACATAACGGATCAAAAACAAGTGAATTTATGTTGCTAAATCAAAAAAATAAATATGCCACAACAGAGTTAATGTGATGTAGATCATTGTTGCATATTTAGTTCAAAGCTACCAAAATGTAACATAGATTTTTATTGAGGGGGAGGCTTCGATTCACATATTATTATTGGCATATCAAAGCAGGCGTTTGAATATCAAATTTTGTGTTGCACATGTTGTTTTGTATTTGTTTTGTATTAAATATAAAGTTAACGGTAATTATTTTTAGTTATTTTAGTAGAACATATTGTTAACTATGTTAATTTGGTAGCTGTACTGAGAAGCAGCACGATAGTATGTTTCATAGTTAAGTTGATAATAATAAAATCAAGGTTCTACTGTGCATTATACGCCAGAAACACGACTTCATTTTGCCGAAAAATAGGCGCTCTCTATATATCATTAATCTGAATGTAAAACACTTAAAAATGCGTATGTAGGGTATGTAAACAAAACAACACACTTTAAATCAGAAATCGAGCTGCCATTTTATTTTCAGGGCATTTAACTGCATACAAAATTCATAATATAGAATGCATATTATAAGCCTCTTTCGATCTAGAGTACAATTTGTATGGTTCCACCCTGTTACATACATATTGGATTTGTGTACTTTCTGATGATGAACTGCTCAATTGTGAATTTCAGCCAGATGGTACTACCGTGCCGTTGACGCTGGACACCTTGGGTAACATGATGGAGGCGAGTGACCTGAGTCCCAATCCCAATTATTACGGAGACTTCCACAACACTGGGCATATCTTCACGGCCTACATCCACGACCCAGATAACAGACATTTGGTTAGTTATTATCAGTGGCTTGTTAGGCGTAAAGTTATTCATTATATTACTTATTACATACAAATAATGTGCTGTCCCTAAGTAGTCTATAACCTGTCCACTGGTTGAGATGTCACTAAGCACACGAGACTGCAATATGTCGACTTTGTCATGTTGTGATTTTGTTGGCATATATGAAACAGTAAGCGCGGCTTAAGCGTCGGCCACCATATTGTATATAATTCATACTATTCATTGCACTCGAGTCACTTTTTAAGCTAATTCAACTGACCGCCATACCGCAAAAATGATAATGAGAGTGATCACAATGAAATGAAACTTCAACAATTGAAACACTGCAGGTAACCCTAGTTCATCGCGACCCTGGCCAGTGCAAATTCATTATATCGCAATCGATTTTAAATAATATTTTATATTAGACATAATAGACAATATTAGACATGTGCCACATGCCAAAAATTGTCAAAATGAGTGGAATCAAGCGTATACGATTAGATTATTTGACAGTTATTGACACGTTTTATATTATGAGTGCAGACAAACCAAGCAGGGTAAACTATGTAGATTAATTTTTGCAACGCGGAACAAAATTATGCAACGCCATGTTACTTTTATTTTATGTATGACATATATTTTGTTATTGATTACTTTAGTTTACCAATAAAGCGTTTTGTCTTTCAAATCCCCCATTGAGAGGGTGACCTGTATTTTTAATTGGTAATGTGTCCAATGTTATTGGATACATTTACTATTTCTTTTTTTTTTAAGTGGCTATAAAAAATGATTATTTCTTTTAAACATTTATCCAGCTTGAATATTTTGACATTTCTGCTCTATGGATTATGTCACGTCAGTGACCCATAAGTAGGAAAGTTTCAAAAAAGCTTTTATTTCTGCCGGGATATATAATATTAATCTGCCATATAGTTCACGCCCGATTTAAGAATATGACCAACCGAGATAATGAAGAATACTACAATTATGTTATTTTCAGGAGCTGTTCGGAGTCATGGCTGACGAGGCCACCACAATGCGAGATCCTTTCTTCTACCGCTGGCATGCAGTCATCGATAACATCTTCCAGAAGTTCAAGGCATCTCCGCTGGTCGCCCCGTACAACAGAGCTAGGGTAAGTCAACATTTAAAAAAACAATATCTGGGCTGCACTGTCCAGGCGGTTTTGGTTCGGGCGGTTGTCGTGTCTTTTGGAAACAATCTTTGAAGATATATTTCCATTTGATTGTAAAAACTAGCCAACGCTATCTACAATTTGTAGTCTTATTTGAATGAAAACAAATACGTTTGACTGATAAAGTTTAGTGTGCACTATTTATGTCAGATCTTAACAGTCTACCTCCACCCTTCGCAACTCATTTATATAGTGCTCGAAGATTCTTTGTTTGCACAAGGCGTTTATAATTGCAGACTGAGGAATCAAATACCTTTTCATAATCAATGAAACCCAGACATAATGATATTTTCTTGATATTGCTCTATTACTTCCCTGACACCATTTTATTATTAGCAATTGTAACAATAATAGGGAGTGTATTAAGCACCTGATATTCGAAAATTTTCTATTATACTAATACTTAACTTTTTATTCCATCTCCGAATCAACAAAAACGTTCTAAATGACATTTCTGTCAAAATGTTGTCATCGAGTCAGGTAATTTGTGTGTAAGAGATACCTTCAGATATAACAGTTAATTTTAATGTTTATTCTCTCAGTTGAACAATCCTGATGTGACAGTGAGCTCCGTCCAAGTGACAGGAGGTGGTAAGCCGAACGAACTCTCCACATTCTGGATGCAGAGCGACGTGGATCTCACAAAGGGGTTGGACTTCTCACAACGTGGACCAGTTCTCGTGCGCTTCACTCACCTCAACCACACCGACTTCACCTACAAGTAAGTCAATTAAAAATCATTGTAATAATTGGGCCACTAAGAGCTTTTCTCAACTGTTTGCGGAGCCAAGAATAGCACATTTTTGACGGTTGGACGTTTACAATGAGCAGGCCACGTCACGATGATGGAAGAAGCCCAGTCTCCAAAAATATTAATGATGATTACCCGGAAGCAAAAAGAAAAATTCGACGATGGTTTGACTCGGGGAACACACTTAATGGGAATTGAAATACCTAACGAGTGTGGAGTAACAGGCAACCGATCTCGAGTATGGAAGAATTTAGGATAAACATAAACTAAAACACATGTCAAGAATACGTCATTCTAAGCTTGTTCTTCGTTCTGACAACTGCTCTTGGTTTATGCACTGATACTCATTCAACATTGAAGGTTGCAACACACGCCGTTGCATGTCTATAATGTGGTTCGTTTTCGTAGGACACTCACACATTCAAAACCCTGCTTCAAAATGTAGTTTATTGGGGTATAGTCTATCTGACTTTTATTTATTAATCTGTTCTGTGGTTCGACTGCATGAATATAGACTCCATCACACTCGGTCTTCAAAACTGGATAACCACACTACGACAGGAAGGTGTGGAGAGATATATCGGGGGCGGCTGTATCCACACCGAATAGAAAAGCTAATAGTGTTAACAATTAATGTAAATCATGAATCGTCCATCAACATGCTTAATACCTGCATTCAGGTACTGTACTCAACTCAAGTTGTTCAGTTTAACATATACTTAAATTTTTTCAGTCTCTCATATTCGATTGTTTTGTTTTTCTTTTAAGCGTCACTGTGAACAATGCAGGAGCCGCCAAGATGGCAACCGTGCGCATCTTTATGGCACCCAAATTCGACGAGCGCGGTCTGCCATGGCAGCTTGCTGACCAGAGGACCATGTTTATCGAAATGGATCGTTTCACCACATCGCGTAAGTCACGCCTTAGAAACACTTGACAACTTTGTAACTTCAAGATTATTATGTTATTCATATGACAAGAAATGATAGGTCATCATAATGACACGAATATCTTTTTTTAGACTGCGATCACTCCATTGAAATGGGTGGCGGTGTCGAGTATTTTGTTTGATTATCCTGTTTTTTGTCTTCTTTGCAACTCATTGGATCTCCCTTTTAATTAAGGTCCATTACAGAAATTACACTTTGAATTTTAGGTACAATGCGAGGTTGCTTTTAAAGAATCACCCAGACTGCCAAAAGCACTCCAGCCCGGCTTTATATGCAAACACTTTCTTCAACCATACCTTTGGCTGCGTGCAGATTTCAATAAAAATCATTCTTCAGTTTTGACCTTTAGCGATAGTACAGCCTTATTGTCTGCAAACTGTCTTATACAGATGGACCGACTCATCATTGGCTACATATTGCCTAATTATAACCAATCAATGGCCCTGATTGCCTTATGAGATGAAATCTACGCATCAAACCTAAGCAAATTTAGTTAAAAGGGAATATGGGAGGGGCAAGAAACACAAAAATAATGAGTATCACAAAATCGCAGCAGTATGTAGGTACAGAGAATAGCGGAAGGAGATAGAGAAGGTCTTCATTCAGCAATAGATCGACCCCGGTTGATGATCTAAGTCAAATAATCAGCAGAACTCGATTATATAAGACTAGGGCAACAACGATCTAATAATGTGAATGCAAATTTACAATATGCACCCATATTAGCAGAGTCGTATTAGGTTTTTAACAGGGAACACAAAAATAGTGAGAAGTTATTACCTTCTCAGTGTGGTTGTCATTCTTAAATGCACAGTTCTCAAGTGTGGAAAAATATGGGTTAAACTTGAACACGTGTTTATGAATATGTTATTTTCAATATTTATGTTTGTCTGTCAAGTAAACACAACATGACATATGTGTTGACACATATCAAACGTCGTAAAGTCCACTGAATGTCAAACTGAGAAAAATGCAGTTTTATCATATCTTGTAATACAAATGGTTGTAACATGTGAGATATTGTAAGATAATTGAATCTAATATCCACGATGGCTACAAGGATTTTTCTTCTGAGCTTCGGTGCTCGACCTCTTTCTGGCTTTGTCTGGATCCACAAAATCCACTTCTACATCCATTTTATGTTATAATTGTTTAGAAATTAAGGAAAATGATAGATGCCATCGTTCACCTTTAGCTTGTGGACTTAAGGTGGTTTGAAAAAATATTGATCTTTCGAAACGTGATTTCATACGTAAACAGTGGACTTTTGGGGTTTGCAGTATACCATAATGTGCAGATTTGCATACTCTCATTTCAAAAGTCATTTTTTTCAATATGTGGACTTTACGGCGTTTGATATCCATCAACACGTATTCAATATTGGTAATATTTGAAGACATTAGTATGGCTTGCCTCTTATCAAGTCATAAACCAAAACTGCCATTAAAGTCTTGGTCTACGGCGACTGACGTTTGCATTTCTATATTGTTAATCTGTTCTGTGAGAAGGCGTTCTAAAAAAATCTCAGGTCGCAGAACTAAACTGTTCTGATTTCAAATTTGCTGTTGCGACTCAAAATGGTTAAGACGCTCTGCTATATGGTAAATCAACGATAGCCAGACAGATACAGTGAGTGCATTTATAATATTAAACAAATAAACATGGTGTTTTCAGTGAATGCGGGTGAAAATAAAATCAGCCGTCGTTCTGTCGACTCTTCGGTGACGATTCCATTCGAGAGGTCATTCCGCAACCTGTCTGCCGACCCCCGAGACGATTCTCAAGCCTCGCAGAACTTCAACTTCTGCGGCTGCGGCTGGCCACAGCATATGCTCATCCCCAAGGGAAACGCTGCTGGAGCCGTCTACGAACTCTTCGTCATGGTTTCCAACTACGACTTGGACAGTGTAAGCATTATTAATCGGATAGAATAGTATCAAAGAACTCTTAATAGAAAGAGCATTTATATTTTTTGTGCACGAAAGTGACACTTAAACTAAAATTGCTTATAGGGAAATCACAGAAGGCTCTGTTTTAAAGAAGATTCAACATCTTCGAACAGTTTGAAGTCCTCGGCGAGTATTTGACTATAAAAGATCTTTGTTAAATTCTAATTGTGTATTTTTGTTTGAATTGCGAGTTTTTGTGTTATGTGACTGCTCATTTAAAAATACCTATTCTCTGATAACGAGTAACACTTATAACAAGCAAATTCAGTCGGTCCCATCTTCCTCGTAATAACCAAGTTCGACTGTACACTATTGTTCTCCATGTGGATCAAGAAATTTTTTACAGTATAAAGCAGCGCTTTCCAACCTGGGAGGCGCGATCTATTGCCAGGGGAGGCGCCAAAATTTTTTAATAAATTAATTTTTATACCATAATATCTACAAATAAATAAAACTTCATATCTTAACGTAACAGTGAAAATTCAGTGCATGAATGTTTATTTTAATATATAATACATAATATATTTAAATCCTATTAAAAAATATTTGGAGCGGAGAAATTTAAAAATGGCGCTTTTGCAAACGCTCTGTTTCGGTAATGCACAAAACGACCGCTGGTTACATGAAAACAATAACCTCAAATTTAAATGTCACTCGTAGCTAAAGTGTCAACTGAAGCGTGTAGGCAGGGTGTGATATTGTTTTTTTAAATTGTTTTTGACGTGATTTCTTTAATATAATATAACAATAATACATGTCTCCACTTTTAAATGATTTCTACGCCAGATATATTGAAGCAAACAAAAATCTATTTCCTGAGTTCTTGGTTAGTTTGCTAATGCATTTTTCATATTATTTTATTAATAGTAAAAAAAGTCGCCTGCGGCGCTGCTTTGTTTCAGGGCTATTAAATATTTTAAATATATAGGTGAAAGATCCTGGCCTGTGGGCCCTATTCAGTATGTGGAGCCCATGATAGAATCCATTAATTTTTGTCAATGAACGATGATGAATTTGGTTGACTTCTATTAAAATTGATTGTGGTAATAAACAAGCTCATTCGTCGCATGAAAAAAAATTAATTAAAAAATGAATTTAATATAAGTAAGTAGTAAAAACTCATGTGTTAAAAAAGTGTCTGTATTATTTAATGAAATAATGGGGGGGAGGCGCCAAGATTAGATTTTTTTTAAAGGGAGGCGTAGTAACATAAAGGTTGGAGACCACTGGTATAAAGGTATAAATGTAAAAAGTAAAAATGAAATATTAAATTATGTTGCTCTCTTCCTTGACAGGTTGCCCAGTCGATTGACGGAATCCCATGCGCCGATGCGTCCACATTCTGCGGTATCCGCGACAGACTCTACCCCGACAAGCGTTCCATGGGCTTCCCCTTCGACAGGCCTCCCAGAGGCGGAGTTGGCACCCTCACTGACTTCCTCCAGCCAAACATGGCCGTCCAGGATATCACCATTCGCTTCTCCGATAAGACCGTCAAAAACCCAAGGAATCCACCTCCACCATCTAGCTAAGCACTTCACTAATTTATCCAATTGCCCAATGATGAAGGCTTATTGCCTTAGTGAGAGTAATATTGCCTTAATTATGTAAATTGTGTTGAATTTGTCCTTGCGACTGTTAAAACAGTAGTTTTTAAACTTTCTCCATTAATGGCGCTCTAAAAATGTACCAATTAATAGGGTGGGTGAGTTTGTTGAATTCACTACACGTTCTTTAATCCTGTAATCAAACAAGACACAGCTATAGATATACCAACATAAATGGTCTTTTGTTGCGTCCCTGGGAATTTATCGCATTGCGCCGAGGAACAACCTTTGAAAACCTCTGGTATAGAAAATAAACATATTTTATGGAAACTGTTACTCGTACTAAGGCAATTTACATTCACTATTCATTTTATAGATCACGTTACATTTTTCAGAAACAAGTTATAACTTTAGAGTCAGATGCAGAGATGTCGCTGTTAAATTAACTTAACTAACATTATTATGAGACCCCCACCAAATAGTGGCAGATTTAGTAAACGTGTGTGGCATCTGTCAAAACGGAGCATACTGCATGCAGTAATCATGCAAATATTGCATTGTATTTTTCGTGTTGTCGATAAAATGAATGAAAATTTCGATCGAAAATCATCACTTTTCCATCCACGAACGATTTACCTCACTATTCTGACAGCTGTTACTTTCGTTTTTCAAGTCTGTCATGTTTAGAGGAGGTATCTGCCACTCACTAAACATAATGCTAGGAGGCAGTTAAGTAGGACTAAGTATGTGGCCCTTAAAGTTTTATCGCATCTTAAATTTAATCCGAGTGTTAATTCAAAATTTAATCCAACAATTTTTTATGGAACTATATTTTTGACTTTTGAAATTCTCATTATTAAATTCAAAGGCTTATCATTCATAACTATTTATTTTGGAACACTCACTTGATCTATAAATGCAATATGGTAAAATTGGTTGGATATATTAATTATGACGTATGACTTATCTTACAAAAATAGAACTCGCGCAGACGATATAATATTTAAATCTGAAGATAACTATCTAAAATAGTTATTTATTAGTGCTTAGCTTTGAAAAACCTAATTATATATTCCTGTTTGTATGAAACATTTCCAATTTACAATTCAATTATGATAAAACTAATTTGAATGTTTGGCATGTAATTTCTAAACGATTACTTGCGATTGATGAATCTTTACATTAAGTACTGATACCACGTCCTAGAAGACGGTGAGAGAGAACCGAGTGACGTTACCTCTTTGCCGGAACTGTAAGCACATGTCAGATACCTTTGGGAAATACAAGTTATTTTAAAGTCAAAACACCGTATTTGATAGTGTCGCCTTAGTTTATTCAGACAATCTACATATCATGGGGTTACTGCCAAAAGTTATTAAGTCTCGAAATCTTCTTAATTATCAAGTAATTAATTGCAGTTTGAAGTTGACATATCCTCTAAAATCAGGCATAATGCTTATTTCTTTGTGCTGTATTTGCATGTTCTATATATTGGATGACCTTGAATAACATTATTCATTGTTAAGTCTAAATACCTAAATTATCAACATACCAACTTTTGGCAGCAACTCCACGATATTATAAGATTGAATTTTTAAAGTTGACGCAATTGCACTTCATTTAAAACTCTCAAAGAAACATGGTAATAATATATTTTTGAATATTTTTTTTGCAAAGATTGCTTAGGTCTGCTTAGTTTATGGCTTAATATAATATATTATGTAGTTTTAGTTCAACTGGTGTTTATGTATAATATATATGTGTAACTAACTATTAAGTGAAAAAATAAGACTGACTATTCTATATGTTTGTAAATATGTAAATTGTATCACAAATCTGAGAACCTAGCTTTAAATACCTGTACAATTAAATTTAATATACAATTTCATGTAAAACATGGTTTTAATAAAAGTCCTTATGCTCAATGTCTGCTAGACATGCGTCGTTCTCGAACGAACGTATCTTTTTTAACTAATCTGTAGCTAGCGAACAAATCGGTCCCGTGTCACCTGGCGCTTATGTCGTTCGAGGCGAACGAGATTCGCGAGAGTGCGCACGCAGTATAGGAAGAAACGTGGGTGCGAAGGATACGCTGCCCGGCGAACGGAATATGTCGTTCGGGGCGAACGAGATTCGCGAGAGTGCGCGCGCAGTATAGGAAGAAACGTGGGTGCGAAGGATACGCTGCCCGGCGAACGGAATATGTCGTTCGGGGCGAACGAGATTCGCGAGAGTGCGCGCGCAGTATAGGAAGAAACGTGGGTGCGAAGGATACGCTGCCCGGCGAACGGAATATGTCGTTCGGGGCGAACGAGATTCGCGAGAGTGCGCGCGCAGTATAGGAAGAAACGTGGGTGCGAAGGATACGCTGCCCGGCGAACGAGATACGCGAGAGTGCGCGCACGAGATTCCGTAATTCGTACGCGCTAGTACTATACATTTTATTACGGCAACAAAAGACACAATTGACCTAATCTGTCCGAACAAATCATTATCCGTAATTAACCTGTTCGGTCGGAGTCCTCATTAAGTGACTCATTTCCCATATCTAATGTCTGCTGTTTTCTTTTATCTCTGTCTCCCCCATGACTGTGGATTATTATTAATGGGTCCAAAGATACTGCATAGCATTCTTTCCAAGTTTCCAAGTTATACATGACAACTGGTCTTATTAGTATTTTGTACAAGATACATTACAAGTGTTCGTTCAGTGCTTTGGAGCATAGCATGTTCGTTAGACTGAAGCGAGGTTTATTGTCAGGCACAATGGAGGCTACTATTTCCAAGCCCGGCTCATTCCAATATTGTCGAAAAATGAACCTTGAATGTCATTTTGTAAAGAATAATGTGAAACTTTCAAACGTGGCTTATTCCACAATCATTTAGTTTCAAAGACGGATCGTTTTATGTTAGCCAATGGGAGCTCAGCTTTGGGGTCACGTGGTTAATGATGTCCGGTACAATTTGTATGACAATTGTGTTGTGACCGCTCCTCATATAATTCAAGTTTAAAGGTGTTTTTTGATTAATTATTGAAGAAGTTATTTGTATAAAATAAATAAACATAATGGACATTATTGATCCATCTGTTTTGGCATTAAAAGCTAGAAAAAGAGAAAGGAAACCAAAAAAATGGTAAAGAAATAAAGCTAAAAAACTTCAGTGTTTACCTAAATGTCATCAAAATTTAAATTTTATTTTGTAATTTGATTAATTTTTCTGATTGACGAGAGTTTTGAATAATTGAAACTGGTCATAATTGCTATCCAAACATTACCTGTAATATTTTGGTGGTATGTCATTTGGTTACATACTTTCTTAGGCGAATTAATCCAAATTGTTAAATTTCAAAAATGGCTCATTCCAACTGTCACTTTCAAACTCGGCTTGATCCAAACATTAAATGTAAATAGATTCTTTATTAATATAGAAATGAATAAGTTTCCCTTTGTTTTCTATTTTAAATATGCTACACTAAAAATTAACTAAAAAATCGTTCAACTTAGTCTTATATTTGTTTGTATAACAGTTTATTGCATTTTTCCGCAAAAATATGTTTTTAGGAATGAGCCGAGTTTGGAAATAGTAGGCTCAATTCTTCTGCTAATTTAGGTATGAAACTTTTGGCCCTCTTAAAAGCTCCGTTGTGTGCCTGAAGAGTGTTACACGTTCCATCTAGTCCTCTGGATTTTTTCGACCATGTCCGATCCTGATAGGATCATATGGGCCTCCACAGAGTGGAGGTTTGTATTGACAGATTTTTGTTTTTTACGAGAAATGGATGTCAGCCACTTGCTCAACCTATTAGGTCCATACCCTGACACACACAAATTGAAAAACAATTTTTGTACTTGCCAGACCCAGGATTCGAACCTGGGACCCACGGCTTTGTAGTCCAACGCTTATGCCGCGCGGCCACCGTGGATTAGAACATAGAAAATACAGGTAATTAAATTTAAAAACAATGACAATTTAAAAAGATTTTATTCAATAAAACTTCTTAAAAAGATACAGTAAAACATTGCATATTATGAAATCTTATATAAATAATTATTGATTACATGAAAATAATTATTATGGCTGACATATAAATGTGTTTGAAATATATAAAAAAAAAACACTACATATTATATAAAATGAAAAAGTGCACAAAATTACATTGATTTGTCTTTTAAATAATGATTAGTGTTGATTTGAATAGATTTGGAACATGTGCTATATTTTTTAAAATCTAGAAACACTTTCATTTATTTTGACAGAGAATTAATAATATATATATTTTTAAATATACTACCTACTGTACAGTTTCAACGTAAAATGATATTCGAAATATTGGTTGTTTCTTTTAAGGCACTAATAAAAGGCACAAGAGTAATTATATTTTTATTATAAAAGTTTCCAACAATAAACATTCATATAATAGAATTACTAGTTGACACGTCAATTGAAGTCGGAGACTTTCCCCGCATTGACTGCAAAATACCGTCGCCATAAGTTTTTCCACACTGCAGTAGCTTTGTATGGGGATAACAATTATTAATACAACTGCAAAATGCAGTCCTATCTATGCGGGGAAGGCCTGAATCCGATTATTTTCATTTAAAAATTGTTTCGTTTTATTATTATAATATATTCGATAAGTAAATAAATATGTTACAGTGATACATCTAAATAAATAGGATCTTAAAATATATAAAGCACGCCGCTTAAAACTAATATTCGTATACATACTAAAATTCATGATTTCGAAATATTAATTTATAATTTCGAAATTTGTTTTTTTAATGATGGCACCATCGCCAGAGAAGGAACTGTGAGACAGAATTATATGACATCGCGCAATGTAATGATGGAATATTTTTGGTAGGACAGAATGAGATGATTTTATTAAATTGCAATAATTATGACAATTGTTTTTACGTATAATATTTCATAATTTATTGTTTTCTCTTAGCACGACATATTTCTATAAATATAAAAGTTTAGTGTCGTCTAATAAGGCACATAGAATGAAATCGCCTTTTATATAAAATTATGACTGGAAAATTCACCAAAATTAAAACTGACCACGCATCGATTTCAGAAATATAATTATATAGGTATTCTTAAAATCAATGGACAAGCAGGAAATCAAATTAGTTAAAGTGATTTTATACGTCATCATACACTAGAAACACAGACTAAATTGTCAAAAAGTCAATATTTAATATTACATAAATACTATTAGAATATATTGATTACATGAGTTGCTTAATACGTCAACTTATTCATTATCTACCTATCACTTTTATACATATTTTACAAAAGAACATGGCGTCCGCCATTTCTGATAGGAATACAATACCTAAAATTTGGCACAGACAGTCCGTAGGTTGCGCATAAGACCATGGTGCTTACAAAAATAGAAAGAAAATAATGTCCCACAATTGAAACAATGATAATAATAATATATACTTTGCACCAAAGAGTTTTTCCTCAAGAATGCAGGTACACTTCAGTTTATACTGGATTTAATGTGTTACTTACTGAAAGGTTAATGAATTTAATCGATTTAGAATAGATTTCTCAAGGTCGATTTCTAGATAGAAATACAAAAATATGTGTGCGTCGTTGATTTACTTTTCGAGATAATTTACATAGAACATTTATTTTATGCTTATCTCAAAAAAACTACATTTTCTAGATCTATAAAAACAAAATAAATTTGAAAAAATATAAAAATATTAATTACCCTGTCAAATATTAAATAACACATTCAAGCAAACCTCAGTTTAATAAAATTAAAGTGTATTCCTGTGATTTAAAAATATTTGCATTTCAATCAGCGTTGCAACTATTTCCAAAATGATGCACAAACACAAAATATATATTTTTTTAAATTAATATGTCTCTCTGTTCCGTTATATGTTTTTTCTCTTCTGTACACACGGTTGGTAATCTTAATTATGTATCAATTATGCTTGAAACACATTACCATCACGACACGTGACCTCACTGTAAGCTTGCGTCACAGGTAAAGAGTGTATGTTAAATGTATCCGAACCACACTGATATCGTCTGACACATATCATGTCACACCACCAGTCTTCGGCTAATTTACACATTTTTGGCGTCACACGATCTCAAGTATTTTTCAATTTAGTAGTTTGGAAGAGAATTACAAATCACAGTAAAAGACACAATATTTTTATAAGTTGACAAGTTTTTATTATTGAATGTTTTGGTGGTTCCCACATACGAGCTCATGTCACGTAATGGTAATGTGTTTTTAGCTTAATAACACGAGGCAAGTCAAGAGTAGACGAAGGCGCGGCAATAAATTGAAAAATTAATATTACAACTACTTTTTGTTTCCACATTTCATGTGTACGAAGTTGCTCAGATTCTATTACCATGGTTATTATAAGACTTTCACAGTTGTTATTTATCATAATAGATTCTTGGGTTTCCACCGCGTGTACTTCTTCCTTCTTTCCTCGACGTTTTGGGCTCGTTGCAGAGGCCATTATCAAGAGATATGTGTTCAATTCAATTCAATTTATTTTACATATTGTGGACATTACAAATTATAAGTTTAAGACGTTCACAACATGACATGAAACAGTATTATAAAGAAGAAAGAAAAAGAAAAGTAATAAAAGGGATAAAAATGAAAATATATAAAAGAGAACATAATATAAACATACAAACGCAGTGAAAATACAATTATACATCTATAGTAGTTCAAAGAAGTACACCGAGTTAGCTAAGGAGACCCTATTTTAAGAATTTATAAAATAGCATCCACCTACACTCACTCTCACGCAGGTGGAATATATCAACACCCAAAACAATTTGGTTGAACATAGTTATCGCCCTCCCAATTGGCATTACCAGTGGCAGGTTGGTTCTGCACCTTGGGAGAACAAACAACTGATGCTCCCTATTTCTAAGGTAGTTATCAGGGAAATACAGGTCAACACTGCCCAGAATGGCAGAGTTTTCATTTATACCTCGTATAAGTCGAAAAAAATACGTAGCTAAATAAAAATCTCTTCTAAATTGCAGACTGTAGTATGTAAGCATACCTAAGAGAAAGTCAGTTGGATAAAGCCACGGATAGTATCTATACAATCCCAAGTAAATGAGTCTCAAGAATTTCTTACGATGAGTATTATAACGAAGTGTAGTGTAGGTGTATAAATGCACTACATTATGCTTCATAATAACACAACATAATATTATATCTCTTGATAATGGCCTCTACAACGAGCCCGAAACGTCGAGCA
Source organism: Rhyacophila brunnea (assembly GCF_057557595.1). NCBI lineage: Eukaryota > Metazoa > Arthropoda > Insecta > Trichoptera > Rhyacophilidae > Rhyacophila > Rhyacophila brunnea. The sequence goes on along the minus strand of NW_028232893.1, from coordinate 31,139,338 downwards.
AAGAAGGAAGAAGTACATGCGGTAGAAACCAAAAATTCATTAAGACAGATATCTAATAGCAGAGTAATAAAAGTATATAACTAACGATAATTATATAGATTGACTTGACTGATGCAATGTATGAGCATAGTCCCCTCCCCTATGGTGCAAAGTAATCACAAGATTGCATACAATATGTAGGTATATGCGTTTACTGTCATCTCTTCTGTGCACAACACATACGTATTTCTTACAATGTTTTTTTATTAAATTAATTCTTATCATTCAAAATTTCAATTTATTACGACATTTTTTTTAATAAATAGTTACTTAAATTGAATTAGCAGGTGTGTAAAATAGTTATTAAGCAATAAACAAGTATTTTTGATGAATAAAATTTTACAATGAATTATTGCAAATAGGCGAAAATATTTTAAAGCGCATTCATTCAATTATAATGAAAAAACTAGCATTCAATGAAAATACACAATATTCAACTACTATAATTGAAAATGTTTAGTGTATTTAAAAAAAAAATAAGAATGAATTTGACAAGAAAGTGAATTTCAAAATCTACACACTATTAGTATGAATATTGCTTATTTATGCAGGTGACTTTGACCCATCGGCGTAACTTTTCCCCAAGCGATGTTTTCTCTTTATTGATGCGGCAATTATTGATTAAGGGACGTATGCATAAGTATCGTGTACTTAGGCGGCATAGATAAGCCCAGTTGCATGTGCAGAATCACCTCGACTGCAACATGGCCATAAATCAAAACTGCCAGATTATGTATCACAAGGCTCTATCTACGTTTGGATGTGAAGGATCAGTAGTTTTTTAGCACAAGTATAAGGTCGTGACACAACCAGGTGTGCTTTGACTGAGTTTACAGAGACTTTTTAATAAAAAGCGCTCATGGGAGAGGAGCACGGAGAGTTAATAACAATAAAAGATTTTAATTAAACTGCCAGCAATGTTGCAACTCTCTTCTGCACACACAGTTGGGACAATGATGTCACGCGTCTAGCCGAAACCGAGGTAAATCTATGTATTTTAAGTAGAAACGAATAGATGACTTTGAATAGCAGTATCTGCGAATGCAACGTGCCAACGTTTGCTGTGTTTGTATGTCGAGTGAAATTTGTTGCAGTCGAGAGTCTCAAATCAAGACGATTTTATATGTGCGACCGGGATTATAGGTTACGCGCAGTTAGCGACGTTGCCGACAAACCATGGAGACACAACTGACAGCCATCAAATAATTATGTTTTGTAAACAGAAATAGTAAATATAGTTTCGGACAAAGAAATATAGCATTGATTACCGATTATCTACGCAAACACCAACCGAAAAGGAATGAATGATTTGCAAGCGTTTATAGTACCTAATTGTCAGCGGTCGATGGTTTTTGAACAGTCGCTTATCGAATAATCAACGAAGTGATCGTGATGAATGTGTTGCGTGTGAACATTAGTACAGTGACCATTAAATCATTGAAAAGTTTCATACCGTACTGTCTTTGTATGCCACATTCAAATTATTTCAATAATTTTCAGATAGGTAATCGGAATTTTTGATAGCGGAAAGCAACCCCAAAGCATAGATCGATTAAAAACGATGTAGCTTTTAGTAAGTTTTCCATGTGCACTGACGATTTGTCCGTTATGAAAAAATAGCACCAAGGCATGTTCAGCATTTACAACTTTCAGAATTAGCTAGATTAAATATTTTGTAGCATTTCTGTATTGGAACACTCCATTTGCTTATTGAACCTAATCTGAGATAGGAAGACTTTTCTTTTTAAAGAAGGCACAATTTTCATTTGCTTCGGTAAAATCTTTAAGGGTTTCCTACTACAATTAATTAGGAAATACTGACAAAGACATAGCATAGGTAATTAATATACAAGATACATCGTTAAAAACATCTTACAGTGACAAAAATTAATGCCAAGTATATAATATAAATAAAAACAATTTGGGGCAAAGTTAACAGACGAAGACTGCAATTAAATAAAATTATTGTTTTATATTTTATTTACAACTTACAAACACTAGAAAAAAAATGACAATGTTGCTATTATCATAAATATTAAAATTAAATATTGCATTTCTTATTTTTTATATTCAATCATTTATTTAACATAATCGCGTTTAAAAAAATTATGATTGATTTTTTTTGATTTTCGTTCAATTTCTGATAAGTGCAATAATTGATAATTTCGAGATACGTAGTTATGTAAACACCCGTATGTACACATTTCGAGCCCCGCTGTCGCTCATAAAGCCGATTAGACACACAGTTCAGGAGCTCACACCTCCTATTTGAACAGTGTTCTTCAGATTACTGTTCGACAACAAGAAATCAGCAATAACAGAAAATCGCTGTAGTCGCATATAGAAGAGTTCTAAGTGACTGATCGTTTTAGACCTATTTTTATTATAAAAATCTTTAAATTACGTGAGTTGACAGATCAATACACCACGGGAGCGTAAAATGAAATGATTAATTTGGGAGAGGTCCTCATTTGAAAATGCAAGTGCGATTAGCTGGACTGGAGGGGTTTGTTAATTCAAAGTTTTAACACGTGGACAAGAAATTCTTGTTCAACAATAATACTTAATACTTCTCCCACACACGTATTGTGTAAACAAAATATTAAACATAACTTTGTAATTTCTAATGTGTCATACTATAAATCAGTTTTACCACAAGAGTGTTCATTTTGAAAACCACCCCCATCCCACTAAAAACATTCCATCCCTTCATTCCCACGATTCCCCACCGTTTTCGTCTGGAACCATGAGGGAGGTTTGCTTTAGGTATATTATAATAGTTGTACTATGTTTTGTGGGATTGTGCGTCCGGTCAATCAAAACTATTGAAATACCTTCTGATGGTAATATTGTAAAATTTACGATATTAAACGAAAGATATAAGATTTGCACTTATCATAAATTGACCAAAGATTACAATCCTTAAAATCATAGGTAATGTTTGTAACTGGAGACAAAATGTGAAAACTTTTTTGCCAGATCTAGTTAGCTTGAAAAATGTGCATCTGGCATATGGCGTTAAATTTAGCGTTTATCAACACCGCAAAAAGCTTTAAAATTCTTATAAAACCATGATTAAAATAATGTTCATAATGTTATATGACTTTTTGTTTGAAAATGCTATATACTTATAGCTATTTTCTTGCCTCACATATTACCTTATTTAACAATATTTTAACAGGCAAGGCAAGGCAAGGCATTTCTAAGCAAAATTACAATTAAATGTGTCGAAAAGGGGGAAACACATCGTTTGCACATCATGAAACTGTCAATTGCTGCAAGGGACCAAATACAGAAAATAAACTCTGGTTTAGGTAAGTTGTTTAACGATGAATCAATACTTGAAATCGTATAATCTGTGAAATTATTATTTTGCAATCAAATACAATATTACGATTTTTTTTACAATTTTGACTGGTTAGTGTAGTGTGGGCCTATTTTAAATCAAAAGTAACCAATGCATGTTGGATTAATAAGTAACAATAAGTACCAAAGTTAACTAAAAACAACAGTTTAAAATATATTATTTGAATACAATATAGAATTGTTAAAAATAAATATAGTATCGTAGATAAATTAAATATGTAGTAAGAAAAAAATGATACACAATTATTCTATACCATTATAATTCGGTTTTCAATATTAAAAAAATAAAAATCATCCATCCCATTTCACAGATTCGCCAGACATTTCTGCAAAATCAAAAATAAAAAAATCGATCATACAGCAATTGACAATTTCGTCAACAAAGTGATAAAAAAAACAATAAATTGCGGTGACCATAGTCAGTCTCTTGTTTCAGTGGCGAATGGTGGAGGCAGGCTGTGGAGATCCGACATAAATACTGCACACCAAACTTTGTCAGTCATACTTATTTTTCTCATTGAACTAAGGTAGTACAAATTGCAGACGGTTAAATGTTCAACCCGGCTAAACCAAACCATAATCGATAAAAAATATTCTTCTATCTATAAAAACATCTAAAATTACGTATAATTTAATGGTAGAATTTTAGATATTTTATAGATAGATGAATATTTTTTGACTATTATCTATTATAGCTTAGTTTACGCAGGGCTTAATTGAATTTTAAAAACTAACTAACACTATCTACAATTTGCAGTAGTTCAATGAAAACAAACACGTTTGAGTGACAAAGTTTAGTGTGCACTATTTATGTTGGATCTCACCTGCCTACCTCAACCATTTGCCACTGTCTTATTTTTATTAAAAACATAATAAATATTGATTGAACGTTAACCTAAGAACCTATATATATATTTTTAATATTTACTATGTTTTCATTCACTACACACAATAATGTTTAATTTGTCACACAATAATGTATTATTAGTCAATTGTTTTTGGCACAATGTTTTCTAAAATTAAAAAAACTAAATTGACTTATTGTTGTTAATTATTAAAAAAAAATGTTTTTTTTTTAAATTATGTTATTGTCCAAAATCACTGATCACTTTTTTAAATATTATTAACAGTCATTTCTTGATGTCAAAAACACAGTTATTTTATAGTAATAAGTACTTATATTAGAACAAGTCAAAACTAGCACTTTCGAACGTTCATTCAGTGTAAGGTAATTTGCACGAAAACATTTGTACGAATGACGATTGGCCGAAACCATCGGACAGAAAAGCATTTAGGCCGAAAAGAGTTTTCATCGATCAGCACTTTCACGATATGTGCGGGTTTTTAATCAAATCGAAAAAAATACCATTTGTAAATAATATTGTGAATGGCATCTACTCTTTTAGTCATTCTGAATTTCATTATTAAAAGCCGTACAATTGTAATTAAGGGTAAAGTACTTAACTAGGCGCCCACATTAATTATTGACAAATATTTATTTTAAAATAATGTCCAATTTTACATTTTTGTTTTCAAACAACCGTCGTACCAATCTAATCTTTTTACTTTTAATTTATACCGTGGCCATTGACTGTGTGATCATCTGTCATATCGCCTTTTCTCTGAGGATCCGCTGTTCAATTAATTCTCCCAATTCTATTAAAATACTCTACAATTTCGCGAATCAATCCCAATTAAATGGTATCAACATATTATATTCTTTAATTCGTATAAATTGCCGCTGTATTAAAGTGACCATTCTATTCGACTAAATGCTTTTCGTTCATTTGTGAATAATTGACTGATCGTTACGGCCAATTTATTGCAAATGTTTTCGTATAAATTAATTAAATTACATAAAGGTAACTCTGAAATACAATAAACAATGCACACTGTATATTCTTTAAAGTTTCTTAAAGCACATATTATATTTTATAAAAAAGACAAAATATACTGGTATGCTTTATTTATTGTATTTTAGAAGTTTTGTGCTATGGGCATTAAATGGAAATACTTGTCTATATGTACAATAATTGATATAACTCCATTATGCAGGGACCCAATAAAAAAAACGCAGTAGGTAATTCTAGTTACACATGAACAGCTATTAGAGTAATATGATTTTAATTATATATAACTGCACGTTTATATTAATAATACAAGTGCTAAATTTCGTGCATAAAAATAGGAAAATATCCGACTTGCATTCTTGCGTATATGATTCAAGATTATAAAACCAACAATAGCGTCATAATATTGAAAAAAATACACATTCACGTATTTTATTAATAAAGTAAAAATATCGATATAAAGGTAAACAGCGCTGCAGGCAAAATTTTTGATCAATTTGCATTTATTACTACTTTCACTGTGTAGGTAAATATTGACGCAAGCAACCGAAATTGATGACGTTACTATGCAAAAGCGCGCGAAAGATGTTACAGTTAATATACGATTTTATTAAATTTAAAAAAAATCGTATCTTAATAATTTATTACTCTGGATATATTTTTAAGTCGAGAGCATAGTAGTATGATAATTATAATGACATATATCGTTAGATATGTGATTGGAGAAGTTGTGTCTTCAGCAGTCGGGAGTTCAGTGGTCGTTGGGCGTAAGGCATTCTTCGAAATGATGCCGCGCAACGAAGGGTTCCTGAAAAAGAAAAATAAAACAGTTAGTAGATATAACCAAAAATAATAGGCAACAAAAACAGCAACAGAAGTTTTGTTATCAGTTATCAGCGAACAGCTGATAATAAATAGTATTCCGATAGGCTACATTCAATACGCTACATTTTGATGCAGGGTTTTGAATGTGCGAGTGTCCTACGAAAATGAAACACGCATTATACACGTGCAATAGTGTGTGTAATACACCAATATTAAATTAGCGTCAATGCATAAACCATGAGCAATTGTCAGTATTCGACGTATGACGTATTCTTGACACGTGTTTAATTTTATCCCGGATTCTTCCCTACTCGAGATCGGTTACCTGCTACTCCTTACCCGTTAGGTATTTCGGTTCCCATTATTTCTGATTTCCCTGTTTGTTACTAACGGCGAACCAATTAAACGTGAGACCTACCATAAATATGTAGGAACCTGGGTCAAAGAGAAATGGGACAAATCTCAGGAAATAAAAAATGGAATTGAGATATCAAGGAGAGCCTTTATCAAAATAAGACGCCTGTGGTCAGTTGGGTTATGTCTAGCCAGACTCTGGAGATTCCCAAATGGGTTACTGGATTCTTCAGCTTGTAATATTGAAATGTATTTGACATTGTACCAAGATTGCCATAATAATACTAAATGAGTATTGTTGACCGACTTTTGAATGGCTCCGTGATTAAATTAAATTGGGAAACGCTGTATTATACTTTGTCTAGTAACCGTAGCTGCAATCACTGTTGAACATTGGTTTCAAAACATTAAATATTTCCATCATTATCCTAAAAGGGAAGTGACGATTTAAAAAGGTTGCATGCCGTACTACAAACATAATATAATTCAATTATTCATAAAAAGATGCATTTAAATAGAGTGCACTTTGTCCATTGTTTGATTGACGTTGAATGGGACAATGCATTATTAATGCATTCAATAAACAGACAATAATAATCAATTGTCGCAAATAAACGCTACAAAAATTGTAAGTAATTGCTCTACGTTAGACACGGCATGTCCGGCTGGGATTCATTTGTCAATGGTTGCATATCGATGACTGACGTTTGATGCATTTTGTATAGTATAATCACAACATTGTTAGGAGCCGCCCCGCCCCGCCCCGCACACAGTCATTCGACGCGATAGAAACTTAATCCGACTACAATAAAATTGCATTCCTGGTTTGCGTACGCGATTTAATCCATATGTGCGAATACTCACGCGGTAGCAATTTACACAATCAGTGGGTCTATTCTATACGGTTAACTTATTGTAACAATTTTATTAACCTCTAAATACATAAATATGATAAACTACCGTCGATAGCCACCTTGTACCACAGGTACCAATTTTGTCGTTTCGGTGCGTGTTATGACTTGTTCATAATATACGTTATGTTGCTGATGTTAAAAAATAGATACAGAAAAAAACGTGATAATATTATGGTCAAATGTTTACGTACAAATTTCCGGAGACGATTTAATACTTAACGTATCATCAATGACTGCTAGTCTTAAATATTTGAAATACTTGCAAAGCTTTTTGGTTATTTTTGCGTGAATACTCGTAGGTAAGTCGCGAATGTCAGATGTGTTTGGTTTAGGCAGGATTTAATGAATTTTAAAAAACTAACCAATATCATCTGTAATAATATGTACTTGTTAATTCAACGAAAACAAAAGTATGACTGAAAAAGCGTGCACTATTTTAGTCGGATTGTCCATAGCATACCTACCTAAACTATTATAATTATGGTATTATACTGTCTATCTCACTTTAGAGTTTAGACGGTTAACTTATTGCAACAATTAACCGCCTCAATACATAAATACGATTGACTACCGTCGAAACCCGCCGATACCTACCTTGTGTATTATGGTTTGATTTAGGCAGGGTATAATTGAATTTTAAAAACTAACCAGCAGCATCTGCAACTTATATTCATAGTTCAATGAAAACGAAAATTAATGACGTAGTTTAGTGTGCACTATTTATGTCGGATCTTAACAACCTACCTCCACCCCTCGTAACTGACGGGTACTGAAGGCGACGCAATCTAAGATGCCGAAATTGGCCTCCTAAACTTAGGCGCGTAAGTATGGTTCTGCATCGCGCTCTGTGTCTTCAACGGTAAAATTTCTTATAAAATAAGCGAGTTTTTACCTTTAAAACAGCAATATTCCTGTGCATTATTATTACGGTATGACACGTATGCACAGTAACACATTTCCCGCCATTGTCTTGATGAGGTTAAATTGGTCGGAACTTTGCTCTATTCTCTTTCCTTCGAGATGTCAGTTAATTAGCAACCCATTCGCGCTTCCTGCGATTTTGTACACTCTTCATTATTACGTTTAAACACATATCTTGTGACAGACATCTCCGTTATATTATTGTGATTGTTATTAAATTTGACGAAATCATGATTTGGATTTGAAACGGAGTGACGGGTGTCCACAGCACCGTGTCATGGAGGTTTCTAAAAAATTGGCCCAATGCCTTCACAGATTGAAATGCGCTGAAATGTTTTGTTAAGGTGATGGTTATACCGTAGCGACTCATGGTCCCTTATCAACGTTCCCTCTAATTTTTATATTGTGTGTGCGGATCATTAACGCATCTGAGCAGTGGCGTAACTAGGGTTGGGTTAGGCTGGGCCGTCAGTGACAGGCCGTCACCCGGGGCGGTAGGCTTACCAGGCACCAATAGCGAGGGCTGTGCGGCTGGTCAATGCACTCCCTAGAGATGTAGAAATTTTTAGCGATGCATTATGTATTCTGTTTTTTAAATTCTATTTTATCGTTTAATTCGTATTTTTTTGAAATACTGTTGTTTTTTTATTTTATTTCTTTTCTATAAAATTATTTTTTGCTTAGTTTTTTTCTCTAATTGATTTACTTATACTTTTTATTCTAAATGTCATGTTGTGAACTCTTGAATTATAATTTCCCATGTGCTCAACGTGTCTTTTTTTTAAATAAATAAAATTTACACCCCCCCCCCCCCCACAAACATACACGTACAATTTTTCAATAAAACTTACATTTTAAGGTATTTATTAATTTCAGTGATTTTATATAGGTATTCATAACACAGACAACGATAATCCCGCTCGGCGTAAAATTTCACTTGCGTGCTCGCGTTAGTCGCACTTGACCTTGGCCTTCCGAGAAATGAGTCGAAGAATTAATCGTGCATTGGAGCAAAACTAAAATCTGGCAAAGGAAACTTTCTTTTACAATATTTTTGTGTGAGGACTGTGCGGGGGATGAAAACATGTGTGCGGACACATGTTGGTTGCTAATAACCTAATCACAATACTATATAGCAGGCGGCTCTCGTGGTGCAGTGCGTAATGCGCTGGCCTTCCATTCGAGTTTTTGGGTTCGACCCCGGTTAGGACACAATATTTATGTGTTTTTCTCAAAGCTTGGGTGTTTGCGATTGTTCAAAAATTACTAACAACCACCATGTACTAAAAAGCAAGGACATGGTTATCAATAATTTAAAAAAAATGCTATATTTTTTATAGCAGGGGTATAAATAAGGTAGTAATATAATAAGGTAGATCGTAAAAAAACATTTAATTTATTATACATATTTCTATTATAGGATAAGTAATTTAAGCTCTGTTAGCATCCGGGAGCTCAAAATAAAATGTATGTCTTTAATTCACAAGATTTAAGAATCTAACATTCCAATTATTGAACATACATAATTTTGAAAACACTTATGAGAAAATATATTATAACCAATAGATTTTTTTTTAAAGTAAGACACCCGGCAGGATTCGAACTTGCACCTCTCGGGTTTCGCGCCCACGCACATTGACCACTATGCTATAGGCGCCATACTTAATTGCGACAAATATTAACTAATGGCTCTTAATACTCTCTGAAGCGCTTTTCAAATTGAGTTCCTATTGGTAGGTTCAATCCACCAAGAAAACTTTAAATTATCCTCAATAATTCACGTGACGTAATACTATCAGCGCGCGAAAACCACGTGGCGTAACATTATCAAAGCATGCGACGCTGTGACGTAGAAAACGTGATAATGGAAGTTGGTCTATACTATATAGTTAAAACTCTAATTAATAGGAAATATTTAGAAATCAGAGAGAGATACGTCAATCTCATCTCATCAATACTTCATTCAAAGTCAATATTAGTGTTGTGCAATAAAATCTGATTTTACAACGAAACTGGACAGCCGGCATTTGACCCCTGCGATACAGACATGCGTACTGTAAACACTCTCGAATACAACTAGGTGACACAATTGCAAAACAACTGACATTTATCATTATGACAATAAATAAATGCATGTTCAAGCAAAACGTACGCAAACAGCGTCAGTACACTAAGTGTTTAAATATACTAAATTGAATCACTCATGTGGGTCTATTCTATGCTTATCGACCGCTAAAGTGATAAAGTGAAAAATATTATCAAACTTAGGGTAGGTTTGTATCAAAATATCAGCACTTATTGTAACAATTACACGAAGCAGGTTTTTATTGTTGCAATAAGTGCTATATTTTAACAGCACCTATCTTGCTGCTGTTAAAATATCGCACTTATTGCAACAATAAAAACCGGCTTCGTGTAATTGTTACAATAAGTGCTAATATTTTGATACAAACCTACCCTAAGTTTGATACTATTTATCAATTTAGTGTTCGATAAGTATAGAATAGACCCAATGGCGTGCTTAATAATAATATAATATATTCCAAGAAGACGTCGCAGACATGCTTGTAACTTTTTTTGCAAATAATGTACAATAATTGCATGTAAGATGTAAGATGGAAAAACTAATAAAAAAACACTAAAGGCTGTCCACTGGTCGTCACGTGATCTGTAAAGGCTATTACCTTCACACCTATTTACTACGGTAAGTTTTTTCCCCACGCACCCCACGAACGACCAACGAGCGTGCCACGTTTAAGTTTTTACCTCAACGATAGAAAAACCGGGAATCATGTCACCCAACGTCATATCCAGATAACACAAACATAAGTCGGCTGCCTTCTGGGTTAGGCTGTAACGAAGTTTAATTATCGAGTGTGGAGAAATACCTACGGGAATATATTATATTATTCAACATTCCGGAGGTTTTATATTTCTTAAGTTTGTGGTCTGACTATCACCTGACATACAAAAGTGTTTAAAAATGTCGTACCCAGGGAACTGAAATACCTAACGGGTGTGGAGTAACAGGCAACAGATCTCGAGTGTGGTAGAATATGGGATAAACTTGAACAAGTGTCACGAATACGTCATTCTAAGCTTGTCCTTCATTCTGACAACTGCTCTCGGGTTATGCAACGACGCTCATTCAATATTGGTGCAGTTGAAGGTTGCAACACACGCCATTGCACGTCTATAATGTATGTTTCATTATCGTAGGACAATCACACATTTAAACCCCTGCTTCAAAATATAGTGTATTGGGTATGCCTATCTGAATTATATCTATAATCTGTTTTGTGGTTGGACTGCATGAATATAGACTCCACCACACTGGGTCTTTAAACCTACCCATTATTTTAAAGAGCCACAACAATATTATATAATATTCACGTGTAATTGAATTATAACTGTGTTTTACTGTCATCATTTGACTTCAGAGTAATAGCGCCTGTCCACGTGTATCGATTTACTGGCAGCAATAGTGCGTATTTTAAACTATCGCGACAATAACTGTTTACACGTAAAATCCTGACTGCTCTCCAATCTCATTCTTCAAGAGTGAGCGAGACGCGATGTTGTCATTTTATCGTACTATTTGACAGGTAGTGAAAATCGGTCAACCTCAAAATTCGTCAATAGTTGGTTTTTTTGCCAGCAGGTTCGCCATTATCGTTCTACTGCCTCATGAAAATTCAGAAGCTTCCAAACTTTCTTGATTCATGCATGGAATCTTGCCAACTGCAGGATAATACATGTTTACCCATACATTTTATTGTTATGGCGCGATAATACTTAAAAGCGCGAAAAACGGAGTAGGTATAAGGTTTTTAAAATTAAAACCGCGCAAAAATGCGTGCGCATTGCAGACATTACAATTTGGAAAATGTAAAATTATAAGTATATTATTCCAAGGATAATTTCATCAAGTGAAGTTTATCTAGTTCTGTTCGATACTCTGTTTGTTCACCAGCTGGATTCGTCGTGATGCTGGATTGTTACAGCTATTTATATAGCGATCGCTTGAATGCTGTTGAAAGAAAACAAACAGTAGTATCTTCACAGTTGCAAGGCTGTCACAATAGACGTGGTAATTAATGAGCCGCGAAGAGATGACAAAATGCTGTCTGTACCCACAACGGCTACCTATTTGTTATTCAAAAAGATGAAAGCGAAATGATAATATGCATATTGGTTGATGTTTTTCGTTAAATTTACGCTGACCGAAAATTAAAAGTGCACAATTTAATGTTGACTATATTACCGTTCTTGGCATTGAACAATAATGGAAATAGTTTTGAAAACAATTCGCTGACGAAGAACTGGACACTAAATAGAAACAGAAATGGGGACAAACCTACATTAAGATGTTTAAGCAAATTGGAGCCTAATACATCCAAATAATTGTTTGTTCAACTAGGGTTGCGAATTTTTTCCGAGACAATTCCGGGACTCATAAAATAAATGTAGTATTTTTCTCAGATATCTTTTAAGCTAAAATAAAAACTCCGTTCAGAATCGAAGTCGACAACTCCCCCAATCTTTCCTATAGGTACTACCAGTTTGTCCATACAAGATAAAAATATAGGACCATGTCCGGTACTAATAAGATAATATGGGGCTCCACAGAGTGAAGGTTTGTATTAACAGATTTTTGTTTTCACGGGAAATGGATGTTCGATACTTGCTCAACCTATTAGGTCCATACTCTTGACTCCACACAAAAATTGAAAAACAATAAATGTGTATTTACCAGACCCACGATTTGAACTTGTATGATCAGCTTTTTCTAAATTCCGTGCTACGAGTATAAGGCCCGTTTCAGACGGGACACCGGTGTCGCGCTCGATGTAATATAGGAAGCCTTTGTATTCGAATAAAAGGGCCTTTGTATTATGTTTATGAACGCCCCGGAGTTAATGAGTCAACGAATAATTTCGCGTTATAAATTAGAACATAAAACTGGCTGCGGTAATAAAAAAAAGTGTATCGGCGGCTTGAGAATGTAGCGGCCGACGGAAAAGTGTACCGGACACGCGTTGACTCATTAGCTCTGGGGCGTTCATAAACATAATACAAAGGTCCCTTTATTCGAATACAAGGCCTCCTATATTATATCGAGCGCGACACCGGTGTCCCGTCTGGAACGGGCCTAAGATCGTTTTTCCATTCATTATTGGCTTTATCATTCTTTACTAACGTTAAAAAAAAAGGTTTAAAACGATTACTTACGTTAGAAAATCAGGTCTCTTATGAGACCGGTTAAAGTTCACTCTGGATTCGGGGTTGGGACTATTTTTCCGGGACGATCCCGACTACACCGGGAAGGTTGGCAACCCTGACCATACAGGTCTCTTATGAGACCGGTTAAAGTTCACTCTGGATTCGGGGTTGGGACTATTTTTCCGGGACGATCCCGACTACACCGGGAAGGTTGGCAACCCTGACCATACTTCTTATTAATATAATATTTCATTTTTTTAATTTACTGATTTGATTAGTAATAATAGTGTGAAATCAACTGTGATTATGAACAATTTCCACTATATTTTTCAAAGATAGTTTTACAGTAAATATTATGTTGACGAAATTCAAAGAATACCTACACTTCCAATTACTATATTATTAGCTGCGATAAAGGTAGAATTTTCCTCGGGATACTTTGGTGTGAAAAGATATAGACACTAGTCTTGATAAATTAAAATAATCGCATGCATATTTCATAAATAATGATGAACGTAAAGTAATATTGAATATCAGCAAATAGATGGATCAAGACTGTTGTCAACGTATCAATTTTAACAATAAATAGATATGGCATTCCGCATTATTTCTGAGTGTGCAAACACTTGAGGCAAAGCTAATCAGGTTATACTGACGAGCCTAATGACACAGATAAATAAGTACTAAATACAGATAACTGTATTACTATTCTGCACTTTTGTGGCACAGCTTCAAGGATTGTGTCATTATGGCCGACTCTACCGCGTTGCTGCAGCAGCGCGACACTGCGAGAGGCACGAGGTGTGGCGAAGTACCTAGGAAGTGGCACGACCTTGGACCTCCGATCCTGGAGCATAGCAGGGTGCACCAGTCAGCAGTATTGTTTATATTTTATTGGACGTAGACACCGTTCCCTATGGAGTTCAGCGAATTGCTAACTAAAGAAATAAATCTCGTAGATACGTGGTGTAAATGAGAACTCTGCCATTCTTGGTAGTTTTGACTTGTGTTTCCCTGACAACTATCTTAGAAATCGGGAGCATCAGTTGTTTGTTCTCCTAAGGTGCAGAACTAACCTGTCATTGGTAATGCCAATTGGGAGGAGAAGGGAACTCTGTTCAACCAAATCACTTCGGATATTGACATATTCCGACGAGTATAGGTGTGCATTATTTTATAATTTTTTTTAAATAGGTTCTCCTTAGCTCATTTGGCATATTGTACCTATCTAATTTATATTTTTTTGTATTTACACTTTTCTACTGTTTAATAACTTGTAAATTAATAATTTGTAATGTTCACTATATGAAGGTTAAACACAAACAAAATAAAAATTACCTGATTCAGCTGAAGTGGCCAGCATTTCCAAAATATAACACTATCAGTCTATTCACAGTGCGACCCTGGCGCGACGATCACGACTCGGGCTGCCCGAAGAACCCGAGCGTCTTCAGCGTGTCCGTCACGCGAGCCACCAGCGCGTCCTTGTACTTCCACACCGTAGTGTCCATCACCGACTCCTGCCGGAACTGCTCACAACTCTTTTTCAAAGTCCTCACACAATCCGCCCGATAATGCTGCAGTTGAGCGTCCGCCGTGTCGATGGCGTACGAGGTGCAGCCGGAACCCAAGCAGGCCAGCGGGAAATGGTTGTGAAGAGTCAACACTCTTTGAGGATCGTGGAAGCACTTGACGTACTGGAGAGGTTTCGTGAAGTTCCTCGCGCGGTAGACGTGCTGGAGCATATGCATGTAGCGCGGAATATCCCTGAACCACCCGTGCGCGTGCTGGAGATCGTCCAAGAAATACACATTTCTTACATTATAAGAGGCCCGAGGCGCAGCTTTTTCTGATATTGACAGAGGCACTATCCTATCCATTAATGATCCCCAATCACCATCTCGCACTGGCATTATTACTTCGTCTATATCCAACAAAGCTATATATTCATAAGAGTAAAGATTCTTGTACAAGCAATCATTGTAGGGAATCAATTCGTTCTGTCTTTTATTATTCGTTTTCTTGGTTAAGTAAAGATGTTGAAAAGCTGGAACGTTCGGTTGTCCTCCTGGTAAAGTCAGAGGTGTGACACTAGCTTTACCTCTCGCCTCGTAGTGCTGGAGAACCTTCGTTATATTCGGATGGACTTGCAGCTGATAAAAGAAAACTTTATCCACTCCAAGCAAGCCCAGCAGCTCTATCCACTCCACAAGTCTCACTGAAAGATCTTCGTGGAGGAAGTCCAAGCCTTTCACGCAAACAGCGAATCGTTTTCGTTCGGCTGGTCGTTCGTAGATCACTTTCAAATTATTCGTGGCGCCGTCGCAGGTCTTTTCAACGAGGGACACAGACGCTGGAGCCAGCTTCCTGTACTGGGCCGGCAGCTGACAAGCTATCAGATACGGCTGAAATATTCCCTGCTTGTAATTGCCCCACTTTTTATACCATATGTATTTATACTCAAAAGTCTTCACGATTACTGGTTCGTTCTGGTTTTCGAACCAGAGCTGACAATGCGTCACGACATTTGGCTCGATCCTGTTAACCATGGCCAGTATCCTTACAGTAGGCCCCAGCAGAGATGTAGGTCTCACATCATAATACGCTCCGTACAGATGAAAAGTTCCATTACTAGATCTTAGAGTCTGCCAGTAAATATTGTCAAATTCCAAGTCGTATATCGTTGGAAACGCTGCACACGTTTTGTTCTTGTAGAACTTCACCGTCTGTTTATTCTTGTGTTTCTCCCAGTAGGCGATTGGAAGGCTGGGAAGACGCCTGGCCACTTCTTCGGCGAGCACGTCTTCCGATGGAATAGGTCTCTTGTCGACCTTCGGTTCGAGGGGTGTCGTCGGGGGTGTCGGGACCGACGTCGGTACTGCTTGAAGGAGGCCTCTCCCTCCAGCTCGGCCGGCAGCGTCTCCGAGAGGGCCGGCTCGCAGATGAAGGGCGAACAGTGCGAGGAGACCCCACACTCCGACCAGCATCACCCACCGCACGACTGCGTTTCGCCGCATCGTCTGCAACAATGGAAAACAACAAATGAGATTAAACTTCGTGAAGATAATAACATATTTAATCCGGTGCAGTGTTATCTTATCGCGGTGAGGGTTTTATTTACAGTTGAAACATATTGTCTATGTTAAGTGGAAAGTAAAGTCGCTTTGTTGGGAAAGTAGGTAAAGTAGGTACCTATCACAAACTATCAACGCGTCTAATAATATTATAATAGATATAAGTGGTAAATGACATTTTTGTGCGTCAAACGTAACATATTGGATTTAAATAGTATACATAATTTGAAAACATCTCATGCATAATATACTATACACACTTTATACACACCAGAAAAAAACCGCGCTAATTGTCATGGCCGATTTTGGCAAAATTCGTGAATTCAAGAATGAAAACTAAACCTAACCTAAACCAACCCAACCTAACAAATAAGCCAGTATTTCGGTTATTTTCAAAATGTGTATGCCGCTGGCTTCCCCATAATTAACGTGACCATTTATTTTTTTTTCCTCAAAACGGGACGTCTACTAATTTTTAGGTAATACTATGTGTATTCAAGAAAACGCATATTTCTTCATAGTTTTTATTTATTAATGAAAAGAACATGAATGAACACGTGACAATAAACAATTTATGTGGTCTGATATTTTTCTGAAGAACAAAGTATATTTGATTTTGATTTCAAATAAAGATTAAATTCTTGCCAGTAGGTAGATACTTATTAAAATTCTCTTCGGTAATTATCATTGCTTTAAGTTAAGAACTGCGACTCGCAACAGTCGCAACTGTGTTTTTTTCTTAAGGGGGAGAAGCATGCCAGCAGAGAACCTAGCGGAAAAATACGAAGCTTGCAATTTGAGATTTTTTTTTGATAATTTACAATTTCAACTGTATTAATTATAATTAATACATATGTATCTGAAAACATTAAAAAGATTTTTTTTTAATTCAAAGATAAACATACAACTGTATAAAAAATTTAATAGAATGTGAATTCGTTGCAGGGTCATATCTTATTATTACATTATATATTATGGTCATATTTAAAATAAAAATTTAGTTTATTAAGTTTTCAATTTTTGACTAATTCATCGTTTTACTATTTTTTTATATTTAATTTAAAAAACATCGATTTTTATAAAAATATAAATGTGTATAACTTGAAATCCTTTTTATTTATATCAAAAATTTTTTTAGGTTACTTTTGATGTCTTGTCAATACTAGTATTGCCATTTATGCGGAAAAATGTAGAGGTACGTTTGTGATATTAACACACAACATAGAAATCTGTTTTGTCTAGCCACTGAAACAAAAAAAAATGAATTTTATGAAAATTGGACTGGTATGTTTTGGTATGACTTACTCACTTTGGCAAAACTGCGAATAGGTGCTCTACCACTGATCACAATACTAGGTATTATTGCTAGTATTGAAACTAGATAACGCCTAGAAAAACTTAGAAACTAAGTAATAATACTAATAACAATATAATAAAGCCATATGCATAAGTGCAAGTGATAACGAGTTCCTTACAGGTAATATGAAGCTAATTATTACAATATGTTGTATATTTAGATATTATTGTGGTTTAATTATCAGTGTTTATTATTTAATAAGGGCCTGATTGACTTCGGAGGAAGGGAGCTGAAATCTGGCAGGAATGTAACCATGAGTCTTATTTCGATGTTTACAGGATCTAACTAGCATTGGAATGTAGGTAACCACTATAATACGAGGGTAGCCGTTTATATTTCGGGAACAACAAACAAAAACGATTTTTTTATCAATGAAAACAGTTTTATTGTTTTCAAAAATATTCTCCACGATGATTTATACACTTTTCCATGCGTTTGAACCAATCTGAAAAACATTTTTGCCACTTTGCAGAAGGTAACTCCAAAACATGGTTTTTGAATGTATCAACCGCCTCTTCTGGTGTAGAAAATCGTTGACCACGCAATTTATCTTTGACCGTCGGGAATAAAAAGAAATCATTTAGTGCCAAGTCGGAGCTGTACGGTGGATGACCCATCAATTTGATGTTTTGAGTACTCAAATAGGCGCTTGTTTGAGCCGATGTGTGAGGGTTCGCATTGTCTTGATGAAGGATGATTTGACGCAGACGGTTGCTTTTCCTTATTTCACCAAAAACTTCTGGCAAACAAATGGTTCTGTACCATTCAAAATTGACTGTTCTACGATTTTCTAAAGGCACAATTGCAGCATGGTCCGTTTTTTCGAAAAAAAACAGGCGACCATTTGCTTCGAAGTGCTTGAGCGCGAGCAACTTTTGTTGGTTTAAGCTCATTTTGGAATACCCATACGGTCGACTGCTGTTTACTTTCGGGCTAATAGGTATAGATCCAAGATTCGTCATCTGTAACAATCTTATAAACGTTTTTTGAAGCACCCCGATCGTATTTTTTTGATCATTTCATTGTATTAATCGACACGCGCCTTTTTTGTACGATTGTCAAATTATGCGGGATCGATCCCGAACATAGCTTCTTCACGTCTAAATGGTCATGCAAGATCATATACACGCTAGTGTTATTAATGCCCAGAGATGCCCCAATCTCACAGGATGTCACATGACGATCTTGCATTGTCAGTTCACGCACAGCATCGATGTTTTCTGGAAAAACAACCGATTTTGGACGACCTTCACGCAGCTCGTCTGTGAGCAAACGACGACCACGATAAAATTCGCTGAACCAGCGATATACCATAGTTTTTGATGGTGCTTCATCACCATATAAAGCTTTAAGTTCAGTAATGCATTGTTCGCACGGTAATCCACGTCGAAAGTTGTGAAAAATAATCGCACGAAAATTTTCAGGAGTTAATTCCATTTTTGGCCGAGATAAATTTTTCAAATGAATTTAAAAAAAAAAAAAAAAGCGTCTGTTTGTTAAAACGTTCTAAGTACTTTTGCCGTTAAAAATGTCAAACTTCAAAATACAGAAGTCAAATTGCATCTAGCAACACCAGTGTTGCCAATTCCCGAAATATAAACGGCAACCTATGTATTAATAATCGACATATTAAAGGTAAAAAAGAATCAGCTAATTAATTTTCAAAATGAATGGTAGCTATATCATACATAATAAAATTTACTGACTTGATACTGGTAATCAATAATAATATTTTATTTTATTTTATTCAAATTACTCATTTTTTTTATTATTTGACCGTTAAGTTTATGTTTATAGTGGTCATAAAAAAGATATTTAAATAATAAGAATGTCGTGTGTTAGAATTTTGCATTTTTGTATAGACTGAAGAATTCATAGGTATTTATTTAAAGTAGGAAACTGAAATTTGCTAAATAAACCACAGAGTAATAATATATAGAGAGTAGGTATTGTTCTGCAAAATGAAACCGTGTTTCTTGCGTATGTACCTATAACGCACAGTAGAACCTCAATTTTATTATTGTTAACTTAACTATGAAACGTTATACCATCATGTTGCTTCTCAGTACCGCTACCAAATTTAAACACAACATAGTAAGTTATACTAAATTTACAAAAAATAATTACCAATAACTTTATATTTAATACAAAAACAATAAATTTCAGCAACACGTGCTCGCAGTTTAAAAAAAATTAATGCTGTCATTCAAATCAATGTTCACCAGCGACGCGCACAAAAAATATTTAATTCAGCCACAGAAATTCTATCTTACTCTAACGCATATTGCTGAGATATGAGCGTGAAGAATGCGTTCTCACTCGCACTTATGGTTCGTTTTTGTTCAGGTTTTGAAATAAACAGTATTTCGAACAAAACTGTTAACATCTTTTCTTAGAACCAATTATGGATTTGACTTATTCTGCCCTATTAAAATACATAGCATTAACTACATAATAGGAGATAAATAGACTTTTTTTACATCGTAATGTCTGCAATGAAATAATGTAGGAAGGTACTTAGTACAAAAAAATATTAATTATTACGATAAAACACAATTATTCGTACCCGCAGTGTGGTACTTAAATCATACAATTTTAAAGTAATCAAGCCTGGTTTCGTTCATTTAGATAATCTAAGTGCTTCCCAAACTTTTTCATACCACCGCCTCCAAAATATAAAGAAAATAATTCCTGGCCCCTATTCGTGCTCTTCTGATAAAATTCGCTGCCCCTCGCAGAAGCTCTGTTATAAACTACGTAAATGACGTTATAAACTGTTGTTATACAAATAGGTTTTTTTTTTAAATCGTGAAAACGTCTCTAATATTTTCAATATGTTAACTAAATGTATTGTAAATTTGACAATCTCCAAAGACCCTCGACTTCATAAGCTGATACTCTAGCACTCATCTATCGCACCTGCTTTAACTTAATCTGATAACGGATTGCTACTATATTGCTACTGTATGAAAATTGTGACTTTGAAATGTAAGCAAAATTAAAGGCAGGTATGTTTACAACTTCATCTCCGGATATTCTCAATTGAGATAGCATTGCATCATTATTACCATAGACAAAGTGATACACGGTCATTTCAATTAAACAATAGACAATATTGCTCGGGCAGTTACCTATTTATACCTTAGTGACCCACAAGAAACAATAACAAATAAAATAGATACAACCGGCCCTTGAAATACGATAATATGTTAGGAAAAACTGTGGAAAGTGTTCTAATCGAAACAATAGTGCCAGATTTTCCGGTGATAATTTAATTAAAATTAATATTGGGTTATTGTTATTCCATAATATTATATAATACGGTTCTGGCACATATCCATCAAATTATCATTAGATTAAATTTTAAATGAATGCGGTTTTAAACTAAACTTAATCAGTATTTATTTGTAGTCAGTATTACAATAATTAATATTGTTGATAATATTAATCAGAGAAACGGTTTGCGGTTTCGTGGTAACTTATTAACAAGTTACTCATCTTCCAAATTTTGAACTGAAATCGTCACTACCCAAAAATACAAAAGACACTATCAAATTTTCGGTATTTCATGCTTTAAGGGGGGACATGCTCAGCGTAGGTCAAAATGGAGCTTTTGTTATATTTTCAAAGCATGATCCTGGACATACCTTAAACGTTGTATATAATCTATTTATATAATTTTGAAGCCTTATTATCCGTTATATTTATTTTAAACATTTGATGACTGCATAAAGTATTTTTGTTATCTACATAAAATAGTATTCTTTTAAACCTTTCGCTCTAATGTTTTAGAATATAGTCATATATAAATGTGCAGTGGTGTTAAGATTTTTTACATTTATTAATTTTTAAACGCATTTATAAAACCATCAGTATAATTTATATCGACATTATTGTAGTGAAATATTTACGATAAAAAAATATATTGATAATCTCTGTGATCCCAAATTTGACGAGAATTGGGCATTTTATTATTCAAAAAATGGGCAAGATTAACACATTTAAAGATAATTCTAAAGATACTAATTATAAGCTATGTATTTGACCATTCAAGTGTGATAAACATCTTACGAATAATGATTGCTTTATAATAATTATTGACCTAAGAATAAGGTAGTGTTTTTTTGAAATACGCCATTTCTTTTGGCATTCCCCAGTGGTTAAGCTACAACATACGGCCGTAGCCATAAATTGACAAACTATAATTGAAGTAGGGAGTAAAATGATGTTAACGCGCGTGTTTGAACATGTACCGTTTAATTTTTTTTTCGGTTAGGTTAGGTTATGCAACACCACTGCACATGTATGTACTGAAATATGACTATATTCTAAAACATCAGAGCGAGAGGTTTAAAAGAATACTATTTTATGTAATAAAAATACTTTATGCAGTCATCAAATGTTTAAAATAAATATAAAGGATAATAAGGCTTCAAAAATATATAAAAATATTATCTACAACGTTTAAGGAATGTCCAGGATCATGCTTTGAATATACAATAAAAGCTCCATTTTGACCAACGCTGAGCACGTCCGCCCTTAAGTGAGAATAAAAATGACCGAAATCCGAAAAATTGTCTGTTATCGGGTCAATTTATGCAGGTCAAATGTTTGGAACTTACTTAAAATGACGCCTGTCAAATGCTTGCATTATGAAGGTCCTTTTTAGGGATAAAGTTCGCATTGCAGTTCGAGTGCGTCGACACAGGTCTCGCATGATTCCAAAATTTTAATATCTATTTTAGAGTCTTATTATCGTGTAATATATAATATGTATTATAAAAAGGTAAAATATAATATTCTTCGTTCAGTAAAATATTGAAAATGAGCAAAATTCAAATTCAAGTACCCACTGCATATATGTATGTCCTATTACATTCTTTTCAGTTATCTACCATTCATTACCTACCTTCAACAGGCACCCTTCGTCACTGATAGGGACATTGGGAACCAAAGCCTTAACTGATTCCATACCCTAGTATGATATAAATAATCTTTATATATAGATTTATTTTTAATACAAATTACAAACTTAGTTTCACTAAACTTAATCTCTTTGCGTAAAAAGATTGACATACGTAAGCAGTGACGTCCCTTGAAAAAATTGCCGTCTTACAACTTGCAGACTTAAAATTCACATTAACTCGTTTTCTATGATTGGACTTGTGGTACCTAATTGCTGTTCGGTAGTAAAAAATAAATGTTTTTAATGTTCTATCTATCAGTGGATTTTTATTACGAGTATATACTAATATTAATAACTCACATTTTGCAACTTTGTAATTTTTGAGATAAATATACCAAGTGATTCGAAAGGTACTAATTAATCTATATAAAGAAAAATAGTTAGCTATCAAAAGTCACTTTAAACATGTGAAAATCGTTGACAAAGTTGACTGTAGGTGTCATAGCTCACATTTTTCAATGGATAATGTGAGTTCTGTCATCAAGGCCTTTCTAACCAATCAGTGAGCTCTTTTTCTCATAGTGTGCTGTGTGTCTAGGAGTATTATATTTATATATATACATAAATAATGTAAATCGACTCAGTCACTCACAGTGACGTCCCTAGAGAAAATGCCGCCCGTGGGCAGCGCCAAAATGCCGCTCCATTATTATACAGTATTTTTTATCATCCGTGCGCGTGTCGTTTCTGGTCACCAAGGACGTCGAAGGGCAACGGAAGTAAACTAGACATCGCGAACCCGACAAAAAATATAGTGCTATTAAACCTTTTATGTTAATTAATACATTTTGTTTTCAACCAGTGATCTGATTAAATTTATTTAATGGAAAGATATTTTCGTTATTGCTAAATTAATGTAGCTATTTCTATTATTACCAAATGATTCTCCTCGATTTGCCGCCCTTCGAGTAACTGCCGCCCCCAAGCGACGCTCAATCTGCCTGCCCCCACGCCTACGGCACTGGAAGGGAGTCAATACTTTTCTTCAATTACATAAAACGTTCTGATGGTTTTTTTGCGATTATCTCAAAAGTCGATTTTTGTAATATGTGAATTATGACTCTAGGGTCTAGGCAGTTCATAGATATATGACAATTAACATGTAACGAATTTGTAAATAACAAAATGTACCTTGCTCAGACAGTAAAAATGTTACACTCATTTGTTTACAAAATCTTGTGAAAAATGAATATCGTTATAATGCAGAGGGGCCTTCCATGACGCTTAAAACGTGTGTAAAAAAAAAGATTTTACATGCTCACTCTGCTATCCCGATATGGAGCCTCACGGGACTGGTGTAACAACAATGCGCCGTGGTACTTAATGAAAGAATTTATATTATGACAACTACGTGTCAGTTCATAATTTATCAAGGAGCGCCTCCTGTTTTTCAAAGTAACCCGCCACTGGGTGTCCGTGTGCTGCGCCTGGCAACAAATGCGGTGGAAATAATTGCGAATCATGAACCTGCGAGCAGTCTGCGGGCGAAATCAATTGCTGCGCGAACGAAGTGAGATTGCTTTGGGACGGTTCATACTTACAAAGGGTAAAAAAATCGATCTCGAACGATCGGCGATTGTGATTTTTTGCCACAGGACGTGCCAGAAAAAATATGGCGACGATTAAATTCAAGATGGAGGATTGACAGGGTCCATGAACCTTGCCGAGCGAACGCCTTTTTGATCGGCATATTAGTATTTCAATTATAAGGAAAATAACGCGTCGAGTGGTAATTTTATTCTTATTCAAAACAAAATGCACCTACATAAGATATCAGAATAATATAACATTCATTGAACATACGCAACATAGGAAAGTCTCAGTAAGCTGTCGTACCGGAAAGACATTGCCGTGTCATATTATTATGTAGCATTGAGATCAAAAAATGACGCGCTGTTCGTGGATCATTGCAGACAGTAATGTACCAATTTATTAGATTCAATAATAACGTTAATTTGATCCTTGATAGACTTGATACTTATGAGCTACCACTTTCTAACCTATTTTTGAATCTTTCAGAATTTTATATAAATATATACCATATGATTGTTTTTCTAATTTACGTATTTTCCTCGTATTCCAGCGGCTAGTGCCTGAAGATAAGGGCGAAACAGGGGTCGCAAAAAACGACTTAAAGGGAATAGTACAAAACTTTAATCAATTAGGATTTATATTTTAAACAGTTTTTTTTTTAATTATTATTAATAACCATGTCCTAACACCCAGGCTTTGAGAAATAACATAAATAAACTGTGTCCTTACCATGATCGAACTCAGAGCTCCCAGATAGAAGGCCAGCAGTTTATTATCATTGTATCGACGATGGCGAGACCAAAAAATGAGCTCTACAATCTCTTCCAAGAAGAGTGTATCTCTAAATTCGTTAAAATTGGTAGGCTCCGATGGGTGGGCCATGTAGCAAGGGTGGACAGTGCTCAACCGCCGAGGGGAATCCTGGATACCAGACCGAATGCTCGAAGGTCGGTTGGCAGGCCCAGACACCAAGTTCTTGGACCCGCAATAGGCCTGCTGGGCCACTTACAATAATGATAATAATAATTGTATCGTAAATTCCCATTAAGCACTACGATAGTTAATTCAGTATGACGTAAAAAATATTCTAGACTTCTGGCTTATGTTAACTCAAACATAACAAGGTGATATTTCGAATCGTCATGATTTTGTTTGTAACCATCCACACATTAGTATGTTGTGTGTGTTTTCAGCAAAGACAATATAATTATAAAGATAGTTATCTACCATAAAAAGATTAACTCTTTGTATAAAGAATCCGTGATATAAATGGCCTTAAATTACAGGATGACTAATTATTTAACGATAATGATTTGTCCCTCGTGACGTCATCGTGTTGGCGCTTCTTAAAGTCTTTTTTTATCATTCACGATCAACACGATCATCAAACACATATTATTAAAACTACCAATACAAACAAAATAATATGGGAAAATCATAACATCTTCGGAACTGCAACACAATGATAAAACTTACAATGCGACTTCTATAACAAGACGTCATCTACGCCACTACGGTCGTTTCTGGAACTAAAACCCTCCACCCACATTCACTTTTCATACCACTACATTCTCAGCGCCCATAACTCAGCGTGTGTTCGATATCGTATGGAGTGTTGTTAACATTAGTATGCCTAAATTTTTGTGGAAGCAGACGAAGAGTATTATTTCGAATGTAGAAGTATTGTGAGGAGGAGAAAACAGATGTTTTTGTAAATTTGAATCCCTCTCAATAGTGCCAGAGATAGAGTATCTGCTACGACAAGTCAACACGCTGAGCAAGTGACGTAATAGTATCGGCGCACAAACACCACGTGACGTAACAATGTCAGCACATTCAAACCTGTGACGTACAATACTTGATATACCTATAAGTTGGTCTATAGTCGCTTCCAATGGGGTTTCATTTGGTAAAGAGTCCACGTTTTATTTGGATTCATTTGCCCCTTAGCGATATTAGCGATATCTATAAAACCTTATTAGGTGCAAACTGTCCCATACCAATCAGTCGACACCTCATCGGCTGCATACCACTTAATACCAATAGGCTGACCAACGAACAGACTTGTTTTACGAAATTTCAAAACAACGTATAAGAAATTCGTATGGGGTATGCACTAGGGGCGGCAGGTTATATGAAAGTATGGTGAAGCAGGCAAGTATGGTGACGCAGGCAAGTATGGTGAAAAAGTATGGTGTGGCAGGCTGGTAATCAATTTGCGGCAAAATTTCCACGTTAACATATTATGTATATGGGTACGCTATAATGACCAAAGTAAATCCTCCGTGATGCCCTGCATTTTTTTTATCGCGTCGCTATTTCTCATAAGTTGTCTGCTATTGTTGGTCTGCTTCATTCAGTTGTATGAGAAAGCCGATTCCTATCCCCTCTTTTTATTTAATACCTCTATGGGTATGCACTAATTCTGATATCCGCTCATTTTATACAAGATTCAAATTTAAAAAAAATAAGGTCGCATCTAATGTCACAGGCATACAATCTGCGTTCATAGAACATTATTTATTGTTTAATGCCTAACGTGTCAGATTTAAAACGTATTATTGATTATTAAAATGCATCGGACCTACCAGCAGGCACGTGTTGGTATAATTGGTTAAGAAGAACAACTTGTGCCCTCAGTAGGTACTTATAAGTATATTTTCTCTGATGACTTATACCTATTTTAATATTTTTATTTACACTCGAATTTGTGGGACGTAAGAATTGCTCATTTAACCATATTGCATGTGGAATGGACAAGGTTAAAAATATTAAACTATGTAAAAATGAATTATTAATAGTGATATATATGTTTGTTATATATATATTATATATATATATATTATTGTGACCCTTGACTTGATAGGTATGTAATGGAGTTTTACCTACTTTATTGTATTGATCGGTTATATAAGAGTTAATAGTATTCGTTATCACTGTTTATTTGCCTTTTGGTGAGTATACACAGTGCCTGAAGATGCCGAAAGGCGATACCCGGGTCGCAAAAACGACTCAAATGGAATAGTACAAAACTTAAATCAATTATAATTTAAATTCAAATTCCATCAACTACCTTCGGTCGATTGTATAATGTTTCACTTTACAGTCTTCACACCATACCAATTATATGTTTCACAATCAAATAGCAAATGTCACACCGCACCACATGTATTCCCACAGGGAGTACTTCCGGGCGGCTAGTAATGGCATTAATTAATTATTAACACTATCGACTGAGGATAATAATTGATGGAGGTTCTAATCTCAAATAAATGCCACGTATCTTTTAAATATCCATAAATTATCGCTTCGGTAAAGTGCTATACGTGCAAGGCCATTTACGGGGGTCTTGTATTCTTCAGATGCTGTGCCCATCAGTAAATCAATGTCAGGCACGATTTTTAAAATAATATGCAATTAATAAATTTCATAATGTAACCCAATTTGACCTGAGATTACGCGTGATAATCAGTCAATAAGGTACCTAATTGACGAACAAAATAACCATGATCCACGCATAGGTACCTAGAGTTGTCGATGGATTAAAAAAAACATGAGCAATACCTACCTATTCATCGGTTCGGAATTATTAAATTTAATTAATACTCTTATTATAATATGTTATTTCCTGACAGCCGTGATCCTAGCCATCCAAAATAGCGGTCAAAATGGTCAAGAAACCAAAAAAATGGCCTTGATTAATGAAGGCATTGATCAGGTTTTTAATTAATGAAATTCTAGTTTGGTATAACTCAGTTCATATTAGATGATGTAAATCAAATTATTCAAATATTTATAGCCAATCGATGAAGGCTTTCTTAGGCATCAAAATGCCGAATAGAAAATTACCTTAACGTTTTAAAATATTTAGGTGTATTAGACAAAAATGCAATTATTATCTCCGAAGACTATGGTAATTCATATAGACTCTGGAGTCTGGACCCTAAGGTAGTGATTCCAACTTTTGTTGGCCTTGAAACCTTTTGTAAGCTTGAGGATGTAAGGAATCCTCACTTAGCTGCCACATATTAAGGCGAATACTCCACCTACTAGACGCACCTAGCGGAAAAATACGAAGCCTGAAATTTGATACATTTTTTTTGTCGTCTGTATTGTTGCTTTGTTTTTTGTGTCTTATATAATACTAGCTGACCCGGCGAACTTCATACCGCCTCAGAATCAATAATCTTGTGTTAACTTATTAGCTGAATTAAATTCATTTTTTTACTAAGTTAAAATGAATATTCAAAATGAATTAAGTTCAATAAATGTGCAAAAATCAAACCAAAATGAAATGGATTACATAGTTTTGGTTGGTTCAGATTTCGAAGTATGATGACTACCGAGCCAACCTTCAGTTGTAAATTGTGCAGTGGCAAGCCAGGAAGATCCAATGAGTTTAAAAATTCGATCCAATGAGTTTCGCAAGACGCCGCCGCACCACGCCCGCCAAATTACCACGGCCGAGCACTTACACAGTCGATAGATTTGAAGGAATGCAGTAGACCAACGATTTGATTTTGAATTGTGAAGTTTAAGTGATCCACATCTTTGTTCTTTGCCGCAAGAATTGCTCGCTTGACACGAAATTGCAAAAATTCAGCGAAAACGAAATCAATCCGTTCGATTCGTCGACAGGAACACGGCCGTTACCGATAGTCAGAAATTGCTTAGAGAAATCTTCGGCAGATGGATCGTTTAGCAATGTAACTCGCATGTTTGTCGTCAGCTGAAGGTTCTTCACATAGCGCCACAGAGTCAATGATTTGAGGCAAGCATTTATTTCATCGGCAGCGGTCGATCTTGGAATGACTGGTAGTGTTTGGCAGAAATCGCCAGATAGTAGAATCATTGCGCCTCCAAAACATCTCTTACAATGCGCGTTTGAGCGCCATCCTAAATTCATCCCAGGTGATGATTTTACTTGCTACCAAAACTTTGGCCATTGCTGAATGTTTCGCAATATTGCATATCGGTTTTTCAGTCGTTTGAAGGTTTAACGGCAATTTCAACGCTGAATGAGCTATGCGCGAATGCCGCTATCCCGGAAGAAGCAACTGCTACAGCAATTTCGGATCTCGCACGAACAGTGGCCAAAATCAATGACATGAGGAATGTCTTCCCAGTTCCACTGGGCGCATCGAGGAAAAATAAGCCACCATTTCCATCATCAATTGCCTTCATTAACGTATCGTGCACTACCTTCTGTTGGGGGTTCAACATTGGTACATTCGTTCGAACTAATTAGTTCAATGCATCTCGATCATTTTCACGTTCACGTTCCAATTCTAGATTGAAAGCGTAATTCACTCCACGATGTGGCATTGGCATTCCTAACTTGACTAACAAACTGCCGCACATGAGGTAACACATGTATTCGATCAAAAGGAAAACCTGGTTATGTATCTCCTTATTCACCTCGAGATCAGGATTCCCTGAAATGACACGAATTCGATGTAAAATATCTTCTGACATGTCATCCTTGTAGTTTTTCTACAGTTCAGGTGGATTCGATGGGAAGCATGTCGAAATAATGATAGCAAATAATGTGCGTATCTGACTTGGAGATGCAGAAACAAACGCTTTAGCGATTGTCATGTCGCAATGAGTATCATTTTCAAGCAAATTGAGCTTTTGACATGCAGCACGAAATGTTGGGCACACTACACCATTGACAGTTCGAAGTGATTCGAATAATGTCGGCCCACGAACATTTACCAGCAACAACCGTAAGTAGAATCATTCGCCATTCTTCGGATGAACTGTGTAAATGCGACCAAGAGCATCAGTAGAATGCACATCCGGATGATCAGGAACCACATCGCCTTGCTTTCAACGTTGAAATTTCTTCGATGAAGCGTTCCAAGTGTAATAACGTGGCATCTTAGAGTAGAACAACGTTCGTGCAAACGGATTGCTTTGGCAAATCGAAAAGAAACTGGTCAATGTTGGCGCTGGAGATATTTCAGCACGTTGAGCAACATTCGATGCGTTGAAATAAACTTTTTGACCATTCTCCAGATGCACCGCCAAATGTACAGCAGTGGGATGACGTTCATGAATGGGGAATGAGAGAATACGCCAAATTGCTTCATTGCAGCTCACATATCGACCAACTTGATAGTGCATGATTTCATCGTTGGTATTGGGAGTTTGAACGTCAAAAACTACAATATCGCTGCCTTTGCTGACATATTTGCAGATGTATTTGATGGACTTCACTGAATTGCAAAACTCCATGTTGCAATGCGCCTTGAATGTTTTGGAAAAAAGTGGCGAATACGGAACAATCAAAGTGTTGTCGACCACGATATCGTTTCACTTCATTTTCGTTGTGATAGTTCTACAGTTATCATTGGGTGATCGACGCCAATACAGTGGATAACCATCATTGGCAGTGATAGTCTCCGCCGTTAAACTTCATGGATAACGCTTGGAACACTTGCCGTCGACCATGCACGGTGATTGGGGGTTGATGGCGCCACACTGTCCATGAATCATGTAAGTAATTACAACATCATGCAGGTCTGGATCGGTTTCGAGATCAGGAATCTCGGCACATATGATGTCATCTTTTTGGTCTGGTCGAATTCTTTCGACTAACCAAATAAGAATGTGTGCATGCGGCAAGCATCGTTTTTGTCATTCAATCGAATACATCCATCATCGAGTTTCCCAAAGACGCGATGCTTAACAATGTAGTTCATCAGCGACAGGATTTTTTGTTTTAAGACACGTGCCGGTCACTTGATGTTTGTCCGGGGAGTAGCAGTTGAACAATTTCTATTCATTTCGGATTTTATGTAAAGGCGATGAATAGATCTGGACGACCGTAATAACGAACATATTTCATTGCATCTTGCGCATATTCATGCATATGACGTGGGCTGCCAATGTACATCGCCGATAGAATAGTCAATCGACCAACATTAGCTGCATCTCCTACGGTGCTGATTGCATCGCGTAAATGAATATACTCCTCCGATCGCAGTTTGGCTTGGTTCAACCGAATGAAAGTGAGGCGCTCCGTCTCGATTTTAAGCAATCGACGAAATCGCAGCAAATAGTTGTCATCATTTTGACGAATCATCAAATGATAAACACTGGAAAATTAATCACATAATTCAAAATTACATAATGAAGCAGTTATCGATGCACACACAATCACAAATTTGATAACCTCACAAAGTGAACATCTTCGAATGCAACTTACCGTTTGAAAATCACGATCGAAATAGCTATTTGCGCACCTAGCTGGTAATCGGCTCGATTATTCACGTAGATCGATTGTCGAATGAAGTTCGAAGGATGGATTTTGAAATTGGTAGATAAATAATGAGCAATACCAGCAATGAGATCATGTAATTTTATCCTTGGCTTTATTTTTGGATGCTGTCGAAGAAGTAAAAAAGATTCAAGCAGGACAACTTCCTCCAAAATTCACCGGAGTATACAACAAAGTCTTTCGGGATTATCTGAGGCTGAACTGAATCAACTGTCAAAGGATAGATAATGCACACAACGCCTTTCATTTGTTTATTTGTTTCTTGTTTATTCTTTCTGTCATGTATCGTTGTATATGGATTTAAATTTTTTGTGATTTTCTTTTATTTTCGAATGCGCGAGATTCATTGTTCAAAATGTCAAAATGTATGAGAAAATTAATTTTATTCATAATTTTCTTTTCCGTGAATTTTTCCGATGTTTTAATAGTTATTCTGCTATTCGGAGCTGAGACAAATCCAACAAATCAAAGATCGTAAAAATCGGTCCAGCCGTTCTCGAGTTATAAATGGTGTAACTAACCCGACTTTCTTTTATATATATAGATATATGATATATATATATATATATATATATCATTAAATTCATTTATTTCTGTAAAATCTCCGTGCATTTCTCTCACATGGCACTTTTTATTAAATTACGTCTTTCAGTAAACTCAGCTAAAGCTCACTTGACAGCGTTGCGATCTCAGTCTTGGGTATATGCTCATGAGACATTCCCATCCGTAAACAACTGCTGATGATTCGCATACAAACGTAGAACCTCATGATACGCTCGATTAAGACTGAGTGTGATGCGGGGCGGGTTGGTTTGGAGGGTCCATGTATGTGTTGTTGATAATTTATCAATGTCAATCATAGTTTTAGTGTTTTTCTTATATTTATTTAAAAAATCATCAATTTTTATAAAAAAAAATCTGTAAAACTTGAAATCCTGTTTATTTATATCGAATCTAATTTCAGGTACTTAACTGATTAGTTGTCAATGTCCAGTTAAGCGGATGAAACCGACCAGATTTTTATTGAATTATGTGGATATTCGGTCTAAAGATAAATGTCTCAAAGACAAAAGTGATGAGGAACTGTTTTTCGGACCCTGCGATTATCTGTATTTCTGGCACCCAACTCGAGCAAGTCAGCAGCTACATCTATCTCGGACAGCAGGTGTCCATAGACGGAAGCATGCACGATGAAATTTCTCGAAGAACAAAGCTGGGATGGAGTGCTTTCGGACGTCTGAATATTATCTTCAAGAGTGACCTACCATTATGTCTTAAGCGTAGGGTGTTCAACCAATGTGTGCTACCCGTGCTCACGTATGGCTGCGAGACGTGGACCCTCAACACGAGAGATGTCCAAAGGCTAAGAGTCACACAGCGAAGCATGGAGAGGTGCATGTTGGGCATCACGCGAAAAGACCGTAAGAGGAACGAATGGGTTAGGAAGCAGACAAGAGTACGCGATGTAAAGACGTTGCCAAACAGCTGAAATGGAGATGGGCGGGACACATTGCTCGCCGAAAGGACGGCCGCTGGACAAATGCCGTCATCCAGTGGTACCGAAGGGGTACGAAACGGCCACAGGGTCGCCCTTAAAGCCGCTGGATTGACGAACTGGTAAAGTTCGGCGGAAATACGTGGCAGCGAACGACACAGGACCGAGAGAATTGGAGAAAGCTTGGGGAGGCCTTCATCCAGCAGTGGATTGACCCCGGCTGATGATGATGTGGATATAAAGTTTAATTTTAATTTACATACTGGATTTCATATAAAAAATACAGTTTTTAGCATACTAGAGTTTATAATAATACCAGAAGAAACTTATTCTAATAAATTTACAAACCAACTAAGAAGATTGACAGCTAAGTTAAAGACCGGCATAACTCGAGTTAGTTAATTACTATACTTAATGTTCACTTTAGTTTTTTGCATTCTGTGGCACTGGATTGTGTTTCGCTACAATATGCCAAGATGAATAAATTGACATTATCTTTTCTGCAGTTAACGTTGGCATTTATTAATTTTATTATATCTATCTATGTTCACATTATAATATTATTCAAAAGCCAAGCAGTTTATATTTTATTGCACAGGAATCCAATATTCTAACATAAGATGATTAAAATCTCTAGTAAATTATAACCAACCATCCAATGGTTACGAAGAGACGACGATGAAAATAAATGGGTGTTCAGTAAATTACTACACACAATCATAAAATATTAAACTATCTTTCCTCCGTTCTTTGACAATCATTTAAATGTGCACATTTGAATTAAACTGTTAATTAGGCTTCACCGTGCCTGACCCAGAATGAGGAAGATAAATTAGCAGCTTTTTAGTGAAACATATGAACAACGTCATTTTTTGATCTAAATATGTTTTTCGATAAAACAGCTAACGGTGCACTGTGATACGGCTAAATGTAAGAAATGGACAACCTAGTTCTGCGGTGGCGAACCCATGATACGCGTGCTACGTCTTGCACGCATTGGTAGTAACAAGGTAAAATCTGTAACGTATTTCTGCTAAGTTTTTTCTGCCACGTTCAATTTTCGCCTACTTCTCGTACACTCTTTTCCACATTCTATTGTTTTTTGGGGGCGGTCCGGTAGTGTCCATAAAGCGTTCTAAAAAAAACAGTATTATTAATAATCTTCTCTCGATCTGAAACCTTCACTAATAGATTCGTCATGGTCGGTTTCGGCGTAGAAATGAAACATACTTAATATTGTGTGTGGTCCAAGGCCGAATATATTCAGGCCATTGCGCGACGCTGTAAATTTCCCTTGTAGTGCTAGCTGTTGCTAATTCTTGGAATGCGATATGGTAAAATGTTTGTAGAAAATGATGATTCTTTTAAAATGGTAATACATTAATTAATTTCAACGAAATATTCGATCGAAAATCGTTATTTACTGCTTCTATAACGAGCAGTACCGCGGTAGCTCGCAATTCAATGCCCAACTCTGACTATTTAGTCGGCCTTGCTGATGCCGATGTACATTTCGGGATAATTTAACATAAACATTACATTAGTTCACGTCGTCGTATTGCGCATGTATGGCGGAGGCTCGGATGATAAAGTACCCTAATGTGCGTTGGGGTCACTGAATGTGGCCAAGGGGCGGAACCCCGCTAGTGTGGTATAATAATAATATAATACTTATATTATGAACTTACGGAATGAAGTAGAATGTTATAAAGTATTTAAATATAATAATTATTACATATGTACTTCCTACAATTATAATGTTATATACCTAAAATATAAACCGGCTTGTAATAAGATGTCAAAACTATGTAACAAAAATATCGTTAAAAAATAATAACGTCAAATTATTTATAATTGCATTATCAAAACTGGACCGTACGTACGTTTCTAAGCGCCCGATGCTTTAGAAAGTAAATACATTGCTTCGATAATATGCACGGATCACGTTCGCTAAGCCAAATCCGAGCCGAGTGAAAGGCGAAAAATGTCAGATTACCAATCTACTACTAAAGGCTGAAAAAATAACATAAAAGAAAAAGGAGAAGAGTGCAGAGAAAGAGGATGCGCCGAATTCTATTATCTATGACCCGAGACAGGGGCGCCATCTCTCGCGCCAATATTCAAATGTCAAAATGCGAATTTTGAAAATGGAACAATGGAGTCGTGACCACATTTTTTTTCCTCTACCGGAAAACTATAAAGAAATCGCATTATTTAAAGATGGTGTGATAAAGCAACAGAATTGAATTATATAAACGGCTTGTAAAATATGCTAAATTATTAATGGACATAGATATTATGCATATTTTGTGGATACGGCGACATGATGAGTTATGACGTCATGAGTGACAACTGTAAAATTAATAAGTTAAATAATAGATAATAAAAATTGCATCAGACAAAAATAGAGGTTTCCTTGAGTAATTTAAATGAAATACTAATGCGCCGATTGCATAAACATAACAAAGTCAAAGAATTGTGTTTCTGAGGCTTTTTGAAAATATGTATTTTTAATGAAGAAAGCTGCATTTTTCTGTGGGATGGAATTGGCCCTCCATACGATCTGATTTAGTTGGGCGTTCGGGCCAATCTGGTTGGTATCGGATTACAAAATACTATGTGATGTATGTTGATTACGTTTTACACGTCATCCAATCGTCAAACGTTACAGTCGGGTCCAACTAAAATTATTAAAAATCTATGACTAACAAAGTTCACTATTTATGTCGGATGCGAACGGCCTACCTACACCCTTCGCCACTGGAACATGGTAGAATAATGTAATGTAATAAATAGTTTTAGACAACAGCTTTGGGTTTTAATAACAGTAGGATGCATCGTCACATACGTTTTTTTCGGGAAGCAACAGTCGAATGAAATCGGATCGTTTGGAGATGACCCCGGTTTATTATGACTGACCACATACTAAATTATACTATTATGTTGTGTCAACCAAATCGGACCGTCTGGTGAGCGTTTAAATATCTTAAAGTTATGCTAAAAAAACTGGTCTACCAACACCGTGTTCACTAATTTTAATACAAAATCTGGAGTCACAATAATGTTCACTGTGTACTGCATTGAAAGTTAACGATGTCGTTATGACGTCACAAAATCGCAGATCAATATACAATCGCCATTGTATTGAGAACATGTAATCAGAGAAAGGAAGAAGAGGCAACATGTCTATTTAATATTCACCGCGAAATGTTGTTCTTTATTCAAAAATTAAAACAAAAGAACAACAAAACTCTAATTATTTTTCGGTTGACCGACGTCACAGTATTGTTAATAAGGTACCTACACATTATTATATTTTTGTTTTCTTTGTGTAGTGTGTTTTTTTTAATTAAGGCTGTCTCTATTACTATTGCATTCTATCATCGGCCGAAAGCCTTGGCCATTGTTTTAATATCTCAAATTCGGAAGATGCGTTGATGCCTTTAGCGATACAAGATTTTAATTTGGTATGTAAAGTGTGTATCTACGATGCCAAAATCGAACTCCACTTTTATCGAAAATTATTGCTTTGCTAATCTCAAGCTAGTCTAATGAATGAAGCATATCTTCGCGTCTATAGCAAAACCTATTATTTATCGTTTCACATCAAATTCGTATTTTTCACGAGAGAGAATAGAATCATCATTTCATATTACATGGTCATATTGTATTTGAAACTGTTTGCTTTCGAATGACCAATCCCACGGAGCAGGTTGTTAAGATAGAAATGTGAAAGCCATTCGCCATGGACCAAGGTTTTAAAGTTGTGTTATATTCATTAATTTTTGACGGTCAGGCCATAAACGCAAGAAAGATAAATCGCGTCGAGTATCCTTAAATATTACCGATATAAAATGTGCGTACCGTTAATGTGACAAACTTTATTGGATATTATGTGTGATACAGACGTAACTATTGAAAATGACATTCTACGTATTTAAGTTTGTCAGGGAACTGACACAAATATAATACGACTGCATATTTTAAATTTGCATTCACGTCTTTAGATCATTGTTGGTATGATATAATCATATAATCGAGTGCTGCCGATTCGTCGACTTCCGATCATCAACCGGAGTCGATCTACTGCAGAATAAAGATCTTCTCTAGCTCCTTTCACTATTCTCGGTACTTTGCTACATACTGCTGCGGTTTTGTGAGCGTTTACTGTATCTTTGGTACGAATGTATGGCTGCAGTGGACCAGCGGTTATTCACATCGACTATTGTTTGCATCATTATCCGTTGGGATCTTTCGTGGTACTTCCAAATTATGCACAACGGCCACCATCTACGTTGCGCTATCCTTTCTTTTTAAAATGATATTACATCAAGGATCCATGTTTTACATGTATACGTTAGCACTGGTAGAATGGTGCCAGATTCTTGTGGCAGTGCAGGCGACTCACTTAGGTGTTGGTATCGTTACTTTCAAATGACACTAACTCCGTTCCGAAGTGATTTCGTCATGGCCGCAACGCCACAAGAATCTGTTGGTCGTCGTAAAATCACTTTATCAGATATTATAATATGTGCCATTCGCAGATAAAGTAAAGTGTTGAATAAAATGACACTTAAATGTTGAGATATAAAGGGGCGCTATAGGTACATACTTATTGGAGACGAAAAGATCACGTGCAGGGAACTAAGAAATAGTGGGAACTGAAATACCTAACGGGTGTGGAGTAACAGGCAACCGATCTCGAGTGTGGAAGAATATGGAATAAACCTAAACACGTGTCAATAATAAGTCATTATAAGCTTGTTCTTCGTTCTGACAACTGGTCTCGGTTTATACATTCACGCTCATTGAATATTGGTGTATTTGAAGGTTGCAACACACACTATAATGTGTGATTCATTTTAGAGGGACATTCACACATTCAAAACCCTGCGTCAAAATGTAGTGTAGTGGGATATAGCCTATCGGAATTCTATTTATTACTCTGTTCTGTGAACACGTGGCATATGAAAATGCACACACTGCACTGGATCGGTCACGTACATAGAATGCCGGAACAATTACCAGCAAGACGGACCGTGCACGCATCCAAAGACAGCACATGAAGACTGGCAGCACTAGATTGTCCAAGACCTATTAAGAGTTCTGGTGACAACAATTTTGGCGTACACATGAATTAATATTAAATGAGGAGGTTGCTTGTTCGCTTTCGCTATGCCAACAATAAAATTATGCCACGACTTTCATACTGACATACAATTCATAGGTAGAAAAAAGTATATCATTATTATTTTATTTTATCACGTTTATTCATTATTCAATAACGGCTCGTAAAGTGCAATTAGCAATGCTATTGTCTTTTCCGGAGCAGACTTCAATATTGTCACGGATTGTTAAGTTATACCAGATTATAAAATAAAACAATGGGTTTTTTTAATGATTTTTACCTAGTTAGATTCTTGCAATAAAATAATTCCATAAAAAATGAAATAAATATTATCGGTATTTTCAAATCAGGACATATAACATGAGGAATGCGATATCTCAAAACGGAAGTGAATTCTGGGGAATAGGTCAAAAATGCTATCTATATCATGACAGTTTGAGCCAAACATGGCCGGTTACTTTGATAAATTGGAAAATTCGGGAGGATTAGCCACGAGAGGGTTCAATAAAAGATCAACAGGCATCGTCCACCCGGTCGACTTTAACCTGTTCTCTACCTAGCCAGACTCTTAATGTAACCTTACAATGTTTGGTTATTTTGTAAACTAGGAGGGATATACAGCCTTCTTCCTAGCCAAATTGAATATTATGTGTTGTAATAATATAAAAGTCTTAAAATAAATTCTATCTTCGGACTTAACTTTCTGCCGTTTATTCTAAAGTAACCTCCTAAGCCCGGAGGTGTTAGTATATGAATCTGTAAAATTTGTAAGAATCGCACTTATTGCAATGTAGGTAGAGTTTGTTCGTATTTGATTTTTGAGTTGGAGAAGGAGGTACAATACGCTTCTTCTTTCATTGACGTTTTAGGTTTATTGCAGGAACCATTCTCAAGAGATAATATATTGAACTGTTAGATGGATGAATTCGAACGCCGCTCTAAGCGTGTCGAAAAGGGTTCGGTTTATCTGGCAGCGAACGCTGTTCAGTGAAAATGGAAGGGGGTTGAAATTAGGGCTGTCACACGGAGCTGCAGCAAATTGAAGACACACGTCGCTGCAAGCTGCCATACGTTGACGCGGATACTAGGTCGGTTTGGCTGTGACTTTTGTATTCAATTTGCTGCAACTTGCAGCACTACCAGCCCAGCACTACACTCGGTCTTAATAAAGCGCCTCACGTTTGGTTGTGAAGCATCAGCATTTTTTTTACGACTGGTCAATACATTTCTTAGGAGCAGATACCCAAGACTAAAGTCACCACGCGAGTGTACTTTGACTGACTTTACTGTGACTCATTCCGAGGGAGAGAGGCGCATTATGAACTATCACAAAATAAATATAACTAAGTATATCTGTCAGGAAAATTCATTTCACTCGTTTCGACTGTTTTATAATATTTTAAAATTTATCTTTTTTCAGCTTTTTTTAAAAATCTCAGAATCGAACATAGCACTGCCCCAATACTTTATATATTATTTCGTGACGAATTTTGATCTCACGTTCGTTTCCTTCAGGCGATTTGTGATAGCGCTGGAAAAGAAATTTTACTTTATAACGTAAACAAATATAGCGAAAGTGAAATTGCTTCAAAATAGGTAAGTAAATAAATAATTGTTTATATTATGGCCAGTGAGAAATAATAAAATTTCAAAAATGGAACGCATCGGTGGCATCCGATAATGTGTAAACTTTCTTTCGACGAACGCAGCCAATAAACAAAGAGTTAAAATACCTCCCATGTGTCAAACGCCAAAATTCAATTTTGATACACTAAAATATAACCGCGCTGTAAAGGCAACGTCCGTCGCACATACGAGGTATTTCAACGTGAAGCGCGCCTTCTACTTTTTTTATTATTTATCGGCTATTGAGTGAAGATTCATCTTCGTTATTTACAAATGCAAAATAAAGAAATCACTATAGTCATTGAACCTCGACACTAAGAAGTATATTTTTATTACCTACTAGTATTAATTATTACTTATTTTATGATGTCTGAATGATTACATACCTACATACCTAATCGATTTGCGAAGTAAATTTTTTACCAAACACACGATATGATGCCATAGAATAGCCTGTCTCTAGCTTATGGTAGACTCTAAATACGAGTCTTTCGAATCGAACAAGTGGTAAAAAGTTTATTATTTTCTTCTTCTATTGATGGCTCCAAAAAAACAAAATGGCGGCTCGCATTCTGGTTTGAAGTCTGTTGCTTTGATTACATAACATACGGACGCATTTATCAGTGTTTTACGTGATTATTCATCTTCAAAATAGTGATCAATTTATTGGTTTTGGTTGACTGCATAAAATGTCAAATTAAAGTCGCATTAATTATACACTTTATACAATCCTGTGGATTCAAGTATAGAATGCTAATTTTGGTAATATCTGCAATATGAAAATACCTACCAAATTGGGTGAATTTGAAATTATAATGGAATGTCATAGTAAAGTTGAGGTGTGAAGTTCCCTTCAAATGAGCCTGCAATGCGGATTCCTTTGTATCTAACTTAAGCAGAGATCAGACTCCATCTCTATAGAATACGGTGTTTCTAAACATCTTTGTCTTCTACCTATCTAATAAATGGGAACTTAAACTTCACGAATTAAACATAAAAATAATAATCCTAAATTACCGAATTGACCATATCAGTGAATCTCAAATCACATTGTTTTCAACAAATTTCGTAGAAATGAATGTTTTTTATGACAGATCTGGGCGAAAATTTAAAAGTTACAAACGAATTACAGGTAGGCAGGGGCGGTTCTACCTTGAGGGTTCGTGGGGACCATCCCCACATCGTTATAAGTCAAAAATACACGTCCGATATTTTTATCATTGTCATAATATATCTACTTAATTACATGATTAAACACATGATTACAAATCTCGTTCTACAAAGTATGTGAATGCATTAGCGTTAGTCTACACATACTGGGGAGAGAATCAATTAATAACACCTAGGTTCAAAA
This sequence comes from Rhyacophila brunnea, assembly GCF_057557595.1. NCBI lineage: Eukaryota > Metazoa > Arthropoda > Insecta > Trichoptera > Rhyacophilidae > Rhyacophila > Rhyacophila brunnea. Next base: position 31,098,028 of record NW_028232893.1, on the reverse strand, counting down.
CTGATTAACTGAATGAGATCCCTGAGGTTGATGCTGCGAAACTAAATACTGGATATCTGGCTCAATTTTTGTGAGGAACTATTCAGGCGGTTTTAAATTTAAATTGTCACAGATAATTTTATGAAAACATAATGAAAATGTTTTTAAAACCCCTACCGCCCACCACGAAAGCTGGAACGCTCACCAGTGGGCGGTAGGGACCAGGTTGACTACCCCTGGTCGAGCAGATAAAGTTTTCTGCATCGTCTTTCGTGCAGCCTGATGCCGCCGTATATGGTTACACAGGGTATGGAATTACAAAGAAACTAGGAAAACTTGAGCTACGTGGAAAAATCTGTTACCTATATTATAATTTGATGCAAGACTCTGGTAACACTACAGACACCCGAGTAAGTCAAGACTACAGACAATTCTTTTTTTAATAATATTTTTTACCGATAGTAAAATCGAAATATGACTAAAACAAATGAGTGAGATATAAAATATTCTAGACAAAATTAAATTAGCGAGTGTCGCATTTACAGAGAAATTTGACTATGCTGACACCTTGTAAAATCTCTATATATATAAAAATCTCGTGTCACGATGTTTGTGGTCGAACTCCTCCGAAATGGCTCAACCGATTTTTATGAATTTTTTTATGTATATTTTTTAGGTATGAGAATAGGTCAACAAGTATATTTCATACCGCTAGGTGATTAGGGTATCTCTATCCAGAAATTTTTTTCTTTTATTTTTTTGAAAATTTCTTTTTGTATTTTTTTTATTATTTTGCATCAAAAAATACCTATAACCCCAAATTTTCACCCTCCTACCCCCACCCTCCTATTTTTTAATCGCGATTTTATTATTTTTGTATGAACAAATTTTACCGTCGTTCGTATTTCAAACAGAACGAAATTATTTATGTTGTTGAATGACTGATGGCGCTACGTCCGAGAAGAATTCAAGAGAAGTGTCGCGTCATTTTGACATTTCATTCGGCATATCACAACGCAGTGCGTGCACAATTTTGTATGATTTATTTTAATTTATCTATTTCTATGTGCGTGTATTACAGTGCACAATGCCATCAAGACGCAAGGGGGGCCATTTGGGCCGTTGAACGAATAAAGCAACAAACATGCAAAATAGTAGAGCAGAAAGAACAGACGAACAAATCCAACAAGATAACAAAAACGTGCGTGTAAGTATGTCGCAATTGCGTGCATCCCAATCACAAGAGGCACGAGCTGAACGAAATCAACAACGACAATTGGAACGGAGCCAAGCGCGCCGGTTCGTAGTTAACATACGCAGAGCAAGTGACCGACAACGCCAACAAGTACATCGAACATTTACATCCGCTTCGTTCCTTCGTCTCGCATTCGAGTACGAGCCAGATATTGCATATTCCGCTCATCCGAAAGTACTGATTGGTGCTATGAACAAAGAATGTCCCCATTGTCATGCGCTCAAATTCAAACATGAGTCAGCCGGGATGTGTTGCGCATCAGGAAAAGTGCAACTACCAGAAATTGAGATACTACCAGAACCATTGAACGGCTTGCTCATCGGCACGGTTCCAGATTCAAACCTATTCCTGAAGTCCATTCGCACATTCAATTCATGCTTCCAAAAGACTTCGTTCGGAGCAACAGTCAACAATTCCATTCTACGTTCAAAATCAAAGGCCAAGTATACCACAAAGTAGGCTCATTGCTGCCAATGCCAAACGAACCACATAAATTTTTACAAATCTACTTCATGGGCGGTGAGGACATCAATCATGTGGATGCACGTTGCGGCTATAATAGCCTCAATTCGCCTAATGCTAGGCGCATCGTCGGCGAACTGGACGCCCTGTTGAATGAGCACAATGAATTATTAAAATTCTTCAAAGCACACATGCACGAATTGCAAAGTGACAATCACGCTATTGTCATCAATCCTGATAAAACACCAGCTGGAGAGCACGTGCTTCGATTCAATGCACCTGTTGTTGACGACATTGCTGGAATCATGGTTGGCGACCGCACATCGACGCGAGAAATCGTGATTCGAAGAAGAAACAATAATCTGGAGTTCATCGCTGACACACACCGTTCATACGACGCTCTCCAATATCCGCTAATTTTCTCGAAGGGACAAGACGGATATTGCATAAACATTAAACAACGAGATCCTGTCACAGGTAATTCATTCATTATGAACATCATTACTCATTTTGAATTGAGAAAATTAATGGTTGATGTTTTTTGTTTTTATCGGCGGTCATCATCTGCAGCGCTCTATTCCTCTTTCTGTCATATATCCCATCCCCACACACTTACGATACATTCGTTATTTTTTATTTAACAACCAAAATATTCACTAGAAATAATTTATATGGCAGAACAACGTTTGCCGGGTCAGCTAGTAATATCATATATTTACATAAAGATGAGACGGTAAAAATAAACAACAGTTGGGTAAATAAATATATTAAAAATAACCATGCCAAAGATGTTGTTTACAAAGTACTTACTTTAGTTCTCAACAGTGAGTGATTCCTAACCTTATTATTTTGAGGAACCCTTTTAGACTTTTTTTTAAATATCGGAGAACTACTACATACTCAGCGACGAAGAGGCATTTGGGTTTAGGTAGGTAGGTACACACTACTATCAACGTATAATAATAACAGAATTAAATGGAGTCAGTCGTTTTAATATCTAAAATTAATTATGACCGCTTTGTATGCAAAAGTGATCCAGAAGTTATAAGAGTTAGATTAAGATTGACGAAAAGATGTTATGGACTTAATTAGTTGGAATTCTTCTTCGACCATGTCCGATCCTAATAAGATCATATGGGCCTCCACAGAGTGTAGGTTTGTTTTTACAAGAAATCGATGTCAGCCACTTGTTCAGCTCGACCTGTTCCATACCCTGACTCAAACACAAATTGAAAAACAATATGTGTATTTGCCAGGCTCAGGATTCGAACCTGAGACCCACGACGCTGTGGGACGACGCTTAAGCCGCGCGCCCATCGTGGTTCAAATAGAGCTGATGAAATAATACACGCAAACAGATGCATTGTTTATTCAGGGGTAGGTATTTGTCACCACCCACGATGGCCGCGCGCTTTAAGCGTCGGCCTATAAGTGACGTCGTGGGTCCCAGGTTCGAATCGTGGGTCTGGCAAGTACACATATTGTTTTTAAATAAGTGTATCAGTGAGACTGACATCTATTTCTCGTAAAAAGAAATTCTGTTAATTCAAAACATCCACCCTGTGGAGGTCCATAGGATCGGACATGGTCGGGTTTTACTTTCAAATTCAATTTTAAGAACTGTGCGTGCATATGAAAGGGTCTTCTTTTTCCTTGTGTGCCGATCACCATAGTGGCAATCTTTGCACCATTATTTGCAATACCTACGTAAATCATTCAACAGTACCAGTGTACCACCATGGGTACGGCAAAAGCGATTTACATGTGCAGTGCCACGTAATGCCGATATACTTGCGAATCGCTGTAGAATGAGTTACACCTGGCCGGCACAGTTCGATAGAACCGAATTGGTACCAATCACGGAGGTTATTAAGCCACAAAATGCGGCATCTTCCTCTGGTGACTTTTTCCTTGGATAACGAGTTGGGGAACAATGTAGGTAGGTACTTTTGTCCTCTCATGATGAACACACGAGGCCTTTTGCCGACTCCTAGTATAAACATACCTATCTTTCTTTCTAGCATAAGCTATCATTAAAATAGAAGATCAGGTAAATAATATACATACACTATTAACTATTATTTTTATTCAACGAATAATTCACAAGATTTAAGAATGTAACATTCTAATTAATGAACATACATAATTTTGAACGTGACGTCGGTTAGTAATTAAAGCAATACCTACTTTGATTTAAAATACAAAAGTCGATCGCATATATCGCGTATAGTAGCTCAATTTGGAAAGCGCTTCAGAGAGTATTAAAAGCCATTAGTTTAGATTATAGAAAGCCATTAGTTAAAATGTGTCGCAATTAAGTATGACGCCTTTAGCATAGTGGTCTATGTGCATGGGCGCGATACCCGAGAGATGCAGGTTAGGGGTGTTTTACTTTTCAAAAACATTTTTTCCATTGGTTCTAATATATTTTTATATTTATTAATTTATTATAAAGTGTTTTCAAAATTATGTATGTTTAAAATATGCTATGCTTTATAATTAACACAGGTAATCGTGTCAATAACACTTACTTGTGGTACATATTATGAATGACATAGTATTTCTCGAGATCGAATATCTAACTCAGTCGTCTAATGCGGTAGTCAAGTAGGTAAGTGATCCTACGTAGGACATGCGATGCCAAGGTTCGATTCGACCAGTTTCTCAGTCGAAAGGTCAAGATGGATTCCGTAGTCGTTGAACACTGTATCACACCGTAAGGTGCGATCACGATATCCGAACGAAGATAAAGCGAAATTGCAATATGTTGTCTTTCAAAGAGGTATGATTACATTGATATTATAAATAAAGTAAATGACCATGTTAGATTCTACCAAGAATTTTTACGAGGAACCGTGGAATGCGGGATCAAAACGCGACCAACTGCTACTAGGACGGCTGCTCTACCAACTAGGCCACAATGAGAAAAAATAGTGAGAACCAATGGCGAAGGGTTGAGGGTTGAGATCTGACATAAATAATGCACACTAAACTTTGTCAGTCATTCTAATTGTACTATTCCACTTGAGCCGTTTTTTGCGACCCGGGTTTCGCCTGGACACAACTTAAATCCACTAGAATTTAAATTTAAATTCCATCAAGTACCCTCGGTCAAGAGTACTCATATTTGTCAGTCATACTTATTTGATTTAATTGAACTAATAATACAAATTGCAGGTGGATTAAAGTAAGACTGAAAAGGTGTGTAGTATTTTTGTCAGATCTCTACCTACAGCCTACATATTATATTATACCAATGGTTTGGCCAGCAAAGATTTAATTGAATTTTAAAAACTAGACAATTCAATTTGAAATTTGCATTCTTAGTTCAATGGAAACAAATAAGCATGACTGATACAAGTGTAATGAGCTCTATTTATTTCTAATCTCTAAGTTCGATTCCCGGTGAGGTCACAATATATTTGTGATTTTCCTATGTTTCACTTCTATTACTAATTACACTACAGTCATTGGGCCTCGTGGTCTGTTGTAGTGTTAAAAAAAGAGTATTTATGAATATACAAGAGTGATACAAAAACGAAGAAACCTATGCATATTGAATTTTACAACTATAAATTTGGCTAGTTAATGTGCATAATATCCATTATTAGTATTTTTTTTAATACCGAAATATTTTCGGTTTCTTGAAAAGGGCTTAGGAAGTAGGTACCGATAATGCTCATTTTTTATTATAGTCTCCTTGTCTCGGGTACTAAGTTTTGTGATTAGTTCTATAAGAATAAGCAACAGGATAATTCGAAACGATTTAAACGTTAACGTTCTCGGATCGGGTTTAACCGAGTAGAACCTTGATGCGTAAAACGGCCATTATATAAGCAGCTGTTACAATAAATACATGGCTTCCATATTAAGTTCGTATGAACCCAATGCGGTAAGAAAAGGAAAAATAATTACGCTGTCCATGTTTGCACTGGAATTTCCTCTATGCGTAGGTCGGCGCAGTGATCTCTTTGTGGATATTTATTTATAGATAATTATTATGCATTAAAAAAAACCAGTATCATTTCAAATTCTAACTTAGAAGTATTTCATTGCATTCAAGGGTGTACCTACATCGCGGCAGTCAGGAGGAAGACACGGAGGATTTAAAAAATCATGCCCATTTCCCGTATGCTAATAATGGTCATCGTTTACACGTGCATGAATCTACTGCTGGCAGTACGTATTATCGCATCCATAACAATAAAACGTAGTATTATCGTGCGAGTTGCAAGACTGCATGCATGGACCAAAAAAACTTCTGAAGTTTCACGGGATAGTAAATTACTATCCCTTTGCAACTGTTTCAACTTGCGCAGTAGAACGACAGTGGCGAACCGGTTACATGTAGGTAAGTTGTACGTATACAATTCACCGCATGACACTTTTTCGTGAGCCGCAGTACGTGAAACATGTGTTCGTATAACATTCAATCAAATGGACTCTAATGTAAGAGAAATTCAAAAATTGCGAGTGCCATGAAAAGGTGCATGTTGGGCATAACGCGTAAAGATCACAAAATAAACCAATAGATAAGGAAACAGACAAAAGTACCCGATGTGATAGAGGTCGCTAAGTATGTGAAATGGCAATGGGCTGGACAGAGCGCCCGGACAAATGCCGTCATACAGTTGTACCTGGGGGGCACTAAACGTCCACAGGGACGCCCTATAACTCGCTGGATAGACGAACCCGTAAAATTCGGTGGATGTACGTGGCAGCAAAGAACTAGGAACCGAGAATAACGGAGGGAGCTATGGGGAGGCCTTCATCCAACAGTAGATCGACATTAGCTAATGATGATGATGATGTTGATGATGATGTTGATGATGATAACTGAATGCGTTTAGTTTCTAGCACGGGTTTCACATATTTCTCCACACTCGAGATTTAAAACTACTACCACACTAAGAAAGTAACGCACAATCCATTTGTATGTGTTCTCTGGTCCAACCACTAACTATTCGCATTGGAAATTGGACGGTGGCCGTGCGACTTGTAAGTATGACACGCTCTATAATTCCATCCACCTCATACATATAGGACGCAAATGTAAAAGAATTACCATTCTACCAAGAATCTAGTTACTTGTTTTTCATAGTCATGCTTCCTATAATAATACCTTCATATTATACATAACAATATCTAATATAATACTGTAGGTGCTATTTATTCACCCCAGCTACCTGCACAGGAAACATCTTCAATTAATTCAAAGGCATTGCATCAAATATGGAAGTGTACATTACATTTTGAAGCAATTAAATAACACGCCAGCATTCAAGCGTGTTTACCTTTGACTGACACACACAGAAGAGCTGGAAATGGAACCGGGACCGAACACAGAACCCTTTAAATATTTTGGAATTGGAACCCTTCTTTCCGAAACCGTTTAAAAGTTTAGTTTCAGTGGTTCCATTTTTCATAAACTTCTACAACTTCTACTGACATAACTACTTGACTTGGTCGGCTAGTTGGCCACTACACTAATGAATGGTCGGGCGCACTGAACAGATTAATAAATGTAAAGGCCATCACATGCAATGACGTCCCGAGACAAAATGCCGCCCCTGGGCAGCGCCAAAATGTCGCCCCATTTATTATACAGTATTTTGTATCATCCGTGCACGTGTCGTTTCTAGTCACCATGGACGTCGAAAGGCAACGGGGAAGTAAGCTAGACATCGCGAACTCGACAAAAACATTACAGTCCTGTTAAACATTTTAGGATGTTAATTAATACATTTTGTTTCCAACCAGTCAGCTTAATGGCTTAAAGAGCCTCATGACTCATGCACTCAATTATAATTTTGAACTGTTTTAATAGAATTAATTTTATTGTTTCCCTATGACAAACTGCTTGGCACGTCAGACAGTCAAAAAATAAGATTTAGGAAATTTCGGCACGCGTCCGTAAAAAGGTTCGCGAACCCTGAGCTAATACGTATGCAGCACGTCGGGTATGGTGGCATATTAACATTACCATTTGGCAACACGCTTTTTTGTGTTGACGTCAAACGATCCCACGGAGTTTTTGAATTCGCTTAATTGAAGCTCTTCCTACAGTATTGAGTCATTATCGGGCAATAATAGAGCGTTCGAATAAAACAATAAGAAATTTCAACAGAATTTCGTTTACACGGAAAAGAAAAGGTGTTACACCTGTATTATGCATCTACTCAATTCGTAATCATTATCATCGCCGTACGCAGTGAATCGACGCTGCTGGATGGAGGCCTGTCCTAATTACTTTGACTCCTCGCGAAAGTTATTCTCTACCACGCGCATCTGTCGAATGAGTTCGTCGATCCAGCGGATTTTAAGGCCGATCTGTCCGACGACATGCTTTTCCCTCCACCACCCGCCACGTCTCCACACTCGTTATGCAGGCGTATACCGTGGCGCAGCGAACGATAGGCGCTCTTCAGATTTGTGCTGAAAGTGTCCCAGGAGCAACTTTCAAAGACCTTGGTTGGCGTGCACTAGAGTGTGCGTGATCCCTACTCTGTCCGACGACTTCTATCCATGGCCCCCCCACAAGGTGTGGCTGACAGGGCTCTAGCCTAGGGGCCCAGGATCAGGGAGGGGGCCGCCGTAGCGGGTGGACCAGATAAAAGAGATAAACACACATAAAACATTAGATTTGGTCTAATAGTAAAAAAGGCGCTATTTTACTTCAGGATTATTACCTTTTCAAAATATACGGTTGTGCTATGAATTTTTGGTTGATGTGTGTTCATACACGACAACTCCATGATTCGATGTGTTAAAAAATCGCTAAAAAATACAACGAATTTTATTTAACCTCGAAAACTATTTTGGAAAACGTCACTGGAGACTGCCTTTAACCTTAGCGATAAGTAGGGGGACCGGCAAAGATCCTGGCCTGGGGGCCCGTTTCAGGATGTGGGGGCCATGCTTCTATCACATCGCGTACTTTTGTCTGCGTAGTTTCTTTTGTGGTCTTAGAGGTTCACTAAGTCACCGCCCATGACGACGATCGGTAGGTGAGCATAACCAAACGCAGTCCGTGTTCTGTCTAGGACAGTGGCGAAAGATGCCAGTTGAAGATAGGTAGGATATGGTAGGTAACTGTAAGAAAGTCCTAGGACACACATATTTACAGGACTTGAATTTGAATTTTGTTCATCTACGCACGCAGTTTTGTTAGATGGAAATTCTTAGATCTATACTGGCCAAAAACTGTTGATAGAGAAAATACATTTAAAATTTTCTGATGGCACCCAAGATATTTTGATGAATTAATCCATTAACATCACATGCCTGCAGGTAGGTCCAATCACTTTAATATGATTGCATATTATGCTGGCGTTGTGCATTTGAATTTCTTTGAAACAGCTTGTTTATCTTGCCCTCGCTACAATGTAATTTTTTGATATAAGCAATATTTCTTAGATCTAACTCTTTTTTTCTTTTGACCATGTCCGATCCTAATAAGATCATATGGGCCACCACAGAGTGGAGGTTTGTAATGACAGATATTTGTTTTTTACGCGAACTGGATGTTAGCCACTTGCTCAACCTATTAGGTCCATATTACATACTATAACTCCAAACAATTGAAAAAAACAATATTTATATTTACCAGACCCAGGATTCTAACCTGGGATCCACGACATTATAAACCGGCGCATAAGCCATCGTGGACTCCTCTAACTAAGATAGGTAGATCTAACTAAGCTCAGAAAAAAACTAAATAAAAATTTATCATAAGTACATAGACAGAGAAAAAACATTCCATTAATTCTCAGGGCACCCAAGTAGCTCCCCGATAGGTTTTTAAATTCGCAGCAATCAATAAACAAAAATACTGAACATAGGTACATAACATGAAAACACCTCGGATATATTATATTATAGGTATACTAGAAAAAATCATTTTGAAAAAAAAATGCGATGCTCGACGGGATTTGAACCCGTATAACCAATGGTAGGTATTAGCTTTGTTTTCTTTTGTTAAATCATAATATGTAAAATGAGTGTATATCAGAATAATGCGTTTTGAATTTGGAATGGTTTACAAATTATAAACATAATAATATATCGGAGAATACTCCTTACGAATTGAATAATAAATATTAGTATTAGATGATTGTTCTAATTGACTACGCGATTATCCAATTTTCCCTATCTTCCCCTTCCACAATACTTGAGGAAATTTTCGTGTGCGGATCGTTGTTCCAGATAGGGGAGATTTAATTGACTCCGACAGCTTGATTAATTGGAGACGGGAATCTCCATTCGTTGTTAATTTGTTTTTACGATGCAAACACTGTTAAAACGTAAAACAATCGAATTATTTCCAAATGGCATTCGTAATAAAACGATGGCGCAACGCGTTGGCAGACTAACTTGTTAGCTGGTTGTTAAAGTAACCCAATTTGGAAATAAAACAAAATAAATTACGAGCGATGCACCAATCGGCGTATTAATTGGCTATGTGCTGATGGGAAACAAGCGTCTCTCCGCTATTAATTTGTTGTCTATTCTTATTTAATTCGTATAGGCAGCCGAGACAGATACGCACAATGGCCATAGACAACTTACAAGATATCTTCACCTCAGCGACTATTGGGTAGGATTTCCAACTTGATTTTTGAAGAAAATTTAATTCGCGTATTTGCTTTACTATATAGGCCACATCCCTATGCAAAGCCGTTAGTTAAAATTTGTCGCAATTAAGTATGACTCCTTTAGCATAGTGGTATATGTGCGTGGGCGCAAAACCTGAGAGATGCAGGTTCGATGCCTGCGGGGGGTGTCTTACTTTTTTCAAAAAGATTTTTTCGATCGGTTATAATATATTTTCTCAGAAGTGTTTTCAAAATTATGTTTGTTCAAAATATGATTCTGTTCGAAAGAAATACATGTTTCCGTGAAAGTAACTAAATATATTGAATAAAAAAATTGTTAGTTAGTTGTTAGTTAGTCATACATATTTTGTTCATTCATTATGGCTAAGACATTTGCAGCAAATTGTGGTACCTAGGTAGTTCTTGTTTGATTTCTATTGAATTCATTTTGAATTAAACAAGAACTGCCCTGTGCCACCGCATTCTACATAAATTTATAGCGCGTATCCTGGACCTTAGAACAAAAATTGCTCTCGAAACCTTTCACTACACCACCTAAGGCAACCGACTTGGTAGAGCGGCAGTCCACAAAGCCTTAGGTCGCGGGTTGTATCCTGCGGCTGGACACAAAAATGCATATTGTGTGTTGGATCCAGTGGATTTACTATAACCTCCACTCTATGGAGACCCACATGCTCCACTTAGAAGCGAATGATGATGTCTCTACAGTGACCGACTGGAGAGGGAGGTTGGTTATGTAGTCGGCCATGGATCTAGAATCTAGATGGATAAGCTTAAGCAAATAAGTCTACCACAAACACAATTGCAGAAAACTGTGTTTTATTTTATCGAATCTCTTATCTTTTAGCAATAATTACGCAAAAGGAACTACAATTAAAGAAACAGCATTAAAAATACTTATCACTCCGATCTAAAGAGTCTCCGGTACCTACGTCTTTAGCGCCAGATTTTGGCACATCTCCATCCAACAATGCATTATTCTTTCATCAGCGATTACCACACAATAATATATTATCATCAGCCAGCCATGTGTGGAGATATCAAGGCTTCCCCATTATGTTGCTGTTTAAAATAGTAATTTTCTATTAGATTACCTAATGCGCTTGAGATTATTACTCGCGATAGCATTGATAATAATGCGTTTATAATTGGGATGCACTGGTCAACAGAAGGTCCGCGATTTTGCCTGTGATAGTCACAGAAAATGGATAATGCCAATTTAATTTCCGATCGTATCGTGCCGGGCCAACAATTTTTTTTTGTCCGATGGGGGTAATAGGTTCCAAGACACTGCACATACACGTGGAACTCTGCCATTCTGGGCAGTGTTAACCTGTGTGTCCCTGATAACTATCTTAGAAATAGCGAGCATCAGTTTTTTATTCTCCCAAGGTGCAGTACCAACCTGCCACTGGTAACGCCAATTGGGGGGCGAGTTTAGGTGGACGCTATTTTATAAATTCTTAAAATAGGGTCTCCTTAGCAAACTCGTGTACTTCTTTGAACTACTATAGATGTATAATTGTATTTTATTGCGTTTGTATGTTTATATTATGTTCTCTTTTTATATTTTTATTGTTATCCCTTTTATTACTTTTCTTTTTCTTTCTTCTTTATAAAACTGTTTCATGTCATGTTGTGAACGTCTTAAACTTATAATTTGTAATGTCCACAATATGTAAAATAACTAAATTGAATTGAATAATTATTATTGAATTAACCATTGTCACATGTCATTGCAACCTTTTGCACTCTGGTTATTTTTCACATGAAGTACAGTAGAACCTTAATATAAAGGATTTGTAAATTCAGTATGTACCTACACGTCATATTATATTCTCTAAAGTTGTGATCAACTGACGTCACTGTCACGCTGTCATGGTGACAACTTTAGTCTGTGTTTCGTCATTTTGCAGAATATTTTGAACGATCACCACCTCTCTAAATTCAATTATAGAGAGTGCCAACATATATAATATAATATAATGTATTAGCATTTTGAATTATTATTAATTTTAACAGTTTCTAAGTGTTAAAATTACTTGCAATGTTATATCCATAGACAATATTTTGAACAGAATCTAACCTTCAGACCATAGATAATAGACAATAGTATTATAGAAAATACATGTGCCAACCACTAAAAACGTGATTTTGACATGATTCAAAAAAGTGTAGACATCTAGAAAATGATAAAAACGTCATGCAGGTGTCGATGCAGTGCGGTTCAACGTGAGGTGACCTCATTGTTGTTTTGGTGATTTCAGCAGATTTTGCTAGCTGACAAAGTTCGTTTAAAGGTTCAAAATGTGCTACGGGATAGGACCATCAGTCTGATAACATTGTAAACACCAAGAAAAATGACATTACACACTTTTTCCCATAGCGGTAATGATGTCACGTGATAGTCCGCGACATGCACCATAATATAATTCGCGCTTAAGTATCGCATACGTGAATCATTCATGTGAAACCGCTCTAAACACGGACGCAAACTGGCGGATAATCATCGCCTGTTGTCTACGATTTTTACAATCAAATTATAGACATCGGGGAGGAATGTAGTTATTGTCTCTGCTTTAAGAGCAAGTTACTTCCTCGAAATGTAAAAAAAATAAAAATAATAAGTAATGTAATTTTAATATTGTATTGTATTCAAATGAGACCTTCCTTCCGTAGGAGAACAATATGGCTGTCACGGAGCCGTACGCCTTGCAATGTGATGTGATGGGCCAGGCCGGTATCGAGTATCGGTTCATTATAACTGGTATTAATTCGTATTGAAATAACGCGCATGATTGCATTTAGTGACAAGATACTTTACTCGTTTAACTAAGTTGGTGTACTACTTTGAAGAGAAATGAGCTTAAACTGATACTGAGGCTAAGAACAAGTCACACGATGGGTAAAAGATTTGATGTCCTCATGGGAAGAAGCGATTTGTAGCTCTGCGATGAATGATGTTTTGGAGGACATTGTACATATAGCAGTACAATGCCTTAAATATGAACGACACAGAGTAAATCTGCGAATTGCGGATATCTATGAGAATGTCGACGAATTGAAAGAACGGAAGAGCTTGGCTAAATTGCTTTAACAAAATTGTAGTGACAACTTGATCGGTGGATCCTCTCCTAGATGAGAAGAGGCGACATAACAGCGAGTCACAGTCAAATACTCGGTAAAATCATACAAAAACAAAGTAGGTGTAAACACTGTAAACAAACAAAAATATTGAATTCCGTTTACTTCTTTCGGTCACAAAGCATAGCTGTTTCAAGTACCGATTATCTACGCAAACACCACCAAAAACAAATTAAAATAAATAATTTACATACATTTAAGTAGTATATAATAGAGTTTAAAATGTTAGTGCACTGCATCCGCGGTGCGTGTATTTATTTAAATAAATCATAGATAGAGCAATAAATTAAATTATAAATGCTGTTATGTCAACTGTTTAAAATTATTTAGGTATTTTAAAAGAATCACATCTGAAAAAATTACGACATTTATTTCAATCGCCAAAAAACGACGTTGCTATGTTTTGCTAAGCTATCAACTATGAACCAGGTTTATAATAATTACTAGTTAGTTCTACAGAACGTTAACATATTTGCGTTTGTGCATTGTGGACGCGAAAAGATTCTAGGTGCGTCAGAATAATTCACATATAAAGATTTTTTTTTAAACAATTTACCGATTTAGTACGGGCTGGAAATGGTGCCGCAGGCGAATTTTTTCATCGATCACTTGTATACTAGCTGTTGAGCAGAGTTGAACTCACCTGTAAGAAAAAGGAAAACGAAATATTAGTTAAGTTAGATAACATTAAATTGATTATAATAAATTCAATTAGGTACGATATATTGCCACGATTTAAAGAATTTTGTAAGGATGACGCAACAAGAATAATCAAATAGTTTCGACTGTCAAAAGAGGGATTCATAAGAACATTTTATATTAAAACATTTGACAGGCATCCCTGGATGATTTTTAACGAAATGATATATTTTGAAACGTATAGGTAAATCATTCTACAGTGAGACCATAGGTACCGCAAAAGCGGCTTTGTAGTGGTATTGTTTGCTAGCATTGCAGCAAACCGGCGAATCACTTATGGTGCTACTACAAACTACAGAATGATTTACCTCTACACACGTGCAAGCATAGCTATCAAATTAAATATATTTTAGACGTTTAGACCGATCATTTTTAATCAAAACTACATTCCACAAAACCACACGTCGCTACTTAAAATGGAACAGTAAAAAAAATCCCGAAATATAGCTACCATACACTAGATTAATAAGAATGATATAATTGCGAAGTCAATCGACAGACGGTTAGTACATAAAACTCAACAACATTACCAATAGTAAACGTGCGCTTTTTTACATGACATATTATTCTTCAACACGTGTTTAAGTTTATCAGATATTTCTCCAGTCATGAATTGTACATAGTAATACTATTAATTATACAAATGTTTTGTAAACAGCTATTTTATAACTTGTAAACAGCTTTAATGCAATGTTATTGGTTGACGGATATAATATATTATCTTGGTATGGAATATGCATAATTTAGAGCAGGGGAGGGCAAACTTTTTGGCTGGAGGGCCAAATTCAAGAATTCAAAATGAGTGGCGGGCCGCAAGTAAAATACCATTTGAGTCACTTGGAGTCATAACTCACATATTGCAATTTTGTCGTTTTTTTGTTAAATATGCCAAGTGATTCTAAATGAATTAATCTATATACAGAAAAATAGTTGAGTATCAAAAGTCAATTCAAACCATATGAAAATTGTTGACAAAGTTCATTGTTGGTGTAATAATTCGCATATTTCAAAGAATAGAGTTTTGTCACCAACGCCTTCCTAACCAATCGGGGACCTCTATTTCTCATAGTATGCTGTATGTCTGCAACGCTATGAGTATTCGGTACATATATTTAAAAAAAAAAAAAAAAAGTTATTCGACTCTCTCACTCATTATTATTCAAGAGAGTTCAATACTTTTCTTCTAATTACAAAAAATAGTGCTCTGTTGGTTTTTTGCGATTATCTCAAAACTTGATTTTTGAAATATGTGAGTTATGACTCTAAGCTACTCATTTATAGATATACACTATTTATTATCACGAAAAATAAACATTATAAAAAAAATAATGAGAAGAATGAAACGTTGTACATTTTTGAACATTTTTTTCAAATTCAGGTGTTAATTTTGTAGTTGAAATTCTCAAAACTGCTTGTAAATGGGCGTCGGAGATATTTGATCGTAAAGAATTTTTATTGAGATTCATGATCGAAAATGTTTGTTCACATATATAGATCAATCCAAAAATAACGAACATTTTTCTTGCATAATCTTTAAGTTGGTCGAATTTGTCTGAATTGAGGGCATTGTAAAATTTGGAGATTTCTTCACGACGATGCAATTCTCTTAAATCAGTGTCACACTGCAGATCAATAATCTCAAGTTGTATCTCTGTTGGTACACTATCAATATCTATTGAAAATGGATCGCGTACTATTATCTCTGTTGGTACACTATCAATATCTATTGAAAATGGATCGCGTACTATTGCTAAACAAATTTTAATCTATTGTCAATATTTTTTTAAAAATATATAAAAAAGTTATTCGTTATCAGAAGTACAATTAATGATATCGGGCCGCAAAAAAATACCCGGCGGGCCGCAGTTTGCCCCCCTCTGATTTAGAGAGTGACAGTGGAGTAGCGTACCGCTTCTTAACACGATTCAATTAGACCAGCGAAAAAATGCGAACGCACACCACTAGCCATGCCCAGTGACAGCGGGTGCTTCAGTGCATGTGATATTAAGAGGAATGAATATTTAATAAGACAACGTATATTATATTATTATCATCAGTCATCACATTTGAGAGAATTATATATGAATACGTAATACTATTTTTTAAAGGCGCCTAAAAGTTAGGTGTAGATTAGATGACAATCGTTTACCTCGTACAAAACTGTTAAAGACTAAACAATCAAAAAATACTTTGACAGTGACCGTGAATATAATTTTAACGTATTACGTTTTAATGTCCTAGATGTCTATTATTACGATAAAACAACTTTGAAACCAAATTATTTTTGTTAATTCTATTTTAATTGAGTCATTTACGTTGACAGCCGTTTCGAGCTATAAAGCAATCTTTAGAAGGGTCGTCCAGGGGCGTACCAAGCGGGGGTGTTAAGGGGTGCGAAACACATTTAAGTATAATATTTCAATAAAAAAAAACAATTTGTCTCGTAAAAGTCATGTAAAATGTCATAATTTTTGTTATGACTATTTTGACGACAAGAAAATCATACCACCTGAAAATCAAGAAAAGGTAGGCGCAATTGAAATGGCCGATATTTTGACATTCGTCGATTGCCTTTCGGCGCTAGTCTGCCTATAAACGGCCGCATATTTTTTTGCATTGTGTGCTATATCCCCGACTGCTGGAAGAGGGGCTTACTTAAGGTAATCCCCAAAGCTGGCAGCCGAGAACCGTCTAGCCCCAAAGCCTACCGCCCTCTAACACTTCTGCCCGCTCTGGGCAAAGTGCTGGAGAAGCTACTGTGCCGCAGGATTGAAGCCCACCTGGAGACACACTCGCCGCTTTCCGATAAACAATTTGGATTCAGAAGAGGCAAATCAACAGTCGACGCCATAAGGAATGTGATTGCCATTGCTGAAAATTCCCGCCGTAAATACGTCCTAGGAGTTTTCCTGGACATTGCAGGTGCGTTTGATAGTGCATCCTGGCCTCTTATACTTCAAAAGCTCCGGCTGAAGAGACTACCAGGAAATTTGTTCGCGTCAATTCAAAGTTATTTCAAAAATAGATCGATCGAGTTTCGAGTTGGATCAACCACAATAGAGAGGAACACCAGCATGGGATGTCCCCAGGGCTCAATCCTCGGGCCCCTTCTCTGGAACGTACTCTTCGACGATCTCCTTAGAATTCCGCTTCCAACCGACTGTACTGTCATCGCTTACGCAGACGATGCGCTGCTGCTGGTCCAGGCCGACAGCAGGGCGAAGATTGAGAGCACCGTTGGCGAAGCCTTAGCATCAATTGAGGCATGGGGTAGATTAACTAGACTATCATTCGCACCTTCCAAGACAGAAGCCATTGTCCTCAAAGGACCGAGACGTCTTAGCTGTTCGAGACTACCCACAGTCCGATTCGGTGACACGAGAGTGAAAGTGTCGAAGATCGTCACTTATCTAGGCGTCAAAATGGACACAATGTTAAATTTCCTACACCATGCAGAAACCCAAGTCCACAAGGCTGGGGTGGCCTTCCAGAGGATCGGCCGCATGGCTGGTGAAGGATGGGGCTTAAAAGTAAGGGCGCTCAAGATCGCCTACGGCGCCATTTTTATGGGAATCGCGGCTTATGCCGCCAGTGCTTGGTGCCCGCGCATTCCCAAAAGTGTCAAACTTAGAATCTCTCTTTTAAGAGGACAGCGCATCGCGCTCCTGTCCATTACCAAGGCCTACCGTACTACCTCAACTGACGCGCTCCCGGTCCTGGCCGGCATTCTTCCACTTGACCTGCACATTCAGGTCAGCGGCGCTTCAATATTGCTCCTCAAGGGCGAGGAGGCCGACGTTGGTGATTTTCACCTCGCCCCCCCCCCCCCTCGGCTAGCTGGCGAAGGAGTAGCACTATTGAGGCGCAGAATAGACTCATTTCGCTCGATGCGGCCTTTAAGACCTGGCAGCGAAAGTGGAACGAATCGACCAAGGGCCGGCACACATATACATTTTTTCCAGACATACAGTGGCGAATGGAGATAACCAAATACCTGACTCCAGACCATTACACCAGTCAATTTGTGACTGGTCATGGTGGATTCGCTGGCAAGCTCTTCGAGCTTGGACTTGCAAGCCGTCCGACATGTCCATGCGGAGGGGAAATACAGGATGCCAACCACATCCTATGGGAGTGTCGGAGTATGTGCTCCGAACGGGAGGAAATGCTCAGGTCGGTCCAACCAGCTGTTGGACCCATCGGCCCGTCCGACCTGGTTGCTACTAAGGCCAATTATCTTGCTTTCAAAAAATTTGCGGCGTCTTACTACGGGCGTGAAGATCTCTTCACATAAATTTTGCTGCCTGTATGATTAGCTTCGTTCTTTAATTTAATAAACAAGTAGGTTCATTTTATTTTTAGTAATTTCCATGTGCTTTTTCTCTACCTGGCACTTTGCATTAGAGTAAACTCAGTAAACTCAGTCAGAGCTCACTTTGAGCGTAGCAATCTAAGTCTTGGGCATCTTCTCCCAGGACACTCCCAGGCCAATTCTTAGATGCTTCACATCACCAATTGATGGGTCCCGTGATACTCTCGATTAAGACCGAGGGTGGTACGGGGCGGGTTTTGGTGTTGGGACTTTAACTTCTCTGTGTGCTATATTTTAGGGTTCCATGTAAATTGTTCGTAAAACATTTCACCGTGAGCTTTCTTCGGACAGAGATGACCGTATACTATACGGTCTCCAATTTTATTAGATTCATTATGAACATTAATTAAATTTTCATTGCTGATTTCGATAAAATTTATGAATTCATGAATTAAAACCTAACCTAACATAAAAAATAATCCAGTATATCGGCTATTTTCAAAATTCGTTTGCTGCTGGCTTCCTGTAAAGTGTAAACCGACAAGAACCGTTTTTTATTTAGACATCAATTTTATGTCAGTAGGTACTATACGACCCAAATAGGTTTTTTCTTTTTTTCTTCTTTCGACCATGTCCGATCCTAATAGGATCATATGGGCCTTCACAGAGTGGAGGTTTGTATTAACAGATTTTATTTTTACGAGAAATGGATGTCAGCCACTTCCTCAACCTATTAGGTCCATACTCTGACTCATACACAAATTGAAAAACAATATTTTAATACATCTATGGTGTAGGTACTTGCCAGACCCAGGATTCGAACCTGGGACCCTCGACACTATAGACCGGCGCTTAAGCCACGCGGCCGTCAGTCGGTCTTTAATATACGGTCATATATTTCCGATAAAACATTTCACGATGAAGTGTGATACGGCAAACTGTTTCCGGACACGATATTTTAGCGCCATATTTTGAACTCTACTTATAATTTATTTATTTAAGAAGACAAAACATTGTGGACATAAAAAAACCAATATTCAGGACGTTCATAACATGATATTTACATTATAATTATTACTCTCACAAGATAAAACAACATAAACAATTGTATACAATAAAACAAAAAACAAAATGCAAAATATTCCATCGAAAATGTATATGTCTTTAGGGAGCGCATTTACTAGTCTTGCACCCGTCGCTAATGGTGTCTGATAGGCTAGACTCGAAGAAACAGTTCTGACCCAGAATAGTTCATGGCTGCGATCACGTAGATAATTAATTGACAGGCAAATTCTGTAGGACGCCAGGATTAGAAACCATTCCTCGTGAGAACAGGCAAAAAGTTTCAAGTGCAGAAATCACCTACGAGATTCAAGAGAGTGAAAAGTGAGCATGCCTTGTAGAAAGACAGTCGGAAAGTAATCGTTTGACAAATTATTAAAATGTCTTAAAATAAAGACATCATAATGCGTTCGTTCGATGGTCACACTACTTTTATTGAGAAACTCGTTCAATACCTGTACTGTACTTGTAAAAATATCATCGCTTTTACTTGAACATCTGTGAATTATGGTAATCAATCAGAAAATAAGTAATTAAAATTGGATTAAAATATAATATAATATGCCTAACTAACAATGATGCTAGATGAATCGCGTATTCGATGGCTGATTAAAATCTTTACAATTTATTTCTCTTGGCTCCCGTTGTCGGATTTCAAAGTGTTGGATATAATAATAATTGGATAACAAAGTGTCTGTGTTGAAATGATACAGAAACGTATGAAAGCGTACATTAACCACCTGGTTAAACTAAAATTAACGTGTTAATTGAAACATTTTCAACTTGTCAATATCTCACCCAGCCAAAGATATTTAACTGTTGCATAAGACTCCATACCAGGCGATTTTTTTAAAAATTAATAATAACAATATCCTTGCTTTTTCGTACAAGGTGGTTGTTAGTAATGGCTTTGAGAAAATTAAATAAATATATAGTGACCTCACCCGGAATCGAACCCAGAGCTCCCGAATGGAAGCCTAGAACCTCACACACTGCACGAGAGCCGCCCATGCCAGGCGATTACTTGAAGCTTTGATTCTTAACAAAAATAAATTTAAATAATCTGAAGATATTCCAAAAGTAAAAAATAGAGCCATAAGTCACTAAGTATTGAATTTAGGATTAATATACACATAGATTTTACTGTATCCCTGTCTATCGAATCTTCTACGAATACATGCAAACAAATGCTTGGATAATATTTTTTATGTAGTTTGATGCTATTCGTCCCTGAAATCTCAGAACTGTGTGCTACATTATATAAAACGACTCATGATATTAATGCACCTTTGCGCATATTATGTAATAGGAATGTAATTTTACGCGCAGTAATTTCAGCTAATAAAGTCGTTGATTTTTTGGCGCATGCAACAAAATTAAAATTCAAGTCCTGTAAATGTTCCTTCTTATGACGTTTTTCCAGTTACCAACCACAGTCTAACTTCTTTAAACAGGAATACTTCGCCGCTAATAGATGGGGTCTCCTTTGCACATTTAGTGTACTTTGTAATGATGATGTTTCTGTTTACTAAAAACCATTTAGTTTTTTGTATAAATAATATTGTTAATAATACTGTTACACATATGCTTGTTTTCCCCCATATTGTGTTGTGAACGTCTTGAATTTATAATTTGTAAAGTTCACGATAAGTCAAAATAAATCAATTTTTATTTGAATACCCGATGTGGGTATAGCACGTGAGAGGGGTTAAGTAAATCCCTTTTCTTTACGCGAATGTGACGAAATCCTAACCGCAGTCAAGTGTTGAGATGTATCTATAGTCTATGGTTGAGACCTGTTTCCGGTATAACTTGGGGAACATTATGCCTTATCTGCTCCTTTCATATTATGGGCCTTCAGAGAGATGGACCAAAATCTATTCCGCAGGCTATATACTTGCCTGCTATTATTATAGAGGTCCTTTATAACAATTCAATGAGATTTTATTTAATATATAAAACTATGCTAATAGTAATGACGTAACAAGGTTTATTCCAGGGGTAGTCAACCTGTCCCTACCGGCCGCTAGTGGGCGTTCTAGCTTGCATGGTGGGCGGAAGGGGTTTTAAAAACATTTTCATTATGCATCAGTCTCAGGGATCTCATTAATAATTTAATTATCTTCATGCTTCTATGTATACAAAGTATAAATAAAAAGATAGATTTAACTACAGTAACTTGTTTTATAAAGAATTATTCTGCCATACTTAGCGAAAGGCTCAATACTTATTTGGAGCGTAATAATTATTATATGATTTAACTTGCTGTAACTCTGCTTTATAATTTTTATAAAGTAAAGTTACTTCCCTACTTTATAAATCACCATTACTGTGAAACCGGTGGGCGGTTAGAAAATTGTACTACTAACAGTGATACACAAGTGGGCGGTAGGTATAAAAAGGTTGACCACCCCTGCTTTATTCATTTGGAAATAACACATTAAGGTGTTGTAAATAAATTAAACGTCACTAAACCAATCCCAAAATAATAAATTATAAACTAAAGCTATAAAATGATCAAGTGACATGAAAATAAATTAAAATGATGTTCCTAAATTCTTGGACAGATCTTCGTTTTGAATGTTCAGATATAGAATAATAAATAACTCATAATAAGAATTTATTATATCCGAAAGCTGCGACAAACAGTATTTTAAAATATTTCCTCGTTTAAATTAAGGAAATTTAATATAGAAATTCTCAAATGCGACCGAGTGTTAAAGGTCACCCAATGAAACGCGAGCGATACCAAAATGTAGTTCATTGTATAGCATAGCTTATAGCACAAAAATAATTATAGTTATATTCGGCTCTCGTGGTGCAGTGGGTAAGGCGCTCGCCTTCCACCCGAGAGTTCCTGGGTTCGATTCCCGGTCATGACAAAAACATTTATGTGTTTTTCTCAAAGCCTGGGTGTTTGTGATTGTTCAAAATTACTAACAACCACCTTGTACGAAAAAGCAAGGATATGGTTATTAATAATTCTAAAAAAAAAAAAAAAAAGATGCCGAGTATTGAAATACTATTAAGGTTGCAGCGGCGTGACTTCGAAAAGAGACCCAAAGATGTCGCTGCTCATTGACTGGACGCCGCAAGCTCTATGTAGACGGATTAGGATTTAACTCTATGTTAACTCCGTAATTTATATCTCTCAGTCTTACAGTCAGTCAGTTTAGTCTGATTAGCTCTGACCATTTTGATCATACAGGTCTTTTTTAAACTAAGCACCTTACACTATCGAGATTCGTTTCTAGTGATAAGTGTGGTTTCTAGTTGTCAAATGTGATACCTACCTGAACTGAACTAATTCTTTGGCAAGTTCATCTGGTTATTTGGTCGAGCGAGTCATATTATCTTGTTAATCTGTTTTCGTGTACAGTTTGAAGTATTCTCTGTTATTGTTGATTAATCTCTGTGAACTCGGAATAAATACTAAGCCGGAAGCGTTTCTATGTTATAAATAAAAAAAAAATACTTTAATTACATGTGCATCGATGACCAATTCGAGTAAATCGACTTTAACATGAAATAGACGATTATAAATTGTACAACTGAGTGAAGTTGTGTATGCATAATATGATGTGGGATGCAGATTCTTATTTGATTGAAATACCAGAGACGACAGTATATACGAAAAGTCATAATGGTGTTTTATCTTTAATATAATTATGCTTATTATTCGTCAGGACCTCACGACTGAGGATCGTCACTTAGATGATTCAGCCATCGGGCAGAAACCTTTTCCACTGGTCGCTTCCACCCCTCTCGGCATTCAGCGGAAATCTGTGTCAGTGGGAAATCAATGACAGTTTGATTCATCAATCAATGATTTGATCAGTTAATTTACAGTGAACTATACCTCGTCCTCTTCAACGTTCCAGCTGATCAAATATTACTAGTTTATTATAAATTGTCATTGAATGTTTGATGATTTCCTTATTCTCGACTATTAATTGCGTATCGATTGACTTGACTTTGAATTAGGATTTTCTTAGAATTTTTGGCATACCTATGCATTTTAAAATGGGCAACAACTATTTGCGGACAGGCGAATGGGAATCACTTCCACTTGTCTGCATAAGTCAAATATCAAATGTTTTCAAAAAACCAACACACTGTACAGTATAACGGTTATAAGATAACACTACACTGTACAGTGTGTTGTTATCTTATGGCTGAGAACGGTCACCTCTCGTAGTGCTAGCTATCATTATAAAGATTTAATATCTGCCTGTAGGAATGTAACACTTAACTATGCGGGGAGATATTTGTAGATAAAAATAATTAAGGAGATCGTAACCGTGCCATTCGTTCGATGAGGGCTGATGTCTGTCGCGAGGACGGAATGTCATATTTTAAAGTTCAGAGGGGCCTTAATGAACGTCAAAGAACATTGACGAAACACATTCATATCACTGCCCCTCAATATAAGATTCACAGTTTTATTTGACGCAAATGACGCAATTGATACGTTGTACAATAGAATAGATACAATAGATTGATAGAAATAATACTGAAATGTCATTTTAACATGTCATATTGATTTCCATAGTAACGCACGTATATATGAATAATTTAGTTGCTAAGACCCCAGACCCCTAGCAACCAATAATGGTGTCGAAATAACTTTTCATACAAAACAGAATTAACTGAAAATGAATTCAATTCTACTTAAAGATGGCTAAAAGTATTAAAAAAATGCATTGGCATCGTGTTCTGATATATTCTAAAAGTTTCAAATGTCTAGCTAGTCGGAAAGCTAGTTAAAAATCGATTGCAAGATTTGTACCGGACAAAGAACCACCGGACAAATAAGAATACGAGCTAAGAAAAACGTTGTAAAAAGATGAGTATTCCTCACGAAGTTGTGTTTTCTTTTTACAACAATATTTAGATTTCACAAAACAAGCGTTTATATCGTAGGGTCACTGCCGCATACGTTATATGACATACGTAGACGTTCCGTGGGAGTAGGTAGATAGATCATGAGTTGTATGACAAGTAGGGGAACGCTGTACTCTTGTCCTCTCATAATGTGACCGAGGTACTGTAGTTTTCTGGTTTTGATACAGAATTTCTTGGTCCTTTCCCATTCGATTGAGAACTTTAGCATTAATTGTCAGTCTAAGGAATTTTGAGGATGCCCTTATTCAGCCACATCTCGAAAGCTCTCCTGAAAAATATTTATTTGTTTTCGAGCAGAGGTAGGTATATCCACTGTCACTGAGTAGGATTTAAATAAATGAATAAAATAATAATAAAACATAAACAAAGGTTAGACAATCGCTGTGCGAGTCAGAAGCTTTAGAAATAAACAGTCATTCTTAAATACTGACAGTAATATTGTAGAAACATCTAAGCCACAACAGTAACAGATAGTCAACATGAAATTTCACATCTGACAAATAATTTCACATTTAAAGTTCAGCATGAAATAAAAAAAAACATTACGGCAAAAAAAATCTGTTCTTGTTGGTGGAACAAAACAATATTTCACTCATTTTCGTTTCATTAGGCATTTCTTCCCACTTGATGTAATAAATATTTTACGCGCAATATACCAAGGTGCACATTGAATCTTTCTCAATGCGTATCAGTACCGGCCTAACTCGAGTTGACAAAATCATTATACTGGCAACACGACTCGAATCGAAAACTAAATATTAATTTGATTACGTAAAAACGATTAAGGGCGGACGTGCTCAGCGTAGGTCCAAATAGAGCTTTTATTGCATTTTCAAACCATGATCCTGGACATTCCTTAAACGTTGTAGATAATCTCTATATATATAAAAATCTCGTGTCACGATGTTTGTGGTCGAACTCCTCCGAAATGGCTTGACCGATTTTTATGATTTTTTTTATGTATATTTGTTAGGTATGAGAATAGGTCAACAAGTATATTTCATACCGCTAGGTGATTAGGGTATCTCTATCCAGAAAAATTTTCTTTTATTTTTTTGACAATTTTTTTTTTGTATTTTTTTTATTATTTGGCATAAAAAAATACCTATAGCCCCAAATTTTAACTCTCCTACCCTCACCCTCCCATTTTTTAATCGCGATTTTATTATTTTTGTATGAACAAATTTAACCGTCGTTCGTATTTCAAACAGAACGAAATTATTTATGTTGTTGAATGACAGATGGTGCTACGTCCGAGAAGCGTCGCGTTATTTTGACATTTCATTCGGCATATCACAACGCAGTGCGTGCAAAATTTTGTACGATTTATTTTAATTTATCTATTTTTATGTGCGTGTATTACAGTGCACAATGCCAGCAAGACGCAAGAGGGGGCATTTAGGCCGTCGAACGAATAAAGCAATAAACATGCGAAATAGTAGAGCAGAAAGAACAGACGAACAAATCCAACAATAGAACAAAAACGTGCGTATAAGCATGTCGCAATTATGTGCATCTCAATCATAAGAGGCACGAGCTGAATGAAATCAACAACGACAATTGGAACGGAGCCAAGCGCGCCGGTTCGTAGTTAACACACGCAGAGCAAATGACCGACAACGCCAACAAGTACATCGAACATTTACATCCGCTTCGTTCCTTCGTCTCGCATTCGAGTACGAGCCAGATATTGAATATTCCGCTCATCCGAAAGTGCTGATTGGTGTATGGACAAAGAATGTCCCCATTGTCATGCGCTCAAATTCAAACATGAGTCAGCCGGGATGTGTTGCGCATCAGGAAAAGTGCAACTACCAGAAATTGAGATACCACCAGAACCATTGAACGGCTTGCTCATCGGCACGGTTCCAGATTCAAACCTGTTCCTGAAGTCCATTCGCACATTCAATTCATGCTTCCAAATGACTTCGTTCGGAGCAACAGAAACAGTTCACAATACTGCGGCAAATGGTCAACAATTCCATTCTACGTTCAAAATCAAAGGCCAAGTATACCACAAAGTAGGCTCATTGCTGCCAATGCCAAACGAACCACATAAATTTTTACAAATCTATTTCGTGGGCGGTGAGGACATCAATCATGTGGATGCACGTAGCGGCTACAATGGCCTCAATTAGCCTATTTCCAGGCGCATCGTCGGCGAACTGGACGCCCTGTTGAATGAGCACAATGAATTATTGAAATTCTTCAAAGCACACATGCACGAATTGCAAAGTGACAATCACGCTATTGTCATCAATCCTGATAAAACACCAGCTGGAGAGCACGTGCGTCGATTCAATGCACCTGTTGTTGACGACATTGCTGGAATCATGGTTGGCGACCGCACATCGACGCGAGATATCGTGATTCGAAGAAGAAACAATAATCTGGAGTTCATCGCTGACACACACCGTTCATACGACGCTCTCCAATATCCGCTAATTTTCTGGAAGGGACAAGACGGATATTGCATAAACATTAAACAACGAGATCCTGTCACAGGTAATTCATTCATTATGAACATCATTAGTCATTTTGAATTTAGAAAATGAATGGTTGATGTTTTTTTTTGTTTTTATCGGCGGTCATCGTCTACAGCGCTCTATTCCTCTTTCTGTCATAGATCCTATCCCCACACACTTACGATACATTCGTTATTTTTTATTTAACAACAAAAATATTCACTAGAAATAATTTATTTGGCAGAACAACGTTTGCCGGGTGAGCTAGTCTATTTATATAATTTTGAAGCCTTGTTATCCTTTATATTTATTTTAAACATTTGATGACTGCATAAAGTATTTTTATTACATAAAATAGTGTTCTTTTAAACCTCTCGCTCTAATGTTTTAGAATAAAGTCATATTTCAGTACATGAATGTGCAGCGGTGTTAAGATTTTTTACGTTTATTAATTTTTAAACGCAAATATAAAACCATTAGTATAATTTATGATGAGATAATTTTAGTAAAATATTTACGATAAAAAAATATATTGATAATCTCTGTGATCCCAAATTTGACAAGAATTAGGCATTTTATTATTCAAAAAAAGGGCAAAATGAACACATTTGAAGATAATTCTAAAGATACTAATTATAAGCTATGTCTTTGAACATTCAAGTGTGATAAACATCCTACGAATAATGATTGCTTTATAATAATTATTGACCTAAGAATAAGGTAGTGTTATACTTGAAATACGCCATTTCTTTTGTCATTCCCCAGTGGTTAAGCTACAACATACGGCCGTAGCCATAAATTGACAAACTAAAATTAAAGTAGGGAGTAAGATCATGTTAACGGGCGTGTTTGAACATGTACCTAACCGATATTATTTTTATTTTTTTTTAAACGGTACATGTCCAAACACACACAAACTATATCTTGTTAGTAATGTATAAAACACATTTCTTAGATATTTGAGTCATGAAAGGATGATAAAATATAGATGTATAAAAAATATATATGGCGGCATTTTGGCACTGTCTAGGGGCGGCATTTTGTCTTGGGACGTCACTGGTGGCGAAGGGTGGTAATAGGCTGCTAAGATCCGACATAAATAATGCACATTAAACTTTGTCAATCATGCTTATTTATCGAACTACGAATACAAATTGCAGATGGTTTTTAAAAATACGATTAAACCCAGGCTAAGCGAACCATAATAACGATGGTCTAACATTGACACCTCGTATTTAAAACTATTAAATAAAAACAAAAATACGCTTTGCGTAAAAATAATTTAGTTTATTTTTTAGCGTAACTGTATTTTGATTTTATTTAATTTAATTACCTGATTTTTATAACATTTTAATCCCCCATATCGAAAATATTGAATATCAGTGTCTGTCAGTGTTGGAACATTGATAAAATAAAAATATGGTTACATCGGTTATATCTATAAAATACCTAATATTATGTATGATTTAATGGCATACTTTTAGATATTTTATTGATAGAACACTTTTTATCTAATATTAATTATGTTTTGCTTTAGGGAGGGTGTAATTGAATTTTAAAAACTAGCCTATACCATCTGCAATATTTTGTATTCTTAGTTTAATGAAAACAAATAAATATGACTGACAAAGTTTAGTATGCAATATTTATGTCATATCAACAGTTTATCTCCACCCTTCGCCACTGCAGCATATATTATAATATGTGAAACAGAAATTGTTTTGTGTTAGGTAATAAATAATTTTCGTTTGTTGTTCGCACAACATACAATTATCTTAAACAATTTTGTATCGATCAATTAACAGTCCATTGTTTCTAATGTAATAATTTGACAGTTGTTTTGACTCGATGTGTCGAAAAGTATCCAGCTCCCGCAGTGTGATCTACAGTAACACGAACTATTTTGAATGCATAACGAAATATATATCATAAAACTATTAAGTATATTAAGTATATTAAGTATAACTAATAACCTTGAGTTAACATTAAGTTTAATAAACTATTTCTTTTATTTAACTAATAATTCGCACGTTTGAGAATGTAACATTCTATATTATATTGGGTACAATATAAACCTGTTAATACAAACCTCCACTTTGTGGAGGCCCATATAATATTTTTCGGATCAGGCATGGCCAAAAAAATGTGACGACATTCGTCCTGTGAGAAATAAATCTATGAAGAAAACATATTATTAAAAATTTTAATTAATAAAATGTTGACAAAAACACGTCACAGTTATAACGTAGATTACAAGCTTAAAAAATCGACGTAAAATACTGATATTAAATAGGTATCTATTGTAAGTTTCTTCATAAGTACGTAAGACGCTGGCTTTTCATCCTGAAGTTCCGGGTTCCATCCCGGTAAGGACACAATATATTTATGTAATTTTCTTAAAGCCTGAGTGATTGTTTCATTATTTTTTATATTACTAAATACACTACCTACTCTGTTAAACTACATTACTGCCATATAATGTTTGAGACTTTCGCGGTTATTTTTTATCGTAATAGATTTTTGAGTTTACACCGTGTGTACTTCCTCCTTCTTTCCTCGACGTTTCCGGCTCGTTGCAGTGGCCATGGATGATGGGTTACGGTTAAAAACGCCATGGCTTCCGGCACTGTCAGCAAAATCCAATATTCGATCCAGTATCTCTGGTCGTGACGATTGACACATTACTCTGAGAAACGTTTGCTCTAATCGGATTCCTTTTGGCATTCCTAGAGCGACGTTTGAATTCATATACCTACATACACTACACTTCATCATAAAACAATATCATCTCTTGATAATAGCCTCTGCAACGAGCCCGAAACGTCAAGGAAAGAAGAAGGAAGTACACACGGTGGAAACCCACAAATCTATTATATTACTGCCATTGGGTATCTAGGCCTGTTGTAGTCTTAAAAAGAATATATTTTACTAATTTATAAAATCTGCCAATCCGAATGTACTTGTATTTCAGATATTATTATTTGGTGCACAATATGTGCTTTTCAAAAAAATATTCCAATGTTATTTTCGCTGATTTTTATAGATTTCCTAAAGCATATCATTAATAGTTGTAAGCTCAGTTGACAGTTGAACAGTCAATAAAAATCTAAACGTTTGAACTAATGATATTTTGTATTACCCAATCTTTTGCCAAGTTTTTAATATCATTCACCTCGTCGATCTTTGAACCGAGGACCGCCCGTTTCACGACATGCTATAAATAACTAATAAACGACAATGAACACAATTCAACAGTGGTTTTCGAGCTTTCGCATTTCGCGGTGCCCTCACAGCGTCAGCGACATCAGAACGTTTAAAGACAAGAGAGATCGTAAATTTTGCCAGGTTAAATTTGAACATTGTAGTTAATCTTCAGTTTCCGCATTATATAAGCCGACCTTTCTTATTTTAGACTAGGCTATAAATTTAGTGACAAATAAGAATATTACTAAGACTTGTCTATGTTTAAATTGCACTACTACGCTTCTTTCCGTGAGCGTATTGTTTCACACAATTTGTTCGGCAGGGCTTTTTATCTGCAGGGCAGGGAAATATTTTCGGTTTCCTAAAAATAGCATGACAGGTACCA
Source organism: Rhyacophila brunnea (assembly GCF_057557595.1). Taxonomy (NCBI): domain Eukaryota; kingdom Metazoa; phylum Arthropoda; class Insecta; order Trichoptera; family Rhyacophilidae; genus Rhyacophila; species Rhyacophila brunnea. Next base: position 31,067,541 of record NW_028232893.1, on the reverse strand, counting down.
GTTTGAAAAGCACCGCACAAGATTAAGCTCATTTAGCGAATTTTTATTATAGTCTCCAGCACAACAACATCATCATCAGCCTGAATCTATACTCTGCTGTATGAAGGCCTCTCCAAGCTGATTTCACTTCTTCGGTCCTGTGCGTTGCGTCGCCACGTACTTCGGCAGAACTTAATCATTTCATCGATCTACCTACCTCTAGGTCTACCTAGCGGACGTTTTTTACCTCTTGGGTACCACTGTATGACTAGACTTGTACAACGATTGTTCTTTCTTCGAGCTATGTATGTGTACATATTTTATTCATAAAAATATTTTTTATATTTTTCTCAAAAACTGTAGGTAAAAATAATCAATTATTGAGGGCGGCCCGACACCATTAATTTCACGACAAAGTCGCAACATATTTTTAACACATAAATGCATTCCATCTTACTCCGAGTCAACCGCATGTTGCGGAGATCAAACGCAATTCTAAGATTTCCTCCAGGGCTCGTGTTATATCCGATTTCGACTCCGTCTATCTATAATGTCCGGGATAAAGACAGAGCAGTTGGCATATTATTATTACTTTATATATTCTTAAAATAGGGTCTGCTTAACTCATCCGGTGTACTTCCTTGTAGGTACCTATCTAATTTATCTACTGATCTATCTTTTTTTTATGTAATACTGTTATATTTATATATTTTTGTTTCTAAATGTCATGTTGTCAACGTCTTAAACTTATAATTTGTAATGTCCACAATATGGGGGGAAAAAAATAAATTGAAATTACCCGAATAAAACAGTTTTGTCTGAAATTATCAAATTAAAAAAAAACATCCTCCATTGCCAAGTGTGCCACAAAGCACAGGTTGAGAACCTTCGCAATATATTATATAAATAGCCAACGCATAATGTTATGCGGTGGATATATCACATTTTATTTATATGGGAGAACAATCGCGAATGTCGCAATGTATGAAGTGCAACTTTGGCGATGACTCTTAGTATGCGATTTCACTTTATTTGGCCAAGTTTGCTGGCAATGAATTGCTATAAGTTTAGCAAACCCAGTGGCGTACTCAATTATTGTTATTTAAGAGCGTACTTCAGTGAAACGGCAAATAATTTTCAACAGTAGGCGCGACGAAATTTGGCACTCGTCGCCAATCGGAGACTGAGAGTCGAAGTGTGCGCACGTCGATTTGTTTTGTCATGGCGTCGGATGAATATATTCTTAAATCGTGTTTAGATGACTAAAAAAATGTACGTATGTACCTACTTGAAAAAGAAAACATGTCAATGAATATACTATTATTATTAGTAATATAACAATAAACATAACATTAAATGGACGCATGTTGAATTTTTATAACAAATTATATTTCGCTCGGCACGCGTCATTTGCACAATCCGCGCATCGCCTAGCCACGATCTTTTTAGACTATGCCTCAACTGAAGTATAGCCTTAATAATTCTGGTTATGTATTGTGTTCCAGAATAATTGACATATAATAATTGTAGGCAGAAGAACAGTGGACATACTAGTTTTTACTGTCTTCAATAGATGCCTCGAATAGTGCATCCAACGCAGAGTCCAACCACAGCATACATAACCAATGGGATAGGTCCATAGACTCTATAACACAAACACGGACCCTTCAAAGCAAACGCCCCGCACCACAATCGGTCTTAATCGAGCGTATAACGAGGCTCTACGTTTGGTTGTGAAGCATCAGCAGTCGTTTACGCCTAGGGATATCTCAGAAGCAGATACCCAAAACTGAGGTTGCCACGCTCGCAAGTCAGCTTTGACTGAGTATAATGAAATACGTAATATAGACTCCACACGGCAGATTAATAGGATAGAAATTCCAGAAGTCATAGACCAAGACTTAGTGGAAATTTTGGTTTATGATTTAATGAAGCGTAGGCAATTATTTACACGTAAAAAATAAGAAGGTATAATACTTAACTGTGGAGAAATACATGTGTTAAAGAATATGTTATTTTCAACTGTCAATAATTCTTGGTTGAAACATTGTATTGATTGAAATAAAAGAAGATATTATTATGTACCACTAATTCCACTTTTTTCCACGGATTTCGTGCACTTCAAAGGGACATTGTCAACTGATAAAGACTACAGATTTATAATATTCGTATTTTGGTACTAATGCTGTATAACATGAATATAAATATTTTAACAATGGATATTTACAAGTGATTCAATAAATGACTAGGAATTTGGCAATTGACAGGCATTAACAACAAAAACCCTTTGGTTTAAACAGATTTTAGAGTGGCCGCCACGTTACCTTGCCATTTGAAATAGATTTTTTTTAATTAAAACGTGAGTAAACCAATCAAGTGCTTGGAATTTACTAATACAATTATACGGCGTACGTGAGTACACCAATCAAGTGCCTGGCTTTTAATAATACAATACAATACAAAACCAACCAAATATACAAATACTTGTGACTGTGTGTAGGCAGCCAGGCAGGTAGGTGCCACATAGGCAGGTGCTTCGCTAGTCCTGAGCTAGATGCTATGCTTGTCTACTAAAAACAATACAGCCACATTGCAGGCTACGTGCTTAGGTAAAAATTCATTTGACATTTGGGAGCGCCCAAGTCAACAACGATATTATGTCAATCTCAAAACTAACCAGAAAGCTACTTCTCATAGAGAATTTATGTTTAAAATTTCGAAAGTCTCAAATTCTAACTTGTTGGATGTATAATGTTAATTTATTTATCCCATGCGTCATTATTCATAACCTCAAAATATACGGTGTTTGACGTTATTGTCATACTGAAGAAACATCCGCCATCTTGCAAAATTCATAGACAATGGAAAAATCACTAGGTGACAATAAAAATAACCAACACGTTTGTTGGCCGGGAGACTCACGAGGTGATTCATAATCACGTAGCGAGGCGCGAAGCGTGCAGTGTGGTCATTGCGATAGAATAATGTGCGTTCGTTCACTAGGATATCGTTACCTTACTTTGAAAAGGTTCTAACTGACATTTTGGCCTAAAATTACTTTTTGGTGTGAAAAGGTTCCATTAGCCATATACTATCATAATATACATTCATTTCAGAGTCATCTATTGTCAAATATGGGAATTAGCAGTATGCCGGAGTTCTATCTACATGTCTTTTTATATTCAAAATATGACCATTCCAAATTTCAAACGCTCATAGCTCAAAACATGGTCAAGTGCAATTAGAACCTTTTCAAAGTAAGCTAACGATATGTCACCTAGCACGTAGCCACCAAGCAAGGCTATGTGGCCGAAGTCTAAAGCTTTTCACGGAAATGGGCATTCAAAATTGGTAATATTAATTTGAAGACACTTATGGCAATCATAAACTGGCTTCAAAGCCTTGGACCATGGCGTCTGGTTTTCGCATTTCTATCTTATTAATCCGTTATGTGATGTGGACACATTTTTCAGTGACTCCCCTCAGAGAAAAACTCACGAACCCCACTGGCGATAGTTCCTTAATAAAATAAGTCACGCACCAATCGCACGCCGCGCATACTCAAACCGACAGCTAACAAAGGTTGAAGGTTTTTTTCGTGGACATCTTCAATTAATTCAAATTTATTATAAGATATTCGTGCGAATGAAACATAAGGAGATGTGCGTACTTTGTAGAAACAATCCATAAACGTCCGGGGAGATTGATAGGAGAAATCAAATCGACTATATATATTATCATTACACCACGAGTGGCGTAACTTTCAGTGAGGCTATTGGAAGAAATACATGCCTGCTCTGCTAGTGAGGCTCCTTCAAACTCACGACTCACGATCAATGGCTTTACCTCTTACATTTACATTTACTCCTAGATTGTTAAATTTATTACAGATGACAGATGCGGACATTCGAGACCTTCCGGGGACCATGGCAAACGAGGCCGGAAGAGATGCACTTTTTTAATTTCTGTCTTGATGTAATAAAAAGAATCAAAATAATAAATGGTGGTTCAGCTCCATTGACTGCAGTCATATAAGATAGGATAAGTATATTGCTCAGAATATCAGAGACATTTCTTTTACCAGGGGAAAAACTCGGCTACAAATCGCAGTCCTCAGTTCCCAATGCGCTACAAAGAGTTTTTCAGAGTTTTTGCAAGGCGGTTTCATAGGCCCTGGCCGAATTCAAATTAGCAATACCCATTGCGGGTAGAAAAATAGTTTTCAATAAGGCATATTCTCTCAGCCGGTACAATTTTCATTTGACTAGCATCAAGTAGAGTAGTTTGCGTTTCAAAGTCTTTAAAGAAACCTCGCATTTACTATCGAGGTATCCATAAAGGTATCTAGGGAAAAAAATGGCTTTGCCTGAGTCGGCGAATTCGTATACATGTACCTAACCGATTTTTTTTTTTAAACGGTACATGTTCAAACACGCGCGTTAACATCATTTTGCTCCCTACTTCAATTATAGTTTGTCAATTTATGGCTACGGCCATATGTTGTTGCTTAACCACTGGGGAATGCCAAAAGAAATGGCGTATTTCAAAAAAACATTACATTATTCTTAGGTCAATAATTATTATAAAGTAATCATTATTCGTAGGATGTTTATCACACTTGAATGGTCAAAGACATAGCTAATAATTAGTATCTTTAGAATTATCTTCAAATGAGTTAATCTTGCCCATTTTTTGAATAATAAAATGCCTAATTCTTGTCAAATTTGGGATCACAGAGATTATCAATATAATTTTTTATCGTAAATATTTCACTATAATAATGTCGACATAAACTATACTTATGGTTTTGTAAATGCGTTTAAAAATTAATAAACGTAAAAAATCTTAACACCACTGCACATGTATGTACTGAAAAATGACTATATTCTAAAATATTAGAGCGAGAGGTTTAAAAGAATACCATTTTATGTAATAAAAATACTTTATGCAGTCATCAAATGTTCAAAATAAAAATAAAGGATAATGAGGCTTCAAAAATATATAAAAAGATTATCTACAACGTTTAAGGAATGTCCAGGATCATGCTTTGAAAAATGCAATAAAAGCTCCATTTTGACCTACGCTGAGCATGTCCCCCCTTAAGTATGTTTTGATTTAATTTGTTTTTCTGTTATTATTATTATTATATTCTATATTATAATATTTGTTATAATGTAAATCTCATGTTGTGTACGTCTTGAATTTATATTTGTTATGTCCACAATGTTTTGTATTCTTAAATAAATAAATAAGACCTCAAGAGGTTGGACGGTCTTTAATATACGGCCATATAATTCCGATACATTTCACGGTGAAGTGTGATACGGCGAACTGCATACGTACAAATTTCCAGACACGCTTATATTACTATCTGCCAGCATGTCATATATATGCACACATGTATTAGATCCTAACCTAGCCTAATCTAACCTAAAAAAAATCGGTGTGTATACTTATGTACGCGCGTTAGAAGTTATACTTCTTTGGCGTAATAAAACGAAATAAGCCGTTACCTGAGTCTATTAATATTACAGTGGATTAAGTTGATGAAAACGTACGCGATTCACCCGTGTCTCATATAGTAGGCACCTACATGATAATTGTAATTTAATTATTGTATTGGACCAAAACTCGTCTTTGCCATACAGCGGTTATAATCGATTCGAAGTGCCCATGATGAATTAATAAAAAATAAAATTTTAATATATTTTTTGAATTATTTACCAACTCAACATTCACAAAATTTATTTATTTATTTATTGATATATAATTTTACTCGTAAATAATACTTAACGATAACTTAAATAATACTACGAAAAATAAATATACACTCCAATATAAATAAAGTTTAATGAATATAAATTAACAGGCGCGCGCAACTTCGTCACAAGCCAAAAATACACTCTGATCTGTTTTCCCAAAAAAGTATAACTTCAAAAATAAATCAGTATATCGGCTATTTTCAAAATGTGTTAGTTGCTGGCTTCCTGTGAAGTGTAAACCGACAAGAACACGGTCTTTAACTTGTAAGTGCCCATGTGAGAGAGGACCACAAACATGTAATTAGTAGGTATTAAAAAAGCTGATACAAAACTGCCGAACAATCTAAGTAAAGGGATCTTCACGTTAACACTTTCGCAATATTATGAAGTCCTTTGGATGAAAAATTAATAATTAGTGGACATATAAATTTAATCTTCAAGATTTGACATTTCCTGTTTGCAGTCATATAAGATTCGGTACGACAATTCGGTCATGGCATATAACACAACGGTCGAATCTAATAAATCGCCTGAAAAAAGATATCACGAAACGTCTATTTGCGATCGGTGGTTGCAGAAATACCGTGAGACCGCAGAGAAAGATTTATAAACAAAACTGTCGTGAATAACTACAGCGGCTTGCAAAAAGCAAAGGTGAAATATGTTTTGCAAAAAAAAAATGTATACCGTGTTGCAAAAAAATAGTATCACTGTTGTCTATTGCGGATTTCAAACTTTTTCATTGTAAGACACTTTTTGCTTTTGATAATAATCCTGGTTTATGGGGCACCTGAGCTTAGAGCTCTTATCCCCTTCATCTGTGGTGTTTTACCTATAGTATAGGTTGCTTGAATTTACTTTTGTGAGTTTGTAACAAGTGTATCTACTATGTGTGTGATTTTAATCCGGCTCTTGATGAGGGCCGGGGGTGGTCATTGCCTCGAAGAATTATTTTGTGGGGAAGATAATGTCATCAGTCTCGAGCCACCCTCGCGATCTGCGCGAGCACGCATCCCGTCCTATCGTCCTCTCGCAGATGCCATTCGGTTTTCTTCTGGTTCCATTGGTTATTGTAAGACACTCGTACGGCCAGATGCTTATAGCCAGAGCGTGGGAGGGACAGGAGCACGGAGCAGTGGAGCGATGTATCTATAAGAGTGGAGCAATACGGTTTTAGCCGGTTTTAGAAGACCGAAAACACAATTTTTTTTATTATTATCATTCAATCTTCAACCTAAAATTCAATGAACATCATATTATATTTGACACGAATACGAACTTGAGCGGCACGCCGAGTCGTACCCAGTATGCCCACTACCCAAGCGAGTGTCGACAGGATATTGTCAATACTCAAATTTATTGTAAGTGAGAAGAGGCAGATAATGAAAGACAATTTGCTGTCGGAAATCAGAATTAATAATGAACATGACAAATAATAAAGAAGTTTCAATCCGTCGAGCGTGCGAATCAATGAATCACAACACTACATGACCTGGTACTCCGATATGGATCTGGTTAATACCTTGGTTCAACATCAGAAATGATGGTCCGATATTATACTTACGAATTCTTGGTCAATTTTGTCGTGATTAAATTGGTAATGCACATTGGTCGTAATTTGACGGAAGCGGGTGCAAATCTAAAAATACATTTAATTGTTCTGTATGTTTCTGATGTGTCCGAATTATGAATGCTATAAATTGTTAACTGTGTCAAATGTCTCATGATTAGCTTAATTTTAAGCATATCCTACGGCGACTCAAGACTACGATGCGCACACTTTGAAAATCTCTGGACTCGGGTTTTATCGGTCACGATTTATGGGCGATCTGTAATATAATATGACCAATATTCTTCATTATTTATCGGAACAAAGAAGTTAATAAATAAAATGTAACCAACTATGTCAACATCATCGCTATAAATAATGTGGTTCCTTACACATTGGTTTATTTCAAATTTAAACATTCCATGGTTACATTAAACTTATATGAAAACATTTTTAGTATTATTCTTGCTTTTGTGTGGCCAGTCGCTACATCGCAAAGCTGCGATGCTGTTAGGAATCGTTAGAGCTTTTTAAAATAGTATTTGGTCGTTAGAGTATGTTGATAGATGTTAAATGTTTTAGTTAGAGTGTGAAAATCATATGTGATTTTGACAAGGCCGCCATTTTGACAGTTTTAAATATTTTTTAGATGATTTTTTTATAAACATACCACATCAGAGTGAAGTTCGATAGTTTTAACAGAACATACGACGTAGGCAGAGCGACGCCGAGCGAGAGAAAACGATGCAATTGGTTTCACGTAAGAGCAGTCGGAAATAGTAACGGTAATAATAATTAAATTTAACATATCATTATGTAATTCGTGTGCAGTATAAAAAATAGCTATCTTCGCAATTTCAAGGTTAAATTGTTTCACTATTGCGTCTAGGCATATTTCCCACCTTTCAAACGATATGTCGTTTACTGCTATGGTCGAAGTATAAGCGGTGCATTGTACATAAATAAGCACAAACGCGATAGAAATGCGAAAGCCAGCCGCCATAGATCAAAACTTTTAAGTCAGTTTTGGTTATTATCTTGAAATATTACCAATATTGAATACGCGTTATGTTTTTTTTTCACGTGACACAGTTTAAGCTGGCTCTCACATCAAAACTCGTCTCGCCTAAAACGTGTCGAATACGTCGATATGACGTCATCGTTATTCACAAAACACGTGTTACCAAATGGAGCTCCGCAGATTGGTCGAATGCGACTGTTTCGTTTGAAAAAAACCATCTGCTGTTGCAATCGACAAGTTGCATCTTTTTCGGACTCCCGAGTCGAAGAGTCAAAGTCGCAAACAAACACCTACGAATTGGTCATTCCTATACCGGCTCGCCAATCGCCTACGACTACGCGCGACAGTCGCAAGGTTTGTGTAATAGCTGTGCGGCACACGGGCGAGTTTAGATGTGAGAGCCGACTATTGTTCATATTACATTATGATATGATACAAACATTGAATACAACATTTTATTTAACACGTGTTTTTCACGTTCGAGAATAAAATTGTACTTTCTTACTGCCACATCCAGAAGGTAACACAATTCCTTTATTTTCGTGGTCCCTGGTTAAGTGAGTAGCTAACATTAATTATAATTTAAAAAATCTGGTAAGAACCGTCTTCGGGCGGCGTCCAATATCCACATCAGATTGTAAAGCCAACGAGTCTTTTAACGTTTTTTATCAGTGTCAACTACATATAATAATAATAGGCTGTTTAGCGGCGCAATTTTTTTAAGTGCCCATTAATTCGTACATTATCATTGCATGAGACAAAATATGTCATAGCTGCATTAAGAGTCAGTAATCACTGCCAATTAAAAATAATTGCACGTGCATAATAATCACAGGTGAAGGCTCAATCAGCGGCTGATTTCGAGGTAACCTTCGCGGAAAGACGTCATGCGACGCGACATGTGTCTGGTCGGTCGAGCGCGACTGATGTGGCAAACCAGCGTGCGTTAGATAAGACAATTGTAAGCATTGTTACAATAATGTAACTAAAATGAATTACGCGATAAATAGACAGACAATCAAAGTACCTACATGATTTGCGATAACCAGGGAACTGAAATACAACACGTTGATCGCCATGGGGGTCACCGGTGACCGGCATTGGATTACGTTCAGGGGGCCATGGGGGTCACCGGTGACCGGCAAAGAAGACCTGCCTTAGAGTTGTTCTACAGCGCCGGCGGGCACGCTCGCAGTGCATTTTTCGATACGCGGTGACCGGCATGGCCCTTCTGTATATTACTGCCACTTGGCCTGAAAATATGTCTTCCCAGTCACAAAATATAGGCTCACTAATGTAAAGAATGTACATAATGAAAAAAAAAGTTTTCCTTTTAAATTGTAAATGTGTTTTGTACTGTAAATAATAAAAAAATAGAATAACAAAAATGATTATAAGGTATGTATACGTATATTTCCAGTTCATGTGTATCCAGGTATTATACTACCCAATTTGAAAACTTTTATTCCGTATTTGTGCCTTTTCTGTTTATTATACTATCTAAATCTAAATATAATTCGACCGCGAAATGGCACCATGCTCTCGTCAACACATATGGACAGGTGACCGGCGAAATGGCCGGCACGGCGCAATAGAATAAATTAATTTGTTGGCGCCGCGACGGACACATGTGGCCGGCACATCATAAAAACCAATATTTACGTAGAAAAATCATCAAAATGAAAAAAAACATTATATTCTTTCATAACCTATCAAATAATACCTTAAAAACAAATAATCATGTTTTAACTATTTTATGTAAAACTAGTTGGCGATCAATGTGTTAACGGGTAAGGCGGGTAAGGATAAGCAGGCAACCGAACTCGAGTAAGGAAGAATACGGGATAAATTTAAACACGTGTCAAGAATACGTCATACGTCGAATACTGTGCTCTCGGTTTATGCATTGACACCAGGGAACTCAGAAATGATGGGAACTGAAATACACAACGGGTAAGGCGATAGCAGGTAACCGTCTCGAGTAAGGAAGAATCCGTGTTAAACTTTACACGTACAAACTTAGTGAAAATATATTCTCATGGACAGAAATCATTTAATATGGCACACGGTTTCTCAACCGCATACTGTTTCAGTCCAAGGATGGCCTCTAAGATAGGAGAAATTAGGTGGATAAGTAAATTAGAAATATAATCACATTATGTTATATAGGTATGTATATAAAAGTCTGGTGGGTGCTCGTATCAAGTCGTACTTACCAAATATCTGATAATAATGAGAGCGTTATTATCAGATATTTTGATAATACAAATCAATATAAAGTTAATGTTCTTATTGAATCTAATAAAATTGTAAAATCTCCACGAACATTTTACTATCTCAATTTTACACGCCCATCTCTTTCCTGCAAGACAGCTCACGGCAAAATGTAACACGTACAATTTCGCATTTTTTTTATTGTCTGTCACCGTGTGGTTCCAGTAAACGTGGAAAAGGAACACAGGACCGAGAGGAATATAATCTGCTTAGAGAGGTCTTCATACAACGGTTGATTGATACAGGCTAATGCTGACGACGGTAAATAATTAAGAGTGTTGGTCACCCCATTTTGGTAATGTCGGTTTTTTGATTGCTCCAATTCGGATTTATGTCAAGCGGGCCGGTGAAAAAATTAGCCCACTGAATATTTAAGAATTTGACGAATCGCCCAGCGGAGGCAAGTCGTGTTTGTTCGGTTTTTATGGCCAATACGTGGCCGCGGTAATGAGCAATGGGTATAATTTCGTGATTTTTACATAAAGACAAAACAAACTAAACCTAAGCTGATTGCCGTAACGTGGGCCGTATAAAAAGAGACACTAATTTATATTTGAATTTAACCAAACAAACATAAAAAAAATAATCTAGGTAGGTATACGCATTTGGTTCGGTTTTATTAATAATTAGGTGTATCTAAATAAACGGAAACAATGTCTTTAAAATGTTATCATTTTATATATACAGGTACCACCACGGTAAAATATTGATTGTCCATTTTTTTAAAAGAAAATATTATTTATAATCCACGAAATTTTATCGGAATTAAGACATCCTTTTCGACGGTGTTAAACTTAATTAAAATATAATGATACCAAAACATTACACGTACATACATAATTTTGAAAACACTTCTGAAAAAATGTATTATATAATATAAAAAATCTTTTTGAAAAAAGTAATACACCCCCCCCCCCCGCAGGAATCGAACCTGCATCTCTCGAATATCGCTCGCTTTTCTTTTCAGAAAGATTTTTTCTATTGGTTATAACACATTTTTTCAGAAGTGTTTTCAAAATTATGTATGTTCAATACTTAGAATATTACATTCTAATAGACTATTTTTTTATTCAACGAATAAGATACAAGATTTCAGATTGAAACATCAGCGGGACGTCAGGTAACGTTGGAAATTAATAAATTTCTCTCTTACATAATACCGAAAATGTGATCCCGACATTTTACCTTTGAGGTACAGATGTTATTAATTTGATCATTTCACGCATACTCTAAAAGTCAAGAATACATTCAATTTGGTTGACCAAAACGTGTGTATGTAAAACTTATCCGGGGTATATAATGATGTAGTCGCAATTTAAAGATCATTAGTCCAGCTGGAGTGTAACTCTTGCAATAATGAAGAAAAATGAAATGCTGTAACTAATTACATGGACACTTAAAAATATAGTCGTTTGGCTCCAGAGTGATTTCTTCGGCCGAAAGAACTTTCTTTCTATATGTCACATGGCCGTACTTTAGTGCAGGCATGTCCAATTTCAAGTGCATTGTGATCTATTATATAGGTCCTAGGATCACAACCTGGGAGTGATCAATGATCTACCACACTATTCCATTGTCATTCTTCAACTTGAACAAATGTATTATATTTCGTTGAAGACACTGTGGCATTACAAATTAAACAACATTATTTGTCAACTTCCCATTAGTCGTAAAAATGATAAAAGATAAACTTTTAATTAACTATTTATTTTATTCAACGCATAATTCACAAGATTTAAGAATGTACCTAATTATTGATCATACATAATTCTGAAAACACTCATGAGAAAATATAGCCAATAGAATAAATCTTTTTCGAAAATAGAAAGACACCCAAGTTTGTCGCAATTATTAATGGCAGCTGTAGCATAGTGGTAATGCACAGGGTGCAAAACCCAAGATACGTAGATTCGATTCCTACCGGGTGTCTTACTTTTTTATAAAAATATTTTTTCTATTGACTATATTTTCTGATAAGTGTTTTCAGAATTATGTATGTTCAAAGATAAACTTGACTAATACCTCTGTAGCTAGGGGTGCGAAACATAGAACAGGTTGTGAATCCATGATTCAAAAGCTTCAGCGATCGGTGTTTTTTACGAAAGCCATAATAGCTAACAAACAAAACAATTATCTAGTATTCCGGAAGTATTTCAAATAATATTAAAATCGTTATCTTTATAATAACAGAAATCGAATGATATTCGTGTTTCAAATTACGACATTAGGTAAACGAGATATCTAATCACTAATCAGGCTTACTCGATACAATTGAATAAGCCAATACAATGGGTAAAAATAATATATTATACAATATATATGATGAGCCCAATTATGTCCATTGTATAAGTGTTATTACAACATAATCAAAATATTAAATTATAATATTATATTTGTCAGGCAGACAGAAGGACAGGCAGCCAGTGTTACCAAATGTCTAAATTATGTGAAAATAAAATTTTAATACCCTTTTTACCAATCAAAAAAACCACATTTTCCCAGAAACTCATTTCAAAATTGACAAAAAAATAATTAATTAATCTAGCCACCTACGATAAGTAATAATTAGGTACGAGGGTGGGTCAATAAGTCCTTAGAAAAGCCGACAGGTGGCGCGACTAGTACTGCAAGCGGTTTGTTTTCATGCAGCGGCACTACCGATTCAGTATGCTGCGAAGTTTCAATCAGATTGGTCGGGTTGTTGTGTGTTTCTCGTACATTTAAAAAAAAAATTGCTTGTGGAAAATGGAAAAATGGAAAATGGAGAAAATTGAGTTTAGAGTTGTTATTAAACATTTTAATATAAAAGGGTTAACAGCAAAGGAAATAAAAAATGAGTTGGATTTAGTTCACGGCATATCTGCTCCTTCACTTGCAACTATTTATAACTGGTTAAATGAATTTAAACGTGGTCGTACATCAACAAAGGATGAACCACGCTCAGGACGTCCTGTAGAGGTGACTACACCAGAAATGATCAATAAAATCCACGATATGGTGTTAAGTGACCGAAGATTAAAGTTGAGTGAGATAATTGAGGTTACAGGGATCTCAAAAGGTAGCGTCATTTCTATTTTACATGACAAATTGGGCATGAAAAATATTTCTGCAAGATGGGTGCCGCGTTTGCTCACAGTCGACAATAAACGCAGTAGAGTGGTGGCCTCTAAAGCCCTGTTGTCGCTCATGCAACGCAATCCGGATGAATTTTTTCGTCGCTTTGTGACTGTAGATGAAACATGGATACACCACTATACTCCCGAGACGAAAGAACAGTCAAAGCAGTGGATTGCGAAGGCAAACCATGTCCAAAGAAGGCGAAAACCGTAAAATCAGCTGGTAAGGTTATGGCTACTGTATTTTGGGATGCACGTGGAATTATTTTCGTTGACTATTTGGAAAAAGGAAAAACAATAACAGGGGATTATTATGCATCTTTATTGGACCAGCTAAAAAACAAAATTTAAGAAAAACGGCCTCATTTAAACAGGAAAAAAATTGTCTTTCATCAGGACAATGCCCGTGTTCACACATGTTTACGATCAATGGCTAAAATTGAAGAATTGAAGTTCGAATTGGTCGACCACCCACCGTATTCGCTAGATTTAGCCCCCAGTGACTTTTTCCTTTTCCCAAACTTAAAAAAATGGCTAAGTGGACAACGTTTTTTTTCAAATGAAGAAGTCATCGATCGGACAAATGCTTATTTTGAGGACCTTCCGAAAACTTATTTTTCTGACGGTTTAAAAAAAATTGAGAAACGTCTAACCGAGTGTATTGAGCTCCAAGGAAATTATGTTGAGAAATAAAAAAAAATACAAAAATAAAACCTGTTTTAATGCTTTTTTCTAAGGAATTATTGACCCACCCTCGTAATACGTATAGAGTGGAATCCCCGATAATCGTCAATCCGATGCCACATGCCTAGAGTTGGGTATTTCCCGAGAAAATCTCAATCTCGAGATTCGGGATTTCCAGAAAAGAGTTCTCCAGAATTCCCGAGATATCGGAAAATTAAGAAAAAAACCTGTAAAAATCCCAAGATCAGTGTAAAAACAGACAAATTCCAAAAATTTTACTTTTTTTATTTATTTTAGAAGACAAACAAAATAGAAGTAGGAAAACAAAAATAATTCAAAACATTACTTATTAAAATAGAATTAAAAAAAAACACAGACTGTCAATCGCTGCGTCTGACAATCGCATACGCTTTTGAGACACAAAATTCTCTGATGTTGCAATAATTGCGCTCATTTTGAGTCGACGTTGGCTTAATTGTGTTAAATGCCTTGATCAGTCTTTGAACGTTGTGTGTTTTAGGTATATCCACTTTAAGTGGAAACCCGAGAAAAGATTCTCGAGATCCGGGATTTCCCGAAATGTTATAAATTTCAATTCTCGAGATTCGGGATGGGAAATCTCGAAAATTTCTCGAGAATTCCCGAAACCCAACTCTACACATGCCTAGACACACGTTAAATTATAATATCTGATACCATTATATCATTATAACACCATGAAAGCCCCTATTGTTTCATCGTGTTGTTTTATTTCTCAAGTAACGATCTACCTTCATAAAATATCTGAATAAATAAACTATACATCTAGCGTATTTTCGGCACATTTAAAGCTGTCGAAGGCATAAAAAACGCTAATAAAAACGCTGTAAGCTAGATGCATTTCTTGCGTGCTGGATGCCTATCGAAAAATGCTAGATCTGGCAAGAAAAACGCTAAGTTGGCAACGCTGCAGACAGCCCGCGTGGTGTCGCACTGGACTGGGCCCTCGTGGTAGCTCTCTCATGCGAATCTCACTCTGGGTGAAACTCACGTAAAATACACCGGCTTTATCGAAATAGACACCTACGCGTTCTTTAGCAATGAATATTGTTAGCATTTGTTTGTTTATGATAATATCATTCAACATTCTTGTACTATTTAGCTAACAATAATAGTATTATTGTTAGCTAAATAGTACAAGAATGTTGACAGGTGGCACTGCCACCGAGTATTTTCTTTTTCGTAGGTATAACATTATTTATATGTACTATCTACAGCAATGACTTACAGGTTTACAATCTAAGAGCGATTCCACTCGGAGGATTTACGTATCCTATAGGTACTATCCGGTAACAAAACGGTATACCTACCTACCATATTGCATTTGAAGTATGAGAAATAACTAGCACAATCATCGAGGTACTTATATAGTTTCGTGTTGACTATAGTGAACCTTAACGGAGTTTACATTAAAAATAAATTAAGTCTTTCAAACGGAGATACTCGTATGGTAAGCTTCGTCATACAAAATTGAACAATACGTAGAAAACGTGCGAGTGAATTACTTGGTAATGGGACAGACAGGAATTGATTCAGATTTTAGAGTCATTCGTTCAGCAGTTGACCGATCCAGATTAATCATGACGATTAAACATGAAAATCTTTCAAATGGCGATACAGCATCAATGCTTTATGAAGTCATTAGCTCGATTGAATCCAATGATAATCCATCACCGATCTGCGCGCATTTACAAAATACCACTTTGTTTTTTTCAAATCGCATAGGAATTTATGGAAAGAATTAGGTACCATTATGAGGTTAATTGGATTATGATTGATATTATTATTAAGTGATTTAGCTGCATTGCCGACGCTTCTACGTACATATTATGCAATGAGAAGCCACGACGAATGGATCACAGAATTTTGACAAAAAAACACTAAATTGCATTTGATAATAATATACTCGTAAAAAACAGCAGTTTCAGCAGCAAACAAACAGCAGCAACCGACCACTGGTTTGCTAAATTTTAAAGACCGGACTGCACTTAAAAAATGTAATTTAAAATAAATGTTTTTTCTGAATATATTTTTGTTTTATCTCTAGAGTGAGTGATCATAATTCTCGGTTCTTCATCGGGGGGGGGTCTCTCATGACTGAGAATCGTAATTTAGATGATTTGACTGTCTAACAGAATTCTCCGTGGGTATGCTCCATCCATCTCACCATTCAGTGATAGTAACATTGTAACAGAATTTGATAAACATTCCATATAAGAACTACTAATTAAAATTGTTATAATTAAGTGGGATGCCCGTAGGTTAATTGTAAAAGCACACTGGTACGAATCCAGCGGTTACAGGTTCATGTCCTGTCGGGTGTCGTATTTTTTCTATACTTAATGGATTTTTTCTAGTAGGTAGGTATATGCATGATAATATGTTTTACAAAGTATGTATGTTAAATATAAAATAGAATGTTACATTCTCAAATCTTGTGCCTTATTAGTTGAATAAAAAAATAGTTTATTGAACAAAAAATATTTTCATTTTACCTTTTTATAATAGATATTTATTTTTTGAAAAAAGACAATAGGCACTTAGACAAATATACCGGGCTAGAAAATTGCGCTATCACAGCAGTCGGGCGTTTAGACCACGAGACTGTTTCGGTATCGGCTCATATGTAATCGACAAATGCATATTTTTACAAAAATTACACCATTTTATGAAAAGGAGGGCCCATTAGGCTTAAATACATACAGCCTCAGATCACGTGAGAGTATGAAACTAGTTTTGACAACGCGTGTGTGTGTGTGTTTACAATACGTGTGACAGTAATCATACGTATGTGTTGTTTGCGTGAAATGTACCAAATTAGTTTGAGCCTTCGTTAGATTGTGTTGGCGACGTTCGGTGCGATACCTGCATACCTATTAGTGTCAATGTCTGTCTAGTTCAGTAAGCCGGCAGTCAATTTATAATACATACCGATAGATATTGTTGGGAAATTATATAATTGGATTGGAGTAGATTGTTAACTAATTATTTAAATATGTGAATAGGCAGTAAAAAATATTTTTCTTAAGACTGTAGGATTTAAAATAAATAATCGAATACTATGGAGTCTTCGCCACTGGTTCCATCCCTCTGGGCATTCAGCGATAGATACGCAGAGCCTTAACTCCACATGCCAGATACGAATATTGCAAGTTAGATGACTAGTAAACAATGGGATGCCTCGCTATAATAACATGATACTCACTTGCATTATTTTAATGTGTAGCTATGTAATTATAGTTCAAAATTAATTAAATTACTTGGTTCGGTGAAGCATCACAGTATACGTTAATAATAACTAATTGAACCATCCAAAATTCATCATTGTTCTCAAATATTTTCCTAACACTTGCTTCATTTCAATAAATTTGCATTTTAATTCGCACGTCATAAAAATACAATGGGAAGATTCTAAAAACATCATGTCTTAATCACATAGATAACGATAGACCTGTGGTTCACAGACTACGAGGCAGTGGCGAAGGGTGGAGACAGGCTGTTAAGATACACCATAAATATTGCACACTAAACTCGTGACAGTCATACGTATTTGTTTTCATTGAAATAAGACAACAATTTACAAATGGTGTTGGTTAGTTTTTAAAGATCAATTAAACCCTGCGAAACCAAGCCATACTAGATTATAGTCAAGAAAAACTCACCTATTAATAAAATATCTGAAATTATGGATTTAAATCATACATAACTTTGGATATTCTATAGATATAATAATAATTTTTTTTTTAAGTATAATAGTTTGGTTTAGGAATGGCTTTAAAAAAAATGAACCAACAATATATGTAATAATATGTATTCTTAATCCAACGAAAACAAATAAGTATGAAAAAAAAGGTGTGCACAATTTTGTCCTATCGCCTAAAGTACCCATACCATAAATATTATGGTTTTGTTTAGGCAGAGTTTAATTGAATTTTAAAAACTAACAAACACCATCTGAAACTTGTCTTATTTCAATGCAAAGTTTAGTGTGCAACATTTATGACGGATTTTAAAAGTTTACCTCCACCCTTCGCCACTATACAACCGAAATAGCTATCGAATTTTAAAAAAAAAACACCTCTACAATTTAATATAATTTATATTATCATTTGTAAATGCTGACTCAATTCATAATTAATCCAGTGTCTCTTAAGCCGAGAGGTTGAACAATAAAGCGCAGGTAGCTTCTCTTTAATATATTGGTATATTTGTGAGGTTTTTTTAAAAATGATATATTTGTTATAATACCGAGTACCTTATTTGTTGTGACATTTTGTAGGATGAAAAAACCTCACCTCGACTTGAATGTTTAATTACATAAAAATGTTAACACCAATGTTTAAAGGAGCGATTAAACATACATTAAGAACGGATTATGATGATTTCAATCAGAGGCAGGGTTGATTAATTTTAACTGACCCATGACCCGATGTTTGGAAACCTTTGGATTACAGTATCACGATATCTTGATAGTAGTGAGGATCTAATCAATTTTTTTTGACTTTTTACCTTGGCCGGTAGATCATCCGTACATGAAAGATTATTATGATCACATACATTCAAGAAGATCTTATTATATTATCCTAAGACTCCTTGTATACTTAAAAATATATATATTACACTACATCACCGTGTTTGATCTTCAGAGGATCATAATATGGGCGTGCATAAAGTGGAGTAGGGCTTCCAATTAACCAAGGTTAATTTTATTTGCTTGTACAAACACCTACTAAAAATTCTGCCGGTGAACCGCGTAACATTACCCGGTTTTCGGTTAGTTTAGAAACGCGCGTTTACCCGGTTCGGTTTAAGCCGGATTGGAAGTTATAGAGTGGAGCTTTGTATTAACAGATATTTGTTTTTACGAGAAATTGATGTTATACACTTGCTCAACTTATTAGTTCCGTACGCTGGGTCCAAACACTAAACACACATTGAATAAACGACGTGTTAATGTTTCACCAAAATTGAAATATAATAAATTATTGAAACCTCCGATTTAAAATTCCTTATTTTAATAAAACCTTCAATGTATGCAGTCTTCACACGGGAGATTTCACAAACAGGCAATGAAGACGACTCTGTCACTATAAATCAAAATACTATTCACGTAAACCTTCATTTTTTTTTTTTTGTAAATGAAGTGGTTTTTTGGCTCACTTGTTAAATATCAATTTAGTCACATCGGAGGTTTTAACATCTCAACGACAAATTATGTAAATTTATTTACCCAACCACTACTAGCTATAGGTAATATGAACGTGAAGTTAGGTTGAAAATAATTACAAGGTAAAACGAACTTTTTATATAGTACTTACCACGCTTTTAAATTTTCTGTTGAATCATATAAACTTGACAATTCTATGTATTAATAAACACTTTTTTTGTACTTGATAGAAATACTGAATAAATATAGAATACTGAAATGTCATATTGTCATTTCTTATTGATTTCCATAGTAACGCACGTATATATTAATAATTTAGTTGCTAGGACCCCCTTAGCAACCAATAATAGTGTTTTACTTTTTACGAATTGTTTCCGAAATAACTTTCCATACACAACAGAATTAACTGAAAATGAATTCAATTCTGCTTAAAGATGGCTAAAAGTATTATAAAAATGCATTGTCATCGTGTTCTGGTATATTCTAAAAGTTTCAAATGTCTAGCTAGTCGGGAAGTTAAAAATCGATTGCAAGATATTGGACAAACAAGAAAAAAATTGTACTGGACAAACAAGAATACGAGCTAATAAAAACGTGGTAAAATAATACTGATTTTAACGAAACGATTACCTACGTAGTTAATAATTACAAGGTATTCATAGGGCCGTTATATCGAATGAAAGTCGATATCTGGCATCGGTATTTTTTAAATTTATTTAGGTCACATGATCAATCACAATAATATACCTATAAGATAAAGAAATAAGCGATGGTCCCAATAACAGGCGGACACATAAAAAGCACAATTAAATTAATTTAAATAGAGTCATGAAAAATACATTGGAAAGAACTATTAAACATGATTAAAAGAAAGGAAAAAACATATCGGTAGTAGGTACCTACTTATAAGAGAAATAAAAGGTTAAATATAACTAAAAAACATAAAAATATATTAATAGAAGATACTGCGTGGGGTTACTAACTGTCAATAGTTGCCAAGTCTCGAAATCATGTTATGGAATAATTGCAATTAGAAGTTTGACATGCCCTCCAAAATCAGATATAATGCTAATTTATTTTTAATAAACTATTTCTTTTATTCAACGAATAAGACACAAGATTTCAGAATGTAACATTCATACATAATTTGAAAACATCTCATGCATATACACACTAGAAAACCTAGCCAACATTATAGCGCAATTCGATAAACATTTCATGTAACAACTACTAGTTAAAATTGTCGTGATTCAATAATATTCCCGTAGCTTAATTGAAAAAGTATACTGGCGCGAATCCAGCAGATACAGGCTCAAGTCCCGTCGGGTGTCGTATTTTTTTTCTACAAAATATTTTTTTCTATTGTGTATATTATACGTTTTCAAATTATGTATATTCAGCTAATTTATGTGTGCCTATCGGAATTCTATTTATTAATCTGTTCTGTGATTGTCATCTACGGAGAAAAAAGGTTCGACACCGACACCGTATCGGAAGAAAGGTATTGCTCAAAAACTATCGACACCTTTTTGACATCCCTAGGTATTGCCCACACGGATAATGTACTGTTCTAGCTTAACTGACAATCCGAAGGTGCAGAGTAATAAATAATTAAACGAAAAGTAATTGTCGTGTTGTTTTAATTGCGCACAACGCAGTAACAATTAAAAATAAACAGCTGTAACAGGACAAGTTTAGTGGTAAGCGTGGTAATTTTCTGTAATTAATTATTAACATAGTTAAGCAGTAAGTAAGTACTACCATAAAAAATAAGGCATAGCTAGTGACAGCGACGAAGAATGCCTGCTGAAGGAGGTAAGCAGCGATGGATAACCGGAAAAAGTGCACGCTTTTGACTGTATCATACTTATAGTTCATTCATTCATAGTTCATTCATATTAAGTGAAGATAGTTCCTTAGCTAGAAATGATAAATACGTGTTAATTTAGTACAGTGTGACCAACGAATTTGAACTCTAAATAGAATTTGTCGCATTTGGTATTAGAATTAAGAATTTTGAACGAAATTTTCGAATCAAACGATTAAACGTGTGGTTGTATTGGAAACAAGTTCATTACTTTCTTTATCTATTGTCAGTGCTGAAAATAAACTGACAGCTCGCGTCCTGGCTTGAAGTTTGTTCCTTTGTTTACATAACTTACGTACGCATTTTCGTGATAATTCTACTATTCTACTGACTAATGAGTATCTTTCCAAGTGTATAGGTAAATTTTATAATACAATGTATGCTTTGATACGGCAATATGTGAGAAATGCGGGAAATGTTAAATTGGAGTCGAAGAATTTAATTATAAACTGTCCAATTATATGCAATTTAAGAATGGTCACTGCTTATTTTGGCAATATCAGCACATACAATCAAGTAGGCAAGTATTTAATTAACCAATTGGATAAATCTGAAATTATCCGGAATCCGGTTGGCTTGAAGAACAGGCAAGTCAGGTTGAAGTTCTTTTCTGGCATCCGCAGTACGTGGCCGATCCAGGTCTAACATCTTCATTCTCAACGCGATGAGAGACTGGACGGTTCGCTCTCTGAACTCCTTGTTACCTATTCCTAAAGTCAAAACACCGCACAACCAGTATCCGTCGCAAACATCTGTTTTAGAAGCTCAGTATGCAGTTGCTCCAAGTATATGTAAGACATTTAATTTTAACAAAGTAGTCTAAGTTGGCAGTTATTGACAGTGTGGGGTGAATTGGCGGCTAACGTTCTGGTTTGAAGTCTATTTCTTTGTTTAGTTCATTTTTCGGTGTTTTACATGATTAATCATTTAAACAATAATGGCCAATGTATAATATATTTTGGCAGCCTACGTAAAATTCACGAGAAAGTATCTTTCAACGTGTATATATAGCAAATTTTTAAAGTTTTGCCCGTCGCTAATAAGGGGGAAATCTGGATCAGGACAAGTGCTATTGTACAAAACGTTGGTTTCCTTCCCACAAGTAGGTACACTCTGAATCAATTGTAACATGAATTCAACTATAACTTTCAAAAGATCGTTTTACGATAGTTTCAGTTGAGGCGAGCTCAGTGATCCGAAGAAATATGATTCTTCGATTTACAATCAATCTGGCCTACAATTTAATGATGGGCTTTTATATATAATATATATATATATATTATTCAAACCGCAGAGTGAAAGAACTCCTTTTCTCTCAAATAACGAATGCGTCGTACGATAGATACTATCTTTAAGTATTTACTTTGTACATATTTATATGAATACTAGCGATATATAGACTTCATCCGCGTGAAATACCGAAATAAAAAGTAGAGAAATAAATATACAGAGTGAACAACGAAAGGTGCATGTTGAGCATAATTCGGAAAGTCGGAAGCAGACAAGAGTACGTGATGTGATTGATGTACTAATTATTTATCCAAAGAATTATTATTTTTTTAAATCAATAATATTTAAGGTACGAGTACAATTTTAACAATTACAGTAGTTTAATGAAACAGTAATGCAGTAGGTAGTAGGGAAAACTAGTATGTCGGTACTTTCTGACGAAAAGACCGCAGGGTCCCCCCCTTCATGGAAAATCGCCACTACTTTCAAAAGCTGTACCTACTGGTCGTATTCGTTTCTTCATTTGCCCACCCGCACCAAACGTCACTGGGCACGGTACAACGAACAACGTACAAGTACAAGTACAAGTACAAGTACAAGTACAAGTACAAGTACAAGTACAAGTACAAGTACAACGCATACTAAACATGGTTACACTGGGCTCAACAAGACCTGTCTGAAGCCAACCCCAACCAATAAAGTTCAAGTTTTATATGGAATCGCCCCGTCCTGCATCCAACGCCAAACCGCAGCCTGGTGACTTCAAGGTGACCAGCGAGACGTCATGTTTAGGTACAGGGTGTTAACAACGCTTAAATCAAGGATAAGCTTTATAGCAGCAACATCATCAACCATCTGTAATAAATGTACTCTTAATTCAACGAAAAACAAATAAGGATGATTGAAAAGGTGTGCACTATTTTTCTCGGATCGCTTATATCATAATATTTTTTTTTAATTACTTGTTTTCTTTTATTAAACACCACAACAGGCCGTGACGCTCAATGATAGTGGTAAAACTCCCATGCTTGAGGAATTTACATAATACATATTAGATTGTGTAAATATATTTTGACCTCACCGGGAATCGAACCCAGAACTCCGGTATGGCAGGCCAGCGCCTTACGCACGGCACCGCGAGAGCCGCATATCTTAAAAATTGTGGTTTGGTTTAGGTAGGGTATAATAAAAATTTTAAAACTAACCAGCACCAACTGCAAATTGTATCATCAGTTCAATAAAAACAAATAAGTATAACTGACAAAGTTTAGTGAACACTATTTATGTCGAATCTTAACAGCCTACCTCCACCCTTCACCACTGCCACGCAGTACATACATACACATACTAAAGGTTTTCCCGAAGAAAAACAGTAAAAATATGTATCCGGCGAACATAATCCCGATATCGCTGACAAGGAATCCAATACTATTATGTAGAAATCAAGTATGCAGTTTGAAATTGATATCAGGTAGGTAATAAGATTGCAGCGCATCGGATATCAGATGTATCCGGAAGGAAGGAAATGGCACGAAGCACGAAGCTCGCTGGTTCGGTCTACTTCACTCGCCGATCGGACAGAGATCGCCGTTTTAACCAGCAAAATGCTATAGCGTTGTTATCTTAGCGTTTTTTGTCAGATCTAGCGTTTTATAAATCGCTCACGAGAAAACAATACCTCGTATACCACAAAATACGGGATGAAAAAAGCTCTCTATAGTTACTATTAATCCATAAAAATTTTTTAACTATTAAGAGGCCATCCAAAGACTGAAACCGTACGCAGTTTA
Source organism: Rhyacophila brunnea (assembly GCF_057557595.1). Taxonomy (NCBI): domain Eukaryota; kingdom Metazoa; phylum Arthropoda; class Insecta; order Trichoptera; family Rhyacophilidae; genus Rhyacophila; species Rhyacophila brunnea. Next base: position 31,043,063 of record NW_028232893.1, on the reverse strand, counting down.
TTACCGTGTGCCATACTAAACTTATGATTTCTGTTCATGATAATAATGTATTTTCCCTAAGTTTGTAAGTGTAAGTGTATATACTATAAACGCATACGATCGGATGCTTATAATGTAATTTGTGAAATTTGTCTGACAGCCTTTTTTAATTTTGTGAAAATCTAGTATTCTTTCTGCCAATAAGCTTCTTACCCTGTCAGGCATCCTTTTATCAACAAAAATTGGTCACACTGCTGCTATTAGAAAAACGGCCGACTTACCTGCAAAAAACAGAAAAAAAATCAATCAGTTTATATTTCGGCGAAACATAATATTATCTGTGACTCGATTTGACTTGGTAATAATGATTTAAGCCTCAATTACACTGAGCTTCTTTACGAGCTGTTTGTTGGCGAATTTATAATCTGCCTGTAAAGTCGCCAACAAACAGCTCGTAAAGAAGCTCAATGTAATTGAAGCTTTAGCGACAATTCACAATTGATAGAGTTCCTGAAACTTATTTTTTTACGAAACGAGTTATAATTAAGAAGCTGCAAGAACACAACCAAATCAGTTCTGAAAGAAACATTTTCCACCGTATCTAAGATAATGAGGGACGGCAACAATTGGATGAGTAGATATAATGCTGATTGATAATAAATGGAGAATACCACTTTGATTCCAGACCATTACAACAGACAATAATTATTGACTGCACACTTCGCTGGCAGGATATATGAGCTTGGTCTTCTCGATACCGTCATGTCTAACGCGTCTATAAAATACAGGATGTAATCCACATCCTCTGTGAATGTCTTGAAATGTATACGGTCAGTCCAGCCAGTTGTTGGACGCATCTGCCCGCATGAACTATTCCACAGAAAGATTAATTTTGTTGCATTTAAAAAAATATAAGCTTTGGTATTATATTTATTAGTTAATTGTGGTCTGTACCCCCTGCTTCTCTTTCCCATGGTCACACTAAATTCAATGTATTTTAAAACTCAGAGCAATTTCTTTTATTTTGTTAACTGTCAATTCATGTATTGCATTGTATTGTTGTATTAATTTAATAAAACGCATTTTTTTGTAGTACTTATTCCACTTTTAATAAATAGATTAGGACCGGTTTCGTTCGCCTCAGAGGGACATTTTCAACTGTTGATTAGAGTTGAAAATGTCCCTCTTGAGGCGGACGAAACCGGTCCTAATATATTTATTAAAAGTGGAATAAGTACTAAAAAATGCGTTTTATTAATTAAAACAACAATTCAAAGTTTTGTTAAATTAAAACAACAATTCAGTTAGAGCACATTGAGTGCGTGGCAATCTCAGTCTTGACTCAAGACATTCCCAGTCATTAAAAATTGCTGACACGGCCGATTAAGACCGGGTGTGGTACGGATCAGTGGTCAACTAATCATTGACAAAAACGAACACGAACACAAAAACGACACAGTACGAAACAACCTATACCAATATACCAAGAAAACCACATGTCAGTGATGGTTTCAATTTCTAGCAATCAACTGGAAAAGGCCACGCAAAAAATTTTCCGACTATATTATAGTTTTCGACAGCTTCAAATAGTATACGGCAGGTAAATTCGAATCATAATAAATTCTGATTTCATGTAGCTTTCGTGTTAGCAAGCATCCAATAGGTTATACGATGGTGATTAAAATAAGACGAGAGTGAAGTCTTTGCGATGTGTGTATTGGAGCCAAGCGGCCGAGATATGCAGTAAATAAAAATAGTAGAGAGATTCTATCGTCGAACCAATTAGATTGGAAGTACATAGACGAACGCAGCGTGGAGATGCCGTAACACATCGTGGCAATAGTATGCATGCCGGCAGTAAATAGGTTAATGAATAGTAATAATTATTATTAAATTTATGTATATCAAAGCTAAATTTAGCTTAATTTTCTTCATACATGAAATAGTATCGGCATCATTCTATCCTCTATTGATGGATGAAAGCCCATCCTAGCTCCCTCCACTCTACTGCGTACATTAGTTGATCCTGCGGATTTCATGACACCTATTCGGTAGCCAAGGTGCATCTTGATTATAACGCGAGAAGATAATAAGGCGAACGAGAAAACGCGATACGCGAATGGGAACGCAGCGAGTGGACAACCGCAGCCATAAAATAGTATATTTAATATTATATACAGCGGCGATTTTCATCAACGCTGATCAAGCAATTGGTTAGTCATTTAAAAACCAGTCATTGAATTATATCATAAAAAGATGTTAGAAACTCAATACTGAACAACATCTGCTAATACAAACTTCCACCCTGCGATCTTCTTATGCCGGGTCCACACTGGCAACATGTCGCGCGACAACCTCGTTAAATTTTACGATAATTATCATAATTGCTTAAGAAATTTTACGATAATTATCATACTTATCGTAAGATTTAACGAGGTTGTCGCGCGACATGTTGCCAGTGTGGACCCGGCATTAGGTTCGGACATGGTACAATTTTTAAGTGTTTTATTTAGACATGAATTTGATCGCAATAGTATCTTTATCTTATGCCATGTCCATAGCCCCCCACAAAGGGGGAGCTGACAGGGCTCTAGCCTGGGGGCCCAGGTTTAGGAGGGCCCGGCGTGGTGGGTCGACCCGTTAAGTGAGATAAAAACACATTACTAACACACAGTTTTCTAATAGTAAAAAAAAGTAGTCTGCGGCGCTATTTCACGAGTAGAATTTTATTTTATAATTATTTTAGTGTTGTTCCTGACTAATAAAAATGACTACTTATTTGTCTAATATGGTGCATGTTGTTACTTAGCTATCACAAAAGAGGGTCGTGATCAACTTTATAATAGAATCCCGAGAGCTGACCATTCAAGTGGGTTTATTTAAAAATACCAGAAATCACTAAAAATACACAGAATACCCTTATTTTATATGAAACACTAGAATACAATTTGGGGAAAACTACTGTAAAACATTACACTGCCCTTAACCTTAGCGATAGGTTGGGGGGTCCTCCAAACATCGTGGTCTGGGGCCCCGCTTCAGGATGTGGGGGCCATGGCCATGTCCGCACCTTAGTTTGATCGTACGGAAACCACGCGGCACCAAATAATCAATAGGTACTGTAACTATACTAACACAAAACAACGTTTTATTTTCATATGCGCATTACAAGATTCTAAGAGTACAAAAAATACGTTTTATGACAATATGTAAATACCAATTGAATTGCAAATAATGCATGCACATTATTTATTCTCTATGGCATATTTACATATTTCGTTAGTGATTCTAACATAACATTACATTGCATTATGTCGCTTGATAATTTCGAAAGTTGAGCGACAAATAATAACAATCCGTAGCTTTGAACGGCTATTATTTTGGTCTCAATGAAGGTGTGGAGATAAATATTATGCATTTATTTATTCAGTATACAACCTTTCCTATGTAACATAATATATAATAGTATTTTGTTAAGCAAGACGTCATAATGGATAATCGACGGACAACACCTTCGTTGAGAGATTCAAAATAAAACCCGCCGTCTATAGCAGTGATGGCGAACCTATGATATACCTAGTATACGTTTTATAACGTTGAACTTTTTACTACACTAATACGTCTCTTTGCCTGATTACCTCGTATAAAATTAGATCAAATGATATTCACTTGTGTTAATAATATATGTAGTAATAATTAAAATAATTACAAGATAAAAAAAGTTTTTAAATTTTCTGTTGAATCATATAAACTTGACTTGACTAGCTTAAGCGATCAAAAAAATGTGTAGGTACTTGATAGAAATAATACTGAAATGTCATATTGATTTCCATAGTAATGCACGTATATATTAATAATTTAGTAGCTAGGACCCAGACCCCTAGCAACCAATATTGGTGTCGAAATAACTTTTCATACAAAACAGAATTAACTGAAAATGAATTCAATTCTACTTAAAGATGGCTAAAAGTATTAAAAAATGCATTGGCATCGTGTTCTGATATATTCTAAAAGTTTCAAATGTCTAGCTAGTCGGGAAGTTAGTTAAAAATCGATTGCAAGATTTGTACCGGACAAAGAACCACCGGACAAACAAGAATACGAGCTAAGAAAAACGTTGTAAAAATTATTTTTATAATATAAATTACATCATTTTTATCTTTGAGTATAGACAGAGTGCAACGTTATGAAGCGTATAATATCTACTAGAAACACATTACCATCTCGCACGTGAGCTCGCGGTAATTTCGCGCCTAGGGCAAACAGTGTGCAAAATTGTTTTTACTTAGTATCTATTTAAAATGTTAACAAGCACATTTAGGCAGATTTAGTTAGTAAGAGCTGCCAAAATATTTCAGTGGCACACTAAGGTCACGTCACGTGTATCACGCCACACCACCGGTGACACGCGAAAAACTTTTTTTAAATGTTTTTATGCAAAAGTTAAGTAGTTTTTTATGGGTTAGTTTACTAAAATCTATTTTTATTCAACGAATAATTCACAAGATTTAAGAATGTAACATTCTTTATTTGTACATACATACATAATTTCAAAACAACCCAGCAGTATTACTACAGAAAAAAAATCATTGAAAAAAAATCGACGTCGGGCGGTACTCGAACTTGCATCCATTGGATTCAGGACAACATGCTTTATCAATTGAGCCCTACCTAATTACGATGAAATTAACTAGAAGTATACACTAATGAAGCGCTTGTGTTGCGTTGCAGAGACACTACATGCGGTGGGCATTGCCACCTGATTCTTCAATTATCAATATTCTTCAAGATATCAGTGATTATATTGTTTTTTTAATAAGCTTGTAAATCCTCACACGCGTCTAATTGGCTCGGTGCGTAAATTAACACAACGCCAATTTTAAAATCAACAATCTGAATATAGAAAGTGACAGATAAATTGCATTTATATTAAATTTCATCCGATTGACCCGGTCGCGTGCCACCATGAGTAAGTCCATTTAGAAGTCGTGACCCAGTCATGGACCATAGTGAACGTAACGGTCCTATGAAGATGACCTTTCAATTTAAAAGTGTAGGGTTGCCACAAAAATCAAAGTGTACAATTTTTGAAGTTCTACTTCTTTTGAAGCGTTTGGTAGAGTGAAATTGAGAGCTGCACGCGCACACCGTTACGAAAGTGTGCCTCAGTAGATAGTAGAATTGTTCCGTTTTTTTTTTACTGACAATTTATTATTGTCAGTCATTTGCATTTCCTTACGTAAACAAACGATTAAACGTCAGAGTGACAGTTGTTACTTTAAAAATAAAAACAACGAGAAATAATTATATAATTTAGTAATATAAGTTAAAGTGTATAGAAATAAAACAACGGCGCTCTAATAAGCGGTCCTTTTTATTGAGTGTGTAATTTAACAAGATAATTAAGAGCCAGTCGAAGAATCCAGGTTATCATAAGTTTTGTTTTGTTACGCCAACGAAGTATAACTTCTAACACGCGTGCATAAGTACAAGCACCGATGTTTTTAAAGTAACACCACTGCAGCGACACTTCAATAGTGGTATACGAACCGCATGGTTATTACGGAAGTTAGACAGGAGGAAGTGGCGAGACCGTTATCGACTCCGCAAAATTCCGAGAGAGGGTGGAGCGTGAAAGGATGAAGTAAGGAAGAGGCTTCATTCCTTTTCTAAATCAGAAATCTGATCACTCAGGCACGCCATTCAATCGCTACAATTTGTATCTCCCAACATTCAAATTCTTTGTTTCATTTGACCAGCCCACTAAAAATGTCAGTCAGTCATAAATCAGTACAGTTTTGTGATGTTTTTTTTTTTTAATTAATACTCGAATTGATGGTGGTGCTGCATTCATACGAATCACGAAAATTCTTAAGTCACGAAATGCGGCGTCGTCCTCTGCTACGCTTACTATTGATGTTTCCTAGGATAATTTGTCACCATTTTTAATGATGTCATTTTGTCCACTAATAGTGAGGTATTACATCTCGATAGCCTCAACTCTCCGCAATATCTCATAGTTTAGCGTCCATCAGGATAATTCTGGCAGACTGAACATTAGGGCAGACAACAATTTTGTAGTAATTTTATTTTTCACACTTCTATGAATTAGATATACTATTTTTTTATATTATTACAAGCGGTGATGACGGGCGGTGACTGCGATAAAATAATAATTGAAAATCAAAAATCATTGTGACAACCCTGCTTCCGCGCCGCCTAGCGAATCGTAAATTTCGAAGAAGAAATCAAAATTAACGTCAAGCTAATCCGGCTTCGGGCGCTCGGTCAAAAAGCGACGCGTCAAATTAACCGGTCCGCGGAAAAGGCGGTCCAGGGCCGTTCTGCCGGAACCGGTCCGAATGTTTGGCATTTCGCGCATACTTCTGCCACTTACTTATTCTTGCCTCCTCGATAATTACATGTGTCAGCGAAATTATGGAAATGGACAACAGTATTAACCCACTCTTGAATTGGTAAACAAACCTCGCGAGGTGTTTTAGCGTCATTCAAAATTATTCATAACTTAATTGTAATAATCCACTTTTGATAACAATTTGCATGAATAGTCAATTTAATTTGCTACGTTGTACATAATGCGACAAAAATGAAAGGTACCTATCCAGTATCTGCATATACACAACACACAGAACCCTCTAAAGAGAACCCTCTTTAGAGTCTAAGCCAGTCTTTCTCAAAGTAGGCGATAAGGCCCACTTGTGGGCGCTGGAGGCTTTCAGGGGGGCACTAGAAGGCTCAAAGAAAATTAGGGGGCGTTAAGGAAATCTAGAGGGGCGACGGCAGACAAATTCTATCTATAAAAATCCGACGGAATCTAAACACGACACCACTTGCGATTTACTACTCTAATGCTTGGAGTCCCGTATAGACGGTTAAATTAGAGTCGCTTTCGCATGTAATAATGTGGATGCAGCTTTGTATTTCATGTACGTAGTCCACGGTTAAGTTAAAGCCGCGTTTACACGGTCCAAGTACGATCCAAGTACACTTGGACTGAGTGCCATCCAAGTGACAGCCTCATACTAATTATTCCTATCCAAGCTAACTTGGATGAGTAGGACGCGGTCCAAGTAGCTTGGATAGGAATAATTAGTATGAAGATGTCTCATAGTAGTGCACTTGGATGGCACTCGGTCCAAGTGTACTTGGATCGTACTTGGACCGTGTCAACGCGCTTTAACTAAATAATATTGTCTGTGATTGTCTGCGTCTTGGAGACCCGTATAGACGAAAAAGCTAGAGTCGCTTGCGCATGCACTAGTCTCGTTCCCGCTTTTTATTTCATGAATCTGGCATCTCCGGAAGTTGACCAAAATGGCGTTTTGATCTGTCAAAAGGTCAAAAGGTAAGTTAAAAAATATGGGGGGCACTAGATTTTTTTTAAATCCCAAAGTGGGCGGTGGTCGAAATAAGTTTGAGAACCTGTGGTCTAAACTAAATCAACGCGCCCTATCACTAGTCCCTTCACCTAAACGTACCATAGGTATCCAATATGAAGCATCAGCAGTTTTGGACACCTGTGAATGTCTCAGCGCATCTATTCTATACACAAGACTGCTATTTGCAGCTATCGAGGGTAGTATTGAGGCGGTTAATTGTTACAATAAGTTAACCGTCTGAACTGTCAAAAAGTGCTATGCTTTAACAGTACCTCTCTTGGCCGTGTTAACTTTTAGAACGAGATAGACAGTTTTCACAGTTTAGACGGCTAACTTATTATAACAATTATAATACCTCGATACGTAAATATGATAAACACCCTCGATAGCCGCGCGATAGCAACATTGCCTATATAATAGATTCGCAGGAGCAGATACCCAAGAATGAGGTTACCACGTACTTAAGTGTGCTTTGTTCACGGAGACTTAATCAAAAATAAGTGACCATGGGATAGAGGAGCACGGCGAACTAACAAAAAACAAATGATTCGAATAAATAAATATACCTAATAACATAATATTGTATATTTTGTATCAGTTGACAGTTTCCCATTGAAGCGAACGAAAGTGTTCCTAATAATTATTGTTAAAATGTGTGGAATAAGTACCTACTACATATTGTTATTTGTATTATTTTAATTAACACTTATATAGCTACATACGATTTATTCCCAATGTATAGTCAATTGCTACCCTGTGGGACGCAGCGGGTTCAAAATGAGTTGAAATTTGAGTACAAATCAAATTATTTACTTAATAAATATTGAAAAATGGCGGCCGATGTCGACAATAAAATTCATAATGCTTGCAGCATACATTAGTAAACATTAAAATATTACACAACAACAATATAACAAAATCCATTAGTTTCATACAATAGAAGCAGTAAAATTAATAACCTTTTATTAGAATGAGTAAATAATAGCATCGTGCAGGGGATTTAATGAACTTAGTGCCATACTATCTAACATCTGGAGGTCTAGAGTTAATCTGCAATTTATTTGGCATTTACTACTCTGCGATATCGATCGAAATCAAATGCCAAATTTTCAACAAAGCTCTCAACGTTAAATTAATATATATATATATTTTGTGATTTTACCGAGGCTTTAACTGCGAGTCGCTGTCATATCTCCTCTTCTCTTCTAGAAGGGGATCCGTCGATCAGGTCGTCACTCCTGTTCTGTTAAATAAATTTACAATTTTGCCTAGCTCTTCCGTCTTACCCACCGCCAGGACACCCTTCAATTCGTCGACATTCTCATAGATATCCGCAATTCGCAGCTGTACTCTGTGAAGTTCATATTTAGGGCATTGTAGTGCTATATGTACAATGTCCTCTAAAACATGACATTCATCGCAGAGCTGCGATTCGCTTCTTCCCATGAGGATATCAAATCTTTTGCCCATTGTGTGCCCTGTTCTTAGCCTCAGTATTAACTTAAGCTCATTCCTCGTCAAAGGAGACTCTACAAACCAGGGCACCTCTCGTGGTGATGGTAGATTAGACTTACTCCATTTCCCATTTTCTAATGCTGCCTATTTTATTATGTTATTGCAGTATGTCAAGCAGTGCATAGCATAGTTAAAACAAAGCGCAGTGCTACGGTAGTTCACACGCTTCAAAACCACAAGCAGTTTCAGTATTTGCATAGCAGTGGCGAGGGGTGGAGGTAGACTGTTAAGATTCTTATCTTAATAAACTTAAAATCAGTCATACTTATTTGTTACGTTACCTATTTTAATTAACTCGTGGTTGATACAAGAAATTCTTATCAAATTGCGGTAATTTTGACTATAGGTTTTTTGTGTATCAATTGTGCACTAAATACTAACCGAGTCCGGATCTCTCCAAATTGTAGTTATAACGTACTTGCACTTGCTAATAATTTAAGATATGATGCCGGTAGCTTAATTGGTAAAGCACAGTGGTTACATGGTAAATTCCAGTCATGCGTCGTATTTTTTTTCGAAAAAGATTTTTTCTAGCAGGCATATGCATTCATTTCACATTCAATATAAATAATGTTACATTCGCAAGTCTTGTGAATCATTCGTTGAATAAAAGAAATGGTTGACAATATTAAACATACATAATCTTTGAAAACACTTCTGAGAAAATATATACAAATATCAATAGAAACAATCTTTTGGAAAAAAGTAAGACACCCCGCAGGAATGCATCTCTCGGGCTTCGCGCCCACGCACATAGACCACTATGCTAAAGGTACCATACTTAATTAAGACAGATTTTAACTATAAATATAATATAAAAAGCCTTTTTATTTCTTACAAACAAAAGTAAATGACAGTTAAATGACTATATCTAATGATTATATTATATATAACCTCTGAATATATCTATTATATATATATATATATATGGTTGTATTATCTACTTATTTTCGAGTTTATATAATATTAATTATTATTATTTTTTTATATTTTTTGTATAATACATATATATACGAGGGTGGGTCAATAATTCCTTAGAAAAAAGCATTAAAACAGTTTTTATTTTTGTATTTTTTTTTTATTTCTCAACATAATCTCCTTGGAGCTCAATACACTTGGTTAGACGTTTCTCAATTTTTTTTAAACCGTCAGAAAAATAAGTTTTCGGAAGGTCCTCAAAATAAGCATTTGTCCGATCGATGACTTCTTCATTTGAAAAAAAAACGTTGTCCACTTAGCCATTTTTTTTAGTTTGGGAAAAGGAAAAAGTCACTGGCTAAATCTGGCGAATACGGTCGGTGGTCGACCAATTCGAACTTCAATTCTTCAATTTTAGCCATTGATCGTAAACATGTGTGAACACGGGCATTGTCCTGATGAAAGAGGATTTTTTTCCTGTTTAAATGAGGCCGTTTTTCTTCAATTTCGTTTTTTAGCTGGTCCAATAAAGATGCATAATAATCCCCTGTTATTGTTTTTCCTTTTTCCAAATAGTCAACGAAAATAATTCCACGTGCATCCCAAAATACAGTAGCCATAACCTTACCAGCTGATTTTACGGTTTTCGCCTTCTTTGGACATGGTTCGCCTTTCGCAATCCACTGCTTTGACTGTTCTTTCGTCTCGGGAGTATAGTGGTGTATCCATGTTTCATCTACAGTCACAAAGCGACGAAAAAATTCATCCGGATTGCGTTGCATGAGCGACAACAGGGCTTTAGAGGCCACCACCCTATTGCGTTTATTGTCGACTGTGAGCAAACGCGGCACCCATCTTGCAGAAACTTTTTTCATGCCCAATTTGTCATGTAAAATAGAAATGACGCTACCTTTTGAGATCCCTGTAACCTCAATTATCTCACTCAACTTTAATCTTCGGTCACTTAATACCATATCGTGGATTTTATTGATCATTTCTGGTGTAGTCACCTCTACAGGACGTCCTGAGCGTGGTTCATCCTTTGTTGATGTACGACCACGTTTAAATTCATTTAACCAGTTATAAATAGTTGCAAGTGAAGGAGCAGATATGCCGTGAACTAAATCCAACTCATTTTTTATTTCCTTTGCTGTTAACCCTTTTATATTAAAATGTTTAATAACAGCTCTAAACTCAATTTTCTCCATTTTTGTAAACAAGCAAATTTTTTTTTTAAATGTACGAAAATAAAAAACAACAACCCGACCAATCTGATTGAAACTCCGCAGCATACTGAATCGGTAGTGCCGCTGCATGAAAACAAACCGCTTACAGTACTAGTCGCGCCACCTGTTGGCTTTTCTAAGGACTTATTGACCCACCCTCGTATTAAGATTTTTTTTTGTATATAATACTATTAGATAATGTTTATGAATTGAAAAATGGTAAGTATTTAGTTTGTTTAGTTTGTAGGCCTCCTCCAAAGTGTTAATCTCTGGCCTCTCTGGTTTCTTTCTCCAAACCCGTTTGATTTCGTAGCTAAGTATTCGTCTTTCTGGGTTGGCTTATTTTTGCATTTAGGTCGCCCATTTTGACTAATGGCTCTTAATAATACTCCCTGAAGCGTTTTCTAAATAGAGCTACTATCAACTTTTGTTTTTATAATAAAAGTAGGTATTACTTTAACAATTAATAATTATTATTAACGTCTTTTTTCGGGGTGTCTTACTTTTTTCAAAAATATTTTTTCTATTGGTTTTAATATACCTATTGTGTTTTCAAAAATTATGTATGTTCAATAATTAGAATGCTACATTCTTAAATCTTGTCGATTATTGGTTGAATAAAAAAGTAATTAATTAAAAATTATTAGCAACTTCAAGGTAGCTAAAACAGCAAAATATAATAAAATAAAAGAAATGGGTTATATTATTATATTAATCTACATAATATCCTCGGCAAATCGAAGAAGTTGCACGACTTTATTATATACACCGTTTACTTACATAAGAGTGGAGCAAGTTTGTGAGAAAAGTGTAGGAAATATTACTTTTTATTTACATGACTTAGAGCGCAGACACACGGAATTGCAGTCGACTGCCCGTGTGCCTGCGTCCTTATGAAGGAAATTCAACAAAGCCCTGCGGTAATGTACTGCGATAGATCATAATATATTGACCATTCCATATAATGAACATTGTGTCACTGTAGCTAGGTGCCCAGTATAAAACAGATGTCTTAGAAATTAATAGAGGCAGCCAGTCGTGTGCAGTCACTTATAATCGTCATTATTTCAGTCGTCAAGGCAATAATTATTTTAGTACCGGACTAATAGTGAAAGTAACTACTTCAAAGTGAAAGAGAGATCATTTGAAACCTTCAGTAAAGCTGTGTTCACCATTATTTATGGTCATCATCATTCTAACAAATTCTAAACAAATTCTGGAACAAGGTTTACGTCTTTAGTGTGGAGAAATATGGAATAAACTTAAACACGTATTGTTGAAGAATATGCTATTTTAAATAATTGCGTCTGTTTGGGTAATTATATGCATTAAGCGTTGTCACGTAGACAAAACGCGAGTTAAATATTGGTAACATTTGGAGAGACTCAGAGCGCAATTAATGACTTTCCCCCCTTTAAGTTGTAGATTCAATTGATATTTTTTTTTGTTTTTGACTCGTTTGAAAAAGAAATAGTACAATATTATTGTTATGTCCGCGATCGACCAAAAATGCCTTTGCGATCGACGCACTGGCCATCCCTGGTATAAGTGAACGTGTCTTGAGAGAATTCATCCGCATGTAAGAAACGTGTCATGACTTACCACTACCTCGTACAGAGATCCTAACTCTTAATATCTACCGTTCATTTAAAAGTGACATCAAGGCTTAACCATAACCCGAAATTGCATGGTATTCCCTTTCAGCAACAAACTGTCTTATTCTTTATGTTGTGTCATTGAAATTTTATTTAAAAACTTGCAGTACTTTGCAGTATACGAAGTGTGCTGTCAAAATAGTTTCTAGTATTTATTCACAGGTGCTATCATTAATTTATTAAGTGTTGCCATCATGCATTTAAGGGTTAAGGTGGCACTATTAAAAAACAATACTATAATGTTAAATAGCCACCGCTACAAGCTAAGTATTTGGTAATAAACAAGATAATATACCTACTAAGAGCATAATTATATATATATAAACAATTCTGAGGAATACATAATATGATTATATACCTAATAGTATGGCCATTACGTGATTTTTTGCCACTTGAATTCATTCGAAAGACGTATCCACAACAGCATCACCGCATTCAACGCACGCCTTACAAAAAATCAATCTGTGTAAATTGCGCAGTCGCTTTCAACCATCGGCAAACGACTCAGATATTGGCAACAAATACAAAATAATATCAAACTAAAAATCGTTTAGAATGTAAGATAACTACATTCTCATTCAATCAATATGGACAATTATAATCGAAGAACATGTTACTTAAATAAATATAAAGTTACAAAATAATTTACCCACAGATGGTGCTGGTAAGTTTTTGAAATTCAATTAAACCAAACCATCATAGTGGAGGTAGGCTGTGGAGATTCGTCAAAAATAGTGTACACTTTTGTCAGCCATACTTAAATTTTGTCACTGAAATAAGAGTACAAATGCAGATGGTGTTGGTTAGTTTTTCTTTTAATTCATGTTACCCTTACCTAAAGTTATTATACTTAGATCTATAAAATATCTAAAATTATGTCATTAAATCGTAGGTACGAATATGTTTTGAGTATTATCTATTATGATTTGGCTGACGCTGGGCTTAATTAAATTTTAAAAACTAACCAACACTATCTGCAGTTTGTAGTCTTAGTTTTATTAAAACAAATACCTAAGACTAACAAAGTTTAGTGCACACTATTTATGTCGGATCTCAACAGCCTATCTCCACCCTTCGTCACTGCTGTTTCTTAAGGGTCGTCAAAATAAGTACATATATCAAGTCCTTGGGAAGTTGCTCCTGGGACACTTTCTTCGCAAATTTGAAGAGCGCATGACGTTCGTTACGCCACGGTATACGCCTGCATAACGGGTGTGGAGACGCGGCGGATGGTAGAGGGAAAAGCAAGTAATAATATATTTTATAAATTCATTAAAAATGTTAAATTCTAATGTGAAAAAAGACAAGGTATCATATTGATATATACCTACGTCTTTTTCTACAAAGTCAATAGATTATCTAGGGCTAGGCTATGCTCACAAAGATTGGTAGGTACCTACCCTTAATTCTTCGTTTTCGACCTTCACACAGCACTCCGTCTCTAAAATTATAAAAGTCGCCAGAGCGGCTTTCGTGACTCGACGATTCAATATCTAGTTGGCAATCGCTGTGACGTCTAATCCATCGCAAGCGATATTGCCCAATGGTAATTGAGAATCGTACACAAAATGTAAACCGAGTGCAGATGAAGAAGACTCGCGTCGAGTCCACATAAGGCCTCGCACACACACACATCTCATTACAATGTTGCAATATCCACTTTAAACTATTTGGGATGTTACAACACTTTTTATAAAATAAACAATTTACCGAAGCGCGGAGTACCTACGAAAACGGTTAATAGCATTATAGAAACGTGTTTACGCACTGCAATCATCGTTTTAACACGTTTATGATAGATGATATTAGTAATTAGCATTAATATTACATTAAAAACACAACGTAGAAAAAAATCGTGAAACAAGATAGTTGTTGATTGAACAAACTCGTGAATGACGCTATATGTCTTCAATACCAACGATTTTCATTACACAGAGCCCTAAAATACTAGATATTGGGATGGGTTTATCCAAGTCTGTAATCAAACCACAAATAACTACCCTTTACTATTATGAGTAAATTTTAATTTGTAATGGAAAATTTGACGGATACTATGTTACTATATAATGTTATACTTGAGGCAGTAGTGAAGGATGGAGGTAAGCTGTTCAGATTCGAAATAAATAGTGCACACTAAACTTCATCATTCAAACGTATTGGTTTTCATTGAACTAATACTACAGTCAACAGTGTGTAGATAGTTTTCGAATTCAATTAAACCTTGCCTAATCCAAGACATGGACTTGAGTCACGGATACCGAGAAGATCCTCGAAGGAAACCCAGGGGGGAAAAGGCCAACGGGAAAGCCACGCACACGATGGGGTGATAAAATTACAAAAGATGCCCATCAGCTGCTAAAAATCGGAAACTGGAAAAGACGTGCGGAGGACCGGTCCGGCTGGAGGACGGCGGTGGAGGGGGCCAGGGTTCGACTTGAGCTGTAGCGCCATCGAAGAAGGAGAATCCAAGACATAGGTAGTAGATAAAAATCAAAAAATATTCGTTTATCTATAAAATATCTAAAATGATGTATGGCTTAATGGCATAGAAGAATATTTTTATCAATTATGGTTTGCTTTAGGCAGAGCTTAAGGGGGGACATGCTCAGCGTATGTCAAAATGGAGCTTTTATGTTATTTTCCAAGCATGATCCTGGACATTCCTCAAACGTTGTAGATAATCTATTTACATAATTTTGAACGCGCGTTAACATGATCTTACTCCCTACTTCATTTATCGTTTGTCAATTTATGGCTACGGCCGTATGTTGTAGCTTAACCACTGGGGAAAGCCTAAAGAAATGGCGTATTTCAAAAAAACACTACCATATTCTTAGGTCAATGATTATTACAAAGCAATCATTATTCATGGGATGTTTATTACACTTGAATGGTCAAAGACATAGCTTATAATTAGTATCTTTAGAATTATCTTCAAATGTGTTAATCTTGCCCATTTTTTTAATAATAAAATGCCTAATTCTTGTCAAATTTGGGATCACAGAGATTATCAATATAATTTTTTATCGTAAATATTTCACTATAATAATGTCGACATAAATTTTACTAATGGTTTTATAAATGCTTTTAAAAATTAATAAATATAAAAAATCTTAACACCACTTCACATGGACGTACTGAAATATGACTATATTCTAAAACATTAGAGCGAGAGGTAAAACAAATACGAATGACTGGAAAAGTGTGCACTATTTTTGTCGGATCGCCCATAGCATACCCAAACTATTATGGTTTGGTTTAGGCAGGGTTTAATTGATTTTTAAAAACTAACCAGCACCATATGAAAAATGTATTCTTAGTTCAATGAAAACAAATAAGTATGACTGACAAAGTTTAGTGGACCATTTATGTCAAATTTTACTCTCCGCCTCCCGCAACTGATTTGAAGCATACTTAATTTAGTGATATTTGACGGTCACCATACAAAAATCAATTATAAATATTCAACAATTAAATCAATACTAAAAATACAGGGTGACCGCGCGCACCTGTGCAGACCGGGTCCTCCAAAACCACATGCGACTTAGCCGTGACAGTGTGACTGAGTGACCTGGAAGATAAGGCAGGCGCAAAAGACCGAGGTCAATAAATCGTCCGATGTGTCTATGCTCTGCTACTGACCAACGGACGATCAACGAACGAATAAAAAAATCGAGCTCTCAAAAGTCAAAAGTTGTGATTATCGTAGTGTCGTCCAATAAGCTTGATTTTTTTGTTTTGTTATTTACATGTAGATTTGCATAACATAATAATAATATTATGTCAGTGAAAACACAAGTTGTACGTATTATTTTAAGAATTTCAAAATTCGAAGTTGCTAAATCTCTCATATTCTAATATGTAAATAAACAAATTAATCAATAAAAAGGTTTAACACAGTTACCGGGTTTCGTTTGGTCCGAATGATTGCGTATTAATGTCAAATTGAACTTATGTAGTGGTTAACGGACGAATACACGGCGAGTAAAATATCAAACATGTTTGAAATCTAACGAACATGGTCTGCAAACTTAAGTACTTACACAGATTTGGGGTGCTCCATGCAAAAAAAAAGTCAGAAGACTGTAAATCGCCTGATGCCAATGAGGCCGTGCCAATGGAGAACAGGCATAAAAGTGCGGGACTTCTTCTGATTGATCACTGACAATGTTAGAACCAGGAAATTCTAAGTAGGTACACCCTACCCACCGTTGACAGACGTCCCGATTTTTGAGGGACGTCCCGCTTTTTAGGAAAAAATAGATTGTCCGACGCGGGACACCTAAATTCACAATTAATCAACAAATACATACAAATAATTCTGAAAACACGCATGAGAAAATATAGCCAATAGAAAAAATCTTTTTTGAAAAAAGTAAAACACCCGGCAGGATCGAACCTGCGTCTCTTGACTATCGCGCCCTGTGCATTACCACTATGCTACGACTGTCATGCTTAATTGCGATAAATTTTAACTATTGGCCTTTTTAATACCTGCTCATAAGCGCTCTTATTCTGGTACATTTTTTAAATCTTGTGAATTATTCGTTGCATAAAAGAAATAGTTAATTAAAAATGCAAATGAAATGTTTAGGTTAAGACAAAATACACAGCTATGTTTCATAACCATGAAGAACGAAATAAGTTTCCAAAGTATAGAGAATGCGGTATCTATATTAAATTTGACTGGGGAAGTAGATATGGCCCTGATGTATGAATACTTTAACTCGCTGAAACCTTCAATTATGTGATTGTGAAAAATTCGATAATCAGCTGCACAGAAATGACATCAGTTATTCAAGTTATTCCCGGAAAAAGATAAAAATATTTTCATGCCAATTTCATTTATTTTTACCAACATTTAATTGCTCTACCGAACGGGTATTTTCTCAGATGAATTTTTAATGGTCAAATGCAAGAAACATACGTTTTATTGAGTCGATGAAATCTGAATTACTTGTTCAATTTAACATGATATACCTACTCATGTGCTGAATTTTACCAATACATTAAGCAGCAGAAAGAAACTCTTCGGGAAGAAAAATCTTCAGCCAAGTACAAATAGGTAAGTGTAGGGGAAAAATATTGTTTAATATCAAGTATTATTTTGATAGTTAAAGAGTTTTGTAGTTTGTGTTGTAGGTATCATTAATTTATACTTATTGATATTAAGTATAGATATAAATAATATTGTACTATGCGTTTTTTAGATTGTCCCGCTTTTTGCTCCTAAATCTCGATTTTTTTTTGATTTCACATGGTAAAACTCCTGATTCTGTAAAATAGTTATCTGGCAATACAATACCTCTATGGGTAACACTGACCCTACCCATCGAACAACAACCACTAAGCATTACAATCCATTTAAATTATCGCCATATTATTTAAACACTGTACCTACATAAATGTCAATTAAGAGATTTTTGTGTATTTGTCTCGCAAAAATAGGCGATAATAATTAATTAAATAAGTAAGTAGGTAGACACCAAACGAATTTTCAGATAATTTGTATCTAAAAATGAAAGAGTAGGTACAGCATTCTAAGACTGATTCAGGGCAGCAATTTGGCTAGGGACTTCACTGATTCAAGTGTTTGGGTTAATATCTTGCTTAGATCTTACTTAGCAAACAATAAAAATTGTGACAGTTTACTGTGTTAATTGAGAAAAATATGACAGATCTAACATCGGATTTGTAGAAAACAGAAAGAAAACACGGTGAAATAACGAAGAACCGCGAAAGTCACAGGCAAACAATAGTTAGTAAAGTGTGACATTACACAAAACCATCGCAAATAACTCTCAGTCACAGATTCAGTTTAATATGCAAAAGGTTACGAAAAAAAGTGTGGAACAGGCCCAAGTGAAACAGAATGAAAAAAAACTTTGACCTGATATCGCAACCAAGCCGCGCGCGAGGGTTACATAATCACGATTGATAGTGAGACTCACAGGTATGCTGATAAGTATGCCAATAATACATTTACACATTTTTTTAAATTCAATTCAAACAAAATTAACTGAGATTTGAGAAATCAAAATGCAGGAGACGACGCCCTGTGTGGATTCTACATAAATATTTCGATTCCAAGTAGACTTGCATGCGAATTATCTCATGGTGTAGTTTAAATACCAGTGGCGTGGTTGTGAACCACGCTTAGCGGTGTCGTCGGGCCGCGTCTTGCCAAACCGTACTTATCGGGAAGCAAGGCAGAGGCGATTTTGGCGCCTGCATCGATGTAGCTTTTGGCAACCGCATTCGAGCATCGCTCATAAAGACTACATCTCCAAACACTACGTATTGGAACTCTACTCTGTATATTATCGTCTTTGGCGCAAACGCTGCTACGCCCTCATATCGTATCTAAAGTTACTCTAAAGTACAACAGTAACGATGTGTATCTATATGTCAGCGTTGCCAGATAATTATTTTACCAAATCTGCATTTTTACCATGCGAAATATAAAAAAATCGGGATATAGAAGTAAAAAGCGGGACAACCTTTCGAATTTTAAAATGAGGTCTCGAAACAGTTCAAATCAGTCATACAATAAAAATTATTTAAAAAATCCCAAAACATGTGTATTTCTCACAAATTTACTACATATTATGAAATATTACCCAAAGCATAATGAAATTCTTGAAATTAATATCAGAGAGATTTATAACATAACATACTTATATATATAATAGTGTACACCATGGCTCCCACAAGGGGGGCTGACAGGGCTCTAGCCTGGGGGGCGGCGTGGTCAGTTAAGTGAGATGTACATACACCACAAAACTTTAATAGTAAAAAAAAATCGCCTACAGTGCTTTTATAATATATAAATAATATGTTTATATAATGTGCGATCCAATTTGACGTGATATGAAGATTTGTATAGTTAAAAGTTAAATGATAATTCATGTGTAGAATTTTATTTTATAATTATTTTTAGTGAGTTTCTTGACCATAAAAATGGCTATTTATCCAATATGTCGAAGGTTGGCGCATATTATTTGGCCACCACAAAGGGGGTCTCAATAAGTGCTTCATAATATTATGATGCTAAGTGTCGACAACTTAATGAATCAACTGCATTTATTTAAAAATACAAAAATCGCTAAAAATACACGAAACACCCTTAATTTGACCTCAGGAACCGTGGGGTTCCTCGGAATACCATTTGGGGACCACTAATGTAAAAAATCAAACTACCATTCATCTTAACGATAGGTAAGGGGGGCACCAAACATCCTGGTCTGGGGCCCGCTTTCGGATGTGGAGACCATGGTGTACACATATTATTGCACGTCTATGTGTGGTTCATTTTCGTATGATAGTACTCACACATTCAAAACCCTGCGTCAAAATGTACTTGTATCGGGGTATAGCCTATTGGAATTCTATTTATTAATCTGTTCTGCGACTTTACCCCTCCGCCGAAACCGAAGAGGCGCTGCAGTGCACGCCGATGCGCGGGAAGAATACAAAAGCGGTGCAAATGTCAGACGCCGGAGCAGTAAATAACTCTCGAGTTGCACACTGCCAGCGAGTCTCAACGATCAATATAAATCTCGTACCTATTGCAAGACGATATTCAATTTGAAACTCACTCACTCACTTTTATGATAAGTAGGTACAGAATTGCAATGCAGAGCACAAAAAAAATGTCAGAGTTCATTTGAAGAATTGGCACAGTATTATAGCCGAATAAATACTCTGTCAAAAAAATAGACTTCTTAATTCACCGACGTCTAACAGACGTAATTATGAAATACCTATGCAATGTTACCTATATTTTATTTTATTACTTGCTGCGCGAAATAAATTATTTGAACACGGTAAAGTTTTAAACGATTTTTTTCGAGTTGCAAGATACTATAACACAGTGGCGAAGGGTGGATTTAGGCTGTTAAGATTTTCCATAAATAGTGCACATTAAACTTTGTCAGTCATACTTATTTGTTTTCAATGAAATAAGACTACAATTTACAGAAATGGTGTTGGTTAGTAAAGTTATTAAAATTCAAAAGTGTAATTGAATTTTAAAAACTGACAAACACCATCTGCAATTTATATTCTTGTAATTTTAGTAAAATGCAAGCATATACATTTGACTGACAACGTGTAGTGTGCACTATTTATGTCGGATCTCAACAGCCTACCTCCACCCTTCGCCACTGCTGGGGGTAGTCTTCACTCTGCCCTGAAAGAAGCAGATGACCGAGACGGGTAGAATCTTGGCCGCTCAGAAGACGACAAAATTTCAGAGTGGCCATGACCCTCAGCCATGAGAGAACGATCAAGAAGAAGGTCATGTACCTACTTGGAAATTGAATTTATTATCCAATTTAAGTTTTGTAAAATTCTATTTGAGTAATTTTTGGCGGGTTTCGCCTTTCGGCATAAAGGTATGCGCGAACTCGTTTCTAAGCATGATATCACGGTTTAAATAAATATCTGTCAACGTTCGCGTGCGCATAATACACATTAGCGCATCTATTCTATACAGAAGACTGCTATCGGCCGCTATTGGGAGCTATCTAATATAGCTGTATATTGAAGTATCAATTATCGTAACAATATTACAATAAGAGTTATAATTGTTACAATAAGTGCTATAGTTTAACAGCACCTCTCATGGGTGTGCAAATTTTTAGAGCGAGATAGACGGTTTTGCCCGTTTAGACGGCTAATTTATTGTAAAAACAATTATAATACTTCGATACAAACAAATGAAAACCTACCCTCGGTAGCTGTTGATAGCAGTCTTGTGTATAAATAGATGCGCAGATCGGTCAACGCGGTCATTAAAATTTGGTAGTTAAAGTATATTATTTTCTTTAATGTAACTACCGTAAAATTTATTTTATTGCAACAAAAAATTACAGTACCTAAATAAAAACATAATAGTATACTTATATCATAGCAATAAAAGTTTATTCCTAACTCCGAGTAAGTACCTAACTGTTCATTTATTAGAAAGGTTAATAATGGCTAATAAAATAAATTACTCGGGCAATAGCAGTTTTAATTTTAATAATATTTCGAGGTATACCTATCCATTAATATTTTTAATGTTCAAATCATGCTACCAGCTACCAATACAAGAATTCGTGAACCTATGGCACGCGTGCCAGAAGCGACACGTACGAAAATGTACCCGGAACGTTAACAATTAACAAATTCATTTTTTATGCGTAGTATTTCCAGATAAAAGATCACGTCACATGTGAAAATGCAGAGAGCTGGAACGGCCACGTGTATAGAATGTCGGAGGATTTGCCAGCAAGGCGAGCTATGTATTCACAGCAGCAGGTGATTTAAGAATGCTCGATCAAAATTAATGTCGGCGCTGGATCGTCCAGGATCTTCCAGGATGGAGGAAGTTTTTGAAGGAGTCCCAAGAAGAAAGATGATGATTTACAGATTCTTCATTTATATTTAATCTTTCCGTAAATCCATAGGTGTATTTTTAAACCAAAAAAAAATATTATCATTGGAGGTTATGCTTGTCATTGGTTGCAATAATTATTAGATCCTGCTGGTTTTAGCCGTAGAAGACATGGCTAGTGGAAATAATATTTTTTTAAAAAAACAGAATCAAGCAGTAGACACGTCAGTGTCGAAAAATAATATTTGGGAAATTTTGGCACACGCACGTAAAAATGTTCACCAACCCTGACCCAGACGGTTCATAATAGTAGGTAGGTACCCAATGTTAAAACGTATATTTTGACAACAAATTAATTTGGCTAATCTGTAATCAAATGCATTGCGAAAAATCGGCAATAATTGGGGTGCCGAAATGACAATGGATTTTTTTATATCATAATTATTTTAATACTGTTTCGTTCAAAAGGGTTTAGTTTTAGAACAACACACCGTTAAAATGGGTCATAGTGAGAAATATTGCGTGTATTTACAAAACATTATTAATAGAATCTAACGTCCCTAAAATGTTCTCTTGATAAAGTGGACGTTGGTAAACAGAAAACGAGAACAACGTCAATTTTATTGTCGACGTATCTAAGCGTAGTGACATCAACGCATGGACAAGCTACAAACCTTTACTTTTAAATTCCGAGTTTTAGACGCAAATGTTCCTAATACCCGGGCACCATTGGAACTCAAATCAGACGATTTACACTTTACACTCTTTACAGTCTACGGACTCTTTTCCCGAGGAGTACCTAAATCTGCGAACTTTTAAGTCCGCAGACCAGATTCGTTAGATTTCTAACATGTTTGATATTTTACTCTCTGTGTTACCGGAATTCGTCCGTCAATCACTACGTAAATTTAATTTGACATTAAAACGCAATCATTCGGAGCGAAAATAAACCAGTCATAGTTATAAACATTTTTATTAAAATAAACTAACTGACATGAAGAAATCGTTTATTTAAATCGGGTCGTGAAAGAAAACAAATGATAGGATACGTTCATAATAGTTTGACAGATGCTTACAGTGCAGTAGGTACTAGCATATTACCTAATTTAACGATATTAAGATTGGAAAGGTGAATGTTGAGCATAACGCGTCAATATCATAAAATAAATCAAGCGGGCTGGACATGTCGCTTTCCGAGTGGACAACCGCGTCATACAGCGGGCACTAAACGTCCACAGGGACGTTCTAATACCCAGCTGGATGGACAAACTCAAAAATTTCGGTGGATGTAGGTACATGGCAATGAAGAATTAGGGACGAGAATGGTGGAAGGAGATAGGGGAGGCTTTCATCCAACACTGGATCGACATATTATATGTAATATTCGAAATAGATCGATATATTATAAGTAGGTATGTAATATTGTGTTTTATTTTAACTATTAATATGTACCAAACTCATAGCTCATGTACACGTGTGTGGATTTACTTGCACCAATAGTGTGTATTTTAAACTATCGCGATAATAACTGTTTACATGTAAAAGTGCTGACTGTCTCGCCAATATCATTCTTCAAGAGTAAGCGAGACGCGATGTTGTCATTTTATCGTACTATTATTGACAGTCGTGAAAATCGGTTAACGTCAAAATACGTCGAAAAAATTCAAACTGTCGCGTGAAAATTCAGAAGCTTCCGAAGTTTTATGATTCGTTCTTGCAACTTGCATGATAATACATGTTTACACGTGCACTTTTTTGTTATGGTCGCGATAATACGTACCTACTATCAGCAGAAAATCCATGCACGTGTAAATGGGGTATTACACTCATTTTTTATGTTTAAAAAAAATACAACTTGGGGTCATAAAAAGGCATCATTGCTGTAACATAGGTGATTTGCATTCACATCAAGCGAGCGAGGTAGTCGGTACTGACGAGGTTTGATGGATGCAGATTTATGCAGTTTTTGCAGACTTTCGCTTGCTTTTTTCATGCAAATAAAACGATCATTATTACACAATGAGGTTCGCTCAAAATGCAAATCGACCGCGTCTGGATGTGCATTTTAAACGCTTGATTGGGTATGCGCTCATCTCCTTGGGGGCATCATCAAACTTAAGGTTGGCCACTGGTCGCAAAATGATCCGTATTACATTGGCCGACACAAATGCACTAGGTAGGTATCTACATCTACCTACATTGTAAGAATTTATGAAATCGTTTCAATCAATCATTTTTCCACTATCGCGCTGGAACAATCTTTTTTGGTTATATAACGTTTTCTTTTTCTTGTGAAATCATAGGGTTTTTAAAAGTCATATTGTCATACCGACTCAGTTATTAATTTATTATGCCATCATTATTTTAAAAGAGAAAATATCGCAGTCATAATTACTAAATGGAACAAAATAACTACATTATTATAATTATTTTCATTTATCTCTGTAACTGATGAGCAGTCTATTTCTGACGCACGTAAATTTGCATGCGAAAGAATGTGCGTCTTTGTTGCGCGATCGACGGCGCCACATCCTTCTAATGCGCGCTGCACTTAATCGCATGCGCGTTTTTGGGCGCGAGTAACAAGTTGCGCGTTCTCCAAGTACATGCGACCCAATTCAGCTGTCCACAAGCACTCGGTCGTGACGACTGTCGCGCGACAATCGCCTGCAAGCGTTAAAGTGCGGCCACACCGAAAACAAGTCGCGCGACAACTCGTTAAATTTTACGATAAGCATGATAATTATCGTAAAATTTCTTAAGCAATTATGATAATAATCGTAAAATTTAACGAGTTGTCGCGCGACTTGTTGCCGGTGTGGACCAGGCATTAGACTCTGGACGATCGCGGCCTTTACAGCCATTATAAAATGAATGGCGACCGCTTGGCGCTCGAATGCGAGACTTTTTATTGCTCAATTTCAAATTCAATTTATTTTTAACATATTGTGGACATTACAAATTATAAGTTTAAGACGTTCACAACATGACATATAGAAACAAAGAAGTATACTTAAAACAGTAAGTGTTACATAAAAAAAGAGATAGGTACATAGTATGTTATTAAACAGTAGAAATATGTACATGCGAAAATATTAATTAGATAGGTACAAGGAAGTACACCGGATGAGTTAAGCAGACCCTATTTTAAAAATTTATAAAACAACGTCCACCTATACTCATCCTCACGTAGGTGGAATATATCAACACCCGAAGCAATTTCGTTGAACATAGTTATCGCCCTCCCAATTGGCATTACCAGTGGCAGGTTGGTTCTGCACCTTGGGAGAATAAACTTTCGTGTTCTTAAACTTGAATGTTCTCTATTTCTAAGATAGTTATCAGGGACACACAGGTCAACACTGCCCAGAATGGCAGAGTTCTCATTTATACCTCGTATAAGTCGAAAAAAATACGTAGCCAAATAAAGATTTCTTCTAAATTGCAAACTGCAGTATGTAAGCATGCCTACGAGAAAGTCAGTTGGATAAAGCCACGGATAGTATCCGTACAACCTCAAATAAAGGAGTCTCAAGAATTTCTTCTGAACCCTCTCCACCATAAGGCTACACTTCAACTGATGCGGGGCCCAAACAATAGACCCACTCTCAAGTCTGCTTCGAACTAAAGAATTAAATAAAAGTTTTAATACCGTAAAATCCGAAAAGACCCGGGAAGTACGCATGACGAAGCCCAACATTTTAAGCGCTTTGTTACTACTATCTCTTAACAGCCCGTCTCTTAGTTGTGTTAGCTTTTTGAGCGAGATAGACGGTTTTGACAGTTTAGTTTATACGTTATTGTAACAATAATTAACCGCCTCAATACACAAATATGATAAAAGTGATAGTCGATAGCCGCCTTGTGTATAGAATAGACCCACTGGTATATTGTGTTAACCCTACCCCCTCCAGCAGCTTAAATAAATAATATATGGATTCTTTTCAAAATGGACGCCTACAAACAGCTGACGAAGGAATGAATTTAGTTCAGTGTGAGTCGAGCGCGTAAGTAAAGTAAATAGACGGGAATTTTAATACAAAAATATTGATGATATAACAATAAATATGTTCATATATTCAACACACTGTATAACAAAGACGCAAATATACCTACAGGGCCGGACAATGTATACATAGCATTCGTAAATAGTTGATTTATTATATTTATATTACTGTATCATATCGATCCACTGCAGCGGCGGTTTTATATGAGTAGGGCCCGAGATATCAATAGATTTATTGCTCCCCAATTGCGAAAACATTGTCTACGCGATAATCAGCGATTAGGTGTTTAAAATACAATTTTGTTTGTGTTAGCGTAGGCATGTCCAACTTCAAATAGGCTGCGATCCACTATTTATTATTAGAAAATTTGCTGTGATTGTCATTCTTTAAGTTTAAAAAAATGTAACAGGTATATTTAGCGGAACAAGTCGGTCAACGGGAAGCCAGGCGGGAACCGCACTAATTTTCATAGAAGATTTTAGCAAAATTCAAGAATGAAAACCTAACCTAATCTAACCTAACAAATAATCGAGTATATCGGCTATTTTCAAAATTCGTTTACCGCTGGATTCCCGTAAACCGACAAGAACCTATTTAGCTGCAGAGTTCAATGAGTAGGATTTAGTATTACATAAATTCAAGATGAGCGATATGAGCACGTGGCAGCGTACGCGCCAAATGCGTAGCCAAATAAACAAGTAGGGTTCGATGTATCGATGTAGGTGCGAAAATTGCCTTTGCCTACAGAACATGATAATAAATAGAATACCGATAGGCTGTATTCAATACGCCGCATCTTGATGCAGGGTTTTGAATGTGTGAGTGTCCTACGAAAATGAAGCACGCATTATGCATGTGCAATAGTGTGTGTAATACATCAACATTAAATGAGCGTAAATGCATAAACCGAGAGCAGTTTTCAGTATTCGGCGTAAAACGTATTCTTGACACGTGTGTAAGTTTAACCCGTATTCTTCTTTACTCGAGTCGGTTACCTGCTATCGCCTTACCCCTTATGTATTTCAGTTCCCATTATTTGTGAGTTCCCTGCCTTTGCCTCTCTGATAACAAGAGTTTGGCAAGACGCTACCGGCTGTGGTATAACAAGAAACGGATCTCGACTGCGGAGAATACGGTATAAACTTAAAAGATAAATAATAATATAATAAAATACGTATAAACTTGTTAAAAATTATGTTATTAAGTTTATCTCATAAATATTACGCGCATTCACTATTTCGATCAATAGATGTACCTGTACATTTGATCTACGGCAAATGGTGAAATGGCAAAACGGTACTACCTACCATAAAGCAGATTAATAAATAAAAATTTGAAGCCAATCAATCGTTATAGACCCAATAATTTGAAGCGAAATTTACTTTTTGACTTAATATAGCGGTCAGGCCGTAAACTCATGAAATACACAGTCTACGGAATGACCTCAAATATTCCGGTAGATATCTATTGTATTAGTGCGTTTTTAATAGCTGATACAAAATAATACAATACTGATAACAATCATATAAAAATTAAACTCATATAAAGCAACAGACAATAATTTATGGTTATAGGTACCTATATAAGAATTACTAATGCGACTCTGTGCTCATGTAACAGAGGCGTGCAGTGCAGGCGCTGTTGCGAAAAAAGCAACAATCGCGCGTAACTCACCGCGTTGCCAAGCAAAAAGCGTGAAGCGGGATTCGAACCCGGCACAAGCTCGCGTGCGAAGCCGCTAGGAAATCGAATCTCACACGAGTGAGTTAGCCTAATTTTTAAACCAGATATTTATTATGCATTAAAATCACGATTAAATCAATAACATCTGCAGAAATATGATATAAAAATTAAAATATTACTTAATGTTGTTTATTTCCAATTATTGAATACTCTTGGTGAAAATCAATGACTCTCACGACCGGGATCTAGCCAGGGCCGGCCTGTGGGTACGGCGACGCAAACGAATACCCAGATCGTTGATATTTACAAGTAACGCAATTTAGAAAGGGCTTCAGAGAGTTTTGTAAAAACAATTAATTAAATTCGTCGCAATTAGATAAGACACGTATAGCTTAGTGTTCAGAGCACACGCGGGCGAATCCCGAGGGGCGCAGGTACCATTGCTCGATACGTATCGTATTTTTTACAAAAAGATTTTTTCTAGTGGTTATTATACATATATATTATATATATATACGTTTCTCAGAAGTGTTTTGGAAATTGTGTGCGTTAAACAAATATTAGTTAAAAATTAAATAATTCCTAGTCAGTAACCCTGTATTTGAAGTTTTAAATATTATTAAATATTCTATTGGATTTAAGTTTTGTACTATTCCATTTGAGTCATTTTTTGCGACCAAGGTTTCGCCTTATATACTAAATTAATACACTAAAGTGGGTAAAGACTTTATCACCCACCTATTAATCAACAAATTATGTATAGTTGGAGTGTTTGTAAAAAACCCTTATCAATAGGCGTATACATCGTCAAACACTAATAATAGATCAATAAATATTACATTCAAGGTCTAAAATCATCAATATAAGGAATTTAATGAAGTTAACTAATGAGATATAACAATACTTAATACCTATCAGTCTTTAAAAAGTCATATTGATTAACTATTAATTATCTAACGACTAAAATGGAATAGTACAAAACTTAAATCCATTAGAGTTTAAATTGAAATTCCGTTAAGTAGGTACCTTCGGTCAATAGCATATTATCAAATATAATGAAACGGAATATAATAACATTAGAAATATGTAATTTGGTTTTTATTAATAAAAATATATTTGGACATCGTATCCAAAAAATATATAAGTAGGTACCTACTTACCTAAGAAGAATGACAATTTAATTAGTGTGATCTTTGGCGTTGATTGGATTTCCTCACCGCCATCTTTAATAAAGCCTAAGCATAACTTTTTGCACAAGCAACGAGAGGTCCACTTTTCACCTGTCAAAATCAGATCCCAGATTGCTTGACATGTTGATTCGTCCTTTCTCGTTTCAAATTGAATTATAAAAAAATCTCAAATGAAATATATTAACTATCAGTGTTATTTATACTTAAATAATATACATTCCTGTTATTCATCAGCTGTCAAAGTCAGACTAGTCCTTCACACAAAACCGGTGGTAATATCGATTTCCAAAAAATATATAGCATTGATTTAAGCATTGTAGAAGATATGTTAATGCTAGTGTATTATTTATCATGTAACTTATCTATTCAAAGCAAACCATTCCCTGTGTGAACACGACAGAAGCGTCAGTATGAGCACTCTATAAAACAGTGACAGGCAATGACAGTTCATACATATACAACAACGAGAGGGGCGGAAAAAGTAGGACCATTCATTGTGAATGTATCGGCTTTCTACTTGAGTCGGCAATGATTTCGTTCAATGCATGTCGATATTCCCATTCTTAAATAGGCAACCATTTAGATTCTTATCAGTGAGTCGCGACCTGTATTTGTCAAATTAGTCTTTGGGCACCCGCAGGCATATTGTTGGGAATCCCTGGTGCAGAATGTATGACGTATGAGAAAAATCAAATTTCGATTACAGTTTCGAAGGGCAACAGTGCAAAATGAAAAACATCCATGAATTATGACATTATATTATGTGCATAGCCAACTAACCTGCAAAGTATGAGGACGAACCGATTCGATTGGAAGAATTCAAGCTGGACTCACCTGCAACAAGAGGAGAAAAGGTTTATTAGTCGGTTTTTTATTTTAATTAGACGAAGGCCACTCTGCCAAATCGGCCACCGCAGGACTCACATAATAATACAATATTATAATCAATCACATTGATTTAGGGTTAAAAGTATGTACAGCCCCCTCCCTTTATCGTCACAGAATATTTTACTCCCCTGTCCTAAATTATGTCACATTTTTAACTTTAATTGTGAAATTACTTTAACATTTTCTACACCCCTTAGTGGCCAGCCCCTCATCACAAATCATTATGCCGGCCTTCACAATCGCCGAAGTAAGGCAAATGTTTGTGGTCACAGTGTCGGTATTTCAACACGCGTCAAAGGGCACCAACATTTAGAGATACTTGAACCATATCGGTCCACCTCCAACCCCCTTAGGGACTGATGCCATGCATGGACGACCCCTTACGGCGAATATTGAGATAGATCGATTGTGATGGTGAGAAACAAAAGTTAATGTTATTAGTTAGTATGTTAATTGAAATTTTTTACGTCACGTTTCTTAAGATCATAGATAAGTGAAATGGCAAATAATTTTCAACAATAGGTGGGATGAAATTTCGGATCGTCGCTAATCGCCGAGCGGTATTCGAGGCGGGAGCACGTCGATTGTTTTTGTGATGGCGTCGTAAGAATATATTCTTATATTGTGTATAGATGACTAAAAAAATTATCCTGTACTCGAAAAAGCAAGCATGTCGATGGATGAATATATTATTATTACTACTAATATAACAACAAACATAACACTAAATGGAGTATGGACGCATGTTAAATTTTTATGACAAATTATGTTCCGTTCGGCACGCGTCATTAGCACAATCCGCGCGTCGCATAGTTACGATCTTTTTGGACCACATTTAGGAGTTAGGACGAGGGTTGCCGGTACATTTAGGTAGCCAACTTCCTCGAATTAAAAAAATTACGTGCTGAGTATGTCTTGATAGCCATACCCCACGACCCCGCTAAAGGTCGCGTGCCATCAAAGCGACAAGCACCCTTTTATTTATTCACGCAATTAATTGTATTTACATTATTCTCTCTGCATAACACTAACGACTTCTAACTAACACTGTATTGCCATCTGACGTCCGTTTTTTGAAATATTTCGTATACGTAACATTTTTTATCTGCTTTATTCGCCACTTATAATTTATAGCCCTGTCTACATTCGGGAAATTCGGGCATCGCAGTGCATGCGTAGCCTGCGCATTGCCTGGCTCAAACCGGTTTCGAAAGTGGTACCGCACGTAGCTCCATCACCGATGGACTTCTGTTCTACATCACGTTAGTGTTGCCAACCGTGTGATTCCACGAAAAATGTATATTAGTATATTATACTGAGTATAATTTTACGCCAAATAAGTCGAAAATACTATAATTTTGATTTAAAATGACAAATGTAGATACTACTTACTGATAAGTTTTTGCAAAATACTATGATTTGTACGTCTTTGTATTAAAATCGGCATTATATTATAAAAGTACGGCAAGACTGCTTCCCGTGAAAAATAAAACTATTTCACGTACAACTGCAGACAGTTGACGCGGTTCGTAGCACGCTTTCTGTTAAAACCAGAAATTAAAAGTTGAAGTGGACTGGAAGACGCGATCAAATGCTTTTTATATACGTGGGCTAGTGTGGAGTCTGATCCGCGATGCGAAATCACTTGCAGATAATTTAAGCATTATTAACACCATTTTGTTCAGCTTCACTACCATTATATATTAGGCCAGTGACGTCCCCGTGAGGGTAGGTAAATTGAGCGTCGCTTGGGGGCGGCAGCTACTCGAAGGGCGGCAAATCGAGGAGAATCATTTGATATAAGTATATAGAAATAAGTAGCTAAAATTATTTTGTTTAGATGTTGTATACAATAATACCATAGTAAAATGGTGTGAAAATAATAAATCTGCGTTTTGCTAAATGGTAAAAACCAAATGTGTCAAATAGAAAACCTCAGACTCTGATGATTTTTTGTAAGTGTATAACATAATTACCTATATTATATTTATTCGCTTTTTATATCTAAATTAAATTTTGTGTTTATATTTTGTTATTAATGTATCTATACAATACATTTTTATTGGATATTGGAGACATGCGCATCTATTATATACACAAGACTGCTTTCAGCCGCTATCTAGGGTAGGAAAGTATCCAAGTATTAGCACTTATTGTAACAATTACAATAAGGTACTTGTAATTGTTACAATAAGTGCTATGTTTGAACAGCGCCTCTCTTGGCTGTGATAAATTTTAGAGATATACAGTTTTGACAGTTCAGACGGCTAACTTATTGTAATTGTTACAATAAGTGTAAATATGTCGATACTTTCCTACCCTAGATATCTGCCGTAAAGGCCGAAAGCAGTCTTGTGTATAGAATAGATGCGATGAAAGGGTGATAAAAAATACCATATAAAAATGGGACGGTATTTTGGCGCTGCCTTGGGGCGGCATTTTGTCTAAGGACGTCACTTTATTATGCTGCATCTACGTAGAGAGGTTTTCTTCAACGTCTGATCACGCCCGTTTAAATCGTCCCCGTTCAATTCGAAGATTTCACCAGCAGTTGTCCGATTTAAATACCGTTAATATTACACAATACGATAAATCACGTGCATGTTAAACTATTAGGTAAGAATCAGAGCGAGCGCGTGTCCTTGAGAAGGGGCAGCTGATGATGGCCGCGCACGTCTCAAGGTCGGACGATCCGCCCGAGGTCACTCCAGTTCATCATCACCAGACGATCCAAGAATACTGATTATCGCACACCACACACATACCCTCCGTCCCTCTCGATTCAAATTGCACATTCAAAAGTGCGACTGCGACAAAACTACGCTTTCGGACGACCACTTTTGGACATGCTTCTATCTCTGCCTGGCTAAATTACAACATTACCAGTGCAAAAAAGAAAGAACGCATTATCAGGGGTATCAAACCTAAATTGTTCGGTGGGCCAAAAATATATTACTGAGTTTATGTGGGCCGCACATTTAAAAAAATAAAAAGAACTTATTCAAAATATTTTATTACATTATAATAATTAATGTGAGACTTATTTTTGTATGTTTTCTTCCGACCATGTCCGATCCTAATAGGATCATATGGGCCTCCACATAATAGAGGTTTGTATTAACAGATTTTGTTTTTTGCGAGAAATGGATGTCAGCCACTCGCTCAACCTATTAGGTCCATACCCTGACTCACACACAAATTGAAAAACAATATGTGTACTTGCCAGACCCAGGATTCGAACCTGGGAGCCACGGCGTGATAATCCAACGCTTAAGCCGCGCGGCTACCGTGGGTGTATTTACTTGTACTTGTACTTATTTTTTATATTGATTGATATCTTTTTCATATCAACTGGTAATTTATCTGACGCGCATCGCAGTTGATTGGTCGTGTTTTCATCGAGCTACATGCTGCGACACTTCGTTTTTACTACATTTAATTTCGAAAAGAACGATTCGCAGCGATATGTAGTCCCAAATGCTTCTGTAATGCACATTGCCAGTCATTTTAATTTTGTAAATTTATCTACCAGGATATACTTCTGATAAAACTCAAGCTTATTCCCTTCGACCATGCACTTTAACTCTATGCTTGATTGCAGTTCTATTAACTCCATTTGTAAATTTGGAGGCGCTGATTTCACCTCCACGTTAAATGGAGTTAAGAATATTCCTCATACTTTTGCATAAATGCGAATCTGGTATCGAATTCTATAATTAATTTTGTGACTTCATTTGAATATTTTAAAAATCTTTACGGTCACTACAAGTTCTAATTTCACAAAATATATTATAAATTTAATGTGGTAAATTTACAAGTATTTTTTTAAAAATTGTATGAATGCCAAAATGCAAAATATAGAAAGCTGAAAACTTCAATTGGGCCTTGGACCATAAAAAGTCTTAATTTGGGCCGCATGTGGCTCATTTTCCGCGGGTTGGGCATGCCTGCATTATACAATTTATAAATATTTCTATCCCTATCTAGCATCGCTGTTTTATTGTGCGTGAAAAGGGGACAGCATTCTCGGACATACAAAGTAATTTACGAATAAAAGAGTTATAAGATTGACATTGCATTTACACATTCAACAACAAATATAGCAATCTATTATCTGAGTAATTCAAAATAGATTGCAGTCTTTGTTTATAATACGTTCGTCTCTTTTTAGCCGATAGTGGTCAGTATGGGGGCGAGTGTGAAGCGACTACATTAACGGTCAGCGAGTGCAAACTTTCTAAGAACAGTTTGTTAGGGAATGCTCTGGTCTGACGTGTAGGCGATTTGTAGTAGGTAATTTATTATGCTTCGAAATGTTTCGTTATTTTAAAAATGTCGGCCGCTGCATCCAACTAATTGCCAGATAATTACTAGTACGTAAGTACCATCAGTGTTCTTGTGCACGTAGAAGTCGGACAACGAAACACAGGATAGTCCATGCGGACTGTATGGAATAAAGACAATTTTTATAACTGGACACGGTTAAGAAAAAACATTCAAAACCACAACAGTAAAAATAACCAACTTCTAAATGAAGAGTTCACAAGCTTTTTCGTCGAATGGACAATTTTAAAATCAAAAATATTTGGCGGGCCGCCCTTTCTTTTGTAAATATTTTCTGTTTTTAAAAAACATAAGGCAAAAAAATAAACAAATAATTCATTGTGTATACCTAGGTACTTATATTTTAAACTAAATATACATTATTATTACTCTTATTAACATAGGTAGGTACTAAAAAAATAATATTTAATTTTTTCACCATGTGATTCATGCAATTGTTTGTTTAAAACTAAATCTGGCAACCTAGGCTCAAATTTTCTGGACCATTCATTCTTGTCAGAGGATATTTAATTTCAAATGTAGTTTTTAATATTCAATATGAAGAATAAAAAATAGTACAGGTTTAACATAACTCTCGCGGGACACACGTGAACCCCTGTACTAAATGTACAGGACAAATTGAAAGAAAAAACAGAGGGACGCATAGAAACTCCGAAACACTTCAACGTGAAATGTCGTATAGGAAATATATGGCCGTATATTAAAGACCGTCCAACCTCTTTGGGTCGTATAGTACTAACATAAACTTCCTGTCTACATAAAACACGGTTCTTGTCGGTTTACACTTTACAGGACGCCAACAGCAAACAAATTTACAATAGTCGATATACTGGATTCATGAATTTTGCCAAAATCAGCTATGAAAATTGAATTAATATTCATATTGAATCTACTAAAATTGGAGACTGTATAGTATACGGTCATATGTTTCCGATAAGAAACCTCACGGAGAATGTGCCACAGTGAAATTTTTTACGTACAATTTACATGTAACCAAACAAAACCGGTAATCTCTATTCCCGTAAAAGGATAGCAAGTCAATCTTATGTCTATAATTACTATATAATTTCTGAAAAAAAAAAACTATTATAAAATAGTTATTATTATTTAGAATATGTATTTGGTTTAGAATGTACCTAAATAAATAAATTACACATTTTTGTTAACGGCCCACGTGCTCATCGTAGGTCGAAATTGAGTTTTTATTGTATTTTCAAACCATGATCCTGGACACTCCTTAAACGTTATAGATAATCTATTTATATAATTTTGAAGCCTTATTATCCTTTATAGTTATTTTAAACATTTGATGACTGCATAAAGTATTTTTGTTACATAACATAGTATTCTTTTAAACCTCTCGCTCTAATGTTTTAGAATATAGTCATATTTCGGTACATAACTGTTCAGTGGTGTTAAGATTTTTTACGTTTATTAATTTTAAACGCATTTATGAAACCATTAGTATAATTTATTACGAGATAATTTTTGTAAAATATTCACGTTAAAAAATTATATTGATAATCTCTGTGATCCCAAATTTGACAAGAATTAGGCATTTTATTATTCAAAAAATCGGCAAGATTAACACATTTGAAGATGATTCTAAAGATACTTATTATAAGCTATGTCTTTGATCATTCAAGTGTGATAAACATCTTATGAATAATGAGTGCTTTATAATAATTATTGACCTAAGAATAAGGTAGTGTTTTTTTGAAATACGCCATTTCTTTTGTCATTCCCCAGTGGTTAAGCTACAACATACGGCCGTAGCCATAAATTGACAAACTATAATTAAAATAGGGAGTAAAATGATATTGACGCGCGTGTTTGAACATGTACCGTTTAAAAAAAAATAAAAAAAAATCGGTTAGGTACATGTTCAAACACGCGCGTTAACATAATTTTACTCCTTACTTTAATTATAGTTTGTCAATTTATGGCTACGGCCGTATGTTGTAGCTTAACCACTAGGGAATGACAAAAGAAATGGCGTATTTCAAAATAACACTACCTTATTCTTAGGTCAATAATTATTATAAAGCACTCATTATTCATAAGATGTTTATCACACTTGAATGATCAAAGACATAGCTTATAATAAGTATCTTTAGAATCATCTTTAAATGTGTTAATCTTGCCGATTTTTTGAATAATAAAATGCCTAATTCTTGTCAAATTTGGGATCACAGAGATTATCAATATAATTTTTTAACGTGAATATTTTACAAAAATTATCTCGTAATAAATTATACTAATGGTTTCATAAATGCGTTTAAAAATTAATAAACGTAAAAAATCTTAACACCACTGAACAGTTATGTACCGAAATATGACTATATTCTAAAACATTAGAGCGAGAGGTTTGAAAGAATACTATTTTATGTAACAAAAATACTTTATGCAGTCATCAAATGTTTAAAATAACTATAAAGGATAATAAGGCTTCAAAAGTATATAAATAGATTACCTACAACGTTTAAGGAGTGTCCAGGATCATGGTTTGAAAATACAATAAAAACTCAATTTTGACCTTCGACGAGCATGTCCCCCCTTAAATTCGAGAAGATTTTGTGAAAATAGAAATGCCGTTTTTGTTTCCAGAGCGTTCAAACATTTATACGACCATCGCACAATTAGTAAAAATCACCACATGCAAAAAAATAATAAAAAACTTCAAAGTTATCTCGAATTTTGTTGTGAGCTGACGCGTTTACGTGTAACTACGTGATATGTAGGTAGGTAGGTGAGCACAGCGTTATTGTGGAGAGAGTTCAAAAGAAATCGCTGATAAGTGAGAATAATCAGCTGTTCTTTTACTTAAATGGATTACTATGCATATTTTTAATTCCTATTTAGTTTATTAATTGACAATTATTATTATTGGGGAATGGATAGTTGGTAATTACGATGGTGTAAAATTTAAACGGTCTCTGACATTAGAATATTTCCTTGATTAGGTATCTACCTTATTATGAATGTATTAAATTTGTAAAGTCAAATAATAAACAAATTATTGCAATATGACAGGACTCTAGCCTGGTGGCCCGACGTGGTGAGTCGACCAGATAATTGAGATAAACACACATCACAAATTTGCTCTAACAGTAAAAAAGTTTATATTTAAGTACTTATATTATATTTGAAAGTATGTGGTAATGCGTTACAATTTTTAATTGAGTTTCGATACTCGACAACTCCATAATTCAAGTGGATTAAAGTACTAAAAATACACTAAGAACCTACACATAATATTACCGTGAGCACCATTTGGAAAACGCTGCAGTAGGGCGCCATACTGCCTTTAACCTTAGCGATAGGTAGGGGGGGGGCGACAAAGCTCCTAGCTTGGGGGCCCGTTTCATTATGTGGGGGCCATGATTAAGAGTGTATCCGGAAAGTGCCGGAGAAGCTACGGGAATCTATATGTAGTAATAGGTGGGTTAAATACGGAATTCAGTTGCACCTGCTAGACATAGAAATCAACAATAAATTATTACGGATAGTTTTTCGTAATGGACCCCCTTACTCCACCATACAATTTATTTGCGTGCGCGCCTGACGTGAGGACATTGATTAGATGTTACTACAAAAAATGTGGCTTGTTAGAAACAATTCCTTCAATGTTAGATGCCAAGGAAAGGTCTTTAGCATACATAATTATTGTCAGTTAGCATAAACATGGCGAAGTTCGGTACTAACATTCTTGATAATACGTACCTACTGTCTCTCGTTCACACATAATGTAACCGTAACGGTGAAACTAATGTATTTTTATTTCTCTACTACAGCCAGACACTCATATATGGAAGGCAGGGGTCATGCAACTTTTCGAAAGAAACGATCGTATCACATAATAAAATACAACACGATAAAACTAAAACGAGATGCGACTGTATCACGCATGCACCCCAGTGGCGAGGGATGGAGGTACGCTGTTAAGATCCGACATAAATTATTGTGCACATTGAACTTTGTCAGATATATTAATTACCTATTTGTTTTCATTTATCTAACATTGAAATTAAGCGCCCTCCACCGAATACCCGGCCCGAACCACACTCGGTCTTAATCGAGCGTATCGCGGGACCCTACAATTGGTAATGTGTAGCATCTGAAACAATTAGACTGGGAGTATCCTGGGAGAAGATGCCCAAGACAGGTTGCTACGCTCAAAGTGAGCTCTGACTGAGTTTAATGCAAAGTGGCAGGAAGAGAAAAGCACATGGAAATTACGAAAAGAAAATGAAGTTACGTTGTGTATACAGCAAAGAAAACGAAGCTAATCATACGGACAGCAAAAAATATGATAAATTGTAGATGGTGCTGGTTTTTAAAATTCAATAATTAAACCCTGCCTAAACCAAACCATCATAGTGGAAGTAGGCTTGGGAGATCCGACAAAAAGAGTGTACACTTTGTCAGTCATATTTATTGCTGTCATTGAATCAAGAGTACAAATTGCATATGGTGTAAAGTAGTTCTTTAAAAATCATGTTACTCGCCTAACCAATTCATAATAAATAAAAAACATTCTCCTATCTATAAAATATGTATGTTAATGGCATAATTTAAGACGTTTTATTAATAGACGAATATTTTTTGACTATTATCTATTATGGCTTGGTTTACGCGTTTACGAGTTTAATTGAATTTTAAAAATGAACCAACACTATCTATAATTGAAGGCGTCCGCGGAAAGGGATCTATATGCAAAAACAAAATTGTTGAGAGGAAAAACATGTTTTATTCGATCATGCGGACTTTTGGAGTATATCTGTGATAATAATTATGTTCATGAAAACACTCTATATCATTGCCAATTTTTTTTTTTTTTTGGATAATAAAATAATCATATACCAAGACCCCTTTTCTACCCTAAGCATTTAGTGTTGCTAATAATATCTTTAAAAGTGTGGCAGTAGTCAATAATATCACCTTTTGACATGATGTGGGTATTATATTATAATTATATAGACCCCTTTTCCAGGGACGCCTTCAATTTATATTCTTAGTTCAATGAAAACAAATAAATATGACTGACAAAATTTAGTGTGCAAAATTTATGTCGGATCTTAACATCCTACTTATACCCTTCGCCACCGAGGTATCCACGAACAGCGAGTAATTTTTTGATATCAATGATACACAGACATCTAGAAAGCTCACGGTGAAGCCCTTTTTGCTTCAATTTTATACATTTAGGCTCCATCTTTACAGAGTAAGGTTTTGTAGGCATCTTTAGAATATCTCCTATATAATTTTGAATAGTCAAGAGTCTATAAAGAATTGACAGTGTTGAATTAATGAAGATAGTTGGGAGATATTATTACATTTGGTTTTTTATCGGCACAGCACAAAGCACAAAGCACAAAGCACAAACACCAAAGCTTGCCAACAGCCGCTATCCGTTATGCAGGATCTGTTCTGATGGGACTAGCAAATACGCCAATTATTTTCGTTGAGGAGTGGAAGAATTCGAAAACGTAATGACTATTTAAAAAAAAGCACCGTTCATAAATAACACCAGGTAAGACGGTATCTAATAGACACAACCAATCAAATGGGTCTGATAGTTTGATTACAGAACATTGTTTTAATTTGCATTATGTATTTATTTCCGACAGATTTTGTTTTCTATATGCCTTTAATAGTGATAGTAGTCAGCGTTTCCAGGCGTCCCGCTTTTTAAGCAAAAATAGATTGTCCCAGGATTATTCAATGCATCAGTGCAACGATTTTTCGCGTGTAAACGCAAGTTGTTTCCTGAAAAGGAGATTAAAAATATTTTCAAGCTAATTTAATTGATTTTAAGCATACCGAACGGGTATTTTCTCAGATGAATTTAAAATGGTCAGATGCGAGAAACAGACGTTCTATTGAGTTGATAAAATCAGAATTACTTGTTCAATTCAACATCATATACTAATGTGCTGAATTTTACCAAAAATCTTCAGCCACGTACAAATAGGCATTTGATACTTAAAGAGTTGTGTAGTTTGTGTTGTGTCATTGATATTATAGAAATAAACATTAGAAATATGCGTTGTTTATAAGTTGTCCCGCATTTTTACTCCTAAATCCCGATTTTTTTTTTATTTCACACGGTAAACATCTCGATTTGGTAAAATATGATATCTTGCAACGCTGAATTGGTGGTGCAAGTTATTGATTATAGTCGAATGCATTGTGTTAAAACAGGTTCGCAATAAATAAAGATTTTCGATTTCATTATTTCGCTTAAATAATTAACATTTATTGGAAACAGACACTTGGTTTTTGCGTGCCGACCCTCTTACGTTACGTGCTCTTTGCGTTTTGACTTGTCATATCAGATACTCTATCTCTGGCACTATTGAGAGGAATTGAAAGCTTTTTTCTGTTTCTCCTCATCAAAATACTTCTACATTCGAAATATAAAGTTATACATTTACTTTCACAAAGGTTTAGGCATTTATCGTTAATAAAACTCCACGCGATATCAAACACACACCGAATTATAGGCGCGGGAATGTAGTAACTGTGAAAGTAAATGCGAGTGGAGGTGTTTTACTTCCAGAAACGACCGTCGTCACGTAGAAGATTTGATATAAAAGTCGCACTGTATCTGCGAGATTTTGTTAACCGACGCCCGGCTGCGGCATTAAAAAAATAATGAATAATTATCATGGATATGTATTTTTTTTCGAAATTTAACCTCCCCCTGACAAAACATATTTCTGTGTGCGATCCTGTGCCCGTCCCTGCTTTCAACAACATCAATTATATTATACCTGCACGTAAATTCAATTAATGATTTAAGATCATAACAAAACGCTTTTGTAAACCCAAGTGTGATTGAATTATAATAAGTATATTTTATTTGAACTGCATGTTGGTACCTAATTTAATTGATGTTTATAATTAGGGAGGTTGGTTTTCATGATAAAATCGCAAAAAATAAACTCCTTAGTTTTGCCATAAAATAATTACGACTACACCATATTATTTTGTGTAGAGTAAGTGCCTACCTATATAGAATGTGCACTTAACCTGGGAACATAAAATGGCATTATACCTTGCAGTTAATATTAACAATCCTGGATAGGAGAGAACGGGTCTGTAAATGGCTTTCGCAAACCTGATATGGTAAACTCTATTTCGCACAGAGATTCAGGTTTAAATCAACTTCTCTTCTTTGTATTTAGCTGAAGTGCATTATGCCAGTCACAACGTCGAGAGCCCTGCAATCAGAATCTATTCAGAGGGTTCAAAATAAATTTGTAGACTCTTTTACATGAGGTTGTATGGATACTATCCGCGGTGCTATCCGACTAATTTTCTCTAAGCTTACATAACGCTGGGCTGAGGGCAAGCCCAAGATCGTTCCATCACCACAGAGGGTCGGTCACGGCGACAGAATTCTTGAGGTTGAGCCACAAGGGACTGAGTGTCGCACACAGTGACTGCATCCGGGACACATGTCCCAGCCACGAGAAGTGATTACTTCTATCACCAAAAAACTTTAAGTTCAAAGTCAAGACCTTTTTATTGTGGATTGAGAATTATTATGCCAGACGCTTCATATAAAACTAAACGTTGAAATCGTTGGAACTTAAACACCTCAGATATACCTACTAGAAGTTAGCAAGTTTAAGTAGACGTTATAACTAAAATATTTGGCGGGAACCGGGCGTCAGTTAGTAATTATTAAGGTAATTAATATTCATTGAATTAATACACAAAAACCGATAGTCAATATTAACGCAATTTGATAAGCATTTCATATTTATGACCTAGTAGTTCAAAATGTTGCAATTGGAGCAAAAGGAGGCGCGTAGCATAATTGGTTAATGC
This sequence comes from Rhyacophila brunnea, assembly GCF_057557595.1. Classification (NCBI taxonomy): domain Eukaryota; kingdom Metazoa; phylum Arthropoda; class Insecta; order Trichoptera; family Rhyacophilidae; genus Rhyacophila; species Rhyacophila brunnea. Next base: position 31,001,040 of record NW_028232893.1, on the reverse strand, counting down.
ACAGTTGTGTGCGATACCAGTGGTTATACGGGTTCAAAGCCCGTCGAGCATCGTATTTTCTTTAAATATGATTTTTTCTAGTGGGTAAATAATATCTGAAGGGTTTTCAAATTGTGTATGTTCAATATATGGAATGTTACATTCTCAAAATCTTGTGAATTATTCGTTGAATAAAAGAAATGGTTGATATTAAATAATATATTTTGAAGTACCTGAACGTCTATATATTTTCGAATTTCATTCGAATGCGTAGCACCCAGGTGTCCCGGCGCAGAATAGTCCTAGACCCATTTTTTTCTTTCCACGTGTTTGTGTACTATTATGAATTGGGGTAAAACATATTAATTCTCATTGCAAAAATATGGCCAAAGTATGCAACCTTTGTACGTTTAATAGTAGCTATAATTTCCCTTGTCTTCTTAAAACGTACTGGTTGCCCAGGAAATTGCTGTCGTACGCAGATACAGCCACATCTCCAAATCTGATGTATAGGTACCACTCAATACCTACTCATTAGTTAATTTAAAGATCTATTCCAGGTAGATAAGACATCTCAAGTGAAACAGTCTCTACGCATTCAAAGTTGGTAGTACACAAGCCTGGGGTAGCAGCATGCACATAGAATAAATAAATAAAATACCTTCGAACTGTATGCCTGCCCGTCAAGTAACTTAGCTAACAAGTCATGTTCGTGTATGCCCAGTTGTTAAAGAATACATTAGACAGTGTTGCCAGATAAAAGAAACTATAGACAACAAAGAGCGTGGGACTGGGACTGATCGATATTTATTAGTATCTAGTGTCCTTTATCAACCATGTGTAAAAAGGTGCTACAATTAATGTTAGACTTCATCGTGTGTACTTCCCGGGTCTTATCGGATGTTACTGTATTAAAAATCGCCTCTGAAACTAATGTCAAAGGCGCCCGTAACATAACTCAAGCAAATATATAATGTGTATCGAACATACATGATTTAAAAATATCCCATACATAAAGAAATTTAAAAAACAATACGACAACGGACGGCACTTGAACCTGTAACCGCTGGATTCGCGCCAGTGTACTTTTCCAATTAGGCTACGGACATCCTATTTAATTACGACTCTTTTAACTGTCATCTTAAAAAATATTTTTTTTACAGCGCATCTATTCTATACACAAGGGTGATATCGGCGGCTATCAGCGGTAGTTTATCATATTTATGTATTGAAGCGGTTAATTGCTATAAGTTAATCGTCTGAATTATTAAAAAGTGCAATGTTTTAACAGCATCTCCCTTGGGTGTGTTAACTTATAGAGCGAGATAGACAGTTTTGACAGTTTAGACGGCTAACTTATTGTAACAATTATAATACCTCGATACATAAATATCGTATAAAGTACGATAGCCGCTGATAGCCACCGATATCAGTCTTGTGTATAGAATAGATGCGCAGGATGTGATTCCAGGAAAGAAATGCATTGATCGTTTTATTAAGTACCTACTTGATACATGGAATTTAAGGTTTTTATTGAATTTAAAATAAATCACAAATAATAATACACAAGATTTAAGAATGCAACATTATTAATTAATAACTTGAGATAAAACCAGAAACATACTTACCTATAAGAAAAATCCTGGCGAAATATATGAATAAGTGCAAGTACCTATATAAAACTTGGAGAGATCCGGATACGGTTAATATAACTTAATTTAAAATTGTATATTATGTAACAGTTAAAGCTTACCGCTTTATTGAAGAAAAAAAAGCAAATGAGATACTGATCCACATCTATCGCATTCCGAGCGAATACTTTAGCAATTAACTTACCCACTAACTCACGTATAGTAAGCAAGTAATTTTACACACAAAAGGTCAACAAAATAATAACTGTTTTATATCAACTGTATAAATAAATTGATGTTAATCATATTATTGAAAACTATCGTTTTTCGCGCTGGCAACACCGACGCAGCTTCGTGATTGCCATAGATCTACACTTGAAAGAGAAAAATACGTTTATAATAAATTATATTTAAAAACTGGTTTAAAAGTACACCTCCATACAATTTTATAATGTTATATAGTATATTCAGTATATTATACTAACCAGTGGTGTAGTCATGACGCATAGTGGCACCGCTCATGAGTCAAGGGCAATAAATCATTTATATTTTTTATTTATCTATTAATTTTCTGAGAATTAAAAAACCTCTCATAATGTATCAGAATTAAATTGCGTCATTGAACGGTTGGGTTTATTTATTGAGGTAATCTCTAGCTAATAAAGGTAGATATTATAACGGTTGTCTACCTGGCAATAGGGTTAGTAAACGTCCTTGTGTGTATAATGTTATTATGGCTTCTGGCTAGGCCAAATATCTACTAAATCATTTTAATACTACGATGGCATCACTTCGATACGATTTGGCGTATTTGATTGAGGCAGCGCAGAGCAACAATATAATATATTAATTTAATAAAACTATTCTTGATGAAGCGGACATTACGTCTAATGACACTGGATGCGACGTCGAAGTCAGGGCAGCAGAAAGTGGGATGCATCAAACAAGGGCAGCCACATATTATCATATTTTTTGTCCCGAATGTTCAATGGCGATTGGAGATGACCTCACTGACTCCTGTGACATCTACACCAGTCAATTTTTGATGGATTTGCTGCCAAGTTCTGTGAGCTTGGACTGCTGCCCGATCAACATGTCCATGTGGCCGAGAAATACAGGATGCAAACCAAATTCTCTGGGAATGTCCTGAAATGTATACGGAAAGGGAAGAGAACAAAGACCAATTTAATTGCCTTTTTAAAAAATGCGGCTTCTTACTGCGGACGTGAAAATCTGTTCAGACAGGTGTTTGTCATTTTTGAATTAGCTTCGTTTTGTATTAATATTATTACTTTTTTTAATAATATTACTTTTATTTTTATTGGATCTTCTTGCTCCTCTCTTCTATGAGGACTTTTTATTAAATACATCAATTTAGACTCAGTCAAACCACACAGTGCGTGGCGAGACATTCCCAGGCGTCACAAACTGCTGATGCTTCGCTTCCGAATGTAGAGCCTCGTGATACGCTCGATTAAGCCCGAGGGTGGTGCGAGGGGGTTGGTTTGGTAGGACTATGTTTATGTTGTATACATACTGAGCTTCGAGAACAGATGCTTGCAGCCGTTATTGGATGGTGATATGACTTTAAAAGTAACTTCGTCAGATTTAAAGCGAACAAACACTTAGTTCGGTCATATGCTAGGAATGCCCCAAGAGAGACTCAAAATGGTATGGCTTTTCTTCAAGTCAACCTGATTTGGGCGGGTGAAAGGACGCTAAATATCATCCCTAGTGGCGGAGTTACAGCATATTGGAGTGTAGGCCGATTCGGTCAGGACAACTGGGCGACGGACTGCTGCTTTATTGTTACGACACCAAACGGACAAGTTTATCTAATATAGATAATAAGTCACATTTTGAGTTAAGTATGCATATTTAAATGTGTATTCACGTTCTCTTAATGCTGAAAATTTGGGAAACCAATGTCACATGGTTTTCAAAATACTTACTTCTAAAACGACGGTAGTCAAATTATTATACTTTAGAGTTGAAAGACTGGATGTCCAATTTGTAATTTTTTTCTGCTGTAGGAAAAAGATTAATAATTTCAAAAGTGTGGAAGTCTAACAACATACGGAGTTTTAGAGCGAATGCGAGTAGTAGTATTTTAACTAGATTAGATTAACTATGTGAAACTGCTCTCCTCCAAAATATTGAATAATATGTGACTTTCAGCTCTATGACTCCATTTGTCAATTTGTATTCACAAAAGAAAACAATAAGCTCAATTTCCAAACTACTTTGAAAATGAAACCACCCTTCGACGTTATAAATATAAAATATAAATAAAACTTCATGGCCTCCCTCTATCGATTTTCGCACGACTTATTAATGCCCTTGACGGCACAAAGCTGGTCTCGTATAAAGAGTAACCGCAGCCGAGAAACCAAAAAGTTTACCCAACAAAGTGAAGCAGTAAAAACTGGTAAACCAGTTCGAATGTCACCTACCTGCCCATCCAAGGCGATGCCGTGAAACATGCGACTTGTCTGGAAGAATGAATTCTAAGCCAGAATGAAGATTATATTCCAATAATTGAGATTCTAAGGATTAAATTAGTACAACTACAAGGATTTAGAAACAAAAAGATTTTATGTGTGACTTAGGATTCAAATTCAAACAAGTAGGTAACTGCTCAGTTTAATAAGTTATAAACATTGATTCCTAATATTAAATTAGGACGTCATAGAATTATGTATAAGTATGTAAGTAACAAATAATAAGGAAGTGATAAGTTTCAAAACCATTCTTATCCAAGAAACGATTTTTTTTTTAAATAAAAAGAATAGGTATATTTAAGGCTATTAATGGAGGGAGGTTAATAGAAAAACTAGTTTATTACGTAAAATAACGATTAAAAATGAATATGTCACAAGATTTGGAATGAGAAATATATTATTATGGAGATTATTCAGATTTCAAAAGTAGATTTGGAGATTTCGTTCGGATTTAACTACGATTTGAAACTTAATTAATTTTAGTTTGAAACTACACACGCCGATCAAATTTTGCAGTTTTATTGTATGAAGCGAATATAAGCAATCAATACAATCCTGTTTCTGTCATTGATTGTCATCTGTTTTCTCACCTGTTGCTCGCACGGATTTTGTTTTATTTTGAAACTCATATGTATTGGATTTTTCGGGATTTTGAAACTGTAATTTTTCGAACGCATCTTCTGACTAAGTGATTTTGTGCTTTTCGCCGGGAATACTAAAAGGAAATTAAATATTAGAATTTCAGAACACTTCTAAGTAGGTAGTCTATGTTCTAATTCTCGTAGTTTTCCCCACGTAAAATTTTGGGCAATTGTTGCTCTGTAATCTACAAATACCGGATTTACAGTTTAGGCAGGGGTTTTTTACAAACATTTCTTAAACTATTCATAATTCGTTTGTTATATTTTTTTACCAACTTTATTGTATTAATTTGTTATATAAGCTAGAGTTAACTGTATTCCTTGTGTGTATTTAGTGAGTGCACACAGTGCCCGAAGATGCCGAAAGGCGAAACCTGGGTCGCGAATAACGACTCAAATGGAATAGTACAAAACTTAAATCCATTCGAATTTAAATTCAAATTCCATCAAGTACCTTCAGTCGATAGTATTAATAATATATTATATTAAAATCTGGTTAACTCACTCGGCAGATTGCTCACTGTGTAAGTACTTTTCAACTAAATATCATACTGTCATCTAGTAGAATGAATGATTGAACGTAGTTATGCAGAATGTAGCCAGTCCACAATAATGTCGAACTGAGATAATGACACTTTAGTAACAACATGTCAAATTGTAAATAGTATTTTATTTCAAGAATATTTTTTGCGGCTTGGCTATTTTTCAGCAGAATGTAGAGAAAACCTTCTCGCATCTGATCTATATCATATCTCATTTTTTTATTTTTTGTGGACTGGCTACTTTCTGCATAACTATGTCAAATTGTAATTTCCATCTGTTTAGGTAAGTAGGCAAGCAGGCATCTTGTGAGGAAGCGCGCTATGGGTACGGATATACTACTATGTTTTATCTTTGTTTTTTCTATTCAATTAAACGACACCAGATTAGTCAATTACTCAATCGCTTATCATTATCATTCATCAAGACATAATGTTGTAGGTACGTAAAATACTAATCAAATTGCGCAACCGAGTGTGGACTCTAAAAAAACATGTCCGAGATTGAGTACAACGGCCATTTCGCAATAAAAATAACTATGCATTGACAATAATAATATCATTAATAATTCGCAATAAAGGTACAGAAATATGAAAACTGCGAGTAAAGGAACAAAAACTGAGCGACGTGATTAACATCCCGCCATTGTAACGTTCCGTCAACAGGTTTGTTGTTTATCTTCAGGCCCGGACCCCGGTCTTAGGGCGATCTGACTGATTAGGTACAATCGGGCCTCGCACCCTAAGTGAATCGCAATAATAAAAAAGTGAAACGAGACATTAAACTTTTTTTTACTTGATTTACTGGCAGCAATAGTGCGTATTTTGAACTATCGTGACTATTGTGAATAACTGTTTACACGTAAAAGTGCTGACTGTCTCTCGAATCTCATTCTTCAAGAGTAAGCGAGACGCGATGTTGTCATGTATGATACTATTTGACAGGTAGTGAAAATCGGTTAACCATAAAATAAGTATAGTTCGTTTTTTTGACGATAGGGTCGCCACTATCTTTCTACTGCGCAGGCGCAGATCGAAAAAATTCCTACTGTCGCATGAAAATTCAGAAGCTTCCAAACATGCAAGCTTGCAGCTGCAGGATAACACTCATGTTTATCCATAGATTTTCTTGTTTGGCCGCGATAATACTCACTGTTAAAGAAATCCATTCACGTGTAAACGGGGCGGGGCATTGGTGATAATTTGTGCATTAGAATCATAGAATTCTGGGGAATAATCAAGAACATGTTTCTAATAAAGTTATACATGCCCAGTAGCCACACCATGGTCTCGAAAAGGGGTGGCTGACAGGGCTCTAGCCTGGGGCCCGGCGTGGTGATTCGACCAGTTAAGTGAGATAAACACACAGGCCACAAATTTTCTATAATAATCCGAAAAAGTCACCTGCGTTTAACACTTTTACAGCGCTTTTCGGTTTGCGCGAGATACAGTTTTCCCGTCTGTACACACGGGCTTCCCGATACAATCCGGTGTACGCATGTAGGCTTCTGGTAAAGCATAAGCGTCTAGCCGGCGCTTACAGTTGTTATTTTGTCACTTACGAGGTGTCGTTTCTTAACCCTCGATATATTATATATCGCTCATGACAAAAGAATACCTCGTATATATACCACAAAATACGAGATGAAAAAACTCTCTATTGTCACTATTAATGCATAAAAAATATTAATTTTTTGTATTTCACTGTTAAGATTAATAGTAGAATACGAAAAATACGTGATAAATAATGAAATCATAGAGATTATATAGATTTTTATAATCTCATGTATAATTATTACTGTCATGTGGCATACGAGGTATTGTTTTACCACGATCGATATGCATATTGAAACACGCGTAAAAAATTAGCTGATTGGCATCATGAGAGAAGCGTATCTTGAATTAAGTTATAAATTGCACGGAAGAACAATTTCGTATTTTACTATGACAAATTACCATTTTCAAAGCGAGATGTCTAGACCCACCGCTATCTTTAGATTAATAAAGCCTGCGCATAACTTTTTGCACAAGCAACGAGTGGTCCACTTTTCAGCTAATCAGATCCCAGATTGCTTGACATATTGATTCACCCTTTCTCGTTTCAAATTGATTTATAAAAAATTCTCAAATCAAATATATTAACTATCAGTGTTATTTATAAATAATATACATTCCTGTTATTCATCAGCTGTCAAAGTCAGACTAGTCATTCACACAAAAACCGGTGGTAATATCGATTTCCAAAAAATATGTAGCATTGATCTATGCATTACATTTGTAGAAGGTGTGTTAATGCTAGTGTTATTATTTATCATGTAACTCATATATCCAAATAAAACCATTCCCTGTGTGAACACGACAGACGCGTCAGTATGAGCACTCTATAGAATAATGTCAGGTAATCGATAGACAACAACGGGAGGGGCGGAAAAAATAGGACCAGTCATTGTGAATGTATCGGCTTTCCACTTGAGTCGGCAACGCTAGACCTCATAATATGTACACAAGTAACATTGATAGGACGTAATGAATTAAACAATTTCGACAATAATTATTATTGTTTCATGAAATTAGCCAATTACGGGGGGTCCGGCGAACTCCGCCCGCACCAATTAAACTAGACATGGAACGCATTAAAAGTAACGCCGGATAAAACGAACCACTTTCGAGCGGTCATCGAGAATTAGCTCGTGCAACTAGAACGATGTCAGGCCAAGTCACCCATTATGTCATTCATTAGGCCGGTGCCAATCAAATTAAATCATGATTGATATCAATTTCAAAAATTCAGTGAGTATTAAAAATTTATTTGATAGCTTTTAACGCCAAGCTTGAGTTACTAAAATCTATGTAACCACTAGCAGAAGGAAATAATTCCTAACGCAAGCAATGGCTGCCACTTTTTGATTTGAGTTGTTTTATCCTATTCACTTACTCGCGTGCAGTTATAAATAATTTTACAGGATTTGTCAACAAAATAATAATATCGAAGTTTTGTATAATTGGCTGTTTATCTATTGATCCGTGCATGCAATTTTGCACATGATTATTTCCATTTGTATATATGTACAATAACATGCACTCGGATTAGATAGATGTTTCTAGAATAATAACCTTCATCTTCTTCGGCCATATCCGCCTCTTAGTTGGAGCATATCGTCGGTGTTTTGTAAAATGGGCGAATCAACCATTTTGGCGAAATCGAGATTTTAATGAAAATATAATATGTACCCCACTAGCTTTGTTGTGTAAAAACGGCGAATTTTTATCTACACAGGAAAGTACTTAAAAACGATAATCGACTAAAATTAAATTAATTAAAATTACGAAATAAAAAGCAAATGTGACATATTAGGCCTTTTAAAATATTATATAATAATACCTATTATAATGACAGTATTCTTTCTAAGCTTTATTATAAACTTGTTAGATATTTATAATCATCTAAGGTAAAAAACAAATAAAAGTCAAAAGTTAAAAATCTTCCTCCTGTAAAGTAGCATTTTGGTTAATTCGCCCTTTTTACAAAACACCGACGATATTATGTATATCATATTTTGATCTAATTTTATGCATGGTAATCAGATGCGTATCAGTGTAGCAAAAAATGCAAAGTTATAAATCGTATACTCTACTCCACAGTCGTTTGGTATCTCAGTTCCCATTGATTCTGTGTTCCCTGGTTACGAGTGATATTGGTGCGAACAGGAAAATTAATACATCCTACTATAGACTGACTGTAAATGAACCCATGAATAAATAAAAACAAATGCTTTTAAAGAACAATCACTTTACGATACTCTACCCAGAAGAAAACATTCAGGAAAATTCTTTTTTATCATCATCATATTATCTTCGAGTCTAATAAATAGTTTACCATAAATTTTGTCTTTGATATATTTATCTTCAAAGTATAAAACTTAAAAATTGCAATCAATTAAAGATAGTAATTGTTCATTTACCACCGAACTTACATAGACATCAGCTGGACAATGATATATAAAAATAATATATATGTACCTATATCAGAACGATATTGTCGATAAAATAATATAATCCATAGATAACTGGGGCAAAGGTGTGAGGCAATAGACAACAGACTACAGCCACTCTAGTCGCTACCTACGAACCAAACGAAAGGTAACCCCTCGATACGATTCGCCACACAATGGTGGATATTGGAAGTGGTCAGGAACTGTTTTCATTGATTTTTTTTTCAAGAAATTCAGTCAGAGAACACAGCAATTAGGAAAGTAGGTTGGTTACCTTCTCGGTGTGGATGTAAGAATGTACGATTCTCAAATATGTTATTTTAGCGTTAAAAATAATATGCTATTTTCAATATTTGCGTCTGCATTAAGTTTGTCACGCAAACAAAGCGCGAATTAAATGCTGGTAATATTTGAGGACATTCAAAGGGCGTTGCGTTATATTTCTTGCGTTTTTTCTTCTTGACTGTTCCTTCATGGCCGAGGATCGTGACTGTAGCTGTTTATTAAATTTGCGGGGTCACCATTTTGTAGTTGTTTGGTAAAGTCAGAATTAATTAATTAAAATACATTGCTTTTGATTGATTGATTGATTTGATTTTGACAAAACAACTGTTTTTGATTGATGTTTATTGATTGATTTCTGTGACACGACAAAAATTTAAACGTTAACTCAGTTAGTTTTTTCTGCAGTGTGCTGTATTATCGACTGCGAGTTTTAGTAGATATATTTTTCATTATGTTACAATAAATACGATATACTATAGGGCTACCAAGACTCTCCATCCCTCTTGGTTTGTTAAGTTAAAACTGCATTTAAAGTATTGTTCTATGCGATAGAGGATAGATAATACGGCGACTGGCTTTCGCATCTCTAGCTTGTCGACCTGTTATGTGAAAAAAAGCTTCAAAAATAATTTACACAACATAGAAAATGTCCACGTCTCTGTATATCGCATTGATCAGTAAATACGTCATGTAAATTATACGAATTACATTTCGCCGTACCCACAGTTCAGTCTGACTTGAAAGAGACGGTCGTATATGATTGAGATTTTTTTTTTTAAATACAGGTTGTCCGTGAAAGATTACAGTTAGTAATATGCATTAATATCAAATATATGAAAATAACGCGGTCAATATTATCAGATATTTGAAAGGTACGAATTGATACTTGTATTGTATTCCAAACCTACTTCTTCTTCTTCGGCCATATCCGCCCCTCAGCCCGAGCATATGGACACCACGCGCCTCCAAGAATCCTTCTTGCTTCGTTCCAGGTTAAGCATCCCGTAGTTCCGCCGTATACACTCTATAAATAGTATTTAGCGACCTTCCATGTCTCCGGAATCCGGTCGGCTTGAAGAACATGCAAGTCAGTTTGAGGTTCTCTTCTTGCATCCGCAGTACGTGACCGAGCCAGGTCCAGCGTCGCCTCTTAACTCTCAGCGTAATGAGAGGCTGCTTGATGCATTCTCTTATCTCGTTGTTGCTTCTAAAGTCATCCACCGCACATCCAGTATCCGTCGCAAATATCTGTTTTCGAAGCTCAGTATACGGTTGTTCTGAGCCTTCGTAAGGTGGCATGATTCGCTACCGTAAAGCAGCACCGTCATAATGCAGGCGTCGAATATACGGCATTTGGTTTTGACCGAGTACAACCGTGAGTACGAGACACTCCGCATGGAGTTGAATGTTGCTCCAGCCATTCCCATTCGGATAGCGAGCTCTCTCTTGCAAAATGCCATCTTCTGTGATGTGTACCCCCATGTACCTACCTATTTTCTTCTGTCCTGTCTTTCCCTTGTATTACGGTGGTTTTTAGACATGGATTTAGCCTCAATATTGTATCTTCACCTCCACCTTAACCCTGTGCCATTAAATTAAATTGTATACGTACACTGGTAACTCAACTAATATAGAATGTTGATATGTCACAAAGTATTGATAGATTTTTTAAATCCTTCATTGTATATGGCTTTGTATGTATTTACTTCACAATACCCAGTGTGACTATGTCATATTCACTGACAACACAATGACTTGGCAGTCGATTTGATACAATATACATATTATGTATATATATATATGCAGCAATAAACATAATATATATGCGCGTAACAGCAGTAACAGGCAACGATATCGTGTATTGAATATACCATAATATATTATAATACCTAGATATATATTATTATATATACCCCTGGGCATTTAGTATTTTCGTTCAGGGCTACGCGTTTAATGGCCTTTGAAACTGTGTGGTTTTATAGACAATAAAAAAACTGTTCCAATAAATCGGAAGTATAAATCAAAAAAACTGAAGAAATTGTGAGAATCAGAGCTAGTCAAACTATGTGAGCAGGGTATTGTTGCAAATAGGGAAGTGGATTATCTTCTGGAGGAAACTGTAATAAGATTTAAATCTTGAGTGTGGAGAAAAACTCAAGTAAAATAATACGTCGTGTAAGAGTTTTAAAATTATTTATTATTTATTTATTTAAGAAAACAAAACATTGTTGACATAACAAATCTGAATTCAAGACGTACACAACAAGAGAAGAGAATATATAATATAATAATAATAAAAAATAATAAAAATAAATAAAAACACACTTAAGTAAAATTTTACACAAAAAAAATTAAATTTAGAATACAAAATACATACCTAGCACATAATCGAAAATATCTACGTCTTTGGGGAGCGCTATGACTAGTCTTGCACCCCTCGCTAATGGTACCTAATAGGCTAAAAATGTAAGTATACCCGAATAATGCATCAAAAATCGTGTCCGGAAATTTGTAAGTATCACAGTTCACCGTGAGATGCTCTATCGGAAATAGGTGCCCGTATAATATTGAGACAAATAAAAAACTTAAGCTTAAACTAAGAGAAAAACAGAAAAACTCTGGTAGTTATCAAATTCAGTAGTAAATGACAGCGCTGTTTTCATATATTTCATAACAATAATTTATATCTAATTAAAGTTATTATTGAATGTAATAAAATTCTGATATTACAGTCTGCAATCCTCCACGAACAACGCGTATTTTTTTATCTCAATTCTATACGATCATCTCTTTCCGCGCGATACAGCTTACGGCGAACGATGATACGGTGAAATTTAATATGTGACCGCGAATGATTTGTAGTTTGAATTGTAAACCGTGGCGCGAAAAAGTTTGGAGAGCTCTGCCTCAGAAGTCAACTGACGGCCATGCATAGGAAATGCCTGAGAGAAATGGGCATGGAATGTGATGGTGAGCTGTTCTTGGCACAGTAGTCGAATAATGGATGACACCGGTTGATGGTTGATGGATGATCGACGTCAATTTAAAGATAAGTTTTTTAAGTGCACTTTCATGTTATTCATTTTACTGCATAGCATTGGTAATAAACACATATCCCCCCGTTTACAGTTGATTTAAATTTTAACTAAATTAATATTTGGACTCATAAAACTTTAATTATTCTACAATACTTTTAGAGTTATTCATGTCAACACATGAATAACTCTAAAAGTATTGTAGAGTAATTAAAGAATAAAAAAAAGTTTTTGAATAATTATAATCCCAGATAGTGGCAAATATCGTGTCCAGAAACGTATGCAGTTCGCCGAAACACAATTCTCCGTGAAATATTGTATCGGAAATATTATATGGCCGTATATTAAAGACCGCCCAGCCTCTTTGGGTCGTATTCGTATAGTATTGACATAAAATTCATGTCTAAATAAAATACGGTTTTTGTCGGTTTACACTTTACAGGAAGCCAACAGCAAAAAAAAAAATAGAAAATAGCCGATATACTGGATTATTTTTTAGGTTAGGTTTTCATTCTTGAATTCATAAATTTTGCCAAAATCAGATATTAAAATTGAATTAATGTTAATATTGAATCTATTAAAATTGGAGACTGTATAGTACACGGTCATCTCTTTCCGATAGAAAGCTCACGACGAACTGTGCCACGATGAAATTTTACGTACAATTGACATGTAACCAGTTGGGCACAGTTAAACGAAAATAAGTTTTAACAAACGAAACTAGTAATACCATAGTAATACACGTGAACGACATAGGTACGTATTATGTAATAATGTGAAATACGTTAAATTTAATCTAAATAACATCCAAATGGCATGCATAGATCAAAATAGAATGACAACTTCGACTGTAATAACTGTAATAAGTGAGTCAACATCTAGCGATCCGCAATTAGAATTGTTACCATTTTCAAAAATTATCATTTCCCCGATAATTAAACAAATATTTTTTTTAATTGGCATAAATACAATCAGAAACGTATAAAAACTGCATAATATAAATTGAATATTTATAAATTAACAGTTAATATAAATTAATTTTTTAATTATAATCATTTTTTGTCACTATCCAAAGAAACTTATCGAAATATATTTTTATGTGAAAAAAATTATCACAAAATTTGATGTAATAAAAATCGGATACCTGAAAAATGCAAATTTCGTATAGGCTCTTTTTTAAAACTGTAGTGTATTTTTGTTGTTTAACGAATAATTCACAAGATTTATGAATGTTCTTTACTCAACGTACATAATTTGAAAACACCTCATTAGAAAAATGAATGCAATTTAGAAAGCGCTTCAGAGAGAATTGTAAAAAACATCAGTTGATTTTGTCGCAAATAGATAGGACACATATAATAATACATATTATATGAGTTGGTAGAGCACATGGGCGAGAATCCCACCGGGCGTCGTATATTTCTATAAAGTGTTTTCAAAGTATGTATGTTCAAAAAAATGTTTTTAGATGCTTATTGGAAATTTAAAATAAAAAAAATATCAGTGAAATACATTAAATTACAGTACCCTCTCCCTTAACAGCAAAATTTAATGAATCGTGTGACGTTCGCCAATAGTTATATTATTATCATTCAATACGAATATTACAAATTACAACGCTTATTAATTATCAATTCGTAACGTAATAATAATATAATAAATAAGAATATATTCATAATAATATAATACGAATATAATCTATCAGTCTGGCAACCATTGTTACAATATACAATGAATATATTACACACATTAGGTATACAATAATATATTCATTCTAATACACCAGATGTGGTAGGTAGATAATAAATGGTCGATAAGATCATTTTAATCGAGTCAAATCGATCTAAATTCTAAATAATAATGCATGCCCCTTACTCATGTAGTGAATGTATGATATATTATTCTCTCACGAATAAAATAATATGTGAGTTGATTTCAACAGTGCTTGGTGATATATGAAGCAATGGGAATTAAGAGTAGGTACACGTCATATCAATAAAACGAATTTTTGTCAGCCAAACTGGCATAATAGTAAAGTAATAGTAGGTCAAAATAACGTCTTACCTGGATATAAGGAGAGACATTGGATAACAGACTTGAGAGTGGGTCTATCGTTTGGGCCTCGCATCAGTTGAAGTACGGCCTTAGGCATAAAGCCCATTGACGCAGCGAGTGCGGCGCTCGCGCAAAATTTCTACAAGTGGCGCGTAAATCATCGAAAATACAACGTAATCAAATACGCCAGCGCACACTGGACTTGGCGATGCCTTGTGTCCCGCCTGCCGCATGAGTCACCGTTTTTCGCTTCTCGGCGATACGATTTAATGGAAATACAAAGAAGTCCATTCATTGAACACGGCTACCAAAATCACGCTGCTCGAGGCGTCGTCGATCGACGGGCGAAAAGCAATTATTTAATAACAGAGAATCATTGTTTAATTTTATTGCGTGTCCAGTTTATCGCTGGTTGAATAATGTCGTCGTAAATATTAATTACAAGCCCCGAAATAATATAATATTTTTATTGCTTTGTTATGAGAGGCGCTGTAATAATAATTATTTTGTGCTGCTTGGGCCGCTTATTACATAGGTGAAGGGTAATGCGCGGCACGAGACGTGTGATTATGGTTATGAATAAACGCTTCATACGCGGACTTCGCCCGCTCGACGCGTTCTATGGGCACTATCGCTTATGGTGGAGAGTCCAAAAGAATTTTTTGAGACTCCTTTACTTTCGGCTGTATGGATATTATCCGTGGCTCTATCCGACTGATTTTCTCTTAGGTATGCTTACATACTGTAGCTTAAAATTTAGAAGGGATCTTTATTTAGCTACATATTTTTTCAGACTTATACGCGGCGTAAATGTGAACTCTGCCATTATTGGTGGTGTTGGCTTGTGTGTCTCTGATAATTACCTTAGGAATCGAGGGCATCCGTTGTTTGTGCTCCCAAGGTGCAGAACTAACCTGCCATTAGTAATGCAAATTGGGAGGGCAATAACTGTGTTTAATGAAATCGCTTCGGATATTGGTATATTCCACTTACGTGAGGGTGAATTTAGGTAGACGTTGTTTTATAAGTTTTTAAGATAGGGTCTATCAAATTTCACTCTGTGTGCTTCCATCTACTTTTATTTTATTATTTTTGTTATTTTATTTTATTTCTTTTCTTATTTTATTACTTATTGTATTATTAACTCACACTTCTCCGTATTTTTATTTTTAAAAATTTAACACTTATTTTATGTCATGTCGTGAACGCTTTAAATTTATAATTTGTTATGTTCATTATATGTAAATTAAATAAATTTGATTTGATTTGATAATAATAATGTAGGTAAGTACCAGTGCTCTCCGAAAATCGACACAGGCATTTTGGAAAATAGCGGACAATTTTTGGTTGTTCAGTTATATCTTATTAACTGCTAAAAATATTGAAAAAAATCTTGAAATAAAAGTTGAAGACAATTTATTTTAAAATACATAGTTATATTTTTATAGTATCCGCAGCAGTTACCAAACTGTGCGATAGGAATAAATGTAAAAAAATGATTTTTAATTAATTTAACTAAGTCACTTTGTAAACCAATGTAGGTACCTACACTATTTTTGAAATGGTTAAACATTTAAAAAAAACCGCTAATGAGATATAAGCAACTAAAAAACTGAAAATAATGTGAAAAGTCTCCCATTTCGACATAAGTTCAGCCCAGAATACGATAAGGAGTTTTTTTGCTCATTTGGCAAACATAATGTATGTGGACCAAATCCCAAACATATTTGGCCCAGTGCCCCCCTTTCAGAAAAATATTGTCAACGCCCCCTGGAAATATATTTACGTAGGTACGTTATGTAAACGAACAGAAAGATGCAGTGACAACTTTGCGTTCATGTATGTATGTATCTATATTTCTACCTACAGAACATAGCAAAGAAAGATGTTTTTGTAAATAAGATGTCATGATGCTAATTATAAAATTATATATTAAAATCAATCGTGTGACAAAAGCATTAAACACACTAAATTAAGATAAGGAAGAAAAGGATTAATCTGGTGCGCTGCCTCCAATTTATTAACGTTCGGCTCAATTGTTGTCAGCAGCATTCCTAAATCACCGTGATAGTTATTATTTTGTGGTCGGTTTCTTTTTCAGTTGACAGATTTTTGACCATGTGTATTTGGAATCAGAATTATTGTAATCACAAGAAATACCAACAGTTTTTCAAAATTGCTGCCTTTGTTTTCCTTCGGCGTCCCCCTGAATTTCTCCAGCACGAGGGGCAACATCGCCCACTTTGGGAAACACTAGTTTAAATCATTATAAATAAGTTGAATAGTTTTAATACAGTAGACATTTGGTTTAACGGTCTCTAAGTGCAGCTATTTTTGGCAATTCACGCTTAGTTACACCGTCAATAAAAAAAAACAAAAGTGAATAAGTACCAACATATTTTCGTATTAACTCGAATCAATATTGCCGTGTATTTTTTCGTCCGGTTTCGATCCCGGAACCCATTTCGTATTAAAAGTTTACACAGAATTGCCAGCCAAGTCACGAATTTATTGGTGAACAATAATGTCAACTGATAAATGATAATAAAACACACAGGAGTTCAACGTGAACAGACGTCAAAGTTTTTTTTCAGAAACCAACCATAAGTCACGATTGATTTTTTAAATGGCATAATTATTTTATTATTGAAATTGAAACTTTTCAACAGCACACATAATATTATAAATTACATATTATTACGAATAGTGATTAATTCACAAAGTAGCCGAATCTGTAGTAACAGCAAACCAGTTGTTTTTGCTGAATGCAGCCATAAGCAATTCTTAACACTTTTAGGGATCCATTACATTGCAATGATTCCCTTTTCCAGCCGTAAGTTACCCTTCCTCTAAGCCCTTACTAGTCTTACTCATAGATACGATAATAGCCGGTTTGAGAAAATAAACATCTGAATAATGCTGATGGAAAAGGTCATTTGCAAACGATCCTCGTCGTGCAATATGGTTATCTCAAAGATCGTGAAAGATGGTACACGCGTGACTGAACTGCCCGAAGACAATTTGAGTGGAAAACCTTCACTATTTGGCTTCCGTAATGTTTACATTTATTAATGTTATTATTGAATTAAAAGTGCACTTCAGCCATTCGCAAGGCTAGTAACTAAGTAGTCTTACAGATGTTTAATTAAATATTGAGATATACCTTGTGTCTTCACGATAACTATTTTGACATTGATGCAATGTCCAAGTAACGAACGATTGATTTCCAAACAACTACTTTTTTACATTGGTTTTAGAATATTTTCTATTCTGCAACCTCTTCTCCTGCTAGAGGTTGAATGCATTCATAGTTAAATTGATGATTGCACTTTTTATATCCGCAATGTAGATGCAATCATTGTGCACTCGATGACAATATAAACAAGTCAGATTCCGTGTCCCAAAATGTAACCGCGTGGACGGATGGATCAACGCAAAAACGAATGCGACTTTTTAGTTTGAAAAAAACATTCAGTGCGGCTAGCAACAAATCACAAACGTCTCGGGCTGCGAGTCAAAGCCGCCAGCACACATACTGCATACGCACACGCTACGAATTAGTCATTCCTATACCGGCTCACCGGTCTCCGAATTCAAAGGCTAGGCGCTTATGTGCGCTGTCTTCATATTCAACATCGGTGCGATGTTCCTAGGTTTGATTTATGGTTGTGCGGCAGACGAGGGGCTCTGCATCGCTTCACAAAAATCTCTCTCGCCAAGGTCCGAACATCTCCTTGCCACGAAGAAAGAGCTGATGCAGTATTGATCCATTGAAGGTCGCCTGATATTTCCCATTTCTAACAGCGTCGTAGAAATATTTTATAAAACTTATTTAACTTAGGGAATTTATACATTGTGCTCTTATTATTTCTTTCGACCGTGTCCGATCCTAATAGGATCATATGGGCCTCCACAAGGTAGAGGTTTGTATTGACAGATTTTGTTTTTTACGAGAAATGGATGTCAGCCACTTGCTCAACCTATTAAGTCCATACCCTGACACCCACAAATTGAAAAACAATATTTGTAGGTACTTGCCAGACCCAGGATTCGAACCTGGGGCATAATAGAATAATTAATACACCGTTGGCTGGAATTTAGATTGCTTCCATTAATTATGTAAGGATGTTATGCCAAGTTTGTGAAGTTTTATGAACATGAGAAACAGGCTATCACGAAATGGTGATTTGCAAGATGGGTAAAAGATCGTTAAATGGTTTCTCAATATGAAATTAATTCGTAATTATTCACGTATTAACCCAGTTCACGGATTCATCAGAACATGTGCAGATATAATCAAAATATTTAAATGAACATCAAATTTACAAATATATAACCGGGGAAAACAAAAATTATGGGAAGTGTGTTGCCTCTGGGTGAGGCTGAAACAAGGTTTCATTCTCGAGTGTAAAATCAGAGGGAATTTTTCAACTAGTGACTTGTGTGAGGCGGACGAAACCGGCCCGGTTATAATACTCGTATTATAAAAGTGAAGTTAGTACTATAAAATCGGGTTTTATTTAAATCAATAAAAATGACACCGTTATTATCAGATATTCGATACTAAATTAATTGATAACATTATAGCGCCTGTATACATGCATGGATTTTATTGCACCAATAGTACTGTTTACACGTAAAAGTGCTGACTGTCTTGCCAACCTCATTCTTCGAGAGTAAGCGAGACGCGATGTTGTCATTGTGTGGTACTATTTGACAGGTCATGAAAATCGGATAACCTCAAAATAAGTCTGCACAGTGTAGTTCGTTTCTTTTTTACCGGCAGTTTGATACTATCGTTCTACTGCGCAGGCACAGATGTCACACAGTCCAATTATCCCGTGAAAACTCAGAAACTTCTGAACTGTTTTAATCCATGCTTGCAATCTTACAATTTGCACGAAGAGACGAATTAACACGTGCATTTTTTTTGTTAAGGGCCCACATGCCGAACGTAGGTCAAAATGGAGGTTTTATGGAATTTTCTGAGCATAGCCCTGAACATTCCTTAAACGTTGTAGATAATCTATTTATATAAGTTTGAAGCCTTATTATCCTTTATATTTATTTTAAACATTTGATGATTGCATAAAGTATTTTTATTACATAAAATAGTATCCTTTTAAAACTCTCGATCTAATGTTTTAGAATATAGTTATATTTCAGTACATCCATGTGCAGTGGTGTTAAGATTTTTTAGATTTATTTATTATTAAACGCATTTACAAAACCATTAGTAAACTTAATGTTGAATGTTGCCAACGAATTTATTATTGTCGGCCATTTGCAATTCCTTACGTAAACAAAGGAATTAACGTCAAAGTGACAGTTGTTACTTTAAAAACAAAAACAACGAGAAATAATTATATAATTTAGTAATATAAGTTAAAGTGTATAGAGATAAACCAACGGCGTTCCAATAAGCAGCCCCTTTTCTTGATTGTGTAATTTAATAAGATAATCTAGCTTATCACAAGTTTTGTTGTTGTTTTGTTACACCAAAGAAGTATAACTTCTACCGCGCGTACACAAGTACACACACAGATTTTTTTTAAATAAGGGTGTCAAAATCAAATGTTAAAAATAAACACATATCCTGTAGTATGACGGTTGAAGAGGTCAACACGACCTGGGGTCATCCGTATTCCCACAAAAACATAACATTGAAATTCTTATCAGGTGACCTCACACAAAAACAAATATAATTATTACGATGCCATCGGTAGGTGCCCACAAACACAACAAAAAACCACTTTTCTCGAAGCGTGCATTGAGTGGATTATTCACAGCAGGTCACGCAGAACGATCGTATCTGGTATTTATTTACTCATCTCGAACCCTGATCATCATTTCAGCCACTCACATCGCCGTGCATTATTCACGGATGAACAGTTTTTTCTATTCAGTACATTACTGAACATACATCATTTTTGAAAACACTTCTAAGAAAATATAATATTATAACCAATTGAAAAAATCTTTTTGAAAAAAGTACGACACCCCGCAGGAATCGAACCCGTATTTCTCAGGTATCGCACCCACGCACATTGTCCACTATTGTAAATGAGTCATAATATACTTAATTACGACAAAGTTTAACTACATATATTGCCTTTTAAAACTCACTGAAGCTCTACACAAATTGAGCTACTATTTGGCGATCGGCTTTTATATTTTAGCTACGTATTTTTTTCGACTTATACGAGGTATAAATGAGAACTTTGCCACACTGGGCAGTGTTGACCTGTATCGCGATAATAACTGTTTACACGTAACAGTCCTTACTGTCTCGCCAATCTCATTTTTCAAGCGTAAGCGAGACGCGATGTTATCATTGTATGGTACTATTTGACAGGTCGTGAAAATTGGTTAACCTCAAGATGAGTCTCTGCGCGGTGTAGTTCGTTTTTTTACCGGCAGTTTTTAATAGTGCACGGTCCAGTAATTGTCGTCTGAAAATTTAGAAGCTTCTGAACTTGCATTACACGTGCATTTCTTGTTATGGCCACGATAATACGTACTATCAGCAGTACAACCATACACGTGTAAACGGGGAATTATTCGATGGGGTCTTTTTTCTGTATCAAACAACTTAAAACATGTGTACCCATATTATCATAAATGAGTTTTTCGTTACAATAAACCTGATTATTTTTAGGGCAGTTTTTCTTTCTTCGCGCCCAGTGTCTTCGTTTAAATAGATATCCATCTTCGTCACGAGCCAGTATGCTTCCAGTGTTTTTTATACCCAAACATTTTTTTTAATGTGGGAACGTTATAAACTTGTAAAAGAAAAATATTTCCAAATACGTATCTGCTTAATAGAGTTTGGTAGAAGTCATTAATCAAAACGTGAAACGGTCTTGTAATCTATTCAACGCAGCAATTTGTCGAATCATACGAAGCGAGGATATATTGCTACGTGAACTATCGACCACTATTATTATGTTTGATAGAGGTAGAGCAGTGATTCCCAGAGTGGGAGGGGCGAAATGACTTAAGGAAGGTAAAGGGGCGGTAGGTTGCTTTTTTACTAACGTGGTTAAACACCTACAAACTATAAGCCCAGTCGCACATTGAAAATCGTCTCGACTAGGATAATAGTCATAAATCAAAACTGTGCGCAACATGCAACTTTCTTATGTGCGTATAGCAAGGCCGTGAGAGGACAATGAGGTCACTCGGCAAGCTAAAATGAATGACGAAGAGCGGGTGAAAATAGTTGCATGTGCCTCCAAATGGTTTTTTCAAACTAAAATGTTTCTTTTTTGTAAATAACGATGACGTCATATCGACGTATTCGACACGTTGCGGACGGACGAGTTTAGATGTGAGAGCCGGTTTATGCTCTACATGGCAGTGACGGGAGGTGGAGATAAGCTCTGGAGATCCAACGAAAATAGTGCACACCAAACTTTATCAGTAATCTTATTTGTTTGTGATAGAGAGAAAAGTCTCAAATGGAGATGGGCTGGACACATAACTGGAAGAAAAGACAATCGTTGGACAAATTTAGTCATCCAGTGGTATCCAAGAGGTACAAAACGTCCGCAAGGTAGACCTAGAGACCGCTGGATCGATGAAATGATAAAAGTTCTGCGGAATTATCTTTCAGCGCAACGCACAGAACCGAGTGAAGTGGGCAGCTTAAAGAGACCTTCATCCAGGAGTGGATGGATTCAGGCTGGTGATGATGATGATTCAATTAATAGGAAAATTGCACATGTTTTTGCTTCTTTTCAAATTCAATTCAGTATTTATTTCTTTAAGAACACATAACATTGCGGACATAACAAACCAAAATTCAGGGCGTTCACAACATTATAACATATTATATTACTCTCACAAGAGAGAAGAAAAAAATTAAAAAAAACATACAACAATTTTATACAGTAAAATAAAGCTTCCAAAACAAAATGCACAGCACATCATTGAAAATATATATGTCTTTAGGGAGAGCATTTACTAGTCTTGCAGCCCTTTTAAACCCTGCTTAATAAAGCAAACCATAATAGATTTTGGATAAAAAAAAATCATGTTTGTTTTTCAGAGTTTTAATAACCATCAGCAAAAAATTTGTATTCTTAGTTCAATGAAAACAAATAAGCATGTCAAAGTGTGAATTACTTTTGTCATATCGGAAAGTTGAACAAAAACTGTCATAATATGGGAATGCCGGCATAAGGAACAATTACTATCACATTTCGTCAAAATATCTTTTACAACCTAATTAAATTAGGCACATCACACTTTTAATTTTTTTAAATGTTGACAAGTCAAAAATTATCTCTTATCACATATTCTCACTTGCTTTTCCCTCCATCAGCCGCCACGTCTCCACAGCCGTTATGCAGGCGTATACTGTGGCGTAACAGACGTTAGGCGCTCTTCAAATTTGTGCGGAAAGTGTCCCAGGAGCAACTTCCCAAGATCTTTATTGGGGTGCACTAGAGTGTGCGTGATTCATACTTCGATATAACGTATTACGGTCAATCCCCGTTGAGAAAAGACCGCCTCGCTCGCCATAAAATACCGCAAACTTTTTAAAGGCTGAGAAATTTTCCATCGTAGATACCAAGTCGCAATGGCCGACCGGTCCAACTGAGAAGCTCTTCCCTTTCAATCGTCATTTGGGGACACTCCCAGAGGATGTGATCGGCATCCTGCAATTCGCCACATAAGCAAGTCGGAGATCCTATTAGAATTAGGCCAAGCTGACAAGAGCTTGGAGGCAAAACCACCGTGTCCGGCTAAGTATTGAGAGGTCCAATATTCTCTGAGAAATTCCCTCTAACCATATTATTATAAATGTATTGATTACATCAGACACCCTCCCCCCTCACTAGGACGTGACATCCGTCATATTAAATAATTTTATTAGTTATTTAAGTTTTGAGACAAAAAAAATAGCATTGAACTTCTGTATTGAATGATGATCCAAGAGCCGCAGTACAACTTTATGCATAAAATACCAACGGGGCAAAGAATACAAATTGATACTTTTCACCTTCGACTGTATGAATCATTTTATGTGATTTCGTGTATTGAGGCTTTATGCAATATTAATTATGTAAAATAACATGCATCGCATTTAAATTTTAAATAACCATATATTATAATCGTATGACGATAGCAAGAAAACAATAGCTGAGAGAGAAAAAGTTATTAGAAATTAAATCACAGAAGTAGTGAAACGGGCAAGGCACCAATCTACCTAATAGCAGTGGCGAAGGGTGGAGGTAGACTTAAATAAGATCCGATATAAATGTGGCACTAAAAAATTGAATTTTAAAAACCAACTAACACCCCCCCCCCCCCCCGTAGCCCAGGCCCCAAAGTTAGAGGCCTCTATCAGCCCCCCACCCTTGTGGGAGAGCCATGACCTATCTATCTAGATACTTGACGTCATAAACATCAGAGGACATTGATCATCAGTCGCCTTTAAATATGAAGTCGATTCTTTAATTATTTTAGTTTTACTTATTTAACTTCTACTTAGTAGAAGATCTTTAAATGTGTTGCAGTGTATAAAACCTTTCCAAATGGTCGCGGAACACCTATTCAGGTTCGGTGGAACACTGGTGTTCCGCGGAACATAGTTTGGGAAACCCTGGTCTAAAAGATCGTGACTAGGCGATGCGCGGATTGTGCAAATGACGCGAACCGAACGAAATATAATTTGTCATAAAAATCCAAAATGCGTCGATTTAATGTTATGTTTATTGTTATATTACTAATAATAATAGTATATTCATTGACTTTTCTTTTTCAAGTACATGCGGAACGTTTTTTAGTCATCTTTACACGATTTAAGAATATATTCCTCCGACGCCATCACAAAGCAAATTGACGTGCTCACAAATCAACCTTCTCTCTCCGAATAGTCCGAATGGCAACGCGGCCGAAATTACGTCCCACATAGTGTTGAAAATGATTTGCCGTTTCACTGAAGTACGCTCTTAAGTGAATTTATTTCATAAAATTAGTATCGAATTAAATATCGTATACCATTTGGTTACGCTTGCCTTAACCTTAGCGATAGGTAAGGAGGCCTGCCAGAGATCCTGGCCTGCCGCACAGGATTTCAGGAAACCACGGATCAGACCAGATCTTTAAAGGTAAATTTACAAAAAAAATTATACCTACCGTTCAGTAACTCTACCAATAGATGTCTCTAGTGGCGCTATACTTCGTCATAATGCCTCCATATTATTAAACCACAAGCTCTAACATAATCTTAATGAATTGACTCGCACGGAAGCCATGTGGCATATTGACAGGAGAAATTATTTATATATTGTTGGTACCATCGACTCTCTATTCGTATCATGCTGTTATAAATATTTAGTAATAAAAAAAATCGTTAATATTTGTACTTACGCACTATTTAAAAAGACCAGATGGTATGAAAACCGCATACTAAAGTGATATTTCCTAGTGTATGTACATTCCAACTTAAAACATGTGGTTACTTTAATTTTAGTTTATGTTTATGTTATGTTCTGGCAGATATACTTACCTATATATTGTAATACTATTATTTTTATATAGTTGGATAATTTTATTGTATACCTACCCAAGAATATACATTTACCCGCAAAGTAGTGTTACATAGGGATTGCAACACCGAATGAAAATACAAATTTCGGTATTTCCACTTGAATACCGGTATTCGTGAAATATAATGAAAAGTATCTACCAATACTTAAATATAGATATACAAATCTCTTTAACATATTAATATTTTATAGTAAAAATATGTAAATATGTAGGTATATATTGTTTATGTAAACTTTAAAAAATAGACCCTTCGACATCCTTGGTGACCACTAATGGCACGTGCGGATTTGCAAAATATATTTACCATTAGTAGGTACCTACGTCCCTAATTTTAAATT
This sequence comes from Rhyacophila brunnea, assembly GCF_057557595.1. NCBI lineage: Eukaryota > Metazoa > Arthropoda > Insecta > Trichoptera > Rhyacophilidae > Rhyacophila > Rhyacophila brunnea. The sequence goes on along the minus strand of NW_028232893.1, from coordinate 30,975,484 downwards.
TATCAAAATATTTTCGCCAGTCGCTCGCGGTTTTTAGAAGTTGTCAGGTGTATTTTTAAGTAGATATATCTGAAATCCCCGTTAAATACTGTTCGTTTGTATAATCATGAGGAAAGTGCCAATAGTTCAACTAATATGTACCTATTTGTAAACATCAACATATTATTACCTTTACATATTTTTAAAGGTTTACATAATAATATGTACCGATTTAGATATTTTTGCTATAAAATATTAATATTTAAAAAATATTTATTGGTATCTGTGTTTTCAATAATATATTTCACGAATACCGGTATTAATACCGGTAACCAATGTAAACTACCGAAATACCGGTAGGTATTGATAATTTCATTCGATATTGCAATCCCTATCTGTTACATACTTTCCACCTCAGCTATGCAGTAGTTTCGCAAAACTCGCGCACAATAATATCAGCAACATCTTTGGGACATATCAACAGTAATCGATTATTTCCTATTGCCAACACTGCCAACCCTTGTTTTATTTATACCTACTATCGTCTATGACTGGATGAGTAATGCTATTATATCATCGAAACGAAGTAAAGCCAATAAATTTAATAATACATACCGCACATAATTTGTAAGCACGCCGACCGATTATATCACCAATCAAAAGATTATGATTCCACTTAAATAGAACCGAATGATAACTAATTAGTAGCAATACAACTGGTTGACCTTCGCTGGATTTTTTGTTTGTTGTCAATGGACTTCAACTTGAAAACAGGGTGAAAGATCACGAAAGAAAACATTTTTTTTTGTTAATTATTTAAACACAGGCGTACTTAGATTTGTTCAGGAAGGCGGCTAATAACGTATTAAAAGAAACAGTAAAACACGTCAAAATAAATTAATTACCTGCTCATTCGTCGTTTATCATAATCAGCTACCGGGGGAGGTTCGGCGTTGGAATCTTAAGCGCGAGACAAAGACAGAGGTGCATGTCGTGCATGTCGCCTACTGTCACGCTGTCGCGGCGAAAATTTAGTTTATGCAATGGTTTCGCAATTTGATTAGCAATTCAAAAACTATATAAATTGATTTAACGTCGTATTGACACGCGCGCGTTAACATGATCTTACTCCCTACTTCATTTATCGTTTGTCAATTTATGGCTACGGCCGTATGTTGTAGCTTAGCCACTGGGAAATGCCAATAGAAATGGCGTATTTCAAAAAAATACTACCTTATTCTTAGGTCAATAATTATTATAAAGCAAACATTATTCGTAGAATGTTCATCACATTTGAATAGTCGAAGACATAGCTTATAATCAGCATCTTTAAAATTATCTTTAAATGTGTAAATCTTGCCCACTTTTTGAATAATAAAATGCCTAATTCTTGTCAAATTTGAGATCACAGAGATTATCATTATATTTTTTTATTGTAAATATTTCACTATAATAATGTCGACATAAATTTATAAATGCTTTTAAAAATTAATGAATATAAAAAATCTTAACACCACTTCACATGGACGTACTGAAATATGACTATATTCTAAAACATTAGAGCGAGAGGTTTAAAAGAATACTATTTTATGTAATAAAAATACTTCATGCAGCCATCAAATGTTTAAAAAAATATAAAGGATCAAAATTATGTAAATAGATTATCTACAACGTTTAAGGAATGTCCAGGATCATGCTTTGAAAATAACATAAAAGCTCCATTTTGACGTACGCTGAGCATGTGCGCCGTTAACCAATTTTTGACAGTAACCCCACGATTAAAGAGATACGACAATTTCAACAGTAAATGTTATATTTTCGCAGTTATGATTTATCACAGTTCTATTTCATGGAACCCAAAGAAAGACGCTATATTATTCGTGGCACAAGAACCCCCGTAGTTCTACAGTCAACAGAATTGTTCCCGATCAAGAAACGCCCTGATGGTAGCCATCTTCCAATAAGGGATTCCACACGAAAAAACCATGGCTGTCTGTATCTCGTAATGCCTGGTCCACACCGAAAACAAGTCGCGCGACAACTCGTCAAATTTTACGATAAGCATGATAATTATCGTAAAATTTCTTAAGCAATTATGATAATTATCGTAAAATTTAACGAGTTGTCGCGCGACTTGTTGCCGGTGTGGCCGCACTTTAACGCTACTGATGTTTGTGATAATGGTACACCAATATTTAAAGATACAACTTTAAAAAATGTATATCGTGCTATCCCCAGGTAGCTTATTGATTCGAGTAAAGCTTCAATACTCTTGTCCAAAAAATTGTTTTGAATCGTGTCATCGGGTAAGGTCACACTATCGTCCGTCGATTATTTATTTATTTTGTTATTAATCACGATCCGGTAGTTAAAAATAATGAGTGTTGAGTCAATGGGGGGGGGGTTGCTGGGATCATACGTGCAAGGTGACAAGTAAACCTTTCCGTGAATTAAAAAATAAAAACACTAAAAAATGACGGTATAGAGATGTTATTTTTAAAAATGCGCCTAATCTAAAATGACGTAATAATCCAATGGTACCATCACCTAGCGGCGAAGAGTACCTATTGGAGGGAGGCAGGCGATGGGTAATCTCTATATATATAAAAATCTCGTGTCACGATGTTTGTGGTCGAACTCCTCCGAAATGGCTCGACCGATTTTTATGATTTTTTTTATGTATATTTTTTAGGTATGAGAATAGGTCAACAAGTATATTTCATACCGCTAGGTGATTAGGGTATCTCTATCCAGAAAAATTTTCTTTTTAGTTTTTGACAATTTTTTTTTTGTATTTTTTTTATTATTTGGCATAAAAAATACATATAACCCCAAATTTTCACCCTCCTACCCCCACCCTCCCATTTTTTAATTGCGATTTTATTCTTTTTGTATGAACAAATTTAACCGTCGTTCGTATTTCAAACAGAACGAAATTATTTATGTTGTTGAATGACAGATGGCGCTACGTCCGAGAAGAATTCAAGAGAAGCGTCGCGTCATTTGATATTTCATTCGGCATATCACAACGCAGTGCGTGAAAAATTTTGTACGATTTATTTCAATTTATCTATTTTTATGTGCGTGTATTACAATGCCAGCAAGACGCAAGGGGGGCCATTTGGGCCGTCGAACGAATAAAACAACAAACATGCGAAATAGTAGAGTAGAAAGAACAGACGAACAAATCCAACAAGATAACAAAAACGTGCGTGTAAGCATGTCGCAATTGCGTGCATCTCAATCACAAGAGGCACGAGCTGAACGAAATCAACAACGACAATTGGAACGGAGCCAAGCGCGCCGGTTCGTAGTTAACACACGCAGAGCAAATGACCGACAATGCCAACAAGTACATCGAACATTTACATCCGCTTCGTTCCTTCGTCTCGCATTCGAGTACGAGCCAGATATTGAATATTCCGCTCATCCGAAAGTGCTGATTGGTGCTATGGACAAAGAATGTCCCCATTGTCATGCGCTCAAATTCAAACATGAGTCAGCCGGGATGTATTGCGCATCAGGAAAAGTGCAACTACCAGAAATTGAGATACCACCAGAACCATTGAACGGCTTGCTCATCGGCACGGTTCCAGATTCAAACCTGTTCCTGAAGTCTAATCGCACATTCAATTTATGCTTCCAAATGACTTCGTCCGGAGCAACAGAAATAGTTCACAATACTGCGGCAAATGGTCAACAATTCCATTCTACGTTCAAAATCAAAGGCCAAGTATACCACAAAGTAGCCTCATTGCTGCCAATGCCAAACGAACCACATACATTTTTACAAATCTACTTTATGGGCGCGGCGGTGAGGACATCAATCATGTGGATGTACGTTGCGGCTACAATAGCCTCAATACGCCTAATGCCAGGCGCATCGTCGGCGAACTGGACGCCCCGTTGAATGAGCAAAATGAATTATTGAAATTCTTCAAAGCACACATGCACGAATTGCAAAGTGACAATCACGCTATTGTCATCAATCCTGATAAAACACCAGCTGGAGAGCACGTACGTCGATTCAATGCGACTGTTGTTGACGACATTGCTGGAATCATGGTTGGCGACCGCACATCGACGCGAGAAATCGTAATTCGAAGAAGAAACAATAATCTGGAGTTCATCGCTGACACACACCGTTCATAGGACGCTCTCCAATATCCGCTAATTTTCTGGAAGGGACAAGACGGATATTGCATAAACATTAAACAACGAGATCCTGTCACAGGTAATTCATTCATTATGAACATCATTACTCATTTTGAATTGAGAAAATGAATGGTTGATGTTTTTTTGTTTTTATCGGCGGTCATCGTCTACAGCGCTCTATTCCTCTTTCTGTCATAGATCCCATCCCCACACACTTACGATACATTCGTTATTTTTTTATTTAACAACCAAATTATTCACTAGAAATAATTTATATGGCAGAACAACGTTTGCCGGGTCAGCTAGTTATATATAAAAAAGTGCACTCTTACGGGAGATAATTGAATTCTGTTTCATCTTTAGCAATTTACTGATGAACACATCATTATTAATATTTTTTTGATTAAACTATGTACAAGATTTAAGAACTTAGCATTCACTATTTGATATAGGTATATTATTTTTTTACACCTCAGAAGTATACATTTTAAATAATTTCATAAAAATAGCACTTCAGTCGCATTAGGTAACTTATTAACCGTGTTGTACAGTTTCAAAAAATATTTTTTAATGGTGATACTTCCAAGTTTTATAGTTCTGATGTAAGTGGTTTTTTTAACCTTGTGTCTAGTGCCCTTAAAAACCGGTGTCTTTTTAGAGGCGCCGCCAACACCAGCGTATTCGTGAACGTGCAGGGCTATTCTAACACACGGTATCACCTTTCAGTTATTTTTCTTGATCCAAAATAACACGGATATCACTCGGAACAATTCCGTATACGAGTCGGTTAACCACAATAATTTTTAAAACAGTGATGAGCGAATATTTAAATTGGTTGGTATTTTTTCTATAATCTAATGCTGGGTCCACATTGGCAACATGTCGCCGGCAACCTCGTTAAATTTTACGATAATTATCGTAATTGCTTAAGAAATTTTACGATAATTATCATACTTATCGTAAAATTTAACGAGGTTGCCGGCGAAATGTTGCCAGTGTGGACCCGGCATAAGGTTGTTAGGCATGTCGTGTGAACCGCATCTTTTTTGCAGAGCTCGGTTAACTTCGCTTGGACTCATGCGAAGCTTCGCGTATGAGTGTCTATGGTGGTGAATGTTATCATAACAAAATCGCCGCATCGTAATTCTCTATATGTAATTGTCGAACCTACTCTTTTTATTTCGCTCTAAATCAGTTAACGCGATCACATCGAACCGCGATAAAAAATACACAACTGACTATTTATACCCCGGGATTATTAACTGTCGGAATACGACATACCAGACTAATCATCTTTTCGATGGTTTGTATTGATTGTATCGTTGGTGCAATTTTTTTACTTGGGCGTTAAGTGCGTATACACTATACATATTATGCCTACTTGTCTCATTTAAATGTATGTAAATAAGAAACCCCAGTCGTAAGGCATTTAAAGCCATCGTAATCTTTTAAGAAACGCCAGTTTGAATGGAATTGCAAACTCTTTGGGATATAGTGAAAAACCCAACAATGTATAAATGTTATCGTGTGCTCAGTTTACTGCACCATCGGCCGAAGAAAATCTCAACTCAGCACTCTCGTAATCTATTGGAAAATACCAGGAAGTCTTTACAATACCGAATTTCTCTAATACCTTTTAAAGTTGATTTTATCAAACCGATGATTTATTTATCTATCATTCGAAATCAGAAGCTGCTTTTCCCGTTTAGCATATTTTTTATCGCATTGTTTACTTTTCACAGTGTTCCTCCTTTTACTGCAAGTCGCTAAAATAAAGTCCACAATTAACAAGTACAGTGGATGGCCAAATGTCAAATACATTAATGTGATTAATTTTGACATTTGCTTAATATGATGTCATGTTAATTTTGTGAGACTTGAAATGTACATTGCGGACGGGAGATGTCACCTCGCAAAGAAAACTTGGTAGGTATACGAACGGGAACAACAGGAGAAAACATCAACTCTTTGCAGGGCAGCCTTATCTATAATGCACAATAGGCAGAGTGTGTCCTTAAACTTGTACGTATGCAGTTCGCCGTACCACACTTCACCGTGAAATGTTGTATCGGAAATATATGGCCGTATATTCAATACCGTCCAACTTCTTTGGGTCGTATAGTAGTGACATACAATTCATGTCTAAATAAAACACAGTTCTTGTCGGTTTACACAATACAATTAATGTTGAAAATAGTCGATATACTGAATTATTTGTTAGGTAGGTTAGATTAGGTTTTCATTCTTGAATTTTGCCAAAATCAGCTATGAAAATTGAATTAATGTTCATATGGAATCTAATAAAATTGGAGACCGGAAAGTACACGGACATCTCTTTCCGAAGAAAGCTCACGGTGAACTGTACCACGGTGAAATATGTTACGTACAATAATTTACATGAAACCTAGGCACAGCGCTTAGCTAGGGGCTACGAACCATTGAGGGACTTAAATATTTCACCATAAAACATCAATACCGGTAGATAAGGGTAGACGTAGGCTGTTGAGATCCAACATAAATAGTCCACACTAAACTATGTTAGTCATACTAATTTGTTGTCGTTCAACTAAGAATACAGATTACAGATGGAGTACACAAATTTTACAGGATCTTTGAACTAAATAACAATGCTGAAGGGTAGTTTGGCGGTCTCCGTGTAAAGACTGTAAAGGGACGAGACCGCTGTCGGAGCGAGTTTTGATTGCGGCGTAAACAGTCGGCATAAGAGTTTTGATAGTGTTCCGAGGTCCGAGGCTCGGTAGCTGAGATGCTGTGCGGAGCGATATAGAGACTGATATACTGACAGTCCGGGAAGTCATAATAGAGTGAACTTTCAAATCAATTATGATCTGCTATTTATTGACTGACACACTATTGAATAGTATGTTGAAATGACTATTCAATAAAATGCGGATCAGCTATTTTATTGAGTGTGCGATAATTGGACATTTCGCTGACTATCGTTGAAATGAATATGAAAAAATAATATTATAATTTAGATCAATTATTTCGTTGAGTTTGCGATAATTGGATAGTGGCTGACTATGCGGAAAACGGATATTAAGGAAATCATAATTGCGGTCAGCTATGTCAGCTACTTTAATCTCGCCGATCTATATGCTGACACGGCTTGGATTGTTGATTCCATGAGTGGTATCATTAGCTGATTCTCATCGTGACGGATTGTCTTTTGCTCTGCAAATTGGCAAATAAATGTCATAGTAGTAGTGTGAAATTCTCATCAAATGAGCTTGCAATGCTAAATCACGTATGCTATGAGCTATGTAGCTAAATTAGTATGCGGACCAGTGGTCCTTTTTTGCTTCGATTTCATACATTTAGGCTGTATCTTATAGAAGGAGATTTTAATTAAACAAACTTTGGTTTTCGTGCACTATGCAATGTGATCCAATGTTATTACCTACATAATAAAATATTTATAACTTTTAATACCAAACAGTGTTCACTCATAACCAGAGTTGGGTCTCGGGAATTTCCCGACGGGAATTCTCGAGAAATTTTCGAGATTTTCCATCTCGAATCTCGAGAAGTGAAATTTTTAACATTTCGGGAAATCCTGGATCTCGAGAATCTTTTCTCGGGATTAGGGATTTATTTATTATCAAATATTAATTGAAAAACGAATTTATATATGAAAAAAGTGAAAAGAAAAACGTTCAGAGACTGATCGGGGCATTTAACACAATTAATCCAACGTCGACTCAAAATGAGCGCAATTTTTGCAACATCAGGGAATTTTGTGTCTCAAAGCGTACGCAATTGTCAGACGCAGCGATTGACCTTTTTGAAATTCTATTTTAATAAGTAATGTTTTGAATTATTTTTGTTTTCCTACTTCTATTTTGTTTGTTATCTTACATAAATAAATCATTTCGGGAAATCCCGAATCTCGAGATTGAGATTTTCTCGGGATTTACCCAACTCTACTCATAACATTATTTAACTAAGTCATTTACGGAGACAGATGTCTTGTGTTACAAACGCACTTCGGAATGGTCGACTAAAATTTTAACTAAGAAATTATGTATCTAACTAGTGACGTAAAAACTGCTCCTAACCCATTATTTTAACTTATGTTTATGTCACCTGTACCCTTTCAATCTTCAGCACCACAATTAATGACATTAACAAAATTTAAACGAAACAAATTGCGAAATACCTAGATAGATTTTGACAGTTCTAAATTACCCGTGTACGAAAAAAGCCTGTTACACACGTCGTGATTTAATGATGAATAAGATATAGTAATATATTATCATATTTTAATTTATTTGTCTCGCAGAGTCGCGCAGTCACGACAATCTCGTAAAGTAAAACAGTGACTAAATTATAAAATAAAAATATTATTTGCATATTTACTACTAACTTGGGCAGGTACACGCTTACTAATAGATTGCTATCACTATTTGCTATATGTGAATGAACTAGGTGCGACTGTATTGGTGGGACTAGTTTATTGTATCAGTGTGCGTTTTAGCATTGAAACTTAACCTTTTAATGATTTTAGTATGTATCTTTTGGGCACTCACTGTCCAAACTATTATCATACTTTGCAAAAAACCTACTGCGCGACGGTAAGGGGAAATTATGCCTCAGTTTAAGGCGCGCGGATTCACATTCTCTTTCTCTCACTCCCGCGGCAAAACGCGATTGTACGGAATCGAATCAAATTATGAGGTCACGCGAAGCTCCTTATGGTTAATTTGAAAACGACGAATGAAATCGTATATAACAACTGGGTGTACACGCTTTTTACATGTTCATGATTAAATCACTATGGACCGACCAAAAGTCATGACGTTATGCATTTTCTAACCTAACCTAACAAGTAACGGCAGACTAAACATCACGTACTGTACGAAATAAAGTTTTAAAAGTCATACCAACCCAAGTCAATCTTACCTATGAAAAGGCGGGCGCTGACAAGCTGAGTTGTCTTAGTGTAACCCTGTAACCGGTAGAGTATAGTGTCCAACATTGCTTCAATAACTCACACGTCAGCTGCGTACTACAGTATTAATTGTACTCACCTGTAACAAAAGGAAAAAAACAAAATATTAGTCAAGTCTGCAAAATTAGGGATTGCAATACCGAATGAAAATATCAATACCGGTTTTTCGGTATTTATTATTTAATACCGGTATTCGTTAAAACATAAAAATCAGTAGCTATTAAAATCTATTTGAAACATTATTTTACAGCAAAAACATACCTACTACATTTATTATGTTGACATTTAAAAAAATATTTTGATCATAATATTGCAGAACTGATGATTTTCACAAATAATTCCAATATATTGATAATTTTAACTAAAGCCTTATTAAAGGCTACGTCATTAAGTGCAAATAAGTACGGGTGCAGGAAAAGCTCCTTCAACGCTTATACGGTCATATCAATAATTATTGTATTACAGAATAATTGAAAATTTGTCTCGGATGTTTTCTATTTCGAATTAATATTATGTTCGTTTATCCGGACAATTTTATAAATATGTATATTTGATAGATTTTGTTTTTTTTTTGTTATTTCACCTTTGTTGGATTCAATCAATATATTTTCATTTTAGCTGCACATAACTTATAGACTCAATAACGAGTGTAGTTTCTTAAAACCGAAAATTCCGGTATTTTGGATTTTTAAAACCGGTATTTCGGTATTGATAAACACTGGAATACCGGTTCTGTAATACCGGTATTGCAATCCCTATGCAAAATTGGTTAAATAAAATTCTGATTGCCACCGCTGTAAGATAATATAACATGTAAACATAAACGTAGGTAGGGAATCCAATCCCGAGCCAAAATTCTGATCCCGGGATTTCGGGATTACAATTTGACAATCCCGGGATCCCGGGACTGGTCCCGGGATTGGCATTTTTTCCCATTGTTCATATAATTTTTTTATATTTTCAAATAACATTGATAAAATCGGTCAAAAATAAATCTAGTATAATGTATACTATTTAAGACATTTATTGTTAATATTGCATACGTTCAATCTTAGAAATACATAAGTTTAACGGAATAAATAATATTGTAATATAAATAATAATGTGAATTGAATATGAGATTGCTGTTTCTGATAGTAAAGACTTAATGAATGGGTTAGCGAGATTTAAAATAGTAAAGCAAATCATGGTGTACTTATGGCCTTTCCGCTTCATAAATTTAATTAGTCAGCCAAATATGAATCTGCCGTAAAACGTGTGAGATCATGGTGGAATTACTTTGTTATTTTCCAATCTTTCTCATTTTTATTAATTCATGTGACAAAATAAAATGAATCGGCAACTTGCACATGGGTATAAATCAAACTTGATTCAAACTCAGTTTATTTCTAATGTAGTTATTTGTTATTAAAAGTATTTTTTCTGTTATATTTTCGTTTTTATTTTATTTTCCATAAAAATTGATAAAAAAATCAATCCCGAAAGTTTCGGTATTATGTTTATCAATCCCGGGATTCAAAGGTATTGAAAATAGCTCGGGATCCCGGGATTGGATTCCCTAAACGTAGGCTCTTTCCTCTTTGTACATAAAATGTTTAGTAAAACCACTTTAGTTTATATTATCTACTCTAGTGGCCACATATAATATTATTTATCAACCGCATAAAAATGTAAAAAAAAAAGCATTAGAAACTTATAGATGTGAAAGAGTGTATTATGAGATTTGAGAAAATGTGTTATAACCAATAGAAAAAATCATTTTGAAAAAAGTAAGACACCCCGCGAGAATCGAACCTGCATCTCTGGGGTATCGCGCCCACGCACATAGTCCACTATGCTAAAGGAATCATACTTAATCACGACAAATTTTAACTACTGGCTTTTTAATACTCACTGAAGTGCTTTCCAAATTGAGCTACTATTTGGCGATCGTTATTCGATCGCGGATCGAATTATTACCTACTAACCGACGTCACGAATCACTCCAAGATTTTTTGTTTGTAACGTACTTGAACTTGCTAATAATTTTGAATTAACAATTTTTTTATTCAACAAATAATTCACTAGATTTAAGAATGAAACATTTTAATTATTGAAAATACATCATTTTGAAAACACTTCTGAGAAAATATATTATAACTTATAACCAATAGAAAAAATCTTTTTGAAAAAAGTAAGACGGGTAACGCGCCCACGCACATAGTCCACAATGCTAAAAAGGGTCATACTTAATTACGAGAGATGCAGGTGCTATTCCTTTTACTTTTTTCAAAAAGATTTTTTCTATTGGTTATAATATTATATTTTCTCAAAAGAAGTAAAATTCCTTTCAATAGAAAGGAATTTTATTGTGTGGAATGGAACTGTTTCGACGGAATAATGGATGTTCCAGTGCATGTAATCATTGCCATAAAATATTTTGATGTGTTTTCAAATATACATTAAATCACAACTCAGCACGCAATCCGCCGCTTAGAACCCCTGAATTGTCTCGAGAGTAAAGCATGATAAGAAGTAGTTCTAGTGTCATATTAATAATGTATTTATAGCCACCATCTGAGTGACCTGGCAACGGTTGACCCACTGGCCACTGTCGCTAACTGACCACTCACTCCATTCTATTCCTACCGCCATAGTTTGCCAATGAATAATAAACAATACAATATGATATATTGGTTATAATCTGATCGAAGTCTACAGCTATAAGTACCTACACTTGACTCAAATCGTACTACTGCCCAAATGTTCTTTTTTATCGTGATCAAGATCGCGAAGGTCTGGGATGGGTTTTGACTCCCTCCGATAATTTACCCCGTCCCTATCTATAAAGGCCGCTTTTCAGTTTGGCATCGCAAGTATACAGCAGTCATCCGGCCAGGGAATTTTTGACCCGCCTCTTCTTCTGCGCAGCCGAAGACAGTCGCATAACAGAGTAATTAAAAAAACAATATTCATTTCTAAGTGGAGCAAATGGGAGTCCGCAAAGTGAAATTTAAAACAATACAAACACGCCCTCCAAACCAAACCCGCCCCGCACCACACTCGGTCTTAATCGAGCGTATCACGAGGCACTACGTCTGAAGTGGAGCATCTGTACAGTTGTTTACGCCTGGTAATGTCCCAGGTGCAGTTACCCGAGATTGAGGTCGCCACGATCTCAAGTGAGCTTTGACTGAGTTTACTGATTTTACTTTAATGCAAAATGCCGGGAAGAGGAATGGTACAAGGAAATTAACACAAAAGAAAGGAATTTAATAAATATAACAAAAAAACGAAGCTAATCATACGGACAGCAAAAATTTTATAAAGAGATCTTCACGCCCGCAATAAGACGCCGCAATTTTTTTAAATGCAAGATAATTGGCCTTTGTGGCGACCAGGTCGGACGGCCCGATGAGCCCAACAGCTGGTTGGATCGACTCGAGTAACTCTTCCCTATCGGAGCATATTCTCGGACATTCCCAGAGAATGTGGTATGCATCCTGTTTTAACAAGTTAAAACAGTGTTTTTTCAAGTTTTGAAAGCTCTCAGAGAAGGCAGTTTCCCACGGTTGACGCTTGCCAGTCAGTCCCCAGACATCTTCCTTGTCACTCTCAGTCTGAAGGACCTCCTCTTCTGAAATCCATAAAAGATGTCTCAAGTCAAGACGTTTCGTTGGCGAAGACGATATTATTATGTTAGTATAGAGCGGGAGTTTTGTATGGTTTAACATTTAATATATAGGTATACTCCTTCAATGTGGACATATTTCGCCGTACATATGGAGGAAATATTATCCTTGACAGCACAGGTAACAATAAATCAATAAAAGTCATCTACGAATAGTACTCAAATAAATGAATATTGTTATAGTGGGCGATTGGCAACGAAAAGATGCATCAGTCATCCTTGTGTTATATATTATACACATTGTGAGAATTTCCAATTCGATTTTTCGATCACCTTTCCAATGAAAGTTTCCGAAAATATCCACAGAGAAGAATGGACAGGCCTTATACAAGACAATAATATATTAATATAATACACACAACAATTCAATTTATTATTTTCGCAAATGGGAATAAGAAATCTCCGAGATGACGCTGTGAATCGCCTAAATATAAATACATGTTGTTGTTGTTCTTGTATCACTTTCCAATCGTGAAACAATCGAAATTTGCCATTTTTATTTCGTTTTCGGATTTCGGCCGCGCGTTCATTAATGCACCGAAAACACAAGTGTTGCATTATTTGAAAATTAATATTAATGATGAGCCAGTTTTTGAACGGCGAGTATTCTTCACAAGGTGTTCAGGAGAAGACGAAAAAAATACACAAAAATAATTCTAGGCACGCTTAGGAATTTAGTAATTTTCAGACCGGTTTGATTGCATCGATATATTGAGAGATTAAAAGATGTTATATGTGTTTATTGGCATATGATTAATTATTGATTGGAGGCACTATGGGATGGAGATATAGATATATGACGGAGAATTGAGGCCTTCAAGATGTCATGTCCAACTCCAAGTAAGCTGTATCAAAACTGATAGTGATCTACTACACTTCGCCGTTATCACTCTTCAACTTGAACAAACGTATTATAGTAAGTTGTTAATTGGACAGGCGTTTACGGGGTAGATACTTACTGCCGTATTCATACACTTTTGAACCGCACTCAACGTAGTAAGCGGTTTATCGGCCGAATAAGAAAGTTATAAAAAATGAGATGCGCACAGGAATGCGCACGAAAATGAAACATGGCGGCCGCCCACCTCCTGTCAGTTTGACACATGACAGGAGCATACTTATATACATACGTAAAGAGTCGGCAAAAATGAATTCATTACAAGTTTTTTGTTGGTTAGAATTGTCATTATACTATAATATATGCAATACATATAATTATAATTGAGAACCCATCAATTTTGTAGATTCGGTAGAGCATTTGCGAACTTTAAACAGTAATTGTGCCGTTTAAAAAACACATCATGAATTTTAATCCATAGTCTAGATACAATGCTCCCGTGGTTCGATTACTCACTAAAGACGTCATAAAAAATGCAGTATTTCCCATGGATAAGATGGATTTACGTAACATTACGATAAAATAGGTACTACATAATAACATGAGCCTACTAGTTACTGCTTTTTTTAAGATATTATATATGCAATTGGAAGCAGTCTGCATTGTTTCAAAATATCACCTAAACTGTAATAAACAAGATTAAAATCTCAAACACACTGGTAAGACTGTCATAGGCTGATTGGTATATGATAATAATTAGATCCTATTTCATTTCTGTATGGTACATTAGGACGGAATTCTCGCAGTCAATAAACGTCATCTCATAACATAAATGAAGTTAGCTGCGAGACAAAAGTGTGGCCACTCGATTCCTAAATAAATATTTATATTGTTAGAAGTATAAAATAAATATGATGTTATAACTAATAAATTATTTAAAGTACATGATAATTATTCATTTATAATTATTAAATTTATATGGTACCGTTTGCACATTTTTACATCAAATCACAATTTCAATATTTTAAATTAATTAACGGGGAATCAAAATTAAAAAATTGGTAACATTAGTCTCGGCATGACGCGTATTACTTACGTCAGAGACGTGACGTCACGTATTCAACAGACTCTGTTTAGGTTTATGCATGCAAATTTGCATTAAATAGCTTGAATGTAGTTTACTGTTCTATGCATTCGCCAGTTAAATAATACAGAGAAGGTTACGCCACTGTTGTGAACGAGAAGGGGGTAGAAACAGATTTTAAGATATTAACATATACACCCTTCGCTATATTACAATGCACAACCTACCGAGATTGAAAACAGGTTGTCCGAAACTTCAACTTTAGTAAACAGTCATAGTCGACAGTTCCGAAGATGGATTTATACAGCCATCAACGTAAATGACAACAGAATTAACAAAAAATAACTTTGTTTCAAACCCAGTATTATGGCGTTTGGCTGAAGTCGTCCGAAATCACAGATTTCTAAATAGCAAGTTGGGAGCATATTGTCGATTGAAAACGCGGTAACTATTAGTTATTAGGTACGAGTACTATGCTATTGGTATGGTCGTCCCTTTAATATTTATATAAAAGGTTGTAGGTAAACATTGAGAATACATTGTCTTAATGAAAATACTCCACCTAGCAGAGGCACCTAGAGGAAATACACAAAGCTTGCAATTTGAAACGCTTTTATAATTAATTACATTTTAAAGTAAGCTTAATAATTGATGAATAAAAACATTAAAATGAAAAATGTTTTTTATTTAAAGTCAATTTAAAAAAACAACTTTAAATACATAATGTGAAATCGTTAAAAAAAATCCATCTTATTGGCATATTATTACTTATTGGCGTAGAGTTATTGTATTGCCATGTTTATTAAGTTTTCTCTAATGCTGGTAAGTACAGTAGGTACCAACATATTTTTTTTACTAATTCATGATTTCTATTTGTATACTTAAAATAATTAAAATGTGTATAACGAGTATCAAATGGAGCTTCAATATTGTGAAAATACCGAAATTAGATTTGATTTAAATGAGACATTGATACGAGACCGTGGATTAGTAAAGATTCATTTCATAAAAAGAATAATTTGGAAAGGGCCATTGTCCTATATAGTATTATACATAATGGAGTAAAATGTCATTTACTTGGTTATGTTGGTCGTTATTGATTTACAGCGACCCAATTGACGAAACGCTATAACCCACACCAACCCACAATGTTGAACACTCCGTCACTGGGTACCTACGCACAGTAATAATTAAGGTTAAAACCACGTCAATAAATAAATTAGTTTTCCTTCAAAGTAATAATAAATATTAGTAATATTTTACAACGTCCATTGCCCAATTCAGTTAAGTGTATTTTGTGTTTTAATGTCTTCATCACATGATAATAATAAGGCATGATTGGATTTAATGACTGCATTTTTTGAAGTAAACCAAATGAGTCCACACCAACCCAGATATGGCTCTACGAAAAGCATTGATTGATTGATAGACATTAAGTTAGTACCAATATTAGTTTTATAAACAATTTTGAGGTTATAATATATTGTTAGTCCTATTTCCCCACTGCGGCAACGCAGTCCAGTCATATTAAATGAAAATCTTCGAAAATAATAAGAATAACCACGTATGATCCCCTTACAAAGAACACTTTGCAAATGCCAGTAATAATTTATCAAAAATCAGCTGTGCTACGACCTCCATCTTAGAAAATTGAGTATTTTTATAAGTTTTCCCGCCATATCTCATTAAGGTCTAGTGATATCAAAAATGCTTCAAATAATGTTGAAGAACATGAAAAATATATAAGTACTTCAATATGAATATTTTTTATTATGTCTAGATTCTAGATAATGGATGAAAATGTAAAAAAAATAGATTTCGATTTGGAATTAAGAATTTTCTTCATTCACCCTTATTCAAAAATCTATCAATCGATTCTTTGTGGTCGATTTCCACAAATCATCACAATCAGTTAGGCGGGGTCTACCGCTGGACAAAAACTTCCCCTTAGTTTGTCGAGCCAGCTGGCTTTGGTTACATGTAAATTGTACGTAAAACACTTCACCGTGGCACAGTTGAGCTTTCTTATATGACCGTATATTGTATACTATACGGTCTCCAATTTTATCACATTCAATATGAACATTAATTCAATTTTCATATCTGATTTTGGCAAAATTCATGAATTCAAGAATGAAAACCTTACCTAACCTAACAAATAATCCAGTATATCGGCTATTTTCAAAATGCGTTTGCTGCTGGCTTCCTGTAAAGTGTAAACCGACAAGAACCATGTTTTATTTAGACATGATTTTTATGTCAGTAGTACTATACAATCCAAAAAGGTTGGACAGTCTTTAATGTACGGCCATATATTACCGATAGAACATTTCACGGTGAAGCCTGATACGGCGAACTGCATACGTTGAACGTACAAGTTTCCCGACACGGCTGGCTTTAGGGCGTCTATATGGTCGTTTAGTCGCCCTTGCGTTCCACTGTAAAACTGCATTTATCCAACGGTCGCCCACTCGCTGCATTTGCATGTGCAGATGTGCACTTTTCCATGCCTTGTAAACGTACTCTTAGTTATTGGATTTCCACAAATAAATTTACAAAAAAATATCTAATTGATGTATGTTCCGAGATAATCAGTACTTCGCTACTAAACCGGGCATTGCTATGAGCGTCTCCTAGCAATTAGGATAATACGATGAGGGTAATACTTAGACTGAATTCATTCATTATATTATGTTATGATGCACAGTTACAGTCGTAGGTACCTAATTAGGTGTGTCTTTAATGGGATGCTTCATTTTCGTACAGTGACGGTATATTTTAATGCTCCCACGTATTTTGGCGTTGAATAAATTGTACGCTTGCTTGCCAATCTAAATTGAAGCTAAAATAACATTAAATTTACATTTTAATATGGCTATAATAAGGAGGGCGTTCACTCTCATTGATAATGAAATATTATGCTAATTGATTCGACTCTACTTTGCCGAAAAAATGTGCAAAACTTATATATTATGCTTTATTCATATAAAAAAAGAAATTTTGTATCATATTAACTATCTATACATATCTACAGGTATATACCAGGGTTGGCGAACCTTTTTATATACGCGTGCCAAAATTTCCCAAATATTATTTTTTAATAACTAATAAAATAAACTCTCTGCCGAGAATTTTTTTCGTGAGGAAAAAATAGTTTTTAAAAATTCTATTAAAAAAATGATGTTCTAGATATCACTGAAAAAAACATAGCAGACATTATAGCTTCATCATTTTTTCTATTTCGCCATATATTTCGGTCCACCAATTTTGAAACTGTCTGCCAGAATTACTACTATTAGCTTCACCAAGTTTTCGTTTCTTATTTAGTGCAGTCATTTTGTGTGGGTATAAATTAAATTGTTTGTTAATGTATTAATTGGTTTGATTCTTATCGCACTAATTGGTGGTCTCAAACATTGTAAATCGATCAAAAGTAGAGATTCGTGGCGCGGCACCCCCGCCGCCTGATAAAGTTAGTGTGATATATTATAAGTGACGCATCACCCAAATGTGTTTCATGTTTCATTCATAAGTTATCACTCAATTTATCACGATATTTCTTAATTGTTCTTACACTATATTCTAAAACATCGAAATCGACAGTTTCAGGCATCAATGATAAAGTTATAACGCACTATTGATCTTCTTTTGAAATAAAGGTAAGGAAGATTTTAGTACACCTCCAATAAAATCAACTATTACGTATCAGTAAAGGATTAAAACTATTGCATTATTATGCTTAGGAGAACACTGCGTAGACGAATGGCCGTTGTTTAGAAACACGGTGTCGTTCTTCTCTGATAATTTTCCGACGAAGCAAGTCGCTCCGCTGACCGCTCCATGACAATGTGTTTATTAAGTTCCGAAATGAATATTCATACATCACAGCCCATTTGAGGATACGAGTTATTATAAACTTATAAAGTAAAAAACACAATATTTGGCAGCGCCGCCTTAGTTTGCCCAGTCACTTGACGTGACTATTAATTGGTCTGAACAGATTACGACAAATTATTATTCACCTCCGCGGGCGGAAAAATAAAGTCTCTTCTACACTAAACACAGCGGAGTACTATGATGAAGGGAGAAAGCACGTTGCAAATAATAAGTTATCTCACATCATTATACGTACTACAAATTGTCACTATTTAAACTGGCTAAAACTAAAATTGTACTGTCGTTTCACCCTGGTGTCTACATTCAATTTGAAATCGCGTAGGGGCTGCCTCTCAGGTTTTAAAAGTTTGCATCGTGGCACTGGGAGTGAGAAAGTTTCATCTCATCAAGGATTGATAATAATTGAATACATCTGAACATAAATTAAGCACAGACCCTATACATACACTGTACGGAAGATGTACCTATAGTGGTTAGCGAAATGGAATCCACTGCCGTGGAAGGCCACTAAATACCAATCTGATGGCCTTATATTATTGAGATGAAATTCATGTAGGTATACATAAAATACGTAATAAAATGCACCGGTATACAAGAGAAAGACAGAAGAAAATAGGTGCGTAAGTAAAATAGAAATATAATCACATCGTATAATTCACTTATATAAAATTCAGAAAGCTACTCGTAATTAGTCGTATCTATCAAACATTATCAAATATTTGATTGCAATTAAAGTTCTTACTGAATCTGGAATGCTCCACGAACAAAGCATTATTTTTTTTCATTCCGGTAAGACAGCTCGCGGTTACTGTACTACGGCGAAATGTAATACGTACAATTTACATATTATAGGTACCTAACCCCTGGGAAGACGTTTAGAGGTGAGGTGTATAAATGAAAGTCTAATTAGAGTGGCTCGAATGAATCGAGGAGAGACTATTTACTGACAAATACAATATAAATACAATGGTAAAATGGCATGGAAAAAGTTATAATGAGGGTACTGTTATACTGATAAGACTGACTATATTGAAAGGACTGAGATAAACCATTAACTATGACTCACTATTTATATAAATGAATATTGATGTAGTTCACAATTAGGAAATCTGTTGACCGCCGCATCGTTGCAACTTCGAGGCGTTTCGATAACAAAACCCGAGGTAGATCGTAGATGCGGCGATTGTACGATAGTTGAATGAATCGCTGATTCTTGCGTTGTCGTAATTACGCTGACAAGGCACGAGGTTGTTGCCCGCTACAGATGCAAAAAATCTGATGAGCGACAGGGGTATTTTTTTATTGGAGGGACGGTCTGGTGTCCATGTGCCATAACTGAGAAGCGGAATTGGTCGAAGAAAAACGGTCAACATTCAATCTATAACGAGAATAAATAGATTTCGACTTGCCATGAGACACTGCAACAACCATCCACACCTCGACTGCTTCTATTTTTTGCACATTTGTCGGGTTAATGTCCACCCATTGATGATCGATAAAATATAATATTGGTTCATAAGACCGTGCAGTTTTGTGCATTCTGGAGATGCATTGCTGCTGAGATTACATGCATTAATTATTATGAGTCGATTGGATTAGAGATGAGGCTTTCCAATAATGTGAAGGAAAGAGAGTCAGATGGTTCATGGAATGTTCAATGGAGTATTGCCGGAGTCACGATGTGCTGCGGCGAAGAAGTTGGCGCCTCGTCTTCACCACAAGCGTATAATTTGTCATGCAACAATAATAATTGTGGCACCCGCGGCAATTCCGACAGGGTTGTCGCATACCTAGTCATGTTGCCATTACATCTCCATAGAAGATGCACGATGCAATTCATTTTACAATGAATTATCATTACTTAAGCAAATATATTAGACTAAAAAAAAATATTAGGGGACAGTGCCACCTACCAATATTCTTAGCAATTCAATGCTAATTTTGAAGTTATACTTCTTTTGGCGCGTTTGGGAAAACAGATCAGTGTCTTTTTGGCGTGTGACGAAGTTACGCGCGCCGATGTAACACGTTTGGCGTGTGCCGGAAGTTGCGCGCGCCGATGCAACACATAATTTAATATCATGATTATATTCATTTCGGTCTCAGGGGTACATGCGCATGCGCATAGTGTCATTTAGTTAGTCTTTTAATACAACCAAGTAAACAGCACGTGTTGTAAACATAACCAATATTGTGTTATAATAAATATATATGTTATTAATAATTTATATTCATAAAACTTTATTTATATTGGAGTGTATATTTATTTTTCATTCTAAAGATAGTGTATCAAGATTTGAGGCTATATGTATGTAAGTATTATTTATGAGTAAAATTATTTATCAACAAATAAATAAATTTTGTGAATGTTGAGTTGGTAAATAAATCAAAAAATATATTAAAATTTGATTTTTTATTAATTCATCATGGGCACTTCTGAATCGATTATAACCGCTGTATGGCAAAGATGAGTATTGGTCCAATACAATATTTAAATTACAATTATCATGTGCTATATGAGACACAGATGAATCGCGTACGTTTTCATCAACCTAATCCACTGTAATATTAATAGACCCAGGTAACGGCTTATTTTGTTTTGTTACGCGCGTTAACACACCGATTTTTTTTTATATCGTAAACAAAACAATAATATAGATTCTAATATTCATAACTAAAAACGCGTTGATTTGAATATACGTGACTGGCGCATGGGAGCGATGCAACATGGGTATTCTATTGAATTTACAAAGATTGTTATCGTTCAAAATGTTCTGCAGAATGACAAAACCATAGACTAAATTTGTTGCCGTGACAGCGTGACAGTACGCGACATGCGTCTCAATATAATCACCTATTAAGCGCGAAATACATCATGGTGCACGTCGCGGACTATCACGCTGTCACGGCGACAAATTTAGTCTATGGTTTCATCATTCTGCAGAATATTTTGAACGACCACCAACTCTGTAAATTCAATGATGGATAGTACTAACTCTAATGTATTAGTATTTTGAATTATTATTCATGCTTATTTCAATTAATTTTAACAGTTTCTACGTGTGCGTACGTTAAAATTACTTGCGATATTATATTCATAGTATTTTAGAACGTATTATATCAGAACCCAACCTGCAGACCATAGATAATAGACAACATTGTTATAGAAAATACATAGTGCCAACCGCCAAAAACAAAAAAAACACGCGATTTATAGGTACGTCGAAAATGTGTAGGCATGTAAAAATGATAAAAAAAAGTTTAAAACGTCATGCAGGTACAGATGCAGTGCGGTTCAATGCGAGGTGACCTCACTAACTGACAATGTTCGTTTAAAGGTTCAAAATGTGCTATCGGATGAGAGCATCCGTTTGATAACATTTGAACACCAAGAAAAACGACATTACACACTTTTTTCCCGTAGCGGCAGCTTACTGTGACGTCACGTGATAGTCAGCGACATGCACCATAATATAATTCGCGCTTTATAGGTGTTGTCTACTAAAGTGCCAATTTTACTTTGTAGTAGGGTACCTATATTAATTGTGTATTATACTTATTATTTTCTTTATCATATTGTCTTGGTGAAATCTACAATGACATGGCGTATTATTTGTATGTAATAAATAATAATTAATAAAGTAACATCTTGCCACGCTTGGCCCAATTGTGATGCAGAAGCCCTGACCGAAACCGCACAGTCGAGCGGTTTGCCTTAATTAAACCAGAGCGAGACGCCGCGCCACCTCGCTGCACAGTGGTAAAATCGCAGACTCCTATTCTCAACCAGTTCAGTGGTTAGTTATCTGAAGAATTACCAAGATCGTCACCACTGGAATTACATCCCATTGTCGGTGTTTGCCGCCTCCAGGGAACGTCAGCCGGAAGAACTTTTCAGTGTCAAGACAATGTTACTTATTTCGACACAGTTAAACTAGTTTGTTTTCCAGACCCTTACTTTCTTTGATTCTTGCATATTATGCGGATGATATAGCCTGACAGGGCTCTAGCCTGGGAGCCCTGGCTTAGAGGGGGCCCGGCGTGGCGAGTGGAGCAGTTAAGTGAGATAAACACACACTACAAATTTGGTGTAACAGTTAAAAAAAGGCGCCATTATGCTTGAAGACTATAAACATTTATGTGGCTATACGATACAATTTGATTTGATATGATGATTAATATAATTTTATTAAAAGGTGTGTGCATGTGTGGAATTTTATTTTATAATTGTTTTTAGTGTATAAAGTGGCTATTTATCCAATATGGCGAAGGGTCACATGTTACTTAGCTACCACAAAAGGGGGTCGCAATCAGTACTACATAATATGATGACGAGTGCCGATAACTCAATAATTCAATTAGGTTTATTTAAATTACAACAAATCGCTAAAATACATGGAATACCCGGAACTTGGGGAATAGTATTTGGGGAACACTACTGGAAAACATCACATTGCCCTAAACCTTAGGGATATGTTGGGAGTCCGCAAAACATCTTAGCCTGGGGCCCGCTTCAGGATGTGGGGGCCATGGACATAGCCATAATTTCCAAATCAAGATATACGATAGTAGAAGCTCTCATTGGTCTGGAAGCATCCTTGAACAACATGTGCACGAAAATCAACGGGACAAAAAAAAATATATCTCAATTCCGATCAACCAAGTAAATAATCCCCCACCGTGTACTATACGGTTATCTCTATAGCACCGAGATGAAAGAAATCACGCGTTGTTCGTGGAGCATTTTCAAGAATTAAAACCTAACCTAACAAATAATCCAGTATATCACTATTCAAACGGCTTGTTTGCCGCTGGCTTCCTGTAAGCGGACAAGAACCATGTTTTATTTAAACATGAATTTTATCCCAGTACAATACGATCCAAAGAAGTTGGACGGTCTTTAATATACCTAAGACCATATATATATTCCGATAAAACATTTCACGGTGAAGTGCATATCTATGAATTTCCGGATACGACTGTACAGAACAGATAATAAACAGAATTCCGATAGGCTATAAATACCAATACAGTAAATTTTGACGCAGGGTTTCGAATGCGTGAGTGTCCTACGAAAATGAACCACGCATTATAGAAATGCAATAGTGTGTGTAACATACCAATATTAAATGAGCGTCAATGCATAAACCGAGAGCAGTTGTCAGTATTCGACGTATGACTTATTCTTGAGACGTGTTTAAATTTATCCGTATTCTCCCTTACTCGAGATCGGTTGCCTGCTTCTCCTTACCCGTTAGGTATTTCAGTTCCGATTATTTCCCTGATGGCTATCGTGGGACTTATCAGTTATTTACCACAATCTACCTGCTTTCAACGGGCACTCTTCGCCACAAATACTTTAGATAATATGTAAAGTACATATCTATCAAATAAAATAGTAAAACTGAAATATTTACCTTTACCTCCTTCATGCCTTGGTGTATAAACATTAAGTGAATTGTGGGCAAATAAAGACGAAAAAACCGACTGATAATTACTGCATTCCTCGCATCATATTATTAACTTACACAACTTAACCGGCGGGTTAGGAACTAACACGAATAGAACCAAGCCACGTTTTACTTTAAAATACGTAGTTAATCAAATCTACCATTTACACTACAAGATCGTGAATGTGGACCTGTTCTTGCAGTCGCAGCTTGTATAGTATGAAAGCGAATCAAAAATAGTTACTAAGGACAATAATTATTATTGAATTAGCTGATGTGTAACATCTATCGACATAAAATATAACTAACGCTCTCAGTCGATAATGAAGTACACGTCATTCGATTTTATATTGCATTAGATATAACGAGTACCTAGTCGATATCAAACCTTTCAATCAGGCAGTTCACAAAATAATATCTCAATGGAATAATCGTTCCTCGAATACTGCGTTTGTCCGCAATATACATTAAACTATCAAAATGATAATGCGATATAATATTAAAATAAATATGAAACAATAAACAATCAATTAATCAAATATGTATATAGATTATAAAATTAAACTTTTTAGTTGGACATCATACCAAATTAAAATACCAAACAACTACAAATGGTGATCCCTATAGAAAGTGACGCAGTACGCAAGTGGAGAAGTACAGACGCGCTTGTAATATGTATGATAGCAATTTCTCCATCATTAAACCGTTTAATAACTCACCTACTTCCTTTAAACGCGCCATTTCCATTATTATATTGGATAATCCAGCCTAATATATTTTATTAAATTTATATTATTACTTATCCTCTAATAATTATATATTTTTTTCAATTTTGAATAGATGCGAGATGTATTCAGGCAATTAATTATTACAATAGGTAAGTTAACTGTCAAAAGTGCTGATTTGTCCAACACCCCCTCTCTTGACTGTGTTAACTTTTAGAGCGAGATAGAGTACGTCAATTGCATATTGAAAATTGAGATGCAAGATGCAATTATTTCGAAAAATAATCTATGTCACGAGTCACGTCCGCCGCCTCGATTTATAGTTCCCCTCGAGCTGTCAAATATCGAGTGGCGAGTAGTAACACATTTTTTTTAATACATAGGTACTGCAATTGCATGACTAATAAAAATGTAGGTTATGCTGATATGTTCAATTCTTGTTTGACATTTCTTCGTGACAAAACTTCGAGGTTCGGGTGGAAAACCTGTAGATACTCTCCAGCGCGAACATACCCGAATTTGACCGAGGTCCGCAAATAAGAGACGTATTTACCTGTCTACCAACCTAAATTTTCGCCGTATTACGAATTTACCAATTATTGTAGATAATCACTGATACCGTATTGTGTATGGATTGGTTATGGAGTGTATGGAAATTGTGTATGGTGTTAATTAAGACCAATAATAATTACAACATAAAAAGAACTTTTTCTATACAACGTTTTTAAATTTTCTGTTGAATAATATAAACTTGACTTGACTAGCTTAAAGCCGCGTTGACACGGTCCAAGTACGATCCAAGTAGACTTGGATAGGAATAATTAGTATGAAGATGTCTCATCCAAGTGACAGCTTCATACTATTTATTCCTATCCAAGTGCACTCGTATGTGACATCTTCATACTAATTATTCCTATCCAAGCTACTTGGACCGCGTCCTACTCATCCAAGTTAACTTGGATAGGAATAAATAGTATGGAGCTGTCACTTGGATAGGAATAAATAGTATGAAGCTGTCACTTGGATGAGACATCTTCATACTAATTATTCCTATCCAAGTCTACTTGGATCGTACTTGGACTGTGTCAACGCGGCTTAAACGATCAAAAAAAATTGTACTTGATAGTAATAATAAGATAGTAAATATAATACTGAAATGTCATTTTGACATTTCATATTGATTTCCATAGTAACGCACGTATATATTAATAATTTAGTTGCTAAGACCCCAGACCCCTAGCAACCAATAATAGTGTATTGGATTACAGATTTCTTCCGAAATAACTTTTCATACAAAACAGAATTAACTGAAAATAAATTCAATTCTACTTAAATATGGCTAAAAGTATTAAGAATGCATCGGCATCGTGTTCTGATAAATTCTAAAAGTTTCGAATGTCTAGATAGTCGGGAAGAAGTCGAGAATAGCTGTGCATGCGTATTAAATACTCCTGACAGTCCTGACCTACTATTTTTTAAGATAACCCAAAAATCGAATATGAGATTTCCATTAGTATCGTTTTTGGGCATTCATCAGGTGCCAATAAAAATTTAGTATTCACCCCATTAAAGGTGGTCACGATACTCGCGAGGGAATGACCAAGAAGACGAGGGTAATTTACCACTATTTTCCGACCCCTCTTCTAGTTGTATTCTAACCTCTCAAATCGGTGAAATCACTAAAAAATAGTAGGTAAGTATAGTATTATATCTACGGAACTGCAAGAGTTATCAAAGATTTTTTCACAATAACAGCAAGTTACGAGTACCTAGCGATGCATTAATTTATTCACATTATGTATATTGAAAACTAAACCATTTTACCTGCTTATTCAATATTATTATGCACGTTACGCGAGCTGGTGTTATAAATACATAAATTACGAACGGCTGTTCAACTAACCCTAACACCATCATTATTATAAATAACACAACTCGAATAATGAAAAATAATACAATTTTAACGGGCTGGCAAACACACATGATATGTGGCGATTTAAAAACACAAGTTCAATAAAAACAATCAATATTGGAAAGTTGGTATTGCGAGGATGATTTTAAATTATTTTTTACGAGGGCAACACTATTATTAATTTTATTCGAAATATCTTTTAATAACATCTGTTTCGACTACCCGAGTGTCTCACGTTGTATGGTACGTTTGTGTATTATAATCGATATTACCTTATAAAAAATACCGTCATAATCATGGCCCCCACAAAGGGGAGGCTGACAGGGCTCTACCGGGATCAGGAGGAGCCCGGCCTGGCAAGTCGACCAGATAAGTGAGATAACACACACCACAAATTAAGAGCCAAGAGCCAAGACCATAGCCTAGGGGCCCGCTTCAGGGTGTGGGGACCATGGTCACAATATTATATCGTTTGGGATTATGTGTATCATACTTATTTGCTTCACAGCGCCCTAAAAAATCCCAATTAAATGGAGTGGATATGCCTATTATTCGAGACAAGTTCGAAACAATATGAACATAGCTGGATTCTGTGATCGAGAAATATTGTTTCTATTATAAAAGGTCAATCTCAATTAATAGGTAGTCATTAACAAAAAAACCCAACGATTGTTTTAATGTTATTTTTACATGATTTTAATAGAAAATAACTAAATTCATAGAACAACAAGTGTGATGTAATATATCAAAATTGAATTAATTTAATTAAGAAATCATTCTGTCATAAAACGAATAGGGTAAACTGTAAACGTGTAAACTGAACTCTAAACCAATTCCGAGCTGGATCGTTCCGGATGGAATGAGGTTGTTAGCAAATTAGCTGTATCACTTTAATTGACAATTTTTGATGGAAAGACACTGTAGTATTAAATAAAAGAAAATATAGTACCTATGCATCTTTTACCTATTCCACATAATATAATAATGAACAGTACCGATTTCGCTCACTTCAATAGGACATTATTAAATTATGTGGAATAAGTATGTACTAGATATGGTTTTATTTTAATTTTAATGACCACGTCCCGAGTGACGAAGGGTTTTTCAAATTCCCTGCCCAATCCATGACATAGTAGATAATAGTCGAAACATATTTTGTTTATCTATGAAATATCTAAGGTTTAGGCAGGGGTAAATGAATTTTAAAAAAACTAACCAAGACCATCTGTAATATGTATTCTTAATTCAACGAAATAAGTAAGACTGAAAAAGAGTGCACTATTTTGTTAGATCGCCCATAGCATGCCTAAACTACGATGGTTTGAATTTGGCAGGGTTTAATAGAATTTTAAAAACCAAACAGCTACTGGTTGTAGTCTTTGTTAAATGAAAACAAATACGTTTGACTGACAGTGTGCACTATTTATGTCGAATCTTAACAGCCTACTTCCACCCTTCGCCACTATGAAATAAAACACACACTAGGTACTGCCAAAAGGAAGGCCCGGTTTAGTTGTTTGAATGCAGTAGGTTATTATAATTGTGGAGGTATCAGTACGTACCACAAACATGAAAGTAGCAACTATACAAGTTTCAAAATGTACCTAAATTGCACCTGCATAATATATACCAGTGCTCCGCAACCGGTGTGCCGCGAGACGATGCTAGGTGTGCCGCGGTGCAATAGCCAAATTTGCGTACATGGCTGGTAATATATGTGAGCACCTGCAAAATAATGCAAGGTCAGAATGAAAATATATTGACGTACTTCGATAAATTAGAAGAATTCAAAAATAAACTTTAACTCTGGCAGAAGGAGTTAAGACAAGGATCACTACAAATGTTCCAAAGGACCAAAAGACCACACCACCATTGATGTTTTGGATCCGTCTCAAAAACATTTAACTTTGCTGCAAAATAAATTTTAAAAGTATTTTCATACAATCAATGCGACTGGATACGAAACCCTTTTGCAACAAATGCCGAAAATTCTATAGAAGCGCTTTTCCTATAAATTCGGGAAGAATTTGTTGAATTTATTAAGGCCATGCATTAGTTGAGGCACGGTCTAAAAAGATCGTCGCTAGGCGATGCGCGGATTGCGGGTGGCGGGTAAAAATGACGCCTGTCAAACGAAATATTAATTGTCATATAAATCCAACATACGTCCATTTTATGTTCTGTTTATTGTTCTATTAGTAACAATAATAATATATTCATTGACATGTTTTCTTTTTAAAGTAAATGGGTAACGTTTTTAGTCATCTTTACACGATTTTAGAATTAATTGACCCGTCGCCATCACGCAGCAAAGTGACGTGTACCTGGGTCAACATTCTCTCAGTGAATGGCAGCGAGTCCAAAATTTCGTCGCGCGTACAGTTGAAAATTATTTGGCGTTTCACTGATGCGTCACCTTAACGACGGGACGCTAAAACTGAACTTCGCCGTTGTTCCATTGGCTATTTTCTGGATTTTGGTTAATAAAAAATATCCTCGGATTTTTGACAAGGCTATCGCAGTTCAGCTCCCAACTCGAATCAAAAAAGTCGCCTGCGGCGCTATTTTACTACGCTAGTATTAATATTTTAAAACATCTGATTTTAGGATACAATTTATTATTATTGTGTCAATACTCCACAAATAATTATTCCTAGCCCGACAACTAACCATAATTATATTAATATAATATAAGAATACGAAAAATCGCTGAACATAAAATCAATACCATTAATTTTACCTCTAACACTATTTGAAAAATGTTATTTTAGAGTATCACGCTGTCTTTAACCTTAGCTATAGGTAGGAAAAAAAACAAAGATCTTGACTTGGGGTCCCCCTTCAAGATGTGGGGTCCGTGATTTGGTGTATAAATTGTTTTACGTGTAGTGTGCCGCGGAATTCTGAGAAGACCTTTGGTGTGCCGTGGGTGGAAAAAGGTTGCGGAGCACTGATATATACTGTATAGTCACGTCAGACGTAAGTTATATATTCAATTTAATAAATTCACAACCACAGTTAGTTAGATAGTTTTACTACTGTCAAACCTATATTATGTACATTGATATAGTTTCGCCATATTTCATAAAATAATCAACAGGTACCTACCAGTAACTGCCTAGATACTGAGTACGCTAATGTACCACCATATACCAGCTGCCGAAGCTCAGTGGGTGACTATGAATTCGCAGTGGCATACCTGATGTCATAGAACTGGCAAACACACCTTACTAAACGATTATATCAATCGCTTTCATTTAAAAGTCGTTTTAATAAAAAAATATTTTAATAGATACTTAAAGAATTATGAATGTCCCGTAATACGCCCGATTAAAACCGGGTGGGATGCGGGGCCGATGGGTTTTGGTGGGCCCATCATCTTAAATGTCAACTTTATAGGATATTTTTTAGTCGACACCGGTGCAATGAGCAAATGTACGTATTTTTTTCTGAGAATAAAACATTATAACATGTTATAATATAGTAATCGATAAGTGTGATTAATGATGGTTGGAGTGGGGGAGGGTCAAAAATAGAGCGAACCGTACGTCATTTATGGTCAGGATTAGGGATTGCAATACCGGTATTTAAAAACCGATATTCAATTATTTATCGATACCGAATAAACCGGTTTCAAAAATCCAAAATACCGGTATTTTCGGTATTAAGAAATTTTGTTGCGATGAATTATCATATTTCGAAAAAGAAAACTATCGTGGCAAATATATCAAATTATTCTATAACTATTGATCCAACATTGATACTACATCAAGCAATCGTTGAATTTCACAGATTTTTCTGTACCCGGACGATTTAGTATTTGTAAAAATTAGCAGATCTAAAATAGTATGATCTATATCTATACATATTTACAAAGGTCAACATAATAAAAGTGGGTAGGTACTTTAGGTTGCTATAAAATATTATTTTAAATAGATTTTAATAATTATATTTATTGATAGGTACTTTTTTCTATACTTAATATGTTCTGACAAATACCGGTATTGATACCGGTAGTCAATAAGAAATACCGGCATTGATATATTCATTCGGTATGGCAATCCTTAGTCAGGATTCCGGACCTTGGAAGATTTTAAATCTCAACATCGGTATTGACAACTCGTTTTTCTTGCCAGAACTAGCATTTTTAATAGACATCTAGGTTGCAAAATACGCAACAGGCGTATAGCGTTATATCTAACATTTCTCAACTGCTTTAAATATATCAAAAAAACTAAAATATTACAACAATTTCTTTGAAAATCAACATGCTGACCTGTTGTACGGAATTTCATAGATACCTGATTAATTTTTGGATATATAGCTGTTCTGAAATATTTTATTTCCTTCTCGCAAAACCATTATGACCAAATTTTGTAAAGAGTTATAGTTTGTAGGCATTGTTTTAATTATAAGAAAATGAGGCATTTTTTCTGACATCTTATTTTATTATCCTTATTCGGCATATTTGCGTCAATGGCAGTTAACAACACTGCACAGCATTTCAATATACGTTTCAGGTCAATTTTAAACATTATCAGCGCATCTATTCTATACACAAGACTACTATCGGCCGCTATCGGCGGTTAACGAGGGTAGTTTATCATAATATGTTTGTATTGAATTATTACAATTGTTACAATAATTTAATAACTAATCTAATAACAGTCAAAACTGTCTATCTCGCTCAAAAATTTAGCACAGCCAGAGAGGTGCCGTTAAAACATAGCACTTATTGTAACAATTACAACTAACTTATTGTAATAGTAAACAATAAGTGCTAATACTTCGATACAAAAATATGACAAATTACCCTCGATAGCTACTGATAGCAATTTTGTGTATAGAATAGATACGCGGGTAAATTTTAAGCAATATATGGTTAAAGATTAAAAGAAACATTTAATAAATAAAGTAATTTATGAAGATTTTCTCTCGCCTTTTTAAGTTAACGTGGGTGTTAACTAATTGCAAGCCACTGGCATAAAATATAACACATATACGGCACTAGAAAGTGTTAGCCCTGATGTTAATACGTTTTTTTTCAACAATCGATATTAACGTTTTAACACTTTCCCTAGAAACGCGCCATTTCTACAACTGATTATATTTAATATAACACGATTAATTAAATTGTGTTGTCATAATAGACGCGGCAGAGCACTGTACAATATTAAATTTGAATACTAATAGATGTCGATTAGTGATAAAATGATATTTTAAAAAAATTAGACTAATTATACAATCATTTACGGCATAATTATGATATATAAATTAATAATATATTTTAATTCAAACATGCGACACGTTTCTTGCTCTACTTCTTTTAGATAACAAGCAATTATCACTATGCGCAAATGGCCAACTACCGTTTCACGAAACGTGCGAATGGCGCACACAAATAATATTTTTACTTATTGAAAATTTGGCAGCTTTCTTAAACGTCTGTTCTTATTTTATTTCTAATAGGTATATGTGAATCAACAAGATCGGGAAGATGAAATAGCTGACATGACTGACTGCAATTATGATTTCCTTGATATCCGATTTCCCACATTGTCGGCTAATACACAATTATCGTAAACTCGGTATAAAATAGCTGACTCAATTGTAATAGTTATTGACTAAATATTATTTTGATTGTGAGTACGTCGATGAAACATCGGATTCCAATTGATTGGGAATGCCACTCTAACATAACTTCCCGGTAAAAACACATCTCACCGTATTTATTATATTGTAGCAATTGTACCCTTGTAATTCGTTATTTAACAGTTAATAAAAATTCTGTTCTCCATCATCACGAACAACTACTACCGTCTTTCATCTGCAACACCTATCCACAGCCAAAGTGGACTCACACAGATACATCATTATAATATTTAACTGCTAGAGATGCTATTTTACAACGTTTTTCTTAGCTCGTATTCTCATTTGTCCAGTGGTTCTTTGTCCGGTACAAATCTTGCAATCGATTTTTAACTAAATTCCGGACTAACTAGACATTTGAAGCTTTTAGAATATATCAAACACGATGCCAATGCATTTTTAAATACGTTTAGCCATCTTGAAGTAAAATTGAATTTATTTTAAGTTAATTCTGTTTTGTATGAAAAGTTATTTCGACACCATTATCGGTTGCTAGGGGTCTGGAGTCCTAGCAACCAAATTAATATATATACATGCGTTACTATGGAAATCAATATGACATGTCAAGAACAATTTTTTTTGATCGTTTAAGCTAGTCAAGTCATGTTTATATGGTTCAACAGAATTTAAAAACGTTGTATATAAAAAGTTCTTTTTATCTTGTAATTATTTTTATTCGGTTCGAAACAAGATGGAAAACGCATAAATTTAGTGTACACTATTAGGGTCGAATCTTAACAGCCTACCTCCACCCCTCGCCACTGCCGACATTCCACTGAGCACCTACGTCATTTCATTGGCCGAAAGTTGAAGCTTGGTTAATATTCTATTATTGCCGATTCATTCAACTCTACGTCCAGAGATTTCGTATTCGATAAAAATATCAATACCAACGAGATATTAAAAAAAAAATACAATAAACCACAAAAGAAGGTGGTCGTTAAATATTTTAACTTTCCAACGATTGTGTTGGCATTATGGCGGACAACTAATCGACGTCGCTCTGTGACCTTACGGCCGAATTAAAAAAAAGCTACATTCATATTAATTTTAAGTGAAGTTGATTGATAATTTCGTTTAGTCAGACAATTGGATTGATTTGAGAACATTACACGAGGGCTCTGGTGACTCATGGAATGAAATCGTCAACTCAATTTTATAATTAATACGTAACTATATATCAATAGCGAAGGGTGGAGGGAGGCTGTTAAGATCCGCCATAAATAATGCACATTCAACTTTGCTAGTCATACCTACGTAGGTATATATTTTATTGAAATAATACTACAATTTACAAATAATGGTGTTGGCTTGTTTTTAAAATTCAATTAAAAATTGCGAAAACCATGCCATTAGATAATAATTATTGATTGATTTAATAAAACGAAATTTTTTTACAACCTACAATGCAATTCCACCATGAATTGACACAGTTTACACAATAAAAGACAATAATTGACAATAATAGATAATAATTTTAAAAAATACTCGTAAATCTATAATATCCTAAGTAATAGAATAATAATCCTTTCCGGTGCTATAGATCCACCAGCAGTAGCGAAAGGTGGAGATAGGCTGTTAAGATCCGCCATAAATAGTGCACATTAAACTTTGTTAGTCATACGTATATGTTTTTATTGAACTAAAACTACAATTTACAGAATATGGTGTTGGTTAGTATTCAAAAATCAATTAAACCATGCCTAACCAAACCATAATAGTTTTGGTATATTTTGGGCGATACGACAAAATTGTGCACACTTTTTCATTCATACTTATTTTTTTTGTTGTATTAAGAATACATATTACACAAATTGTTGGTTCATTTTTTATTAATTCATTAAGCCCTGCCTATACCAAACTATAATATAAGTGGAGGTAGGCTGCTAAGATATGCCATAAATAGTGCACATTAAACTTTGTCCGTCATACGTATTTGCTTTGATTGAAATATTACTACAATTTACAGATGATGTTGGTTAGTTTTTAAAATTCAATTAAACTATTAAGCCCTGCGAAACCAAGCCATAATAAATGGTAAAAAATACTCGACTATCTATAAAATATCTTAAATCATGCAATTAAATCATATATAACTTTGGATATTTTATAGATATAATAATATTTTGTATCTATTACCTATAGTTTGGTTGGGCAGGGCATAATGAATTTAAAAAAATGAACCAACGAGTAGTGTCATATGTATTTTTAATCCAACGAAAACAAATAAGTATGAATGAAAAAGTGTAGGTACACAATTTTGTCGTATCGACCAAAGTATACCAAAACTATTATGATTCGGTTAGGCATGGTTTAATTGATTTTTAAAACTAACAAATGCCATCTGTAAATTGTAGTCTTAGGTCAATAAAAATAAATATGTATTAACAAAGTTTAATGTGAACTATTTATGGCGGATTTTAACAGCCTACCTCCACCCTTCGCTACTGCCAAAAGCTGTTAGGTGGGTTGGAATTAATGTCACCGTAGTATTTGGTTCAACAAGTCGTCGCCATCACAATAGAATCAAAACTATACGTAGCACGCGAGTCATTAAAAATACACAGTGCCGTCCCGTGGGGGTAGGCAGATTGAGCGTCGCTTGGGGGCGGCGGTTACTCGAAGGGCGGCATATCGAGGAGAATCATTTGGTGGGTATATATAAAAATAGCTACCTACCTAAACTGGGTACCTACTTAATAACGAAAATATCTTTCCTTTAAAAAAAATCACCTCACTGGTTGGAAACAAAATGTATTAATTAACATAAAAGGTTTAACAGGACTGTAATTTTTCGTCGGATTTGCGATGTCTAGTTTACTTCCGTTGCCCTTCGACATCCTTGGTGACCAAAAACGGCACGAACACGGATGATAAAAAATATTGTAGGTACTTATACAAAAATGGGACGGCATTTTGTTTTGGGACGTCACTGAAAATACAGACCTACAAACTTATCTGGAGAATGGCCAAAAATGGAACTACGGACTACCGTAGGTTAAGTAATATTTACGGCAATGCGTGACATGTGCGAAATAAGCACATACCTACATAATATAACATTAGACTCTCTACTATATACTATATATGCGCAGATATCGGCGGGCGTGAGGTTGGCGATGATCGATAGATAAAGGAGAGGAAGCGACTTTATAGTACTCCGGATGCGTCAAGCAAGTGACCATAGACAAGACGCGGGAAATTCAATCATCAATCATTCATTATTTTCGGTGACCATCTTTGATCGCGACAGTGCATGTATGGCAACCCCGAATAGGGCGATCGACGAGTCATGCATTCAGACAGGCAGACATTAAATTATACCATTTTTGTTTCGCATTAAAATGTTACAACTTCCTGTCTTTGGCGCACTTCTATGGACAATAATTGTTTATGGGAGTGAATGAGATAATTATTATATTTTAATAATTAACGACGGATAAAATATTGTCTTAAAATGGTTTGATATAATATCTATATATGAGTACCAGATGTGCGAACTAATAACATAGCAGTCTTTATAATAATTTGGAACACCTCAGAAACATATATATTAAAAGATGTAAAATGTAACGAAAGGTACTTGAACCCATCGATCGCAATCCAGTTGGTGAATTTTACCGAATAAGCTACCAATACCCTCCTCTGAGCTATTTGTTACAATGTCCAGGACTCGAAATGGACCGGAGCGCCGTTCCCGTTCATAAAATCCCCAAAATTTTTGCTCCTTGTCTGAGCTAGATATGCCATACAACAAAAAATTATTATTATAAAATATATATAAAACACTTATTTTTATAAAATACACATACAATTAGAACAACGAACTTGAATTATTATGAATTAGAATTAAAACTATGTTAATATTTTCGTAAAATTATCGAGCCTTATAACCTATGTAAACTGTAGTTGCTAATCCGGAAATAAATTCGCCATCTCCGCCAGCAACCTACCAGTCTACGTACTCATCATCAATCCTCATCAGTCATCACTCATCAGTCATCACACACATTCGCCCCGAAATACATACCATTTAATTACTATTCATTACAAAGAAGTTTATTTAATATTAAAAAATGCACCTAGCTCAAGACATCACAAACGAAGATAAAATTTAAGTACTTTTAAATGTGACGTTTTGATATTTCCCGTAAACTTAAAACATGTGTGAGCATACATTATAATATAAATCACGTGTGCAGTAAACACGTAGGCAAGCATGCCAACTGCTAAATTGACCATAATGAAGGCAATAAGCAGGTACCTACACGTAAGTAATGTCGCTCATCTGTCACATTTAAATGAGGAATACGACAGTTATACTTCAACGATGTTGCCATACCTGCATCATTGTACCGTAATAATAATATATTATGTTCCAAGTATTGTGGCACAATTGTTGGCTTCTTCTTTTTTATTTATTCCTACGTTACCTTTGCAATTTTGTTTTTATTATTAGACTTGTTGCGTGATTGATGGCCTAAATAAGGATATTTGAAGTGGTTTTCAAGACGGCAGCGGTTCTCTTCTAGGACCATCATAAATCTTGGCTGCATCAAATGTGAGAATGCGATAGTCGTTGACTTTCACCTTGATGGTGAAAAACTATGTATTCTCGAATACGCGGACAATAATATGCGGGATGCATCAAACAAGGGCAGGCACTCACATTTATTTTTCCCTAATGTTCAATGGCTATCGAAGATAACCGCCATAACTCCTGACCAATACACCAGACAATCGTTGACTGGAAACGATGGATTCGCTGCCAAGCTCTATAAGCTTGGACTTGTTACTCGACTGATATATCCATGTGGCGGAGAAAATGCAGGTTGCAAAACACACCCTTCGGGAATGGCCTGAAATGTGTAGGGAAAGGGAAGAGATGCTCAAGTCGGTTCTATCAGCTGTTGGTCCCACCGGAGGACAAAGGCCAATTTTTTTACTGCAGACATGCTTTAACTAAACTACAAACATACAAAATTTAACTAAACCCTACCTAAACCAAACTATAATAGTTTAAGATGCTATGGGCGATCTGACAAAAACAGCGCACACGTTTTCAGTCATACTTATTTGTTTTCATTTAATTAAGAATACATATTACAGTGATGATGTTGGTTAGTTTTAAGAAAATATCACTAAGTCGTACCCAAACCAAACCATAATTGATAAAAAATATTCTTCTATCTATAAAATATCTAAAAGTATGTATGGTTTAATGGAAATTGTTGTAATGGTTTATTTTTTCTTTTAATCTACTACGGCTTGGATTAGACAGGGTTTAATTGAATTTTAAAAACTAACGAACACCATCTACACATTGTAGTCTTAGTTTAATGAAAACAAATCGCCGTCCTAGAACCAGACTGTAATTAGTAGTATCTGGAAAAAATCAGTTTTGAGTTAATTATACAATTAATTTTAATAACTATTCAATCCTCTATCGAACGGTGAAATATTTGTGTCTACATTAAATGTTATTTTGTAGTTATTCATAAATAATTACAAGATAAAAAAAACTTTTTATATACCACGTATTTAAATTTTCTGTTGAATCATATTATAAACTTGACAATTCTATGTATTAATAAAAACTTTTTATTTTACTTGATAGAAATACTGAATAAATATTATAGAATACAGAAATGTCATTTTGACATTTCATATTGATTTCCATAGTAACGCACGTATATATTACTAATATTTTAGTTGCTAGGACCCACTTAGCAACCAATAATAGTAGTGAGTAGTAAATATTACTTTTAACGAATTTTTTCCGAAACATACAAAACATAATTAACTGAAAATGAATTCAATTCTGCTTAAAGATGGCCAATATTAAAAGAATGCATTGTCGCCGTGTTCTGATATATTCTAAAAGTTTCAAATGTCTAGCTAGTCGGGAAGTTAGTTAAAAATCTTGGACAAACAAGAAATAATTTGAAGTGCACAATAAAAACTATCTATCTGTACCGGACAAACAAGAATACGAGCTAATAAAAACGTGGTAATAAAATACAGTCGTATTGTTAATAAAATTTTACATCGATATGCACTGGAGTATTATACTATAATACTGAAATACTACATTTTATTCTGGGCATAAAACTTGTAACTTTTAAATTTAATATTTCCACACAAACGACAGTTCTCCGACTTGTTATTTTATTTCACGAAATTCTCTATATTTTACCAAGTGCTCCATTATTTTGTTATGGCTGGTTAGGTGAGGGTAAAATCTTTGGATTCAATTATCGCAGAACTATGATTTTTCACTCACTGCAGTCTGGTTAAGACGGCGAAATACATTCGACCGACAAAGTTTAATTAGCACTATTTATTTCGGATCTTAACAGCCTACCTCCACCCTTCGCCACTGGACTATGGTCTGCCTTGAGGAAACCGCGTTACTATCTGGCCGGCAACCTTCGAAGTAAAAAAAAAATAGTACAGATGGTACCGTAATCAATTTCAGTAGCATTTTTGATAAGGACGAACACCAAGAGATAATTCAATTGCGTGGGTCAGTTACAAAGTGTCCCGCCCACTCCTATGTAACATTTTGACGACATTGTCTTGTCGGGAATGTGCACACATCATTCATAAAAAAAACGTGGGCACGTCATAACTGTATCATAGTAAAGTCAGGTCGCACGCTTCAATTTGTTATAGGCACTGGAGAAAATTGACTGCTATTTCACACTTAAGAAGTAGGAATTTTTAAATTAAGTAATTATTAGATTAGACTGGTGACACCATCACTGACCACATGAAATGACAGGTTTGAACAAAATATGGAAAAGTATTGCCATATAAAATGAACCTATACTCGCCAGGCCAACACTGACATCTTCTTTCTTTATGAGCATTCAAAACGGGGCAATAATATATTATTTGTCAGCGTAGAACACACGTGACTAATCACGAATGACGCAATATGCACAGTAGTCATACCGTGCTACCGGTGCAGCGGGACATGAAGCCTCCCGATGCGTTCCTACCGCCGCCCGCTTTCCGAATACCTCATTTCGCGATCGGTAAAACGGTCGCGTAGTAGTGTATATACACAGGTTTTTTTTTGGGGGGGTGCATTTAAAAAAAATGTGCAATATATTTTTTTATTATTTTTTAAGGCGGCGGGAGGGGCTGGATAAACAAAATCTAGCAAGTACCACTGAGTTCCACATTTACCCCGTCCGCGGAATACAGCAGTTTTCAGGTGCATTGCCGATACCCTGACACTCCGCGCTTCGAATCCAGCGATAAACATCTGACCTGCATTACATATAATTAAGGGTCTACGTACGAGTTATTGTGACCTGGTGCGCGTGGCTTAATAGTCATACTTATTAAGATTACCTATTAATGTTCGTTTGTGTCGTCTGCGCTGCATTGCGTTTTAGACACGCCGCATCGACATATTAAACCAAACGTTGGATTCTCCAGATAATTGCACCAATTTATTAATGCCATGGTTCTTCCAGTGGCCGCAGGCCCTTTGCATGTCGTAATATACATAGAGGAGCCAGCCCTTTGATAAGGCTCTTTGCAGAAAATCATTCGGTTCTCGATCTTCAGTCATGAGGTCCTGACGAAGAAGAAGGAGTAGGTAATAATTTGTATTTTTTCCGCTTGTGGGGGCGGGATCCGGACACGAGACCCTCCGCTTGTGTGCGCTCCTGGATAGAAGGCAAAACAGCCTGGCTGAGAAGAATCCGAAACTCTACTTCTACCATTATAAATCGTCAGGTGTTCGAATTTAGAACTAAACTCATCTCAGTATAAACAGTATGAAATGATATGTCAAGCGTTAGCATGTGGCGCCCTCACTCAGCGGACAGCTTATACTGGTGGACAGCGGCGAGGGGTGGAGGTAGGCTGTTAAGATCCGCCATAAATAGTGCACAGTAAACTTTGTCAGTCATACATATTGTTTTCATTGAAATATTACTACAATTTACAAGATGGTGTTGGTTAGTTTTTTCAAATTCAATTAAACTCCGCGAAAACCAAGCCATAATAGATAATAGTAAAAAAAATACTTGTCTATCTATAAAATATCTAAATTATACAATTAAATCGTTCACAACTTCGGATATTTTATAGATAGTATATTTTTTATCTATTATAGTTTGGTTTAGGCAGGGCTTAATGAATTTAAAAAAATAAACCAACAATATGTATTCATAATCTAACCTAACGAAAACAAAATAATAAGCATGAATGAAAAAGTGCACATAATTTTGTTGTATCGCCCAAAGTAGGTATACCAAAACTATAATGGTTTTGGTTTAAGCAAGGTTTAATTAATTGATTTTTAAAAACTAACTCACCATCTGTAAATTGTAGTCTTAGTCCAATAAAAACAAATACGTATGACTAACAAAGTTCAATGTGCACTATTCATGGTGGATCTTAACAGCCTACCTCCACCCTTCGCTACTGCTGGTGGATCTATAGCACCGGAAAGGGACGCTTTTGCCACCGTCTGAGGGACATGATATTATGACGCACACATAAAAAGTAATATAAAATATTCGCGGAACTCTCAAGTTCGCGCATAGACAGCCAAGGAAGTGAACCACATAATCGAAACAAAAATTATCATAACTAAGTGAAGGTCAACCAGTCACCGAGCGAGCATATCGATAAACCGTTTAAATCTATATCAAAAACGTACACATTACCTACTCAGTACTTTGTGTTCGGCTGGAAATAGTTCACTTTTTGTCAGTGTTACCTTTTGCCTATTGATTTGTGCATTGTGTTTTCAAGGTTCAATTTTAGAATAAAAACATCGTTTAATCTTTAACAATGATATTTATCATACATAGTATACATAACTCACTTATATTTATTTTGTTTGTACACTATTGTAATATTGTATTGTTTTTTTTACAGAATAAAAACACTGGTTGTAGCTATACCTTACGTTGTCTGTTTTTAAATCAAGTTCTCCGAGTAGTAAATGAATATTTAATGAAGTGTACAAAATATAACGTGAAAACTTTAATTTTATTCATTTATTATATAAGCGAGAATTAACTGTACTCTGTGTCAGTGTACATTTGCCATTGGCGAGTGCGCATAGTGCCTAAAAATGTCCAAAGGGCAAAACCCGGGTAGTAAAATATTACTCAAATGGAATATTCAATTACCTACCCTCAGTCGATTGTAATATATATTTTTTTTTTAAATAAAAGTAGTTTTGAACAGTCTATGTCGCATTAGCGTTACGTGACTTCCTTTGAAAAAGTAAACAATTCCCCCTAAATACGAGTAGGTATGTTTGTTTTGAATACGAAACAATATGGACATTTGTATGAAAACATTTGAAACCTGACAGTAGGGCTATTAATTCTAAATTCTTTCTTTAAGCACCACGGTGCGTGGTTGTCACATCAGTCCCGTGCGGTTCCATATCGGGATAGCACACTGAGCACGTAAAACCTTTTCTTTCAGACACGTTTTAAGTGTAGTGGAAGGCGGCCCTGCATATCCACGGCTGTCGATACATGACGTTTGGAGATGGAGAACCTAAAATCGTATCACTTAATTCCAAAATCAATATAAAAATGTATGATATGTCATATTCAGGCAGATAATTATCCCGGGAAGTTAACTGTCATGCGAATTGTTTTTTTTTTTTTTAACTTGGCCTGTCATGACCGCGTTAGGAGCGAAATGTCAAAATGTCGTTGGTCGCCACAAAGGTCAATTATCTTGCATTTTAAAAAATTGCGGCGTCTTACTGCAGGCGTAAAGATCTCTTCACATATTTTTTGCTGTCTTTATGATTAGCTT
This sequence comes from Rhyacophila brunnea, assembly GCF_057557595.1. Classification (NCBI taxonomy): domain Eukaryota; kingdom Metazoa; phylum Arthropoda; class Insecta; order Trichoptera; family Rhyacophilidae; genus Rhyacophila; species Rhyacophila brunnea. The sequence goes on along the minus strand of NW_028232893.1, from coordinate 30,933,346 downwards.
CGTTTTTTTTTGTTACCTATATTTATTAAATTCCTTTCTTTTTTGTTAATATTCCTGAGCCTTTTCTTTCCCCGACACTTTACATTAGAGTAAAATCAGTAAACTCAGTCAAAGCTCACTTGAGAGTGCGGCGACTTCGGTCTCGGGTAACAGCTCCTGGACAAATGCTTCACATCAAACGTAATGTCTCATGATTATCGATTAAGACCGAGTGTGGTGCGAGGCGGATTTGGTTTGGAGGGCGTGTTGGTGTTGTGCTAACAATTATTGTAAATAACCGCATTGTTCTTGGAATTGCTCCGAGTGATAGGTATCCGTGTTATTTTGGAGCAATAAAAATGACGGAAGCGTGTTACCGTGTGTTAACTATTAAGAATAGCCTATAAGTATATAATACTAAGCTTACGTTACACAAGTATTGCATCGCGAAACAGAGGACAGAATAAGATAAGCATTGGAAACGGTCCGGTCACGACCGTAATGGAGAGAGCACCGCCGCAGAAGATGCTCGTACGAAGCGGAAAGGTTAACCACCAACCGGTTATCGGTCTGCGGGTTCAGGAAGGAGTTGCGCGCGCAGTCGCGTCGACACGCGTGCCATTCGTGACACCTTCACCTGACGATGACGTAAAAACGTCAACCTAGGGCCCTCTCATATCGAAAGACAATAAATTATTATTATTGATTTGCGACCATTAAACAAATTCCCCAAAAATCTTTAAATTTACTGATAACTAGTGCATTTGCAAGAAACCTATTCACACACAGTGGTGGTTTTAGGTAAGTACGTGGAGGTATGTAATGCTGATAGGTTTAGAGGCACCCTTTTGATAATTTTGCTGTACGATAAACCGCCATTACAATAATATGTATTACAAAACAACAATAGGTATGTTGTCAGGATTTTTTATGCTTTGATTACTTTTTAATATAACAATATGTCAATGCTTTCTGACAAAGTAGCCGCATCTTCTGCTTTATTGAAGACCATCTCTGCTCTCAAAAAAACTAATATTTGTATTCTTTCGTTCATTTGCCGCCCTTTATAATGTACCACCCCCAACGCACGACCCGCCTCACGGGACGTCACTAGGTCTAATCTCAGTCTAATTTCACAGTATATTGCGAAAGATGAAAGCAATTCGATTTTAGAATCGAACAATAATTACACGTGTTGATGTATTGGTAACAAGTTCATTATTTTTCTTCTCCTGTTGGCAACCCCGAAAACAAAATGGTTGGTCTAGTTTAAAATCGCTTTGTTTACAACCTACGTACAGACCTACAAACTTATCTAAATAATGGATGCGGGAGCCACTGTCGAAAACTACCCAATCAAGACTCGCAACTGTACAGAATCTGACATTCGAATGACGTTTTCAAAATGGCGTCCATATGGTAGTTTGTAGTTCTATTTTTGACCGTTCTTTAGATAAGTTTGTAGGACTGTACGCATTTCTCAGTATTTTGCGTGATTATTAATCTTTGAAATCAGGGTCTATGACCTATCTATTGTTTTTGTGCATAAAATTTACGAGGGAGGGGTGAAGTTAACTTTTATATTCAAATGTTTGTTTTGAGCAATATGTGAGATGCGTTCAAATGTCAAATTGAACTCAAATTTAATTATACACTATCTAATCCTGTGAAATTTAAATATTCAAGACTTACTTTGGAAATATGTGAACATATTGTAATCATGTATGTAATTAACTAATTGGGTGAATCTGAAAGTACAATGTCATAGTAATAGTGTGAAGTTTTCTTCAAATGAACCAATGATGCGATGTCGCTTGTAGCTAACTTAATCAGTAGACCAGTGGGTCTATTCTATACTTATCGAACACTAAATTGATAAATAGTATCAAACTTAGGGTAGGTTTGTATCAAAATATTAGCACTTATTGTAACAATTACACGAAGCCGGTTTTTATTGTTGCAATAAGTGCGATATTTTAACAGCAGCAAGATAGGTGCTGTTAAAATATAGCACTTATTGCAACAATAAAAACCGGCTTCGTGTAATTGTTACAATAAGTGCTAATATTTTGATACAAACCTACCCTAAGTTTGATAATATTTTTCACTTTATCACTTTAGCGGTCGATAAGCATAGAATAGACCCACTGAGGCCTTTTAGGCATCATCTCCATATAAGTTTTTTTTAACATATTTGAGTATAGCTTTGTTAGAAAGAAGGAATTTTATAAGTTGAAGATGCATCGTTGGACCTGCAGGAAGCCCGCAGGGCTATTCTAAATAGTTAACGCGGTAACAAGATTCCGTTATTTTTATTGCTCCAAAATAACACGGATATCACTTAGAGAAATTCCATAAACAAGGCGGTAGCCTACAATAGGTAGCACAGTTAACTTTTTGATTCTAATGTGATGCATTTGAAATCAAATAAGACGTGTTAACTGTGTTACTCAACGATATTATTTGACATGTCGTGGTTAACGCGGACATTAGGAGCGTGTTAAAGAAATATCACGCTTGAACGGAGTGGCGCGTTTAGTGACGTAGAGGCCCGACGCAATGACTGATTTTAAGACGGTTCTTGTCGGTTTACACTTTACAGGAAGCCAGCAGCAAGCAAAGTTTGAAAATAGCCGATATATTGGATTATTTGTTAGGTTAGGTTAGGTTTTCATTATTGAATTTTGCTGAAATCAGCTATGAAAATTGAAATAGTGTTCATATTGAATTAATAAAATTTGAGACCGTATAGTATACGGCCATTCTTTCCGATGAAAACTCACGGCGAACTGTGCCACGTTGAAATGTTTTACGTACAATTTTACATGTAACCCAATAAACTATCTTGTGTGTATAGAACGGGCTGCGGACACCAGCTAAAACTATGAATGACAGCCGTTTGCCTGACGCAGAGAAAAATGTCCAACCTCCTGTTAGGAAAATGCACACCAAAATTAAGAAGGAGATTTACAATGAATAACTCAATGACATAAAATTGATGCCATAATACGAAGCAATTAATAATAGTACATACGAACTTCATAACGAAAACGAAAATTAGTGAAAGAAGAACTTGAAAACAATGGCTCGTAAAAATATCAACGTTATTGTTATAAAACCTGCCATTATATAATTATTTTCATTCAGATTTATAAATTTAAATATTATAATAATTGTAAGTAAATGATATTCGGGTCAGTGAATACTATTATTACGCATTATTCGACATTCTGAAGGTATTAATTTAGTTGTACGGCGGGACGTAAGAGTTTTGAATATGCCTAGTAATTATTTTTTTTCACATAGAAAACAAAAGTTTTAATATACTTAAATAAAAAAATTGTGACACAGACCTTCTAATAAGCGACACAGATCGATACGTTGCGATTTCGTTTCAAGAGGTTGGAGTGGTAAATGACAAATTTATGCGTTGACACATTAGCTCTGGGGCTTTCATAAACGTAATACAAAGGCCCCTTTATTCGAATACAAAGGCCTCATATATTATATCGAGCGCGACACCGGTGTCCCGTCTGAAACGGGCCTTATTTCGTCACCTCAATACTACAACTACATAACACCGATTTTGGTAATTGTTGGGTAAATTACATTTAAAAACTTTACTTCATTAACATAAATTTAGCCTATAATTATTATTTAAAATAAAAATGGAAAATCGTGGTTGTCTAAATGGAAACAATTAAATAATGTTCAATTGTATGAAAATATATTGTACATATACATATTATTTTATTTATTTAATGCATTTATGGTTTTAGTCATCTAATATTTTCAAATACGAAATTAATACAGTTCCCCATTAACTTCTGACTTACCTAGTTGTATCATTTTGTGGAGAAGGAAATGTAGAATCATATTCAATAGCTATCTCAAAAACAGTGTAAATCAAGTAGTTTATCGTATTGAGGAAACGATTTGATAATTGAACCTTCCATAAGCCAATAAACAACAAAAATGGAGTAATTTCCATTATTCAAATAAATCTACATTAAGTATATTTTCATCTCACGAAACTGGGTTCAGTTACACGTTACATGGTGTAACGATTAAGATCTGAAAGGCGTCTGTTGGTGTTCAATCAAACCTTGCGTGTCCTAAAACTACACAAGATATAAAATTAAAAATCAATTAACAATAACTTCGAAATACAATACTGTATCGCATCACACGCCTTTACTTGTTGTTTGTACTACTTAGGGCCAAGACACACGGCAATGCACACGCCGAAAGTTCCAAATCTATACAATTGAAATCAAGCAAGGAACCATTATAATTGGATACAATTAATTGTCCAACACAAATGTCATCTCTCATAGGGTTTGCCTAAACGTCCCAAACCTCATAACTAACCAACACAGCAAAATACGAATAACTGACTATGCTTAGTGTGCACTATTTACGTCAGATCTTAACAGCCTACTTCCACCTTTCACCAATGATACATACCGATACAATAAAATTTAGAAGATGTAAAAAATAAAATTATAGAATAACATTCTCGGTGAGGGAAATAATTTTGTTGTTATCATAATAATATATTGTCGGTTTAAAATATGCGAGATATTTAAATGTCAAGTGAATTTGATTCATACAACAATTAGTTAGATCAGCACGTAGGCCAACAACAATTCATCAAATATTATCAAAAACTCACAATAAAATTATATATTATGCAGACTGGAGCCAAAACATTAGAAATAGACGTACACAAGTACTTAAAAATGAATCAATTAAACATCTAATTTTCGAAGAAATTGGTTGACAGTGAACAGAACAGAACAGATTAATTCACATAGGCTTACTATTTTTTGTTTGTTGTTCGCCGATAAAATATAATATATAGGTAAATAAATTACTGTGTTACTAATTTGATGTGTTAAAACCACAGAACAGATTAATAAATAGAATTCAGATAGGCTATTATACTCCAATGCACTATATTTCGAAGCAGGGTTTTGAATGTGTCAGTGTCCTACGAAAATGAAGCACGCATTATAGACGTACAATAGTGTGTGTTGCAACCTTCAAATACACCAATATTGAATGAGCGTCAGTGAATAAACCGAGAGCAGTCGTCAGAACGAAGGACAACTTTAGAATGACGTATTCTTGAAACGTGTTCAAGTTTATCCCATATTCTTCCACACTAGAGATCGGTTGCCTGTTACTCCACACCAGTCACGTACATACAGATGATTTTTTGTCGACGATGCAGTAAAAATAAAATTACCCTAACTAAATCTATTGCTACTATGTAATGTGTTTTGATGTATCTATCTGTCTGTAGCGCATGTGGTGTAAATTTAAATGTGTAAGAGAGCGAGACAGGGATAAGACGTATGAAAAATGGTAAGGTGAGTGAAAACATACACGTAAACGCAAACATAAATAACTGCACATCAATGTAACTAACCCTCCCAACCACTTTGTACGAAAACATGAGCTTGGCTATTTAAATATTTATAAACGCTTGTGATATTTCTTGCATACTTATTTAAATACTAGAAAAGTTAATCGCATATCCAGATATTTTGGTCGAGCATTCTTACATCCCCTGTAGTGCAGTCCAACCATCAAGCTAGTATTAATTATATATGGATTATTATTTATTAACTGTTTATTATAAATTATTTAAGACTAAGTAAAAATAAGTGTATTAAATTTGTAAAATTCTATAATATATGAAACTGTAGTGGTTCCGTCCCGGATATAAAAATCAATACACTGCCTGTCTGCCTTCCAACAGACTTTCCGTAAGAATTGAATGATGTTATTCAATGCATTTTTTACCTGCCTCTGAATCGCGAATATTTTTTAGATTTTTTTACACCACGTAACACCGTTTACAGTTTGCATTTTTTTATATCCAGGTTAAAAAAAGGTGTCCAAACCATGACGACGGCGATCCGTTTAAATGAGCCGAATCAAAATTAAACTGTACCTACAACGCATGAATTTCATGAAATTGCGAGAAGCCAGGCCTTCGGTTCAACAATTAATTATTATCTTCTTTTGGGGATTCATTGCACTCAGCGGCAAACTATCGTCCTACTACGCGACGATAGGGGGAACTACGCCTCAGTTTAAAGCGCGGGGATGCACAGGTTCTCTTTCTTTTACTCCCGTGGCAGATAGTGAGTGACGCAATACGAATGAAGCGATACGATGAGGTTACGCCGGCTTCCTCGTGATTAATTTGAAAACTACTTTCGAGTAAGCTGGGTTAGGAAATAAATTGGAATGGGCAATGCTTCCCTTTCAAAATACCAATTAAATCACATTATCATATTACAAATGAACATACACGCCTTATACCCATATTAGATTTGCACGCACCTACGGTGCAATTGACGCGTTGTACGTGTCCGATATAACTATAGGGTTTAGGGGGATAAGGTATAGGGTTTTTCATTAAGAACCATTGATCTTTTAATGATTCTTCAGTAAATCCATAGTTTTGCGGGATGTATGGCATGTGGTACCGTCTTCGTGGAACTACATGCTTGTCAGATCCATACCTTCCAATTGAGACAGATCAAAAAAATCCCGGATCATCGAACGGTATCTATCACTATTAACGGTCAGGGCAGCATCAATCTCATCTTGGAAGAAATACGGGTCAATGGGCGCCAATGCGATGGACGTTCTTGAATCTCTTGAGGATATTCATTCGCCCAAAGTCGACATTGAACCTCGTCGCCCAAGTATAACGGTAAAGGTTTCAGACTCTAGTGAGTCTAGGTCGAATCAAAACACTGGCCGTTTCGGTGAGTGGCATCTCGTTTCACTGGCGTTTCAGGGCATCATATACATTACCAGTGGCAAAGGGTGGAGATAGGCTGTTAATATCCTACATAAATAGTGAACGCTAAACTTTGTCAATCTTACGTAGGTACTTATTTGTTTTTATTGAGCTAAGACTACAATTTAAAGATGTGTCGGTTATTTTTTTTTTAAATCAATTAAACCCTGCCTAAGCCAAACCATAATCATAATGCTATGTTATGGACGATCCGACAAAATAGTGCACACCTTTTCATTGTTTTCGTTGAACTATAATATACATATTACACACGGTGTTAGTGTTTTTCAAAATCAATTAAGCCCTGCCTCAACTGAACCAAACAATAATGGATAAAAAAGTATTATTCTATCCATAAAATATCCAAAATTATATAAGTATGATTTAATGGTATAATTTTAGATATTTTATACATAAATGAAGATTTTTTGTCTATTCTTTATTATGTCTTGGTTTTCGCAGGGTTTAATTGAATTTTAAAAACTAACCAACATCATCTGTAAATTGTAGCATTAGTTCAATGAAAACAAATACGTATGACTGACAAGGCTTAGTGTGCACTATTTATACCAGATCTTAACAGCCTACCTCCACCCTTGTCCACTGATACCTACATATTATTTTCTACTATACAAATTGTTCATACTTAGCTGCCCCATTTTCGACCTTTACACATTAATTTAAACATGCTCTGTAATTATGCACATCTTCTTCAAAATATTTGTCAGGCTGCTGTTAACACAATGCCTACTACTAACTGATATGTAAATTAGCGGTCGCCTCTATAATATGTACCTATATTGAACGTGCAAAATAAAATTTACATTCACAGAAAATGCCATCAAAAAACACACGATTCATCAAAATTATACACAATAATAAATTTAATGTATTCGATGATAGTATTCACAGAAAATGAATAGATATCAACTTTCACTTGAAACAAAATCTATTATCGTATCTTCACAAACATACTTAATTATGTAAATGATGTACACTTTATTCAGATATCGTTAGCGCATATTTGGAAATAATTATACGAAGGAAACTTATCATAAATACCTACTCCACAAAAATATCAAAGAAATCTACGAATTTTGGAACAAACGTTATTGATGAAATTGTAGAGGAAAATAATGATGCCAAAGGTCACAGAACACATTAATACATATACGACTGGTCACAATAGAGACGAATAATTTTAAGCAAGATTTGCTTTATGGCTTAATCAATTATAAACCCCAAGAAATACTCTGGCATGTCTTAAAAGACCTTACTTAAATACCAACACTATTGAACGCGCGTCTCGCTTACATGACATACTTTAATATTATTGCATACTCTGATTATGTGACGTATTTTTAACATACTTCGGGTAAAGTTGTGATTATATTGAGATGCACGTCGGGTACTGTCACGGTGATTAATATAGTATATTATGGTTTCGTCATTTTGCAGAATATTTTGAACGATCGCTATCTCTGTAAATTTTATGATGGACAACACTAATGTATTTTGAATTATAATTCATTATTCATGCTAATTTCGATTAATTTTAACAGTTTCTACGTGTGCGTACGTTAAAATTACTTGCGATATTACATCCATAGATAATATTTTGAACAGAACCAAACCTGTAGAGTGTAGACCAAAGATAATACACAACATTATTATAGATAATACATGGTGTCAATCGCTAAAAACAAAAAACACGCGATTTCGAAAATGTGTAGGCATATAGACAATGATAAAAAAACGTTCATTGAGTCATGCGTGTGTCGATGCAGTGCGGTACAACGTGAGGTGACCTCACTGTTATTCTGGTGATTTCGGCAGATTTTGCTAACTGACAATTTTCGTTTAAAGGTTTAAAATGTGCTACGGGACGGGAGCATCAGGCTGATTACACCAAGAAAAACGACTTTACACACTTTTTCCCGTAGTGGCAGCTTACTGTGACGTCACGTGATAGTACGCTACGAGAATATCAATAATATAATCACAACTTTAGATTATCGCACATTCCTCCACACAAAATTAAACAACGTTTCAGACTATCACACTATGGTACGAGTATATAGCGTAAGGGGTGACATTCGTTCAATCGTATGGCAACAGGTTGCAAAAACTGACAATCAAAGACATACAGAAAAAGCAACACAAACTCGATTAGTCACAATATTTCACATCTGACCTAACCCTGGACTTGCGCTGGAATTCCGAAAAGCTTTGATACATCATGCATACTTTTTGGTGAGTTACTATTATAACCCACAGACGCAACGCGTGTCAATTGTGCCACTCAATAAAAAAAACAGTGTAATCTAATACTGCAGGATCTTTTTTAAAAAAAATGAATTTTAAAATAAACATGCCGTCGATTTACTTTCCCAATTAACACAACGCAAATATTTCATAAGTTCGATGCTAATATCGGCAGTAGGTAAGGGAGCATCTGATATTTATGTGCTTTGAGCAATGTGTCGTAAACCATCGCGAATTCCACACCTCATCGAGCCGTCTCATACGGGCTTCTTACTAAAACGCCGTATGAACAGAAGAGTTTTATTCAGCATCCACAATGTTATCGTAGTGTGTAATTGGATTTGAAAAACCAATTAACACCATCTGTAAATTGTAATCTTATTTCAATGAAAACAAATACGTATAACTGACAAAGTTGGATGTGCACTATTTATGTCAGATCATAACATCCTACCTCCAACCTTTGCTACTGCGAGATACACAGACAGTAAATATAGTCTTAATCAGTCTTCATTATTAATTTACGTCACATTCCTCATTATTTTTCCTCTGACGTATTTGTGCAATACAACTTGAGTAACTGTTAATCCATGCTTATAAGTAAATGTGTAAACGTCAAATTCTCTTGTAAATACACAGAGATGAATATAAAATGGGCATGAGAGTGTGTCGTAGCGTATTTACGTTTGTCATTTAATGAGATGCAAAAAAACAGACTCGCCCGAGTAAACACAGCCGACTTGTCGAATGATCGATTCTAGCAGATTTATAAATACCACTTGGCAGATTTAGCCACTTAGCACAAGACGTGTTAGGAATTTAGTTAAGGGGGGACATGCTCGTCGAAGGTCAAAATTGAGTTTTTATTGTATTTTCAAACCATGATCCTGGACACTCCTTAAACGTTGTAGATGATCTATTTATATAATTTTGAAGCCTTATTATCCTTTATAGTTATTTTAAACATTTGATGACTGCATGAAGTATTTTTGTTACATAAAATAGTATTCTTTTAAACCTCTCGCTCTAATGTTTTAGAATATAGTCATATTTCGGTACAGAACTGTGCAGTGGTGTTAAGATTTTTTACATTTATTAATTTTTAAACGCATTTATAAAACCAATAGTATAATTTATTACGAGATAATTTTTGTAAAATATTCACGATAAAAAATTATTTTGATAATCTCTGTGATCCCAAATTTGACAAGAATTAGGCATTTTATTATTCAAAAAATCGGCAAGATTAACACATTTGAAGATGAATCTAAAGATACTTATTATAAGCTATGTCTTTGCCCATTCAAGTGTGATAAAAATCTTATGAATAATGATTGCTTTATAATAATTATTGACCTAAGAATAAGGTAGTGTTTTTTTGAAATACGCCATTTCTTTTGTCATTCTCTAGTGGTTAAGCTACAACATACGGCCGTAGCCATAAAATGACAAACTATAATTAAAGTAGGAATTAAAATTATGTTAACGCGCGTGTTTGAACATGTACCTAACTGAATTTTTTTTAATTTTTTTTTAAACGGTACATGTTCAAACACGCGCGTCAATATCATTTTACTCCCTACTTCAATTATAGTTTGTCAATTTATGGCTACAGGCGTATGTTGTAGCTTAACCACTGGGGAATGACAAAAGAAATGGCGTATTTCAAAAAAACACTACCTTATTCTTAGGTCAATAATTATTATAAAGCAATCATTATTCATAAGATTTTTATCACACTTGAATGTTTAAAAACATAGCTTATAATAAATATCTTTAGAATTGTCTTGAAATGTGTTAATCTTGCCGATTTTTTGAATAATAAAATGCCTAATTCTTGTCAAATTTGGGATCACAGAGATTATCAAAATAATTTTTTATCGTGAATATTTTACGAAAATTATCTCGTAATAAATTATACTACTGGTTTTATAAATGCGTTTAAAAATTAATAAATGTAAAAAATCTTAACACCACTGCACAGTTATGTACCGAAATATGACTATATTCTAAAACATTAGAGCGAGAGGTTTAAAAGAATACTATTTTATGTAACAAAAATACTTCATGCAGTCATCAAATGTTTAAAATAACTATAAAGGATAATAAGGCTTCAAAATTATATAAATAGATCATCTACAACGTTTAAAGAGTGTCCAGGATCATGGTTTGAATATACAATAAAAACTCAATTTTGACCTTCGACGAGCATGTCCCCCCTTAAAGCATACTTAATTACTATGTGTTTGCCGACTTTTAGATTATTTTTTTATGCTACAATCATATAATATTATAATATAATTCAGTAATTATTTCCAATTTCGCGGAATATTATGTCAGAGGTTCCGCGATAATTCACAAAAACTTGCGAAAAAGTATGACGTTGAACCCAGGGTGCACATAATTAATGGGAACTGAAATAACTGACTGGTGTGAAGTAACAGGCGACCGATCTCGAGTGGAAAAATATGGGATAAACTTGGACACGTGTCAAGAATACGTCATTCTAAAGTTATCGTTTGTTCTGACAACTGTTTTCGGTTTATGCACTGACGCTCATTCAATATTTGTGTATTTGAAGGTTGCAACCAGGGAACTAAGAAATAATGGGAACTGAAATACCTAACGGGTGTGGAGAAACAGGCAACCGATCTCAAGTGTGGAAGAATATGGGATAAACTTAAACACGTGTCAATAATACGCTTGCATTTCGCTCTGACAACTGCTATCGTTTTATGCACTGACGTTCAATCAATATTGGTGTATTTAAATGTTGCAACACACTATTGCACGTGTATAATGTGTGGTTCATTTTCGTAGGACACTCACTCATTCAAAACCCTGCGTCAAAAGGTAGTGTATTGGGGTACAGTACACTCTAAATAATCCGCCGCTCGATTATCCGACAACTACTATAATCCGCCGTTATTTTTATTAGTTGAAAGCACAAAATCAAGCTCTTTAATTCGCCGGTATTCGATTGTCAAATTCAGAAGTCCGCCGCGTACAAGTATACAACGCAGATGGGATGGGTTTATTTTGGAGACTTCTCCTTCGTAAAACGTACGTTCATCGCGAAGAAAGTAATGTACCAGGGAGGAAAGTGCCCAATGACCGCATAACAATTTATGTCGTGCTCCAATGCAACCGGGACACACAAAATGAAGCTTTTGGTCATAGGGAAAGCCAGGAATCCTAAGCCATTCAAGATTATCTGCCTGACTGAACAACTGGTTTTGTCAAGTGATTTACTGTTTCATATTTAGTTTAAAAATATGTGTAATTTAGTACATAAATACTTGATTTTGTTTATAAATAAAACCGTAATTTGCTAGTACAAATTTCTCAAAAAAACTATTTTTACGAAATACCTGTTTTGATTTTTACATTATGTTGTATGTATGCACTATAATCCGCCGCTTTCACTAATTGGACACTTGTCTGGTTTTTGGGGTGGCGGATTACTGAGAGAATACTGTATAGTGTATAGCCTAACTGTTATTATTATTTTATATATTCTCTTCTCTCTTGCGAGGGTAATATTTGTTATAATGTAAATCTCATGTTGTGCAAGTCTTGAATTTAGATTTGTTATATCCACAATGTTTTATTTTCTTAAATAAATAAATAAATGAAATCTAATGTTCCACCCCGAGCCAGTGTCGGTTACCGTACATGGAAAGGCCGAAACAGACTGAGAAGCATGGCAGGGGCAGGGGCAGGGCGCGAAATGGGGTTCTCCGATGACCAAACCTGCGAGTGCGGCGAAATAGAAAGCATGGAACACCTATTTTCATGCAAGGCTTGCCCAGTAAGCTGCAATTTCGACGAGGAAAATGGTGTTGCCTTCGCCGACTTCTTTAGCGACACGTCGTAGCTATTGACGACCCGACACGACGAAGAAGAAGTGGTTTTATAATATTCATTTGAGTTGTTTTAAAATTATGTATGTTTAACCTTAATGTCGAATAATTGAAATCATTACCTTTAATGATACAAAAATGCATAAGTAACATCTCTAAACAATGAGGTGTCATTACATTACCCACAGTAATGTCATCATAGCTTGTATGTCTCTATCCACGAGTACTATGTCATAACGCGCAATGATTGTACACACTTAAGACATTTTGCTCTTTCGACGGAAATCAGTTAAGTACACGATCCATTGTGTTGTTATTCTATATCGTAAGGTCAATTGCGATCGTCATCTTTTGATTGTTGTATGGGAAATATCATAATGCGCTGCGTTAAGCCTATTAAAAGGTGTGATTGGGTAACATAGTCACGTGGCTTCAGTCCATGTTTTAGGCAAGAGCTTCCAAAACCGGACTATTTAAGTCATATTTAAGCATATTAAGTCATATTTAAGCGTCTAAACAACGTCGCTAGATTCGTTGTATTTATAATAATAAGAATATAGTGGTAGAACCAAATGCTGCAATAGTGGAGAGATCCAAAAGTTATACGCAGAATATCTAATGGATACTAAAGACCGACAAGTTTAACGTGAGGCTCCGCTGCATAGGTGCCGCGGAGCCTCACGTTAAACTTGTCGGTCTCTACGTAATGCTTATAATAATATTTATTGTGTATCATGAGTCATGACCCATCCTGAAGCGGGCCTCCAGGTCTGGATCTTTGGAGTATGTTTCTTTACATTGCAGTAACATTTTCCAAATGGCGTTCCAGGTAAAATTAAGGGTATTCAGTGTACTTTTTATATTTTTGAATAAACCCACTTGTATTACGAAGTTGTCAAATATTGACACACAATAATCAAACATTGCATCCCACAATCACATATTTTAAAATATTAGTATCCTTAACGTAAAATAGTGCCGCAGACGACTTTTTTTTACTATCAGAGAAAATTTGTAATTTGTGTTTATCTCACTTATTTGGTCGACCTGCCACATCGGCCTCCCAGAGTCCAATGTATGCAAACCTCGATAAAGTAGCTTGAACCATCGATATATTTAACTTAGAGAAAACTTATGAAGTTCAAAATGACCCCCGATTTTCAGCAACTCAGCCCAGTGGCGCTGCGCTCAACTAACATTTATCTTGAACACGGACTGGTAATATTGCACGAGTACACCCTAACCAATCTTAGATCTTCCTCTCTAACTTATGGATAAGATGATATTCATAAAATATACCTATAGTTATATATATTGCTGTACTTTTCTGTCGTTGGTAGGTACAGTTACATATTGATAATTGAATAGACACTATTCATCCGACTTAAATATATGAATGGTTTGAACTATGACCATTACACATCAGTTGCATATTATAATAATATTATATGCAGGATTTTTAAAAAGTCACTCAATCCGTTGCACATATCATTCTCTAAATTCGTTTAGGGATTTATTATGGGCAACATTTCCGAAATTTTTATTAAAATACAAGAACAGTAAAGTTATTGTACTCAGCCGATGACAAACAATTCTATATAAATTATACCATAATTCACGGATGTCATGTTAACTTTGGGTCAATATTATGTTAATAAATAATTGATTATATAGCCAAGTATCGTAATGTCATAAATGAATTGGTTTATTGGCCTTGTAATTGATAAATGATTGCAAACCAAACAGAAAGAACACACTAAAAGAGCACCCAATGCAGGGTTTCTTAACCTTTTTGGGCAGCAAACCAGATTGCGGTAATAGCTTTTTAATACTTCAGACTTTCACCGCTGTTTGTTATCGTAATAGATTCGGTATAGCGACCCAAGAAAAGATTAGTAGAATCATAAAATTAAGTTAATAAACTATGTATACTTACTATATATTTGCGGCATGAGTAAGAGAAAGAGAATATACGAATGTGTTTTCAGAATTATGTACTTATGTTCAATAATTAGAATGGTACATTCTTAAATCTTGTGAATTATTCGTTGGATAAAAGAAATAGTTAATTAAAAGTAAATATGATGCAATTAAAAGTTAAGGTAGGCTTTAAATAAGCGCCTAGTATGGAGTATTTGCCACTGTCATAATATAGGCCTACGACTGACAGACGTGCGCAGGTGTCTGGTTGAAGTTCCTATAGGAGACAAAGTTCGTTTCTTCACCTTCTTCTTCGACAGATGCGCCCAAACTCTTCCGAATCACGCCTTCGCCACCGCGATGACTTTAAATATATCATCGACGGTGCAGCTGGATCCAACGAGCGGACATACCATCAAGTGTTCTACAGTTTCCTATGTGCAACATTCATCAAGTCATCGGATTATCCTCAATTCAGTATTGGGAGTCTTCGGATATTGTGTCAGATATATTGATACAATGACGACAAAGTGCAGTCGAGGAGTGTACACAAGTCATGGCCCCCACATCCCAAAACGGGCCCCCAAGCCACGATGTTTGGCAGACCCCCCCAACTTATCGCTAAAGTTAAGAATAGTGTAATATTCTACATTAGTGTTCTCCAAATGATATTCCGTAAACTTAAGGGTAGTCCATGTATTTTTAGTAGTTTTTTTATATTTCGAAATAGATCCACTTGAATTATTGAGTTGTTAACACTCGGCATCGTATTATGAAGCACTGATTGCGACCCCTTTTTGTGATATCCAAGTAACATACGACCCTTCGCCATATTTGATAAATAGTTATTTTTATTAGTCAGGAAACACACTAAAAATAATTATAAAATAAAATACTGCCTGTGAAATAGCGCTTTTTTTGCTATTAGAGCAAATTTATGGTGAATGTTTATCTCACTTAACTGATCAAGCCACCATGCCAGGCCCCCAGGCTAGAGCCCTGTCACCCCCCCCCCCGCCCTTGTGGGGACCATGACCCAAGTATCTCAGTGTTCGGCAAGTGGTCGAGTTTATCAGAAAATAATTAATAAAATTGTTGCACTTCTCTGGTCATCGTTACGTTAATTTTAAATGATGCATAAATCAACAATGATACAGAAGTGTAGTCTACTTTGTATTTAGAGTTGGGTTTCGGGAATTCTCGAGAAATTTTCGAGATTTTACATCCCGAATCTCGAGAATTGAAATTTTTAACATTTCGGGAAATCCCGGATTTCGAGAATCTTTATTATCAAATATTAATTGAAAACACGATTTTCTATATGAAAAAAGTGGACAGAAAACACAAAACGTTCAAAGACCGATTGGGGCATTTAACACAATTAAGCCAACGTCGACTCAAAATGAGCGCAATTTTTGCATCATCAGGGAATTTTGTGTCTCAAAAACGTTCGCGATTGTCAGACGCAGCGATTGACAGTCTGTGTTTTTTGAAATTCTATTTTAATAAGTAATATTTTTTTTTGGAATTTGTCAGTTTTTACACTGATTTTTAAAGGTTTTTTTTAAATTTCCAGATATCTCGAGAATCCTTTTCGGGAAATCCCGAATCTCGAGATTGAGATTTTCTCGGGAAATACCCAACTCTATTTGTATTGATGCTTATATGTAGATAAGATTAATAATTAATTTATGCAAGTAAAATATGTCGGCCACAAATGTGACTTTTGACTCCATTAACAGGATCTATATTGTGAACATAAATGTTATCTGATAATTCTAATCGATGTACATATATGACAGAGATCGGCGGAAACGGGAGATCTCGGCTGTGAAAATCAAATTAAGTATTCGAAATTCTAACGGAAGCACAACACGTCAGATTTCTGCCGAAGTATATATTTTTTAAATCCAATCTTTATCAAACTGGCGATCAATAACTGACCTTATTTTATCTTAAAAATTAATCAACGGTCACTCAGATTACCCACAATTACCTACAGTCAAAAATAAAATTTAAAATAGATTCAATATTAATAATTGTCTTCGATATTACATAAAACCTGAGGGTTAGAGCGGACCTTAGACAATCTTTTTTGAGTTGCTCCGCTCCGGGTCCTAATGCCGGGTCCACATTGGCAACATGTCGCGCGACAACCTCGTTAAATTTTACGATAATTATTATAATTGCTTAAGAAATTTTACGATAATTATCATACTTATCGTAAAATTTAACGAGGTTGTCGCGCGACATGTTGCCAATGTGGACCCGGCATTATACTTGCTACAGCTCCGCTTTAGGGGTTGCTCCGCTCCGAGAAAAAAGTTTTATATTATATTATTGTACATTTTTTTTAAATGAGTAATTTTAAAACAAGATTTATTATTCGTCATTTTCATTATTAATTCTATTAAACGAAATTGCCGACTTCGCGACAACAAATCGTCTTTCATTATCTGCCTCTTCTCATTTAGAATTAATTTTAGTACTAAAAATAACCTCTCGACCCTCGCTTGCGTAGTGAACATACTGGATACGACTCGACATGCCGCCACTGTCTTTGTGTCAAATATAATATTTTCATTGGATTTTAAGACGAAAATCTAACAAAAGTTCGGTGCTCCGGCTCCGGGTAAAACTCCATTGCTCCACTACTCCGTGCTCCTGTTCTGAGCTCCACTCTAACGCTCTGCATAAAACCAATCTCGGGTAGGAACTATTGTCCAATGACTCGACTCTGCAGAACTATGAATCGTCATAGTGATCAAATGAATCTCTCGTTCTCTTGCCTCTTTATAATCAAGTTGCTCCAAAACTCAATATTTAACTGGATATTTAGTGAAAACTTTATTAAGTATAAAGCCTGTCTTCTTGTGATATAAATATTTTCATTTTTTCGAACTTGAACCTGGCTTGCGTGTTCTTCAAGCCAAGCGTCCTGAAAGGCCGCTAAATACCCGTGGCGTCCATAAAATTGTAAAAGATTGCACAGTTTACCGTGAGGTGATGTATCGGAAATCGATGGCTGTACAGCATTAAGATAAAAATCATGTCTAAATAAAACACTTAAGACTTTCTACAAAGAAAATATGTAGGTATTTATCGGCGTTTGCAGGAATTGTATAGTCTGTGCATATAAAATAATACCGTTGATAACTTGACGATAATAATATGTGCTATTATTAGATATTTTATTAAACAAAAGCAACTCAGCCAATATATAACATTGTTCATATCTCAGTGGCGAAGGGTGGAGGAAAAGACTGAATTCCGAGTTAAATAATGCACACTAAACTTTGTCAGACATATTTACCTGTTTTCATTGAACCTAGAATACAAATTATTGCAGATGGTATTAAAGCCTGCCTAAAGCTAACATTAATAGATGAAAAAAATATTTGAATAATAATGTAACATTAAGTATAATAATTAAGTAAATAAAAATCTATAAAATATCTAAAATTATGCCAATAAATCAAATCAATGTAATCGAATATTAAAAACCATCTGCAATTTGTATTCTTAGTTCAATGAAAACAAATAATTATACCTACTGACACAGTGTAGTGTGCTGTATTTATTTCGAATCTCCGCAGGCTACTCCCACTCTTCGAAACTGTCATATGAAGCGCCTTGTTTCAAATCTCCCTAAAACGGTTTTTGAAAAATTTTGAGTTAGATATTATGACGTATTTAGAGATGGATATTTTGTTACATATATGATGGCCAAAGATTGAACTTTAAAGAACGCCAAAAACCGCCAATACGTATGATCAATAATTAGGGTAAATTTCAATACCCGCTAAAATGGTTGGGTGTGCTTTTCAAATGCCCCTAAAATGGATAAGCCAATCGCGCTGGCGCGAAGCCAGTGGTTACGGTTACAGGTTCGAGGCCCGTCGGACGTATTTTTTTTTTCAAAAAAATGGTCTTTTCTGGTAGGTATATATATCCGAGGTGTTTTTAATTTATGAATATTCAACATAATTTTATATTGATAATTTTAATTACTTAAACTATTTTTTGAATAAATATATTTTTAACTTGTACGAACCACATGTTCTCCAATAAAAATAACGAGACGCCTTTGGCGATTTCTTCATGCATCGCTATAATACGTTAGTTGCAGAACTCCCCAAAATCATACGCGTTAACTTCAAAAGCCTCTAAAATAATAGGTAAGTTTCAAAGTCCCCTAAAATGAAAAACATTTGATTTTTAATTTATTCTCTTAGTGATATATTGCTAAAAATAAGTAAAATATATTAACCAAAATACTCTTTAGAATGCATGAATCAAATAATAAATACATCAAGTTTTCAGATTATTTTAATAGATATGAGTTTTTCTCATTTTTCTCAAAACTACCTAAAATCGTTTTAGGGGGTTTTGAAACTAGGCGCTTCATGTCATGATTATAAAGAATAGGTACATTGTAGGTATTATCTAGTAATAAATGATCAGTCATCAGTCATCACACAAATAGCCAAGCCACTGAGTATACACTATTGTCAATTATCAACAATCATCATACTACTGCATTGCTACGTAAAACACTAATTATTTTTTCCTCAAATCCCAAAATTACGCTACAATATTATGCTGACAGCGTTATTGTAACATCAGTCCGTGATCGCAATCCTTAATAAATAATATATAGATCAGGGGTAGCGAACCTATGACACGCGCGCCACTGGTGGCGCGCGAAATGATTTTGCATAGCACGCAGTTTGAAGAGCAAAAAAATACATATAATAATAATAAATGACCAATCGCGTTATGTAAAAATAGCAGGCAAATACTCTTCAAGAATAAGCATTACGTTTAATTTAAATATATAATTGCATAGGTCCGTCCTTTGACTTTATGCGTCACATATAATATTATCACACTAACCTCATCAGGCGGCGGGAGATACCGCGCCGCGAACCTCTAATTTTGATCGATTTACAATGCTTGAGACCACTGTATCGAGAGAATGCCTCATCTGATCGGAGCAATTCTCGTGTCAATTTGTGTGATAAGAACCAAACTGAAAATACATCAACAAACAATTTCATTTCTACCCACATAAAATGACTGCACCAAATTAGAAACAAACACTTGGTGAAGCTAATAGTAGTAGTTCTGGCAGACAGTTTCAAAATTGGTGGACCGAAACGTATGGCGTAACTGAAAAAGTGATAAAGCTATAATTTTGGCACGCGTACATAAAAAGGTTCGTCAACTCTGATATAGATTTTATTTTGCATATTGTATTTTACATGTGTGCATATTATATTATACGACATGCTGGCAGATAGTAATATAATATAAGACACAACATGCGAGACGACGTGTCCTAGAAATCAACGTCGGGATTGCCTAGTCACTGAATTTGTATAAAAATAACTCATATATAAACACTAGCCAGCCAACTATTTAAATTGGTAAATATTTTGTACACATCATAAGCCGTTATATAAACATATTTACTGTGTTTATACTTTATAACAAAGAAGGGTTCATTTGCCTTAGTTGAGAATATTATTATAGGTAGTGTGTACCTAAGAAAGATAGTTTCACAATAAAACATATCTAAGTACCATGTATGTACATATATATACATATTTTGCGGGTCAAAAAGAGATCCTCATCAATGGCTCTCAGCTCAAACAGGTGAAAAACTACATCTATCTGGGACAACAAGAGTCTATAGATGGATGTATATTTTGATGAAATTGTTCACAGAGTAAATCTAGGCTGGAGTTCTTTTGGCCGCCTGAATAATGTCTTCAAAAGTGACCTACCACTGTGCATAAAGCGCAAAGTGTGTGCTTCCCGTAATTACACATGCATGAGAAACATGGACCCTAAGTAAAAGAGAGATCCAGAAACTTAGAGAAGCACAACGTGGTATGGAGAGGTGCATGCTCGGCATAATGCGAAAGGACAACAAGAGGAATGAGTGGATAAGGAGACAGACAAGGGTTTGCGATGGAATAGAGTTCGCAAAAAACCTCAAACGGAAACGGCTGGACACATAGCTCGAACAAGGGAGAATCGTTGGACAAATCTAGTCATCCAGTGGTATCCAAGAGGTACAAAACGTCCGCAAGGTAGACCTAGAGGCCGCTGGATCGATGAAATGATAAAGTTATGCGTGGCAACGCAACGCACAGGACCGAGAGAAGTGGAATTAGCTTGGAGAGGCCTTCATCCAGCAGTGGATAGATTCAGGCTGATGATGATGAGTATTGTTTGATACTCGCCAGGCACGCACACAGAAAATTTGGATTTAATGCGGCGTGAGGGGGCGGGGTTAAGCCAGCTATCACATCTAAACTCGCCCGTCTGCAGCACAGCCATAAATCAAACCTTCCAAAAATGTCGATCCGGTGTTGCATATGAAGACGGCGCACATCTTCCTAGCGACAGTCACACGTAGCCTTCGAAACGTATAAGCAAATATCTATACGTTTCAAAGACTAATGCGGCGATCGGTGAGCCGGTATAGGAATGAAAAATTTGTGGGTGTTCGTATGTGTTCTGACGTCTTCGACTCGCAGCCCGAGCAGCATGCATCTTGTCTATTACAACCATATCGCTTTGGATGTTCATATATTCCACCTACGTGAGGATGAGTATTCATTATTATAGGTGGGCGTTGTTTTATAAATTCTTAAAATAGGGATTTTAGCTCTCTAGCTGATTCGGTGTCCTTACATGTATCTATTTTCTCTTTATACTGGTTTAATATTAAGTATTTCTTTATTTTTTAAATGTCATGGTGTGAACGTCTACAATTTATAATTTGTAAAGTTATTATGAAAAATAAATAAATTTTAATTGAATTGAAGATGGCGTCTGCCAATCTACCTTCGCGATGACGTGATTGGTTGAAATGGATTTAACGATGTTTGAAAATAAGCCTGGTGGATTTGACAATTATTGCAAATCCACGCATTATGCAGTGCGAAGAATCAAACAATGCGTAATCTGTAATCTATCTTCAAAAAAAAAAATAGAGAATCTTCACATTATTATAAATACCGATATGTTAATATTTCATTGACCTACAAACAAAAATCAAAACCTCCGATATTACCCACCTCTTACCAAGTGTTGAGTCATAAAATTTATTAAAATATCACAACACACTGCCGCGATAGCTGTACTTTTTTATTGAATATAATATATCCGGAAACTTCCAACATACGCAAGTAATAAAAAAAATACAGGAAAATAATGTTATTCGTGTATTTTATTATTGTCGAAATAATAAAAAAAATAGGCAATATTAATAAATTATTGATTGAGTCGGGCTTGCCAACTGACACTTTCGAAGGACAGCTGAGTGTACGTTTCGTGACTTGAATAAAAGTCAGTTCAGAATGGCTTTAGTCTTAATCAAACAATTAAACACACTCTGACATAATTAAATAAACCCAAATATAAGTAGACACATGACCAGGTCATGGCCCCCACAAGGGGGGGCGGCTGACAGGGCTCTAGCCTAGGGGCCCGGGCTCAGGGCGGGCCCAGCGTGGCAGGTCAATCAGATATTTAAGATAAACACACATCACAAATTTGCTCTAATAGTAGGTAAAAAGAGTTTACATTTAAAAAATGAGGTCGTTAGATGCATTTTGATTGTTTTGTGTTGATACTTAACAACTACATAATTCAAGTAGATGTATTAAAACTACAAAAATCCCTATAAATAAACCGAAGGCCCTTACTTTTAGCTCTAACACAATTTTGAAAACGCTTCTGTTGTGCGTCACAAATGCCATTAAACTTAGCGATAGGTAGGGGGGGCCGCCAAAGATCCTGGCCGGGGGGCCAGTTTTAGGATGTGGGGGCCATGGACCAGGTATCATAACCTGCACTACTGCAGATGTTAGCAGCATGCCCCTCACAAGAGGGGACTGATAAAGCTCTAGTCTAGGGACCTGGCGTGGCGGGTTGACCAATTAAGTGAGATAAACACACGTAATCACAAATTTCTTATAATAGTAAAAAAACTTGTACTAAAATTAAATGATAATTCACGCGTCGAAATTTATTTTATAAATATTTTTAGTGTGTTTCCTGACTAATAAAAATTACTATTTATCAAAATAGTGCGAAGGGTCGCATGTTAGAGTATACGCTTCATAACTTTTCACTCCGGCTCAAGGATGAAAATAATGTAGTTAATAATATATACTTATATATTAGATTCTAAAAATATTAATTTTACATAGGTACATATACATATTATCTATTTATTTATTTATTACTACATATTATTATATTGATACAAGTGAATATCATTAGTAAGTATTTGCATAAAATTGTCTATACGACTCAAGGCAGAGTTCAATGCATGGAATCGAGTATGTAGGTACAGGGTTTTAGGTAATAATAATAACAATAACACAAAAGCAATTAATAATCCGAAATTACCTATTACTTTTTAACTACTCAGTATAATTTAACTTTGTTTATGGGAAATATGTATGCAGGGCATGCAGTATTGAGTATACTCTCAACTATCGATCTATAGAACAGCGGTTACTAAACATTCTCGAATCACGGCGCCCTCGGTAGGTACAACCAGGGAACATAGAATTGATCTGCTCTGTAGGTAAAACAGTCTATAATACGTTTTTATAAATGTTTCTCCGACATATTTTTATTTTTTATCCTTATGATCCAAATCAAAATATAATATTCCACAACCCCTGGCCAAGATCTTTCAACTCGGCAATCTATTGGTTTACTTTTACTACTTAGATAAACTATGTATATTTTTATTTGAAATGTGTTTATGATAAACCTAGATTTTTTAACTATCAATAAACTTTACCAACAAACAAAAGATAAAAAAGAAATTGCCCATAGTTCATTTAAAATATATAATTTCAATAATTGAACTGGCGTTTTACCTTTTACAAGCTTTTATAATGTTTTTAAAATAAAGTTATTTTTATTAATTCTATTTTAATTGAATCATTTACGTTGACAGCTGTTTCGGGCAACACATCTTCTGAACAGTCGACTATAATTCATTATTATAATTAATAATTGAAGACACAAGCGGATGAAGGCGTTATGTTACATTTTATGACAAAGTCTTTTTATTGCGTGGATGAAGGTGTTATGTACCCATCTTTCATATGGATGTATCAACAACCTTAAAATGTTTATTGGTCTGGCATTACGGCAAGGGATAAAGGGACTGTTACTTATTTTTTTTTATTTTTAGTTTTATTGTTATTTTCTTTAGTGGATGAAAGTGACATGTACACGTTTTTATAAATAAATTACACATTTGAAGTTTTTAACAAACTATTTCTGACGTTAGTAAAATTGTGTGATCCTTAGTTACCTACCACTTGAATACCTCACTAGTTAAATTACCCTCAACTGAAAAAAAAACATCAAAAAAACTTTGCCCTCAATTTACTCAAAACTTTGATTTTGTAACATAACTCCTTCATCCACTTGTGTCTTCAATTATAATACCTACAATTTGCGAACATCTTCAGATTATGGCAATGATGATAATAAAATAAATATATTAACGTGGTATTGCAATACCACTTCATAACTTTGCACTATGATGATTTAATATACTTATCTAAAAAATATTTTTTTTACTTCTATTATCTATTTATTTATTACTAAATATTATGTTAATACAAGTGAATATCATTTGATGATCTAATTTTATGCGAGGTAATCAGGCAAAGAGGCGTATTGGTGTAGTAAAAAGTACAAAGTTTTAAAGCGTAGGTACCTATACTCTACCTTTATTGCAATGTAGGCAAAGTTAATTTACTGTATGTAATTATACGAGTTTATATGTATGTATACAAAGGTCCAGATGTATATGAGTTGGGCGGTTTGCGAATCCTTTTATTTTTCAGATATTGCGACCATTGGTAACATGTAATATTCTTATAAACAAGGATCAGTTGCTATCCATTCACCCTACGACTCTCCAGATTCGATAAAGGGGGACGAGGAACAGGAAAACATGGCACACAAGCATTTTATCACAGTATTTATGCATTCATTCATATTTTCGAGCAACGTGTGAATTTGATTTGTTTTGTGCAAACAGTGGAATTCGAACACAGACCCACCGAGCGTAGTTAACGTAACGGTGACTGCTATCCACTTTCTGCGTGTTAAATAAACAAACAAGATTGTTATTTGATCGGCTTTTATTTTACAATTACCTATATATTATTTTTTAAAACCAGTGTATTGGATATGGAGAAAACTTTCTTACGTGAGATATCATGCCGGCGCTCTATTTAGTGGTGTTAAATCTCTCTGCGCGGTGTGAAGACTCTCAGCAAATGTTTATCTGGTGCTGAATCCCCTGCATCGTCAACCAATATCACAAAAACTTTAAGCCAACAATATTAATATAATCACTTGCTTAAATTATGTTTGGTTCACTGCCTGTCAAACCAAGCCCTCGAGGCAAGCAACGCACAATAGAAGAAAAAATAGTCCCGTTCAAACATTCCTTCACTCATTCGTTTTATTTATTAATTTTTATTTTGTGCACAGGTTTTTTTAGTTAATTGAGTTATGTTATAAGTTATAAAACACAAGAATGCGTATTCATTTAACGTCACGTTGCTTGGGATTTGTTTAATTTGACAGATCACAGAAGGTTCGAAATTTGAAATTTCACCGACCATAAACAAAACACGGCCGAAAACTAAACGTCAGAACACAGCTCATATCAACAGGTCAATTTGGTAAATATAATTAAATTACTTTTCAATTTTCAACAGCATGTGATGTTTTGCACTGAATATAATATTATCTTTGAAGATTTATTCCAAGAATGCAGCTGTGAGCTGGCGATTGTTTATTAATAATCCGCAAAACGAGGCGGATGCAACTTAATTATTGCAGTATGTGCTTATTTTTTCCGATTTAAAAATAACACAAGCAGCGCGCGCGAGCACACACAACCACTCAAAGCCCCTTCAGGCAACAAACTAAAATAAAAACTTCGAAACTTTTGAACACATGCACAGCATTGAACCGGTCTTCCACCTATAAAATAGACTCCGTATCACACTGTCAGTCGGAATAGACAATTTCGATCTTGACTTAAAAAATATAGAAAAATACATCTAGATTAAAAATAGACTTGTACTCAGTGCATTTTGCTGATTATTAAAGATATATTGGTATAGACCTACAAACTTATCTGGAGAATGAAATGGGGGAGCCACTGTCGAAAACTACCCAATCACGACTCGTAACTGGCAAAATCTGTCATTCAAATTACATTTTTCAATATGGCGTCCTATGGTAGTTCATAGTTCCAGTTTTGGCCATTCTCCAAATAAGTTTGTAGGTCTGTACAAGTCTGTTTACTGGAAGCCAGGCGGGAACGGCGACAATTTTCATAGTCGATTTCGGCAACATTGATAAACTATTCAAGAATGATAGGTAAAAGTCGGTTTACGGGAAGCCAGGTGGGAACCGCGCCAATTTTCATAGCCGATTTTGGCAAAATTCAAGAATGAAAACGAAGGAACTCATAAATAATGAGAATTGAAAAACTTAACGGGTAAGTAGTAGCAGGTAACAGATCTCGAGTAAGGAAGAACTGGGATAAACTTAAACACGTGTCAATAATATGTCATACACCGAATACTGACAACTGCTCTCGGTTTATACATTGATGCTCATTTAATATTGGTGTATTACACAAAATTGCACGTGTTTCATTTTCGTAGGACACTCACACATTCAAAACCCTGCATCAAAATGTAGCATATTGAATATAGCATATAGCTTTTCGGAATTATATTTATTATCTGTTTTGTGATGAAAACTTAACCTAACCGAACCGAACAAATAAACCAGTATATCGGCTATTTTCAAAATTTTGCCGCTGCCTTCCACTGAACTGACTAATCAGACAAGAACCGATATTTTATATATTTTTTTAATTTTTTTTGTATAATAAACCTTTATATTTACCTATGTATTTCGATTCCGTACATGTATAATGTGACCCTTCCCATTTTATAGTCATTCGAAGAAAATTATTCATGTTAGAATGGTGAAGAGAAAATATTAAGCATTTCTAGTTACGGCTAGAAAGGTACCATAGTCAAATATCCTCGAAATATTAAAGTTAAATTAACAAAAACCATATCTAACGCAGAAAACAGCCACCATCGCGCCAATGAATTTGGGGGGACGGGTCTAAAAGCTATACATTACTGGGTGTATAAAATATAATACAATTGAACAATTAGGTAAATTGAATGTGAAAACTTTTAGAAAATGAGTGTCAAAGTAATTTACACATTGTCACGAATTGAAAATTATTTACGCAAACCATTAATCATGTTGAACAACATGTTTAAAAGTCAATACTTTCTTATTGTATATGATTTATTTGCATGTCAGCGATATAAAGCCTAACAGCCTTCAAACCTGTGCAGACCAACCGGCCGACATTGTATTGGATTCATCTGCCTAATACCATTATACCGATCAATAAGCGACTCTGATCACTTTTCGAAATGTCAAAAACTATGTAGGTACGCATTTAGTTATCAGATTATCTTATATGGTATTTTTTTGACCATGTCCAATATTTGATCATATTATATTATAGGCCTCAAGAGTGGAAGTTTGTATTAACATATTTTCTGTTTTTTTTTTTTTTTTTTTCGAGAAATGAATGTTAGCTACTTGCACAACCTACTAGGTCCAAACTCTTTCTCATACACAAATTGAAACACAATATGTGTATTTGCCAGACCCAGGATTCGAACCTGAGACCCACGATGTTATAGGCCGACGCTTAAGCCGCGCGGCCATTGTGGATGTAAATTGATATTAAAAATTAATAATTATTGAAGTTTAAAAATTTTCAAGTTATGTTAGAAGTTTTTACAATCATAAACCTATTATACCTACAACTAATTCAAGATGAAATCGCAGAAAACGGTACTGTAACATAATAATTATTATAGTATGTATATTATTATAATCATGCATGTCGGAAAAAACACTATTTGTGTACCACTTCCAATAATAAATACAAATTTTAGACCCGTGCCACGTGGAAGCATTTATAAAATATATTAACGATTCACTCAATTTATGTGGTAAATCTCAGTTGAGGAAGGATAAAGTGGAAAATATTTTGGCAGTTGGATTGAAATACAAATTCGTCAGTATTATAGAAAATTGCGGTAGTCAGTAGTTATATTGTTGTCTTATTAAAATCATGTTTATCCTTATCAGAAAACCATATTAATTAAATGAATAAAACAGTATTACTTTTTAGTACTTGAACACACATACTTTTGAAAATACTTCTGGGAAAATATATTATTATAACAAATAGAAAAAAGGAAGACACCCCGCAGGAATCGAACCTGCATCTCTCGGGTTTGGCGCCCACAAACAACTTTTAATTAACTACATATTTTTTATTCGACGAATAATTTACAAGATTTAATAATGTAACATTGTAATTGGGCATTTTCGCCAAAGTTTGTACATGTTTGAAATTTGGGTAATATTATTTTTTCACTCAAATTAACCATTTTTATATAGCTAGAAGATTCCTTGTTCTATTGCTCAATTGGTGATAGCAATTTTTCAGCAAAATATTGATTAATACAATATTTATATCATTTTTATTATGAAATTGGGCATAATAAGTTTCCGTTCCGTGACTACGAAACTTAGCTTTTAAAACATGAATGAAACACTTTTTATCACTTAAAAGAGCTCTATTAGATTAAAAAAACCATACACTTCAAAATAAAACTACAAATAGTCAAAAAATATTATTGAATTTTAATTCTTGGGCACATTTCGTTCCCCTCCGTTACCCTATGTCTATAATGGCAGAGCATTTTTCCTTTAGTATTTGAAAAAACCAATCAATGTTCGTTCTGCTATTTTTTTAAAGACAATAATCACTTTTACTAAATTTTATTGGAAAAATAAATAAGTTTCGTTATTTAATAATCAAATGAAAAATAGTTAACGTTCAACTTTTTTGGGGACATTTTCGGAATGGAACGAAATGGTAACGGAGTGTAATTTGTAAAGCTTAAGTTACATGTTAACATAAAAACAAATTTTTGTTTTATGAAATTTATTTGAATTTTTTGATAGACAGATAAATATTCAACGTGCGTCAAAATAACAAAACAAATCAAACTTAATCACTAAAATAGACATATTTTATAATAAATTTCACAATACTTGTAAAATAAGGTAGGTAATAATTTTGACACACTATACATTACCATAACTTTATTTGGCATTTATATTATTTGTAACTCAGATAAAAAATATTTTTAAGCAAATTAACAATATATGAAAAAAAAAATCAGCAAGGGATTCAGACGCGAGTTCCTAGCGCGGCACGGAGTATATAACTTTTACGAAAATAATTATAGTCAAACTCGGTTATTACGATCTCGGACATAGCGAGATCTCGGATGTAATAACGAAACATTTGTTGACAATTGGTTTATGATTTTCGCCATACATTTAATTTTTTCACTGTTATAACGAGCAACTTATCGGATATACCGAGCTAAAATACTGTTAATGTGTCGACCGTTTTAAAACATTTCGACCCTAAGCAATAAAATCCGATTGGACAGGATGCCGCCGGGGTCGGATTACGTTTATGACACTAGTAAAGTGTCTAAGTACCTACCTTATTGGTGTTTCACCGACAATAATAAAAAAGTATCCACGCATATGGTTGAAAAATCCAAGGTTTGTGAAGTCCGTAGGTACCTACCAGCGTTAATTACAATAAACAACTTCTTTTGTAGTTTATGAATGCCATGCTCGTTTCGGGGATTTTTACGATGGTTTCCAAATTTTTTATTTTCGACTTTTTGTGTAATGTGACATGCTCATTTAAAAATACCTATTCTCTGATATAACGAGTAACGCTTATAACAAGCAAATTCAGTCGGTCCCATCTTCCTCGTAATAACCAAGTTCGACTGTATGTTGTCTTGAAATTTAATTGTATTCATCAACATAAAATGTGGCTATACAGGTTGATTGTAATCAAGACGTACTTTTCTGACATTTCGTGAATACCTACAGTTCTAGGTATTAAATCTAATCGAGTACACATTTCTGTTAAACGTGACAAAAAAATACTTTTTCATACATTTTTATAAATTTCTATGCCTAAAATGTATGGAGAAGTTTTAAAATTTTGGTGGCGTATAACAGAAAGAGTATGACAGAGCCAGTGCCTGTCTCGCAATTATTTCAGTCTGGTGTTTTTTCTTTTCCTTCTGTTGTTTTTTTTTTATCTCCATACTTTTATGTGCGCTATTTTTGCGTATTCAGACATATCACATACTTTTTTAATCTTTATTATATTATTATATTATAGTCAGGTTATTTTCTATATTTTTTAATGAAAATATTTTTGTTTTTCATACGAACAGACAAAATAAAATTTTTTATAATCTATGAAGAACTAAACACACACTGTAAACCCAACTTTATGCATGCCATTTCGTTACTTTTACATTCCACATATACGTTACCACCAATATAGTTTCGGAATGGAAGTAACGGATTCTGTTTCAGAAGTGTTTGAAGCCAAAATTTAGCTTAGTTTTATTGTTAAACCTGCGATATGTTTTATTATATCTGTAGTATGAAAGATAAGCTCCATATGTGTAGTATGTGAAATAGAAATATGTGTTTTCTTACCTTATAAATCGTAGTAACAGTAGTGGAACTTCTTAAATGACCAACCCAGAAAGCAACCTGTTCCGATAGCGATACCGACACACACCAACAATTTAAAGTGTACATGGCGATCAGTGTTATACAAAAATGTTGCTACATTAAAAAAAAACATATTTATAGTGAAAATTTTTCGCCTTCATGCTAAAATCGTGGTAACGGAATGTGGAGTTCCACTTTTTCAAATATCCTGGGACACACTTTAAACGTGATTTTTTTTCAATATTGGTACAAATTTACGAAAAAACTATATATTTTCCAAAAATATATAATGTAAGCTGTTGAAAACACTACGAATTTAATTTTACACACTCAAAATTAATGACGAAATCAGACTTTGTTTATTTGAATTTATGGGTGGGACATGGTAAAAACGCACTACCTTTCGATCTAAATAATCAATTAAAAATATATACAGGTCAGATAGTTGTATTTAACTGATTGAATAGAGTAAATTAATAAATTTGCATGTTAAAAGTACATAACTTTCCAACATTTTATAATATAATAACTATGAAAAAATCAATCAAAGTCATGGGACATGCCAAAAACGCAATGTACAAACTTTGGCGAAAATGCCCAATTATTGAACATACTTAATTTTATAAATATTTTTTTTTTAGTAGTACCACATTTTTTTTTAATAAATATATATTTAAAAAAAAAGTCTGTTGCTCATTTAATTATTAAAATAAAGTTGTAATAATCTTAGGGGCAATGACGTTGCCATGGGTGTATCGACTTACCTATCCATGTGATATCGCCTTAACCTTAGTCTTCTATTCAAGAAATGCAGTATTTTATAGTGGTATTGGTTTGGTATATTAAGCTGGCGCTGTAAATTTTCTACCTACCTAGTAGGGAAATTTTTATAATGAATGACCAGGGTTGGCAGTGTAAAAAAACCCTCCCTTCCGAGAAATTTGGTAGGTAGGTAATATTAATACGAATTTAGCGGATTAATTACATATTTTGCATATTTGCAACAATTGAGCCCAAAAACGAATTTCCTATTCTATATCAGCGCATCTATTCTATACACAAGACTGTTGTCGAGGGTAGTTTATCATATGTATCTATTGAGGTATTATAATTATTGTTACAATAAGCTAACCGTCTAAACCAGGGGCGGGCAAACTGCGGCCCGCGGGCCGCATGTGGCCCGCCGGGTATTTTTTTGCGGCCCACCATCATTAATTCTTGTACTTCTAATTACGAATAACTTTTTTATATATTTTTTTAAAAAATATTGACAATAGATTAAAATTTGAAGAATTTGTTGTTTCGTAAATGTATTATCTCAGTACGTCTTCCTTGCCTCTCGTTTCAAACTATGTAACCACTATTTTCTACGTTGAACATCGTGACACATTTAAATACTTTTAACTCCGCGTTGCAAGGAAAAAAAAATTATGCATGATATTATGGTAAAAAGTTTGAATGGATTTCAATTAAAACTCAAGTTATTCCTTCGACAAATATCGAATAACAACGTGGACCACTTTCCAACTTTGAAGTTGCTAAATATATCAGAATATAAATTTGAAGAATATGGTAAAATTATTAAAGCTCTGAATGACGATTTTTCACAAAGATTTTGTGACTTCCGAAAAATTGAGACAAGTTTAGCAATAGTACGCGATCCATTTTCAATAGATATTGATAGTGTACCGACAGAGCTACAACTTGAGATTATTGGTCTGCAGTGTGACACTGATTTAAGAGAATTGCATCGTCGTGAAGATATGTATATTCAAATTTTACAGATTATGCAAGAAAAATGTTCGTTGTTTTTGGATCAAGCTATATATGTGAACAAACATTTTCGATCATGAACCTCAATAAAAATTCTTTACGATCAAATATCTCCGATGCCCATTAACAAGCAGTTTTGAGAATATCAACTACAAAATTAACACCTGAATTTTAAAAAAATGTTAAAAAATGTACAACAGTTTCATTCTTCTCATTAATAATTTTCATTTTTCGTGATTATAAAATAAATAGTGTATATCTAAAAATGGTATTTTACTTGCGGCCCGCCGCTCATTTTGAATTCTTGAATTTGGCCCTCCATCCAAAAAGTTTGCCCCCCCCTGGTCTAAACAGTCTCAACTGTATATCTCGCTCTAAAAATTAGCACAGACAAGAGAGGTGCTGTTAAAACATAGCACTTATTGTAACAAGTACAACTAACTTATTGTAAAAATTATAATACCTACCTAAATATAAAAATGTGGAAAACTACCCTCGATAGCCGCCGATAGCAGTCTTGTGTATAGACCAGATGCGCAGAGGGTTACTTAGGTACATGAAAATAATGTAAATTGTACGTATGTATGTAAGTATTACAATTTCGTATTAAAATTTACCGTGAGCGGTCTTCCCGAAAAGAGATGGCCGAATAGCATTAAGATGGAACGATTCCTCAGAAACGTTGCGTTCGACCCTTTGTATGCCTGTCCACCTTTCCGCTGTAGCGATACTAGGAAATATTGGCATTGCGCGTTGTACAGAGAGGGAAAATGTTGCTGCGACGCGTGGTCATCATGGGCGAAAGAATGTCTAAGACGACATAAATGCTACTAGGTACGTGTTACATGTTTTATAAAAAAGAGATTAAATAGTAAAGCATAATTATTGACGCTATGATACAATGAATTTGAGGAAAGCGCATTGACTTATTAGCTTATTAGGCAAGATTTGTACCGGACAAACAACTACCGGACAAATAATAATACGACCTAATAAAAACGTTGTAATGATTCCATCCTTATGAAAGAAACAAAATAATGTCAGAAAACATAATATACATACTTACCTATTTTTTTCTAGATGCCTTTATGGATAGGTACCTACCTCGCATTTACTATCGAGGTTTCTTTAAGAACTTTGGCACGCAAACTAGTCTACTTGATGCTAGTCAAATGAAAATTGTGCCGGCTGAGAAATATGCCTTATTGGAAACCATTCGTCTACAACTCTATATTCTACCCGCATCGGGTATTGCTAATTTGAATTCGGCCAGGGCCTATGAAACCGCCTTGCAAAAACCCTGGAAAATTCTTTGTAGCGCATATTAAATTACTGTTGAAAATAAATTGATAAGTGGGAACTACATTTCAACTGTTGAATTTAACGAAGTTGCAAACCTTTCTACTTTTAGATGATTCAACAGTGAAATCATCATTCGATTCGGGTTTTCTGGATTCTGGATTCGAACTGGTTGCCTACAGTAACCAAGGTAATAACACTTCGCATCGGACCGTCAAAATTGTTTCGATCTACAATCTAGGACCTAGGTACATGCTCTTGCATAGTCGACTGTTGTATGTCATGGAGTAATAATTTATATAATAATTCACAAGATTCAACTTGAATATAGCATTCGAGAAATATGAATATCGCCGTAGCATTAAGTCTGCTCTATCCAAGAGTCGAAAAGGATATGGTTATTTCTAGTCATCAAACGTCATTAGATCGACGCAGCCCTGACTCAAATTAGGTACCTATCATGAAAATCCCAAGCTGTTGTACTCCCGAGTCAACATTATACAATCAGATGATCAAAATTGGACATCGTAAACATCTGATACCGGTAATTGAGATGGGCAGATAGTTACCCACAAAGATAACGGTCAAAAACAACATGCCTAATTTACAAACGAACAGTCATTATAAAAATTATTATAAGTACATAATAAACAGTGACACCAACGAAAGTTTAGGGATATCCCTGAAGCTCTGAAAATAATTACATGAATGGAAAGATATAGTAGTAATTTAAAAAATCATCATCATCAGCCAAGGCCGAACCACTGTTAGATGAAGACCTCATCTCTTCACTCTTCTCTGACACGTAGTTACATCCACCAAACTTTATGAGTTCGTATATCCAGCCGTGTCCGTAAACTTGTGAACTTCACCGTGAAATGTTGAATCGGAAATATATGGCCATATATTAAAAACCGTCCAACCTCTCTGGGTCGTATAGTACTGACATAAAATTCATGTCTAAATAAAACACGGTTCTTGTCGGTTTACATTTTACATGAAGCCAGCAGCAAACAATTTTTTAAAATAGTCGATATACTGGATTATTTGTTAGGTTAGGTTTTCATTTTTGAATTCATGAATTTTGCCAAAATCAGCCATGAAAATTGAATTACTGTTCATATTGAATCTAATAAAATTGGAGACCGTATAGTATACGGTTATCTCTTTCCGATAAGAAAGCTCACAGCGAGCTGTTCCACGGTGAAATGTTTTACGTACAATTTACATGTAACCATATCCAGCGGGTTTTAGGGCGTCTCTGTGGTTAGTGCCTCTTGAGTAGCACTTTATGATGGCATTTGTCGAGCCCATTACCATTACCGTGTTATGTTCAACGTGCACCTATCCATGAGACGTTGTGCTGCTAGTATTTTTTGATTTCTCTTAGATTAAGAGCACATAACATATAATAAATAGAATGCCGATAGGTTATATACCGATATAATAAATTTTGACGCAGGGTTTTGAATGTGAAAGTGTCCTACGAAAATGAACCACGCATTATAGACGTGTGTGTAATACACCAATATTAAATGAGCGTCAATGCATAAACCGAGAGCAGTTGTCAGTATTCGACGTATGACGTATTCTTGACACGTGTTTAAATTTATCCTGTATTCTTCCTTACTCGAGATCGGTTGCCTGCTTCTCCTTACCCGTTAGGTATTTCAGTTCCCATTATTTCTGAGTTCCCTGATTAAGAGTCTATGTTTCACATGCATACGTGAGCGTTGGTAGCACACATTGGTTGAACACAATAAAATATTTATATTTATTTCTCAATATGTATTACTGATCATGGTTGATCTTGACCGCTTCAATAGGACATTAACAGATAAAAAATATTCTTGAGCTAGAAGCCATTCTCTCATTCGACTCCAAATGTGATCAACCTTCTCCACATCTTCTAGCATTGTTACCTAAGATAAGATCCTCTCAATCATGCTCTTTCATTATGGAGACATATTTATATATACGTGGACATCCACGAGGCGCAATTCCTCTTTGTAAAAAGGTCCCTAATAGCACCAAATTGGACGAAACGATCGGACAAAGCGAAGTAGGTACCCATCTGTAAGCTATTGTTGATGTTAGTTTACTAACTCATTAGGCGGGAATGCCGTAATGACATAGACAATCAAATCATTACAATATTGGACCATAAAGTCTAAACCGGGCCGTAATTTCAATATAATTTCTATTATACCTACACTCATTTCATTTCATTAGCTTGACAGGCAACTATTTCAATTACAAAATGAACAATGGTGAATTATTAATAATCGGAGAGTTAATAATTTAATTTTCTGCCAATGATTAATGTACAAAATTGTACAAATTAATATTCAGTAGTGGCATGCGTCACAAAAGGGACATAGATAGGTACTACAAAATTGCGGTAAAATACATGAGCTTGACATAATAATAATATAATCTACAAGAGTGTTTCCCAAAGCTTACTATTTGTATAAATTTTGGCGTACTATACAAATAGAGGTTATACTGTTTATGTTTATATGATGGCTTTTATTTATTTATATTTATAACATAGAAACACTTTGGGCCCACGTTGGTCGCCAGTTGTAGCAGTGGCGAAGGGTGGAGGTAGGCTGTTAAGATCCGCCATATATAGTGCACATTAAACTTAGTCAGTCATACGCATTAGTTTTGTAATATTCACCTATATTATATTATAAAGTAATTGAGCTGAAATAACACGTACCTACATGGATTTATTTTATACGATCTTTTTGTATTAAACACCTGACGTCGCTTTTTGGTAAGTAGTAATATAATATGAGAGGGTTTGTTTCACAGTGACGTCCCAAGACAAAATGCCGCCCGATTTTTATACCTAATTTTTTATCATCCTTTCATGGCTCCAATATCTATGAAATGTGTATGGATACATTACTAACAAAATATATACCACTAAATCTAATTTAAATGCTATCTCTACTCCAGTAGACAATATTGGAGTCCACGGTTTCAAATACATTTCAAAATACACCTGACAACTTTCAAAACTTGCGAGTGACAGACAAAAATATTTGGATAAATTAATTAGATAAGTATGTAGGTATCTACATATAATCGGTTGACCTAATAGGTTAAGCAAGTGGCTGACATCCACTTCTCGTAAAAACGAAATCTGTTAATACAAACCTTCACTCCGTGGAGGCCCATATGAACTTATTAGGATCGAACATGGTCGAAAAAAATGGTCCATTGTCACCAAGCGCGCATTTTTGAAAAATTATCCACAATATATATTATATAATTGATTTGAAAGCGGAGGAGGTGGCGTGGTTAAGGCGTCGCTTTAACAGCGGAATACAGCACTTTTACCAGATACATTCTCCATACCCAGACACTAAGAGGTGTCGCATACACAAATGGTTATCGAATGTGCATGGCTTAGCGCTCATAATTATTAGGATCGTTAGTGTCCGTTTGTGTCGTCCACGCGCTCGTTGCACTCATAAATTATCTTGGGCGTCCAATGTTTGCTTTAATATTTCGATGCGACATGCCGAAATGACAAAACAGCGTGGACTACATAAACGGATGCTAACGACGATCCTAATAATCATGACCGTTAGTTAGGCCACGCGCATTCGATAACTACTTGTCGATGCAACTGCTCACAATAATTTGTTGGTGAGCACTCATAGTTATAAGTGCAGTCGATCGTTGGACTCAAGATGCGGAGTGTCTGGGTATGGGGAATATACCCGGATAATGGGAATGTTCACGGTTCAGGTGATGAGAAGCTATAAGTAACTAGTTGGTCCGATAAATGTGAAAATGAATGGCAACTGCTAGCTTGTATTTACCCCGCCTCTTACTGTCGTGCTAAAATCAATAATAGTATGGATATTGTTTTTTTTTAATGTATCCAAACCCTCTTACTGTGAGCGCTTCTGAACTGCTTCATAGTATGGTAACATGTAAATTTTACGTATTACATTTCACCGTAGCACAGTTCACTGTGAGCTTTCTATAGCACGAGATGACAAAAATACGCGTTGTTTGTGGAGCATTGCAGACAATAATGCTCCTTCAAGAATGAATACCTAACCAAACCTTACCTAAAATAACAAATAATCCAGTATATCAGCTATTTTCAAAATTGGTTTGCCGCTGGCTTCCTGTAAAACCGCGGACCACTGGGTGTCAACTTGTGGCCCGTGGAGCAGTGAGAAAATAAAAATAATATCGAATGCTGTCGTTAGATATGTTAATTTCGCAAATTGAGATTCGATATTAGCTCAAGATTTTAAAAAGCACCGTGTGCTTTTTGCTGCATTTGCAACGCCATTCTCCGTAGACGTGAATTTATTACCGGGAAATTTACAAATGGAACATTGTGAAATATGTTGCGATGAACAGTTAAAGGAGAAATTCCATCAGGTTGGTTTCGAAGAGTTTTACAAAACATTTATTTGGATAAGGAGAAATTTCCTACATTTTACAAACATGTTCTAATGATGACTTCGCTATTTGGAAACACTTACACGTGTGAACTGCTTTTTAGTCGGATGAAGCATATTTATCAAATCTCGAGTGAGAACACGAATCACTGATGTGCATTTGGAAAACTGTTTGCGTGTAGGAACAACCTCACTCGATATCGATATTGATGCACTTAGTTCTGCCACACAAAATCAAACTTCTCACTAAAATTTATTATTTTGTTTGTTTTTTATTATTTAAAAAAAGTCTAATCTAATAAATATGTTTGATTCTAATTTTTGTTTTATTTAATTAATATATATATAATATATAGATATATTTCTTTTTTGTTTTGTATAATAAAAAAAATCGGTTGTGCGGCCCGGTAGGAAATCTCATTTTTAGAATCTGGCCCGGCTGCTGAAAAGGTTGGCCACCCATGCTGTAAACCGTATTTTATTTAGGCATGAATTTTATCTCAGTATTATACGACCCAAAGAGGTTGGACGGTCTTTAATTTACGACAATATATTTACGATACAACATTTCACGGTAAAGTGTGATACGGCGAACTACATACGTACAAATTTCCGGACAGGACATAATATAATAACAACGGGCGACCGCTTGTGCCTGTGGATTTCGATAATATTAAAAAACCAATAAAACAGAGGAATTTTAATCCGGTATTAGTAAATGTAAATCTCCCCAATCATTGAACTCCGAATGGGCGAAGATTTATCCATTTTTGTTTGCAACGAGCAAGCTTGCAAGCGGCACTCAATAATCCAAGAATGTATATAAAAACAACGTTAGTCATAATGAGATGTATGTGAAGACCATTATAAAATTATTATTGCTTTCAACAATCCTGGCTTCGAGATGAATATATTATAAATATTTGGCGGCGATCAACCTGACGATGACAATGACCCCTCATTGCCTCCAAAGTCCATCGTTGCCGACATTTTTCTTGCCAGATCTAAAATTTTTCATTAGCCATCATTAATTCTGCGAAAATCACAAAATGCATAACTATTCTAACTCACATACCTAATTGATTTGATTTTTGAAGTTTTACTTCTTTTGGCGCGTTTGGAAAATCAGATCAGAGCGTATTTTTGGCGTGTGACATGTAACACATAATTTATTTTTTCACAGAAAAAAATGCACTCGATTGGATTCGAACCACCGATTGTTCGGTTATCAGCCGAACGCGCTACCTTTACGCCACAGTATGATACTGCAATCGTGACGATTATACAGTATAATATTATAGTTTAGAATTGTTCCGTTGCCTAGGCAGCGAATTTATTATTGTCGGCCATTTTCAATTCCTTACGTAAACAAACTATTAAACGTCAGAGTGACATTTGGTACTTTAAAAATAAAAACAACGAGAAACCATTATATAATTTAGTAATATAAGTTAAAGGGTATAGAAATATACCAACGGCGTTCCAATAAGCGGTCCTTTTTCTTGAGTGTGTAATTTAACAAGATGATTAAGAGCTAGCCAAAGAATCTAATTTATCACAAGTTTTGTTTTTGTTTTGTTACGCCAAAGAAGTATAACTTCTAACGCGCGTACATAAGTACACACCGATTTTTTTATATAACGGAGTTCTTCGGAACAACCTACTTCAATTATTTATTATTTATATAAATAAATGTACACATCATAATTAAGTAGAACTATTGATGAATAAAATGGTGTATAAATTTGTTTATGTAAGTAATAAATAACTTAAGTACATAGGTTGTCTCAAAAACTACTTCTGTCTTCAT
This sequence comes from Rhyacophila brunnea, assembly GCF_057557595.1. Lineage (NCBI taxonomy): Eukaryota > Metazoa > Arthropoda > Insecta > Trichoptera > Rhyacophilidae > Rhyacophila > Rhyacophila brunnea. The sequence continues at coordinate 30,893,425 of NW_028232893.1, read as the reverse complement.
TTAGCTGACGACATGTAAACATTATTTTTTTTTCGTCCACGTCCATCCTAATAGGATCATATGGGCCTCCAGAGAGTGGAGGTTTGTATTAACAAATTTTGTTTTTACGAGAAATGGATGTCAGCCATTTGCCCAACCTATTAGGTCCATACCCTGAGTCAAACACAAATTGAAAAACAATATTTGTATTCGCCAGACCGAGGATTCGAACCTGGTTATATGTAGAGTTGGGTTTCGGGAATTTCCCGACGGGAATTCTCGAGAAATTTTCGAGATTTTCTATCCCGAATCACGAGAATTGAAATTTTTAACATTTCTTTATTATCAAATATTAATTGAAAAAACGGTTTTCTATATGGAAAAAGTGGACAGAATACACAAAAATCAAGGATTGATCGAGGCATTTAACACAATTAAGCCAAGCTCGACTCAAAATGAGCGCAATTTTTGCAACATCAGGGAATTTTGTGTCTCAAAAGCGTATACGATTGTCAGACACAGCGATTGACAGTCTGTGTTTTTTGAAATTCTATTTTAATACATACCTAATGTTTTAAATTATTTTTGTTTTCCTACTTCTATCGTGTTTGTCTTCTTACATAAATAAAAAAACGTATTTTTTTAGGTTTTTACAGGTTTTTTTGAAATTTCCCAATTTCTCAAGAATTCCCGAGAATTCTTTTCTGGAAATCCCGAATCTCGAGATAGAGATTTCCTCGGGAAATATCCAACTCTAGTTACATGTATATTGTACGTATTAAATTTCGCCGTATCACAGTTCATCGTGAGCTGTCGTACCGAAAATAGATTGCCGTATAGCATTGAGATCAAAAAATAGGCGTTGTTCGTGAAGAATTGCAGACAGTACCTAATATTCCAATTTTATTACATTCAATATTAATATTTATCTGATATTGATGGCTACGACTTGATACTTACGAGCACCTACTTGCTAACCGAGTTTTGAATTTTATATAAATACATATTTATATACGTTATGATTGACAATTATTTTGTATTCCGTCAGTTTTTATCACGTATTTTTAAGTGTTTTATCTATAGATGAATTTGATCGCAATACTGTACGGTCATATGTACCCAGTGACGTCCCTAGATAAAATGCCGCCCCATTTTTTATACAGTATTTTTATCATCCTTTTATGAGTGCAGTATCTAAGAAATGTGCTGTATGGATCCATTACTAACAAAATATCAGACTAATTATTCGCAAATCTGCCCATGTCGTTTCTGGTTATCAAGGACGTCGAAGGGTAACGGCAGTAAACTAGATATCGCGAACCCGAAAAAACCAGTGAGCTGAATTTGTTAATGAAAAGATATTTTCGTTATTACTAAGTTAACACATTTACTGCTGACCAGATAATTACTAATTAATTACCACATTTAAATATCATGTTAATTATATCTAATGGCCAACTAATGCAAACGCGCCAGTCGCGTTGTCAGCACTAAATGAGTTAATGTAGCTATGTCTATATATTCTAAATGATTCTCCTCGATTTGCCGCCCTTCGAGTAACTGCCGCCCCAAGCGACGATGAATCTGCCTACCCCCACGGGACGTCACTGTATGTACCTAATTGCCAACTGCATACGTACAACTTTTCGGACATGGTTAAATCTACCGTTTTTTTTCATATCATGACCAGTATTGCCAACTCTTATTGACAAGATGCACCAGATACTCAGTGAAGCGTCGAGATAGGCTGTTAAGATCCGCCATAAATGGTGCACATTAAACTTTGATAGTCATACGTATTTATTTTTATTGAACTAAGACTACAATTTACAGATGGTGTTGGTTAGTTTTTAAAAATCAATTAAACCCTGCCTACGCCAAACCATAATAGTATTGGTATACTTTGGACGATACGACAAAATTGTGCACAGTTTTTCGATCATACTTATTTGTTTTCGTTGGATGAAAAATACATAGTACACAAATATTATTGGTTCATTTTTTTAAATTCATTAAGCCCTGACTGACCAAACTATAATAGACAAAAAATATTATTCTATTTACAAGAAATTCTACCAAGTAAATGCTAACTCAATTAATTATTTTATCTATAAAATATCCAAAGTTATGTATGATTTAATTGCATAATTTTAAATATTTTATAGATGGGTGAGTATTTTTTGACTACTTATTATCTATTATGGCATGGTTTTCGCAGGTTTTAATTGAATTTTAAAACTAACCAACACAATCTGTAAATTGTAGTCTCATTTCAATGAAAACAAATACGTATGACTGACAAGCGCTAGTGCACTATTTATGGCGGATCTTAACAGCCTACTTCCACCCTTCACCAATGCCAGATAGGGTAAACACAATAAGCTAGTTGGCAGAAAAAATGCTAGATTTTATCAACATGCAAAAATGTCTAGAAATAATTCATAATGAAAATTAACGGTTCGCTGTATCGAAAAACGCGAGATATAGATATACCGTATCTGACGTATGTCATATACATCAGATGCAAAATTTGCAAGCCTGTTTGCAAGAACTGTTTCATGTTTAAAATGTTTCTATGGTGGTCGCCAATTATTGGTTTCTACTGCGAGTAAAACCCCACAGTGGTCCTGTAGACTTGTAGAGTCTAGACTATGAAGTACTGTGGACCTCCAGGATGTAAGAAATATATCTAGTCATTTATCGAAACTAATAGACAATCAGACCGAACATGGTTCGCTAATCAACTTGATTGAAAGGTGACAGCTACGATTGAAACTGCTTTGTAACCAGTTAGGTGAGTGATCTTCACGACGTTCGCGATTTCCTGAAACTCCTTTTTGTCTATGACACAATATCGCATTGTCGCATTCAACGAGCAAGTCAAATTTAATAGGTATCAACTATCATTGCATTGTAATATACATTTATTTTACGCGATGTTATCAAAGACCTTGTACTATAACACTAGAAGGAGTCATGATTTTTTGAAGTAATTTTTTTTTTACAGTGCAGCAATTTCAACGAAACCCTGTTGATTGAAATACAAAATATTGTCGAACACGATCTTCTTGTCAGTGACGTACCTAGACAAAATGCCACCCTTAGGCAGTGCCAAAATGCCGCCACATTTTTTAAACAGTACTTTTTATCATCCTTTCATGACTCCAATATCTAAGAAATGTTTTGTATGGATACATTACTAACAAGATAATAATATATAACACTATTTAAATCTACTTTAAATGCCATCTCTGGTTCAATAGACAACATTGCGAGTCTACGGTTTTAGATAGGTCAGTGCCATCTTTAGATTAATAAATCCTTAGCATATCTTTTTGCACAATCAACGAGTGGTCCACTGTTCAGCTGTCAAAATCAGATCCCAGATTGCTTGACATATTGATTCGCCTTTTCTCGTTTCAAATTGAATTATAAAAAATTCTCAAATCAAATATATTAATAAATTATATATAATATACATTCCTGTTATTCATCAGCTGTCAAAGTCAGACTAATCATTCATACAAAAACCGGTGGTAATATCGATTTCCAAAAAATATGTAGCATTGATCTATGCATTACATTTATAGAAGGTGTGTTAATGCTAGTGTATTATTTATCATTTAACTTATCTATTCAAATAAAACCATTCCCTGTGTAAACACGAAAGTAAGTTAGTTAGTAAAAGTTAGTATGAGCACTCTATAGAAAAATGTCACCTTAGACAACAATGGGAGGGGCGGAAAAAGAAGGACCAGTTATTGTGAATGCATCGGTTTTCTACTTGAGTCGGCAATGGATAGGTACATTAAAAAATATTTTAAGAAGTTGACTGCTTTACTATATTATTAAGATATAGGTACTATGGTAATGCATTTATGTGATGTACATTTTTGGTGCCACGGTAATGCATCAATGCAGGGAACTCAGATTGTTCTGTTCATCAATGTGATATATATGTTGGTGCATTAGTGTATCATTTTGATATACTTACTAAACTCTAAAGTATTAAGCTCATACGAAGTTCTTAAACTTACCGCAATGTTACAGATATAATAATTACAAGATAAAAAGAACTTTTTACATACAACGTTTTTAAATTCTGTTAAACCATATAAACTTGACTTGACTAGCTTAAACGATCAAAAAAAATTGTACCTACTTGACATGTCATATTGATTTCCATAGTTTTTTTTTTTTTTGACCATGTCCGATCCTAATAGGATCATATGGGCCTCCACAGAGTAGAGGTTTGTATTAACAGATTTTGTTTTTTTTTTTTTACGAGAAATGGATGTCAGCCACTTGCTCAACCTATTAGGTCCATACCCTGACTCACACACAAACTGAAAAACAATATGTGTACTTGCCAGACCCAGGATTCGAACCTGAGACCCACAGCGTGATAGTCCAACGCTTATGCCGCTCGGCCACCGTGGGTTGCTATTTCCATAGTAGCGCGTGGGCTACTATTTCCATAGTAGCGCACGTATATATTAATAATTTAGTTGCTAGGACCTTAGTCCCCTAGCAACCAATATTGGTGTCGAAATAACTTTTCATACAAAACAGAATTATCTGAAAATGAATTCAATTCTACTTAAAGATGGCTAAAAGTATTTAAAAAAAAAATGCATTGGCATCGTGTTCTGATGTATTCTAAAAGTTTCAAATATCTAGCTTGTCGGAATGTTAGTTAAAAATCGATTGCAAGATTTGACAAAACTATACTTTTGGAGTTAATACACTATAGTAGTATAGTACCTACTTACGGTGCGAAAATAAGTGTGTAAGATTTTTTGTTTTATGACCTATCTAGCTCAGACGGTCAAATTATTTTTTCCACGAGACGGAGCGATAATTTTACCGATTTCACGAACCGGAACGGCGCTCCGGTACGCTCCGGTCCGTTTCGGTATAACTGTGTGCGCATAACCTTAATGGTTAGTAGTAAGATGGTTTACAACTCCAAGATAATTCCTCTTCATCAAATGTGACCCAGAGAAGCCAAAAGGTTGTACACCTATAATAATGATCTATAACCTTTGATTATAGATACATCTATAATGCTTTTCGTGATTCACCTTCTTTCAATCTTATAAAATAACAAAGTCAGTCGAAAGAAGTAACGGCAATTCGATTATAAATCTGCACTCAGCTCAATTTGTTCTCAGCACATTTATTATAATTTCATCACGACCTTGCACTTTCGTAAAAAAAAACTAAAATAAAATCAAAAGTTTACATAAAAAAACCTGTACGATTAGCTATAGAGCAGTATGTACATAAGAGATGAGATTATCTAGTTCTGGTAGGTACATCTCGAATAGTAACAGGCAATAATAATTATAATAATATATTTATATTAAAAGAATTCAGATGGCCTTAACATTTCGCGGTTTTTTTTTAATACAAAACTGGCCCACATTCTATGAAAATTAATTTAATGCAATGCATATTCATTTAGATTTGAGAATTTTTATTGCAGCCAAATTGTTACACTTCACGCTTCCATTTTTAGTGCAGTAGTTTAGTCATAGACTAGTAGTCTTGATAATGGTGTTACAACCGAAATAGCTATCGACAAAAACCTTTTTTAAAAAACCTGTAGAATTTAATATTATTTATATTTTCATTTCTTGAAAAATTGAATTCTACCAAGTAAATGCGAAATCAATTAATACCTATACGATATTATTTTTATTAATAGATAAACGACAATCTGTTTGGTTAGTTTTATTAATGCAGTGAAAAATTGTCATTTTAAAGATATGTACATACATGGTACATCCAGTGGCGAAGGGTGGAGGTAGGCTGTTAAGATCCGATATAAATAGTGTACACTACACTTTGTCAGTCAAACGTATTTTTGTTTCATTTAACTAAGACTACAATGTGTAGATGGTGTTTGTTAGTTTTTAAATTTAAATTAAGCCCTACCTAATCCAAGCCATAGTAGATATCTAATATTCAAAAAATATTCTTTTACCTATACTTATATAAAATATCTAAATCTACCTATGCCATTAAACCATTATACATCATTTTAGATATTATCTTATAGATAGAAGAATATTTTTTATCTATTACGGTTTGGTTTATGCAGGTCTTAGTGAATTTATAAAAAACTTAACCAGCGCCATCTATAATAATATTCTTATTTCAACGAAAACAAATAAGTAGGTATTAATGAAAATATAGCATACCTAAACTATTATGGTTTGGTTTAAGCAGGGTTTAATTGAATTTTAAAAACTAACCAGCACCATCTGCAAACTGTATTGTTAGTTTTCTCCATCGTATGATATGATTCGCATTGTAGCACATACGGCCTATCGCAAGACTGAATGTAAATCAAAGCCTTAAACCGAATTATAGTTTCACCTTACCGTCGCGCAATAGGAAAGATAGTTTGACGATGATTGCCCAAAAGTAGACAAAACTCATCATACCTATTTTACAATAAGTAGGAAATTTATAGGAATATATTTATTTAAATTTAATATATTTATAGGAATTTATGAGTATTTCTTTGTCGATAAGACCCAGTGACGTTCCGTGGGGGTAGGCAGATTGAGCGTCGCTTGGGGGCGGTAGTTACTCGAAGGGCGGCAAATCGAGGAGAATCATTAGGTATATAGATATAGATACCTAAACTGAGTAATGGAAATATCTTTTCATTAAAAAATTCAGTTCACTGGCTGGAAACAAAATTTATTAATTAGCATACTTAATAGGTTTCAGGACTGTATTTTTTTGTCAGGCTCGCGATATCTAGTTTACTTCCGTTATCCTTGATGACCAGCAATGACAAATGTAGATTTGCGAATTATATTTATTACCTAATTAATTTACTTATATATCAAATACTTTTGCCAATCACTCACGGTTTTTGAAAGTTGTCAGGTGTAGTATTTTTAAATGTATCTGAAACCGTGGACTCGCAATATTGACCATAGAAGTAGAGATGGCATTTCAATTAGATTTAGTGGTATATATTATTTTGTTGTCATGTATCTATACAACACCTTTCTCAGATATTGAAGTCATGAAACGATGATAAAAAATAGTGTATAAAAAATGGGGCGGCATTTTGTCTAGGGATGTCACTAATAAGATGGTTGTGTTTAATTTGTAACGCCTCAGTATACTCCGCCAAATAAAGCACGTTTGTTCAAGATTACTGCCAGTTTTATTATTTGATGTCACAGCCTAATACATATTATTGTTATTCCATTATTTTCTCTCAACTTTTGAGTTTAAAATCCAGTCTCTTCAACCACCTGCAACAGTCAAAATAATAATATATGTACCCAGTGTACTAGATATTACGTAACATACAGACCTTCTAATTTTGTATCTTGTTAATCGATACATCGTCCATTGATGACACTCTAATTTGATATCGACAAATTGATTATTTTAACAGATAGATCTTTATCTCTCCGGGGTGGTCTTTTGATAATTTAGTAACTCTGATATATTAAACATTTTTTTTAAATAATAAATATCAAAGAATGGCCGCCTTTCTAAATGTATCAACTTTTATATAAACGATAAACCGTTGAGAAACAAAGCTTCAAAACGAATAGGCACTGTACCTATTTATCATGACGTGTCGTGTCAATGGAATGGTTTAGGTTCCAACAAGCGATAGGCAACCATTTTTAAAGTAGATAAAATGTCGTGAACATTGCATTAAGATTTTATTAAAACTTGATTGTACTTAAGTCATCATAATCATTAGCTGGGGTTGATCAACTGTTAGATGAAGGCCTCCCCTAGCTCCCTCCACTCTTCTCAGTTCCTAATTCTTCGCTGCCGCGTACATCCATACACATTTATAAGTTCGTCTATCCAGCGGGTTTTAGGGCGTCCTTGTGGACTAGTGCACCTTGGATGACGGCATTTGCTCAGAGGTTGTTCACCCTCCGAGTGACATATCCAGTGTATTACCATTTCACATGCATAGTCTCCTTCCATTGGTGTATTTTGTGATCTTTATGGCCAACATACACCTTTCCATGCCACGTTACGCTAGGTCCATACCTACCTATTTTGTTAAGTAGGTGCTGTTTGGAGACCTCCTTATGGGTTTTAAAACTATGATGTCGGTACTTTCTAATGAAGCGACCGCATCGTCCACTTCGTGGAAAACAGCCACTGCTTTCAAAAGTTGCAATAATAGGTAGTATTAGTTCCGTCGTTTGGCACCCTTTATAATTTGCCACCCCTAAACAACGCATGACCTGCCTGCCCCCACAGGACGTTACCGGTGTTCTACAATAATTAATTTGGGTTCTTGTCTGTTTAGTGGAAGCCAGCGGCAAACAGATTTGGAAAATAGCCGTAAAATTAATATACACAAATAATAAACCATTTTTTCTTTTATTCAACGAATAATTCACAAGATTTTGAGAATGTAACATTCCATATTATATTTAACATACATAACTTGAAAACACCTCATATTATATACCCACTAGAAAAAATCACATTTGAAAAAAAATAAGATACTGCAAATCAAATCAAAGCAAAAAAAACATAAATGCAAATCTTGTGAATTATTCGTTGAATAAAATAAATGGTTTATTAAAAAATCTAAGCAAGTTCAAGTAGACGTTACAACTAAATATTTGACGAGAGCCGGACGTCGGTTACTAATTAAGGTAATTAATATTCCTTGATTTAAAACACAAAAACCGATAGTCAATAATAACGCAATTTGATAAGCATTTCATTCAGGACCTAATAGTTTAAATTATCGCAATTAGGTAAGAGGCTTGTAGCTTAATTGGTTAAAGCATATTGGCGCGATACCAGTGGTTTTCTAGTGGGTGTATATCTGAGGTGTTTCAAGTTATGAATGTTCAATATACATAATAGATTATTTTATTAGGTTAGGGTTAGGTTATCATTCTTGAATTTTGCCGTAATCGGATATGAAAATTGCCGCTGTTCCCGCCTGGCTTCGAGTAAACAGACTTGTACCTGAATTATTTGTGTTTTTAGTAAGTACTTAATTTTTATCGTAATTTTTAACGAGGGCGTGCCTGTATTCCCAGGTTTTAGGTCATGGCAACATAATTTATTATGTCTTCAGTATTTTGCTTATAAGATAACTAAAATTATTGATGTTAGTATTTATTTACATAATATTATACATAGGTACCTACCTATGTCAGTAGTGTTTTTATTTATCAACATTTCGTGTAATGTGGCATCATGTAATAAAAAATTGTCAGATAAATAAATTATTTCAAAATACGACGCTCGAGAAAAATAATGACATTTTTTATATTGTAGGTATTGCAAATATTCAATTTTGATTAATTTATTATTATTAAACGCAAGATTTTGACAGTTTGCGCAATTTCCTCGGTTCGATATCAATTTGTTATATTATTATTTTTTTTCTTAACAAATAATTATTGGTAGATAGAGACTTTTTTACTAATTGCCATGACGGATGTTATCTTGATCCATAAAAGATAACGCTTTTCGGTCGATTAGAGTTGCTGTTGAAACAATGAAACCTTCAACCTTTCTAAATTCACGACCGCGTTAAAAAGTCAGCAACTCAATTTAAAGCAAATAAAACTGTAAACGCGGTAGGACAGAGGTTTTCAAAGTGTACACCGTGCCCAGGTGATTTTGCACCCAGATCGTAAGAATTGAGTATCTATGACTTAATCGTTCTCCCTCTTTTTTGCCACGCCAATTAATCATAAAACACATGTATTTTTAAATACCTACCACTTCCACTATCATGTGAATTACTTCGTTTCTCACTAGACCTGTATTCCTTATCAATTTGTCAGATAGGTAGTGCAAATAGACACCAGCAGGGACATATAGGCTCTAAGCTCCAAGTGATTTTTTTGAGAACCCCCACGAAAAAAAAACATAAATTCCAACCACCAATGTCCCTAGAAAAAATATCAATTTAAGTACCTCTTTCCTAGAATCAAATCCTGTATTTGAAAATAATTATTAATAAACATGACAGATCTGTTTGAGTGGTTATGTTATATGCATTTTGGAGTATGTTACAGGGATTTTGTTATACTTTGGGTAATTTTTAATACAAAATTTGTGATAAATACGCATATTTTTATGAAGAATTTTCTAAGAATTTCACTTGTTTACATGCCAGATCATGTGACGAGCGGCTGCATTGCCCACTCTACTTGTCCCCTCGACTTTACAAAATCGTACCCACAGGTCACCGCTGATATCCTCCGCATTTTTTAAAAACTCTTTGTAAGGTGTTATTATTATTACTATTAATGTCAGTAAGTACTAGGTACCTAGGTACTTATTTCACCCTATTATGTTCAAGCGTTGGAACTTAGGGCTACATGGATAGCACGAGATCGCGGTACTTTCCTCGATCTATCGCGACGTACCGTGTCTCCTCAGACACGTGAAACCTGAACGTTGTTCAACACGTGTGTGCTACTTAGTACCCATGCTCCTTTATGGTTGTGAGCCGTTCCATCTTACCAGGCTCTAAGCGTCTCCACGTTTGAGATTTGAAAATCGATATCACCGCCGAATGTTAAGGGTAGGTACATTCAGTGTTACACACACTCGAATGCGTGAGCGGCACGTCAGGCCTCGGTAATTAGCAAAGAGATTGGACTCCTCCCTAATCTCTTTGGTAATTAGTACTCATGGGTCGCTTCACGTGGCTTGGACACGTGTTCCGGATATCACCAGAAAACGCGACTTCCTCGTTTTGTGTCTTTTATCTGACCAAAAAGTAATCTGCGTTGGCACTTTAGGTAGGTAGGTACCTACATAATATTGCATGACTTTCAAACCAACGCGATACTAAATATTATAATGTTTTATTGGTATGCAGTCGATTGTTTCTTGAATGCCCCAGATAAAGTTGTCGAATATAACAGTGTTTATTAGTTTTTTTAATATATTCATTTCATATCGATATTATTTTTTTTAATAGTTTATGCTAATCTAATTACCTACCTACCTACGCAATAAATATTTTTATTGAAGAATATTTTTGTGTACATTGTCTATGATAAGTCTTTTTTACACTCATCAAAATTGTCTATTGCCTATTTTGACAGACGTCATTTTGATATTATTTTCATAGAAAAACGACACGAATTGATTTAATTAAATTTCATTACATTACGTGAAATTAAGAATTGCTAATTATTACTGCACACAATTGAATGGATTAAGTAAATATTTACGCCACACCGTGATATGACGCGTGTCACAGGAAAAACAGTTGAACAAACAAAATAATATTTAAAAAAATCGAACTGTAAATAATAATATTTTGTACTGTTGACAAACATGGATGATCTACCTGACGAAATTCTGGTTGACATACTGAGCTATTTTCAATTGAAGACATTACATCAACGCATTTCGAAAGTGTGTAGACGATGGCAATCGCTAATAACTGAAACAGCCATATTAAACAGACGTTTTATCGTAGAAGACGAAGAGGACTTATCGTTCATGGCAACTCTAAAGAACGTGAATTTTTTGAAAGTTCTAAATATAAAATTGAAAGAAAATTTTATAGACTCCCTATTGGACGATTTAATAAAATGGTGTCCGAATTTGAATTCGTTGACAATACACAGATGTAATTCATTAAGTGAATACCATTTGTTTAAAATAAATAAATATTTTATACATTTACGACATGTAGATGTGTTTTTGACCAGCCGTTTTATTAGTTTACAATTTATAGACGTGTTGAAACAAATGAAATCTGTTGTTTTAAACAACAGAATGGACTATGATACGTTAAAATTGATAACAGAAAATTGTCCACATCTTACCGAAGTTCATATGTACGGTTTCGTACAGTATTATCCGCTGAGGCAACTCCATCGCTTTTTGATATCGAAATTCGACCAGTTGAGAAGCATATCGTTACGATGTTACGAAGTGAGCGATAAAACTTGTAAATTTTTATCGCAATGTTTACATTTACGTTATCTCCGATTGTACCATTGCTGGATGATAACTGATAGAGGACTCGCCAATTTATCGGAATTAAAGAATATACAAATACTGCATATAACAGGGTTGAAGCTTATATCTCGCAAAGGATTTGCGATATTTATTGAAAAATTAAATATGAAAAGTTTAACTGAACTAAATTTCAGTTCGTCAATTTTTAATGACGATCATGCATTAATATTAAGCAATAAAACAAACAATTTAAAAATTTTAGAGTTATGGAAGTGTAAAATTACATTGAAAGGACTATATTATATTATAAATAAATTACGAAATCTATACATACTTGATTTAGATATGGAATTACCAGAATTCGTGCTAAAAAAAATCACTCAAGATTCCGATATTAAATATTTAATTTTTTCAAAACGGCAACATTCCTGCGTGTATCTTTCTGAAGGTATCGATCGGGGGAAGGCTCAGGCATTTGAATACTGCGAGAAGTTGGCCTTTCGGGGTAACTCTGAAGGTTTCCGTGCCAATCTGTTATGCTACTCGCACCAATTTCAATTCCCAAACTACTCTATTAGATATTACTTTAACGACGCCATCGTGTACGGACATGGACAGTATAAGGACAGCGAATATAGAAGTCTTATTGAAAGCGGTAGAACGAGCAATGCTAGTCAATCGTTTGATGAAATATCATGATATAAAAAAATAAAATGGCAAAAGGCTGGAATAACACTCGATGAGTGAAAAACCATAGAGATGTTTGGTCACATTTGATCTTTTCCATGTTTTTATGTGGTATTGAAACTTGGCTTATAAAACAAAAGAAAAATGTAAGCCAGCTCTCACATCAAAACTCGTCTTGCCCGCAACGTGTCGATGTGATCGTTATTCACAAAACGCAAGTTGCCAAATGGAGCTCCACAGATTGGTCGAATGCGACTGTTTAGTTTGAAAAAAACATCTGCTGTTGCAATCGACAAGTTGGATGCTTCTCGGGCTTCGAGTCGGAGACGCCAGGACGCATACAAACACCTACAAATTGGTCATTCCTGTACCGGCTCGCCGATCGCTAGGTAGATCTGCACGGTCTTCATATGCAACACCGGATTGACATTCTTGGAAGGTTTGATTTATGGCTGTGCGGCAGACGAGCCGAGTTTAGATGTGAGAGCCGGCTAAGATTCATGTCTTTGATTGGAGGTACAAACACTAATAACATGAGCGATGAAATAAAACGCCGGATTATCCTCGCCAACAGGTGCTATTTTGGTCTCCAAAGGCTTCTAAAGAACAAAGCACTGAAAGAAAACCAAAATAACCTATATAAAACTCTCTTGCGCCCGTTATTTTGAGAAGAATCGTTGGGGCTGTTCAAGAAAGTAGCATTTGGAGGTCAAGGTATAATGAGGAGCTGTACACACTTTATGGGGGTGAAAAGATCACGTGGCATATGAAAATGCAGACTGCGCTGGATCGGCTATGTTCATAGAATGCCGGAGGATATTCCGGCGAGGCAGGCTATGTAAGCAACCCCCGATAGCAATTTTACAGATTTAAAAATGCTCAGTCAAAGCAACTGCAGAGTGTCAAGAGACCCACCAAGGGTTGTAGTGCCATAAATGATGATTGAAGGGTCTCCAGCGAAAAATCTCTATAATGTCTCCAGAAAATTCTCTAGCTCTGGTCACATAGCCAAAATGGCAAATGAATTTGAAATAGTAATAATAATTACACAAATGAGTTGAACTATTCATACGCCCTGATCAAAAATAACTTCTGATAGGTGGAAGGAGCTGTTTGTGTACCTGCATAATATTTTACGATTCTTCAGACCAGAAAATTATCAACAGAAGGAATTCATTAGAAAACTGATAGCATTCACTGCAAGGCCTGCAGTTGCTGTTGGAGAAGGAATATTCATACACCCTATTGCAGAATTTGGCAGTACCTATTCCTAAAAAGGATCACAATCTTCCAGTGGCGAAGGGTGGAGGTAGGCTGTTAAGATCTAACATAAATAGTGAATACTAAACTTTGTCAGTCATACTTATTTGATTTCATTGTATATTTGCAGGATTTTGTTTTATTAATATTTAACTACAGTCGAACTTGGTTATTAGGAGGAAGATGGGACTGACTGAATTTGCTCGTTATAAGCCTTCGTTATATCGATATATAACATTTTTCGCGTCACGTTTTATTTAAGCATAGAACATAAAAAATCAGAAAATCATCATAAAAATCCCCGAAACAAGCATGGCATTCACAAACTACAACAGAAGTTGTTTATTGTAATGAAGTGCTGAGCCGCTGGCGCTGGTAGGTACCTACTGACTTCACAAAGCTCGGATATTTTTCATGCAATTTCAACCATATGTGTATAGTTTTTCAATGTTGTCGGCGAAAACACCAATTAGGTACTTAGACACTTAACCAGTGTCATAAACGTAATCCGATCCTGGCGGCATCAGTCTAGTTAACTGCCTGGTCGGATTTTATTGCTTAGGGTTGAAAATGTTGTTTTTAAACGATCGACACTTTAACAGTTTTGCTCGGTATACCCGAGAAGTAGCTCGTTTTAAAAGTGAATAAATGTATGGAGAAAATCATAAACTATAATGTCAACGAATGTTTCCTCATTACATCTGAGATCTCGCTGTTTCCGTGATCGTAATAACCAAGTTCGACTGTATGTTAGTTTCAGTTAATATTTAAGTTTGCGTTTAGGCAGTATTAATCTAATACACTAAATTTAATATACAATATAGTAGTAACTAGTGAGCAAAATAACATTTACTTCATTTTTGAAAAACATAAACGTGTATGCTTTCTTAATACATACCGAAAATACCAGTATTCTGGATTTTTAAAACCGGTATTTCGGTATCAATAAATAATTGAATACCGGATTGCAATCCTTACTGGCAAATGACAGAAAGGTCTGGAGATGTTTTAGATAGATTATAATGTTACATGGAGAGAAGAAGGAAGATTTATAAATGTTACAAATTTGAGAAATAAAATATTTTAACTAAATTTTGTTTATTAATTTAATCCATATTTACAAATGTACACAATTTTTTTATAATCTTTAACAAATTCTATCACAGTAATTTTAACAACAGTTAAATGCCTTATTTTAAAAAATCTAATGAGACTTCCCTGTTCGGCTGGTGTTAATAATTCACTCCTAATCCAACGTTTAGGCATGTTAGGCAGTCCACACAAAGAAAATCAACGCAACATAATCTCAAAACACGCCTCGTACTTTGATTTTGTGTAGGTGACTTAGAGGCCATCCTTAGCGTCAATTTCATTGAGCTACTTTACGAACTGTTTGTTGGCGAATTTACAATCTGCCTGTAAAGTCGCCCAGTGTAATCATCGAACAAGCTAACAAGCAGATTGTAAACACTCTACCGAGAAAAGTTGAAAGCCGGTCAACTTTACACGCTACACACCGGCGTGTGGGCCTACTGCGTCTGCGCAGTAGAAAGCTCCCGGTAAAAAAACTAACTACGTTCTGTCAAAATAGTCGCTGGCTTGTGGCTTCTCAGCGAATGGAAATTTTGTGTGTCATCATCATAATCGCAGTAGCTGAATCGCCCGCTATTAAATTCGCCGACAAACAGCTTGTAAAGTAGCTCAATGTAATTGACGCTTTAGACTGAAACCGCTTTTGGTTTTGAACCATGTTCCATACTAAACATGATTTCTGTTCATGGAAATATATTTCCAAGTATATAAGCGTGTTATTCGTGTGATAAAATTGTTTGCGTTGAGTTTGAATAATATTTACAAGAATGCAAAATTATTGACAAAATATTATTGTGTAGCAGTATATAGTAGGTATATCTTAAATACACAAACAGAGAACACTCGTTGATTTAATTTATAAACATTTATAATTAATAGCCATTTAGGTGGTTGGCTGAGATCGACATATGACAGAAATTCTCCGGGTTCGCTGTATTTTCTGATTTTTAAAATCGGATATCTCTCCTTTCAGAATTTCATGGCTGAAATCATAGCGAGCTGTTCCTCTGAAATTAAAAAAGTACTTGTATTTTCTTTTATAGTGTTAACTGTCAACTCATGGTGGAAATGCATTTTTATACTGTACTTTTCCACTTTTAATAAATAAATCTGGCGGACGAAACCGGTCCACATTTATTTATTAAAAGTGGGAAAAGTACTAAGTATAAAAGTTTTGCGTTTTATTAAATTAAATTAATAAAGTACTTGTATATACAACCCACGGTGGCCGCGCGGCTTAAGCGCTGGACTATCACGCCGTGGGTCTCAGGTTCGGATCCTGGGTCTGGCAAGTACACATATTGTTTTTCAATTTGTGTGTGAGTCAGGGTATGGAACTAATAGGTTGAACAAGTGGCTGACATCCATTTCTCGTAAAAAACAAAATCTGTTAATACAAACCTCTACTCTGTGGAGGCCCATATGATCCTATTAGGATCGGACATGGTAAAAAAAATATATATATATATATAAAATGCAGTGGCGAAGGGTGGAGGTAGGCTATTAACACAATCACTGCTGACCAGTTAATTACCACAGCTCGGTCAGTTCTCAAGACACGCCTGGCGTGTAGCAATTAGCATGATAATTAAATGTGGTAATCAACTGGTCAGCAGTGAATGTATATGTATCTAATGGCCACATGCCTTAGCACTGACTGTGTTAAGATCCGACCCAATTAAATCCTGCGTATATCTAAAAGACAAGTCTGCGCAGATGACTCAAACAATCCTAATAATTATGATGCGCATTTGATAACTACTTGTGGATGCTACAGTTTGCAATAACTCATAGGTGAGCACTGAAGTGTGGAATCTCTGGGTATGGGAAATGTATCAGAAAAAGTGTGGGGTCCGCGATTGAAGCGACGAGAAACTATATATATAAGGCAGGGTAAATTTGAAACAATGGCACCTGCGCATCTATTCTATACACACAACTGCTTTCAGACGCTACAACAGCTATCTAGGGTAGGTTTGTATCGGAGTATTAACACTAATTGTAACAATTACAATAAGTTAGCCATCTAAACGGCCAAAACTGTCTACCTCGCTCTAAAATTTACCACAGCCAAAAGAGGTGCTGTTAAAATATAGTACTTATTGTAACAATTACAATTAACTTATTGTAATTGTTACAATAAGTGATAATATTTCGATACAAACCTACCCTAGATAGCGGCCGAATGCAGTCTTATGTATAGAATAGATGCGCTGGTATATTATGTTTTTTTCAAAATGTCCCCCCCAAACCATTTTCTGCATGCGTTTCTGTCTGTGGTGTGATTGCTATATACATTGAGACGGTGTTAATAAAAAGAAACATGTGATTTGAATATAGAGCTATATAGAATGTGGCTTACTTCATGATGTAAAGACAGCGTCGTGATAGTAAAAAGTCAGCGAAAAGGTCTTGTTCAATCGAATGCCGCAATCTCATCACGGCTGGTGACAGCAGGCAGATTCCAGCCACGGTCGTTCCGCAAAACTAGAATAGACAATTAAAATATATAGCCATTGTCAAAAATGTTGAAGAAAATTTTCTCTGGAAGACTGAGTCTAAATATCGTCACCGTATTTTAAATACCTCCTATGTCAGGGTTGGCGAACCTTTTTACGTACGCGTGCCAAAATTTCCCAAATCTTATTTCTCGTGCCGAGCAGTTTTTCATGGAAAAAATATAGTTTTTAAGAATGCTATTAAAAATGATGATATTCTAGATATCACTCACAGAACATAGCATACATACAGCTGTAGCAATTATTCAATTACGCCATACATTTCGGTCCACCAATTTTGAAACTGTCTTCCAGAATTACTACTGCTCCACTAAGTCCTTGTGTCTTATTCGGTACAGCCATTTTTGTGGGTAGAAATGAAATTGTTTGTTAAGTACTGTATTACTTAGTTTGGTTCTTTACGCACAAATTGACAGTAGAATTGCTCCGATCAGATGAGGCATTCTCTCGTTACAGCGGTCTCAAGTATTGTAAATCGATCAAAATCAGAGGTTCGTTTCGCGGCTTCTCCCGCTGCCTGATGAGGTTAGTGCGATAATATTATATGTGACACATACAAAATAAGGACCAACCTATTCAATTATAATAATACTTACATAAAACGTAATGTATATTATTCGTAATGCCATCTGTCAGTTATTATCGTTATAGAATATTTTTTCTCTTCAAAATAAAACATTCAAGTGCCATGCAAAATCATCTCGCGTGCCATAGGTTCGCTACCACTGTCCTATATGGTTTGATTCATATTCTGAGATAATCGAAAAAAAAACCGTTGTAATCGCAAATAATATGTTTTAACATTTTTTGAAAATCCTAATCATAAATTAAAATTGGATAATCATATTTTTTTTATAAACTATTTATTATTAAATGGTAGGATCGGCCTGAATATCTATGCAAAGGGGCTACGGGATCATAGTCAAAGGATCTCACCCTAATGGCATCTACGTGTGGTTTGATATATCCCTTGGCATCCAAATCCAGGACATGCGTGTGGGGTAGAGGAGTTGCCGGTGGTGGTATGGCGACTTCCCGCACCTTCTGAACAGCTTCGGCAGCCAAGCCTTTCCACACTGACCGTTCTGTCTCTCGGAATCCGTGGATTGCCTGCAAGAGAAGAAAATTTACAAATATATGTTAAGTTATATTCACAGTGATATGAGGCAATGATGTTGTTCTGCTGCTATAGACTTGTGTTACCTAACACATGAAGCTGCTTCCAGAGAACCCTGAATTTCAGTATTTCAGCACACACACATACTCTATATCTGCCTGCGTAAAAAACG
Source organism: Rhyacophila brunnea (assembly GCF_057557595.1). Lineage (NCBI taxonomy): Eukaryota > Metazoa > Arthropoda > Insecta > Trichoptera > Rhyacophilidae > Rhyacophila > Rhyacophila brunnea. The sequence continues at coordinate 30,874,635 of NW_028232893.1, read as the reverse complement.
CATTGAAAATAATATTGACAGGTGGTACTGCCACCTGGTATTCTTTCCTAGTAAGTACTGACATACTCATGAACTTCCCATCTTCAATGGGGAACCGGAATAAAGTTTTGTAGGCCTAAACGTGCAGCTTGGCCATATAGTCAATTAACAGAATAGGAAAGACTTATGACGTATCACTTGGCTATCTGGATAAAAAGGAATATGTTAGATTTAGAATACTAATTACAATATGTACCTAGATATAAAATTTTAAACCAATAGCTTTAAGTATTATATTAAAGATTCATAGCATTAAAATTGTAATTAATTTTGTAATAGGAATAGCTTGTAAATCTATGTAAGATTTTGTTTTATGAGTTTAAAAGTGATGGATGTAAAAGATATAAGAGTGGAAGAGAGTTAGCAGTAACTGTACTCACTAAATTATCACGCGAGCGTTTTTAAACATTTAAAAAGCCAGTCGAAAAAAAACACGAGTTGCGAACGGACGCAGAGTTGAATTCGCGAACTCCCGCGCCAAAAATAAAACTAGTGTCGGCCATTAATAAATAGATATAAGTTGTATTAAGATATAGTTAATTAAGGAACTATAAAAACGATAACAATAAATACATGTCACTGTTAACATAAGTTTCTTTCTTGTAAAAAAAATAATAACCATTAAAATACAGAGCCACGTGCTTACCAAAAAACAAAGACTTTTATTTAATCTAATTTTGTGAATCCTGAGTTCAACCAATACCCTGAGCTAGCACGGAGCTCGTTTGTTGAAACGACTTTGTTGATTTTCAAGCAAATCTGGTTTAAGTGTGTGTTGAAAAATGCTAGATTTAATGCCATACACAAGATGAACATTTTGGATGCTAGATGCCTATTGAAAAATGCTGGATCTGGCAAGAAATACGCTAAGGTGGCAACTCTGCCAGCAGTGAGTCGACCCGATGATGATGATAATACCATCATCGATAGTCCCCTCAGTCTAGATAGTCACTTCGTGAACACGGATATCATTGTCGCTTTCAATCCATGGATTGTTCAATATAACATTTTATGAACAAAAAAAAAGTATTTTAACTATAGTATTTTATTATTTATAGATGCTTTCACAATGAAGAAGAGATAGAACATTTCGGCAAGTGGCATTCTATAAAAGTTTGACCTATATCTATAGATATTTCATGTACAATATATTATAGCAGTGGTGAAGGTAGACTGTTAAGATCAGCCATAAATAGTGCACACTAAACTGTGTCAGTCATACGTATTTGTTTTCATTGAAATAAGACTACAATTATTTACAGACGGTGTTGGTTAGTTTTTAAAATTTAATTAAATCCTGCGAAACCATGCCATAATAAATAATAGTCAAAAAATACTCGTCTATCTATAAAATATCTAAAATTATCCAATTAAATCGTACATAACTTTGGATATGTTATAGATAGAATAATATTTTTTATCTATTATAGTTTGGTTTAGGTAGAGCTTAATGAATTTAATGAACCAACAATAGGTACCGATGTGTAATATGTATTCTTAACGCTTTCGCTGCTGAATAGATAATGAGATTTTAATTGCTTCCTTTAAAATGCACGTTAATTACATCGGTCGGCCGCCTGGTCATTACGCACCGTGTGCGTCTTCCGCGTCCAAAGTATTAATCTAACTTTCTAACGAAAAAAAAATAAGTATGAATGAAAAAATGTGCACAATTTTGTCATATTGCCCAAAGTATAATGAAACTATTATGGTTTGGTTTAGGCAGGGTTTAATTGATTTTTAAAAACTAACTATCACCATCTGTAAATTGTAGTTTTAGTTCAATAAAAACAAATACGTATGACTAACAATGTTTAATGTTCACTATTTATGGCGGATCTTAACAGCCTACCTCCACCCTTCGCTACTCATATATAGTCATAGAGCTGATTGATAACAACTATCTTTGGAGGCAAACAAGAGTATGCAATGCGAGATTCCTAAGGAATGAATTTTTTAAACTTACATCATCCCAATGGTCGAATTCGTATCTCATTCTTTTTAGATATGGCTCTAATTCAGAAAAGAAAGCAGTTTCTTCTTCCAGGGACACAAAGTCTGTCAGAACCGTCATATCCTGGATCAGATTACTTTTTATGGCTGCGATTTTTGGGTCATTATTCTCCCAGGCGTTGCATAATCCCAGGTCCACATAATCCGGTGTCTCCAATTGCGAAGACTCTATATCATTAAATAACATTACAAATATATATCGTAAGTCAAATTACTTTTATTATGAGTAATAATAATATGTCGAATTACCACTTTCTTGTGTTAAACTCGAGTTGATACATCGTTTAGGTATAATCACAGAATACACCTTTAGTCTTGGAAAAAATGATTTGATTATTATGGAGACCATTTTAATTTAATTCAAATATTTCAGTAATTTACTTGTTTTTGAATAAAAAATAGTCAGTGAAATTTTTGACATTTACAAAGTTTATAAATATTTGACATTTAATAATAGTGTAGCCATGACGTAACAGTTTGGAGTTTGCTGATATTTTTAAAGAGGTTTTTTACATTTACTTTCACTGAAGATAGTTTTTAACTAAGTAGGTAGGTATCAAAGAGATTGAGTCCAATCTCTTTGGTAGGTATGTATTTACAAGTTATTTATTTTTTTATAATCTGGGTTTTGTCTTCTAATAACTTCAGGGTCGTATCTATATTTACCTATAATAAAAATATAATATTGCTTCTTCCTTGTAATCTACGAAAAATGACTACGTATTGGAAATTTCATCGAGTGATGACTACGTTAATTTTTAAAAGTTAGTTAAAAGCACCCACCTAGCAAGAAAAAGATTCGAAGTAGTCTGAAAATAAAAATATTATACTGTATACAAGAACATAACATACTAGTAACATTGATATAAAATTTTGACATTCAAAATATTACGGCATGGTGTTTATTTGACGTATCGTAAAGTGAGGTTATTTTATTTTATACGTAGTATTTTCTTTCAAAATGCAAAGTTTAAAAAAGGAAGTCGCAAAATGCAAGCATCCAAACAGTCGAAAGACCATCGCTCTCGGCAGGAAGACAAAGAAACTGGCCAATAGAGACGGAGCACGGTTAGGACAAATGATCAAACAAAACATAGTAGGCGAAAAGATTGCTTGGTTCAAAGATAACCTGCCAGAATGCGACACCCAGGTATTCGCGAAAGAGCAAATAGCTTCGGTGATCGAGCTATATCTGGCCAGATTCGACGATGAATTGTCGCAGATTGAAATGAAAAACAACATCGGTGGCAGAAAAAACAGACAGCACGCGTCAAGAGAGGACGTCATCAAGATGACAAAGCAGAGGGAAAGCGTGGAGTACGAGACGTGCGGTATTGAAATACCCGACCTGATGAATGTATCCCAAGTCAACTTGCTGAGGAATTGGAATAGCGAGCTGCGTTTTCTCCAGAATTTCAAGCTGAGACGATTCAATAAAACACAATTGTTATGAAACCGTACAGAATATCACTAATTAAATAACTTATTTTATAAAATTAAATGTTTCTTTTAAACCCTTTCCTTTACAACTTGGAAGTTGTTTAACATGAAGCCGGGTAGTCATTAGTGAGCCGTAACTATGACCGTTGCAGATACTGTAACCAACTCTAGATGTGGACGCGGCGTCAATGATATCGATATAACAATGATAATAGATGGTGAGCCACCGTATCCGCAGTGTTCGTTCAGAGCTTAAACATGTCGGAGAAATTTTTGTCTTGGGTCCCATAGCACTATTATTTTGTTAACATCAATTCCGTGGTCAAAAAGAGAAGAGGTATATTTGATTATTTTGCAGGAGAATTATTTTAAACTTAAAAGTTGAATATCAAATCAGATATTTATATTTTTAATTGAATTTTTGTTTTATACATATGAAAAAATAATGATTATGTAATCTGCATATTTTTTGCATTTTTATTAGTAATTTGTCTGAAAATTGACATACCTATTCTCCTGAATGAAATTCGAGCACTTAGCTGACATAATACTATTATTATCAAGTTTTTTTCATAATTTAGTATGGACTAGGACTTAAATGTGGAATAGATTGTTTATAAGAAGATAATTATATGTCATTAAAGTTTTAATTTATTCGTGAAGTAACATCTTAAGTAAAATAAACAAATAAGATTATTACATCCTTACAGTTATTATTTATATGGACACATTTATACATCATTATTTTCATTAACAGTCCTACTAAAATATTATGATGTATAGGTACATTTATCTATACAAGTGATAAGTAGGTTGTTTCAAAGAACTCCCTTCTAAATTATTTAAAATGTGAGTGATAATAGTTCTGCATTCAGCTGACGATTTTATTTCAAACCATGAATATTTCCGTCCTTCCGTATCAACTTCGCGGTTTTGGAAAGGTAACAACTCAATAAATCAGAAAATTCATAAAATTGATCTTGATCCATAACATAAACATGGATATTTTTCCCCCGCTGATCTTACTAGTTGACACCATTCTCATGGGTGTTATATCAGTATGCTTTCTTTGTTATTTCGTTCATTTCTTTTTTTTTTCTCTATTATTGAGTGGACACTGTTACAATCCATGTGACTGTGCCCAGGTAACTATCAAAAATCTGTGGTCAATCGATTTGACTGTTGGTTATTGAGACATAAAATATAAAAACATGGAAGTCACATGGCTATTTCTGTTTTGTTAAGTTAAGTTTTGTAAGTGTCAAAATGATAAAAATATCAGTAAATACAAATTTAATGTCGAGGTATAATACTGTTAAAATGAAACAAACAGGTGCAATTTACCCACCATGTAACTCCCTGAATGCCTATCATCACAATCGTAGATGGTTAATTTGAATGTACAGAGTAAGCGTTTATAGAAGGCAATATTAAATGCTAACATCAGGTATGGTAGGCACAGCCCGAGATCTAATTAAAAAACCCTTTTGGTTGGATCCAAATTGGCTTCCACTTTATCTAACTTTTTTTTATCATAAGCAACTTGAGCGGATTCTTGATATTTTTTAATTCTGCTAAAAAATGAAGATCTTCATTTTTACCTTTTTGTATAATAATCATTGCAATAACTTACTATTACAAACGTCAATAATATATCAACGTAAAGTAGAATGCACGCTTATTATGATACGTTTTATGTGTTGAATTATAACTCATAACAGTCATAACTTATGTTTTTACCGGAAAAAAACATTGAAAAAAACACTACCTTATTCTTAGGTCAATAATTTTTATAAAACAATCATTATTCGTAGGATGTTTATCACACTTGAATGGTCAAAGACATAGCTTATAATTAGTATCTTTGGAATTATCTTCAAATGTGTTAATCTTGCCCATTTTTTGAATAATAAAATGCCCAATTCTTGTCAAATTTGGGATCACAGAGATTATCAATATAATTTTTTATCGTAAATATTTCACTATAATAATGTCGATATAAATTATACTGATGGTTTTATAAATGCGTTTAAAAATTAATAAACGTAAAAAATCTTAACACCACTGCACATATATGTACTGAAATATGACTATATTCTAAAACATTAGAGCGAGAGGTTTAAAAGAATACTATTTTATGTAATAAAAATACTTAATGCAGTCATCAAATGTTTAAAATAAATATAAAGGATAATAAGCTTCAAAATTATATAAATAGATTATCTACAACGTTTAAGGTATGTCCAGGATCATGCTTTGAAAATAGAACAAAAGCTCCATTTTTACCTACGCTGAGCATGTCCGCCCTTAACTCATTTTCGGAATTTTGATGACATATACCACTTCTCCTGCTTGCCACGGAATTAAAAGAAGGCATGGTAAATGTGCCGCAGATGTCATGAAATTTTATAACTTTCTTTTTAGACCAAACCAAACCTATTATAACCTACCCCAACCTAATATTATCTAATATAATCTTAGTTTGTGATAATGATGCATCAAAATGTATGAAAATTTCAATTTCAACAATTTTTGGATCGAAAAGCCTATGCGCCGACAGAAAAGGGTGTTGAGATGCCCGGGGTTCCAGCGGCTAGCTCAGGTGTCCATCGAACCCCGGATTCACAAAAAAAAGATAAAAAAAGGATTTATAATGTTGGTAAAATTAAATAAAACACTAAGTCTTTCTCGTGCGGTCTTAGCGTTATATATTTTAATATTTGGTTGGACAACGTTACTTTATAGTCCATTACATATTTTGTTTTTACATTTAGTTACGCAGGTCTGTACACGGTTTACAAAGGACGCTTACTAACTTTCTTTTTCTTTTTCAAATTCCCCGTACCCACGCCATCCAGCAAAAAGGACTCTCGTGATTGGCCAAATTTTATCGCGTGATGCTTTTGATTTGACGAATCACGAGGACCACCCCGGCGCAGGCGCGTGGAGATTTTAACGTTGCCGGCAAGCGCGGCAAAATTTATTATATATGAATACTTATATTCAGTCTTAAAATTATCTCTCTCATCCATCATCATTTAAACTTTTTAAATCAAATTAAATTTATCTTAATTACACCTCCGCCCAATATGTGATTTTCACACACCGGACGAAGGCCTTTACTTATGAATAAAAAATACTTACGTGGTTGAGCAAGCAATCAGATAAGATGTTTTATGAAGCCGTTTCTAGAGGTCAGGGTTACGTTTCGACTTATAGCTACTAAATGATTATTTTACACCGGGAGAAGCCCGCCTGTAACAGGGGTGTATCAGTATTTATTGTAATTGTCTACATGGAATAAACTGTTTTTGTAAACAAAAAATTATAAAATCTCATGACATCATCTGCGGCACAATACCGAAGGCATTTCTCCTCATCCTCGTTAGCAGCCATGTTCATGTAAAAAGATGTACAACAACACTATCTAAGTATTTCACTGTTCGCGGCGTATCACATTCAATGTCGACGAGCGACTGCAAGCCTCCCTTTGATTCACGGCAAAAACTGCCGAATGATCGATCGACTATTTGCCGTCCATACTGTTACTGTATCTGCAACGGTCACAGTTACGGCTCGCTAATGAGTACCCCACTTAAGACACTGCATAAATGTATGTACACAAATGAATTGTTATGCTTAGGCAGATATCCCAAAGCCACGCGCTATGGACACGGCAGTGTTATATTTTATTGTTTCCCCATTTTTTGTTTTTTTTTTTAATTTTGGCCGCCCTAAATATGCATAGATTCATTTGCTACTGTGGCGTTCATAGAAATAATAGACGGAAGACCTCCTACATGGGTGTGTTCAGTGTCACGAACACTCCAATAAGATAATGAAACAGAGATGCTGAACCAAAATCTTTTGTAGCATGAAAAGGAGGTTTGAGGACCTACCCAAGGATTGAAAAGTAATATTTTGTTAATTTATTAAATTTAATGTACCAAAAAAATTTAATGTTTACAATTATTTTTATAGCGCCTGTACACGAGCATGGATTTACTGGCAGCAATAGTGTGTATTTTAAACTATCGTGACAATAACTGTTTACACATAAAAGTCCTGACTGTCTCTCCAATCTCTTTCTTCAAGAGTGAGCGAGAAACGATGTTGTCATTTTATGGTAATATTTGACAGGTACCTAGTGAAAATCGGTTAACCTCAAATTCGTTCATAGCTAATTTTTTTGCCGGCAGGTTCGCCACTATCGAAAAATTCTCAACTGTCATGAAAATGCAGAAGGTTCCGAACTTTTTTCATTCATGCATGCAATCTTGCATGCAGGGTAATACATGTCTACACCTTAGACTATAGATACATCTAGACGCCACCCATTGCATTGCTAAATGAAACTGCGTGCCGTGCTTTTGGTTTGTGGGCGAGCGAACACATTCAAATGTTCGAGACCATAGACCATTTCGCTAGTGCTCGCACTAGACGCTCAGAATTAAAATATATTTTTCTATTTTTTTTACGTTATATAGTATTTTTAAGCGGTCAAAATGCAACCATTAGGTAAAAATATTCATAATTTAAGTTATTTTAAAGAAACACGGTCAGTTGATATTAAAATATATAATAATATACAAATAAATTATCACGAACGTGTATCAACTTACCTATGAAATGTAATACCATCTTCTTGCTTATCTATACGGCTACCACATTTTAATACAACACACAGAACCATCTTTTTTACTTAATTAACTAAAAATATTTACCACTGACTTTATGTTTAACACAAAAATAGCTATTTTAGCAACATAGTTATCGACGCATAATTAAGCAATAAGGTAAGATTTGGCGGCTACACCGAGCAAACATTCTCCCAAATATGTAAACCTTTTATCTTACTCTAGCGCGTGTCGCCAAGATTATAAGGGTGCCGAATACTTTCTCACTCGCACTTATGCATCGTTTTTGTTCAGGCCTTGGTCTACACATACATTTTCTTGCTATGGCCGCGATAATACGTAATCCATGCACGTGTAAACGGGGGTATTATTCATTTTATAATGCATAGTAAAGCTTTGATTATCCGGACGAAATGGGGATGACGATAGTCCGGATAACGATAAATCCGGATTATTTATCTTAAATTGTACTGTTCCATATTCTTCGGCCATGTCTGCCCTTAGCTGGAGCATATGGACACCACCAAGAATCCCTGTCGCTTGCCAGTCTTCTTGCGTCATTCCAGATCATGCCAGCATCTCGTAGCTCAGCCGAATACACTCACATAGATAGTATTTAACGGCCTTCCAGGACATTGGAATCTAACCGCCACAATTTGGTCCACCAACATTCTGTACATGTACAATGTTGGTAGATAGAAGTATCTTGTTGGTCTATTTCGCTTACCTTTTTAACCGATCACTAGAACAGCCGAGTTAACTCGTCAAAGCATGTATGTCGCGTTTGGCCATGGACGAGTTAACTCGTGCGTTCTTGTAAACGTCATAACTTCTGAACTGTTTGTGTATTTTTTCAAACAATAATTATCATTTTAATGTGTAAAACATTCACAAATATTTATCATTCTGTTCCTATTTCATATTTTTTAAGGGATTTATTTTATTCCAAAAATAGCTGGCCTACAAGTGTCCACCTAGTAAAAATTACCTGTCAATGATAATGTGATTTTATTAATCAAATTAATGTAAAGTTTGGTGGTATATTATGACAACAGTTTTAATTTAACGTAAGGTGTGTTTTATTAATTTTGTTTCAGTTGAGATTCAAGATTGAATTCAAATATAATATGTAGCACAGGTGTATATGAATTTCGGGTAGGTACCTAAAGACTTCAACTAGTGCAGGGTTGGCGAACCTTTTTACGTACGCGTGCCAAAATTTCCCAAAAAATATTTTTCAACTGACATGCCAGGAAGTTTTTTAATGCGAAATTAAGTTTTCTAATAAAATTATTTTTAAGAATTCTATTTAAATAGCTTAAAAATTACAACTGAGTTCTTGATATTCTATCTTTCATCGTTTATTTAACCGAAGGCATATCTTTTATTCTTTGAATATTTTGTTCCTTGTTTTAAAATTCTCAAAGAGTTCGTGGAAGCATTTAAATTACTTTTCTTTCATATTATATTCTCCATCACTGAAAGGTTTTCCATTTTTAGAGATTATGTTTGAGGCAAAATAACAAGCAGTTATTATATTTGAATGACTGCCGATAATTAATTTCATAAGGTTTGTTGATTGAATATTTTTATTTTTAATTTCCCGATCCTACGGACCGATCTATGCAATTGTGATTTACATTTAAGCATAATGATTATTCCTGAAAAGGATTTGCCTGCTATTTTTTATACAATGCGATTTGTCATTTATGCATGAATTTTGACATGTCCATTTGCACATCAATTGGTAAACATAATATGAAAAACCGAAGAAAATACGCATGTACGCAATACGTCATTATTTTTTAATATTATATTAGTACCTACCTACCTACTAATATATTTATTTGTAAAACTTTTATAAAAAAAACATTTTCTAAATATAGATAAAATAGTAATTTCTTTTCTCTTCAAAATGAAACATTCGGGTGCCACTAGTGACACGCGTGCCATAGGTTCGCCATCCCTGAACTAGTGGTTCAAAATAATGTCCGCCGAATAGACCAACCCACTTAGAATAATTGACGGCAATTCAAGTCACTTTTTCAATTGTCTTGGGGAAAGTTAAAAACGGGATGATGATATACGCAAGATCAGATATCTGACTAGACCGATACCCTCTGCAGCAAGGGTGTGCCATAAAACTGTGATTTTCTATTGTGGTGTATCAATTGTAAAAAATGGTGGGTTCAAATTGAAAAAAAAAATGGTAATCTGTTAATTATTATTATAAATGAAATATGTAATTGAAAATCTTTATTTATTACAAATAGGTTACCGCATTGCATATTATGAAGTTAAGCAATAAGTAACACTACCATCTGAACTCACAATTTTGTGTCACGGCCCGACTATAGATAGACTAGACACATTGTCATCACTTCGGTTAGGCCTTGTACAGATGGCGTGATTTGACATGCGCACATTCCAGGTACATGTAACCTCATTGAGCAGTCCACATGTAATCGCCGTGTGTCACTTTTCGCGCGCGGTCGAGGTACAGGTGACCTCATTGAGCCGTCCACATGCACTCGCGGCGAGACACACATCATCTGGACAAGCTCTTATGCAAAGGTAACAAACAAAATTATTAAGGTCGCAGATAATAAGTCCAGTAAATAAAACACAGTCTCCGATAATAAAATCATATATTATATATAATATAAAAATACAAACCTAAAAGTACGAAAAAGTTTTCATATAAATATTTTTTTATACTACTGACAAATCGTAATTTGAAAATAAATTTTAGAGAAAATTAAAAACATCCATATACAAATAAAAATAAAATCTGAAAGAATACTCTATAAGTAGTTTAAAAACACATTTTTTTAATATCGGAACGCCTCGCTTAGTAATAATAAAAATTTAAATAAAAATACTTATCGGTGTGTTTATTCTGAAAATACAAAATCTAATATTTAATTATGCATGTTTTTGACCATTCCTTCAATTAATCTTAAATTTATACTGTTGGAAAACACTACCTATTCCATTCGGATATAGTCAAGGCCATATTGATTTTTAATTTCGATTATAATTTATAAAAGAAAACCACGTACATACGTATATGTTTTATATAATTTAAAATATAAATGCCGAAAGATAGATTGCTTTTGGAATGAGAAAATGTATGTGATATCCCAAATAATAACGTTATTAAATGGCACACCACTTTGTAGTTCTTAATAAATATTAATTAATCATAATCGATATTATGTATCTGTTTTAAATAATAAATGATTTTATTTTAAAATAATCGTTATTTTATAATAAGAAATGCCAATTAGGCTAAGATTAACCGCACATAAAAAATGGCTGTAAGTTTTTTTTCCTACATAATTCACACTTTTTAATTCAGAATACTGCTTTTTAAATTAAAAATTCTGACAGTTATCTGTATATGTTAGTAGACAGGCATTGTATGTAGGAGTCATGACTGTACTCAGTTAAAACCAAATGCCGCCTATTCGATGCTTGCATTCCGACACGTGTTGATTATGGTAGTGAGCCATGGCACCACAGCAAACGTATACTGAGTTTCGAGAACAAATGTTTGCGGCAGATACTGGAGTGACAAGATGAGAGTGCAGACCATGTAGCCTCAAGAGTTTTAATCCAGTCTACATGGTATTTAAACAAAGTGGATTCGAGTGTCTTGAAACGTCATCAGCCATATATAGCGGAGCTACTGGATGGTGCTATGTCCAGGGACAACGCAAGCAGACTGGCGATTCTTAGTGTCCATATGCTCCAACAGAGGAGTGGATAAGGACTAAAAAGAAAGAAGTTGTGTTTTTGTACGTTTGATAAAATCGAATTTGAAGGATTCAAAATGTGTTTGAATGAGAAGATATTTTCTCAAATACCCTATTAAGACATACAGTATGATGAATATGGGTAATTGGTAATTGGCAGTAAAAACTGGATATACGATAACTGTGCATTAACCCTTCGATGCGTAGTACTGTTTTCTCTTAGATATTCAAAAGAAATAAAAAATTTCATTGGGCAGAAAACCATTGTCGAATTCTTCAAGTCTTTTTACCTATTCTTCTATATTATGCAGAACAAGTTTCAGCAAACCTGTCTTGTTTCGGGTAAAATAGCTATTGGTTAGTTGTGGCAGTTCTGAGATAACGATTTTGATGAGAAATAAAAGATGAATCGAATGCTGAAGAGGGATTATACGTGGTGGAGTACTATTGATCATCCTTTTCTGTGGCTCCGTGTTTGAGGATTCGGGTAAACTCGACATAGTCGAAGAGGCCGCCGGTGCGGATGGGCGCCTCGCGGTACATTTCATCCACGTCCTCATCGGAGAAGCGGTCGCCCATGGTGGTCAGCAGCTCACGCAGACGCTCTTCATTTATCACACCATTGTTCTCCTCGTCAAAGCATCTGAAGACAAAAATTTTATTATTCAAACATTACATCACGGCTATTATTGGGCTTTTGGATGTTTTCTTATCAATAAAATGTCTCCACTACCCTGTTTGTCGTAAGTACTGGGATTAATGCGTATTAGACATGCGTCGTTCGCTAATGACCTAATTTTATTAAACGAAACATAACCATCCTACGAAACGCTCACTCGCCATTGGCATCTATGTCATAGAATCGAGCATATCATTCGATTCGTTTCATATTTCAGAAATGTCAGTCGCAAATCCTTTTGTTCACCAAGCTTGATTGCGCGCGCCATATAGAAAAAACGAGGCTGGCTGGTTTCATCGCATGGCTACTGTTCGGGTATTTTATTAATATGTTGTTTCAGGATACGAATCTTATCGTTCGCCAACTGTTGTGGATCTTTTGTTTAGAACAACGCAAATGTGAGGTTACGTTATATCTCTGCTGATAAAATATCATTCCGCGAACCACACGCCTACAGTTACAGTTTGAATGAAAATAAGTATAGAGGACAATATATTATTCTGAAATTATTATATAAAATGTTTTTCCACGTTATGGAATGCAATCGTTAAAATTTTTGTTTATCATAGATTGGCAAAAAATAAATACTTAGATATTTCAGTAAAACCCTATTGAAACAAACAAGGCTAATTCAAAATTCGCCGTTAATTGAAATTTTTGATTTTTTTTTAAATATCCTGCCGAACGGATCACTATCTATAATTGAACTAAGATTTAGAAACACTTCCAAACAACTCAGTTCCCATGTCTTGTTGTGTATTTTTAGTGTTTAAATGATGACAAGTCACTCCAAAACATTTAAATTAAATAATATTACATACATTGCTATGAAAATAAAAACACTTCATACAAAATAACATCCAGTAAATTGTAAATCCAGGGATTAGGCAGGGATTGGCTTCTGACCGTCTTATAACAAGAGTTGACACTTTACTTGGTCCCACAATTCTGAGAAAGCAGGCCTAAATGTATATGGAATAATAATAGTCACTCGACAGCTTGTCTCGTGCCATTTTAATTAAAGTATACGGTGTCCTCTGTGAAATTGTGTCTGGAAATTTGTATGAATGCAGTTCGCCGTACCACACTTCACCGTGAAATGTCGTATCGGAAATATATCGTCACTGTTCTGGCAGAAAACACTAATTCGAAAAAATGACATATTGAGTTAGTATCAAAATGTTCCTTATTTCACACTTTTCCGTCTGGAAACATTCTTAATAAATAAACAGTCTTTATTTTAAAGTCATCCATTTTACGATTACTTAATAAACTCACATGATAGACCGTTATTTCAAACATTTTAACAACTTCAAAGTCAAATTACTCAAAACTAGTATTCTCCAGTTAGTGTGTTCTGCCAGAACACAGACGATATAGTAGTAAATTAAAGACTGTCCAACCTCTTTAGGTCATAATTATAGTACTGAGATAAAATTCATGTCTAAATAAAACACGGTTCTTGTCGGTTTACAGAAAGCTAGCGGAATTTTTTTTTTGAAAATAGCCGATATACTGGATTATTTGTTAGGTTATGTTACACCCCCGAATGGTCCCCATTTGGGGATGTCTCTGTGGATCTAGAGAGGCCCGAATCATTATCGAGCCGACACATAGTAAGGGTTGATTGCGAAAATAAATATTAAAACTTACAATGCTGTAATATGTAATTTAACAAGAATGGCAACAAAGCATTTTGCGCATTGCTTTCTGCGCCGGATCTTGGCGCGCATGCGCAGGAGAGGGAAGAAGAATTTTGACAGTAAAATTGTATTTCGATCTCCGCAAAAGATTGAAATTATATAAAATGTAGCCCCAAATATTCAGGTAATAAACCTCGCCGTTTCTGACTACAATTCTGGTGTTTTAATTTGTTCACCTCCAAGTTCATACACAGACGAAAACACCATCATACAGAGCGAGGAGATGAATGCTTCTCCTCGCTCACGACTCGGACGGAGATTTCATTCTTGAATTCCTGTAAACCGACTTACTACCTAGATATGTAATAAAAACTACCGAAATACAAGGGAAAGACTACTAGTAGAAAATAGATATGTAATTAAATTAGAAATATAGAACAATGCGTAATATTTTCATCTCAGTGCTATAGAGATGACCGTATAGCTACGTAGAACTGTGCTACGGTAAAATGTTATTCGTACAATTTACATGTAACCTAACCAATTAATGATTGTTATACAGATAGGAAAAAATAAGTGAGGTTGAATGCAATCTTCCGCCGCACTCACCCGAAAGCATTCTTGATGACATCCTCAGGATCGGTTCCCTGCAGTCGCTCTCCGAAGAGAGTGAGGAACATGGTGAAGTTAATGGGACCCGGAGCCTCGTTCATCATGCCTTCCAAATAGTCTTCCGTGGGATTCTTGCCTGCAAACAATGAAAACATTTTTCAGAACATGCTTACAATTACTTGCATAAGGATTGTTGCTGATTTTAAGAGCAGAATGCACAATCTAAGATTTCGTTCCTAAGGATAAGTCGCCGAAAAACATGACTTAACTATAGACAATCCTGAGTATAGAGTTAAGGAATCCTTAACCATAGACTACTTTTGTTATGAACACGCCCCCTTCTGTATTACCATTTACCACTGACAGCTGCTGTCAAAATAAATTCGCATGTCTATAACACAGTCCATACACTCAAATTCATTTAACAATGTATCTCAATATGGATATTGATAGTGTTAATTCTTTTGGCATGTACTTGTAGAATATTATTTTACTTTTATACGCCAACCCGCAGAAATACAAAATACCAGGTGAAGAACAACGCTTAACGCTAGTGTTACCATTTTAAAAAAATATCTTGCGGTGCCTGTGGAATCACGTATAATGACTTATAACGGAAACATAAGAGTATTATAATTTAATATTAATATGTATTTATAGTTATTGCATTTATAAAATGCAGTTGTCATATTTTTGTCATCGTTTAACAATTATAAAATAATTTACCTAATGAGAATTTTTAAATATGGTATTATTTTCAATAGAAATGATCTTAACTAAGGACAATGTTTCTGCATAGTGTTTTCTGCTAAGGAAATTTTAGTTATGACAAATGTTTCTGCATTCCGCTCTAAATCTACAATATTATGTATAACATACCAATTTTAACAACACTCTTTAACAGCTGTTTATAAAATTTTCAAGCCAAACACAAAACAATTTATTACCCTGTTGTATATTATGAAAAAAAATTGTACCCCCTCTAGTACGCGTCAGAAAAACTTGCAGATACATGTTTATGTACCAAACATAAAATAACCTGCGAATACAACAGAAATGTAAAGTAAACATTTATAAAACCACAAGAGAAAAAAATGGCACAGAAATTTAATGCTGAACGAACACATTAATAGCAGATTTGGCATATTAAATTCGTATTCAATTGCTCTGAAATATTTTCCGCTGTGTGTTGCAATATTGATTAAAATAAATTCCACAAAATAGCTATATAATATTTTGTTTCGTCATAATACCCCGTTTACACGTGCATGGATTTACTGCTGACAGTATGGCCATAACAAGAAAATTTATGTGTAAACATCTATTATCCTGTAGTTGCAAGATTGCATGCATAAATCAAAAAAGTTAGGAAGCTTCTGAATTTCACGCGACAGTTGGATTTGTTCGATACCTGCGCCTGCGCAGTAAAACGATAGTGGCGAACCTGCCGGAAAAAAAATATACACCGCGCAGACTCATTTTGGGGTTAATCGATTTTTACAACTGTCAAATAGTACAATAAAATGACAACATCGTGTCTAGATCTATAAATTAAAGCTGTTAACTAACCGAGCGATGCGAGCATGTCATGCAGATCGTCCTTGTCGACGAATCCATCGCGGTTCTGGTCAATCATGTTGAAGGCTTCCTTGAATTCGGCGATCTGTGCTTGGTCGAACATGGCAAACACGTTGCTGGTCGCCCTCTGCGCACGCTTCTTCGTCGTGCCCCGACGTCCGGCTGTTTTGCGTGAAGACATCTTTCAACTGAAAAATAACACCATAATTGAGCACACCAATAAGATTTTAGAGACAGCAGATAATTATCACCACTGACGTATTTAGTTTATGGTTTTGTCATTCCGCAGAATATTTTGAATGATCACTATCTCTATAAATTTAATTATGGAAAGTACCAATATTAGTATTTTGAATTATTATTCATTATTCATGGTAATTTAATATGTTAAAATTACTTGCGATATTGCATCAATAGATTATATTTTGAACAGAACCCAACCAGCAGACCATAGATGATCGACGTAAACATCAGACTTAGTTAATAATTTAATAGAAAATCCACAGAGAAAACCACTAAAAACAAAGAAGACACGATTTTGACATGATTCGAAAATGTGTTGGGCTGCAGATAATAAAAAAAAAGTTCACCAAGGTGCGGTTCATGATATAGTGCGAAACGTGTGAGGTGACCTCATTGTTGTTCTAGCGATTTCGGCACAACTGATATGTTCGTTTAAAGGTTCAAATTGTGCTACGGATGCGAGCGTCAGTCTGATAAGATTTTAAATACAAAGAAAAACGACATTACACATTTATTTCTCATGGCGGCAGCTTACTGTGACAGCACGTAACGTGATGATAATATAATTGAACCATTACGCGCTTATTTTGGACGATATTGAGTAGGTACTATAACTTTACCTAAGATTATTTTGCCAGAGATGACCGCATGACCATCGTTTTATTGCGGAAACAGTTTCTCCCATGTTTGCCATTAGATATAATTAACATGATATTTAAATGTGGTAATTAAATATTAATTAGCAGTTCAGCAGTGATTGTGTTAAGATATGACACTATCTAATGGAAATATGTTTGCACCGTGACACAAGTAGATAAGGAACAGTGTTTTAATCCAAAATATGACTTCAAATCAAATCAAATCAAATTTATTTATTTTACATATAATGAACATAACAAATTATAAATTCAAAGCGTTCACGACATGACATAAAATAAGTGTTAATAATTTTTAAAAATAAAAATACAGAGAATAAGTAATAAAATAAGTAAAAAAATAAATGTAGATGGAAGCACACAGAGTGAACTTTGATAGACCCTATCTTAAAAACTCATAAAACAACGTCCACCTAAATTCACCTCACGTAAGTGGAATATATCAATATCCGAAGCGATTTCATTAAACATGGTTACTGCCCTCCAAATTGGCGTTACTAATGGCAGGTTAGTTCTGCACCGTGGGAGAACAAACAACGGATGGCCTCGATTCCTAAGGTAATTATCAGAGACACACAAGCCAACACCACCAAGAATGGCAGAGTTCACATTTACGCCGCGTATAAGTCTGAAAAAATATGTAGCTAAATAAAGATCCCTTCTAAATTTTAAGCTACAGTATGTAAGCATCCCTAAGTCAGTTGGATAAAGCCACGGATAATATCCATACAGCCGAAAGTAAAGGAGTCTTAAAAATTTCTTTTGGACTCTCTCCACCATAAGGCCGTACTTCAACTGATGCGGGGCCCAAACAATAGACCCACTCTCAAGCAGGGACGGCTCTTGTATAGGAGCAAAGGTGCACTGATCTCCCAAATTATTACGTAACTATGTAATAATAAGTATGTATTCAAATACCTACATATTGTATGATTTAATTATTGTAAAATATCTTTAATTTGTCGCCCGTCTGCACGCATAAAATGCGCGTAATTTCTGGAGGCCTGCATGTATGCGTAGGTACGTCCTTCGTAGTATTAATTGTGCAGGAGAGAAATCGAACCGCCTGGCGATGATTTTTTTTTCACGCTGCCGATAATGTGGGCTCAGTTGTGATCTTTTTTTATTTCCGAACGTGCAATATTTACCTCACTTGGGACACTGTGCCTCCCAATCTGAGCTTACGAGCGCAGACGACATTTCACGACAATGCTGTGTTTGACTGGCGCGAATAATAACAACTCACAAACGCTTTTGAAGTCGGTACAAGATTCCCGCGTAATATTTCAAATTATTATATTATTATTTCGTACGTTATGAGGTAAATGCTACGTTGTTTGCCATATAATATTGAATCGATCAAAATATCGATTAGAGTATTATTGTGTTCATTAAGTTAGGTGTAGCAATCTCAACATACAAATACCAATTTTATAATTATTTTACCTTTAAAAATTAAATAATTTTATTATGCCTAGAGCAAAGTAAACTTGTAAGTAAGTAATTGATAAACTATTAATAACCTTTACATAATATAATATACATACTACAATTTTTTACTTACCTACTTATACTACTCTACGAGAAGTAGTTATTTAACAAAAGCGTTACATTGTAACAATTTCTACAATATTAGGTATTTCAATAGTGTATGTGGAGTATGAGCGTTATTTTGAACGTAAAAGAGGATAAAATATTTTTTAAGAAGATGAACAAAGCAATTTTCCAATGTCAATTATTAAAGAAAAGAAATATAAATTATTCTATCAAATACAATATTCGTGTTACCGAAGTATTTTTCATTTTGAATACATCTTTCAAATCAGTCCCATTTGGAGTGCAATTCTGGAGTTGAGGTGTACAAAGTATTAGCAATTTTTTAACAGATAGTAACTATATCCCGTTGAAAAATCACCGATCCATAGTATTTATCAAAATGATACAGCGCGTAGGTATATGCGGAGAATGTGGGATGCAAATAACCGAAAGGGGAGTATAAGATATGCCCGAATTGCGTCAGTATGTGAACTTCAACCGACCATAACCCGCGTACTACCTATCGGAGCTACACAAATGAGGAGTTTACGGCTTTGTACCAATGACATATTGTCTAAAATACTTGCATCAGTTATAATTTATGGAAGTTAGGAGTGTCAAACGTGGAAACTACGTTGGCACATATGAAATGTATTACAATAAAAATCGAAAAGAGTTTGTATGCCTTTTGCATCATACCTATCATATCCAGAAGCTTGGACTTTATAACTTTGACAATAAATAAATGCTGTCGGTGAATGTGAGCGTCGTTTCGTTTCTCAACCCCCCCCCAGATGTATTATATATTTAAGCATAAGCCTACCTCCACTCTGAAGGCTATTGCCGATTTTTTTCAATACCACAAAAAGGAAAATGCATGTCTTTGCATGCACTTCCTAATTTTATGATCACCGGCCGCCACTGCTCTCAAGTCTGCTTCTAACTAAGGAGTTATAAAGAATTTTTAGTACCGTAACATCCGAAAAGACCCGGGAAGTACGCAAGACAAAGCCCAACATCTTTAGTGCCTTTTTACAAATATCTATACACGTCGTGTCGTATTATATTGTACAGTACAGGACATCTATTTATAAACGTTCTGTCATATCACACTTAAAAAAACGACGTCTACTAAGATGCTTTTCGATCTAATACTAATTGTTAACACATTGATCACCAACTAGTTTTACATAAAATAGTTAAAAAATGATTATTTGTCTCTAAGGTATTATTTGATAGGTTATGAAAGAATATAATGTTTTTTATTTTATTTTGATGATTTTTTTATGTAAATATTGGTTTTTATGATGTGCCGGCCACATGTGTCCGTCGCTGCGCCAACAAGTTAATTTATTCTACTGTGCCGGGCCGGCCATTTTGCCGGTCACCTGTCCACATGTGTTGACGAGAGCATGGTGCCATTTCGCAGTTGAATTATATTTAGATTTAGATTTATAAATACGGAATAAAAGTTTTCAAATTGGGTAGTATAATACCTGGATACACATAAACTGGAAATATACGTATACATACCTTATAATCATTTTTGTAATTATATTTTTTTTATTATTTACATATTTTTCATAACTTACATTTTTATAATCTACTAGCTGAAGTACCCGGCTTCGTACGGGGTCGCTTCGTGGTTATATTTATCTTAGATATTTGAAAAATAATAAGAGGTAATTATTTCTTTAATATTAAAATATCTGTGTAATACAATATGGCAATATGAAAATAATTATAATAGGAGTAAAGGTCAAACATAAGAACACTAAATTAAAATCGAATCCAAAATATGAAAACGTTATTAATGTTATAAATATGTAGTAAAAAAAAAATCAAAATTGGATGGAACAAACAAACAACAAACTTTGTATGTTATATAATAATAATTTAGAAACCGCACACAACTGACAAAAGTTTCATCGCAATCGGATGAATGGTATAGGAACGCATACGAATAGTAGAAGAAGATGATTTTCTAATTCAGAAACCTTCGTGGGCATGCGCATGACAACTCACCAAAGTTTCATTGCAATCGGATTAATGGTATAGGAACGCATACGAATAGAAGAAGAAGAAGATGGTTGTACTAATTCAAAAACCTTCGCGGGCTTGCGCACAACAACTGGTCAAAATTTCATCACAATCGGATGAATGGCATAAGAACGTATACAAATAGAAGAAGAAAAAGATGATTGTAGTAATTCAGAAACCTTTGCGGGCAAGGGCACAACAACTCACCAAAGTTTCATTGCAATCGGATGAATGGTATAGGAACGCATACGAATAGAAGAAGAAGAAGATGGTTGTACTAATTCAGAACTCTTCGCGGGCGTGCTCACAATTACTGACGAAAAATTTGTTGCAATCGGATGAATGGAATAGAAACGCATACGAATAGAAGAATATAGAATAGAAGAAGAAGATAGTTGTACTAATTCAAAAACCATTGCGGGTGATACCACAACAACTGACGAAGGTTTCATCGCAATCGGATAAATGGTATAGGGACCATACGAATAAAAGAAGATAGAATGAAGAAGAAGAAGAAGATGGTTGTACCAATTCAGAAACCTTCGCGGGTGTTGGCACAATTACTGATGAAAAATTTGTTGCAATCGGATGAATGGAATAGAAACGCATACGAATAGAAGAATATAGAATAGAAGAAGAAGAAGATAGTTGTACTAATTCAAAAACCATTGCGGGTGATACCACAACAACTGACGAAGGTTTCATCGCAATCGGATAAATGGTATAGGGACCATACGAATAAAAGAAGATAGAATGAAGAAGAAGAAGAAGATGGTTGTACTAATTCAGAAACCTTCGCGGGTGTAGGCACAATTACTAACGAAAATTTTATTGCAATCGGATGAATGGAATAGGAACGCATACGAATAGAAGAATATAGAATAGAAGAAGAAGAAGATAGTTGTACTAATTAAAAAACCATTGCGGGTGTTACCACAACAACTGATGAAGGTTTCATTGCAATCGGATGAATGGTATAGGGACCATACGAATAAAAGAAGATAGAATGAAGAAGAAGAAGAAGAAGAAAATAGTTGTACTAATTCAGAAACCTTTGCGGGTGTTGGCACAATTACTGACGAAAATTTTATTGCAATCGGATGAATGGAATAGGAACGCATACGAATAGAAGAATATAGAATAGAAGAAGAAGAAGAAGAAGATGGTTGTACTAATTCAAAAACCATTGCGGGTGTTACCACAACAACTGATGAAGGTTTCATCGCAATCGGATGAATGGTATAGGGACCATACGAATAAAAGAAGATAGAATGAAGAAGAAGAAGATGATGATTTTTCTAATTTAGAAACCTTCATGGGTGTGCATACAACCACTTGCCAAAATTTCATTGCAATCGGATGAATGGTATAGGAACCATACGAATAAAAGAAGATAGAATGAAGAAGAAGAAGAAAATGATGATTTTTCTAATTCAGAAACCTTTATGGGTGTGCATACAACCACTTACCAAAATTTAATTGCAATCGGATGAATGGTATAGGAACCATACGAATAAAAGAAAATATAATGAAGAAGAAGAAGAAGATGATGATTTTTCTAATTCAGAAACCTTTATGGGTATGCATACAACCACTTACCAAAATTTCATTGCAATCGGATGAATGGTATAGGAACGCATACGGGACAGACACACAGACAGACAGACATACAGACAGACAGACATTCATTTTTATATATTAGTATAGCCTATACTCTTCCCGCAAGTGCAAGCAATAAGTTTACAAAGTTTTATCGCAATCGGATGAACGGTATGGCTGCGCATTAAATACGAACAAACAAACACACAAATATTAATTTTTATATATTAGATTTAATTTTTATTTTTATATCAATAAAAACACATTTACAATTTAAAAGGAAAACTTTTTTTTCATTATGTACATTCTTTACATTAGTGAGCCTATATTTTGTGACTGGGAAGACATATTTTCAGGCCAAGTGGCAGTAATATACAGAAGGGCCATGCCGGTCACCGCGTATCGAAAAATGCACTGCGCGGGTGCCCGCCGGCGCTGTAGAACAACTTTAAGGCAGGTCTTCTTTGCTGGTCACCGGTGACCCCCATGGCCCCCTTAACGTAATCCAATGCCGGTCACCGGTGACCCCCATGGCGATCAACGTGTTAATTTATAGTTTGATATTTTCATACATTTTGGTGCATCATTATCACACTAGGATTAGGTTAGGTTAGATTAGGTTGGGGTAGATTAGGTTGGGTTTGCTCTAAAAAGAATGTTATAAAAGGTCATGCTGTCAACTGCGGCATTATTACCAAAAAAAAATAATATAGTCTCGCCCTTCAAATGTCAAGTAGGTAAATACAATTTTCATTATTACTTTTATGGCTGTATCACATAATTAAAAAAATGAGAAAACAAAGAAAGCTATAAATAATGATTACCAATGCTTTCTTAACTCGTCGAAACACGTAAATACACAGAAAATGACTATCAGCGAAATGCGGTTGTACACACCCAAAAATAGTATCAACGAACTTTTTAGAGAGGGGTAAATAGAGCACACAACCTGTGCAAAAATACCACCACAAACCGCACTGAAGCGATAATTTTTGTAAAAACTGCAAAACAGCGAATTTATAAAGCGACAAGAAGCATCAAAAGATATGTTCAACTGGAATTAACCAATCTATTTAGACTGGAAAAGTTGTAAAAATCACAGATGACAGTGACGTTTACCAAATATGGCGATATTTCGACATTCCTTATAAGCCCTTATACATACAACAAAATGTAGAAATAGACTTAAAAACAAGTTGTGAATAGTCTATAACATGTTTCACTGCATAAAAACTTACTTGGTTTGAAACAGGTCTTTATATTTAACAAGAAAATAGAAGAAAGCACGTCAGAAACAGACAGGTATCCAGCAGAATTCCAGTTGGACAATGAGTAATGACAGTTGATGACTAATATCAATGAATGTTGCCAAGTTGCCTAGACTAATAATATACTATATATGTGTTGCCATCTTTTTGTAACCAATTTATGGTACGCTGTCCAAGAAGTGGTATTTCGGAAAAAAATATTTTATGAGTTGTTTTCGGTTATAAATGTAAAATAAGAGTGTAGACCACATAACAGGTTAATAAATAGAATTTCTATAGACTATATCCCAATACATTACATTTTGACGCAGGGTTTAGTATGTGTGATTATCCTACGAATATGGACCACACATGATAGACTAGCAATAATGTAGTAGGTATATAGTATATTATTCTATGAAATAGTGTTACAACCTTCAAACACACCAACATTGGATGGGCGTCAGTGCATAAAACGAGAGCAGTAGTTGTCAGAACAAAATACAAGCATATTCTTCACGTGTTTAAGTTTATCCAATATTCACACTCGAGATTGGTTACCTGTTACTTCACACCCGTTAGGTATTTTAATTCCTATTATTCGAATTTGACTTTGAAGTCCTTGAGATAGGGTTTGCTCTTCCTTCTTCGGGTGAGGTTATATTCTACTAATTTATTTTCCTTCTTCTTGTCGTTGGTCATTCCTCCCTTTTTATTAACTGGTCATACCCGCGCGTCCCTTTTTTATGTATGGAGTTTGGGACTCCTTTGTCTTCATTCTGGATTTGGCTTTCAGTTCGACTGTTTAGATGTTGCGTCTGACATTTCATTTCTAACTGTCAAAAAAATTATCTTGGACAACCGTTAAGTGAAAGTTAAGTAATCAGTGATTATGGCGCAACGTCTGAATGACCGTGAGGAGGATATTATAAAAGCAATGGACACCAGACGGCGTAGCAGAACTGCTACAGGAGGAAAAGTTCAACGTACGAGCGTCGATTAAGATGCTGATTTTTGAGGTATCCTTGTTATGTGCCATTCAAAATTGTAACTGTTAGTGAGTCAGCAGTGAATTCGACCGGCTGAAACAATGAGTTCATTGTTTCTTTTACATGTTAGATCTTGTTCATTTCTTAAGTTTGTTGCATCATCTTTATTGTTCCTTTCTAGTAGTATTCCAATATATAAAACACTCTTCAGCCGGATTTCTCACAAGAAACACACATTGTGTACCTAGTAATATTCAACCTTATATTTTAGTATACCAGTAAAAATATGTTATGTGATTTTGTGTTATTAAGCGGAAATAAAGGATATCAATTAAATACAACAATAATATCTTTTTAATAATTCCAACCCATAACATCCTCGTTACGTACCTTATTTCAGCAGAGGGCCCAGCAAGGAGTGGCACAACGCCCAAAACAATTATTGACAGCCCCTACGTCCGTAGAGTTAAGTCTAAATGATGAGTTGCGTCGGTACGACCACTCGTCATCAGCTAACCATCTGACGGAGAGGACCATCGCGGCCCTCCAGAATGCGATGTTTTCCCAACGGGACAGCTTCTGGAAGGGTATGCAAGGGTTAGTGGCTTGGGCAACCAATCCTCAAAACATCATAACAGCGATAGGCCTGTACCAAAAATCGGGTTTTGGGGACAACGCATAATCAAATTTGCGAGGACATGACTCAGATGCTTACCGGGAAGCGCGCCGAGATTATGCAAGCTCGGCGCCAGGTGATTTCGTCCTTAATGAAGGATACATTCACTCGGGAGGCACTATCAAGGATTCCTCCGAGCTCAGAGTCTCGGAAGGGCCTCAAACTCACATTATAGCCGGGAGGAGACGTCCTGTGAGAAGGGAGTTCTCCAGGGGAGGTACGGGCTCCACCAGGGGTCCGTACTCCAAGTGGAAGTGACCGCATCTGGACGACCAACAACATTGGAGGCCGCCTAAGAGCCTTTCGTGGAGTCTGGATGGCGTAGGGTACCCCCCCAACATTGGTAAAAAAAAACCGTAGCCCGCATACCCTTTGTGCGAACACCACCATTGGTAAGTCCTTATTTACTTTTACGGAAAAAATTTCAAACGCAACAATCAACAGAGGTCACTCTCGAGATCGATGAGTTAAAGAACTCAGGGGTTCTAGAAGAAGCGGGTCCAACCCCCAGTTATCTCTCGACCCTGTTTCTGATCAAGAATTCATTTGAATGCGTTCCTACAGCCAAAGCCATTCAAACTAATTCACCATAGGTTCCAGCCGTCTTACAAAAAGAAGACTGACTAGTAATGATAGATCTAAGCCAGGCGTACCTCCAGGTACCCATGGCTTCTCAACATCGTCGATTCGTTCGACTAGCCTACCGTAGGGAGCTCCTACAATTCACGTGTCTCCCGTTCGTACTGCCAGCCGCTCCGATTATGTTTGCATCCCTGAGAAATTGGGTCGCCGAACGCCTACGAAAGAACGGCTGAGAATATTCACTTACCTAGACGACTTCTTAGTAGCCAAACAATCCGAGAAACAATCTCTGTTCTGGTGGAATATAGGATAACCTTCCTACAGTCTTTAGAGTGGTTAATAAATATAAAAAAGATCCTGTCTGATCCCAAGTCAACAATGAGGGTTCCTAGACATCACGTGGGATACACACAACAAGCGGAGGTTTCTATCGTCGGAGAAGTGTGTAGCACTCCGTCACCATCTGCTAACGCAGGCACAAAAAGGCAGTTGGTCCCTCAGACAGGCACATATCCAATCCCTTCTGGGGCGACTCAACTTCACATCCTACCTCCACGAGGAAGGTTGCATTGCCGACGGCTACAACGCTCCAGTCATCGATATGGCCGAGGTCCCACCCTCGTCAATTGATGACAATCCCACCACAGGCCCAACAGAACATCATGTGATGGCTCTAGGCGATAGGATCCTCAGAGTTGACACATCGCAGGTACAAAAAGGCAGTTGGTCCCTCAGACAGGCACATATCCAATCCCTTCTGGGGCGACTAAAATTCACATCCTACCTCCACGAGGAAGGTTGCATTGCCGACGGCTACAACGCTCCAGTCATCGATATGGCCGAGGTCCCACCCTCGCCAATTGATGACAATCCCACCACAGGCCCAACAGAACATCAATTGTGGTGGCTCTAGGCGATAGGATCCTCAGAGTTGACACATCGTAGGTACGAAAAGGCAGCTGGTCCCTCAGATAGGCACATATCCAATCCCTTCTGGGGCGACTAAACTTCACATCCTACCTCCACGAGGAAGGTTGCATTGCCGACGGCTACAAAGCTCCAGTCATCAATATTGTCGAGGTCCCATTCTCGCCAATAGGCGACAATCCCACCACAGGACATCATGTGGTGGCTCCAGGTGATAGGATCCTCAGAGTTGACACACAGAACGACATTCAATCACTTCCTGACGATAGACACAGCCGGCACAGGCTGGGGAGCCAACTGAATGAATACCACCTATCAGGTACGTGGAAACAAGACCAGTTAGCATGGCATGGCATTGCAAAAGGAAGGAAATGTTTGCGATTCAATCTCGGGTACAAGCAATCATAGGATCAGATCTGCTTCTGCAGACAGACAACAAAACAGTGGTGGCCTACATCAACAACGAGGGCAGCACAACATCTGTCACCCTCCTAAACCTATGCCGACAGATACTAGTATTTACCAGTCGAGCCAACATCACGTTTACTGCACAATACCTCCGCAGAAATTACAACTGCGTGGCAGATCATCTCTCCCGCAGATAACTCATTCCTGAATGGCATCTGATCAACACCGCAACCACCCCCCTGTTTCAAAGATGGGGAGTTCCCGAGGTGGATTTATTCGCAAGCGAAACAGCACATGTCGTTGCAACATACGTCTCACAAGACGTTACAGACAGTGGCGCGCTGTTTCACGACTTCAGACTGGCGTGGATATTTCACCCACCAAACGTACTTACACGAGTCCTAGCGCACCTGAACTCAGCAAAAGGGTAGTACTTACTTACTAGTGGCACCGAGCTGGAAACAATGCTTTTGGGGAGTGGACTTAACGAAAAAGGGCGATTGTACCTCCTTATACAATACCTCACCTACATACGACACTAGTTGGTACGGAGACAAACCATCCACCTCCCAGGACCCAGGACCTGTCCGTCTAACTATGGATAATTTAGGGTGGGGTGAAATAACATCAAATTGAATGGTGGAAGAAAGGGCACTCCTTACTTCCAGATGGCGGCCTTCGACTCTAAAAACTTACAAACCAGCTTGGAACAAATGGAAGACAGTGACATGGTGTAACATGAACCTAATGGATCATAATAGCCCTCAACCAATGGAATTGGCCAGATACCTAGGCTCCTTGCACAACACGGAGGGTTTGTCGTACAACACCATCCTGGTGCATAAGTCAGCTATAGCCACATTTTGCAAACCGATTATCATTGTAGATATCAGCATCAACGTAGTAGTACAACACAATATTATGGTAAAGGCAATTTCGGTACATAAAACCAAACCCGTCAAACCACCGGTTTGGGATCCAGGACGAGTGGTAGATCATTTTAGGAAAACAACACCGATGGAGTACAACCTATTCGAAACGTCTCGCAGGACAGCTACTCGGCTGCTTCTCGCATCGGGACGAAGGGTTCATGACCTCACACTACTCAGTAATAGTAGACAATGGATTAGTGGATAAAGGTGACCACATATGGTTAATGTTTGGCGCAAAGACAGATACCGCCAAGCATCATCAATCGGAATGGAAGCTAAGCGCTTCCACGTGTCAAAACATCGTCCCAGTATTCTGGTTACGGAAACTCGTCTGCGTGTCAAACCCAAGGAGAGAGAAGGTGGGGGTATTTCGGAATTATTTACATCTTCAAGAAAACCACCAAAACCAGCCACCAGGACAGTTATAGGGAATTGGATAAGGTCAGTATTGTTCGAAGCAGGAGTATAAGAACCACCAGGCAGTGCCCGCTCAGTGGTGGCTTCCTTAAACTGTAAATATACCCAATAGATAATAAATCTTAAAGAGAGGTAACTGGCGTAGTGGGTCGACATTTTACGACAACTACCAGAGAACGATGGACAAACCACCATCAGAAGGGGAAAAGAACCCATTAACTTCTTTATTCAACCCTATACATTGAACGTCACGATGGGTTATACCTCGTCAATGAATCATTGTCACATACCTACAGGAATTTGGCATACCCAACACCAGGTGATAACAAACAGATATCTCAAGGACTTCAAAGTCAAATTAGAATAATGAAATGAGTTTTACCTACCAATAAAACTCTTATTATTCATGTTGACTTTGAAGTCCAGGTAACTTCTACCTGGTTCCTTGAGCCATATCATAATGAAGACAAAGGGGTCCCAAACTCCCTACATAAAAAAGGGACGTGCCGGTATGACCAGTTAATAATAAGGGTGGAATGACCAACGACAGAAAAAGGAAAATAAATTAGTAGAATATAACCTCACGCGAAGAAGGAAGAGCAACCCCTATCTCAAGGACTTCAAAGTCAACGTGAATAATAAGAGTTTTATTTGTAGGTAAAACTCCTTTGATTATTTCCAGTTCCATGAGGTAGACCTTTTGTTGGTGAATTTTTAATGCAAAAAATAAATATGTAAGCAAAAAAGTATTTTTTTGCAAAATTGTAATATTTTGGACGTACTAGGTACCTATACCTTTTTAATATTATACATTGTACGCGGGACAAAATTATAGTTCAAAATACTATAATGCCGGCGCTCCATTGGCACGCAAGTCAGACGATTTACAGTCTTCGGACTTTTTTTTCGCGTGGAGCACCCCAGGTCTGCGGACTTTTTAATCCGCAGACCAGGCTCGTTGGATTTCAAACATGTTTGATATTTTACCTCCGAGTTGCCAGACTTCGTCCGTCGATCGCAATGCAAATTTGATTTGACATTAATACGCAATCATTAGGACCGCAAAAAAATCTGTAATTGTTTTAAACATTTTCATTGATTTATTTGTTAATTTACACATTATAAAATGAGAGATTTACCAATTATTTTTTTATTTTTATTTATGAAATTCATAAAAGAAAACGTAAATCTTGTGTTGTTTTCACTGCTATATTATTTTACGCAAGTCTACATATAAATAACACAAAATTATAGGGTTATCAGAAGACATTACGATAATCGCAATTTTTGACTTTTGACAGCTCGACTTTTTTATTCGTTCATTGATCAGTAGCAGGGCATAGACAAATCGGACGATTTATTGTCCTCGGACTTTTGGCTCGCCAATGGAGCGCTGGCATTAAGCGTCAATGACATTGACCTACTTTACGAGCTGCTTGTTGGCGAATTTACAATCTGCCTTTAAAGTCGCCCAGTGTCATCATAGAACAAGCTAACAAGCAGATTGTAAACAATCTACCGAGAAAAGTTGAAAGCCGGTCAACTTTACACGCTACACGCCGGCGTGTGGGCCTACTGCGTTTGCGCAGTAAAGCGTAGTAGCGACTTCCTGGTAAAAAACGCACTGCGTTCTGTCAAAATAGTCGCTAGCTTGTTGGCTTCTCAGCGAATGGAAAGTTTTGTGTGTCATTATCAAAATCGCAGTAGCTGAAACCCCCGCTTTTAAATTCGCCAACAAACAGCTCGTAAAGTAGCTCAATGGACGCATTATTATGGTACGGTTGGCAACAGTCATGGACTAAATCGAACAGTGGATTTTTACCAGGCAACACTGTTTATATTATCTATGACACTGATGACACTCTTCACACCAAGTCTATGGTTCACACTGTCCTAGAATCAAAATGACATATAAACGCAAAAAGTATCATTTCGGTGACACGCACCTCAAAAAACGGTGGAGGTTGAAAAATAGGAAGAAGGATTTGGACGAAATTAACGAGGATATCAAAGAAGGTACGTGGACGTATAAACCTATCACTTTTTGACGCCATGTCGTGGATAGATTATCGTCTCCATGCTGGTTTTCATAACATAACCTACAAAATCACAGATTATTTACGTCATCCAGAATTATTATGTTTTTCGTATTTACTCCAATAACATCTTCGAGGTGTTCTTAACTCTCCCAGAATTCTAAATTTGAATCTAGATGTTGGACAGATTTTCCCGCGAATGCCAGATGTCATTATGTTTACATTTATGGCTGATAATTTACTAAAATTTATGTACTTCATGTCTTTTAAAAAACTGGTTTCCCCATAATTTATCCATTTATTCTGTTATAACATTCTATTTAATCATTCTTTATACAATACAATATCAATATCGGTGCATGGTATCGAAAATCAAGAATGTTTAGGATAGTCCTTTTAAAGCTTGATTTGTCGCTAACAGTGAACTTGAGGTTAGCACGTAATGTTTCTGATTGGTTCGAATCTCACTATAGGATAAATAGGACATGATTTCAACTAGTAAACAAACAGTTATAGTAGGTATTCTGAGAGAGTATTAACTCATTTAGTGCTAACACCGTGACTGGCGCGTTTGGAGTACTTGTTATTTAAATGTGGTAATTAAAAGTTCAGCAGTGATTGTGTTAAGATCCAATCTTTTACAAGCCACACAAAGTATGTTTTGACTGATGAAGTTATCGGTGTTTTTGTAGAATTGTATGAATTTCTACCTCCAGAAAGCTTACCACTCGCAAATTATTTCGAAGATACTTACATTGGAAGACCACAGTGCCATAGACTACGGCAACAACCTTCAGCCATTAATATGTGAAATATGTATCATGTATGATTTACAAACAACAAATAATTTATATAATGTTTTGAGGCTTTTGCGGTTGTTTTTTATCATAGTAGATTTTTGGGTTTCCACCGTGTGTCCTTCCTTCGTTATTCGACGTTTCGGGCTCGTTGCAGTGGCCATTATCAAGAGATGATATGTTTTATGATGAAAATGTAGTGTAGGTATGTGAATGTAAACGTTGCTCTAAGAATGTCAAAAGGAATCCGATTAGCTAAAAGCAAACATTGCTCAGAGTAATCTGTCAATCGTTACGACCTGGGATACCGGCTCGAATATTGAATTTTGCGGTACTGTTCGGTTATCAGGAATACAGCGGAAAACACATTTTGAAAATACCCGATATACTGGATTATTTGTTAGTTTGGGTTAGGTTAGGTTAACCTAACAAATAATCCAGTTTATCGACTATTTTAAAAATGTGTTTTCCGCTGTATTCCTGATAACCGAACAATACCGATTTTGCTCATAGTGCCGGAAGCCATGACGTTTTTAACCGTAATCCATCATCCCTATTAATATTTTCAGGGTTTCTATGGATTTCAATGGCCTCCTTTACCACAAATCGTGCGAAATATCCCTTCTTTTTAAAATGAAACTTGCTGATACCTACATTTTAGGGGGCCTCCAAAACCAGCATTTGGCGATCAAATAAGCAGAGTTAGCAACATCTTTAGTACTAAGGTTTATATATGTATAAATTAGTTTTAAGAACTGTAACGAAAAATTACCTACCGGCAGGCAGTTCTTGCCATTGTGCGCTACCATCGCCTAAGAGGTTCCAAACACATTGTCATTTAGATTCGGTCTCTTATCGGGTACGCCACGTTTTATCGTTATCTGGTCTATATTTATTCAGATGACAAAATATTGTAAACCCATACCTTTGTTATTCAAATAAACTTTTGATTATTGGAACCCGCTATACCACATCCTTATGAGAAACAGATGCTGGCTCAGGGTTTCTTCATTCTACAGACATATCATAGTGTAATCAATAAAAATATATTTGTCAACCACAATCATTTTATATCGAGTAAATAATTTAAAATTTTCAGGTCTAGTATCAGTGTAATATAATATCCAACTCAGTATTAGCATTTTCTTAAATGATTTTTTCCTTTTACAGGCAATTCAGAGAAATTACTGAACCAAGAAGTGGACCTAGACAAAGCGGGTGCGGCTCAATTTTACTGCATCCACTGCGCCCGGTACTTCATCGACCAGCAAGCCTTAAACGAGCACTTCAGGACAAAAGTACACAAACGTCGGCTGAAGGCGCTCGAGCTAGAGCCCTACACCATCGAAGATTCCGAACGAGCAGCAGGATTCGGCAATTTTAAAGTGCCCCTTAAGAGGAAAATAGAAACACAACCTAAAGCTGGGACGGCAACTAAATCGACTGACGACGACGGTGATACTGATATGAGTGAAAGCAAAAAGAAAAAAATTGATACGTAAAAACTTAAAATAAATATTGCTTGCAATTTTTTTTGGCTGCAAGTATAACTATGTTCAAGTAACACTTGATTAATATTTCGTATCTATATATTATTATACTAAACATTCTTCAATACACATTAGTAATAATCAATTACTGAGAACTTTGTAATTTTTTTTTCTTTTGTACTCTATTTGGGGGTGAGAATAAGGAATGTGGCAATACTGATTATAATAAATTTTAAGCATGGCGTTAAAGTTATCAAATATGAAAGGATTAATTCAGATTACGTGGAGTAGTTTAAGATTCAATAGATTTTACGGTTCAGCGCTTCATATTCCTGGTAACAAAGCCACTGAGGTATGCGCTGTTGTCTTTCCGTATATTGATATGGAAGAGAGGTTTAAGGATATGGAAACACTTAAAGGTGATATGATGAAGAGACATAGTGCTGTTGACATCGAAGAAGTTAAGAAGGTTTGGGATTTTTATACGAGCGTTTGCAAAGACAGAGACAGTCTGGAAAAGACAAAAACGGATATAACAAACAAAATAAAACAATTAGTAGATTCAAAAACGAAAGAATCAACCGATGAATACGAGAAGTTAAAAATACACACGAAAATCGTTCGGGATGATATTAAGAATTTAAAAGTAGCTCTTTGGAGCGTTGAAGAAAATGCTGTCACACGTGCATTAGCAGTACCGAATATTCTTCACAGTGAAACTCCTGACAGTGAAGAATTTGAAATATATATATTTAACGATAAGCCAGATTTAAAAAATATCGAAAGTCATTTAGATAAAGCGCTACGATTGAATTTGTTAAAATTTTCGAGTCCCCATAGTTATTATCTTCTCAACGACGCCGCCGTATTTGAATTGAGTGCAAAGTTTTACTTCACGGAACAGTTACGAAACGCCGGTTTAGTTCAGTTTTCTAATCCAGATTTTACGAAAAGTCTAGTCGTTGAAGGCTGCGGCTTAAACCATACCGATCCGGAATCTGTGTATATTTTACATCACGACGAAAACACTAAGGTTAACGAAGACAGTCGGCTTCATTTAAACGGTGGAGCGTCTTTGCTAGCGTTTGCGGCTTATTATACTCGGAATGTCATGTTTCCGACAGTGTTTCCTTTGAGATATTTCGCGATGGGTCGGCAGTATAAACCGGTACCGATCGATTCAGGAATCGGTCTGTTCGGAGTAAGCCAGGCGTCTGCTATTGAAGTATTTGTCGCATGTAAAGATTCCAAGGAAAGTCTCAATAATGAACTCGATGATTTAGTTACAAAGATTACCGACATTTACAAATCTATCGGTTACCATTTTAAAGTGTGTCATATCCCAGCTTGCCATTTGTATAACTGGGAGAGTTTACGAGTCAGCTTTCAAATGTTTTCACCATCTTTGAATAAATATATTGAAATCGGTAACATTAGTGTCAGCGATTCTTACATTAGTAAGAGACTCCAGTTCTGTTACAGAGAAGGGAAATACCGTTTTCCTAAGTTGATCTCCGGCACTGTTCTCAGTGTGCCTAAATTGCTTGGCTGTATATTAGAACAGAATGGTAATTTACCATTTGAAATACCTGTGGTCATCAAAAATATGTTTTAAATTATACCCCGTTTACACATGCATGGATTTACTGTCGACAGTAAGTATTATAGCGGCCATAACATGAAAATGTATGGCTAAACATGTATTATCCTGCAGTTGGCAAGTTTGCATGCATGAATCAAAAAAGTTTGGAAGCTTCTGAATTTTCATGCGGCAGTAGGATTTTTTCCATCGAACAATAGTGGCGAACCTGCCGGCAACAAAACAAACTACGAACGAATTTTCAGGTTGACCGATTTTCACTATGTCATAAATAGTACCATAAAATGACAACACCTGTCTCACTCACTCTTAAAGAATGAATTGGTGACAGTTGGGACTTTTACGTGGAAACAGTTATTGTCAAGATAGTTTAAAATAAACACTATCGCCGCCAGTAAATCCATGTACGTGTACAGGCGCTATAAGGTTGAATATGGTGATTTAATGTAATATTTATACATGGTTACCTGTAAATTGTACGTAAAACATCTCACCGTGGCACAATATGAAAATTAATTCAATTTTCATAGCTGATTTTCGCAAAATTCATGTATTCAAGAATGAAAACCTAACCTAACCTAACAAATAGTCCAGTATATCGGCTATTTTCAAAATTTGTTTGCTACTTGCTTCCTGTAAAGTGTAAACCAACAAGAACCATGTTTTATTTAGACATGAATTTTATGTCAGTACTATACGGTTCAAAGAGGTTGAACGACGGTCTTTAATATACAGCCATATTATATTTCCGATACAACATTTCACGGTGAAGTGTGATACGGCCAACTGCATACGTACAAGTCAATCAATGTTTATGCAAAACATAATAATTAACTTTATAGTACTGCGGAGTTTATTTAATCACGATTGGCAGACTGCACAGGTTAGGTCATATAAATTGAACTGGCGAAGGAAGAAATAACTAGTTATTCAGTAGAGAGTAGAACAGGTAGGCCAACAAGGTTAGATATAGATGGAGTTATCGATGCTGTACGTTTTGAGTTTGAATTGATAGAATTAGAAAGTCAGGTCAAGAGACGTTCATTAGGTTGTCACATTCCTGAAAATAAATGTATCTTTCGTTTTCCAAAATATATTATCGGTTTCATAGGCACAACAGCAATTGTGTATAAAAAAAAACACGACACAATTTTTATTTGTTTGTACAACTTTATCAAAACAGTCATAATATGAATTATGATATATTATGTAATATAGTGTATTTTAAATCTGTTGTTGTAAATGTGTTTGGATCCAATTTGTATCTCCGTGATTCATAGTCCATTCCCAGAAGTCCATTTTTCCTTCTGCATCGACTATGATTACTGTGTGTGTCCTGAAAAATAAAAAAAACCTTTAAATATACATTGTTTTAATATTTAGTATTACCCTGTAGGGTGGATACCCTGCCATCCAGCATGACTTGGCATAAAACCATTACTTCATAACCAATGTTCCCTGTAAGGCAACGATTTTCAAATTGGAAGGCGCGCCTCCCTGGGGAGGCGCGGAGTGTTGCGAAGGGAGGCGTGAACAGTGTCACATAATAATTAATATAGCCACAGGTTTGCAGATTGCAAATGCATATTTTATAAAACGGCCGCTAGTTACAAACTACATAAAAAACAGTCCTATAAAAGGTTGTTTGCAAACCTGTCTGGAAATATGGAGACTAACTTTATAATACTTCACTTCTATACTATTGTGAAGTATGCTGTCTATCTCGTGAAAAAATGAAATAAAAGGGTCAAATCATAATATTAAAATTTGAGGCAAATCTGTTTAAGAACGATAATTTTGTTGTTAAATTTGTCTATTTGGTTGAAATTTAAAAAAAAAATGAGTGAATAAATCAATGCAAGGACCACTAATGCATTCACTGATATAAAAAGACAATGTGAAGGCATTCATGAAAAATTGGAGCTTTGGAAATCAAAATAACAAAACAATAAGTTCGCCATGTTTCCACATTTCAATGAGTTCCGCGGCAGATATATTGAAGCAAACAAAAATCTATTTACTTATTCTTCGAGTTCTTGGTTAGTTTGCTAATGCACTTTTCACGTTATTTTATTAATAGTAAAAAAAGGTGCTGTTTTCTTTCAGGACTGTTAAATATGTGGTTGTGCGTTGCAATTTGATGTGATACCTATATGATGATTGATATACTTAAATGAAAACCCCCGTGTACAATTTAGGAAACACTATATTAGAGCACCACATTGCCCTTAACCTCAGCGATAGGTAGGTGGGCCCGCCAAAGATCCTGGCCTTGGCGCCTGCTTCAGGATGTGGGGCCCATGATAGAATCCATTTGTTAATGAACGATGATGAATTTGGATTGACTACTATTGAAATTGATTGTGCTAATAAACAAGCACATTCATCGCATGAAAAACAAATTAATTTAAAAATGAATATAAATAAGTAAAACTTGATTTTTTTTTATATTTTTTTTCATTTTTGTATTAGTAATAGTCTGTATTATTTAATGAAATAAAGGGGGGGGGAGGCGCCGAGATTAGATTTTTTTTAAAGGGAGGCATAGTAACAAAGTTTGGAAACCACTGCTGTAAGGTGTGCGTATCTCCATATGATTTCAACGACGGATCCGTCTTTACCTTATTTCGCATTCGAGATGTGTTAACAAAACCGAATGTCGCGTCTAGATG
Source organism: Rhyacophila brunnea (assembly GCF_057557595.1). Taxonomy (NCBI): domain Eukaryota; kingdom Metazoa; phylum Arthropoda; class Insecta; order Trichoptera; family Rhyacophilidae; genus Rhyacophila; species Rhyacophila brunnea. The sequence goes on along the minus strand of NW_028232893.1, from coordinate 30,837,389 downwards.
AATTTGTCATTTTTCACAATTCGTAAAGCCATAGGCGCGTGTGAACTCGCTCGTAGGACTTATTAAGCAACTTAAAAAAAATAATGATTCATTATGAATCTCGATCCTGAAAAACAGACGAATTGTTGCCGTGTAATGGGCTGTAATATAGTTGAATTTCGTTATCTGAGGAATAGTTAATAAGTGTTATTAGATTTTCGAGATGCGATCTTATCTTTAAGGGGCCCGTCCGCATATGACGTCACACAGTTTTGGCTATTTTTTAACCTTCCTCCCCATCGTCACATAACCTTTAACACCTTGTCTATATTATGTCACATTTTTGACATCCCTTAAATGTTAAAAAACAAAAAATGAAGATGATAACTTCATCTGCTATTTCACTTTCAGTCATGTGATATCCAGGGTCACCTTCATTTACTTTTAACCATTGTAATGCATCCATTCACTTCGAGTAAACCAATTAATCTGTCGTGTAACTGTCAGGATTAGCAGCAGCCAGCGTTGCAAACGTCGACGTCTACTAGTCTAATGCCTTATGACTCGAATTTCGAGTGCGAGAGGTATGATTTGATTATCATGCACAGAACATTGTTTCCAAACGGTGACACTTGGATATAAACATGTATAGGATTAACAGGATGTTTTAAACAATTTTCACATTTGCCCGTATATTTTGTAAATTATAACGAGGTTCTACTGTACATTATTCTACACGTAGCATGTAATGCAATATGTAATGATCTATAACTACTAAAACCTAGCTAAAAAGCATATGAAAGACATGTTTATAAACTTAATGACACAATAGAAATGTTCAATTTTATTTTGGTAATATTTATTGCAATAAAGGGTTTTTTGACATACATCAAAACCCAAACACCTATGAAGCATCAGTTTGTTACCCCTGAACAATATGAGTTTTATTATTATTTAATAGAAATTATGAATGGTTAAGTGTACCAACCTGGTTCCGTAATTTGCATGAGGTATCTTTACGCACACTGCTGCCAGCCCGTCAATGTTTATCTCAGGTGTTTCCGCTCTTCGCTTATCTATCTCTTCATCAGGAAGATGACTGAAAGGATAAATTGAGGTGCAGAGGATTCAACGAATACAAGTGCATTGGTGACTGAGTTGAGTGAATCAACTTCAAAGATAATCTGCGATTATAAATTTTACATTTTGTAAATGAGGTGAGGTGAGGTGTAAACGATGGCCGCGCGGCTTAAGCGTTGGCCTATTGCGTCGTGGGTCCCAGGTTCGAATCCTGGGTCTGATAAGTACACATATTGTTTTTCAATTTGTGTTTGAGTCAGAGTATGGACCTAATAGGTTGAGCAAGTGGCTGACATCCATTTCTCGTAAAACAAAATCTGTCAATACAAACCTCCACTCTGTGGAGGCCCATATGATCCTATTAGGATCGGACATGGTCGAAAAAATGAGGTATATTCATTCACCAACAATCCATTATTACTACTACTACTTCACCATGTTCGATCCTTAGAGGATCATATGGGCCTCCACAGAGTGGAGATTGTATTAACAGATTTTGTTTTTATGAGAAATATATGTTAGCCACTTGCTCAACCTAGTAGATCAATAATTTGACTCCAAACACAAATTGAAGAACAATAGAGGCGTGTATTTTCAAAGTGAACTTATTCCACTTCAACAAATTTTTGGCAAAAGCCAAAAAACTTTTGACAGTGTTGATGTTATACATGCGTTTTGTATTGAAATATGTTACTTTTGTTACTAACACCGATTTTGAAGATGATTTTTCCACTGGATTGAATGCTATTAGGTTCTTCTATCCAAAAAAATACTTGTTCAAAATTTTATCCTTTAAATTGTGGCATTCATGACTCATTTTCGTCAAATAGTGGAATAAATTCACTTTGAAAATACACCCCTCAATGTATTTGCCAGACTGAGGATTCGAACCTGGGACCCATGACATTATAAACTGACGCTTAAGCCGCTCGGCCATCGTGAGCGACTATCTTAAGAAAAATATTGATATTTCTTTACGTTTATTAACTCATTCCGTGTGTCCAACGCAGCTATTGCGTTGTCCATTAGATATAATTAGCATGTTATTTAAATGTTGTAATTAATTAGTAATTAACAGGTCCGCAGTGAATGAGCTAATGTATTTGAAGGAGAAGGCAGGCTAATACATTTGAATTATATACATGTAAATATCAGTAGAATTATTTTCAGAAGCCTAATTATTAGCTAATTTCATCATTATTAGGTATGGCATGGGTAGTTTAATTGATAAAGCACATAGGCTGGAATCATGTTCCGCTCCGTACCAATATTTTTCTAATGGGTATATTTCTGAGGTGTTCTAAATGATGTATGTTTTAATTATGTCACATGTACTAGTTTAAGCCTACGCACTCAGTAATTGATTATAACACAAAAATGCTTACGTTTATTAAGTTTTTCTTCTGACGAACGATCTTTTTTGTCACATATCTGTGGGATTCACTCTACCGGTAATTTACCGAGTGCTGCACGTAATAAAGTTTTACAACAATAATAACTTACACTTTGTCCCATTTTAGAAGTGATAGAAGCTCTTGAACCAGATTATCTTTGGACTCTTCGCCACAGTTGCGAGAGATGATATCTTCAAATCGTACTTTCCCAGCTGTCACTTTCTTGTAGGGTTTCCCAGGAAGTGTATTGCTGAATCCCACCACTTCTTTATCGTAACGAATCGTCTTGTTGTCAAAATTTGAATAATGGTGCACAGTGCTGGTGACTTCTCTACAATTAGAAGAAGTTCAGATTAAGAAGAAGAAGAAGGGCAAATGATTTAATGCTGATACTCTTAAAAATTCTGTGAAGTTGTGATTATATTGAGATGCATGTCGCGTACTATCACGCTGTCACTGTGACAATTTTAGTCTATTGTTTCGTCATTTTGTAGAATATTTTGAACGAACACGATCTCTGTAAATTCAATGATGGAGTAACCTAGTAACGAATCTCTGTGAATCCTATTTAGTATTAGTATTTTGAATTATTATTCATTATTCATGCTGATTTCGATTAATTTTAACGGTTTCTACGTGTTTGTACGTTAAAATTAATTGCGATATTACATCCATAGATAATATTTGAACAGAACCCAACCCGCAGACCATAGACAACATTTTTATAGAAAATACATAGTGCCAACCGCTAAAAACAAAAAACACGTGATTTTGACATGATTCGAAAATGTGTAGGCATGTAGAAAATGATAAAAACCGGTCATTGAGTCATGCAGGTGTCGATGCAGTGCAGTACAACGTGAGGTCACCTCATTGTTGGTCTTGTGATTTCGGCAGATTTTGCTAAATGACAATGTTCATTTAAAGGTTCAAAATGTGCTACGGGATAGGAGCATCAGTCTGATAACATTTTAAACACCAAGAAAATCGACATTACAGACTTTTTTCCCCTAGTGGCATCTTACTGTGACATCAAGTGATAGTACCCGTGAGAAGTTGAAGGTCTTTTATCTGTTGACTTGTTTAGCGTATTTATCAGCTTCCTCGTTTCCGACTATCCCTGTATGACTTTTTATCCAGGAGAATCTAGGGTTTGTTCCTATCATTCGGAGCTCTGTTTATAGTGTTAAGGTGTCTAGTGGGTGTGTAGATGACGGGTTTTGGAGAGCTACCAGACTGACTTGGCTATCTGAAAATATGTTGAGTCGTATCTATCGGGGAATTGCAATGTGAGAGACTGCCAATGTTTCTAAAAGAATTTTAATTGCTCGTCGGAATCCATTTAAAATTGAAGACAGTGTTGCACTTACCCTATATCTACGGTTACGAGATTGAAATAACTGTACTGGTCACTTGTTTTACTCAATTCATCTATATATGTTGAGCTCGTTTCATTACCTAAAATGAAATTTGAGACTAAGGACCCTCGCCCTGAAAAATAGCAAAAATGGAATTAGAAATGGATTACATTTTCAAAGTGTATTAAAATAGCTATTCAGAATCGAGCCCTTCTCCGGAAAAAGAGCGCTATTGCAATAATTCTAGTTTTCGGTAAATAAGTTCAAATCACACACCATATTATCATATTTAATTAACATTTTTTTTTTACTATGTCTGATCATAAGAAGAACGTATGAGCCACTTGCTCAACCTATTAGGTCCATTCTCTGGTCTAAACACACTTTGCAAAACAACATATGCATTTGCCAGACCTGAGATTCGAACCTGGTAGTCAGGCATCGTGGGCTAATTACCATTGGAATTAATTGAATTTCTACAACCGATGGTATTTTAAATATTACTCTGTTGACGCGAATCATATTGTACCTCATGAGTTTTGTTTAGACAATATTTTCTCGAAACAAACGTTTCAGGATAACGCTAGGTACTTTTCTGTGGGGCACAATTGATCAAAAGGTTTTGATTATATCTAGAGGGGTCTTTTCAACTTTTTGTATTACAAGAGTCGATGACAATTCCAGAACGTTTCTTGTATGATTGAATTGGAAAATGAATATTCTGTACGTTGGCGCATTGAAACGTATCAGCTATACGATATTGTATTTTATAGTGAATACAAAAATGCAAATATTATTCTCCAACCTTACACCGTTCTATGGTAAGAGTCTATGGAGTTTAGACTACAGGACGGCAATTCCTGAATAAAGCACTATGAAGCACAAGTGACCAGTTGCGCAAACATTACGCAAACCTACTTCACTGTAGCATACTAAAAGTCAACCGCCGCTGTCCACTGCGGGTGAGTTGAGCTAGGTACATGCGTTGCCGCTAGAGGCGCTGACGGTAAACGTCAGATCTAATGTCAACGTAATATTGTAGAAAGCTGTATGTACACCTATTGTGTTTTGTCTTTTACATAACTATTACCGTTGAAAGTGTTATTTTGTGTTTAAATCCTCATTTAAATATTTATTGTGATTTTGTAATACACAAACTCACATGTTTGTTTTCATAATACAACGGAAATTCCGTGTTGTAATATTGTTATATTGGAGACGTAACTAGCTTGTTTAAAGATTAATTGGCTACGTACTTCAACAATGAATGGTTTAATAATGCAACATTAACGGTAAGTAGTGATTGAATATGAAGTCATTACCAAAATGGATAAAAATGTTATTTAATTTCCATGAAATTGACAAGAGTTCCGTCACGACATGTTTACTTTCTATCTTACTCTAACGCATGGACATGAGGTATAAGCATGCTGAATGCTTTCTCACTCGCACTTATATATTGTGTATCCGTTTCACTCGAAGCTCTATACACACAATATCTCCTGTAAAACTACAAATTTTACGTGCTTCAGTTGAAGCGGTTCGGTGACGTGTTTTGCAGTGCTTCACTCGGGGATTGGCCTCCAGCTAGGAAGAGTCTTATGCAGTGCGCGAAATGAAAAAAAATATGAACCTGTACAGGACATGAACCTGTAACCGATGGATTCGCGCCAGCGTACTTTTTCCAATTAGGCTATGAGCATCCTACTTAATTAAGATGATTTTAACTAGTAGTTCTTACATGAAATGCTTATCAAATTATGTATGTTCAATATATAGAATGTTACATTCTCAAATCTTGTGAATGATTTGTTGAATAAAAGAAATAGTTTATTATATTTATGTAGTTATGGTTATGCATATTGTATATTGTATATAAATATGTTTGTTAGATTTTTTATTATATTCCTACGTATCTCAGACAGTCAAATGAAATAACAGTCTTTAAACTTGTGGCATGTAAGATTAGAATACGCAGATGTTGTCAGCGCAGCAGGTGAAAAACAAGATTTACGACATGTCATAAATATATAGTTTTTTACCTAGAGTCTGATAAGTTACGTATTAAACTTTAAAAACAAAGCAAGTGAATTAATAACTCATCTAATAAAACTCGGTTGTCAACTCAGTTGAAAATGTCCCTCTGAGGCGGACGAAACCGGTCCTAATCTATTGATTAAAAGTGGAATAAGTACTACAAAAAAAAAAAAATTTGCGTTTTATTAAATTAAAACAACAATACAATGCAGTTCCACCATGAATTGACAGTTAACAAAAAAAAATAAAAGAAATTAATAACTCATCCATGTCCATGAGGCGGAGCGATAATCTTGGGGATTTTATGAACCGGAGCGCACCGGAACGTATCTTCCATTTCGGGTGTTATGAGCATTTTGTATTACACGTTTCTCATCATTTTCAGTGCAGTTAAATTGGTAGTCATGGAAGTATGATGACCTGTTTTGTTTTTATATAACAATGGTATACCTTGGGTATACCATTGTTTGTGACTTTTGTGATTCAGTGAATTCGGCTACATATTTATGAATAATTTGGTTTATCTTTTAAAAAGCAGTTATAACTATCTATTTTGTAATATTGTGTGAATGCTTTGGTTCTGGTACAAGTCGACAGCATGTATAAATTCCGAATCTTTAATGATGTGGCTGAAGAAATAAAGTCTGCAGCGGTTAGATCACCAAAGTCGATTGCATACCTTGAGTATTTTTCTTCTCCTGAACTCCGGATAGGTTAAGTAAAGCAGCAACACGTTTCCTCACAGGGCAGGCAGCCAACCAGGTTCCACCCTCACGGCCTTTTTCCAAGTCTCGACCTAAATAAAACATAAATATACAAGTTTAGAATTCTTTCGTTTACATGAAAACAGTAAAAGTTTATCATTTTCTGACATTCAAACAAAAGATTTTGTGAGCGATACTTGGAGCCAAGAATGGAGACAGTGTGTGGCGTCATATCTGGAAACTTGTACGTATGCAGTTCGCCGTGTTACACTTCACCGTGAAATGTTGTATTGGAAATAGGGTAACTGCATTAGTCCCCGGACAGCTTCAGTATACGGACAGTTTTGTACAAATATAACGAAAATAAGCAAAGTATGAGAGTTTCATATGAAGGATGACTCACATATTGTGCCTGTATTGTTCCTGGACCAATAAAATTATATTTGTCACACACAAAGGAATTCATTCTATAGTATTACATTAGTAGTGGTGCACATGCTGACTCGAACAAAAAAAATATTCGATTTCTTAAAAAATAATTAGTGAACGAAGGATACAAAAAGTACGTTAAAACTATGATTATTTCATTTATTCGCTTCAAAGATGTTTCATATTATTCAGTAATATGTTCTTGTATATTATTCAATGATAAAAATAATGTATTTTGTTAAATTTAGTTAAATATTTGGTGTCCGGCAACTAAAGTGCAAAATTTTATCTTTTTTTAGTTGTCGGACGCAGTGTCCGGGCACTGAATTTATAAGAGACATTGAGTATTTGTGTGTGTACAGTATCACATCGAGGCTTGCTTGGTTTCATACAAGTTAGAAAAGGACAAACATAGAATTGTAAATATTTTTAGTTTTCGGACACGATTTTATAATTTTGATCCTGCTGTCCGGCGACTAAAATTCAATATTGAATGACCGGACAAAGCTATTTTCTAATTAATTATTATGTATTTACACAGTTATCTCCAATAGCTGGTACGAGTACGTCAAATGCAAGCACCAGTTCATCAAGTGTGAGCAATTTAACATTAAAATCTCATCTTTTTTACCCCAAACCTACTCAATTTGGGAGTAAAAATAGAATAATAAGACACTGTCAAAGCACCAAGCGCCATTTCTTCGGAAGCGTGGAGGAAGATCATAGAAGAAAAAGTGAAGGATGACAAAAGTACAGCAATTCATAAAAGATGAAAGGTCTTCCTTAGAAAAGAGAAGACAAATAAAAAAAGGAAAGCGAAAAGGGCGATTTGCCAAAATTGTTCTGATGAATTAGAAAGTGATGTTGAGGATGGTTTATTAAAGAACATTGGCTGTGATGGATGTGTTCGTTGGTTTCACCGTAAATGCACGACAATGTCTATGTTATCTTATAGTGAAGCATCACTAAAAGATTTTGTATGTAATTTTTGTTTAAACTTAGACCTAAATTAATATGTTTATCACCCGTATAATCACTAGACACCCGTATTACCCGGTTCCGGGTTTGTAGGTGTTTAGACATTAAGTCACATATCCAGGCTATTGGGTTGGGGGTATAGTACTGAAGCATTTTTTTCTCTGTAAAACTACTGAAGAGTGCTTGATTCAAGCATGGATTTTTTACACTTAGTTCTCTTTTATATTTATGATTGAAAATAGCACTTGAAAACATTTATTTTTCGTCAGAGAAGGGATTAGGATTAGTATTGAAATTTATTTTAGTGTGTTTGGAAATATAATTATGGTGACTGAAGTGTTGAACCTTTTTAAAATTATCAATGGCAATAATTTAGTTGCCAGCAGTTCTCAAGTATGTTTTTTTTTGTAAGCCTGCTTTGCATATTATAGAACACAAACAAAAGTTACACAGTTTGAGATTTTTTGGATGTAATAAAAATTAATGTCAAAATTTGGTCAACTCACTTGAGATGTTTATTAGTTTTACCATTTGATTTATGAAGTTCAGTTTTTTATTTCATTTTGCTTTGCTCAATTTGCACTCGAAATTACTTCGACAGAACTATATAAAAGAAACACATTGAATAAATAAAAATATGTTTTTTTTCAAGTTAGCAGTTGCTTGAGTGCTCATTGTGAACTATTTCTGCGTTTATTGCATCACTGTATTAACTAAAATTGTTTAAACGTAAAAAAATATTTTTTTAACACCAAAACTTGTCTTATTTTCTATACGAAATAATCTGTCCGACCACTAAAAATAGTACGTCCGGAAACTAAGATTGTGTGTCCGGAGACTAAAAAAACCAACCATTTTTCTTAACATGAGAAATATGATAGTAATTTACCTAAATATAGATTTTTAAAATATTTATAAACCAAAAGAATATATATGTAAACATTTATAAATCATAACATATTTTGTTTTCTTCTAAAAATGGAAAAGATAATCGAAAATAAGGTGAGAAAATAGTTAACTGTCCGGATACCAGTGCATTTACCCTATATGGTCGTATATTAAAGACCGTCCAACCTCTTTGTGTCGTATAGTACTGACATAATATTCATATCTAAATAAAACACTGTTTTTGTCGGTTTACACTTTGCAAGAAAGTAGCAAGCAGCAGTTGCCAGCAGCAAACAAATTTTGAAAATAGCCGATATACTGGATTATTTGTTAGGTTAGGTTAGCTTCGGTTAGGCGAGCTTTTCATTCTTGAATTCATGAATTCATGAAAATTGAATCTAATAAAATTGGAGACGATATAGTATACGGTCATCTCTTTTTGATAGAAAGCTCACGGTAAAATGTTTTATGTCCAATTTACATGTAACCGTGTGGTGTATGCACCAAAACCGTGAAATTTACAAGGAATTTCAGGAATCAAACATAATCCAAATTTCCAGGCATATTTAACCAATAGACTTGGATCGATAAACCTGGAAAGTTTTTGATGCAAAGCTTCAGATAGAAGTGTTCGGAATGGTTAGATGGGTCACTAATCGTAGTACCGGACTGCAGGAGATAGATCAGACTGAGGGTGACGACATCACACGATCCACTCTGGGCTATTGCACCATGAGTAGTGACGTCCCTTGGGGGTAGGCAGATCACTTCAAATTCAAATTTTATTTATTTTTTTACATATATGTTATGTACTTAGTGAATATTATAAATTATTAATTTAAGACATTGACAACATGACATTTGAAATGTGTACGCTGACTGCTTTAATCATTTTATTGATTCATTTATATAGTTCTTAGCTATTTTATTGTGTGTGTTTATAGCATGTTTCATAATTTTCAATCATTACTTATTCATTGTGCTAGTTAACATTTTGAAAAATAGTGCATCCATGGCCATTTCTATCGTACTCCCCTTTCGATACATACCTACTTATCAATACTTTTTTTCTTTTAATAATTTTCCTTCCTACACCTTGCTGATATATATTATATAATGCGATATCTAACAACAAATCATAAATCCACTTCAATTTTAACAGTGGTCACAAAAATGTTTGCGAAACGTCACCGCTCGCGAAACCGTGGTTGGGTATCACTGCTCTAAGTGGATAATAATCTAACAAATAATATAGTAAGAATCCCTACTAGTAGAAGTCACAGAATACACATAAGAAAAGGTTGCCGATTACTAGCACGCCTATTGTAGGCTTTCTTGTTTAGTTGAGGGCTACATCCCGCTGCTTCCCATTTTTACCCGACTGTGTCCGGTATAACCATAATGTACTTTAAACTACAGTATGTAAGCATACCTAAGAGAAAGTCAGTTGGATAAAACCACGAATAGTATCATGTGTTGTTTAGGGGAAAAAGTCACAAATTATAATGATATAAAATATATTACCTCCTATAACGGTGTTATCTTCATCCCAGAGAGCCGCTTTGGAAGCTGGTCGACTGAAAAATTCTTCTCTGTTACTTGCCAGAATGAGCCTATAGCCGCCGGCAGAAGATCCGCCGGTGTGAATGAATAAAATACACATAGCTTTACACACAATTAAATTAATCCAAATAAATAATAACTAACATCGCATGGTGTTATTGACACTTTTTTTACAAGGCTCAGTTGTTTTTAATGAGATAATTTTATCTATTATCAAAACACGTTTACAAAAAAATTTTATATTATTGTTGTACAAACATAACCTGTTTTTATTCTGGTTATCTAATCAGCTGTTGACAAAATGACTGTCACTTTGACAGTTATAATAAGATTGCCAGGAATTATTAGATTTTTCTCCAATAGCTGGTCACAATTTCGTAATAACGGAAAATTAAAATTTCTAAATTATTTGTACCAAGCCTGAAAACTGTGCTGGAGACAAAAACCCACTGAAAGAATGAGCCGGATTCAAAAGACGCTAGGTAGGTAGGTATAGCTCAATTGAGTTGTATTTTTTATAAATATGAAAAGGCATTATTTTGATTCTTAGTTTCCTATTTTATTTGCAAAAGAGCTTTAGGAAAATGAAAAAATCTCAATTACCTATGATTTTGATGAGAAAGTTTTCGATTTGTCGCTCGAAAATGTAAGGTAGGTATTGAAATTGAATGAGAGACGAAATCATAAGATAAAACGATAACGTGAACTATATTTTTTCACAGATATACTTAATTTTTTTAATTTTATTTATTTGAAAAAAGATAATGGCATGATCGTGTAGAATAGATGGCAGCACTGGACGACCTTCTGAATTTAGAGGTCAGAGAAGTCAGAACTTATTCCAAAATCCGAGCAGATTTTTGCAAGACCACTACCGGCTAGTCCTGCTTTTTCTCGTGTGAGATTTGAAAACTATTTTTTATAATGGCCAAATACAAGGTTGTTATGGTTCGCCATGGAGAGAGCGAATGGAATCAAAAGAATCAGTTTTGCGGCTGGTTCGACGCAGAGCTCAGCGAGAAAGGTAATTATTATGAAGTTTATTTCATCCCATTTTGGTTTTCTGTACATTTTATCTCCGTACGTGTTCTGACTCATGTAGATCTAGAAGTGTCATAAAGGAATATGCTAATAATTCATTTTAATAATATAATCCATACTTTTCCTCATTTTAACCCAGTGTGAGGGCATAGATAACAACTGATAATGTAAAAGTAAAACATTGATTCACTGGTAGATTGTCACTGTATACAGAAATATGCCCAAACCGATAAAGCAATTTGTGCTGTCATTGGTCACATTGTTAGGGAACGGCTTCATCGGGAAGCCTTAGCCCAACACGGCAACGCAAAGGTGGAGGGAGCGCAGCATGCCCGACTACATACCGCGGCAATAATGAACTCTAAATCAAAATACTGTATGACACTATTTAATTTAATTAGTCGCCTTGCGGCTAGCCAGGAGTCGCGGTTATCCGCAAGGCGGCTGACGCGGTTACGTTAGTGGCTAGCCGCAGTCAGTTTCAAAATGAATGTGACTTATCTTGGAGTTCTGTTAGGTATCTCAGGATGTTTGAGAACCCAGATAGATCAAATTATAAATAACTGTCTGAACAGTATTTTAACTAGAACACTTGCAGGAGGGGCGAATTAACTGAGAATGGTTATAAAATAAAACTCATCGGAGATTTAAATGTTTTTTTCACCTTCTTGTTTGTTAGTTCACTCATTTAATATTAATTTCGGAAATAAAATATTTGGGCCTTCATTTAGGAACCACTGCTTTACTATAATTTTTCTTGTTTATTAGTACTCATTTAATTATGCAAGGGCATTTTTTTACATCGTGTATAAATTTTCCGCATCGAAATCCATATCGGAATAAGTTTTTAACAAAAACACTACGTGTGATCACTCATGCGGTCAACCGCTGTTTATCCGCCTAGTGTGTAGCGCTCCGTGGTGCGGTAGACCGCGGGCAGGCCGCGCTGTGCATGACAACCGCTGCGGTAGCCAAACTGCCGAGATGTAGTGCGTATGGTGTAGGCACTTTTCATACAAAAAACGATTTGAATACAAAAAACGAACAAGTGCGTATGCGCTCTAATAATAAAATATTTAATTAATGATACGGTATTATAGAGCTTAACAATCATCACGGTAGCTCTGGCAGACAGACGGTCCAGTCTTCTCCTCCTGGATATCAAGTCCGGAACAAAGCGCTCACAACATGTTTTATATTCTTAACATACATCCCCCCCCGTTCATCGCGGGGGATTTTTTCAATATTATGTATGTTCAATAATTAGAATGGTACATTCTTAAATCTTGTGAATTATTCGTTGAATAAAAGAAATAGTTAATTAAAATGCAGTATGTTATTTGTCCAGGCAAGGCTGAAGCGTTAGCGGCCGGAAAAGCGTTGCTGGCGGCAGGTCTCAAGTTCGATGTGGCGCACACGTCTGTCCTGACGAGGGCTCAGCGGACCTTGGAGTCGGCGTTGTCTGAGTCCGGCCAGTCGGGAATTCCGACGGAGCGCACCTGGAGGCTCAACGAGCGTCACTACGGAGGACTGACCGGCCTCAACAAAGCCGAGACCTCCGCCAAGTATGGAGAGGAGCAGGTCAATATCATCAATAATAAAATTCAATAGTTTTAGTTTTTGTCAATTATTAATATAACTGTCATTGATGCGTGGTAACTCTATTATAGTCGAAGAGATCGAACTGCTATAATAGATGGAGTAATGTGAATTTTTTGTATTAGATTACTCAAAACATTTACGGCGATGTCTTTCACCTACCAGAGGCACCTAGCGGAAAAATAGGAAGCTTGCAATTTACATTTTTTTGATAATTTACAATTTCAACTGTGTTTAATAATAAATAATATGTATCTGAAAACAATAGAGAAATTTTTTTTTATTTAAGTCAAAGATAAACTTACAATTAGGTATTGTAAAAAATGTAATAAAATGTGAATTTGTTGAATCGAATCCCATGTTATTATTACATATATTTAATGGTCATATTCATTATTAAAATTTAGTTTATTAAGTTTTCTAAGCATCGCCTAAGAGATTTTTGACTAATTCATAGTTTTAATATTTTTTATATTTATTTTAAAAAACATAGATTTTTATAACTTATCCTTTTTATCTATATCAAATTGAGCTTCAATATTGGGACCATACCTAAATAAAATTGGATAGTTCAATTGTAATGGAACAATGTTAACCGGTTCTATGCCTTCAGTGAGTTTTCTCGCTCTATCAGGCCGTGATTGACAAGGTACATGCACAAATTTTGCCAGTTATCTCGTCTGACTTTAAACTCAAATTACTAGCCTCTGTCGATTGATTTGCATAATCTAAAAAAATAAACACACTGACATCTGTTTGAATAATTATGAAATACTAAGCCAAAAATTAACGATATTACAGCGATTATAATAAGAGCTTCGGTCTACGTTCAACGTGTGTCGTTAAAAATCTGCGGCCTGTCAGATGCTGCCATAGTAATATCGTGAGGCATAGAAAAGGTTAATAAAAACCCTGTTTACATCTCGAAACATCGGCCATGAAGCGTTAAAACTGCGGTAGAAAGTCATGCCACGTGATAATAGAATAAATTACTACGTGAAATGCTGTTTGATCAGGTGGTAATCGTGCGCTGAATATTTATAAGCGGAATTAGGACAGGAAATTTTGTCCGTTAAATCGAGGTTTGACTGTGTGGTAACACCGAAAAAAGATTAGTCTGTTTTTATTGGTTTCGAATTAATAATCTTTTCTGGATTGACCATTTATCACAGTTGTATGAATTTTAATACGCTATGTAATGTAACCTCCTCTCCTCCGGTTACCTTCCACTTGGCAGGTGGCCACCGAGCATGATTTCAATTCGAGGGGTTGGTATATTTAAATAACAACAAATTCCACGCAGTTGGCAACCCGCCAAATGTTTTTATTTGCAAAGAGATTGGATCATTAAAACATTAGAACAGAAATACATACTATTTTTTACACATTTCGATATATTAATTTAAATCAGGGGTAGTAAACCTTTTTGTACCTACCGCCCACTTTTGTATCTCTGTTAGTAGTAAAATTTTCTAACCGTCCACCGCAGTGTTGCCATCTTTTTCTATGCTGATTATAGTACAAAGGCGTTTTTATGTACAATAGTACAGGAACATTTTTCGTCTTGAATCCTTTAAAATTATATTATTTTGGTATATTTGGCGTAAAATTATAGTATTTAACATTTTTCGCAGAACTAAAATTATAGTATTGTACTATAATAATTATAGTACGGTTGGCATCACTGGTCCACCGGTTCCACAGTAATGGTGATTTATGAAGTAGGGAAGTAACTTTACTTATAAAATTTATAAAGCAGAGTTACAGCAAGTTAAAGCATATAATAATAATTACTTACCAAATACTTTATGTTAGACTTTTGCTAAGTGTGCAGAATAAATCTTTATAAAACAACTTACTGTAGTTAAATCTATCTTTTTATTTATACATACTTTCCATACATAGAAGCATGAAGTCTAATGAAATTACATTTAATTAAATAAATTATTAATGAGATCACTGAGGCTGATGCATAATGAAAATGTTTTTAAAACCTCTACCGCCCACCATGAAAGCTGGAACGCCCACTAGTGGGCGGTAGGGACCAGGTTGACTACCCCTGATTTAAATATAAAGGGTTTCCCTTTGCCCCGAAAACAATGACAGGATAAATTTACATAGGTGCAAATTATATTTTACTAAATATGTACTTGTTAGTGTCTGTTGTAGTCTATTCGAGGGTCAGATGAAGAAGCGTTTAATGATATCAATGATTCCGGCTATTTTTTTATATGGACGCGTATTATAACTGTTTAAACACAATACAGTCTGATAAGAAGAATATATACAAGAATTATAAAAATATACTATTTTAGAATCAATAAAAATAGGTCCATCTGAAGTTACCTCATACAAGTGGAATAAATATTCATCAATGAAAATGTTGGAAACAGTTAGTAGTAGTTGCAGGTTAGTTCTGCACCTTGGGAGAACAAGCAACTGATGCCCTACGATTATTAAGATAATTGTCAGGAACACGCAGGACAAAACTATTAAGAATGGCAGAGTTCTCATTTACACATTATATAAATTGGAAAAAATACGAATCCAAATAAAGATCTCGTTTAGCTTTTAGACTATAGTATGTGAGTATGCCTAAGAAAAAGTCCGTAATTATTAAGCTATGGATAGTGTCCATACAGCCTCACGTAAAGGAGTCTCAAAAATTTCTTTCGAACCTTCATCACCATAAGGCTGTACTTCAACTCACGTGGGGTCCAAACAATACTAAGGAATCATAAATTTTAATACCGTTAACACCCGAAAAGACCCGGGAAGTACACAAGACGAAGACGAAGCCCAATGTTTGTAGCGCATTGTTATAAAGGGTAACCATATGATTTCAGGTTCACATCTGGCGTCGCAGCTTTGATGTGCCGCCCCCAGAGATGAAACCTGACCACCCATACTACGACGTCATTGTGAAGGATCCCCGCTACGCCGACTGCCTCAAGCCGGAAGAGTTTCCCACTTGCGAGAGTCTAAAGCTCACCATCGAGCGCACCCTGCCTTACTGGAATGACGTCATCATCCCGCAGGTGACTATGATAGTTAAATATTGTTACGATATTGTAGGTATAAAAAAACATGTGATTATCGCTTTTATTTCTTCGATATGTTTTTTAAATAATTTTTGAACATCTGATAATGTACCTACCTATTTACTGTTCACGAAAATATCATTCAAAAGATACATATTTTGTTTTAGTGAGTAAACGTTTGCTATGCGAAAAGGAAAAGGTGACTCGAAATCCATCTTAATTGTAGCACAATAAAATTACAACACAATCAGCAGTTTGGATTTGATGAACTGCTTCGAAATTATAATGGTCCTGTGATACTAATAATAAGTTACCGCTAAAATGTCATATCTACCGATTTTAGGGTAATTTTGACATGTTTTTTTTCTGCTTTTTAGATGAAAGCAGGAAAGAAAATCATCATCGCTGCTCACGGAAATAGTTTAAGAGGAATCGTAAAGCATTTAGATGGTGAGTATTTGAGGAAAACTATTTACACTTGTTTTACCAAAAGTTGTTAAGTCGATAATTTAGGTATTTAGAGTTAACAACGGATTGTGTCTTTATATTATCTAGAAAAAAAATTAAGGTCATCCGATATATAGAATGTGCATATAAAGCAGAAGATATCAGCGTTATGCCTGATTTTAGACGGCATATCTAACTTTAAATTGCAATTACTCCATAACATGATTTCGAGACTTACCAACTTTTGGCAGAATACAGTCCATCACTAAATTGGCCCAGTTGCATGGAGTTTTAAAATCGAAATGTCGATTGATTCGTCTTATTTTTTATTACAGCGATTGCGCCTTCTGATTAGTAGTTTCTGTCTAATGTTATCAAATCTCTGTTAGTTAGGGTTGCGCAACGGTTGTTCCCGTTTGTACCCAACCAACTTTTGGTAGTAACCGTCCGAAGCCGGAAGTCTATTGAGTTCAGTGATGATCAGAACCTTTTTCTACAAATGTGTAAAATTATATGCAAAGATCTTGAAAAAAATTGGGTTTATAAAAGAAATTCGCATATCTTTCAGTCAAACCATTATTAAGACAATGTTTACTATTGATTTGAAATAATTCATACATAGTTATTCATAGTCATAAATCTTCATCCTAAGTGGTTGGCTAATTTTTTCATTGTACTCAATGTATCAGGTAATGAGTTTGATTCTTTTAAAAGTACAGACATATTGCTAAGGGCAAATCAATAAAAATATTATTCAAATTGTTGAACGTTAATATAAAACATGCCAGTGCTGCCAAATGTGGTAAATTTAAAACAATCAATAGATTTTAGATAAATAATCGTAACGTCAACGTAAAACATTCGCATGATGAAATTTCATTTTACTTGTGTTACTCTACCGGTGATTTAGCTGTACTGCCTGTAAAAAGTTTCCTTTGCCTTATAATGTTTGAGACTTTCACGGTTGTTTTTTACCGTAATAGATTTTTGGGTTTCCACTGTGTGTGCTTCTTCCTTCTTTTAGAGATCATCTCTTGATAATCGCCTCTACAACGAGCCCGAAACGTCGAGGGAAGAAGGAAGTAGTACACACGGTGGAAACCCAAAAATCTATTACAATAATTCATTTGGCCTGATTTCAACCAATCTTTTGTCTATTCCTCCAGACATGTCTGACGCAGCTATCATGGAGCTGAATCTCCCTACTGGAATCCCCTTCGTATACGAGCTGGATGAGAACATGAAGCCCGTAGTCTCCATGCAGTTCCTCGGTGACGAGGAGACTGTCAAGAAGGCCATGGAAGCCGTGGCGGCCCAAGGAAAGGCCAAGTGAGACTGCAGGATATCCAAACTCCACGATTGTTACGCGGAGGTCTCCGTAAATCGATGCGAAACTAAACACATACGTGCTATTATAGTTACATGACAATATTAATATAAAATTACGAACATTTCGTCACTAGAAATTTAAATTGCCTAATGTCATAATTTCATATCAGTTTGGGGCATTGATATACTACTAGATGAGGAGTTGCCATACAAGTGTCATTTTAAAAATGTACCACAAAAGAAAAAAGAAGATATTACGAATATCGTCTTATAATATTTCCTTGTAGGTATAATGCGTTAAGACCGTTAACATGGATTCCCGAATTTCACCCGTATTGCCCTGGCTGTAAAACTAAATTTGCGTTCTTGGAATAGTGACCCTAACGGTGCTGCAACCCAAAGCTTGCAAGCTACCAAAAATTCATGTCTGAGCGGACAGAGCAAGTCGTCATGCGCTGACTATTAGTTAGAGTAAGATGTAAGCTAGATCGGGCTTACTCATAATTATTGCCAGGTCGTTTTCGAGACAAATATTAAGTGAGCTTATATCGAGTTAAGTCCGCTGATATTAAAACAGTAAGTTTTAACACTGGCCGAGTCGCTGAAAATCGGGCGTCATTTTAAGAAGCATAGATTCATCCAGTAGTATATCAATGGTTTGGGGAGACCTTCATCTATCTTTCGTGTACGTACTGTGTAATTGAATTTACGTGTCTGGGCACTGTCGATAAAAGTGTTACAGTATATCGGTAATTACGAATGTCCGTAAGATTCGATATTCTGTTGTTTAAATTAAATATCGTACTGTGTATAATTTTGATATTCAAATGTACGCAGTAATATTAGACATTACGATTTGTTATGTGTTTTTTAAATTGTTTAATTTCAAAATTGTCTGAAAAACCCAGTAAATAAAAAAAATGTATTTATTATAATACGGTGTTTTATTATAATTGCAATATTTTAATCCAGCATTACAGCGCCTGTACACGTGCATGGATTTACTGGCAGCAAAAGTGCATATTTTAAACTATCGTGACAATATGTAACTGTTCACACGTTTGTCAATGTCGTATCGCCCAAAATATACCAAAACTATTATGGTTTGGTTTTCGCGGGGTTTAGTTGAATTTTAAGAACTAACCAACACCATCTGTAAATTGTATTCTTATTTAGATGAAGACAAATACGTATGACAGACAAAGCTAAATGTGCACTATTTATGGCGGATCTTAACAGCCTACCTCCACCCTTCGCCACTGGTGTCTAGTTATTTGCAACTTTTATAATATATCAATATGGGGTAACGTGTTGAAAAATAATCCAATTATATTTTCTGTAAATTTTATTCGAAAATTAAACAAAATATACCTTAGAACAATTTTAGAAAGTACTTGACCGTACGGCTAACGGTTGAGATTGGAATGCAATGTAATCAACTTGACATTATTAAATCAGCCTTTCGCAGCTATTAACCATCAGCAATCCGGTAAACAATCCTTAAGTTCGACGAGCATATCTTCAGATTCCAGTCTGCTAGGTCTGGCGTCGCCGGAGCCATCTTTCTCTTCATCCTTCATATTGCAATCATTGGTGAATCTTTTACCGGTGTAAACACTTCCCTTACTACTAAAACCTTTAGTCTTCGAGTGACCGAATGAGAAATTCTTCAAAACCGGTTGTTTCACCTCCCTTTTAGGAGAACCGTCGATAACTTGATTCAACGGAGCATCAATTAACATTTCTTCACTGGTATTTGTTTGTTTTTGATGCTGATTTTTGTGGTGTTTGAGTTTCGCATTCTTCTTCTTTTTTTTGATGTTGTCATAGCGGAAATCGACGGGGAATTTGTGATGAGCGATGCAGTGCGCCCGTCTCTCTTCAGGATTGTTGAACTTCGTCTTGCATTCTTCCACGTAACACGCAAACTGGAAAATCAAATGATATACTGTCACGTTATTCAGTAATTATTGTGTTAACACCACCTGACTGGTTTTCTTATTCGATGATTATATGAGGGGCATTCAAAAGATAATTGAAACCTTAAATTGTGATAAATATAAGCAAAAAAAAAATGGGAATATTGGAATTATTATTTTTTATTCAATATTGAATAAACACAATAATTAAGAATGTAAAGTTGTGATTATATTGAGATGCATATAGCGTATTATCACGCTGTCACGGTGACAAATTTAGTCTTTAGTATTTTAAATGGTTTCGTCATTTTGCAGAATATTTTGAGTAAATTCAATGATGGAGTAACCTAGTAACGAGTCTGTAAATTCAATAATTTTTTGAACAGAACCCAACCCGCAGACCATAGATAATAGATAACATTTTTATAGAAAATACATAGTGCCAATCGCTAAAAACAAAAAACACGTGATTTTGACATGATTCGAAAATGTGTAGGCATGTAGAAAATGATAAAAAACGGTCATTGAGTCATGCAGGTGTCGATGCAGTGCAGTACAACGTGAGGTGACCTCATTGTTGGTCTTGTGATTTCGGCAGATTTTGCTAACTGACAATGTTCGTTTAAAGGTTCAAAATGTGCTACGGGATAGGAGCATCAGTCTGATAACATTTTAAAGACCAATAAAAACGACATTATACACCTTTTTCCCATAACGGCAGCTTACTGTGACGTCATGTGATAGTATGCGACATGCACTTCAATATAATTCGCGCTTTAGATTCTTTATTAAAGAAAATATATCATAAAATGCTCTGATACAATCGTTCTAGATATCGCACAAGTTCCAAATATCGTATGAAAATAAAAAAGTTGCTGAACTTTTTTGATCCATGCATGCGATCTTGCAACTGCGCAATATGTGTTTGCACGTGCATTGTCTTGTTATGGCCACGATTATAGGTACTGTCAGCAGTAATGACGTCACAAAAAACTAAAAAATACATGGGTGCTGTGAGTGTTTCATCTTGCCTCTCCACTGAAAAAAACATCCATCTAGAATCCAAGTCAATTTCCCACTTCTGCTGAACACTATATATCAGGGTTGGCGAACCTTTTTACGTACGCGTGCCAAAATTTCCCAAATAATATTTTTCGACTGTCTGACGTGCCAAGCAGTTTTTTATGGCGAAAAAAAAATGAAAACAAGAATTCTATTAAATAAGGGCTTCAAATTATTGGGTAAGTATATATATGCATTAACAGCAAGTATTTTAATAAAAAATCGAGCAAGTATTTTATTAAAAAGGTGGGAACTATTTAATATGAACAGCAAGTAAAAAATGATTATTGGTAAGTATTATAATATAACAATGGAAGTATTTAAATTATGATAGGGAATTATTTAAATAATTTTCGGGAATTATTTAAATAATTAATGGTAAGTGTAAATATCAATTTGTCAGTATAAAATCTATTTTGGACAGATTTTTTCTTTTACAGAAATAACTTATTTAGTAGCTTCCTTATTATGTTAAATTTAGTAGGATAGTATTGTTCTTTCTATCTGGCTCTCCAGAACAGACTGTACTATTAGAATGATATTTCTCTATTATTTCATCCCTTACGCCCATTTAGTGTAGCAGCATTTGTGTATCTATAAAATAGCTTAATGATGCAATGCGAGTCTCCTGAGCAAGCTTCTAGTGCCTTTAAGATACTATTTCATTTTAACTATCAGCTGTAACTTAACTTAACAGCACCTTCCAAACCATCAGTTGTAGGTAGCTGTTAGGCATACACTCTTGATCTAAGCGCACTTCAAAGATATATGTAACCTTACCTTATGAGATTCAAACCCTTAATCTCTACTTCATTGCGGAGTTAAATAAATTGTAGTGTCTATTATATACATTTTCAACTTTGCAATAATAACAAGACATACTTCAGACTTGTATAGTGCTTATTACATATTATTTTCAGTATCAGAATTCAATAATAAGACAGACTTCAGTTGTTTACAATAAATGTATTGCTTGTGTTCAAAAATTCACAATAATAATCAATGGTAACAAACATATGACAGAATAAAACGTTTTCTTCAATGATATATCAATTACATACAACCTATTACTAAAGACGACCGATGTCGATCAATGTGAATGATTGAAAATGATAATCTAGAATACACACCCAGTCAAACGATAACATAAAAATCTTTTCCTTCAATTACGTACAACCTATTACTAAAAACGTTTATGAAATTCATAAAAGAAAACATAAAATTTGTGTTGTTTTTACTGTTATATTATTTTATGCAAGTCTACATATAAATATCATAACATTTTAGGATTATCGGAAAACATTCCGATAATCCCAACTTTTGACTTTTGACAGCTCGATTTTTTTATTCGTTCATTGATCAGTATCAGAGCATAGACAAATCGGACGACTTATTAATTGTCCTCGGACTTAAGGCTCGCCAATGGCAATACGTTTCACGGTCTTGTTTACATTACATACTGTAATAAAGTAATAAATTAACAATATTAAATTATTATCTGATTCGGCATTTACACTAATAGTAAAAATAATAATATACATACTAGCTGAGCCAGCTGGCTCTCGCCAGTCTGTCTCGCTAGGTCTTGCAGACAGCTTTTCATCATAGTGACTTGGTATTGGATTTTAATATAATAATTGTAAAGTGTGTATAGACGGCGCCATAGTTTTCCCTTCGG
This sequence comes from Rhyacophila brunnea, assembly GCF_057557595.1. NCBI lineage: Eukaryota > Metazoa > Arthropoda > Insecta > Trichoptera > Rhyacophilidae > Rhyacophila > Rhyacophila brunnea. The sequence continues at coordinate 30,814,863 of NW_028232893.1, read as the reverse complement.
GATGGATTTTCATTCACGTCAGACAATTGAAAATTTATCTGATTTGTCAGTTTTACGATATGCATGTCGTCACTGCAAATACAAATTTGGAGTCATGTGCGTAGTCTATTCTGGAGTCTGGCCTTCTCAATATCATCTGACACCATTTCAGGCTGCTAAGCCTAGCAAAACAGCTGGCAATCGCCGATTGCTACCACTGTCATTTTAATTTTAATACAATATATGTGTAGGTATGTGCATTTAAATATGATAAATAGTTATACATCTCAATCGTGATTATCATAAATAGCGATCCAATATAATGCGAATATTAATCTCTTTCGGGTCCCATTTACATAATAGAAAAAGGTTAGCAGCATAAAAAATAAATTTAAACATTATTTTGTTTCATTGTCTATAAAAAATAAATGCTTGGAGCCACAGAATAATATTTTAAAAATCATATTTTGTTTTAAAAATTAACCTTAAACAATATAGTTTCCCGGTGCGGGACATTCATATCGAGACAAATGTTGATAAATAATGAAGTAATACATATTATATCTGATAAGAATAGGAATTTATAAGACCTAAAGATGTGGAATCAGCTTAAAAAGGCCTTCATCCAGCAGTGGATTGATACAGGTTGATGACGATAATGACGATATAAATGAGTAGGTATATAAAATCACAAATTTAAAAAAATATTGCAGTTTATATGACCAAGAAGAGTAGAATTTGGTTGGGATAACCTTCATCCAGCAGTGGATTAATCTTGGTTGATGATGATAATGACGATATTATGAATGGGAAAATATAATATCAGCAATTTTGATAAATATAGTAATTCATATAACCGACAGAAATTCAAACAACTTAGAGAGGCCTTCATCCACCGGTGGATTGATTCAGGTTCATAATGATAATGGAAATATAAATAGATATAATATATTATCACCGATTTTGATAAATACAGCAATTCAAATGACAGAAAGGAGTAGAATCAGGCATGGGAGGCCTTTATCCAGCAATAGATGGGTTCAGGTCAATGATGATAAGGACGATAGAAATAGGTATAATATAGTAGTAGAATCAGGTTGCGGAACTCTTCATCCAGCAGTGAATTGATCCTGGTTGATGATGATGACAATATGAATATGTAGATAAATGTAATATCACCGATTTTGATAAATACAGAAATTCATATCACAGAAAGGAGTAGAATCAGGCTAAGGAGGTCTTTAAGTAGTGGATTGGTTTAGGTCGATGATGATGATGATATGAATATGTAAATAAATATAATATCACCGATTTTGATAAATACAGAAATTCATATGACAGAAAAGAGTAGAATCAGGCTAGCGAGGTCTTTATTAAGCAGTGGATTGTTTCAGGTCGATGATGATGATGATGATAATGATGATAATGACGATATGAATATGTAAATAAATATAATATCACCGATTTTGATAAATACAGCAATTCATATGACAGAAAGGAGTAGAATCAAGCTAGGGAGGTCTTTATTAAGCAGTGGATTGGTTTAGGTCGATGATGATGATGATGACGATATGAATATGTAGATAAATATAATATCACCAATTTTGATAAATACAGCAATTCATATGACAGAAAGGAGTAGAATCTGGCTAGGGAGGTCTTTATTAAGCAGTGGATTGGTTCAGGTCAATGATGATAATAATGATAATGACCATATGAATATGTAGATAAATATAATATCACCGATTTTGATAAATACAGCAATGCATATGACAGAAAGGAGTAGAATCAGGCTAAGGAGGTCTTTAAGTAGTGGATTGGTTCAGGTCAATGATGATGATGATGACGATATGAATATGTAAATAAATATAATATCACCGATTTTGATAAATACAGAAATCCATATGACAGAAAGGAGTAGAATCTGGCTAGGGAGGTCTTTATTAAGCAGTGGATTGGTTCAGGTCGATGATGATGATGATGATGACGATATGAATATGTAGATAAATATAATATCACCGATTTTGATAAATACAGAAATTCATATGACAGAAAGGAGGAGAATTAGGCTAAGGGGGTCTTTATTAAGCAGTGGATTGGTTCAGGTATATGATAATGATGATGATGACGATATGAATGTGTAGATACATATAATATCACAGATTTTGATAAATACATACATTCATATGACAAAAGGAGTAGAATCAAGCTAAGGAGGTCTTTATTAAGCAGTGGATGGATCCTGGTTGATGATGATGATGAAGATATGAATATTTAAATAAATATAATATCACCGATTTTGATAAATACAGAAATTCATATGACAGAAAGGAGTAGAATCTGGCTAGGGAGGTCTTTATTAAGCAGTGGATTGGTGCAGGTCGATGATGATGATGATGATGACGATATGAATATGTAGATAAATATAATATCACCGATTTTGATAAATACAGAAATTCATATGACAGAAAGGAGGAGAATTAGGCTAAGGGGGTCTTTATTAAGCAGTGGATTGGTTCAGGTATATGATAATGATGATGATGATGATGACGATATGAATGTGTAGATACATATAATATCACAGATTTTGATAAATACATACATTCATATGACAAAAGGAGTAGAATCAGGCTAGGGAGGTCTTTATTAAGCAGTGGATGGATCCTGGTTGATGATGATGATGAAGATATGAATATTTAAATAAATATAATATCACCGATTTTGATAAATACAGAAATTCATATGACAGAAAGGAGTAGAATCTGGCTAGGGAGGTCTTTATTAAGCAGTGGATTGGTTCAGGTCGATGATGATGATGATGATATGAATATGTAGATAAATATAATATCACCGATTTTGATAAATACAGAAATTCATATGACAGAAAGGAGGAGAATTAGGCTAAGGGGGTCTTTATTAGGCAGTGGATTGGTTCAGGTATATGATAATGATGATGATGATGATGACGATATGAATGTGTAGATACATATAATATCATAGATTTTGATAAATACATACATTCATATGACAAAAGGAGTAGAATCAGGCTAGGGAGGTCTTTATTAAGCAGTGGATGGATCCTTGTTGATGATGATGATGACGATATGAATATGTTTTTAAATATAATATCACCGATTTTGATAAATACAGCAATTCATATGACAGAAAGGAGTAGAATCTGGCTAGGGAGGTCTTTATTAAGCAGTGGATTGGTTCAGGTCGATGATGATGATGATGATGACGATATGAATATGTAGATAAATATAATATCACCGATTTTGATAAATACAGAAATTCATATGGCAGAAAGGAGGAGAATTAGGCTAAGGGGGTCTTTATTAAGCAGTGGATTGGTTCAGGTATATGATAATGTTGATGATGATGATGACGATATGAATGTGTAGATACATATAATATCACAGATTTTGATAAATACATACATTCATATGACAAAAGGAGTAGAATCAAGCTAGGGAGGTCTTTATTAAGCAGTGGATGGATCCTGGTTGATGATGATGATGAAGATATGAATATTTAAATAAATATAATATCACCGATTTTGATAAATACAGAAATTCATATGACAGAAAGGAGTAGAATCTGGCTAGGGAGGTCTTTATTAAGCAGTGGATTGGTTCAGGTCGATGATGATGATGATGATGACGATATGAATATGTAGATAAATATAATATCACCGATTTTGATAAATACAGAAATTCATATGACAGAAAGGAGGAGAATTAGGCTAAGGGGGTCTTTATTAAGCAGTGGATTGGTTCAGGTATATGATAATGATGATGATGATGATGACGATATGAATGTGTAGATACATATAATATCACAGATTTTGATAAATACATACATTCATATGACAAAAGGAGTAGAATAAGGCTAGGGAGGTCTTTATTAAGCAGTGGATGGATCCTGGTTGATGATGATGATGACGATATGAATATGTTTTTAAATATAATATCACCGATTTTGATAAATACAGCAATTCATATGACAGAAAGGAGTAGAACCGGGCTAGGGAGGCCATTATCCAGCAGTGGATTGGTTCAGGTCGATGATATAAGAATGATAGAAATAGGTATAATATCGCAAATTCGTTAAACCGATAGTAGTAGAATCAGGTTGCGGAACCCTTCATCCAGTAGTGGATTGATCCTAGTTGTTGATGATGATGATGATTATGATGACGATATGAATATGTAGATAAATAACATTAGAAATTCAATACTGTCAAGAATACAATCAACGTAGAGAGGCCTTCATCCAGCAGTGGATTTATTGAGACTCGTAATAATAATGGCATTATATATAGATAGGTAGATAATAATATTATATCACTGATTTTGATAAATATAACAATTCATGTGTAAGTAAGGAGTAGAATAAGGCTGAGGAGGCCTTCATCCAGCAGTGTATAGGTCAAGATTGATGATGATAGGGACGAAAAAAATAGGTAGATAATATACAATATCACACATTTTGATAACTATAACAATTCGTATTAATTTCTTTCATTGTTTGCAATGGCAACTTTTTTAGTATGGAAATTAGTAGCCTAGGTAATTATTCAATAACAAAAATAGTGGGTGAACAGCCACAAAGTATTTTAAAAAAATCAAATTTGGAATATCACATTATCTATGAAATGGCCGTCAGTGGCGTACCCCGCTGTCAAAAGATATTATACGCATTAAATTGTACCAAAATTATGGTTTTTTCACCGGAAAAAAGTGCGCCAATGCCTACATTACGATATTTGAATAAAAATAATCGAATTCGTTTGTCAAATAAAGGATTAGAAGGTCTTAAGCGACAAAGACGTCATTCTGACAGGCGTGGACAGTAAATATGGCGATCGTATACGGTGTGTAAGAAAATATCGGATATAAACGTCACGTACCTGTAAAATCATTGAAAATTTGTGAATTGTGGTCAATTCAAACGGTAGATGAATCGGTAGCGCACATTTTGAAGTGAAGATGTAAAAATAACAATAAAATGTCGCTTAAATGAGCCGTTGGTGTATTTTCCAAAATCTCTTAGGATAATAATAATGAAAGATTATATAAATAATTAAGATAATTACTTAAATTAGTAATTTTAAAAGACGTTGAAAAAAACCTTTTTTGTAGTGATGAGTAAAAAAACATGTAAAATATAAAAAATCCACGAACCCTAACTAATTCATTTAGCATACTATTTTAATTGAGATAAATTTAATATCATACTATTAATTATTGTTGTACCCAAACTGAGATTCATTTTTTTTTTATAAAATTAGACAATAATAGGTAATAAAAATGTACTTAGTTTAAAAAAATGATTTCTGTAATATTTGTAGTACGAGGGTGGGTCAATAATTCCTTAGAAAAAAGCATTAAAACAGTTTTTATTTTTGTATTTTTTTTTTATTTCTCAACATAATCTCCTTGGAGCTCAATACACTTCGTTAGACGTTTCTCAATTTTTTTTAAACCGTCAGAAAAATAAGTTTTCGGAAGGTCCTCAAAATAAGCATTTGTCCGATCGATGACTTCTTCATTTGAAAAAAAACGTTGTCCACTTAGCCATTTTTTTAAGTTTGGGAAAAGCAAAAAGTCACTGGGGGCTAAATCTGGCGAATACGGTGGGTGGTCGACCAATTCGATCTTCAATTCTTCAATTTTAGCCATTGCTCGTAAACATGTGTGAACACGGGCATTGTCCTGATGAAAGAGGATTTTTTTCCTGTTTAAATAAGGCCGTTTTTCTTCAATTTTGTTTTTTAGCTGGTCCAATAAAGATGCATAATAATCCCCTGTTATTGTTTTTCCTTTTTCCAAATAGTCAACGAAAATAATTCCACGTGCATCCCAAAATACAGTAGCCATAACCTTACCAGCTGATTTTACGGTTTTCGCCTTCTTTGGACATGGTTCGCCTTTCGCAATCCACTGCTTTGACTGTTCTTTCGTCTCGGGAGTATAGTGGTGTATCCATGTTTCATCTACAGTCACAAAGCGACGAAAAAATTCATCCGGATTGCGTTGCATGAGCGACAACAGGGCTTTAGAGGCCACCACCCTATTGCGTTTATTGTCGACTGTGAGCAAATGCGGCACCCATCTTGCAGACATTTTTTTCACGCCCAATTTGTCATGTAAAATAGAAATGACGCTACCTTTTGAGATCCCTGTAACCTCAATTATCTCACTCAACTTTAATATTCGGTCACTTAACACCATATCGTGGATTTTATTGATCATTTCTGGTGTAGTCACCTCTACAGGACGTCCTGAGCGTGGTTCATCCTTTGTTGATGTACGACCACGTTTAAATTCATTTAACCAGTTATAAATAGTTGCAAGTGAAGGAGCAGATATGCCGTGAACTAAATCCAACTAATTTTTTATTTCCTTTGCTGTTAACCCTTTTATATTAAAATGTTTAATAACAGCTCTAAACTCAATTTTCTCCATTTTCCATTTTTCCATTTTCCACAAGCAAATTTTTTTTTAAATGTACGAGAAACACACAACAACCCGACCAATCTGATTGAAACTTCGTAGCATACTGAATCGGTAGTGCCGCTGCATGAAAACAAACCGCTTACAGTACTAGTCGCGCCACCTGTCGGCTTTTCTAAGGACTTATTGACCCACCCTCGTACCTACTTAGAGAACCTATATTTTTGATCAATTATTAATTTAATCTTTGAGGTTATTCGCATTTATTTTGTGAAATGTCCATCTAGCTCTTTTTTCTGCACCTCTGCGACTTCTTATTTGATCTTCTTTTAATAATAATATAATCATAAATAGTTTGTTCTTACCGATATTCACGAATGCATAGACTAATATACTTTATATGCGATAATGGTAACCCTAAAATGCCGTGCGCCCCATTGAATGTTTTTTACTTTTCATACGATCAAAATAATAATGGATATTGATTTTATCTATTGGCCCATGCCATTTAAATAATGATTATTTATTTTTACTACTGATTTTTGAATATTATTTCTTGCTGTACCAATATTTTACATTCAACATTAAAACTGGCGGGCTTATACCGATACTTTGAAATAAATACTTACCATTCATTTAAAATTCTGACAGTTCAAACTTGTATATTGTAGTTCAAAATTGTATATTAATACTTGCTTCAAAAATGCACGCCTTAAATAAGTTTAAAAATTACAATTGAGTTCTTGAGATTCTATCTTACACCGTGTTTCTAGTCGAAGGCATATCTTTCATATTATATTCTCAATCACTGAACGGTTTTCATTTTTCGCGATTATGTTTGAGGCAAAATAACAAGCAGTTATTATGTTTGATGATTGAATATTTAAATTTTTAATTGCGTGATCCTAAGGACCGAGCTATGCAATTATACATTTACATTAAACGTAATAATTGTTGTTGAAGAGTATTTGCTTGCGATATTTTATACAATTCGATCTCTCATTTATGCATGAATTTCGTCATTTCCGTTTGAGCGAGAGAGTTGGAAAGTTTTTTTATAAAGAAAATATTTTTTTAATTATTATAGGTAATTTGTTTTTCTTTTCAAAACGAAACATTCGTGTGCCATAGATTCGACATCACTGATGTATCGTCGGTACCCTTTACAATTCTTATACGTCTCGAACGTGGCACTGCAAGACAAGAAAGACAGAGCTTGGGATAGAGATTTTTGGTGGACGTTTATGCAGTCGGCCTTGGACATAAATGGCCTGTCACGCAAGATTAAGAACAAGAAGATCAGCCAGAATCATTCCACCAGCGAAATTATTGTCAATTGAAATAAAATATCCAATGTCGTTTTAGTATACATATTATATTGTTTGCACAGGTGATAATCTATTATTAGCATGGGTATTTAAAAAAAATGTATATTGTATTCAATGATAATTAGTCACTACAAAATCATATAGAGATGACACAGTATTGATTATAACATCATATGTTTCGTTGTTAAATGTGATAATATAATTTTTTTTAATACTGTAAAAGGCTTTGATGCCCATTGACAGTAGTCAGTGGCGAAAGGTGTAGGTAGACTGTGGAGATTCGACATAAATAGTGCACACTAAACATTGTCAGTCATACATATTTGTTTTCATTGAATGAAGAATATAAATTGCAGATGGTATAAGATACTTTTTAAAATTCAATTAAACCGCGATTTGACTCACGCATTCTCTAGGTACAAGTGACCTAATTGAGCCGTTCACATCTCGCACGGTGTTATCTCTCGCACGACAAGCGCTAGTGATCGCGAGACTTTCGACAATGCGACGTTTAAAGCCATTCCAAAATGAATTATGTCCGCCTCTCGATCGAGTCGAGATTATTTAGTCACCTAGCGTGTGCACTGCCGAGAATACATCTTGCAAGTTATCGTGACATATAAAATCTCAAAGGAACCGTGTATCACAATTGAGTTGTCGGGCTTTCTTCTTGCACTCGCGCTTTTTCATGCCCATTAAAAAATGCATTACGTCACCTAGCTTGTACACTGTCAAATGAAACGCATCATTTGGGCGCAGCACATTTTTGGTATTCGCACGTAAAGTGTAGTGAGACACGCAACATCTGGACAACGTCTAAAGCAAACCATAATAGATATTAGAGAAAAATATCCTTCAGTCTATAAAACATCTAAAATATGAAATTAAATCGTAAATAATTTCACATATTTTATAGATAGAAGAGTATTTTTTGTGTATCATGATTTGGTTATGCAGGGTTTAATGGAATTTTAAAAAACTATTTGCAAATTGTATTCTAAGATAAACAAATAAGTATGGCTGACTTTAGTGTGCACTATTTATGTTGAATCTCCATTGCCTACCTCCATCCTTCACCACTGACAGAAGTATAGTGAAACATGAGTGGAGTGGAGTTTGAGAAAATTACATAAATGTATTGTGACTTGACCAGGCTACGTAGAAAATGTGACGTCACGAAATATTTTGTTATTAACTCATTTTTGAAAATAGACGGCTCAATTAAGGTGCTGAGGATTAAACTAGTGCAAGTGTCATATGATCGAAAATGTGTAACAAGCAGTTTTCACGTTATGACATATCTACTTGAAATAGGACTCAAACATGTAACACTGTAACAACTGGATTTTATCCCGTGGCAACGTATGTAAAGCCGCAGTTAGACCACGCGAGCAAATGTTTGTTCTTCCCCATCTCCAGCAAAATTCTCTTGACATAAACGCTTTTTGTTGAGCGAGCATAAGAATTTCGCCAGAGTGGGGGAAGAACAAACATTCGCTCGGTTGGTCTAAATGCGGCTTAATATGAATATTTTGGCGTGACTTATTTTCCTTCAAACACTAAAAACATTAATAATGACATATCATTTTTTGTCTTGGATTAGTATGAACGGATCATTTGATCATTTATAGAATTTACAATCGCATATGTAATGAATAACGAATTCGCTTTACTCTAGTTGGTTACCGTTGCACTTGTATTAGTTGAATCCTCAGCACGTCAATCATTCGTCGGTTTAGTCCATTTATAAAGTGACATAACATGAATAAAAACGTGTGTATATACCGCATGGTGCTGTAAAGTGCTTCGGGACATGAGAATGGTTACATGTAAATTGTACGTAAAACATTTCACCGTGGCACAGTTCGCCGTGAGCTTTCTATCGGAAAGAGATGACTGTATACTATACGGTCTCCAATTTTATTAGATTCAATATGAACATTAAATCAATTTTCATAGCTGATTTTTGCAAAATTCATGAATTCAAGAATGAAAAACTAACCTAACCTAACAAATAATCCAGTATATCGGCTGTTTTCAAAATTTTTTTGCTGCTGGCTTCCTGTAAAGTGTAAACCGACAAAAACAGTGTTTTATTCAGATAAGAATTTTATGTCAGTACTATACGACCCAAAGAGGTTGGACAGTCTTTAATATACGGCCATATATTTCCGATACAACATTTCACGGTGAAGTGTAATACGGCGAACTGCACACGTACAAGTTTCCGGACACGGATGAGAATTGGGACTGGTAAATGGAAGATGTTGAACTTACGGAGGGTCCTCTTTCGGCTAGCACAGCGAAGAAGGAGTCATGCGACTCGGCGCAATGTAAGTCCAGCAAGTGAGCGCTCGGGAGGTGCTTCCTGCATTCACAGCAGAGGTAGCGATGCGCTGAAAGTAAAATCACAAAAGAGTTTACATTAATGACGAGGGGGCCTATCAACCATAAATTGCTTTGCAATCTGGTCTGTTCGCCATGCCTGATATTTATATCAAGTGTGATGAAGACAAACTGAAAATTAGCTTTGAAATAATTTATAATTTTGTATGTCAAAATCAAAGATCCAGAGATCAAAGCTGGGATGGAGCGCATTTGGATGTCTGAATCAAATGTTCAAGAATGACATTTCAATATTATAATTGTGTGGACCAGTGGGTCTATTCTATGCTTATCGACCGCTAAAGTGATAAAGTGAAAAATATTATCAAACTTAGGGTAGGTTTGTATCAAAATATTAGCACTTATTGTAACAATTACACGAAGCCGGTTTTTATTGTTGCAATAAGTGCTATATTTTAACAGCACCTATCTTGCTGCTGTTAAAATATCGCACTTATTGCAACAATAAAAACCGGCTTCGTGTAATTGTTACAATAAGTGCTAATATTTTGATACAAACCTACCCTAAGTTTGATACTATTTATCAATTTAGTGTTCGATAAGTATAGAATAGACCCACAGAACCAGATTTGTTCAACCCACAATTGAAGGCATGAGAATGAAAACTATACAAAGACCAAATAGTGAATTTTACAGGAGAGCCAATAAACTGATTTAAAATAATTACAAGATCAAAAGAACTTTTTATATACAATGTTTTTAAATTTTCTGTTGAATCATATAAACTTGACTTGACTAGCTTAAACGATCAAAAAAAATTGTACTTGATAGAAATACTGAATAATGAAATGTCATTCCATATTGATTTCCATAGTAACGCACGTATATATTATTTATAATAATTTAGTTTCTAGGACCCCGTAGCAACCAATAATGGTATCGAAATAACTTTTCATACAAAACAGAATTAACTAAAAATTAATTCAATTCTACTTAAAGATGGCTAAAAGTATTAAAAACATGCATTAGCATCGTGTTCTGATATATTCTAAAAGTTTCAAATGTCTAGCTAGTCGGGAAGTTAGTTAAAAAGTAAAACAAGATTTGTAATGGACAAATAAGAATACGACCTAAGAAAAACATTGTAAAATATGTGTGATCCATATCATTCAAAAAGTGAATGTAACGTGATAGTTAAAGTAGTTTTGAACATTTTATAACAAAAATAATTAAATATTTGCAGATACATATTTTTTTATCAATTAAATTGTGTTTGGTTCTTATCCTGTTTTCAATATTAATTTTATTATTTTATTTTTAAATACTAAGTAAATGAATATTAATTCCGTTTTTTGGCTTATTTATTTTCATAAATGTTTTTTATCACTTATAAGTAAAAATGTTACAAAATATGAGAATCAAAAATATTTTTTATTCATTTTGAGGATCAACATCTTCAACATTTTTGCCGGTTGTTTTTTAGTCTTCCTACGACGACGAGGAGTACTAATTTCTTCTTCCTCACTTTCTAAGATGTACTCAGAGTCACTATCTTCCATATTCTTGAACATAATATCTTCACTTTCACTGGACATAATATTAAGAAGACACTTGAATTGACAGCTTACAGAAATATAACTGACGTTCGAATTAGAATGAAAACGAGATATAAATGGTTTATATATCTTTCTCATTCTAAGTGAAGTTAGCTTTTAGCTGAATTTGATACCACTACTGCCATCTTGTGGCAAAAGTAGGAGTTCGTTATATCTCGTTCTCAAACTCATCGATATAGGTTTTTTTTTTTAATATGAAATTACCGAAAAACCGTTTTTAGACTTTTTGGTTTATATCCTGTTCTCATTCTCGGGTCTTCAATTATTCAGTTCTGAGATAATTAGTGTTTAAGTTAGAGATTCATTGAAAAAAAAACTCAATATCTTCTCTGATTCACTGTTAATGTTGAAAAATCTTCATCTGTTTCTTCCAGCATTTCACGAATGTCAGACTTGTCTTTGACGTCTGGTTCTGATCCACACAATTGTATGACCGGATTTTGAAAGTTATATACATGATAATAGGATAAATGTATAAAGTATTTTTCAATAGATTTTGACTATATTATATTGTGGACTTTTCGGTTTTTGTAAATATTCTTCAAGTTTAATAATAGTTACCTGCATTGTAATGAGAATCAAACTCCATTATTGAACCGAATCGCGTCACGCATCCGGGAATGTGGCACGATATGGAAACACTGAAAATATTCAGACGGCATTAGAATTGATTATGTGGTCAGTAAATTACGTGCTAATGGTCAGGAGGGTTAGTTTAAGATTGCACAGCCAATGTTGATTAAGAGATTGTTTAGTATGCCAGTTTCTGTATTTCTGTAGGACTTGCTGTCAGTCACCTGCAATCTATCAGCCAGTAACGTGATAAACTCCGAGAAGCTGTACAAAATGCTCTTGTGCCACTACCGGGTTTAGAAGATTAGTTCTCAAGTGGCACATAAACAATATTTCGTCACCGTTCAGGCAAAAGTCACCAACCCTGAAAATGGCAGTTTTGAGTTGAGTATGTCACCCGAAGCGTAAAATTATGTTCTTTAAGATGCAAAACTCACCACGGTACATTAGTTAGTAAAATTTTGCTTAAATCCGAATTATTTGTTTTTCACTAGATGACTTTTGATAAAATCTTAACAAGCAAAAGTCATTATAGGTGAATAGACATTATTGACTATATAAAAAAAATAAATCCTTCGTTATAAATATACTAGCAAAAGTCACTATACTATGGATGGTGAGTTTTACTGATCCTTCTTTTGGCTAACATTGTTCAGATTATTAACAAGCAAAAGTCACCAAACCATAATTGAGCTACCTTGCCTCCTTCAAAACCGTCCAGATGTTTTAATTAGCATCAAAAAGTAAAATTACCTTAAAGAAATTATTAAGACATGAGAAAATAATTTAATGTAGATAAAACTTTAAAAACATTAAAATCTGATTTTTCCTGCATTTTCAAACTTTCAAATTGCGATATCTCAAAACTATGTTTTTAGGATTGGTGACTTTTGCCTGAACGGTGACGATTTATTCTATACATAAATATTCCTTTTGAATGATTTGACATTTATCGCGTATTGAATCAATCTGAAAGCTAAGCTGTGATTGGCTAATGTTATGAACTGAGTGTATCGGTTTTCGAATAATACAAGAAGCGGCATAGTACAGGGTGAAGGGAAAATTTTTAAGGTTTAATTGAATTTTAAAAGTTAACCAACACTATCTGCAATTTGTATTTTTAGTTCAATGAAAACAGATAAGTATGTCTGAAAAAGTTTAGTGTGCACTATTTATGTCGGATCTCGACAGCCTACCTACACCCTTCGCCACTGGTGCCCGAAAGTGTGGAACGAAACAAAAAGTTTAATTTTAGTCTTGTGTTATCAGGCAGATACTCTCATTCCATGATGAAATTAATGACAGAAATTAACGGAGTCACAAATAATTTATTGTTCTTAACTTACGATGGGTGGCAGAGAGACTCGTCATCTATATCGTAAACCCCGAGTCGGAGTTGAAGTGGCGCCAGAATTTTGCTGTCGACAAAGAAGTCATCATTGAAAGGTCTCCGGCCCACTCCTAGCTGCTTCAATATTTCAGACAATGGGCAGTTCTTCACTTCCATGCTTTCTCTGTAAAGATTTTCAAAAATAGATTTTAGATAATAGATAGAATACCCATAACATGCCTAATCATTTCAAACATAATTAAATTGCATATATAAGTATCGATACACCTTCCTAGCTGGATCCTGTGTTAGTCTTTCACTAAGGGATTTGAGTGGAGGGAGACTTTGTGTATACCTACGTAAATCACTAGGTCTTGAAATTTTTACATCTCCGCGCGGAGTTTGCTATGCTATGGTCCGGTGGAGGTAGGCTGTTAAGATACGACATAAACTTTGTCAGTCATATATATTTGTTTTCATTTAAGTATGACTAGATACCGCAGATGGTGTTGGTCAGTTTTAAAAATCCAATTAAACCTTGCCAAAACCAAACCATAATAGTTTAGGTATGCTATGGGTGATCAAAAATAGTGCACACTTTTTCAGTTATACTTATTTATTTTTGTTGAATTAGTAATTCATATTATTAGGTACAAATGATGTGGTTAGTTTTTTAAATTCATTAAGTCCTGCCTAAACCAAACTATTTATAAACGATAAAAATATTCTTCTATCTATAAAATATCTAAAATGATGTATGGCTTAATGGCATAATTTTAAATATTTTATAGACAAACGAATATTTTTTGACTATTATCTATTATAATATGTTGGATTAGGAAGGGTTTATTTGAATTTTAAAAACTAACAAACAGTTGTACAAAACACATTGTAGTCTTAGTTCAATGAAAACAAATACGTTTGTTCGAAAAAGTTTAGTGTGCACTATTTATGTCGGATTTTAACAGCCTACATCCACCCTTTGCCACTGTGAGATTTATACTGAATTCTTTGTATAAAATAATATTTTAACCTTTTCCATGCCTCACGATATTACTATGGCAATATCCGATAGGCCGTAGATTTTGAGCGATACACGTTGAATGTAGAGTGAAGCTCTTATTAAAATTGCTTAATACCGATAATTTCTCGCTTAGTATTTCTTTATAATTATTCAAACAGATGTCACTGTGTTTAATTTTTTAGATTATGCAAATCAATCGACAGTGGCTAGTAATTTGAGTTTAAAGTTGGGCGAGATAAATCTCGTGAAATTTGTATGTGCAGCCTGTCGATCACGGTCTCATAGAGCGAGATAATTTGTTGAAGGTATAGAACCGGTTAAGGCGTTTTAAGACCAAAAACCAAACCAAAACCTAGACAAGTTATTTAAAAAAATATACATTTATTTTGCTTGACTGTCAGCTGAAAGTTGGTAGTTCGGGGTACTTAGTCTTATGGTTTGAGGCTAGACCAGCGGTTCTCAAACTGGGGTCCGCAAAAAACCAACGCATAATTATAGCATGTAACATTTCTTGATGACAGTTTAATTCAGGAACAGTTCCTTGATTTGATAAATGATGGGGGTGCAAAACATGTTTTTCTTGAAACGTGTTGTAGTGATTTTTGGATTGAAATGGCACAGTCCTATCCTGATGTTGCAAAGATGGTTCTAAGAGTGCATTTCATTCGCAACCACCTGTGAGTGTGAGACAGCTTTTCTTACATTACCCACTTACTATCAAGACAAAATCTCGAAATGGATTTTACGCGACAAATGACATGAGAGATGCACTGGCCAAAACAAAGCCAAACATAGAAGAATTGGTTCAGGCAAAGCAGACGCATCCATCACTTTAAAATTTATATTTAAATTTAATGACTACATAACATGTAATATTTTCTGAATACGTACATAATTGTTTTATTCACAACAGCCTATAAGCAGTGCTGCGCTGTAGGTATGTGGCACCCTTGTGCAAAGTATTTGGCACCCCGAATTTCTTTAAAATAATATAGATTTTCTTTTTTTACTAAAGGGGTCCGCGAGCCATTTAATAATTTTGAAAGGGACCGCCACGCAGGAAATTTCAAAAAGTTTGAGAATCGCTGGGCTAGACGATTTTTTGTTACCTACACACAATCTGATTCACTTTAACGGTAAAATTGCTGAAGTTGAAGAAAATAAAAATGTAATCACTAAATACTTAGAAGAAAATGTTTCAACATCATTGGGTTTAGTAGGTAACTTTTATTGATATTTATTTTAAAAAATAGAATTAGATGAATGATGATGATTGAAATCGCAATTGGTCCAATCACAGCAGAGTAAGAATTTGTAAACAAACGAATCGCGATTTGAAAATTTCAATTAGTATTGATTTCATCGAGAAAATAATCGAGTGCATAGGAAATTTTCGCACAGGTGAAAATATTGCAATAAACATCACGCGCGTAGGTAATAAGACAATGTTTGAAGTATTGTTTGCGGAAATAATAGCAAAAGAGAGAAGATAACGCGCCACGACAGTTCAAGGTCCTCGAATTACGATGACAACGGGAAATAATTACAATATTTCTCGAAAGAACGCAGCATTAGTTTGGCATTGACAACTATCGAGCATAGTTTGTTTCGGCAGCGGAATTCTCATTCCGCCGAGTTTAATTGAATAGCATTAGTTCGCGCACCGTGACGGATATAAAATGAGCGAAATTCGACAACGCAAGGTATGTAGAATGTTACTTTTACTATTTTAGGAATCTAGTTACGTAAAATTAACAGTCATGTCACGTCCATGTGGATTATTTACATTGAAAACGTGTATATTGTCTCTCCGTTGATTGAATTATTTTCTAGATACGACCGTTATTATTTTATAAAAACCGGAAAGTCAATATTAGTATGCACTTACTAAGGATCTTGGCGTTTTATCCCGGTTCCTGCGTCGATATGATTTGACATTTCGATTTTCGGGCTGAACTGTCAACAGTGTCAGTGCGTCGACCTAACCTAAACGGAGACAGTTTATTTTTACTTTTGTGCTGTGCTTTTTCTTCAAAATGAAACCTTGCAGAATTTAGAACACATAAACAGCAGGCATGACTTCCCGTTATGGGAAAATTCAATACGTACAGATATTTAGTGGTAAGTTTAACTCAACACTGCAAAATAGCACGTAAATGACAACATAAATAAAATTTGTCAATTCGATTTTTTGCCACAGAAACTTTTTGAAATAGGAACATTATTTTGTAGATTTCCTTTTTCGCAAAACATTTCAAATAAAAACTGTTCCGTTTTATCCATAAATGCAATAACTGCTAATTATTTACCCATCCGTGTTAGGTAGGTAGAATAGGTAGGTATACTTGTTATCATGGATTAAAATAATATTATAATCATGATAAAAAATGATATTTTTCATAATCAAAGTTCAATTCATTCAAAATTTGATGTTTTCACTAATAATTCTATTCTAATGGTAAGTTTTTATTTAGAATTAAATAAGTATACTTACTATAAGATACTCAATTGTGGTTGTGGTTGTAGTCTTTTGCAACATAAAAACAAGCCAAGATCTAATGCTGGCCTTCACAATGGTCCAAGTCAGTTTCAATGGTGGTTTGGTGTTTATCATTGTGAATATATCGATATATGCGTTGGCCGGCAAATGTTTGCCGTTTATCAACACAGTATCAGTGTTTCAATACGTATCAAAGGGCATTCACCTTGCTTGGACCATTGTGTACCTAACCCATAAGGTTTGTTTTTATGTTTAGAAACTAACATTTCTGCCAATTTTTTAAATTTTTTTTTGAAACCTTTGTAGCAACAATTTCACCGGTAAAGTGAATCTGACTGATGGGTAATGAAAAACGAAGAGTCACCCACGTTAGGCCTTGAACCACTAATGTTTCAGTTGACAGCCAAGCGTGTTACTAAATGCACCATTGAAGTTGTGACAATTTTTTTGACCTTAGTACACCTGATTACGTGATATGGTGGACGAGGTGGATTGTTTGATTTTGAGTCAACTGACCAACTGCATAAAACAGGCTGATTCTATTGTCGAACGAGAACTTCTTGTCCACGTGTCAAAACTGTGAACTAACTAATCTCCTCCAGTGCAGCTAATCACACTTCCATTTTAAAATGAGGAACTCCCCCAAATTTATCATTTCATTTTACGTTCCCGTGGTGTACAGGTTTATCAATTTACGTAATTTGAAGCTTTTTATAATAAAAATATGTCTAAAACCATCAGCAGTGATGTTAGAATTATTATTAGTAAACTTTTTCTGTGTTGCGGAGAAGAAAAGGAGTCGCAACTAAAAAGAGAGCCGATACATTATTTAAACATGCGTTGCCGCTATGATAGGACTGAGAAGTCTTCTATATGCGACTACACCGACTGTTATCGCCAATTTCTTATTGTCGGACCATAAATTTAGATTCGAAGCATCAATGACAGACCATAATTGATAGATATCATCAACTTTTGCTGTTTGTCTTTTATGTATTATATATTCATTTGTGTCGCGTGTCTTTCCTATAAACGCAATTTTGTTTTCATACTAGAAAAGACAATACGATATACTTACTGTACTTACTTGTATTCACCTGAGTTTCTTAATCAATTTTCGAAATCATTTACTATGTTAATTAATTATTAATTGAACTGGGCTTACGTGGTTATTTCTACTTTAATTAAGTCATTTATTTATGTTGACAGCTGTTACGGACCATAAACCAATCTTCGGAATGGTCGATTATAAATAAATCATTTATCTTTTCCAACATTTAACCGTTTCTGTGTATTTTGTTGTGTTTTAAAAGAGTATTTGTTTTGTATTTTGACAGCTCCGGGACGTAGATGGCGTTGCTAACAATGTCAGCCGTTCCAGCAGGAAGGCCCGCCCTGCTGGAAGGCTTCAGCAGATGTTCATCCTGACCACACTTGTCTCCGTCACCATTATTTTGGGTGAGGAACTAACTATAACCTTACTATCAGATATGTCTGATCCTAAGATCATATCGACACCTACGTAGAAAGGTTGTAACTACGTTTTTAATATTTTGACTTGATTGCCTTTATTAAATAATTTTAAAGATAATAAAACGATTATATCGAAAAATAATCAAAAATTCTAGGAGTTAAATTAACGTTGTGGTGTCATTAAAATTTATTGAAATCGTACTACTGAAAAGTTACCATTTTGCAGTTCTGACCTTGTACATAGGAGCTGTCGATATGGGTCTCTACAAAGTTGAGGTTTGTATTAACAGATTTTTGTTTCTACGAGAAATGAATGTTAGTGACTTGTTCAACCTATTAGCTTCTTACTCTGACTCCAAACTCACATTGAAAATCAATACGTAGATTTTCCAGACCCTGGATTCGAACCTGCGACCCACGACATTATAGACCGACGCATTAGCCACTCGGCGATTCCTTGTAAAATAGATATCAACAGAACGTCCACTTTTACAGTGCCTGTACACATGCATGGATTTACTTGCAACAATCTGTGTTTTTTAAACTATCATGATAATAACTGTTTCCACATAAAAGTGCTGATTTTCTTGCCAATCTCATTCTTCAACCGTAAGCAAGACACGATGTTGTCATTGTATGGTGCTATTTGATCAGTTGTAAAAACTGGTAAATGTCAAGAATGTTTTGCGCGGTGTAGTTCATTTTTTTTTCTATCAGGCCACTATCGTTCTACTGCGCAGGCGCAGATATTGCATAATTCCCAACTGTCGTGTGAAAATTCAGAAGTTTCTGAACTTTTTTGATCCATGCATGCAATCTTGCAACCTACACGATAATACTTGTTTACATGTGCATTTTCTTTTTATGGCCGCTACAATACGTACTGTCAGCAGTAAATCCATGCATGTGTAAACGGGGTATTAATTCGTTTGGACATGTTTTCATGGCCAGCGTAGAGTAAGAGTTAATAAGTCTTCGTCGTCGTTATCAGCTGGGGACAATCCACTGCTGGATGAATGCCTCCTAGCTCTACACTCATCTCGGTCTTTAGTTCTCCGTTGTCATGTACATCTGCCAAATTTAACGAGAACGCTGATCCAGTCGGTTTTAGGACATCCATGTGATCGTTTAGTGCATCGTCTACTCTTGTCTGCCGCCTTATCCATTTGTTTCTTTCGTGGTCTCGGTGTGACATAAATAAATTGTCGTGATTAGCTGTTACAATATATAGATTATATTTTAATGATTAAAATAGCAGAATTATTGCACTGGCATAGGAAGGTCAGACATGTTTCCGATCACCAGTGCTTTGTAGTGAGTTATGCTACGTTTTTAATAATAATAATTTATACATGAACATACAATATTATGCAAAATGATAATAGGGTAATTTACAAACTTTATGTATGTCAATTACTATAATATTATATATTTTTCATATTAACTTAATATTGTTTTTTTTTTATTCAACAACGATTTACAAGATTTAAGAATGCAACATTCTTTTATTTAACATACATAATTTGAAAACACTTATTTACTAATAATCTCCTATATATTATTATCCTAAGAGATTTTGGAAAATACGTCAACTTTTTTATTTAAATACCACTTTGTTGATTATTAAAGGAATTCACTTCAATTTTTAGAGTCCCGAATCTACTTCCATTTGAATCGGACACAATCTGATAAAACTCGACACAATCACAGATAAAATCATTTTTAAATCGCGTTTTATATCCGTCACCATACATTTTCGCATCTTGCCTTTCGTCTACCGCAAATCGATTATAATGTCGCTTAATTCTTTCTATATAATCAATATTGCAAAATATCTAAATTAATATTCCATAAAACTATTCAAATCTATAAGCGGCGCATTGGCGTACGAACAAGAAATAAATACATATTTCCTCACTAATTACTACGAAAATATAATCTAAAACCATGTCACTGCTATTTATCTGTCAAACTGAAATAATAGATGATTGATTTTCAATTGTTTTCTTTTGTAATATAAACAAGTTCATTTGACGTATCAGAATTCAAATTTAGAATTTGCAGAAATAATCGAAAAAATGTGACATTTCTATTAGCATATTAAATAATCAATTTCAATCAAGACATTTTTATTGTAAGATGAGTTTTCTATTAATTAATAATCATAGAGAATTTTATTGATTATATGGTATGATGATATGCAATTATTCCATAGATAACGTTATTGTATTCCAAATTTGTTTTTTTTTTAATACTTCTTTGTGGCTGTTTATGCACTCTTTTTAATTGAATAATTACGTAGGCTACTAATTTCCATAGATTGTAATATAGTCATATTAAGTAGCCATTGCAAACAATGAAATAAATTAATACGAATTGTTATAGTTAACAAAATTTGTGATATTGTATAATATCTACCTATTTTTATCATCCTTAGCATCATCAATCTGGACCTATCCATGGCTGGATGAAGGCCTCCTTAGCCTTATTCTACTCCTTACTTACACATGTATTATTATATTTATCAAAACCAGTAATATTATATTATCTACCTATCTATATTATTATAATGCCATTATTATCTCGAGCCTCGATAAATCCACTGCTGGATAATGGCTTCTCTACGTTGATTGTATTCTTGACAGTCTTGAATTTCATCATCATCATCAATCCACTGCTGGATGAAAGGTTCCGTAACGTGATTCTACTACTATCGGTTTAACGAATTTGTGATATTATACCTATTTCTATCATCCTTATCATCATCGACTTGAACCAATCCACTGCTGGATAAAGGCCTCCCATAGCCTGATTATACTCCTTTCTGTCATATGAATTGCTGTATTTATCAAAATCGGTGATATTATATTTATCGACATATTCATATCGTCACCATCATCAACCACAATCAATCCACTGCTGGATGAAGGGTTCCGCTACCTGATTCTACTACTATAGGTTTAACGAATTTGTGATATTATACATATTTCTATCGTCCTTATCATCATCGACCTGAACCAATCCACTGCTGGATAAAGGCCTCCCTAGCCTGATTCTACTCCTTTATGTCATTTGAATTGCCGTATGTATCAAAATTGGTGATATTATATATATTAATATTGCAATTAGCATCATGAGCCTGAATCAATCCACTGATGGATGAAGGCCTAGAACTAATTTGTTTGTATTTCTGTCGATCATATGAATTGCTATATTTATCAAAATTGCTGATATTATATTTACCCATTCATAATATCGTCATTATCATCATCAACCAAGATCAATCCACTGCTGGATGAAGGTTATCCCAACCTAATTCTACTCTTCTTAGTCACATAAACTGCCATATTTTTTTTAAATTTGTGATTTTACGAGTATATACCTACCTATTTATATCGTCATCAACCTGTATCAATCCACTGCTGAATGAAGGCCTCTTTAAGCTGATTCCACATTTTTAGGTTTTATAAATTCCTGTTTTTATCAGAATTGGTCTATTCCTCTCAGATATAATATGTATTGCTTTATTATTTATTAACATTTGTCTCAATATGAATGTCCCGCACCGGGAAACTATATTGGCTAAGGTTAATTTTGAATTCAAAATTTGATTTGTAAATATTATTCTATTTTTTATAGACAATGAAACAAAACAAAAATTTGTTTTTTATGCTGCTAATCTTTTTCTATTATGTAAATAGGACCCGAAAGAGATTAATATTTTGATATAATGTGTCGCTTTTTATGATAATCACATAATATTGCTGTATATTGGAATGAATGAGATGTATAATTATTTATCATATTTAAATGCACATACCTACACATATATTGTATTAAAATTAATATGTCATTGGTAGAAATCGGCGATTGTTAGCTGTTCTGCTAGGCCTAGCAGCCTGAAGTGGTGTCAGGTGATATTGTGAAGGCCTGACTCCAGAATAGACTACGCATATGACTCCAAATTTGTATTGGCAGTGACGAGATGCAAATCGTAAAACTGACAAATCAGCGAAATGTCAAAATATCTGACGTAAATGAAAATCTATCCCGAAGGGAAAACTATGGCGCCGTTTATGCATACTTCACAATTATATTAATATACAATACCGCCAAGCCGTCTGCAAGACCTAGCGAGACAGACTGGCGAGAGCCAGCTGGCTCAGCTAGTATATATATAATTTGAACTGAGAAATATATAACCAAAAAATCTTTTTGAAAAAAATACGACACCTATTCGAACCTACGTCCCTTGGGATTCATGCCTGTGTGCACTGACCACTATGCTATACGTGTCTTATCTAATTGCGACAAAGTTAACTGATGGTTTTTATAATACTCTCTGAACTGAAATATGAACTGAAAAAATTCTGTTTTATTTTTTAAGGTTTGCATGCTTTTTGTTTTCACTTCGATTAAAATCAAAATTTGGGGCAGTTGAATATTATGTATATTTTCCCCTTTTACACAAGGTATAGAACAGAGACTTTTATAGACATGATCAAAACACAAGTGAAAGTTTATTTAATGATCGACATGAAGGTTATGGGCACATTGTTTGTAGTTAGGGATGGAACACTTTTTATTTTCTTTATGAATTAGTTTAAGGACTTTACATTTGGCACCTGGCGCCTGGCGAAGAAGGTCTAGATCCACTTAGAAGCTGGAAGACGACTGACTTTATTATTATTTTACTTTGCTTGGTATTCCTTTCTTCCTTACAAAGATAACACTCATGTCAAACTAAAATATCCTTCAGCCATGGAAGAAGATTCAACGTCTTTGTATTTTTTATAAATTTGGTTCATTCACGGCGCGGTCTTGCTGTGACACCAGTGATTTAAATACAGTCGAACTTGGTTATTACGATCACGGAATTAGCGAGATCTCGGATGTAATGAGGAAACATTTGTTGACATTTTAGTTTATGATTTTCTCCATACATTTATTCACTTTTATAACGAGCTACTTCTCGGGTATACCGACCAAAACTGTTAATATGTTGATCGTTTAACAACAACATTTTCGTCCCTAAGTAATAAAATCTGACCAGCCAGTTAACTAGACCGATGCCGCCAGGATTGGATTACGTTTATGACACTAGCTAAGTGTCTTAAGTACCTAATTGGTGTTTTCGCCGACAACATTGAAAAAGTATCCACGTATATGGTTGAAATTGCATGTAAAAAATCCAATCTTTGTGAAGTCAGTATGACATACCTACCAGCGCCGCGCGGTTCATTACAATAAACAACTTCTTTTGTAGTTTATGAATGCCATGCTGTTTCGGTCATTTTGACGATGGTTTTCAGATTTTTTATGTTCTATGATTAAATAGAATGTGGTGCGAAAAACGTTATATAACGATATAACGAGTAATGCTTATAACGAGCAAATTCAGTCGGTCCCATCTTCCCAATACCCATAACCAAGTTTGACTGTATTTGGATACCTGAATGATATTTTAAAAAGTAATTGCATCAAGCATTAATGTTTTTAACCAATATGTACTTCCGGTGGTCACGCAAGCATGTGAAACATGAATCATCATTACAAGAGAAGTCCACGTAGTTTAGTGTGTGATAAAGAAAGGCATATGTTGAGCATAATGCGTAAAGATAGAGAAAGGGACTAAGCAAATGAAATGGCAATGGGCCTGGTGTGGTGCTCGAAGATGAGATAATCCCTAGATAGGGCCGACCCAAAGACCGGTGAATTAGTAAATAATTAAGTTTTGCGGAAATAGGTGGCAACACAGGTTCATAGACTAAGATGCAAAACTTGGAGACGCTTTGCTAATATCGTAATGACCATTTTGTCTCTTTTGAATTTTATTTACAAATGGTGTATCTATTACTTAATGGCCGTTGATGCATTTCAATAAATTACGAAATGTTTTTGTGATGAAATATTGAATTAATGAAGCTTCAAAAATAGAGATTCACTTTCACCATACCCGCTAATTGAAATAAGTAATTGGTAAATAATTATGATGAAGCAATCTATGTTTAATGTGTACAGTGTCGTTAGCAACAATATTAGTGCAGTTTGACAAGTGAGGTAAATTGAATATGTACTAATGTTGAGATTATTGAAAAAGAAAATGCTAGATGGGAGTCTTATGCTTTAAATATATTACCGTCACGTTATGTGCTGTCACATGCTGGCACGACGACTAAATTTCTGAATGATCACTATCTCTATAAATTCAATGATGGCGAGTGCTAACACTAATGTATTAGGTAGTATTTTGAAATATTATTCATTATTCATGGTAATTTCAATTGATTTTAACAGTTTGTACGTGTGCATACGTTAAAATTACTTGTGATATTGCATCTATATTTTGAACAGAACCCAACCAGCAAACCATAGATAATAGATGTAAATACCAGACATAGATAATAATTTAATAGAAAATCCACAGAATAAAAATAAAAACAAAAAGTGCACGTACGTTTTGATGAGTTGAAAATGTGTATGCATGCAGAACATAATAAAAAACGTTCATTGAGTCATGCGGTTGTCGATGTAGCGCGGTACGCGTGAGGTGACCTTATTGTTGTTCTGGCGATTTCGGCAGATTTTGCTAACTGAATTTAATCGTTTAAATGTTCAAAATTTGCTACAGGATGGTAGCATAAGTCTGATAACATTTTAAATACCTACCAAGAAAAACGACATTTTACACTTTATTCCCGTAACGGCAGCTTACTGTGACAGCACATAACGTGATGATAATGTTTCTGACGCATTATACCCATTCTATACAGTAGAACCTTGATATAACGGACTAATGTGAATGAGGGGGTGTCCGTTAAAGCCGAAAGTCCGTTAAATAAAAATATAAACAAAATGCAGTTTATTCATCTTCGGATGATATATTCAGACACACCCATTGTGGAGTGACATTAATGTTCGATGTCGACGCGCTTGCTTTCGGTAATCCTGCTTTGAAAAAAGAATCAAGTTTTGTTTACACTTTTGAAGTCTGCTGTTTTTTTTAATCAATTCTCTAAAATTACGAAAATGCGCGTAATATAGTTGAATTTAGTTATCTTACGAATAGTCAATAAACGTTATTAGATCGTTGAGATGCGATCTTATCACTGATAACTTTGTTTTTTGGTTGTGCTGTTGTTTCTTCTTCGCTATTCCCAACTACGCTGAACATTTCCGTTGCATTGATATACTTGATTTTCAAACAGGTATTCATATTTTATAATAATGCTTGTTTCAAAAATTGGACTCTTGGCATCGGGTCATTCATACTTTGATATGCAAGAGACGTTATGTAATAATTTCCTTCAAACTTTGTCAGTGTTCAGTAGCACATGTAATTATGACATAATAGTAGGTTAATGTCATAATAATTTAATGCAAGTGTCAGACAATATGAGTAAATTTATTTGTTTTTTTCATTATCCAGTCTCTTATCTCTATTACAGATGTTATTAATTTACAAGTGTCATAAATGTTCATTTAAACTCATTTCAAATAACTTTAACAAACACACTCATCTACTTAATATAGAATTATTAAAAAAAATATAATAGAAATCAGTTATATCATATCATAATAATAATAATTGGGACACTTTATCAACATATTCATTTTTTTACTTGTTTTGTTTATTATATAATTACAAGATAAAAAGAACTATTTATATACCACGTTTTTAAATTTTCTGTTGAATCATATAAACTTGACAATTCTATGTAATAATAAAATCTTTTTATTGTACTTGATAGAAGTACTGAATAAAATATAGAATACTGAAATGTCATTTTGACTTTTTATATTGATTTCCATAGTAACGCACGTATACATTAATAATTTAGTTGCTAGGACCCCCTTAGCAACCAACAATAATAACTTTCCATACAAAACAGAATTAACTGAAAATGAATTCAATTCTGCTTAAAAATGGCTAAAAGTAGTAAAAAAATACATTGTCGTCGTGTTCTGATAATATATTCTAAAAGTTTCAAATGTCTACTTAGTCGGGAAGTTAGTTAAACATCTTCAATCGTCCAGTACAAATCTTGGACAAACAAGAAAAAATTTCTACTGGACAAACAAGAATACGAGATAATAAAAACGTGGTAAAATATGATAAAGTAGAAACAAGTATTATAAATAAAATATTACTAGGTACTTAAATAAATATTGAAGTGTTTAATATATTTAAAGTTGTGATTATATTGAGATGCATGTCGTCGCGTGCGACAAATTTAGTCTATCGTTTCGTCTTTTTGCAGAATCTGTAAATTCTCTCTAATGAATCTCTAAATGAATTCTCTAAATGATCTCTGTAAATTCAATGATGGAGTAACCTAGTAAACTCAATAATATTTTGACTATAAATAGTAGACAACATACAAAAAACACGTGATTTTGACATGAGTCTAAAATGTGTAGGCATGTAGATAATGATAAAAAACGTTCATTGATCAGGTGTCGATGCAGTGCGGTACAACGTGAGGTGACCTCATTGTTGTTCTGGTGATTTCGGCAGATTTTGCTAACTGACAATGTTCATTTAAACATTTAAAGGTTCAAAATGTGCTAGGGGATGGGAGCATCAGTCTGATAACATTTTAAACACCAAGAAAAACGACATTACACACTTTTTCCCGTAGCGGCAGCTTACTGTAACGTCACATGATAGTACGCGACGTGCAGCATAATATTATCACAACTTATGAATTGTATCGACTTTAATATATATTTTTTAAATTTTTTACAATGATAAGAAAGTCGACAATGCTCAAAAATAGATGATAATACCGAAACTCATTTGTAATTAACAATCTATTTCATATGTTGTGAATGTGAAATAATGATAAAATTTTATTCTTCAGCCGTGTCCAAAATTATAGGTGATTGAAAAAGTCAAACAAATAAATAGATATTTAAGTACCTATATAGTGACTCCCTGGTAAATTTTACTAGGCGAACTAGATAACGGAAATTTGTGAAGTGTTTTGAGTTTTTCATGGACGTTTTCAGACTAAAATGATAAATATTGTTTTTAAAATACACATGAATGGATAGAAAACATACACAATGTTCACGGCTTGGCATACAAGTTTTGGCGAAATAACGTCATGATCAGGCACTCTTCATGTAAAAAACAGTTTCGATTCT
Organism: Rhyacophila brunnea; assembly: GCF_057557595.1. Classification (NCBI taxonomy): domain Eukaryota; kingdom Metazoa; phylum Arthropoda; class Insecta; order Trichoptera; family Rhyacophilidae; genus Rhyacophila; species Rhyacophila brunnea. The sequence continues at coordinate 30,787,086 of NW_028232893.1, read as the reverse complement.
GATTTTGAATGGAAAGTTTACTAATGATCGCTTGAAAAATCTAAAATAACGGAAAATTTATAATTGGCAGCTCCGTTCAGAAAATCTAAAATAATGCAACATTTATTGTTGGCAGTTCAGAAAAGCGAACAATTAGTAACATTTTTTATAGTTTTTAAGAAACAAAATAAATAAGAAATGTTTTTCATAACTACTTTGATGGAATATGGAAAAAAGATAATACTATTATCAAAATATTTATTTTTTAGATGTAGCATTCTGATATTGATCCAATTGATATTAGATAATCGTTGATATTATCTGAAAAATAACTTATATAACCAAAGTCAAGGAATCGGCCACCGCCATATCAAGATGTTCCTTCTTACCGTGATTGTTAGTTTCCTGGTTTTCACCAACGGTGAGCAAAACAATCTTTTGATAAATATTTTCATAACTATCTACTTATTCTTGTAAATGATAATTAGGTATTCATGTCTCGTACAAATAGTCCTAGATCATCGGATATGTTCGCTAATAGGCTGTGCTTGGTAGACCTTCTCAACCGAAAGCTCCTGACGTCAAAGCAAGACGGAAATATTCAGAAGTATTTACACAAAAAGAAAATAATTAATTAGTTTCTACACCAATGACGCTATCGTATTCAGCAACTCAATTGAGGGCATTCGAGAGACAATTAATAATTCGTAACAATTCGTCTTGCATCCGTCTGAAAATCAACAGTCTGAAAGTATTGTGGGATAGCATCTGTCCCGATTCAGATTCCCCAGGGTGAATTTTAAAACCCGCTAAAATAGTTGGGTGTTCTTTTCAAATACCCCTAAAATGGAAAGCCAAAATACTCTTTAGAACGTTTCGAATTAAAAATAAATACAAAAGTTCACATTTTTTTCTCAAAACTACCTAAAATCGTTTTAAGAACTCTACTCTTTAGAACGTTTCGAATTAAAAATAAATACAAAAGTTCACATTTTTTTCTCAAAACTACCTAAAATCGTTTTAAGGTCTTTTGAAACTAGGTGCTTCAAATACGGCCATATATTTCCGATACAACATTTCACGTTGAAGTGTGATACGGTGAACTGCATACGTACAAGTTTCCGGACACGGTGTTCTTCCTCCTTGCCTCGACGTTTCGTGCTCGTTGGAGATGCCATTGTCAAGACATAATCATCATAATAATTGCCTCAAGGAAGAACGCGCAGAGGACACTCAAAAATTTATTACGATCTATAAAACTAACCGATGCCCAGTATTAATGTATGGATTAAAATGCCAGGCCCTCAGCAAACAGGATGAGAGAAATATGGATATTTTTGCGAGGAGAGTTTTGAGAGGAATTTTTGCATTTGGCGGTTGTCGTCGTGGACCAATCTCTTGGTAATCAATGATTCGATTATTTAAATTAATACCATTAAATTGGTAATTTTCAGAATATTGTTCGAAAGCGGGGGAGGGCATTGTAAAGGCAGATATAATCAGTAATCACATTAGCTTATCATTTGTAGGGGCATGTATTCCTTATCTAGCCCAAGTTGGAGTTTTATTTACAGTTGGTATCTGAATTGGCGATAACGGTACTTGACTACTTGATATTTTTCGTTTGTACTACTGCCGTTACAAATTATTATGTAAAGGTCAAATACTTCACTATGTTTACATGTGATTCATTTTACACAATTATAGCGGCATGACTTCGAAAAGAGACCCATAGATGGCGCGACCCATTGACTAGACACCGCGAGCGCTATGTAGACAGATTAGGATTTAACGCTATGTTGTCCGTAATTGGTATCTCTCGCAGATCTCTCACAGACTTACAGCCAGTCAGCTTAGTCTGATTAGCTCTGACCCTTTTGATCATACAGGTCTTCTATTTTGAGACTAAGCTCCTTGCACTATCGAGACTCGTTTCTAGTGATATGTGTTGTATCTAGTTGTCAAATGTGATACCTACCTGAACTAAACTAATCCTTTGGAAAGTTCATTTGGTTATTTGGTCGAGCGAGTCATCTTATCTTGTTAATCTATTTTGGTGTACCGTTTGAAAGATTCTCTGTTATTATTGATTAAATCTCTGTGAACTCTGAATAAATACAACACCGGAAGTATTTCTATTTTATAACTAAAACAAACTGGCGACCAACGTGGCCACAAGAGTTTCTAAGTTATAAATAAATAAAACCATCCTATACAATTAGATTAATGTAGAACAAGCAGTCTTGCCAATTGTCTTTTACTAAAATATGCTTGACAGCAGTGGCGAAGGGCGGAGGTAGGCTGTTAAGATCCGACATAAATAGTCTACACTAAAATTTGTTAGTCATACTCATTTATTTTCATTGAACTAATAGGACAAATTGCAAATAATATTGGTTAGTTTTTAGAATTCAATCTAACCAAAGTGGAGAGCAAAAAAAATAGATTCACTTCTGTTGCATGAGCCCATCACGCACACTAATATTTGTATTTTTTACACAGAATGTACTGTGGTTTTTTATATGTATATATCATTCTTCAAAAGTAAGTGAGACGCGATGTTATCATTATATTGGTACTATTTGACAGGATGTGAAAATCAGTAAACCTCAAAAAGAGTCTCTGCGTGGTGTAGTTCCTTTTATACTGGCAGGTTCACTACTATTGTTTTGCTGCGCAGGCAGACGGTCCAATTGTCGTGTAAAAATTCAAGAACTTTTTCGATACATGCATGCAATCTTGCAATTTGCACGATAATACCTGTTTACACGTGATTTTTTTTTGTTATAGCCGCAATAATACGTACTGTCAATAGTAAATCCATGCACGTGTAAGCGGGGTATAAGTCATAGTTCTAAGTATAGTTATTAATTGTGGTATTAATTTTTCATTTATTTCCAGCCGTCTGCACGACAGTTTTCCACCCTGTTGTGGAGAATATAGCGTTGAAGATGGGCTACCGCGAACCGGTGTTTGCGGTGATCATCGACGCCGGCTCCACAGGCTCGAGGGTGCTGGCCTACACATTTCACAAATCATACATCGGTAAGTCGCTCATCGAGGATTTTCTTTATTCCCCTCCCGGTATCGAGGCGCGTGACATATTTCTGTAGGGGGGGACGTGAGATAAGATAATATTTCTCATTTTGGTTGAGATTGTCTCATGAAAGCGGATGAAATTGGTTAAATTATTTATAGTAAGAAATACGAATCACACATATCGTCAAAATCTAACAAAAAATAATTGCAATATATTTTATATTTCCCTTGATTCTGTCAATACTTTCCTTTTGTGTGTGTAATCATAATAATTACAAGATAAAAAGAACTTTTTATATACGTTTTTAAATTTTCTGTTGAATCATATAAACTTCACTTGACTAGCTTAAACGGTCAAAACAATTTGTACTGGACATTTCATATTGATTTCCATAGTAACGCACGTATATATTAATAATTTAGTTGCTAGGACCCCAGACCCCTAGCAACCAATAATGGTGTCGAAATAACTTTTCATACAAAACAGAATTAACTGAAAATGAATTCAATTCTACTTAAAGATGGCTAAAAGTATTAAAAGATTGCATTGGCATCGTGTTATGATATATTCTAAAAGTTTCAAATGTCTAGCTAGTCGGGAAGTTAGTTAAAAATCGATTGCAAGATTTGTACCGGACAAAGAACCACCGGACAAATAAGAATATGAGCTAAGAAAAACGTTGTAAAATACCCAATTCAGCTCCATCTGTTAGTTCAATAGAATTATCATTGTACAGTAGAACCTCGATATAACGGACTTTGGATATAACAGATAAGATATCCGGTGAAATGTGAAAATTGTTAAAAACATCCTGTTATACATGTTTATATCCAATTGTCAACAATGTTATGCGTATGATAATCAAATCATACTTCTCGCACTCCAATTCAAGTCATAATGGCGTCCTTCTCATCAACTGAACGTAGCATTGACATTTCCAACACTGGCTGCTAATTCACACAGCTGCACGGCAGTTTAATTTGTTTACTCGAAATGAATGGATACATTTATTGCTCTATTCAATAAGTTTACAATGGTTAGAAGTAGATGAAGGTGACCCTGGGTATTAATTACATCATGACTGAAAATGAAATAAGAGTTATGATCTTGAAAAATGAGGATGTAAGAGACGATAACGAGGAAGAACAAACAACACACCCAAAAACAAAGTTATCAGTGATAAGATCGCATCTAGACGATCTAATAACATTTATTGACTATTTTTGTCAGATAACGAAATTCATCTATATTACACGCATTTTCATAATTTTAGAGAGTTATAATTACAAGATAAAAAGAACTTCTTATATACAATGTTTTTAAATTTTCTGTTGAATCCTATAAACTTGACTTGACTAGCTAAACGAACAAAAAAATTTGTAGTTGATAAAAATACTGAATAATGAAATGTCATTTCGTATTGATTTCCATAGTAACGCACGTATATATGAATAATTTAGTTGCTAGGACTCCCTAGCTACCAATAATGGTATTGAAATAACTTTTCATACAAAACAGAATTAAATGAAAATGAATTAAATTCTACTTAAAGATGGCTAAAAGTATTAAAAAAATGCATTGGCATCGTGTTCTGATATATTCTAAAACTTTCAAATGCTAGCTAGTCGGGAAGTTAGTTAAAAATCTTCAATCATCCAATACAAACCTTAGACAAACAAGAAAAAATTTGTACTGGACACACAAGAAAAAAAATGTGTTGGACAAACAAGAATACGAGCTAATAAAAACGTGGTAAAAAATGGCAGACTTTATTCTTTTTTCAAACCAGGATTACCGGAAGCAAGCGCGTCGACATCGAACATTAATGTCACTCCACAATGGGTGTGTTTGGATATATCATCCAAAGACGAATAAACAGGATTTTGTTTGTGTTTTTATATAACAAACTTTCGGCATTAACGGCTTCACCCGCATTGGTCTGTTATATCGAGGTTCTACTGTATATCGAATACTGTTTCGCATTCATGCGAGCCTAAGTGCCCATACGCACTTGCGGCAGGCCGCCTATCGTTTTTTGTATGCCGGCTAACCGCAGCGGCCTGCCGCATATCGCACTTTGCATACAAAAAATGATAGGCGGCCTGCCACAAGTGCGTATGGGCACTAATACTTTTTAATTTAGTGTAAACATATCAGTGGCGAAGGGTGGAGGTAGGCTGTTAAGATTCGCTATAAATGGTGCACACTAAGCTATGTTAGTCATATGTATTTGTTTTTATTGAATTAAGACTACAATTTACAGATGGTGTTAGTTAATTTTTAAAAATCAATCAAGCCCTGCCTAAACGAAACCATAATAGATTTGGTCTAATTTGGGCAATACGACAACATTGTGCACAATTTTTCAATCTTAGTTATTTGTTTTCGTTGGATTAAAACTACATGTTACACATATTGTTGGGTCATTTTTTTAATTCATTAAGCCCTGCGTAAACCAAACTATAATAAATAAAAAATATTATTGTATCTATAAAATACTCAAAGTTATGTATGATTTAATTGCATAATTTTAGATATTTTATAGATATACATGTATTTTTTGGCTATTATCTATTATGGCTTGGTTTCTCGGGGTTTAATTGAATTTTAAAATCTAACCAACATTATCTGTAAATTGTAGTCTTATTTCAATGAAAACAAATATGTATGTCTGAAAAAGTTTAATGTGCACTATTTATGGCGGATCTTAACAGCCTACCTCCACCCTTCGCCACTGAAACATATACAGGGCTCAAAATATCCAGGAAGTAATTATTGTCTCAAAACATAAAGACATACCTACTATAATTATTATTTTTAATACAGAACATTAGTAATAAATGCATTTGGCATTGCATATCATGCAAGCCTAATACCTATTGGTTGAGTATTTATGTATCATGTCGGTTGGGGGCGGCCAGGAAAAGTAAATCAAACAAACATACTTAGATTTTTATAAAATATCGTTTATGTAAGTTCAATACCGCGGAAGAACCATTTGTCAAAATGTTCAGGAGGGACAAAAAAACCTTGTAATTTCGGCAATAAAAAAGATTTAAATGCAGTTTATTGTGTCTTCCTGTTTTATATTATAAAATATATTTTTATTATCGTATGCATCTGTGCAAATTTATTGCCATAGGATTATTTTGTAAATCAGTTGGACCTTACGCGGTATCGCCGCAACTCTCCGCTCGTCCGGTGTATTGGATTTAGGGTTATACGCAGTACTGCTTACTTCTTTAGTATGGATAATTCATGCGCGGTATTGATTTTAACCGAGTGCAAGTAGTCTATTGGTCAATTTCAAAATTTGAATGCGGCTTGTGCCGTTTAACCGAGAGCGCCAAAAATACGTGTTTTGAACATATTAGCTCATACGCGGTATTGAACGTACATAGACGATATATAGATCAGTGGCGAAGGGTGGAGGTAGGCTGTTAAGATCCGCCATAAATAGTGCACACTAAACTTTGTTAGTCATACGTATTCGTTTTCATTGAAATAAGATTACAATTTACAGATACTGCTGTAGGTTAGTTTTTAAAATTCAATTAAACCCTGCGAAACCAAGCCATAAAAGATAATAGTCAAAAAATACTCATCTCTCTGTAAAATATCTAAAATTATGCAATTGAATCATACATAATTTTGGATATGTTATAGACAGAATGCTATTTTTTTTATCTATTACAGTTTAGTTTAGGCGGGGCTTAATGAATTAAAAAAAATAAACCAACAATATAACGTGTAATATTATGTAATGAAAACAAATAAGTATGAATGAAAAAGTGTGCATAATTTTGTCGTATCGCTCAAAATATAGATATATCTTTAATAGATTTTTAAAACTAACTAACACTATCTGTAAATTGTAGACTTAATTCAATGAAAACAATAATACGTATGACTGACAAAGTTTATTGTGGACTATTTATGTCGCATCTTAATAGCCTACCTCCACCCTTCGCCAGTGATATAGATGGGTAAAAAGTACTGTTGATTGCGATTTTTTGAGGTCGTTCATTCTAAGCAGCCTTTGATACAGATTGTTAATACTTTCGATATGTAAACCGTTGTTGCGGCACGCTTGTACTGGTAAAGAATCACAGCACTAAGAAATATGGAACTGTAATATTTGGTTATCTTTAATCTGAACATAGATAGTCAAACATACATTTTTTGGGCCTGTTTTTGTTAAGATAACAATATAAAAACAAAACTTGTATGACATATTACATTAAAATCTGCAAATACGTAATTTGCGACGCACATGTTATCACCGTGATTTTATCAATGAAAAACATTATTTGACAACATCATATTCCAAATAAGAATACATATTAACTTTTTGCTCTGATAATGGTAGAGATTAATATTGTTCACTCATGAAAAAAATTTAATACAAAAAAACGTTGACGACTCGACAAATAATAATATAATAACATAATGTCATTCCTGTTTTGGGTGTTTAGATTATAAAAGTAAATTACCATGTTAGAACCTAAGCATAATATCGTGGGTATTCTGCGAATAAGCATTAAGCCAAAAATACTAGTTTTGAGATAATCGAGTTTGAAAGTTTGGACGGTCTTAACTTTTTTTATATGTATAAAAGGCAAATTCCTTTCTGCAATATTGCTTTGAGTATGACTTAGTGCAGTTTCGCACGCAGAATTTTGTGAATATAGCCTGAGAATGAGAGAAGCAAATGCACTAAGTCCATTTAGTGCTTTTTCTCTAAATAGATGTAAGTCTTTTTGACTTATAACATAAATTATCTTCGCCAGTTTTATAGATATGACTGTGTATGTTTTTGTAGACTATAGAGCGTACTCTTAATAAGATTACCTCATCATTAAGTCAAAACAGCAAAATTTTGACTTAGTGCTTTTTCGCAGAATACCCACGATATGGACCTTCCTCTAATTGGAGGTTGTTGTATTAACAGATTTTTGTTTTGACGAGAAATGGATGTTGGCCACTTGCTCAACCTATTATGTCTATGCTCTGGGTCCAAATACACGTTGAAAAAAATAATATGTGAGTTTGCCTGGCCCGAGATTTGTACCCGAGACTAGTGTCTTTATAAGGCGACACGTTACCGTTCGGTCATCGTGGGGCGTTTACTTCCCCCAAATGATTGCAAATAATGAATTTGAAGTCAAATAAATAAGTCATCTTTTCGAGAGATTCAACGTTCACATGTTGGTAATTGAAGCCTTCCCCTGAATAATGATCTATATTACATTATTTGGGCATTTTGAGATAATCAAATAAAACTATTTTGTTGAAAAGAAGTAGACAATGTAGCCCAATTTTGAAAATCGCTTCAAGTAAGAGCCATTAGTTAAAACTTGTTGCAATTAAGTACGGCGCCTTTAGCATTGTGATCAATGTGCATTGGTGCGAAACCCAAGAGATGCAGGTTCGATTCCTGCGGGGTGTCTTACTTTTTTCAAAAAGATTTTTTCTATTGGTTCTCAGAAGTGTTTTCAAAATTATGTATGTTATATACAGATTAGATTTGAATTTTTTGAAATCAATGAGATAGACACTTTTCTTTCTTCCCAGCCATTTCATTTCTATGTATATCCAGTCAGTGCCATTAGCCACTTATGTCAGTATCATACTCAACCACCTACACCTCACCCTACCATTCCATTGCTGCTATCTGACCATTTTATTTATTTACTTATTTTTGAGAAGTGAATCTTAATTTTGGAACCTTTTAAGATATTGAGATGAAACTCTACTAAATTGGTACCAATAATGTAGTCTATAAGCTGTGTAAAATTTATCAGTATTGGTCCATTAATTTTTGAGTTATAACCAGGCTCGTCCATATGCACTGCGGTACTGCAGCACCCCCAAGCAAATTGAGACAAATGTAATATTATAATATACATAAATTTATGTATATTATATGAAAATATCAATATTATTAAGCGTGTAATCAGCTCGCCCACGCATCGATACATCCAATGTCCGATAATATTATCATACACTGCGATAGGTACTTTTGGGATTTTGCACAGTACCGATTTCAATAGAATATTCGGCAGCGGTGCTCGCAGATTCGTACTGCCGGTCAGACAGTCCGTTTTCAGTATTTCTTCATTTCTGCATCGCGTGTGAGCACGCGCGCCACAGCAAGGATAGAAATATAGCTATAATGATTTATTAACATTGTTAAAATTTATTTCTGCAAGCAATTTATGCAAAGTTCTTTATTTTAATTATAAATATAATTAATTATTTATATTTAATTTTGATGTTAATAGTAAAATATAATCCAAATAAACATTTATTTTTATTTTTAATCAACCGCAGCACTCCCAAATATCTTATCCACGAGCCGCTATAGGTTATAACTGAAAAAAACAGACAGATTGAAATTTATAAATGTACTCAAGTACTTATGTAAATAGTCTGTAAATGTTTCGAAATTGAATTTTATTATTGGTGTACTCTGTGTCATTTGCATATTTAGAGCAAACGTGCATAGTGCAGTTAAATAGCATATAGCGATTTGTGATAATTCATGCATCTCGGCCTAAGTGTTTTACCTTTTAGTAGTCAATATGCTCCATCCAAGGAGTGAAGATGGATAAAAAAGTTGACATATTGATTCGTGATTAAACTTTGGTTTTTCTGATTCAACGACTCGTTGCAAGGTGGTATGCTCGTATCGTTGGTAGATGAAACATAGCACACCTTCTTAACGGTTATCATTTACTCGACAGGTGGGCGATTGGTGATTGAAGGTGAGCTGTACAAAGAAGTGGAACCGGGCTTATCTTCGTACGTGGACAATCCTCCAAAGGTATTTATTTCTCGTTCAAACAATACCTTTTTGTATAGCATTTTTTAAAAACTTGATAATAGAGTAACGATATTATTAACATCTGGTAGTAAGGTAATATTTAGTTTCTCACTCAAAATAAGGGTGGTGGTGAGAAGTGTGATCAGGATGAACATCTGTTGAAGCCTTCCAGTAAGGCTATCCGTCCTGCTGGAATGACTGACATCGTTAGCAATGCCATCTACGTCAGGGAGCTGTCAAATTACTAAACAAATACTCGTTTAAAAACTCAATACAACATACAGAGATGGTTACATGTTAGAAAGGGTAACGGTTCGTCTTAGGTAAGCGTGTTCGGCAGCGCGTTGAGTGGCGCGCGGAACTCAAACATATAACCGTATAACCAAAAAAAGACTTTGTCTACGAACATTTTCACACACGGTTATACGTTTGAGTTGAGCGCGCCGTTCAACGCTTCGACGACTTCGCCCACGTAAGACGCCTATTAAATGATTTTATAAATTGATCAACACTCTTGTTACTGTAACGTCACCTTAGTTCACCTAGTCCATTTAACTGCAAATATTTCAGTTAATGTGTACTTCATCATCTTTATATTTCGGATATTCTTAGAATCATCAATATTGCATCTAATTAAAATGTTATTATTTTCAAAATAAATAGCTTTATCCAGTAAATACATATAATTGATAAATATCCGTTAGATTTCATTTACCTGTCATAAATTATAAATTCACATTGCAAACAGAGCATCGCATTCCATTACGAGCAAAAGAGATAGATCTAAAAGTATGTATCTGTGACAAAGAAAGACATATTATTCGGTTGTGAGAAAGAGATATGATGGTGAGAGGCAGTGTTGCCAACCGTACTATAATTATAGTACAATACTATACCCACGGTGGCCACGTGGCTTAAGCGTTGGACTATCACGCCGTGGGTCCCAGGTTCGAATCCTGGGTCTGGCAAGTACACATATTGTTTTTCAATTTGTGTGTGAGTCAGGGTATGGACCTAATAGGTTGAGCAAGTGGCTGACATCCATTTCTCGTAAAAAAACAAAATATGTTAATAGAAACCTCTACTCTGTGGGGGCCCATATGATCCTATTAGGATCGGACATGGTCAAAAAAAAAAAAAATTTGAATTTGCAAATAATGGTATTAAAAATTTGTTAGACTTATTTATGTTGCCAAAATAGGCATTTCCCTTTTACTTGCTGTAATATTGTCAACCTCATATGGTAGGTAACCCAAGGTGACATCACCGGAACTGCCGAAATTTATTAGTATTGTAAAGGAAAGGTTAAGAAACTCTGGTAAACCTACAGTATATCAACGAGATCACCTGTTCCTCGACCGCCCGTGAGAAGTGACATGCGGCGAATACATGTGGATGGCTTAATGAGGTCACATGTACCTGGAATGCGCGAGAGTTTTTACACGCGAGTCAAATCGCACCATCTGGACAAGGCCTTATCGTCTTTTCTAAGATTTTCCGCATACCTACAAAATCACTCATTAGTTACATAGTTTTTGTGACATTCAAATTTATTTATTTATTTTTACAGACAGTGAAAATTACAAATTATAAATGACAACATGACAGTTAAAAGCAAAGAAATGGTACTAAAACAGTGTGAATAAGAAGGAAATATAATATGCAGTATCACAAAAACAGTATAAAAAGTAAATAGGTACAAAAATTATAAAAATTATAAAGTATGGAAGCACACCGAATGAGCTAAGTGGACCCTATTTTAAGAATTTATAAAACAACTCATTCTCATGTTGGTGGAATATATTTGTGTATGTAAAAGACAAAATAGCCAAGTAGGGTATATGTAATTATGTATTGTGGCTTGTGTTTGACAAATGTATGAAGTACTATATTTAAAAAAATGTTCCGGTTTCGATAATAGTGGTGCTCTGAATCAAACACGTTAGGAAAGATACCTCCCCTTCGCTGCAAAATATTGAACATCCAGAATATCTTATACAGCATTGAAAGGACAATAGTGAATTCTAATGGCTGTGTTTCAGGGGGCCGAGTCAATAATGAAACTTGTGGCCGATGCTTACACGGTGGTGCCGGAAGAGAGTCGAGCGTCCACACCTCTCCTCCTGCGGGCCACGGCCGGGCTTCGACTCCTGGATCCCGTGGCGGCCGATCGTCTGCTGGACGCCGTCAGAGGTGCTCTCAGGACTTCCGGCTTCAAGGTGGGAGAGGATTCGGTGGAAATTATGGACGGCGCGGACGAAGGTGTCAACTCTTGGTTCACTGTCAACTTTCTGCTCGGTGAGAAATTCAACATTTTCCATCACTTTAATGGAGTTGAAATACTTTCGTGGATGTGACAATTGTAACCAACAATATACAACGGTAGTTTGAAAAATGAAATAAAATTTTTATATTTTTATAAAATTCCATTTTAGGATTTCTCACTTGATTTTCCAAGTTTTTCATATTGTCAGAAAATTAATTTTTGTTGAACTCTGCAAAATATTCATTGACTGCATTTAAGGAATAATTCAGATGACTGCCACACGTTACCTGTGGATCTGACTGACATTTTGATAGAAGTCGTTTGAAGAATGATACTAGCTTTACTTAAACTTAACTTTTACGTAAACTTCAAGTTTTGTTTTATTTGATTACCTATCGCGTCATAACTGCGAATGTGGTCCGGCTAAAATAAAAGTTGGTTTCAGACCGCCTCTCCAGTACTGACACGATCGCCGCCATGGACTTAGGCGGTGGATCAACTCAAGTGACTTACGAGCCTGTCGGTGATGGGATCCCCGGGCCGCTGATCTCCTTCCCAGGACCTGACAGGAACATATCGCTCTTCACACACAGGTGATTATTCAATGGCTAAATAGAATGATGTCTCCCGATTATAATATGATAATAATTATCGTCCCCAAGTCCACCCTTTTTATCCTAAACTCTTACCATTATATTTTCCAAAGATACCTTATTTAGCAAGTACAAGGATGTTATAACTAAAATTTGGATAACTCCTGACGCCGGATATTAATCATAATATCAATACCTTAATTTTAATTACAAAGTTGGTAGCGTTTTCTTGGCAGAATTTGAAACATTTTGTAGTGTAGTTACTGGCAATAATTCTTAATATGAATCAATTGATTGAGAAAAGTTTGCAAGTCACTGACAAGTGGGTTTTTCTTTTTTTTTTCTTTACCACTGGTACATAACCGTTATATCCCCACCATGGTTATAGGACAATTACCCCCTGGACAAAAATCCCTTGGATATAAACCCCCCTGTTGGAAACACCCCAGAAAATAACCATCAAAATAAAAATTCTTGACACATACAATGCATATAAAAATTTACCTCATGTCCCTTACACATTTGATCCCTGTGCATTATGCCTAACATGTATCATTCTATATCGCGTTGTGTTGGAACCTTTTTTGAATTGAAGTAGGTACAAATTTCGAACCCGTATGTTAGTAGTGGAAAAATACTTTGGCTAAATACATCACATCCTAAGGGGGGAGGGTGTCTGATTATAGGATATGTGAATGATTTGGATTAAAATAATGTATTTATCTCATTTTGGCAGTTACCTGAATCTCGGCTTAATGGCGGCCCGGCGTGGCGTATTATTGACTGAGAACCCTGCGGATGCCATTCACCTCGTATCCGAGTGCATCAATCCCATCATCAAGGATGTGCCTTGGAGATACGCCAACGTGAATTACTTTGTTAGGTAAATATTCTATCAATTGAACTTGTGCAAAACTAAAAATCTTCTCGAAATATCAACCTTTCAACCTGAAATCAAAATACTCTATGATTGAACTATATCGACGGTCCCAGATTGGCAAAAATATCTTCTGGTATATTTCGGTATGTACACATCTAGAAATTGATCATGATGAATCCGATGAATATTTCAGATTGATTGATTAATAAGAAAGAACACCTTGAAAAACACCTGTTGAAACCCTATTAAGTTGGTGGTAACAATTTAGTTTATAATCTGTGCATGTTTATAATGTTTAAAACCAGTGATGCGATCATCACAGTGGTCAGAGTGTTAAGAAGAAGAATTGTTGCAAGTTTATTAATATTGGTCTGTGGTTAGTCATGGTACGGTGTACGAAGAGGTCGAGATTTGGTTCCTCTGGATGGTTCCTTCATTCCTCTGGATGGAGGAGCGAGTTTTATTTGCAGTGTAAACAGTTGGTACAAGAGTATGTTACAGTAGTTATGTTACAATACTTATGATACTGTTCCAAGGTCCGAGTCTCGGTTGAATGAGATGTTGTGCGGAGCGATGCAGAGACTGAGATACTAACAGACCGGGAACTTATATTCGAGTGACATGTCCAATGAATTATGATCCGCTATTTATTGACATACTCACAATCAAGATAACATCTTGAAAAGAGTATTTAGAAAATAATTATTATAATTGAGTCAGCTACTCTATACGGAGGTTACGTCATTGGATATGGCTGACTATGTGGAAAAATGGATATTGCGGAAATTATAATTGCAGTAAGCTATTTACTCAGTTTGCCATAATTGGACACTACGGGAAATGGATATTAAGGAATTTATAATTGTGGTCAGTTATTTAATATCGCCGATCAATATGCTGACACGGATTTAGTTGTTTATCATTCATTTTTGAGCTTTAATATCAAAACAAACGGATGCGCAAAGACAGACTCCAATTATTTCATAGATTGATAATAATTCTATGCTTGACATTTTTGTTGCAGCGGTCCCAAAAAAGATGTGTTATACAAAGAAGTGAAAGAGACACAGGACTCTGTTTCTGAACGGATGCCCGTGGTGCGGTACGATCGGTGCAAGGAGCTGGTGGTGAACCTGGTGAAGAGAATGCTGATCTCTGCGCCTGTTCCCACCAAGCTTGAGGAGCACAGCGTTAGCGCATTCAGTTATTACTTCGATAGGGCTGCCGATGCCGGATTGATAGGTAAATATATAGCGCATCAAAGATATCGATGAATGAAACTTCTCTTCTGTGAAGATGAAGTCTGAATATAAGAGTGAAGTTAAATTTAACCCTTTTACTCCCACGGGGCCGATATTTCGGCCCACCATACCTATGCGAAAACTCCATCTGGGCCGATCCATCGGCCGAAAGTTTGGAACCAAATTTACGATTTATTCCAAATTTTTTCCCGTCATATTTCGTTCATGTAGACGAAGCATTATATTCACTGTGTGTTGGGTGGTGACTAACATTTATTTTAGTGTCGGCATTGTTTATAATTATGCCATACCCTAATAACTCACAAGTCATAATTGCTCTGCTGTCGAACTTGAGACCAAAGAGGGTCATAAAAATAATAAAACATTATTTTTATGACACATTTTAAATTCTGATATTTCTTTTAGTTGTTTTATGATTCATATATCACATTACAAAATGAAATTTGTAATTTTTGAACTAACAATGGATGCCACTGTATTTTTGGTAAGATGGTGAAAAAATACATGAATATAAATAATATTATAAATGATTTAGTGCTTTGAGACTTATTTTTTGAAATTACTTCATTCCATATCAGTTAGTCGTCGATACTGTATCGAATTCTCTTGCGATTTCGTGAATTGAATAATATTCTTGAATACCTTGACACTATACGATTTTTTTTGATTACTTTATAAAAATTCTATTTCATAGAGAAATAATAATATGTTTATTTTTTTTTCTGTTACTACATAAGGATAGATTATATTATAAAATTTGATATATCAATTATAAATAAAAAAATGTTGTCACACTTGTTTTGTTGTTCAAACATAGTTTTATCCGTTCATTTCTAAATAAATATTGATACATTATTTTTTTCTTTTGTTTTATTGATTTAAACTATCAATATTATTACTTATTATTGCTTTATACACCATTGAGAACACACAAAAAAAGTTTCAAATTTTTAAAACATGTGTAGAATTAGTTATTTAAAAAAAACTAAATCGACGATTTGTTGTCAAAAAACGCTTGGGAGTTTTCGCATATGCTAGGCTAAATCAGCTGGGAGTAAAAGAGTTAAATATAGACCAGTGTCGAAGGCTAAGCAATTATTTAGCGCTTACGGTGGTCCTTGTGGTCTACTGCGTAAGACGCTGGGCCTTCACCCAGGGGCTCCGGGTTCGATTCCCGATGAGGTGACAATATAATTATGTGGTTTTCTCAAAGCCTGGGTGTGTATGTGGTCGTTTCACTTTTACTAGTGTCATTGGGCCTGTTGCAGTGTTAAAAAGAATAAATATGTATATTACACACAATATTGTAGTTAGTAGAGATCAGTGTTTATTTGTGTGTATGTTTAAATTAGGCAGTGGCATCTATTTAATTTCAATGAAATCTCTGGATTATTTGAGCCTACTCGATACATACAAACTTGATGACGTCATACAAAAAACTATAAATCAGGCATTTTGCGACCACCTTACAATAATACTCTTTTACGGTATTAATGTAGTTTATGTGATTATGAAATGATGATTCCTAGGATGAGAAAAGACAAGGCATCATAATGACATACATCTTTCCTACAAAGCCTACAGACTACCCTTAATTTTCGTCGGCGTATGGCACCTGAGCCCTTTAATATTATTAATATATATTAAATATTTAATTATGATGGTTGTTTACAGATCCAATAGAAGGAGGCACTGTATCCGTGCAGGACTTCACGGATGCTTCAGTGACAGAGTGCGCGGTGCCCAATGCTGATCAGCCGTGGGTTTGCTTCGATCTCACCTTCATCTCGGTATTGCTGGAGGAGGCCTTTCATCTTGCGCCCGACAAAAAAATTGAGGTCAATATATTCTTCTTCTTTATTATAAACTCTCTAAGTCTGCAACCTTTCATCTTATGGCAGCTCTGCATTTGGCTAAATTAAATGAAGTCACAACGGCCTAAATTTTTAACATACGATATCTTCGAATGCATTGATTTCATGAGAAGACAGTGCTAATCGATTAAAAGATTTTGTGGGTGTGAATAAATGAAAGTAAAGGTGCGAAATTCGTACAAAAGTATAATAATATCATTGATTCTTATAAACATCCTATGTACAATATTTTCCCTATTTCATTAAAATCCCCAACTTTTTTTCCCTAACTTTTCCTTAACTGATGTAAATATTCCTCCACCATTTTCCGTACTTCTTTAAATATCCCCATGATCATACCCCATTTTACCAAAATTTTGAAAACGGACAGAAATGTTAACCAATAACCAGATAAAATTTTGTAGTGTTTATTAAAACTACCAAGTACAATTTTTTTATTATTATATGATTAATTTAAATATTTTTTAAAAACTTGTGTAGGTGTTGAAACAATTAATTTAGACGTTTCTTTTTAAATATGTCGGTAAACTTACCCACCCACGATGGCCGCGCGGCTTAAGCGTTGGCCTATAGGCCTACAGGTTCGAATCCTGAGTCTGGCAAGTACACGTATTGTTTTTCAATTTGTGTAGAGTCAGAGTATGTACCTAATAGGTTGAGCAAGTGGCTGAGATCCATTTCTCGTAAAAACCAAATCTGTCAATATAAACCTCCACTCTGTGGATGCCCATATGATCATATTTGGATCGGAAATGGTCGAAAAAAAAAACTTGTAACGTTTTAAGAAATATCTAAAAATTTATACTAAGGGCAAGCGGCGCCAAATTGTCCAGAATCACTTGGTCAACAGTGGCGTCAAATTGGCGCCGATTGTCTTCAATGGGTTAATTAAACATTACCAAATCTTTTTCCCTCTTTTCCATGTAATCTCTCGAATTTCCAAATCTTTCCCACATCTTTTTCATTAAAAGAAAAATATATTGGACGCATCGGTAAAATAACGAACGAATGGTCTCAGTATCACTAAGGAAAGAGCAGTTTAATAAGCAGAAAATTAAATGATGAGGACCAATGATAGTAGTGTAGTGAAACAATAGAGTAATTAGTGATAGAAGTGAAACAATGACAAACACCCAGGCTTTGAGAAAATCACATAAATATATTGTGACCTCACCTGGATCGAATCCAGGATGAAAGGCCAGTGCCTTACACACTGGACTACGAGGGCCTCAAGGGCCTCTTCGGTGCACAGTTTTACTACTGTACTAATAAATGCTTATATGCTTTTTTAGAAGAAATTTATGTTACCTGATGAGGTTCATGCTCTGAATTCAAGCGCACATTAAAATACCATGTAAATTTGGCCGACCCGAATGATTTGAATTCGACACACACTACTTCATAAGCAAGCGAAGATGTTACCACAGAGATTTCGAAAACAAAAATATGTTTACTTGAAATCGTTTTAGTTTTGATCTTGTTTGATGATTGTTTTATGATTTTTGTTACAGCTGGTGAATAAAATAAAGGGACACGAGATCTCGTGGGCGCTTGGTCTTGCCTACAACACATTGCTCAAGAACTCATAATGACGTCTCCATCATCCGAAGAGGAGATTTTTTATATTTATAACAAAGTATACACACAATATTAGCGAACGCACACTGTTACAGAACTGGATGGGCTGGCGGACATGATGTATTATTATAATAATTAGATAAAGGTTATTTAGTTCGGATCTATCTGTAGAAACGACAGCCTAAAACCAAAGCATTTGGACTCTAGACAGAAGGAGTCTTATACACATTCTGTATTAGGAATCGAATGATTATATGAGTGGTTGTATTGGTAATAAGTTTATTATTTTGTTGTATTGGCAGCCTTGAAAACAAAATGGCTGCTCACATTCTCGTTAAAAGTCTGTTGCTTTGTTTACTTAACCTACGTATTAATTTCTCGGTGTTTTACGTGATTATTTATCATAAAAATAATGCCTACATAAAATTGATGAGGAAGTATTTTTCCACAAGACGTTTTTATGTCTGGAAAATTAGCAAACAGATGTCATAGTAGAAGTGTGAAGTTCTCTTTAAATGAACCTACAATGCGAAGTCATTTGTAGCTAACTTAATCAGTAGACCAGAGGTCCTTTTTCGGCTTCAATTTCATACAGTTAAGCTAGATCTCTACAGAAGAAAGTTTTTTTTCTAAGTCATTTTCTTTCTTTTACAAGTAATGCTGCCAAGACAGAGAATAAATTTGTTTTTATGTGGTTACAAATTCAACATTCGTTATGTAAAATCTTTCTAGAATCGCTATCAAATCTTGTAATATGAAGTGTTCATACTATGATTCTCTGTAGGTATGTAACCTTATAATATAACCTTACTAGTAATAATTGATAGTAAATCATGGAATCAGCGCTGTAGTGAATTGTTTGTTCTGCAAATTAACTCTGTGACATTGTTACAGCTAGCCCGTTCGGTTTGATTGTGTAATTGCCCTCCTATATTCCGACCACATCCACTTGGCATCCCTCTGCTTAGTTTACAGTACTGACTATAAGACGAGGTGACAAGATAGTAAGGTCGGTCTATATTGCCGTTGTGATTAGCGAATTATTAGCTATATATTTTATAGATAAGTTTATTTTGTATTGAATAACAATATGATAATATTTTATTGATATAGTTTTGTACTGTGATGGTAATAGTTTATAATCTGCCGAAAGAAGTGTGCCGTGAAGTGAATCTGGCTGATCTGTAGCAAACAAGCATTACATGGTGGGCTCGAAACATCAACTTTGCGATCTGCAGTCAAATGCTGTACTACTGAGCTATATCCCTAGGCTCAGAGTAGGGATCCTGTTGTAGTTGGTTATGTAGGTATTATTTAACTCGGAAACCTGAAAAAACTAGCATCAGCAATGTCTCGGTTAACAGCCGAACACACTACCAATTACGACACTAAGGGTATAGTTAAAGTGTCAATTTTAAAGTACTCGTAATTACTATTTTAAAAATTCCTTCGATTTATTTCCTTATTCAAGAGATTCCAATTGATTCAAAGTAATAAATCTAATGAAATACTGTATTCGTTTGTTCATTCGCTGCCTAGTTCACTTCTATAATTTGTGCCGTTCACACATTCAATTTTTTTAAACTCCAGTTGTAACCTATTGCCAACACATTGACAGATTACGAGTGTAATACTTATTATACTATATTTTTGTTATGGTATTTTTGATATTCGAGTAAATTTATTAATTATTTATAACTGTTTAATGTGGATTGTAACAATTAATAGTGACATCTAGTGAGGGAATTATGTGATGTGAGATATATTTTACTGAACAAGTTATCATTGACAGTGTCTGTACCGAAAAATGATTAAAAAAACATTGAAATACTTTTTAAATTCAACGATTAAATGAGCGTTTGTTTAGTTTGGATGTTATTACTACGGACTGGAGAATCAGGAGAATAAGGAACGGCAAAATAGATAAAGACCGCCTGTGCGCTGGAGTAACCAAATGTGGGTGGCAGTCTCTCGGTCGCTCAAAAGATGGTTTTATTTCTGATTGGCCATGATTCTCACCCATGAAGAAACAGCCAAGAGATTATTACTTGGTTTTTTTAATATTAATTTTATCAATTCTCTGTTGTCTCCGTGCGAGAGATGCGCCTAAACTCTTCCCAACCACGCCTTGACCAGTCTGATGACTGTCATTGGTTTTAATCGTGTCATCGATGGTTCGATTGGATGC
Organism: Rhyacophila brunnea; assembly: GCF_057557595.1. Classification (NCBI taxonomy): domain Eukaryota; kingdom Metazoa; phylum Arthropoda; class Insecta; order Trichoptera; family Rhyacophilidae; genus Rhyacophila; species Rhyacophila brunnea. The sequence goes on along the minus strand of NW_028232893.1, from coordinate 30,766,600 downwards.
AACAGGCGGACAGACTGCAGTTTACACGGCGGTTTGATGAATCACGTTATTAATGAAAAGCAGTTTAATACTTTCATTTCATGTAATTGAGATTTTTTTTAAACATGCAACTGCATTTCATGAACTCAGGTGTATAAAATGTTGCTATTATTTTCATAGCAATGCATTTCAATGTTTTGGCCTGACTTGTACGGCTAAAACATGACTGACAGAACAAAGAAATATCAAGCTTTTTTCTTAGAATAGTAATAATGGATTATTTGAGATGAGTTATGTATGTAGAATTTACAATCGCATATTTATCTTTGAAGTCTATTTGCTCAAATCATAACCCAACCGTCTTTTTCAGCTGACAGTACTGTCAAAAGTAAATCTATTTAATTGTATGTGTATGTAGCAATTTACATATATTATTATTTCCTTAAATTTTGTTATGTCGAAGGTTTAATAATTTCTTAACTAGATGTCACTCACACCTAAATAATGCATTATTATTTACAAGTATTTTTTTACTAATGCTATTTTTATTCGATTGAAATTATATTTTTGTATTATAATATAATTATTATATGTTTACTTTCAAACTAAGCTGACACTATTTGTAAATATGTTTATATTACATAAATTCGCATGGCATTATGCATTAACAGTTTAAGTGACATATCCATAAACATTGAGTTGTGAATGATTACAATCAGTTAGACCTATACACTGTTAGAATTCCTAAATTTTTAAGTTTAAATTTGGAATCTAGCTCAAAATAAGTAAGGATTCAATTTTGGCTCCGTTTCCAGCTCTGTTAATAATCTCGGTATGCTAAAATGTCACTTGATCTATGAATGCGTAATGGTTCTCCATTTTATTTTTGACAAATATTAATTATATGTAATATTAATTACAGTCAAATTAAGAAATCTTCATTATTTTTCATTGTGTTACGGATTGTTAATAAACCTCGGTGGAAAATCATCTTTTTCCCTTCTTCAATTGTTTTCTCCCAATGGAACTTGGCAATCATCAGTCCTTTGTAGGAAATAACTAATATATAAAAATGTTGAAGAAAACCTTCTTCTATAACGATGAAGCCTATACGTATAAAAATTAGTTAAAAAAAAGGATTAAGTAGGTACTAATTTTTATATAAACTCCCAAATAAGAAGGGTGCTTTTATAATATTTTTTGCATGCGAAAATGACACTTATGTCAAGTCTGACGAGCCAAGATGCTTTTGCGATTTTTAAATGGAACTTTCTGAAGGTTCTATCTGAAAGAAGATTCAACGTATTTACCATTACATAATACAGTACACTCTCAGTAATCCGCCGCTCCATTATCCGACAACTACTTTAATCCGCCGTTATTTTTACTAGTTGAAAGGACAAAGTCAAGCTCTATAATTCGCTGGTATTCGATTGTCAAATTCAATAGTCCGCCGCGTACAAGAATACTGCGCAGATGAGACGGGTTTATTTTGGAAACTTCTCCTTCGTAAAACGTACGATCATCGTGAAGAAAGTAATGTACCAGGGAGGAAAGTGCCCAAGGACCGCATCATAATTATGCCGTGCTGCAATGTAACCGGGACACACAAACTGAAGCTTTTGGTCATAGGGAAAGCCAGGAATCCTAAGCCATTCAAGAATATCTGCCTCACTGAACAACTGGTTGTTGTGAAGTGATTTACTGTTTAATATTTAGTTAATAAACTTAGTTTATAAATATATATAATTTAGTAAATACTTGATTTTGATTATAAATAAAACCGTAATTTGCTAGTACAAATTTCTCAAAAAAAAACTATTTTTACGAAATACCTGTTTTAATTTTTACCATATTTTCTATGTAGGTATGCACTATAATCCGCTGCTTTCACTAATTGGACACTTGTCTGGTTTTTGGGGTGGCGAATTACTGAGAGAGTACTGTATATGATAACATATATCTAGGGTGGCTATTTATATGAAACATGGCTCCCAGGCTAGGATCTTTGGCGGGCATCCCTACCTATCACTAAAGATAAAGGCAGTGTGACGCTCTACAGTAGATGTACCAAATGGTGTACGCGAGAAAATTAATGTGTATATTTAGTGATTTTTGTATATTTTAATACATCTATTTGAATGAGTTGTCGAGTATCGATACACAATTAAAAATTATATTGTACAACCACATAATTTTAAATAATAACAATATTGAAGAACAATAGCGCTTTACTGTTAGAGAAAATTTGTGATGTGTGTTTATATTACTTATCTGGTCGACTCGCCACGCTGGGCCCTTCCTGAGCCCAGGCCCCCAGGCTAGAGCCATTTGTGGGGGCCATGATATGAAAGTATGGTAAAGTAGGGTAATTTGATTGTTCCTGTAGTATAAAGTATGGACAAATTTGAATGCAGTATGTCCTCCCAACAATATATCGTCTCTGTTCTGGCAGAACACACTAACTGGAGAATACTAGTTTTGAGTAATTTGACTTTGAAGTTGTTAAAATGTTTGAAATGGTCTATCATGTGAGTTAATCAAGTAATCGTAAAAAGGACGACTTTAAAATAAAGACTGTTTATTTATTAAGAAGGTTTCCAGACGGTAAAGTTTGAAATAAGGAACATTTTGGTATAACTAACTCAATATGTCATTTTTTCGAATTAGCGTCTTCTGCCATAACAGTGACGATATTATACATTTGACTTGAATAAATTGAACTTTAACTTAACTAATAAATTAGTATTTTTTAACTTAACGATGGTTCTGCAGTTAAAAATGATTGATATATTATTGCTTTGGTGGTGAACTGAACTATTCCTTCTTTTTCTTTTGCACTCTTCTCTGTAGGGCATCAAGCCACTGAAGCCGTGGTATTCCCGCACTACGTTATCCTACTGAACCATTAAATGCGGAGTGCTTTTCCGATATTTATTCATGTATATGTGGCACATTGCAGACATTTGATTTTGTCATTTGAGATATTGATTTGATTGAGTCAGATTCGTCAAGTAGTTTGACGAGTTCATGGATATACCGTCATTGCCAGATACCATTCTCGCAGATTGGACCAAAGATCTTTCGTAAGAGTCTGCTCAAATGGTTAGTTTTTCTTCTTTTGAGCATGTCTGGGATTCGAACCTGGGTAGTCAGTTAATGTCCTCTATTCCACGTTTTGTAAATTACAGAGATTTGGACATTTGAAATTATAATTACTTGCATTTTGTTGAAATATTTGTTTTCAATGTTTTATGATTTATGTCGCATTCCCTGTAAAGTTTTCTTAATAGCATATGGGGCGTTTATTTTCAAAACCGAGAAGTCCATGTACGGTAATGTAATTTCACACAATATAATATAATGATCTATAACAGGCGTGTCCAACACGTCGATCGTGTATTGAGATTTTGAAAAGGTATCATTAAACATTTCTATTTTTGTATCCTTAACCAGCATACGTAAAAGTTGTTTTATAATTAACCACGAGGAAGCATTTGTGACCTCGTTGTCTCACTTGACTCATATTGCATCACTCATGGCCTGCCACAGGAGTGAGAGAAAGTCAATCCCTGTGCTTTAAACTGAGGTGTAGATTAGAACACTTTGACTTAAATGTGTAACACAAAAACATCATTTATCACAAGTAGGTATTGAATTGTGGACATATCGGTTTTGGAAATATATCAGTGGCGAGGGGTGGAGGTAGGCTATTAATATTTAACATAAATAGTGCACACTAAACTTTGTCGGTCAACCTAATTTGTTTTTATTGAACTAAGAATACAATTTACAAATGGTGTTGGTTAATTTTTAAAATTCAATTAACGCCTGCCTAAGCCAAACCATAATAGTTTATGTATGCTATGGGTGATCCGAAAAAAATAGTGCACAATTTTTCAGTCATACTTATTTGTTGTCATTGAAAAGAATACATATTACAGATGGTGTTAGTTAGTTAATTAAAAATCAAAACTCTGCCTATTCCAAACCATAATAATATAAAAAATATTCTTCAATCTATAAAATATCTAAAATTATGTATGGTTTAATAGCATAATTTTAGATATTTCTTAAATAAATGAATATTTTTTGACTATTATCTACTTACTATGGCTTAGATTAGGCAGGGTTTAATCAAATTTTAAAAATTAACAAACACTATCCATACATTGTAGTCTTAGTTGTACAAATATGTTTGACTGACAAAGCTTAGTGTGCACTATTTATGTCGGATCTTAACAGCCTATCTCCACCCTTCGCCACTGCTTCACGTAATCAATTTAATTGGCCAATGAATAGTTGCTATTATTTTTCTGGACTATGTATGTACATTTAAAAAAAAAGTGTAAATGTCATTATTTAAAAAAGATATTTTTGACGAACTGTACACATTTATATTTATATTGAATTAAAAATAGGAAACTTAAACATATCATTAACATTTATAAATAGATAGTATTATATTTAAAATAATACGATAATTTTGACTGAAATCACCGCCAAAATAAACACGGCGTTTTGTTTTTGTTGTCGATTTCAATGCTAAAGTCATTTATATATCGTAATCATGACCCCCTAGCGAATGTCACGTATTAATATTTGGAACAGATTATTATCAAGGGCAATCGATTAATATTGATGAAAAAAATTTATTCGGCGTGGATTATGGAGGTCATCATTGAAAATGGCAAAAAAAAAACAAGTCGAAACTGTGCCAACCTCATGTGTCGCCCTATAAGGCTTAATCTGCCGCCAGATCTTTGGCCGTCGGAGGCGTCTGTGATAAAATTAGCAACGGCTCTTGTTTGATACGGTAGCCAATATTCAAGGATTATTTTACCATATGAATATAATTGATTTATAATAATATAATAAATTTTTTTTTTTTTTGTTTACACATTTTTCGAGCTAGATTTGCTTTTTGAAAGTTTTGATACTCTGGTTCTATATAGGAAACAACTAAAAATTCATTGTTTTATAATGGGACAATTTAATCTTGAACGTTAAAACACACTTTAATTGAATCTATTGCGTTACTTTATCTCGCTCGGAGCCGCTCTGACTATTTCTTGTTTTCTGTCAAAACTATCAAACTTCTAATGTCTTTTAACTCAAATAATGTAGTATATTATTATCCCTTTAATAAATTCGTAGTGTATATTCTGTTTGTTCCGACATAATTTAAAGAATTATTAAAACTGCACAGGTTATAGACTACATTCTACCATCTTAGTTTCTTCTTCTTCTGGTGCTCCAACCGTGGGGTTCCCATACAACCATCAAACCGGTTGTATGTGTATTCGGTTATAACTCGTGAAACTTGCACAAATACATTGGTGACACCAATTTAGTAGATTAGTGGAAAACGTGCCGAAGTTACGAAATAACACTAGGTAAAGTGGTCAAATAGCAGCAGTGGAATGGTGAGGTGAGGTGCGGACAGAGAGCGCATGCTTATATTAAAACAATAAAAAATGCACATACATTAGCTTATCATGCATAGGTAAACTATTCAGATAGCAATGGTGGAGCGGTGAGGTGAGGTAAAGGGGTTCACGTTTTCATTCAAACGTCTAATAACCTAACAACGATTCATTGTGAGTAAGTGAAGTTATCCAATAACCGCGATAGCAGCGGTGGGGTAGTAGGGTAAGGTGCGGGCAAAAGAGCAGGTTATTGCTAATGTGTCGTAAAATCAGACAACCCTTTCTGGGATTTATCATTTTTCAATTCTGTACAGGAACGTTCCTTATTGAACTATAAAAAATATTCACTGGATTTTGCTAAAATTGGCAACTCAAAAAAAAACACATTTCCCTAAAAAATCTTTTTTTTGCAAAAAAGCAGTGTTTTTGAACCTTTACGTTTTGTTGAACTTTCATGGCACACCAAGCATCGACATAATAATTATATAAACAAAGTGCGCCTCACACGGTCGACCTGGATATGGCATAAATGAAGAAATCACCGATGACACTAGAATCGTTAGCCAGTTCGCTGATTCACCGTTGTACTAAATCTAATAGACGTGTAAATGAACTGCAAACAAATAAGAATGATTGAAAAAGTTTCTTTTTTTCTTTTGACCATGTCCGATCCTAATAGGATCATATGGGCCTCCACAGAGTGGAGGTTTGTATTAACAGATTTTTGTTTTTATGAGAAATGGATGTTAGCCACTTGCTCAACCTATTAGGTCCATACTCCAACTCCAAACACAAATTGAAAAATAATATGTCTATTAGCCAGACCCACGATATTATAAGCTGACGCGTAAACCACTCGGCCATCGTGGACGTTGAAAAAGTTTAATTTGCACTATTTATGTTGGATCTCCACAGCCCAAATCCACCTTTCGTCACTGCTTTATTATAATAAATCAAAGCGAATTTTGCAGTATGTACTTAGTCATATAATTTCAATAAAGGGTCGGTACCGGTTTCGTCCGCTTTCCGTTCATCAAATATGGATGTATCGGGAACTGCATGAATTATCATTTTTATTAATTTATTTTAATAAATTGTTAATTTGTAGTACATATTTTTTTTTACTTTTCTGTAAAATAAAATTTTAATAAACAATTTTATATGAATATTTCAGTATTTAAAACGGCTTAGGCCTCTTACGCACTGTCGACTGGTCTCTGGCTCTGGTAACTGGCTGGTTGCCGCAACCACGTGTGTAAATGCCGATTTATTTTCTTATGCTTCGTAGTTGCTGTCGACCTGGTTGCCAGCAACTGGTTGACAGTGCGTAAGGGGCCTTATTCTGCACTTGGATACGGTGGAACCAAATTATAAAAATAAAATACAAATTAAAAAAAATATATATAAATATGAATATATTGCACACTTTTCTTAATTAATTAATATAAGTGCACCCTTATTATGATAAAAAATATGTTTAAATATTACTGTCTGGTGTATGGATAATTTTTTTATATTAATTAACTAATTATGTATATTGTTAGAAAATTATTTTTTTATATAAGTAATACGTAATAATATATATTGTGTTATTGTTCACCATGTTATGCCAATATAATCAATTAGGTAATTAATTATTATATAATGTACCTAAATCAAAATATATTGAAAAAATCTTCTTTCATAGAGATGGAGTCTAGATCAGAAAATGAGGCAAAAAAAAGATTTCTGGGAATACTGTACTAATTTTTATACAACTATATTTTTTTTACTATAAAAAATGACACTTCATACGGTAATTTGCTTCAGTTAATTTATAGACACCACGGATGGCTCCATCTGGAAGAAGATTGAACATCGTTGTAAATGATATTTGTATATTTTGATCATTTTAAGACGTGATGGTTTGATTTTTTTTGCAATACAGTATAACCTCGATAATTCGAAATCCAAGGGACCCTGAAAATTTGATTTCGAATTAGCGAAAATCGCTATAAATCGAATTTTCCGAAAAAAAATTTTTTTCGTAAATTTGTATGGAGACGATGCAGTATTGAAAAATAGTGTTACGTGGTATTTACCAGTGAAAAAAGTAATTCAATGGTGAACTAGTTCGAAATATGTGTTTTTTACACTTTGTAATTAAGCACTAATTACTGAGTAATCAGACATCCAGTTAGATAGGTACCTACCAAGAATACAAATTCTTAAATAAGAATGTTGTTCCTTTCGAAAATCTAATCTAGATTCATACAAATTCACAGTAAAAACGGGTACCTATGTAGGTGTGTATTATATTTAAAATAAAATTCTTTAATATCCTATAAACAGTAATAAAAATGTCAAGTGAATTCATTAAGTCAATTAGTGAACTAGTCCTGTCAAACAAAGGGTCACTGTGTATTCATTATTGCCAGTTTAATCTAAACATTCAGTTGTTATCAACTCAAATTTTAAAAGATAAGAAACTCATTGTTTATTAAAATACATATTAAAAACGTAATTCTGTCAGTTATAAAAAAATGACACAAGTTAGTTACTTAATAATTACGAAATTTCGTAAATAAATGTTTTTTTTTCACTGAAAACCATTTAGTGGCCATGTGCTAAGATTACCTTGTAAAACAACATTTTTTTCACATTAATAAAATAATGGATTCTGAATTTACTTGAATGACAAGTAAATGTACCTTGATTGACATCCCCTGCAATAATAATAATAATATTGATGCTTGGATATGTCATAGTACATTAGGAGTTTTTGGGTTTTTCCACAACTTAAACTTTGGGTTTTGCCTCCCATCAGTAAATTTGCAGGTGTTTGCTTACTTAATTGCAGTCATTAAATTTATTACTTTCCAAGAAAATAAGTATTTTACTATCATTTATTTCGTTTTATATGGATAAAAATGGCCTTTGGGACCAAATTCCATTTCGAATTACGAAATAACGAAAATTTCGATTTATAACAAACTTTTTGTATGAAAAATGATTCTTGGGGGTTAAAATTGACGAAAAATTCGAAAAACGGCGAAATTCGAATTATCGTTTTTCGAATTATCGAGGTTCTACTGTAATTGGAATTTAATAAATGAGAAATAGGTACTGGTTAAATTCTATTCTTCTTATGTTATGACAATGGTAAACCTTTGATGGTAAATATTGAAACAATGATATTATATGTTAATTGGGTACAAGTCGGTTATGGGGAAGCCAGGCGGGAACCGCGCTAATTGTCATAGCCGATTTTGGCAAAATTCATGAATTCAAGAATTAAAAACTAACCTGACCTAACCTAATCTAACTAAACCTAACCTATATTAACCCAACCTAACAAAAATCCAGTATATTGGCTGTTTTCAAAATGTGTTTGCCGCTGGCTTCCCCATATAACCGACTTGTACCGTTAATTGTTTACAACTGTACACACGGGCAATATATATTATTTGAATGCATTTAAACGACCCGAAGATGGCATGATAATTTAATAATTGGTTATTAATCTAATATTACATGATGATTGTTTGACTCTGGGGTTTCAAGTAAGTGAAGTCCTGAAGTTTGTAGCATTCCGGTGAGTTTTTGTATTTTTATATTTTGTTCAATTGGCAAAATATTGGGTACAAGTCGGTTATGGGGAAGCCAGGTGGGAACCGTGCTAATCGTCATAGCCGATTTTGGCAAAATTCATTAATTCAAGAATGAAAACCTAACCTAACCTAACCCAACCCAACCTAACAAATAATCCAGTATATTGGCTATTTTCAAAATGTGTTTGCCGCTGGCTTCCCCATAACCGGCTTGTACCAAATATTGTTTTAGTGGTGCCACCTGGCGGTTCAACCATAGTTATACAAGTGATGGCGACATCTTTGATTGCAGTAGTGTATTGGGGCCAGAGTACGTAGGGTTGACACTCTTAAGTTTTTCAAAACGAATAGTGATTCTAAAATTTTTAAACATTCTAATTTGAATTTTTGGAATATCAATGGATTTAGGGGATTATTAAAATAAATCAGTGCTCTGGAACTTATCTTTTTAGCACCACCACGTCACTGATATTTGCGCGGAGTCGAATGTGAGAAAGTCAAAAACAGAAAATTAGTAGAAAAACAGTACCTAATCTTATTTATTTATTTTGCACAGTAATAGTTGATATACATAGATATAGATATACCAACATAAGTTGTCCGATGTTTGAATTTGCAATTAAGGGGGAGACGCATGCCAGCAGAGAACCTAGCGAAAATATACGAAGCTTGCAATTTGAGATTTTTTTTGATAATTTACAATTTCAACTGTATTATTTAATAAATATGTATCCAAAAACATTAAAATTTTTTTTTATTTTTTTTTAAACTTAAAGATAAACTTACAATTGTAAAAAAATGTAATAAAATGTGAATTCGTTGCAGGGTCAAATCTTATTATTGCAATTTATTTTATGCTTATAATTATCATTAAAATTTAGTTTATTAAGTTTTAGATTTTATGTGGTATAGATTTTTGACTAATTCATCGTTTTAATATTTTTTATATATATTTTAAAAAACATCGATTTTTGTAAAAATATAAATGTGTATAACTTGAAATCCTTTCTATTTATATCAACTCGAGCTTCAATATTGTGACCATGCCTAAAATAAAATTTGATATAAATAAAAAGGATTTCAAGTTATACACATTTATATATTTTTTAAAATCGATGTTTTTTAAAATATATATAAAAAATATTAAAACGATGAATTAGTCAAAAATCTATACCACATAAAATCTAAAACTTAATAAACTAAATTTTAATAATAAATATGGCCATAAAATATAATGTAATAATAAGATTTGACCCTGCAACGAATTCACATTTTATTACATTTTTTTACAATTACCAGTTTATCTTTAAATTTAAAAAAAAATAAAAAATCTTTTTAGTGTTTTCAGATGCATATTTATTAATTACTACAGTTGAAATTGTAAATTATCAAAAAAAAATCTCAAATTGCAAGCTTCGTATTTTTCCGTTAGGTGCCTCTTTTCGCCTCTGATAGTATAAACATCCCCCTTAAGCTCATCACCATTTAAAAAATACTGGATTATATGGCAACTGTTTATAGTGCAATCTGTGTAGACAATTTATGGTGGTAAATTTATAATGTATTTTTTTTTATTTGTCCCTGCAAATACATATTGCATTACATTGTCAGTGACAGAAAGTTACCTCAGAATAAAATTGAGTGCAATAAGGGTGAAATTTGTGAAAAACCCCAGTGGAGGCGGTGTCGGATTTGCGAGGGATTTACGAGACATTTCTCAAAGCAGACGCTCCTGCACTGCCTTTCATTAGCTCGAAAAGTAGATCGACAGCATATTTGTTTTATATTACTATCTGGAAACTGACCATGAAGAACAAAAATATGGGCTCGCGGTATAGGAGCGTCGCCGCTTAACCAAGCCTTTAGTGGTGTAAAGTGTGCGACCTGTTTATGTGCTCCTCGAGCGCCCCGTTCTTTATGGGTTCTGCTGTATACGATTACATCGTATTTTAGTTGAGTGAGCATATCGCTCGAAAAATTTACGCTCACGCCGCCACCCCGCCGCCTCCTGTGGGCGTTACGCCTGAAGCTCTTTATTATACTTATAATAAATAATGTTTTAACTATTGTGGACCAAATAAATTTTTTATAACTTCACAAAATGTTTTTGTTTCATTTGATCGATGTCAACCATATCATTCCCATAATTTTTACTTCTCGTCAGTTCGATGGATGACACCAAGGAGATTGGATTGAGTAGGTATTATATAATATAATAAGGGAACACAGAATTAGTGGGAACTGAAATAACTAACGGGTGTGGAGTAACAGGCAACCGATCTCGAGTGTGGGATATGGGATAAACTTAAACACGTCAAGAACGCGTCATTCTAAGCTTGTCTTTTGTTCTGACAACTATTGCTCTCGGTTTATGCACTGATTCTCATTCAATATTGGTGTATTTGAAGATTTTAATACACACTATTAATTGTACGTCTATAATGTATGTTTCATTTTCGTAGAACACACATTCAAAATCTTGTGCCAAAATGTAGTGTTTTGGGGTATAGCCTATCTGAATTATATTTATTAATCTGTTCTATGAATATAATATAACACGATTTTTTTGTATTACAACTCTTGAGAGCGATTCAAGATGGTTTTTATTATTATTAATGGCACATGGTTTGGGCCCCAGTTGTCTCCAATATAGGGCCGTAGGATGTAAAGAAAAAGTGTCGATATCTGGTATTGAAATATAAGTATCGATTCGATACTTTTTTGACGGGCCTACACCAACTCGGTTTTATCCCTACTGGAGGTCCTTTTCCGCTGAGGTTTTTTCGACTCTGATGATTGGGATGAGACTCCACAATATACTTATACATCGTGTATAAAATGTTATTATTTTCATAGGAACGTATGTAGGTATGTAATTTTGAACCTTTCGGCCTAACTGTCGACTCTTGTAGTACAGTGCGGAATGCATTGGTCTTTCATCAGGCGGCTCCGAGTTCGATTCCGGTGAGGTCACAATATATTTATGTGGGGCGGTTCTCGTGGTGCAGTGCAGAAGGTGCTGGCCTTCCACCCGAGAGTTCTGACAACTCAATAATTCAAGTGTATTGATTTAAAAATACAATAAATCACTACCGTTAATTTTACCTGGCGGAACCGTTGGGTTCTGTAGAATACCATTTGGGAAACGCTGCTGTAGAGCATCACAGTGCTCTTAACCTTAACGACAGGTAGGGGGCCCGGCAAACATCGTGGCCTGGTGGCCATGGTTTTACGTGCTATAATTTTCCATTCGTCGTGAAAATTTGAAATGTGAAAAGTTTTCGCTTTCTTTTGGGTACTTCAATTCTTTGGATACATTCATCGTCAAACTTTTGTCCTGCTATGCAAATATCCTACTACGAGACGGTAAGGGGAACTACGCCTCATTTTAAGGCGCGAGATTCACACCTTCGCTTCCTTTCACTCCTGCAGCAGGCCGGTAGTGATGACATACGAATCAAGCGATACAAAGAGCTTACGACGAGGTCACGTAAGCTGATTAAAGAAATAAGAATAGGAATTAGCCACGGCTGACAGGGCTCTAGCCTGTAGGCCCGGGCTCAGGAGAGACTCGGCGTGGTGGGTTCACCAGATAAGTGAGATAAATACACCACAAATTAACCCTAACAGTAAAAATGTCGCCTGAGGAGTTAATTTACTTCAAATGTTAATGTTGAATACGGTTTTAAAACATAGTTATGCGATGCAATTTTTGATGTGTGTCGATGCTCAATAATTCAATAATTGAAGTGAATGTACGAGTATTAAAAAATACTAAAAATCGCTAAAAAATGTAAGTACTAAATACTCTTGATTTTACCTCGAGCACCATTTGGAAAACGTTACTGTAGACTGTAGAGCGCCATACTGCCTTTCATCTAGTGACGTCCCTAGACAAAATGCCGCCCCTTGGAAGCGCCATAATGCCGCCCCATTTTTTATACAATATTTTTTATCATCCATGATCGTGTCGTTTCTGGTCACCAAGAACGTTGGAGGGCAACGGAAGTAAACTAGACATCGCGAACACGACACAAATATTACAGCCCTGTTTAACCTTTTATGTTAATTATTAATACATTTTGTTTCCAACCAGCGAGCTGATTTTTTTTAAAGGAAAGATATTTTCGTTATTAAGTACTCAGTTTAGGTAGCTATTTCTAGGTATATATACCAAATGATTCTCCTCGATTTGCCGCCCTTCGAGTAACTGCCGCCTCCAAGCGACGCTCAATCTGCCTACCCCACGGGACGTCACTGCTTTAATCTTAGTGATATGTATGGGCGCCTACCAAAGAACCTGGCCTGGGGGCCCGCTTCAGGGTGTGGGGGCCATGTTGTTAACGCTTCTCCTTCAAAATTTCAATGAAATCATTTTATATTACAACTGAATCTAGGTAGGTACTTACTTTTGGAATAAAAATGAATTTGTGAGTATACCCCAATATTGGGGTAAGTGTAACAAACTGACTAGTGATCAAAAAACTTTAAAATGTCGTATTATAGTAAGATATACAGTGGGTTCCTTCTGTACATATTAATTGTAATGCTTTTGAAGATCCTATGGTAAAGTTTTCAACTGTTTAAAATACACCTATTCATCATGAACCAGGTTGAAATTCATCTCATTTCACACTTACCCCGACTCACCTTACATGTCTTGTACATTTTGATGACCTAATTTTATTCATATCGGCATAATGCTCCGTTCTCATGTAACATTAACCCCTTGATTACACTAGCTGTCAATTCAACAAACTGATATATGGGAACATTTCTATTAATTTCTTTTACAACATTCAACAGAAAGTTGAACAACACAAATTGACAATATGTGGTAACGCGGCGTAAGGATTGACCAAAATTCATTCATGCCTGATATATTGAAGGCAATCTAATATGAACAGAAAATAAAAAAAAAAAACATTTTGGCAAAATTGTCAGTCTGGAGGTTTTAACATGAATGATGAAATTTTATTAGCTGATTGAAATAATTTGAGTTATAATAATTGAAGGTTGCTTTTAATCATAAGTAGGTAGGTAATAGGTATAATAATAATTTAGTATCCATTTGTATTCGGGGCATTGACTTTTGTGATGTTCTCTCCACATTGCAGAAGTTTTTTTTACATATAATTTGGGGACCTGGGACCCACGGCGTTATAGTCCAACGCTTAAGGCTATACCTCAGTTGAGGCATGGTCCAAAAAGATCGTGGCTAGACGATGCGCGGATTGCGGGTCGCGGGTGCAAATAACGCATGCTGAACGAAATATAATTTGTCATATAAATCCAACATACGTCCATTAAATGTTCTGTTTATTGTTATATTAGTAACAATAATAATATATTCTTTGACATGTTTTCTTTTTCAAGTAAATGGGTAAGGTTTTTAGTAATCTTTACACGATTTAAGAATTAATACCCCCGTCGCCATCACGAAACAAATTGACGTATTCCCAGCTCAACGTTCGCTCTCCGAATGTTCTGCTCCGAACGAAAAATTTCGGCGCGCCTATAGTTGAAAATTATTTTCCTAAATTATAAATTAGTTTCCAAATGTTAATATTTTATGACTTGTGTCATAGGGCCACGGAAGTAAACTAGACATCGCGTAACTATACAAAAAATACAGCCCTGTTAAGCCTTTTATGTTAATTAATACATTTTGTTTCCATTGTCAATATCGAATATATCGGTATTGCTTGATTATTAAAACCGGTATTTCGGTATCGAAAAATACTGGGATACCGATTTTGAAATAAATACCGGTATTGCAATCCCTAGTTCGACTGTATTGTCGTTTACTCCTGCCTGCTAATTTTAGTGTAATAGTAAAATTAAAATTCCAGATGGCAGGATCGGAAGTCACCTAATAAATTATTACCATTATAAATATAACAGAACGGAAAAAATTCCTGGTAAAAATGATAACAATCACACGGCAATTAATCTAGTAATTACTGTGGCATTAACTATCAAAATAAAAAGTTAATTACTAATAATTGTTAACATTGCAAGGAAACCGATGATTACCTACCTACTAGATACCTGCAAAGTATTCCTTGTGAATAAGTAATTCGGGGATATACATTATAAATAATTACCTACGATATAGAATTGCCATAATGAATGACCATGTTATGCAAATATTCTAAATTCTTTTTCGTGGAACCGTTTAAAAAAATATATTGTCTATGCTTTATCTTGCACGTAAACTCTTTTAAGGTTATGGCAATTAATCACCGTTTATTTATTATAGAAGTTTATAATCACCTATCAGTATTAGCGAATAGTAAGTTGTAAGGTGTAATTATGAAATGTAAGTAGGTACATGAGTTCATTAATCGTTTCACATTTTTATGAGTGAATGTTGGCATTTCGTGGGCATGGTGTCTCTCAGGGGTGGAATACACCCGATCACCCAGTGACGTCCCTAGACAAAATGCCGCCCCTAGGCAGCGCTAAATTGCCGCCCCATTTTTAGACAGTATTTTTTATCATCCTTACATCACCCCAATGTTTAAGAAATGTGTTGTATGGATGCATTACTAGCAAAATATATACCACTAAATCCAATTTAAATGCCATCTCCACTTCAATAATCAATATTGTGAGTCCACGGTTTCAGATACATTTAAAAAAACACCTGACAACTTTCAAAACACGCAAGCTAGGTAAGTACCTATGTACCTACCTATGATTCAAATATAATTCGCAAATCTGCACGTGTCATTGCTGGTCATCAAGGACGTGACGTCCAAGGACAACAGAAGTAAACTAGACATCGCGAAACCAACAAAAAAATACAGTCCTGTTAAACCTTGTATGTTAATTCTTAATGCATTTTGTTTCCAACCAGTGAGCTGATTTTTTTAATCGAAGGATGTTTTCGTTATTAGGTACTAAGTTTAGGTACCTATTTCTATATAATATACCTAATGATTTTCCTCGATTTGCCGCCCTTCAAGTAACTGCCGCCCCCAAGCGACGCTCAATCTGCCTGCCCCCACGGGACGTCACTGCGAACACCCAACCAACCATTTGGGGGTCGTAACCTATGAACTAAGGGGTATAAAAGCATAGAATAGATAGCAATCTCCGAAAACTCGAAAAAAAGTTGTGAACGCAGTTCCATAGAGATTTTAATTGTGAACCAAATAAATTCAATATTTAGTGGAAAATTCAGCATTCTCTCATCAAAACGCACTTTTGAAAATCGCTATTAAATGCAAAGGCAGTAAGTAGTCTCACTGTTATTTCAAAAGTATATAGCAATCTCCATTATTTCAACGGGAATGTCACGCCACAAGATGGTGGATATTGTCTATTATCTATGGTCTGCAAGTTGGGTTCTATTCAAAATATTATTTATGGATATAATATCGCAAGTAATTTTAACGTACGCATACGTAGAAACTATTAATATTAATTGAAATTAGCATGAATAATTAATAATAATTCAAAATACTAATACATTGGAGTTGGCACTCTCTATAATTGAATTTAGAGAGGTGGTGATAGTTCAAAATATTCTGCAAAATGACGAAACCATAGACTAAATTCGTCGCAAAGACAGCGTGACAGTGACGTGACATGCGTCTCAATTTGATCACAACTTGAGGCGTTGGAAGAAGCTTGTGACTTGTGGTTATGATGATAATATTTGCAAATGTATAATTAAATTTTTAAAAAAATGCCCTAATGGGTTCCGCTTTCCTACCCCGCACTAAGAGATCTTGTGCAACGTAATTCCACCACTGCTAATATATTACACTTTACGTTAAGTTAGTAACACTAGGGTGTCGACGTATAGAGAGAGAACTAGAGAGTAGGTATAAAGAATTTCACCTAAATTGTCATCGTTCATAATAATATTATGTCGTTCTTGAGGAACTCTCGGGTGCTTGGACCAATCGTATGCTGAAAAGATGTTTGTGACGGATACTGGGTGTGCAGTGTTACTAGGAGAATATAAGAATGACTTTAGGAGTAACGAATGGATAAGAGAGAGGAGTAAGCAGTCAAGATCGCTAAATACTATCTACAAAATGTGTACAGCGGAGCTACGGGACCTGGAATGACGCAAGATGATTAGCGAGCGACAGAGATTCTTGGAGGCGCCGCCTGGTGTCCAGTATGCTCTGACTAAGGCATGGTTATAGGAAAAAATTCTTTGATTGTGTGCATTGACTATTTTCATAAAACCCTAATTAGCCAGACGTGCTATGATGAACCTCCATGATTAGCTATACTTGCAGTAGGGGTGAAGTTTTATTTTGATATAAATAAAAAAGAATTTCAATTTACATTTTATATTTTTTAGAAAAATAGATGTTTTTTAAAATAAATACAAATAGTATTAAAACTGTGAATTAGTCAAATATCTTGTAGGTACAATATAGAATAAGTACCTATTAAACTAAATTTTAATAAATAATATGTAATAATAAGATGTAATCCTTTAACAAATTCACATTTTATAACTTTTAATACTTAACTGTAAAGTTTATCTTTGACTTAAAATAAAAAAATATTTTTCTCTTTAATGTTTAATGTTTTCAGGTAGGTACATATTTATTAATTAATACATTGAAGTTAATGGCCCCACCAAACCACACCTGCCCCGCATCACACCCCGTCTTAATCGGGCGTATTACGGGACCATACGTTTGATGTGAAGCATAATTTTTATATCTCAGGAGCAGTTACCCAAAGGCTAAGGTCGCCATGCACTCAAATGTGCTTTGACTGAATTTTCATGACTTTAAGTTCAATTCAATTCAATTTATTTATTTTTTGAACATATTGTGGACATTACAAATTATAAGTTTAAGACGTTCACAACATGACATTTAGAAACAAAGATATATAAATATAACAGTATTACATAAAAAAGAGATAGATCAGTAGATAAATTAGATAGGTACAAGGAAGTACACCGGATGAGTTAAGCAGACCCTATTTTAAGAATTTATAAAACAACGTCCACCTAAACTCATTCTCACGTAGGTGGAATATATCAACACCCGAAGCAATTTCGTTGAAGTTAAGGTACCCATGGGACAGATAAGCACGTAGAGGCAATATTAAAAATTGTACTAAGTAACAAATTAAAGCTAATACAAAACTGCCGTTAATTAATACAGTTTAAATTGTAAATTATCAAAAAATGTCCCAATTGCAAGCTTAGTTTTTTTTCCGCTAGGTGCCTCTGGTAGGTAGAGGATTTGTCTTAAGAGCGTACATAAGTGAAACGGCAAATAATTTTCAACAGTAGGTATGTGCAACGAAATTTCGCAGTCGTCGCCAATCGGAGACTGACAGTCGTGGTGTGAGCACGTCAATTTGTTTTGTCATGGCGTCAGAGGAATATATTCTTAAATTGTGTAAAGATGACTAAAAAACGGTCCGCATTTACTTGAAAAAGAAAACATATCAATGAATTTACTATTATTATTACGAATATAATAATGAACAACATTAAAAGGACTCATGTTGAATTTTATGACAAATCATATTTCGTACGGCTCGCGTCATTTGCACAATCCGCGCATCGCCTAGTCACGATCTATTTAGACCATGCCCCCCAACTGAAGTATAGTCTTAATATTCCGATTAGGTAATCCTATCCCGAGCCAAAATTCTGATCCCGGGATTTCGGGATTACAATTTGACAATCCCGGGACCCGCGACTGGTCCCGGGATTGGCATTTTTTTCCATTGTTAATATAAAATTTTTATATTTACAAATAACATTGATAAAATCGGTCAAAAATAAATCTAGTATAATTTATACTATTTAAGACATTTATTGTTGATATTGTATACGTTCAATCTTGGAAATACATAAATTTAATGGAGTAAATAATATTGTAATATAAATAATAATGTGAATTTAATATGAGATTGCTGTTTCTGATAGTAAAGACTTAATGAATGGGTTAGCGAGATTTGAAATAGTAAAGCAAATCATGGTGTACTTATGGCCTTTCCGCTTCATAAATCTAATTAGTCAACAGAAAAATATGAAACTGATGTAAAACGTATGAGATCATGGTGGAATTACTTTGTTAATAGTGCGAAGCATTGTTTTTTTCCAATCCTTCTCATTTTTATTAATTTATGTGAAAAAATAAAATGAATCGACAACTTACACATGGGTATAAATCAAACTTCATTCAAACTCAGTTTATTTCTAATGTAGTTATTTGTTATTAAAACTATTTTTTTGTTATATTTTCGTTTTTATTTTATTTTCCATAAAAATTGATAAAAAAATTAATCCCGAAAATTTCGGGATTATGTTTATCAATCCCGGGATTCATAGGTATCGAAAATAGCTCGGGATACCGGGATTGGAATCCCTAATTCCGATGCGGCATACAGCTCGGATTACACAATTGTCTCAAATTGCAAGTTTCGTATTTTTCCGCTAGGTGCCTCTGGTAGGTAGAGGATTCGCCTTAAGACACAACGGGACGTTACTTTTGAAGAATTCAGGCGTCATAAACTAACAATCAACATTCACAATATTTTATTACGAGTCCGACTGGTTCACTATATTATATTATATTATACGATATACGAAACGAAAATCCTTCATTTCTCGGATTCCCGTTTTACAGTGAAGTGATTCACACATTTCGCACTTAAATTAATGTTAATCCGCAAACAAACGACTTGGTAACCATTTTCAATGTCATCTGATTGTTTACTAAAATAAGAGTCGTGTAATTTTCATAACATGATTATTTTTCATAATGTTCCGCGGAAAGGAAAAAAAATGTCACCGCATCGCCATGAACCTGGCGAGCTAATGAACTTTGCATTGAATTTGAAGATTAAAAACTGCCTGTCTGAATGATATTTAGTTTCTTAAGAATTTTATAATGAATGCATTTCCTTATACGTAACAATACACGTCATATATCTGAAATATTTTCAATTAATTTATTTCTATATTGTTTTGGTGGCTGGGGTTTTTTCAGTATATTATTATATTTTTTTTTGGTTCAAAATTATTTAAAAGTGGAATATATACGCAAATATTACACTTGGTTAGACCCCGTTTCAGTTTGATTATTATTGACTTTATATTTTTGAAGTTATACTTCTTTAGGCGCGTTTGGAAAATCAGATCAGAGTGTATTTTTGGCGTGTGACATGTAACACATAATTTATTTTTTCACACAAAAAAATGGCACTCGATTGTTCGGTTATCAGCCTAACGCACTACCTTTACGCCACAGTATGATCTGCAATCGTGACGATTATACAGTATACTATTATAGTTTAGAATTGTTCCGTTGCCTAGGCAGCGAATTTATTATTGTTGGCCATTTGCAATTCCTTTCGTAAACAAACTATTAAACGCCAGAGTGACATTAGGTACTTTAAAAATAAAAACAACGAGAAACCATTATATAATTTAGTAATATAAGTTGAAGTGTATAGAAATAAACCAACGGCGCTCCAATAAACGGCCCTTTTCCTTTAGTGTGTAATTTAACAAGATAATTAAGAGCTAGTCGAAGAATCTAGGTTATCACAAGTTTTGTTTTTGTTTTGTTACGCCAAAGAAGTATAACTTCTAACGCGCGTATATAAGTACACACACCATTTTTTTTTGTCTTATTATCTGTAACGCATGACAGAAAACATATGAACATAGAGAGAGCGAGAACATACACATAAATGCAAACTCTAAATTTGAAAATTAAATGAATAGGAATCGTTTATTTAAACCAGGTCGTGAAAGAAAACATATGATATTCTCATAATAGTTTGACATATTATGCTTACACTGTAAGCATACCTCATAAGGCTTTCAGTACGGTAATGGTATATCGAGTTCTTATATTATAGAAAGTATTAAACGAAATTATAATTCAATTACTAATTAACTACCACGTTTAAGTATCATGCTAATTATATCTAATGGCCAACTAACAGTTACGCGCCTAGCGCGTCTTTAGCACTGAAAGACTTAAATTTCACGATAATTATCATAATTTATATGACCATAAATTATTTTAATCGAAATTTAATGAGGTTGCCAGCAACTTGTTGCCAATGTGGCAAACACCGCTTTTGGCAACATACCAAAAAACGCAACTGCCCGACGTTCTTGTGGGCGTGCGCTGTAAATGTATGAGAAATCCTAACAATACGAGTAGCGTAACGTGTCATGGAAAAGTGCATGTTGGGCATAACGCAGAAAGACCGTAAAGGAAACTAATGAATAAGTTGGCAGACAAGAGTATGCGATGTGATAGAGGTTACTGAGCAAATGTAAGCCGAGCTGAGCTAAGTAATGGCAATTGACTGGACGTCACTGTATTGATGAACTCATAAAGTTCGGTGAATTTACCCGGCAGTGAAGAACTAGGGATTGAGAAAAGGAGCTAGAGGAGGTGTTCATTCAACAGTGGAACGCTTCTGTCAAATGATTGTGATTGTGACATTGACATCGCGACACAGAAATATTTTTTCTATTTAACTTTGCATTATACCTCGGTCAATGTTTTTTATCTGTTTTCCATCGAGTTGTTGGTGATCCTCTAGAACAGTGGTCCCCAACTCCCGGTCCACGGACCGGTACCGGTCCGTGGATCAAATGGTACCGGGCCGCCTAAGGAACATTAAATTATTTCCATTTTGTTCACTCTCGGGTTTGTGCGACTTTCCATGGACGAGAAATTAACCGGGAGCTGAAAGACGTCACCTAAAGCCGCTATTACCATTTCCGACAT
Source organism: Rhyacophila brunnea (assembly GCF_057557595.1). NCBI lineage: Eukaryota > Metazoa > Arthropoda > Insecta > Trichoptera > Rhyacophilidae > Rhyacophila > Rhyacophila brunnea. The sequence goes on along the minus strand of NW_028232893.1, from coordinate 30,744,847 downwards.
CCTATCTGTGTGAAGCGGAGTTTTCTGCAATGGCAGCAACCAAAATAAAACAACGGAATAAACTGGACATAAGCAACACACTTCGGGTGTAATTGTCTCCTATTACCCCCAGAAGGGGGTCTATTCTATACAAAAGGCGACGATCGACCGCTAACGTGCTAACGTGATAATGTGTTAGTATTTGTTACATACATTTTATATTGAAATATTATAATTGTAATTGTATTGTAATCAGTTAATCAGTCGAAACTGTCTCTCTCTCGCTCTCTCTCTCTATCGCTCATGCTCTAAATTTTAGCACAGGCAGGGGGCATGCCGTTAAAATATATCATTTATTGCAACAATTAATACCGGCTAATTATAATTGTTACAATACGTGTTAACAATTTGATACAAACATACCCTAGTTAGCGGTTTTAGCGGACGAAAGCAGCCTTTTGTATAGAATAGACCCGATGGAACCGTTTCGTTGCAAAGAAACAAGCTCAGGGTTCTCATTGATTTAGCGTTCTAGTGAGTTAAAATATTAAATCACTTTATATTCATTTTTTGGTGTAACTGTATTTTATTTTGAAGGCATGTTTAAATACAATTAAATTAAAATTATTAAATCAAAATAATCTAAAATACAAACAATCAACGTCCCTCCTCAGCGGGCCGCGGTAAAATTATCAAACGTTGACCGGTCCGCGGCGATAAAAAGGTTGAGGACCAATGCTCTAGAAAACACTGAATTGAGAGTGCGTGTTTTAGAGTGTTGACAATAAATTTGCATAGGAAAATTTTCTACATTACTAATTATTGTTGTAATATTATAATTTTTGTACACTTAGTATTCGATATATTTATTTTAAAGTAAGTGGGTACCTATTCAAATATTTACTTTTATATTAAAATTAATGTACCACGCAAAAATGAAGGTCGAAAATTGATTAGGTACCTAGTAATATTGACGTTTCATGCTGACTAAAATAAAGGTCGTTGACCGTTTCACTTTTGTTTTGCTAAGCATCTCTGAAAATTGTATCTAATCAAAATAATGAATCACAAAATTATTATGCAAAGCAATCACGGCTAACCACAAATCAATATTACATACGTAGACGCAATTCATATTAAAACAAATTGCGAATTAAATCGAGCTAGCCATTTTTTCCTGTCCGCGGTGAGACCTTGCTGATGTTATTAATAAAAGTCATCTACTTTTCCATGGAAACGTGACTCTGAGCAAAATGTCTAATTACTAAATCTACGTCGCATTGTATGTATAATAATATAATTTTGCCATCATCATAATAGGATATTTCAGTGACGTCCCTAGACAAAATGCCGCCCCTGGGCAGGATCATAATGCCGCCCCATTTTTTTTTTTACATTTTTTATCATCCATGCTCGTGTCGTTTATGGTTACCAAAGATGTCGAAGTGCAACGGAAGTAAACTAGACATCGCAAACCCGCAAAAAAAATACAGTCCTGTTAAACCTTTTATGTTAATTAATACATTTTGTTTCCAACCAGTGAGCTGAATTTTTTAAAGGAAAGATATCTTCGTTATTAAGTAAGTACCTACTCAGCTTAGGGAGCTATTTCTATATTATACCAAATGATTCTCCTCGATTTGCCGCCCTTCGAGTATCTGCCGCCCCCAAGCGACGCTCAATCTGCCTACCCCCACGGGACGTCACTGAGGGATATATTGAGTCCTGGTTTCCTTAGTAACAGTGTTATTTTCAGGCGCGTACACATAAGGGTAGGTGAGGGAGTTCATGCCCCCCCAAAAAAAACACGAAAAAATAGGTACTCTTTCTTCTCCGTCATGACCTCATGGGTTGAGACCCGAATGATTTGTATTTTGGAGCAGTCTTCTCAAGGGGTTGTCGGCATGGCCCCCACAAGGGGGAGCTGACAGGGCTCTAGGCTAGGGGACCGGGGTCTGGGGGCACGTCGTGGCGAGTCGACTTAACAAGTGAGATAAACACATATCATAAATTTTCTCCAATGGTAAAAAGTCGCCTGCGGCGCTATTTTGCTTTAAGATTATTAACATTTAAGTGATTTGTGAGTGTGTGAGCAAATTTTGATTATGGTGTGTCAATTTTCGAAAACTTCATAATTTAAGTGGATTTATTGAAAAATACAAAAAAATCGCTAAAAAATACACTGAATACCCTTAATTTTAACTAGAAGAGCATTTGGAAAACGCTTCTGTAGAGCGTCACACTGCTTATAACACTAGCGATAGGAAGGGGGGGCCGCCAAAGATCCTGGCCTGGGGCCCGTTTCAAGATGTGGATGATCTAACCAACAATATCTGTAATATTGTATTCTTAATTCAACGAAAACAAATAAGTATAACTTTACTGAAAACGTGTGCACAATTTTTGTCAGATCGCTCATAGATAGTGAATCCAATCCCGAGCCAAAATCTTGATCCCGGGTTTTCGGGATTACGATTTGACGATCCCGGGATTGGCATTTTTTTCAATAATTAATATAAAATTTCTATATATACAAATAACGTTGATAAAAACTGTCAAAAATAAATTTAGTATAATTTATACTATTTAAGACATTTATTGTTAATATTGTGTACGTTCAATCTTGGAAATACATAGGTTTAATGGAGTAAATAATATTGTAATATGTATAAATAATAATGTGAAAGTAAAATAGTTTTATTTATTTATGAAAAGATAACAAACACAAGTTCAATTAAAATAAAAAAAGTGACAAATGCATTAAAAAACATGGTGGAATCACTTTGTTAAAAGTGCGAAGCATTCTTTTTTCCAATCTTTCTCATTTTTATTAATTTATGTGAAAAAATAAAATGAATTGGCAATACATGGGTAATAAATCAAACTTCATTCAAACTCAGTTTATTTCTAATGTATTTGTATGTTACGAGTATTAAAAGTATTGTTTCTATAATATTTTCGTTTTTATTTTATTTTCCATAAAAATTGATAAAAAACTCAATCCCAAAAGTTTCGGGATTATGTTTACCAATCCCGGAATTCATAGGTATCGAAAATAGTTCGGGATCCCGGGATTGGAATCCCATAGCATACCTAAACTATTATGGGTTGGTATAAGCAGGGTTTAATTGATTAAAAAAAACTAACCATCACCATCTGCAGCTTGTATTATTAGTTTAATCAAAACAAATAAATATGACTGTCAAAGTTCAGTGTGCACTATTTATGTCTAATCTTAACAGCCTACCTAAACCCTTTGCAGCTAATATATTATATATAGTGCACTAGTGAAAGATTTTTTATCTTTACAATGTTAAGTTTATGTATTTTTATTGTTTGCTTATAGGTAAGTAAAAAAATAATCTATTTGTAATTAAAAAAATATTATAGTGATAAACGCTTTGTTTTCTAAGTGGGTAAATATTATATTTTTATGACATTGTGCTAATTATTAGTTTGTTTACGATATGTGTATCATTCCACTATTAGAGCACCCAGTTTGCAGTTTAATTGATATTAACTCTGTAAAAGATATTATAAAGGTGTACAGATCAATGGTAGATAGATAAATAGTTTATTATCTTCGTTATGCCGGCGACAAAGCGCGCACGCACACGGGTCCGGCGCCCCCTAGAAATAGAAAATTTATTTATTTAAATGGAATATTACTTCTTCGTCGGGACCTCATGACTAGGGAATCCAATCCCGAGCCAAATTTTTGATCCCGGGATTTCGGGATTGGTATTTTTTCGGTAGTTAATATAATTTTTTTATATATAAAAACATTGATAAAATTGGTCAAAAAAATGGTATAAGTAGTTAAATTTATACTATTTAAGAAATTTATTGTTAATATTGTGTCCGTTCAATCTTGGAAATACATAGGGTTTAATGGAGTCAATAATATTGTAATATAAATAATAATGTGAGAGTAAAACAGTTTTATTTATTTATGAAAAGATAACAAATACAAATACAAGCTCAATTAAAATAAAAAATAACATATCATTATTATTTTGATAATTAAATAAAATATAAAAAATTAAAGATTGCTGTTTCTGATAGTAAAGACTTAATGAATGGGTAAGCGAGATTAAAAATAGTAAAGTGTATCATGGTTTATGCCTTATAGCCTTTCCGCTTCATAAATCTAATTATTCATCCAAATATGAAACTGTCGTAAAACGTATGAGATCATGGTGGAATCACTTTGAAGTGCGAAGATTTTTTTTCCAAACTTTCCCATTTTTATTAATTTATGTGAAAAAAATTAAATAAATTGACAACACATGGGTAATCAAGCTTCATTCAAACTCAGTTTATTTCTAATGTATATTAAAAGTATTTTTTCTGTTATATTTTCGTTTTTATTTTCCATAAAAATTGATAAAAAATCAATCCCGAAAGTTTCGGGATTATCTTTACCAATCCCGGGATTCATAGGTATCGAAAATAGTACCCTACTAAATATACCCTACTCATGACTGAGTATCGCCACCTAGATGATTTGGCTGTCAACGAACAGCCTTCCCAGCGGATTGGCCTGACTTTTCGCGGCATTCTACTGTGGCCACTGAAAGATCCGTGGCACTCATAAGTTGATTCAACTATCTGAGGTTTGGAATGTTTGTTTGGTTTAATCGATGCGGCATGTCCAGTCTAGACAAGACAGCGCGGACGATACAAACGAACTCTTGCAATCTTAATAATTATCATCGTCAAGCCACGCGCATTCGATAACTACGTGTGGATGCGACAGCTCGCAATAACTAGTAGGTGAACACCCTTAGACCCGTTTCACGCGTGGCGAGATTCCGCATATACACATAACGGAATGGGCGCGTTCAGACGGGAACATACGAGTGTCGCGTTCATTTATATGTATATGCGGAATCTCGCCATGCCGGTGGCGCCACACATGTGTCCCGTGTGAAACGGGTCTCAGTTATACCTGCAGACCAGCTGTTTATCGTTGGACTCGAAATAAAAAATGCCTGGGTATGGGGAATGTACCTAAAAGATGTTGAAGAAACGAGAAGCCATAAGTAGCCGTTAGCGAGTAAATGTGGAAAAATTGAAAGTATATACTTAAAAAGAAAAAGAAAATAACAAAAGAGAAATAAATATACATTCAATTCACGACCAGGTTTGATTGCACGTACAATATATTGAAAATGGCGCGCTTAAATGAAGCAGGTGAGTTATTAAATGAATCAATTGTGAGAAAATAAAATTTAAGTAACTTAACAAGTTTCTGGCGAAATTAGAATGACCAGTTGACATGGTACAAAGCTTGATGTCGCAGAAATCTCAAGAGCTTGTCTTGAGAAACAAATCAAATTTATTCGAAAGCCATTTGTTTACTTTTTCATTTACCTTGCTTATCAAAATGCCCTAGTATTATTACAAAAATAATTTTTGATATTGACGAAAACTAAAGAACTTTTACTTATTAATAATCGCTGTGTCATTAATTAAATTCTGTCATGGTTATAATATGATAAGAATAACTCGTCCATGAACTAGAAAGGCTTGCTAAGTAAATTAGTAAATATGATAATAATATCATATCATAAAAGAAATTGTAACAGTGACAGGTTTTACGGCTACGTGACAGGATACTCAAAACACCGATACACTTATCCTTAATAATAAAATAGCATTATAAACAATAGGTACCTTGGACAAACGAATATTATATACCTAGATATTTTACATATTGATATATTTTGAAATAAGGTGATCGATGGAGTATTTCGTAAAATCTCGATGAACCCTTAGCTGGATGCCACATCTAGCTTTGGCGAAGGGTTGAGGTAGACTATTAATATCTGACATAAATAGTGCACATTAAACTTCGTCAGTCAAACGTATTAATTGTTTTCATTGAACTAATACTATTAAATATTAAATAAATGGGTTGGGCACATAGCTCGAAGAAGGGACAATCGTTGGACAAATTTAGTCATCCAATGGTAAGCAAAACGTACAAAACGGCAGCAAGGTAGGCCTAGAGGCCGCTGGATAGATGGAATGAAAATGTTCTGCGGAAGTACGTGGCAACGCAACGCATTGGACCGAGAGAAGTGGAATCAGCCTGTAGAGGCCTTCATGCAGCAGTGGATAGATTCAGGCTGATGATGATGAAGAAGACTATAATGTGTAGATAGTATTTGTTAGTTTTTGTAATTCAATTAAATCCTGCCTGATCCCCTTGTGAAAATTTTATAATAAACCGCCATTGTCAGTATTTTCGATTATTATTACAACGTTTTTCTAAGCTCGTATTCTTATTTGTCCGGTGTTGTTTGTCCGGTATAAACCTTGCAATAGATTTTTAAGTAACTTCCCGACTAGCTAGACACTTGAATCTTTTAGAATATATCAGAACACGATGCCAATGCATTTTTTAATACTTTTAGCCATCTTTAAGTAGAATTGAATTCATTTTCAGTTGATTCTGTTTTGTATGAAAAGTTATTTCGACACCATTATTGGTTGCTAGGGGTCTAGGGTCCTAGAAACTAAATTATTAATATATACGTACGTTACTATGGAAAGCAATATGATATGTCAAAATGACATTTCAGTATAAGTACATTTTTTTTGATCGTTTAAGCTAGTCAAGTCAAGTTTATATGGTTCAACAGAAAATTTAAAAACGTTGTAGGTATATAAAAAGTTCTTTTGTGTGGTGGTGCTTATTACTGCTATTCGTCAATTTTTATTCATTACACAAGTTCCTCTACTAAGAAAAGCTATCGCTAGGTAAGTTCTTTTTTGACATGATATCTGAGATAAGTATCTAATTCAAAAGTTAAACTATGTTTATTGTATTGGCAAAACGTTTATGCTAACTCTCGCTAAAGCTCCTGGCACTGCTCTTGGTACCCGGTTGGGAATCACTGGTTTACAGAGACGGTCAAGTTTATTTAGTTAAAAATTGAGATATTATGTGTCCTATTTGCGGACAGTGGAATCCTAAGCAGGTGTCTCCAGCGACACATCTCAATCTTAAGAAACATTTTCAAAGAAATTGGACACCTTTCAAATGATTGCAATTTCCTGTGCTATTGGTATTTATTTCACAATCTTGTCGCCCAGCCCGTGCTCTGTTAATAATATTTCTCAATACGAGAAGGGCCATACTTCCGAGATGGCGTCCTTGAGTTAATTTGAACCAAAACCAATCGTAAACTACTATGTAAATACATTTTCTTGTGGGCTTTATTTGCAGCGTGGGCGTTGGTTGATTTGTGTAGAAACCTTTTAGGAAACCATCCTGATGCCACTTTTTGTTGATCACAATTAGGGTTTGCAATTACGTGACTGTATATCACAGGATCCGGGATTATACTCGATTTCGTGATTCAGAAATCTCGGGAATAAAAATAGGTACTAAATAGGCTTTTGCTGTGGACTGTAATTTGAAGATGATGCTGGTTGGTGGATTACGGATTTAGGCGGGAGGTTTACACAGGATGCCAGACACTGACCTTTATGTTGAGATGGCTGGCGTACTCACGCACTGGTAAACAACGGACGGTAAACTTTTGATATGATATATGAGGTTGATGCATGATGATGATAAGTTCAGGATGGACGATATAGACGTGACGTTCACTCAAACCTGAACACATTTAGTGCAACGAAAGTCGAACAGATACGTTTTGTATGAATCACTCTGTAGTTAACGCGGTTAGTATCGTATCGTATCAGATAAAGCGCGATAGCTTTAACAAGCATACGCGTCGGCTGTCTTGGAGTAACTAAACTTAAATTTCATCAAGGTCGATCATGACTGGTGGTCTTGTGATAATAATAATTGGGGATTTGAGGTTGGTGGAAAGAAAGGATGAATGGGAATATAATTGGCCAAACTAATGAGTTTCATAATATTGTAAGAACACTATTATAATATTTTTAAAATGTGGTTACCAATGATAATAATATATTTTGAATTTTGGGGGCTAAGTCCCCTTTCATTTGGGGGTTGATTGTTTTTACATTATTTGAATCGAATAAATTTAACAGAAACTGACAGTTTATAAATAAAGACATATTTAAATCGATAAATTATCGATAAAATCGATAAAATTATCTTAGAAATCGGGAGCATCAGTTGTTTGTTCTTCTGAGGAGCAGAACTAACCTGCCATTGGTGATGCCAATTGGGAGGGCAATAACTCTGTTCAACCAAATCGCTTCGGATATTGATATATTCCATCTACGTGAGGATTAGTATAGGCGGATGTTATTTTATAAATTCTTAAAATACGGTCTGCTTAACTCATCCATACCTATATACTTAATATTTTTTGTATTTACACATTTAGGTATACTGTAGAATAACTTAATACTGATCTATCTCTTTTGTTATGTACATAATACTGTTTTAATAATATTTATTTGTTTCTAAATGTCATGTTGTGAACGTCTTAACCTTATAATTTGTAATGTCCACAATATGTAAAATAAATAAATTTAAAATTGAATAAAAATATGATTTAGGCTCTTTTCATTTAATATTAATGACATAACATCAGCTTTAGGTTCATGTCTGTTTAGTGGAAACCAGTGACATCGATATACTGGATTATTTGTTAGGTTAGGTTAAGTTATCATTCTTGATTTATGAATTTTGCCGAAATCGGCTATAAAAATTGCCACCGTTCCCGCCTGGCTTCCAGTAAACAGACTTGTATATAATATTTAAAGAAACACGCCACAGTTAGTATATTAATTAGATTGTTTGTAAATATGGGTGGACTGTATAGAACAGGGGGGGGGGGGGGAAACTTTTTGGATGGAGGGCCAAATTCAAAAATTCAAAATGAGCGGCGGGCCGAAAGTAAAATACTGTGTCTTCTGACAGTGACGATATATAGGTTGATCCAATATTAACGTTTTTCTTGCTTAATCTTTAAGTCAGTCGAATTTGTCTGAATTAAAGGCATTGTAAAATTTGGAGATTTCTTCACGACGATGCAATTCTCTTAAATCAGTGTCACACTGCAGATCAATAATCTCAAGTTGTAGCTCTGTCGGTACACTATCAATATCTATTGAAAATGGATCGCGTACTATTGCTAAACAAATTTTAATCTATTGTCAATATTTAAAAAATATTTATAAAAAAGTTATTCGTAATCAGAAGTACAATTAATGATGGCGGGCCGCAAAAAAATACCTGGCGGGCCGCAGTTTGCCCCCCCTGGTATAGAATATGGTTAGGATTGAATGGCAGGAATGAGGGAGCACTTGGTGTTATCGTGAGAGTAGGAAGATTCGTTTGGATGTGAGAATTGGTCTCTACGTACTGAATTTAAAAAATCTCTAAATATGAATTTGTATAGGCACGGATCATATTAATAATCATTTAGGCCTACATTATGTAGAAAAAAGAGCACAATTTTACATGCTTTCACCAATCTCGGAATCCCGGAATCGGGATCGATAATCATAATCTCTAAATCGCGGGATTACTTTTTATTGTCACAATCCCTGATTACAATCGATTAAGGTAAACTTGCGTAAGATTTTGTCTTACTGGACTCTTTGGATAATTTATTATTTATTCTCGTACCTACCTACTCATTTTTACCTGCTAATATCAAAGGTATTTTTTGCTGCATTCTTAATTTGAATAATAAACAAATCCATGTATATAAGTGAAATAAAAATATATCATATTATATCATGATTAAAATCATTATTACGACGTAAATTGTGTACTTACTAATGTGATTATTTTGTCATTATCAGGCGCGCACAGAAGAGTAATTGGGGGGGGGGGGTCCATTTTGAAAACAAATTCATAATATTATTTTTTAATGATTTTTAAGACGGCAGGAGTGGGAGAGGTTAGGCAAATACTATTACTCAGGTTTCACAGCTTAGATTCAATCGCGGAAGACTGCATTTTACGGCTACATTCGCCATACCCAGACACTCCGCACTTTAAGTATAGCTAAATATAATTAAGGGTTATTGCTAGCTGTTGCATCTAAAAGTGGTTATCGATTGTGCGTCGGTTAACGGTCATAATTAATAGGATCGTTAATGTCTTCCAGTGGCCACGTCGTAGAATGCCGAGAGAAGTGGAGCCAACTTGTTCATAGACTGTTCCACAGCCAAATAATCCGGATCACGATCTTCAGTCATGAGGTCTTGCCGAAGAATAATAAGAAGCAATATTAATATAGTAAGCAATATTATATTTACCTAAATATAATACATATTATGTCCAAACATATTGAAGGTGGAGGTGCCTAAACAAATAAAAGCGAAGATCGTTATTTATTTAGCTGCAATTTAATTCGCATTGCAGATTAATTTGCAGAAAAATTCATACTTGATTTCTTAGATTTATTTGACAGAGGCATACTCAGATACAATCACTTATTATATATTATTATATATAACCGAAATTATACATTATATATAACCGCAATAACTTAAGTACTGATCTTTAGAATTTAATATACATATTTAATCGATTTTGGCTAATGGTGTTACATAAATAAATTTTAACTCGGTTGTTTCTACTTGGTCATGTTTTGTTTTTGGATTTTTTCAACTATTTTGGAACCTATTACCAATTTGGGAACCCGGAGCCATGGCCCCCACAAGGGGGGGGAGGGCTGACAGGGCTCTAGCCTGGAGGCCCGGGCTCTGAAGGGGCCCCGCGTGGCGCGACTACATTATAAATGAGATAAACACACATCACAAATTTGCTCTAATGGTCAAAAAGTCGCCTGCGGGCTGTTTTACTTTAAGAATATTAACATTTTAAACTATGTGAATGTGTGATGCAAATTTTGATTATTGTATGTCGATATTCGAAAATTTCAAATCTCAAGTGGATTTATTGACAAATGCAAAAAAAAAACGCTAGGTGCCCTTAATTTTACCTGGAACACCATTTGCAAAAAGTTTCTGTAGAGCGTCACACTGCTTTTAACCCTAGCGATAGGTAGGGGGCCCCGAAAAAGATCCTGGCCTGGGGGCCCGCTTCAGGATGTGGGGCCATGCCCGGAGCTATAGCCATTTTAGCCCTATTGTAAATTCGGTCCTGTAGTCGAATCACTGTAGTTATGACAGAATTGGATGAAATATGATGAAATCTTATAGAGCACTTACCAATCGATATATATCATACAGATCCATGGCCAACTGAATAATTATTGTAAATCAGGCATCTCGAGCTTTATCCCTCCAGCGATACACAATACACATCGTCGCTTATTCACATTTCCGCCAATTTGGTGCTTGGATGACTCAGGGGCCGAGTGCCAACCGCAGTACCTTCGTTGGCCATGCGGAGACCTTTGGCACTGTTGTCTTTCTGTAACATGGATACTTGGAGGCACCGTGTGGTGTCCATGTGATCTAACTAAACCGTGGATATGGTCAAAGAAGATGGAGAAAATGTGCACATATCCGCTCATGGAATTCAAAGCATCTTCGTCCAGTACTATATTTTAAAAGTATCCAACGGTTGTCTCTCGCCTTAAGTGTCCATGATTTCATACAATTATACTTGACATCGTTTAGCAAGTACCTATATTTAGTTATTGAACACATCTTATTTTTGAAACTACTTGGAGAAATCCTCATGCCATCTAGGAATCTAAGTTAGTATTGTTAATACGGATTTTGATTGAAATCCCGAAGAAATAACATTGATGTATCCACATTAAATAGAGCTAAAATGTATTCGATTATAATGTCAAATCGGGCGACAATTTTTTTTAATAATATTGAAAATAAACACCAAATATTTATTCACAGACTTCTTAAAAAAATATTAAGTTGGTACTCTCTGTAAAAAAAAAATAATCACCGTAAACTAACGAAATATTATTTCTTTAATTTATAATGAATGAAGAATTCTCTAATGTATAATTCTACGAATAATCAGATATCTACGTTTAGTTATATTGCAAATATTGTTTACAAATAAATTACAGTCTTGTTCTGACCAATATAAGGGCAATATTATACTATAACTATTACTGCGCAGTTATCACCACCCTCAGTAATGATGCAACAATAAGAAAAGATACTTAGTTAATTAGTAACCAGATAGTATTTTTGTTGTTGTCAACGAAATTTTATACTGAAATTGAATGTATTTTTTACATTTAAAGAGGATAACAAAAAAAACATATTTTTCGGGATCTCAGCCTTTGGGATTTCGGGTTTCGGAATTTTTTCCGGCACCTTGTTAATACCCTGATTGAATACACAAATATTGGTCGCCAATTTTAACAGAATTTTAGATAAGCTTCGGACGCATAGTTGTTGAGAATTTATTGTATTCCACCGGTTGCTTATTTTGGTAAAGCGCATTGCATGGATTGTTCGATAGAAATATAAACAAATGTATGCATATGAGATGGTTCAAATGATGTAAGGTTCCAGTGGCGAAGGGTGGAGGTAGGCTGCTAATATCTTACATAAATAATGCACACTAAACTTTGTCAGTATTTGTTTTCATTAAATTAAAACTTTTTAAATTAAATTAAAATTGTTTTTGATGGTTTTTTAATCTAATTGAATCCTGCCTAATCCAAGCCATGGTAAAAAATAGTCAAAAACTATTCATTTATCTATAAAATATGTAAAATTATGCCATTAAACCATAAATAATTTTAGATTTTTTATACAGATAAAAGGATATTTTTTTATCTATTATGGTTTGGCTTAGGCAGGGTTTAATTGAATTTTAAAAACTAACCAGCACCATCTGCAAATTGTATTCTTAGTTCAATGAAAACAAATCTTTATGACTGGCAAAGTGTAGTGTGCAGTATTTATGTTGAATTTTAACAGCCTACCTCCACCCCTTGCCACTGGTATGTTCAGTAATGAAAGCTATTTTCATATATCTGGTGTTACTCATATCAAAAAATGGGTTAATTAAAAAAAATGTAGTTTTTCTAAAATAAGTTAAAACTTATACTTAATACCTACAAATATAAAAAATATAAAAACAATATAAAAACGAATAAAGTAAATTATCTTTAGTAATAAATCGATGACACTATTTCGAAACAATAAAACCGATGAGCTTAATGCCAATGCAAGGTTATTTAAAAAAACTAGTCCAAATAGATAAATTAATGATGTTTGCGGTCATTTGATTTGTGATGTCTTCCCGCCAAAATTATTTCTGCGAACCGTCAAAGCTATCACTTTTGGCGCGCAAACTCGAAAGAAATTTGATAAGCCGCGATATGCAACGCGCGCGAAAGGCGTCGGCGAATTGTAAACACCGGCCAAACTGTCTCACAGATACGAGTTTAATGCCGCAATTTCAGTATAAAAACGTGCCATCGCATAGTAGAATGCATCATTTCGTTTCAGTCCCGACGGAAGGAAACGTCAAAGTGACAATATAAGGACGAAAGTGTTCCAAATTCAAATCGTCTCAGTTTATTGTCGTTCGATCGCAATCCGCAAGATGGCATCTCTGTACCTGTCGTTTTGCTTCTGTTTACTGTTTAGTATGCAAGTTTATTCGTCACCGTACCCTGGCACAGGTGATAATTCTGTTGGGGATGGTGGAAGGATCGACCTTTCTCACCTTGGCAATAGGATCTATGGCACCCCCAGCAGTGCATCAGGTTAGTTTTATCATTATTCTTTATATTATTATCTTACGTTACACCCATTTGGGACGCGCAGCTATCTTCTTCTTTAGGCAAAATTATGCATTTCAATTGATTTTAATCTTAGGTAAATTCTGCCAAGTTCAGGTAAAACTACTTAAGGCAATAATTGTTGTCGAAAATTAACATTAAAAGTTATTTGATAGTATTTGTTTGCTGTACCTTTGAATTCAGTAAATTTGAATTTATGTAAAATACTGCATATTTAAATTGCAAAGTATGATTTCACGCTGAGTAAAGTGAAATATATGCTTTTTTTTACAAACTCCAATTTACTAAATATTTAAAAATAATTACAAGATAAAAAGAACTTTTTATATACAACGTTTTAAAATTTCCTGTTGAATCATATAAACTTGACTTGACCAGCTTAAACGATGAAAAAAAAATTGTACTTGATAGAAATAATACTGAAATGTCATATTGATTTCCAAAGTAACGCACGTATATATTAATAGTAATAATTTAGTTGCTAGGACCCACTTAGCAACCAATAATAGTTTTACTTTTTACGGATTTCTTCCTAAATAACTTTTCATACAAAACAGAATTAACTGAAAATGAAATCAATTCTACTTAAAGATGGCTAAAAGTATTTAAAAAAATGCATTGGCATCGTGTTCTGATATATTCTAAAAGTTTAAAATGTCTAGCTAGTCGGGAAGTAAGTTAGTAAGTTAACAACCACCGGACAAATAAGAATACGAGCTAAGAAAAACGTTGTAAAATACATTGATTGGAGTGTTTGTTGTATTTATTATACATAGTATACACAGTTTATTTATGAATGAATATTATTAATTTTTGAACGGTGTTAATAATTGTGGAAATACATTGTATTAATTAAAATAAAACACAATATTATGTACTACTTATTACAAATAGTTTAATATTCATTATGACCGGTTTCATTCTCTTCAATGAGACATTGTCAACTGTTAAATCATGTGTGATAAGTACTTACTACATACTATTGTGTTTCATTTTAATTAATACATAGTTGATAGAAAGATACGGTTCTATAAAAAAATCAATATTATGTACTCATTTATTCTCTATGCCTTTTCTATAATTCCAATTGAAAATATCAATTTGCATGAAACAGGTATTGTGTTAATAATTATAAATCAAATATTAAAAAATTGTCGAGTGGCAGTGGCACCTGTCAACGTTCCTGAATGTGGCGAATTTCTGAATTTGTGTTTATATGTGTATGTTGTTACCTTACCCGCTTTAATACGTCTTTCCTACATATTCACACATGTTTTCTCTCATGCGTTACAGACAGATAGATAAATAAATCAAGACAAATATATACTTTTTGAATTTTATTGTGGATGGAGTACACAAAAATAATTTCAACTAAATACACATTTAAGTAGGCATTTGTTTTTTTATAAGGGCAAGACACACGACGCTGCAAATCCATGCAGAAAATTGCAACGCCGTGTGTCTAAGTTCTAATAATACATATATAAATATATACTATAAATGCACCTAAAACGCAGTGGCCGATTTTCTATGAAGCACTCGATGGTAATTTGGGCCTCGGGCTTCGATTTGAACAGAAAAAAGTGTTCTCGTAGGAAGTTGTTATATTTGACTTAGGTGGTTTTACTTGAACATCACAGAATTTACCAAGGTTCGATTCACCTTTCACTGTATTGAGAGATTGAAAGGAAATAATTTATTTATTATATATTCCATCTATTTTAGCAAATTTGCAGCGAATCCACTGTGTCCCAGTAGCGAAGGGTGGAGATAGGCTGTTAAGATCCGCCATTCATTGTGCACACTAAACTTTGTCAGCCATACGTATTTGTTTTCATTGAAATAAGACTACATTAGACTAATTTACAGATGGTGTTGGTTAGATTTAAAAAATCAATTAAGCCCTGCGAAAACCAAACCATAATAAATGTCATACCTAATAAACCCATAACTTTGAATATTTTATAGATAGAATAATATTTTTCATCTATTTTAGATTGGTTGAAATGTTTGAAAGTTGAAAAGGTTGAAAAATGAACCAACAAAAAGTATGTGTAAAACGTTTTCTTAAGCCAACGAAAACAAATAACTATGAATGAAAAAGTGTGCACAATTTTGTAGTATGGCCCAAAATATATGAATACTATTATAGTTTGGTTTAGGTAGGGTTTAATTGATTTTTAAAAACTAACCTATACCATCTGTAAATTGTAGCCTTATTTCAATAAATACAAATACGTAGGACGAGCAGAGTTTGATGTGCACTATTTATGGCGGATCTTAACAGCCTACCTCCAACCTTCGCCACTGCTGTGCCCAGTCAGAAAAATACTGTTGTGTGGTGAGAAGTTAGTGCGGTTATCTCCAATCGCTGATGAACATTAGAAACAAATCAAATGTGTGCCTGGCCTTGTTTGGTATATCCCAAGTTTGCTGTCAGGTCTTTGACGCCGCGTTCGGTGTAAGACGTAGTATCCGCGTCCTCAAGGATAGTTTTTCACCATAGAGGTTTGGAGGCGGCGCAAGGTGAAAGTCACCCACTACCACATTCTTGCCTTCGAGGAGTATCGTGGATGCCCCGCATATCGTGTCCGGAAACTTGTACGTAAACAGTTAGCCGTATCACACTTAACCGTGAAAATGTTGTATCAGAAATCATGGCCCCACAAGGGGTGGGGGGTGACAAGGCTCTAGCCCGAAGGCCCGGCGTGGCGGATCGACCAGCCAAGTGAGATAATACCTACACATATTTTTTGTCACTGTAACTGTCAATTCATGGTGGAACTGCGGCTTTGAGGCGGACGAAACCGGTATAAATTTATTAAATAATAAAAGTGGAATAAGTATTAAAAAAAAATTGCGTTTAATTAGATTAATATATAATACTTGATTTTTACTTTCACATTAAAAATACTTTGGTTATTTAAACCAAATTGGTTTCAAGTTTAAACTTCGAATTCTCGCGGGTCCTCTAACATGCCTTGCGGAGCCCTAGGGTTCCGCGTTACCCGGTTGTGAATCACTGTACTGGAGCAATGCATTAGCTCAATGCGACAATAGATGGCTAACCATTTTAAAAATAAATCAAATGTAATTTTCGGTACGTACATACGTTTAATGTCATAAAATTGTTTATATTTATTTTTACACTAAATAATGCCCAAATGACAGTAGTGTATTAGTAATAATGAAACGGTAGTGTAGAATTATCATTAAAAGAGTCATAAAACACTCAAGGTTTAAAAAAAATCACATTTATATTATTATGTATTGTGATCTAGTCGGGAATCAGATCCTGTGCTTCTGAATGAGAAGCCAATGTGTTACGTATTATACTAAAAGGACTGGCCTCGTTTGTTGAATTATGTATAACACTCAAACAGTTTGATTATAACTAGAGAAATTTTAAATGAAATACTTGATGGCATATTTCGAATGCTGCGTGGACACTGAAAGCGAAATAATTATTTTTCAGTTGCCAGATTGGAATTGAAACTTATTCTTAATTAATATTTTCTATTCTATCTTCTTGGCCGTTCCCTCGTGGATGAGGATCATGACCACCTTGAAATTCTGTCATATTTTGAGTGACTAAGACTTCCCTCTGCTTCTCTCATGGTAGAGTGAAAGCTGGCCCATGTCAGCTCCTTCAGTTGGTCGATCCAGCTCACCGACGCTCTTCCTCTGCTTCGCCTTCCCTGGAGGCTACCCAAAACCATATTTAATAATATTAATTACTTTTGATTTTATATTTTAGATAATAGTAGTCACTATATTTTTAGTTTACAACCCTTAGAAAACACATTGCGATCTCCCACTCGAGGGTTGCAAACCATTCGTTAGGAATTCATGATACAGATGTTTTTAAAATAATTAATATGTATATTTTAATGTATTATAATATTATATTGGAAGTCATTTGATGATTCATCTCTCAATTATTTTGAGAGAGCCCCTTTCTCATTTCCAGTCTTTTGTTGCTGAGTATGGTCATTTCATTGTAATTATTATTTTTAGGGAGTTAGATTGAGCATCGATTTTTCAGTAAATCTGAAATTTAGTTAAAATACTTACGATTTTTCGTAGATAGACAGTGAGCGAAAGTAATAAAGTTTGCTACAAAAGAACCGAAATACGTAATAAATTGTAGCTATTTTAAATACGAGTAGTATCCCCGTGGTTTTAAGCTATTTCGTTTCACGGTGCAGTGTATAAAGATTCTTTCGCGGCCCCTTAAAAGTGTACCTATATTTTAATGAGTTAAATAGAAAATAATTACAAGATAAAAAGAACTTTTTATATACAACGTTTTTAAATTTTCTGTTGAATCATATAAACCTAACTTGACTAGCGTAACGATCATAAAAATTTGTACTTGATACTCTTGATAGATATGTAAGTTTGACATGTCATTTTGTTTTTCATAGTAACGCACGAATATATTAATAATTTTGTTGCTAGGACCCCAGACCCTTAACAACCAATATGGTGTCGAAATAACTTTTCATACAAAACAGAATTAACTGAAAATGAATTCAATTCTACTTAAAGATGGCTAAAAGTATGAAAAAATGCATTGGCATCGTGTTCTGATATATTCTAAGAGTTTCAAATGTCTAGCTAGTCGAGAAGTTAGTTAAAAATCAATTGAAAGATTTGTACCGGACAAAGAACTACCGGACAAATAAGAATACGGGCTAAGAAAAACGTTGTAAATAAAAAAATACGACCCAATCAAAAGTAATGAAAATCAAAGGTATTTCTTGAAATTATTTAGTTTCTTTTTCGGTCAAAAACATGCGTCTTTGAAAGACAAATAAAAATAAATACACAGCGCCAAAATATAGTACGCATGGTTATTGTAGCAATAAAGAAGAGTTTATGCTTTGTGACAAAATAATTGTCGCTGAAAATACACGAATCTACGTATACTAGTGACCGTGCATCAGCGCATTGAATTAATTTAACCACAGAACAGATAATAAATAGAATATCGATAGGCTTTATTCAATACGCCGCTTCTTGATGCAAGGGTTTTGAATGTGTGAGTGTCCTACGCAAATGAAGCACGCATTATGTACCTGCAATAGTGTGTGTAATACATCGACATTTGCGGCTCTCGTGGTGTAGTGGGTAAGGCGCTGGCCTTCCACCCGAGAGTTATGGGTTCGATTCCCGGTCATGACAAAAACATTTATGTATTTTTCTCAAAGCCTGGGTGTTTGTGATTGTTCAAAATTACTAACAACCACCTTGTACGAAAAAGCAAGGATATGGTTATTAATAATTCTAAAAAAAAAAAAAAATACATCGACATTAAATGAGCGTAAATGCATAAACCGAGAGCAGTTTTCAGTATTCGACGTAAAACGTATTCTTGACACGTGTGTAAGTTTAACCCGGATTCTTCCTTACTCGAGTCGGTTACCTGCTATCGCCTTACCAGTTATGTATTTCAGTTCCCATTATTTCTGAGTTCCCTGATTTGAACAGTTCGCGGAGCACACATTGAATTCCTACCACTGTAGTCTTAGATTATAGAAAAATAACTGTAGTATACCATGTGACCATTCTCAAAGTCTGTGTTTTTAAAAACACTAGAACAACCCACCAGCGAAGCTATTCTATACACAAAGCGGCTATAAACGGTAGTTTATCATATTTATATATTGATGCGGTTAATTGTTACAATAAGTTGACCGACCAAACTGTCAAAAAGTGCTATGTTTTAACTGTGTGAACTTTAAGGCCTACCGCGCATGAACGATTTACTATCGTACGGTCAACAATCGAGGAGTTGTAACCATCGTATTGCAATGCAACCCCGCGCATGGACGATCGAGCGAACGGCCGAATTGAAAATCTGTGTTCAGACACAAAATTTTACACCGATTCGAACCGGCCGGGGTCCCATTGGCAATGCTTTTAAATGAGAGCCCGCACATGACAAGTCATGGCCGGCCGAGAGTGCACTCATACATGCACGCACAAGTGACGTATGGAGCACACGCATACATCGAACCGTTATGAGATCCGCATTTGACTTGACAGTTCATCGATGCGTACCTATTGACTTTGCATTGGCGTACCAGTCCCATTTTTTCAGTTTCTTTCTTCATAAATTAATAATATATACACCCACATTTTAAACAGTTTGATAATCTATACAAAACCTCTATATATTATATGATATAAGCTCTGCAAAATCCATTTTGACGTTTCTTATATTGCGTCCGCCATTTTTCGGTGCCGACGCATATCTTCAGTGCGCGCACATTGCCTCCGATCTATATCACGCCATGCGCGCTCAAACATACTGGCCGGTAATAATTTGGATCATGCGCGAGCAAACCAACGATGGTCCGAATGCTACCGGCCGGTAATGTAATCGTCCATGCGCGGTAGGCCTTAAAGCGAAATAGTTAGTTCGCCTCAGTACATAAATGATAAAGTGATAATATTTATCACTTTAGCCATCGATAGCCCCCTTGTGTATAGAATAGACCCACAGGGGTCCAATAATTATAGTAGTGAAACATAGATATCACCTCAATACTACAATTAGATAACTCTGATTTGGTCATTGTTGGGAAAATTAAATTTAAACTTTACTTGATTAACATAAATCTAGGCTGTAATTATTATTTAATATAAAAATGAAAAATTGTGCTTGTCTAATTGGGAACAATTAAATAATGTTCAATTGTATAAAAAAATATTGTTGATATAATATTATTTTATTTAATTAACGCATTAATGGTTTTAAAGTTATCTAATATTTTCAAACACAAAATTAATACAGTTCCCATTAAATTTTGACTTACCTAGTTTTATCATTTTGTAGAGAAGGAAATGTAGAATTATATTCAACAGCAGCTATCTCAAAAACAGCGAAAATCAAGTTAACTAGTTGTAGTATTGAGGTGGCGATATGTAATGTGAGTTTTGACCTCACTACAAATCGAATTTAGAGCCCCTGTGTGAGAAGCCCAGTGTCTTGCGCATTAAACTATAAATGGGCTGTTAATAACACATATGGAATAGAGAATTAATAATACTTACTCAAAAATCTATCTATGTTTTCTATGACATACCTAAAGTTGTTATCAAAATAATTCGCATATCCGAGTTAATATGACAAATGGAATAAATATCTTTATTGGAGAGATAACTAAATATTTCAGTCATTTAATGAATGCATACTTCAATCACACATTATATTCAGGCAGCTTTTAAGCCACTGTTACTCAAACGGTGGTTCGCGGAACCATTTAAAAAATATTTGTAGCCACATCACCGAAAACAAGTTCGTAAATTCAATTTTAAGACTTGAATAGAAAAGAAATATTAATAGGTATATAAATAATAAAATTAATAATAGTTGTGGCACAGAAAATGTGAAAAAATGCATAGTAAATTCTACAATAATTGTATATAGAGATAAACCATATTTACTTAGTAAAAATATTTTCCCATTTTTTCCTGACTGCTTTCAATCTAAAAAAATGTCCACACTATAAATCGAGAGTAAACTCTTCTTTTCTTAGTTCTCTTTTCCATTTTTTCATCCTATCAAAGGACGGATGGTCACAATAAACAATATCTAATATTTAATATAGAATATACATAATTTGAAAACATCTCATGCATATTATACACACTAGACATGATCATTTTGTAGAAGAAATACGACACCCGACGGGACTTGAACTTGTATCTGCTGGATTCGCGCCAGTATGATTTTCCAATAATTAAGCTACGGGTATTTTAGTTAATAATGTTGATTTTAACTAGTAGTTGTTACATGAAATGTTTATCGAATTGCGTTATAATGTTGGCTATCGGTTTTAGTATATAACATTAAGATATATATAAATTAATTCGTTAATTACTAACAGACGTCGCGGATTACTCCATTATTTAGTTTAGTTTAGCAGTCAAGTCCGGTCGGATGTCGAATTTTTACTACAAAATTATTTTTTCTAGTGTGTGTATGCATAATATGTTTTAAAATGATGTACATTCAATATATTATATAGAATGTGACATTGTCAAATCTTTTGTCTTATTCGTTGAATAAAAAAAATAGTTAAATTTTTAATTGTTTCTAATATTTACATGAATTTTGTTTCATCATCATAATCATCAGCCGCGGTCAATACACTGCTGAATGAAGGCCTCCCCAAGCTTCTTCCAACTCTGCGTCGTTCGATGCCACGTATTTCCACCAAACTTTACCAGTTCGTCAATTCAGCGGCTTTTAGGGCGACCCTGTGACCGTTTCGTGCCCCTTGGGTACCACTGGATGACGGCATTTGTCGAGCGGCCGTCCTTTTGGCGAGCAATGTGCCCCGCCCATCTCCATTTCAGCTGTTTGGCAAAGTTTATTACATTGCGTACTCCTGTCTGCTTCCTAACCCATTCGTTTCTCTTACGGTCCTTTCGCGTGATAAATTTTGTTTACGACAAAAAAAGTTTTACAACGAATTATTATGACAATTTTGTTGACACTTGCACATCTAGATATTCAACATTTATAGAATAACAAATTTGAAACGAAGATGAACTAATCAAGATTTGCGGTTTGTTTTATTATTGTATGATTCTAGCAATAGTTACAAATTCAACTGTAACTGGTGAGCGTAACGGAAAGTGTAACGCACCGTTGTTATTCTACCCGTCCAGCATGATTATCGTTACAATTGGTGAAGTTTAATTTTACGTTGCATTTTTAATGTCGTTTGGATTTCCGTTGAACTAAAAAGTTCCAAATGCAAAAGTTTAATAAACACTGTTTACAAGGAATAGTAAACGCCAAAGAATTGAAAAATAAAATAAATTATTAGTTTGAGCACCCATGTTTTAAGCAATTAATGACTACCTGACAAAATTTCACCGGAAACAAGGTGATAGCAAATTGCTCACTAGTTTGCCGTTTCCTTTGGTATTCAATAAAACACGACAAATTAACTGTTTGCTTAGACCGCGTTAGTATTTCAATAATCTATTGTAGATAGTCAAATGGCGTTTGCTAATATTATTCAACAAATTGCATAGCAATTACTCAAATAGTTGAGTAATTTTAATTGTGTAATTGATGGAAATGTGGAAAACTGAAATCTTTTATGTCACCTACCGGGGCGAATTTGTAATTAATGTCCAGCAGAAGATTTTCCTTGATTGGTCCATTGCAAGCAAATTCTGTGGCTCGTTATTATACATATGTGTAGGTAGAGGTACCTATAAAGAATTCTCATCTCTAGAAATCACGAGAAACGTTAATAATTCTCTATTACCGATATTTTTAATCTATGAGATTTCGAGATTTCTTCTCAATTAAGAACTCAACAAAGACACGAAAAAGAAACAATTTATTATTTTTAATCGATTTTTACAAGAAAATCTTAGATTACCCCGGATAGTCCCGTTTTATATAATCAATCTTGAATTAAAGAAAATAAAATATTCATTCGTTTTTTAATTTTATTTACGATCACGTGAAAATTGATAATTTCGGGGTAGTGTTACGTAACTGCAGACTGCTAGTTGATTCGAGAATAAAAGTTTGTTAAAAACAACGGAGAAAATGCTGCACAGACGCAAATCGTTACCAACACAATTAGTTTATTCATGATGGTTGTGACTTGTCATCCAATTATTCCAATTAATCTCAGGGAGTTTTACTTCGCGTTAAGTCAGAAAATACAAAATGGTGCTAAATATGACTTTAAAAAAAAATAACCGTGCATATTTTGGTAAACTGAATGATAATTACATTAGACTTTCTCAACTCATGGGGTCAGACCAAAGTGGTTTGCATATTTAAACCAATTTATTTATTTTACGTCATCTCCCTTTTCTGCAACACCAGAAAAACATTGGCTCAATCCTGTGTCAAATAGCAAGCAACCATGTCTTAGACCATCGCCATCTTTAGATTAATAAAGCCTGAGCATAACTTTTTGCAGAAGCAACGAGTGGTCCACTGCCATACTATGTATTGATAACGTACTTGCAAGCAGAGCTTAGTATTCTATAAAGACTGAAGAGTATAAATAAGTTATTAGTTATTGTCGTTTAGAATCGACTGTCACATTGACAAACGTCCTAGTTTATTATGATATTATTATACACAGAAGAAGTTTACTTACTTTGATCGTCACTTCCAATTATTAATAACACATAACCACTAAATCAGATGAACTCCAAGGTCTCCAAGATACGTTAAAATAATCATGAACACGACAGACGCGTCAGTATGAGCACTCTATAGGTAATGGCAGGCAATGACAGGTCATCCATAGATAACGGGAGGGGCGAAAAGTAGGACCAGTCGTGTAATGTATCGGCTTTCTTCTTCAGTGCGCAATGCTTAGACCCAAACGCATATTTGTAATTACAAAAAAAATGTTTTGATAATTTTCAGGTGACAGAGTAGACAGATGGGATCCTCACTCAAACGTGAACCCCGAAGAGCTGGGAGAGTACGCAGAAGGTGACATCCTCGTCCCGACCGATGGAGGCAGGAATGGGCTGAGGGCCGAAGCCACTCGCTGGCCCAAGGGTGTCATTCCATACGTCATCGAAGGATCTTATTGTAGGCATCCATTTCATTATTATATTTTAAAATTTTATTTATTCGATGACAGAAAACGTTTGTATTATATAAATACCATTTACCAGTGGAGGTTTTCAGTTATTATGAGGAATGGTTGTATATACACAATCTTTCATGTGCTTAGTGTATCAAAAACAATATTCAAGAAAAAACATCTATATTTTACTATGAAATAATTACAAGATAAAAAGAATTTTTTATATACGTTTTTAAATTTTCTGTTGAATCATATAAACTTGACTTGACTAGCTTAAACAATCAAAAAAAATGTACTTGATAGAAATAATACTGAAATGTCATATTGATTTCCATAGTAACGCACGTATATATTAATATTAATAATTTAGTTGCTAGGACCCACTTAGCAACCAATAATAGTTTTACTTTTTAGCTGAGCTAAGAAAAACGTTGTAATAAAAAAACAGAGTTTGTTTGTTAACACAATGCTTACGGGCCCTTTTAATTAATTTCGTAATTAACGTGTTAATTTGCATTTGAAAAGTAATTAGCAAAAACACAATTTTGTGCGGCCCGTGAGCATTGGGATTAAGATTAAATTTCCGGCCAAATTCAATTTAAAATTTTAATGATATATCAATAATATAAAGTTTGCATATTTTGGATTCGATTTTAATTTGATGTTCTTTTGTTTAACTTAGCTGTCAGAATTATTTTCATTTTGACATGTTGTATACCTAGTATGTTGTAAACAGTATTTTAATATTGAAGATGGGTTTTGTTAAATAAGATAAAATATGTAAGTATATCGTATAAAATGAGTATCGAAATAATTTATTTAAAAATGATAATATCTGGCCTAACGGAAATGGTTACGTAAGTACATATTATTACATTTCAAAATACTCCTTGTGATATATATTTATATGATTTTTTATAGCGAGCGAACATCGTAGTAATATCATGCATGCGATCGAAGACTACCACAAGCTGACTTGCATCCGCTTCGTTCCTCACAACGGAGAGGCTGACTATCTCGTCATCTCCGGAAGGAAGACAGGCTGCTGGTCAAGTGTTGGAAGAATTGGTAAGATTCATCATGAAATTTGTACAACAAAAAATATGTCATTAATATTTTGCCATTTACATAGTTTTTGTATCGCCAGATGGCAGTTTTGAAATTATTAACTTGAATGATAAAACAGAAACCTGCTGCTAAAATAATAACTTCAATTATTATTGTATCAAAGAATTTGGACTATAAATAGAGAGAATCTTATACGTAGTTCTGTTATGGCATTTAAAATTATTTTGCAAGCGCATGAGGCATGGTTAAGTTGGTAAGCTCCAAAATATCAAGATCGGTCATTTGTTATTCTGAGTTTCATATTTACGCAATGGCAGTCACTTTTTATGTTCATTGTGATAACTTACTCGACTGCAGTTATAAACAGTTTTACATAAATTTTACATAATTTTTCAACAAAATAATAATGTCGACTTATCGACCATCGTGACATAAGTACTATCTTTTATACGTCATGCAAATAGGAAAATAAATGTCATCGCAGTAGTGTGAAGTTCTCTGCAAATGAACATGCAATGCGAAGTCACTTGTAGCTAACTTAATTGGTGGACCAGTGGTCTTTTCTGTTTCAATTTCATACATTTAGGCTCTATCTCTAGAATAAGATTTTTTTCAACAGCCTTTGACTTGTGTCGAAGACAAATGACGAATAAAATGTGTCAAATTAGTGTAGTTTTAAAACCCCAATGCCATTTTTTAAATGTCTACAACACTATCTGAGTATATTAGACCAAATACAGCAATAAAATTGAGGATTTCAATACGATATAATAGTATTTCCGATCGATATTGTCAGGTGGCCGCCAAGACGTGAACCTCCAAAACCCTGGCTGCGTAACTTCGAAGGGAACCGTCATCCATGAGCTGATGCACGCGGCAGGATTCCTCCACGAACAGAGCAGAAACGAGAGAGACAAATACGTCACCATCAACTTCCAGAACATCAAGCAAGGTATTTGCATCAACAATTAATTATTACACCCACGATGGCCGCGCGGCTTAAGCATCGGCCTATAGCATCGTGGGTCCCAGGTTCAAATCCTGGGTCTGCCAAGTACAGATATTGTTTTTCAATTTGTGTATGAGTCAGAGTATGGACCTAATAGGTTGAGCAAGTGGATGTCATCTATTTCTCATAAAAACAAAATCTGTTAATATAATTCCAAGATAAAAAGAGCTTTTTATATACTTACCACGTTTTTATTTCTCTTGAATTATATGACAATTCTATGTATTAATACATACTTTTGTTTGTACTTGATATAGAAATACTGAATAAATATAGAATAATGAAATGTCATTTTGACATTTCATATTGATTTCCATAGTAGCGCACGTATATAATTATTAATAATTTAGTTGCTGGGACGCCCTTAGCAACCAATAATAGTGTTTTACTTTTTACGGATTTATTCCGAAATAACTTTCCATACAAAACAGAATTAACTGAAAATGAATTCAATTCTGTTTAAAGATGGCTAAAAGTATTAAAAGAATGCTTTATCGTCGTGTTCTGATATATTCTAAAAGTTTCAAATGTCTATCTAGTCGACAAGTTAATTAAAAATCGATTGCAAGATTTGGACAAACAAGAATACGAGCTAATAAAAACGTGGTAATAAATCGAAATGATCTCATTAGGATCGGACATGGTCGGGAAAAAAATATTACATGAATTATGATAGAGTAGACACATTTTCTTTTTAGGAGGACAGTGATATATATTATGGACCCATTTGATATTAACGACTGCTGGCTGGATGAGGTTTGAATAGAGATGTGGTGTCGTCAATGATGCTTTTCATATATTTGAAGCAAGTCGCAGTAGTGTAAAAAGTCTGAATATGAGACGAAAATTTGTTATGAAATATTATCAGGGAGCATGGTATGCTAGAGATATTCGAGTCGATTTAAATGTAACATAAAGACAAATTTGAAATATATAATATTCGAAAAAAATGAAACGAATTTCTCTGTCAAATCAATGAATTTATTATTAAAAAAATTCTTATATCGATGTTTTAATGTCGTGTTGCATGACGTGTGTTGAATAAGGCTTCAAAATTTCACTTTCGGATTATTTAAAATGTAAAACAGTAAGTAATAATATAACAAATTTGGATGTTTATCTTTATATATAGGTATGTCACATTTTAATCGATGTTATCATTAGGCGTTATGTGCTTTGCTTTACCATATTTTACGTTTCGGGTTGTTGGCATGCTGTGTAGTTACACCATGTGTGAAGTATTAACAGTCAGATACGGGATATTAAATATTTAGTTTTTCTAGCTTCCTGCACAATTTGTAACATGTCATTTACGGGATATTGACATTAGGACATCGACATTTTTCTCATGAAAAGGAAATGATTTCCTAATCATAATAAACAAACTTTTATAGGTTTTATTGGTGTCTTTAACTTTCTTATATTCTAACATTTAAAATGGTTAATTTTCATTTTAATTGTCATTAAGATTTACTTGTAGTTCTGCAATGCGTAGAGACCCCACATTTTTTAGGATAGAAGTCAAACAAGATGATCCCAAATAACTGAAATGGTCGTGAAGAATTTTTTCAATGTCTGTTATATTATATTTGTCACAATAATAATATGTCCGACATGTCTACATGGTGGAGAAATAAGGGATGTGAATGTCAGTGACGAAGGATGGATGTATGGATGAATGTAGACAGAGAGTTGGTCGAGTCTATTCAAGACCTAGTCAGAATAACGGTCAATATTGTAAAAATTTAGAGGTCGTTACTTAAATTGCTCGACAAATTTATTTTACCTTTTGTTATTAATTATTAACATTAATTTTAATTATTTCTTTCTTAGATAACCAGGTTTAACTGAAAGTTATATAAACTAAGTTAAAGCACTTTTTAATATTGTATGATGTTGAATGTATAGCGAATGTACTGAAAATGTTGATGCTACACAGGCAAACGTAAGGTCCCGTATACGCCCGATTGAAACCGGGTATGGTATGAGGCTATTATCTTCATTGTTATTTGTTATATAATCTTAGTAAGTTCGCAAATCGATAGACAAATCTCTCGCAGCATTTACGTCACTTCCCATTGTACTAGGGTACTAGGCGATGGCGAAGGGTGGAGGTAGGCTGTTAATTCGACATATATAGTGCATACTAAATTTTATCAGACAAACGTATTTGATTTTATTGAACTTTAAAAAACTAACGAACGCATTTTTTTATAATAATGTCTATTCTCAATTCAACGAAAACAAATAAGTACGAATGAAAAAGTGTCGGCAGGGTTTAATTGAACTTTAAATACCAACCAGCACCATCTGTAATGAAAATAAATAAGCACGGATGACAAAGTTTAGCGTGCATTATTTATGTCGAATTCTAACAGCGTACCTCCACCCCTCGCCACGGGTACTATGTGAGTGACCTGCATGAGCGTGTGAGAGAAATGCAATTTCGTTATCGATCTGCGAACGTCGCTCTGAGAGATTCTATTTATAATCTCTTCATACACAATTGCATTAAAAGTTTTTTTTCGGCCGATGACGATGAGGGTGCATAACTTGAGGCGGTGTCAGTATTTATAACATGGTCATGTTCTTTTGTCAATACTAGGGGAAGACTATAACTTCAATAAGGCTTCGAAGGAATCCACCAACGACTTCGGTGTCGCCTACGACTACAACAGCATCATGCATTACGGAGAATACGCTTTCTCTAGTAACAGCAAACCGACCATCACACCCAAGGTATGACCGTCATCATTAAATTAACCACAATTTCAATTTCTCATTTTTAAAACTATGTTCAGAAGTTCGAAGAAAACCTTCATCATTATTGAATTGTACAATACAATACAGTGGGCATCTTTATCACCTCCTAAGAAAGTTTATTAGGAGATTTTTTTTAAAAAAACGATTGTTGTACCGTTTAAGGGCCCACATGCGCCACGTAGGTCACAATGGAGATTTTATGATATTTTCAGAGCATAAGTCTGGACATTCGTTAAACGTTGTAGATAATCTAATTATACAATTTTGAAGCCTTATTATCCTTTATATTTATTTTAAACATTTGATGACTGCATAAAGTGTTTTTATTACACAAAATAGTATTCTTTTAAACCTCTCGATCTAATGTTTTTGAATGTAGTCATATTTCAGTACATCCATGTGCAGTGGTGTTAAGGTTTTTTACATTTATTAATTTTTAAACGCATTTATAAAACCATTAGTAAAATTAATGTTATATAGTGAAATATTTACGATAAAAAATTATATTTATAATCTCAGTGATCCCAAATTTATTATTCAAAAAATGGGCACGATTAACACATTTGAAGATAATTCTAAAGATACTGATTATAAGCTATGTCTTTGACCATTTAAATTTGATAAAACATCCTACGAATAATGATTGACTTATAATAATTATTGACCTAATAATAAGGTAAATACTACCGTAAATATATGCCATTTACCAGTGGCTACAACATACGCTCGTAGTCATACATTGACAAACGATAACTGAAATAGGGAGTAAGATCATGTTAACGTGCGTGTTTGAACATGTACCTAACGGAAAAAACCGATGTTTTTCGAATTCCCATGGAAAATACTATAGAATCTCCATTTTGACCTACGTGGCACATGGGCCGCTGGCATACATCCGCTGAAAAGACAAAGTTATTTTATCAGACATGCGACTTGTACTTGAGAGCAACATTTTCAGAAGATATCATTTTGCAACGTGTCTACTGTGCGTGCTGTCAATAAATGTCAGAAGAGTTTTTAAACTAGATTTTTAATAACGGATTTATAAAGTTTTTTATAACATAATACACTCGTAAAAATTCTAATTCATGTGAGTTTGTACTACCATTTGTCATCTTAAGGGTCTATGATGGTATATATTCTTTAGTATATATTCTGGTTTGCGATGTAATAAACTTCACAAAAAATCTCAAATGGAAATGGGCTGGACATATAGCTCGAAGAAGAGACAATCGCTGGATAAATCTAATGATCCAATGGTACCAAAGAAGTATAAAACGTCCGCAAGGGAAACCTAGAGGCATCTGGATCGATGAAATGGTTCTGCGGAAGTACGTGGCAACGCAACGCACAGGACCGAGAGAAGTGGAATCAGCTTGGAGAGGCCTTCATCCAGTAGTGGATAGATTCAGGCCGATGGTGATGATGGTATTCTTTAAAGTCAATTAAGAGCGATCGATGTCAATTAAGTGCATCCTTATTTGGAATGTGTGCGATGTATCTATTTCCCCAAAGCTCCACTTGATTCATCAGTTTTCTTGAGTGATTCATACGTAGTTATTAATTTCAAATAAGTCCTCCTTGACAATAATTAGTAACAGTATAAATTAATTTTGTGTTACAATTACAATACTTGTTATGAATGTTATGATATACGAAGCTAGTCTGAATATAAATAAAATTTGAATTATTGAAATAAGTACATATGTGATGTTAATGAGTAGTAATTTACAAGTGTTACTTATCTATCGGCCTGATTGCATATGATAAATGATGTTGAAGCTTTTTTTACTAGTATACTATTTTTAACTTAGGATGGCGTCTTTTCCCCTCTGGACACTTCCGTATACACACACCATGTTGCATTTTCCATGTTAACTAAATTACTATTTCCTGTGTTAGGTGAGTGGAGTGAAGCTTGGACAAAGGACTGGACTGAGCAGGAGCGATGTTGAAAAACTAAACGCCATGTACAAATGCAAAAACCAGTAAGTATCAAACGATGACCACACACATAAATAACCAATGCTTCTTCTGCTTGAATTTAACAAAAAGTTTAATAAAATAAATAACTACTTATGATAATATTATGTACAAAAAACTAAAATAACAAAAAGGATTCGGCCATATTATTATGTTAAAAATGTCAAAAGATTTGAGAGTTCCACATTTGAATTTTTGAATTCTTTTTTTTTTTTTACTGATTTATGGCTGTACGTCAATAACTAAACTAATGTTAGCTGATCGCATGGTAATTATCGTCTATTACCTATCTATTGATAAATTAATTACGGAGAAATGACTGCTTAATATATGCATGCAGAATTAATATTTTTACAGCATTCACTTACAATTATTAATACCTATCTAATGCTTTTTATATCAAAGGATTATTATTAAAATATGCAATATCATTTAATTAAATAATAAAATCAGTGTGGAGCTGAAATCTTTTTCTATTTTTAATATATCAAAATTTTACATTTTCGTAGGTTTTTCGGTGAGATCCTATCGGCCATATCGTCAATTTTCGGCGGTTAAAAATATCCATAGACAATAATAGAATATAATTAATTGTGAACGTCCAAGATTTTATCCATGACTAAATAGACACAAACACACACACGCACACACCTTGAATAAGATTTATTTTGTCCCAGAGTCCCTTCCGACGGTTGGCTCGGAGCAATTTGGTCAGGAATTTTTGGAAAATGAACCACCGACGATTGACTAAAATGCCAATTAATTATCCGGCTATCTATGGTCCAAGGAACTAAATTATTATTTTTTATACCAAAGCTATTGTTTAATGTATTATTTAAAGTGTTATCAAGTCACATTTTTTCACTTTCATCACATCATTTCGATTCGCGCCTAAAATAAAGAATCCATTCAAAATCGTTCATTATCACGTACCATGAACGAAAGCAAAGTATTAGGTAGAAAGCACACTAGACAACCATTGTTAGAAATATAAAGGAAACACCATTTACACATACATTAAAGTATTGATTATACTTTTCCTTTGACACTAATTGTTTATCACCTTTATTCATCGTTAAAGGTGTTGTTAATTACAATTGCCAGACCTTGAAGTTGATATTGAGCTTAACGCCAACATATCAACATTGCGTTGAGATATAAGTCAATATTTAACAAAATTCAAAGGTTTCAAAGCGTAGGTTTTAATTCACATTCATCGTAAATTTGACCATATTATTTTAGTATTATTTATAGCCATCGAATCGTAGATAATATAAAATTATTTCATTCATAAATTATTAAATTAAAAAAATGTCTTTTACGCAATTGTTTTACAATGATCTAAATTCTAGATTATACATGTAAAATTAATTATTTAACACGTTTTTGTAACATTTAATGTGTTTTAAACCAAAGTTTTTGTATTTTGTAATGTGTATTAAACAAAAAATATTATGTAGATAACTGAACTACTTTGCTTTTCGAAATCTCATTCATTAAAAAAACCATTTCATTATACTTTGTGCATTAAGTTATTGTACCTATTTAAAATATAATTATTGTGAATTAATCAAGTATTTAAATCAACATTAATTTATATTATTTAATATGTTTGTAAAGAAATCATTAATATTGTTTTAAGGTGTCTTGAATTGAAATAAAATATATTTTTACTTGACAATATTAACGCATTGTTTGTTTTTAATATTATTAATATGCATGTGTAACCTTGAAGCCTTGTGCTAATTTTCCTATTGACTGTTTTGATAATACATTAACTTACAGAGTTTAACCTTACTTAATGCTCTATTTAAAAACAATAACACTGTTATCTATTGATAAGAAAAATGAGTGAATACTTTTGTTTATTAGAAAGAAAGTAGATATTAAAAAAAAATCACATAATGTGTTAAGATCCAAGACATTCCTTTTGGCTTGCAGTAACTTGGGAGGATATACAACTCAATTTCTAAGATAGTTATCAGAGACACCAATGGCGAAGATTGGAGGTAGGTTGTAAAGATTCGACATACAATAGTGCACACTAAGCTTTATCAGTCATATATTATTTGTTTTCATTGAACTAAGACTATAAAATACAGCTGATAGTGATGGTTAGTTATTAAAACACATATTTATTTTCGATGAATTAAAATACACGTAACAATAAAGTTGTGTTGGTTAGTTTTTTTAAGTTAATTAAACTCTGCCTAACCAAACCATAATATATAAAAATATTCTTGTATCTATAAAATATCAAAAATTATGATTTAATGGCATAGATATTTTATAGATATACGAATATTTTTTAACTCTTATCTATTAAGGTTTGATTTAAGTACCGTTTAATTGATTAAAAAAAAACTAATCAACACTATCTGCTAATAATTAACTATTTTTTTTATTCAACGAATAATTCACAAGATTTAAGAATGTAACATTCTAGTAATTGAATATACATAATTTTGAAAACGCTTCAGAGAGTATTAAAAAGCCGTTAGTTAAAATTTGTCGCAATTAAGTATGACGCCTTTAGCATAGTGGTCTATGTGCATGGGCGCGACACCCGAAAGATGCAGGTTCAATTCCTGCGGGATGTCTTACTTTTTTCAGAAAGATTGTTATAAGTAATATATTTTCTCAGTGTTTTCAAAATTCTGTAAGTTTACTATGTGCAAAGTTTAGTATGCACTATTTATGTCAGTCTACCGGCTTACATCCTGCCTCTACCCTTCGCCACTGGTAGGTAGGAGTTGTAAGTGAAGGAACAAATACGATCATTACAACGTTTGAAGCAGTGGTGGTTTTCCATAAAGGTTCAAGGTTGAGCAAGTCGCTAACATATATTTTTCGTAAAAACAAAAATCTGTTAATAGGGCATCTTTGGAACTCTTTGGAGGCCCATATAAAATCATGAAAGTATCAGGAATTATTTCAAGTGAACCAAGTATACACCAGGAATCTAAACTGGACTCCTGGATGAAAGGCCAGTGCCTTACACACTGGACTAAAGATGGTCGCTCACCGGATAGGATACCACTTTAATTTAATACAGTATGTTCATTGAAGGCCGAAATTGAAAAGGAATTGAACTAAAATAATATAGTTAGAGCAAAATAACACAAACACTCGTTTATTGCTTGTAAAATATGGTATTATTTATCATGTCATAAACTGTATTTTAAAGCCTACCTGAATGGGAGTCTAGGACGATTCGGCGCCGGAATAACTGGGCGCCACGCAATCGAATGCTATTTGAAGATAATAGGTAGGTACTTTTAAAATATATATTTAATATTATTATTTAATACTTGGTGAGAATTTGAATATGCGCACGTAAATATTGAATTAATTATGCATGTGTTTGAGTTTCAACGAAAGGAGAGTCTTTTTATTTTTTATAAAGCCTCAAGCATGATAATTCTCAATCCGCAATAAAAAAACATTTTATCAATAACAAAATGAATTAAAACTACTAGGTAGAAGATAAAAACTGATTAAAATTCCTCGTCTACTTTATGTATATAATCGTAACGAACGTCTATTTATTTAATTCAAAAGTGCGGCGCCCAATTGTTCTGGCGTCCAGTTGTACCATTCGCTGAAAGGCGTGAAGTAAAATAATTTCTTTATTATTCATGAACCGGATGGTGATTGTAATTTTTCCGCCAGACGGAACGTTAGCTCCGGTTCATTTCGAGCACTTTGTATAAGTTTCCACTAAATCAATAATAATTAATACAATAATTGCAGTTTTCTACAAGGCAGAGCCGCTAGTGCGCTGTTTGGAAATATACGAGACTGGGTGTATGGTGCTTTTATTTCCCGCATTCGGCAGTGTAGGTTTTGTTGAATAAAAAAACATATTATATTTATTTAAGAACATATTGCTATTTTCCTGTTTAGCTGATGTTGATAGAGATGCCATTATTTATTAAAATACTCAATTACAACAATCGTTTGCACATGTTTAAAATTCATCATAAGGATTATTTTTAAGAACGCAATGCAGAACTATAATATTTCATAAGCAACATTTAAGATTGCGTCGTCTACTGTATATATACATCTTAATATGCGTCCTATAGTAGAGTACTTCTCAAACAGGGGGCGCGGTCCCCTAGGGGGCTCTGGGGCTCATGCCAGGGAGCCGCGAAATATTTCAGTATTTCAACAAATATTTCCCAAACTTAAATGGAGATTAAAAGTACAATTGGATACCAATTGCTAAATCCTTAAAATATGATTATATTACGTGGGCAGCTCAAGAAGAATTGATTGATATTAGATCAGATAATTCATTTGAAGTCGAATTTAATGAAAGAAGTGATGCAGAATTTTGGATAAGGCGACAGCAAAAATATCCGTCAATCACAAAAGCAGCATTGTTAAGCATAATTCCTTTTGCGACAACATACCTATGTGAAACAGCATTTTTATCATTACTGCTAGGTAATACAAAATAAACACCGATCGTGTCTTTCAACGGAGACTTTTGAGCAAACCCTGCGAATTAGTATTTCAAACATTGTACCGGATATTGGTTTTTAGTATGTGAAAATATGCAATCACACACCTCTCATTAAATTGTTTTTGTAGGCTGTAGCTGTAATAAATTTGAAGTTATTTTTTGCTGATTTTTTGCTTTACATTGAAATGGCTTATTATTTTTTAATAAAATTGTACCTATAATAATAATTAACCTATTCCGTGCCACGGACGAATTAACTCGCCAAAGCATGTATGTCGCGTCAGGCCACGGACGAATATGTTCGCGGGTTCTTGTAAACGTCACAACTTCTGAATAAACATTCTGTGTATATTTTCTAAACAATATTTTTTATCATATTAGTGTGAAAATATTCACGATAATCTTGATAAACATGTTGTGTTGCTAAGTTTTCACAACTGTTTATCATTCCGTTCCTATTTCATATTTTTTAAAGTATTTATTTTATTCCGAAAATAGCTGGCCTACAAGTATCCACCTAGTAAAAATTGGCTGGCAGTGATAAGGTTAATGGTAAATAAAGTACCTACTATTGATCAAAATTTTTTGGGGGGGGAGCCTTGGATTTTTTTTCTGATTTTGGGGGCAGTGGTATGAAAAAGTTTGAGAAGCACTGATAGTAGGTAAGAAAACTACGAAAAAAGGCAGTGACCCAGAAGAAACCATTTAAAATATGGCAGAGGTCGAAATGTACCGGAACGCACAGGAGCTCAGTTCCTGTTCGTGGAATGCTCGAGATTATAGCTCCGTCTCGTGAAAAAAATTAATTAAAAAGTAATAAAATATACATTTTTTAGTTAATACGAAATCTGTTGGAATCATAGTAAAAAATATAATATTTATGACGTAACGTTAACCTCGATTTTCATCTGCAAGAAACAACCAAAAGAAGAGGAGAATTACTCCATTTGATCGTCGGAGCTGGACAGATTTGTAAATATTTTAGGAAAATTATCAATCACTCTGGTTCATAAAATCTTCAATTTGAGGGCTGAAATACGGCCAAGACACGTCTAACTAAGTCGAGATAAATTAGCAACTCTGGCTGGTGGTTATTGCTAAGTGTGACTAAGTTAATCCAATATGGTTCTGCATCGCGCTCTTAGAATTTACGAACGTTCTATGAAGGTTTCTGTTGTTAATTCTAAGCTTGATATTGGTATGTGAAAAAAGTTAAATAAACAAGACTGATACATTAAATAAAAATCGTGTTTTTATTTTTACCCATTACTATCTACCAAATATAACCTTTAGCCATAAAACCTACAGGTCCTTATAGGACTGCTGAATCAAAATACAATGTGTTCTAATCTAATCATATTTATTTATTTACTAAATATTATGGACCTCTGCAAACCAAACCACCCCACACCATACTCGGTCTAATTGAGTAGGTATATCACGAATCTCTACGTTTGGTTGTGAAGCATCAGCAGTTTTTTTACGCATGCTAATATCTCAGGGGCAGATACCCAAGACTGAGTTCGAAACGCACGCAAGTATGCTTTGACTGAGTTTACTATGCTCAATACAAAGTACCATGGGTGGACTACAGTGGACTAACAGAAAATTATTCTAATTACTCATTCCATGCGCCCAACGCAACAGTGCGTTGCCAATTAGTTGACCATTAGATACTATTAGCATGTTAATTAAATGTGGTAATTAAATAGTAATTAACAGGTCCGCAGTGAATGAGTTTTAATAATATAATATATTATACAAAAAACAAATCACATAAAAGATTAATAAAAGATATACATGCGAAAACTAGTCGCTATAAATCAATAGGTAATTTGACGTCAGTTTTGGTTTATGATTTAGTTACGATCTGCACATAAATCGTGAAAAATACAAAGCCCCTTGAATGTCCGTAGATATTATATTATTTTCAATAGTTACAGTTGCATCGTAATATACATTAAAATTTGACAAGTAAAGAAAACGGACATCCAATATTGGTAATGTTGGTTGCCATTCAGACACAAAATTGAAGTAGCATTGCACGCATATTAGATTGTAAATATGTGTAAAATTATACTGCCTGTTGTGGCCCTGAAGAAGCGCAGTCGTCCTCGGCTAAAGGAAATATAGATGAATGGTTATATTTTCTTTAAGACAACAGGCCTAGAAGCCCAGTGTAGTAAAATAGTAGTATCCTGTAACAGTAGTGTATTTAGTAATACAAGTAAAACAATCAAAAACACCCAGGCTTTGAGAAAATCATAATTATATTGTGTTTCACCGGTAATAGAACTAGGAGCTCCCGGATGTAAGGCCAATGCCTTACGGAGTGCATCACGAGAGCCGCTACCAATAAATTCACAGACACGGTTGTGAAACTGCGCTTGTTAAAAAACCACCTCTTCGCTATACGATTTTATTAGTTCTACTGTGTACCTAATAAAGATTTAAATTAAAATGTATCAACAAATATTTATTTTTAATTTAGTGAACTTTACAAATTATAAATTTAAGAAAGTCACAACGTATTGAAAGACACAAACACCGGAGTAAGTAGAAACATCATAAAAAAGTAGATGAAAGTATACCGAATGAGCTAATTAGAGATCTATAAGAATTAAAATACATATGAAACAGTGACGTCCCGTGGGGGTAGGCAGATTGAGCGTCGCTTGGGGGCGGCAGTTACTTGAAGGGCGGCAAACCGACGAAAATCATTTGGTATAATATATATAGAAATAACTACATAAACTGAGTATTTCATAACAAAAAATATCTTTCCTTTCAAAAATTCAGCTCACTGGTTGGAAACAAAATGTATTAATTATTAGCATAAAATGTTTAACAGGACTTTAACTTTTTGACAGGTTCGCGATGTCTAGTTTACTTCCGTTGCCCTTAGACGTCCAGAAATGACACGAGCACGGATATTAAAAAATATTCTATAAAAAAATGTGGTGGCATTATGGCGCTGCCCAGGGACGTCACTGATATGAAACAACATCCATCTAAACATACCTGAACTCATCTTCACGCAAGTGGTATATATCAATATTTATTTACAGTTATTGCCCTCCAAATTGTTATTAACGAAGGCAACCGATGTTTTCGGTCTCTAAGATAGTTATCAGTGATGCACAGGTCAATACTACCAAAAAAGGCAGAGTTTTCATTAACGCAATCGAAAATTAACGAGGCCAAAATATAGTTATTTCAACTTTAACGCAACAGAGATTATCCACACAACCTCAATTAAAGGAGTCGAATTTTTTTAAAATCCTATCGCGGTTGTACTTCAAATGATGCCGGTCCAAACAATAGACCCACTCTCAAGCTAACAAATTAACACTTTCACAGAATATGACTGCAAGGATCCCTATCGATGCTAGTATACTGGTCATTTTGGCAGTACCCCAGTCCCCGTAGGTCTATTGTACCCCACCTTAGGGATTGCAATGCCGGTATTTCAAATCCGGTATCCCAGTATTTTTCTATACCGAAATACCGGTTTTAAAAATCAGACAATACAGATATATTCGGTACTAAGTGGAAACAAAATAAATTAATTCCAATGACATTAATATGCATGAAGCATCTGGAAAAGAAAATGAGACTCACTTTTTTGTCGGGTCTGCCGAATGATTCGGTTCGAATGGGTTCGCTCAAATTAACATTGACACTAGAAACACTGTTCTAACGCCATTACAATAAAAGTGATATTGCTATAAATTCCCGATGCGTGATATCGCATAATGGAAATTGCGTGACGTCTACCTATACACGTGCGAATGTCGCTATGCGCGAATTTACTTGCTAGCTACTGTACTGAGTGCGTTGTCCATTAATAATGTCATTGATTAATTCACATAAAAAACTTATAGGGCTGTAATCTTTTTGTAGAGTTTCGCGATGTCTGGTTGACTCTTCATCGTCCTTTGTGACCAGCAACGACACATACTATAAAATATTAATATTTTAATGAGTTTTTTTTACATAATATGTCATATTTATGGGTAGGTATCTGTTTTTTTCAATTATTCTACGAATACCGGTTTTCAATAGGAAATACTAAAATACGGTTA
Organism: Rhyacophila brunnea; assembly: GCF_057557595.1. Taxonomy (NCBI): domain Eukaryota; kingdom Metazoa; phylum Arthropoda; class Insecta; order Trichoptera; family Rhyacophilidae; genus Rhyacophila; species Rhyacophila brunnea. Next base: position 30,705,227 of record NW_028232893.1, on the reverse strand, counting down.
TCGGTGTGTGTATTCAGTATTGCAATCCCTACTCCACTTACTGTATCAAGCCATACTGAAGCGTGATTATCATTAAGATGCTCACTCAAACAGACAAATAAGCACTGTAACTACATCCAGAGTAGGGAATCCAATCCCGAGCCATAATTCTGATCTCGGGATTTCGGGATTACAATTTGACAATCCCGGGATGGGCATTTTTTCCATAATTAATATAAAATTTTTATATTTACAAATAACATTGATAAAATCGGTCAAAATTAAGTCTAGTATAATTTATACTATTTAAGACATTTTTATTGTTAATATTGTGTACGTACAATCTTGGAAATACATAAGACGTTTAATGGAGTAAATAATATTGTAATATAAATAATATTATGAATTTAATATGAGATTGCTGTTTCTGATGGTAAAGACTTAATAAATGGGTTAGCGAGATTTAAAATAGTAAAGCAAATCATGGTGTATGGCTTTCCGCTTCATAAATCTAATTAGTCAAATATGAAACTGCCGTAAAACGTATGAGATCATGGTGGAATTACTTTGTTAATAGTGCGAAGCATTGTTTTTTTCCAATCTTTCTCATTTTTACTAATTTATGTGATAAAATAAAATGAATCGGCAACTTACACATGGGTATAAATCAAACTTCATTCACACTCAGTTTATTTCTAATGTAGTTATTTGTTATTAAAAGTATTTTTTTCTGTTATATTTTCGTTTTTATTTTATATTCCATAAAAATTGATTATGAATGAATTATGTTTACCTATCCCGGGATTCATAGGTATCGAAAATAGCTCGGGATCCCGGGATTGGAGTCCCTAATCCAGAGGTATACCCTATTCACCTTCAACATTACTTATCAGCCAGCTCTTTAAACGGACCGGAGCGCACCGGAACGCAGCTCCGGTTCGTGAAATCGCTGAAACTATTGCTCCATCTCGTGGAATCATTAAATATTGCGTCTCGGTTCGTGAATTATTAAAAAGTAATTGAATTCACTTACTCTATATAATATAGTCATATTTTAAGACGAAAATTGTTAGACTCAATGGTATAAAAATAATATTTATGACGTGTCGTGAGCTCCGTTATTCGCCTGCGCCGCTAACAATTTTTGCATACCACAAGTTTAAAGACTGTTATTCCATATAACCGTCTGAGCCAGGTAGATATATAAAAAAACAATCTAAACCACTTACTTCACCATGTTCGATTTTGAGAGGATCATATGAGCCTCCTCATGGTTGAGGTTTGTATTAACAGATTTTTGTTTTAACGACAAATGAATGTTAGCCACTTGTTCACCCTCTTAGGTTCATACTCTGACTCCAAACACAAATTTAGAAACAATATGTGTATTTGCGAGACCCAAGATTCGAACTTGGGACTCCACGACAATATAAACCAACGCTAAGACTGCTCCACCATCGTGGGCGTGATAGGATTATTATTAGTACATAATACATAATTATACAAAAAAATGTGTTCATATTTAAAAAAAAATATCGAGTGCTTCGTTTCGTATATTTTTCCATTTCGAGCACTGTCTTCACCATTTGGTTTCCTGCCCTGGGTTGTCAGTCGGACGTATCGAGAGTTTGAGGGTTCTTTTCTAATATATGCTCAGAATATCAGTTCTATGCGACATCTCTTTACCACGGGAAAAACTCGACTATAAATCGTAGTTCTCAGTTACCAATGAATACGTTGAAATACTTCACCACTACTTTGCGCTACAAAGAATTTTTCAGGGTTTCATAGGCCAGAGCAAGGTGGTTTCATAGGCACTGGCCGAATTCAAATTAGTAATACCCGATGCGGGTAGACAAATGGTTTTCAATAAGGCATCTTTCTCAGCCGACACAATTTTCATTTGACTAGCATCAAGTAGAGTAGTTTGCGTACCAAAATCCTTACAGAAACTCAATAGTAAATGGAGGCATAAAATAAATAAATAAAATAAAATAAAAGAGCCTTTTTATTTCTTACAAACAAGAGTAAATGACAGTTAATTGACTATATCTAATGAATATATATATAACCTATGAATATATCTATTATGTATATATATCTATCTATGATTGTATTATCTACTTATTTTCTAGTTTATATAATATTAATTATTTTTAATTTTTTATATTTTTGTGTAGGTAATAGATATATATATTAAGATTTTTTATTTTGTATATAATACTATTAGATAATGTTTATAAATTAAACAGTGATAATGTGTAATTAGTTTGTTTGGTTTGTAAGAACCCCTCTTCGGGTGAAGGCCTTCTCCAAAGAGTAGTTTGCGTACCAAAGTCCTTACAAAAACCTCGATAGTAAATGCAAGGTATCTAGGGAAAAAAGTCCGTCCAGCCACCAGATTGGTAGTCTACTGGTGCGTCCTAGATAGAATCTGAAATAATGAATACTAAAAGAAAAATATAATACAATATAATCAACTCTATTGAACATACAGTACATATATAACTCTCTTTTATATGTAGGTACAAAATAAAATAAAAGTAATATTTATCTAGAAAACAGGCTATTAAACTAGCCATAAATTTTCAGAAAACGCTAATTGTCATTTAATTCGAGGTCTTTTTGATTACAATCAAAAATGTAGTGCAAAAAAAAGTCGACTGGTTATGTTAATGATTAATTTCTAAGAAAAAAAAACGAAATACGTGAAGTTAATGGCTGTATAAAATAATTTGTATCTGCAAACTAATTTAATGGTTTACCTATAAATCACTTGTCACCGAAACGAACTTCTGCTTAGTAATTAATTATGTTAGAAAATTTTATCATACGGTGTCCTAGTATTGTTCAAAAAAGGAATGAATTTTTATAGCAGGGCTGAATTGAGAATAGAAGAAAAAAAAATATTCAAAATGCCTGTTTGTATTGTGTCCGGAAACTTGTACATATGTAGTTCGCCGTATTGAAAATAGCAGTCTGTCCGCATGGTGCGTTTTAGCGCGCGTAAAGCGCGCGAGTACCAAAAATACGTTACGCCCAGATGACGCGTTCTTAGGCGCGAGTAGCATAAATGCTTTGCGCTCAGTATTCAGCATGGAAACCGAAGAAGCGGTTGTGTTGTGGTTTGCGTACCGTCGATGGAAACGACGTAAACAACATGAAAATAGACTGTACAGAGTGCATCAAATTTTAAGTGATAGACCCATTATTTATTATTATTTTTAGTTTTGGCTCCAGAACCTCATGGTGTATGTTTATTTTTTCTCATTTCTCGAACAAATGAATCCCGAAGCCCTTTCCACCTTTTTTTATAGCGAAATGCCTGAAAACAAATATTAAATAAATAAAGCACGCCACTGTTCAAAGAAAACATTAAACTTTACATAACTCCACTCCATGAGTGTTATTCAAATGGAACTGCTGTGATATTTGATTCTTTTAATAACACGTGAGTACCAAATCCCATAAAAGCAATTAGGGAAACAATAAATTTCGGTTTAGAAACGATGTTAAAACTAGGTATGTAAATACATTATGGAGCATTTTTAGTGACAATGTTCACAAAGCCCACATGAATGTTATCAATTATCATTGTTATAATTTATTGAACAAAATGTTATTTTAATAATAATAATAATAAGTAAGTACTAAATTTAATTGAAATACAGCTCTAGGTACTGAGAGCACCTAAATACTTTATAAATAAAGTTTTTCGGTTACCTAGAATTTTACCTAAGTTAACAAAATATTTCTACGAGCTCTTCCCAACTTGTGCGTTTTATATTTCTATTAGAATAATCAGAAGATTCCATGTCCCATATAGCCTTCCTTTTTTCCACTTCATCAATAAATAATTTTGTATCGAAGTATTCACGCTCCATTTTGAAAAAAAATAATGTTCATTTTAAAACTAGCGGACAAATCACTTGCGCGCGCGTTGGCGATCGCAATGTTACTGGGCGCAACAGTGTTGCCAACTAAAATTTTCAAAATTCAGTAGATTTTTTGATTTTTTCTTCAAAATATCAGTAGACTGACAAAAATGTGGAAATTCAACGATTGTGTTTGGTGAAAACGTGTAGATTGACATAATCTCACAAGTGTCTTTTAAAAAATCATGTAAAAATGACTTTTATTCATCACAAATATCATAATTTCTTCTTTTCCTGACCAAAATTTCAGTAGATCTACTGAAATTTCAGTAGACATGGCAACACTGGCCGGCGCAATAATACTTGGCGGCCTAGTACCTCGACGCGCGAGGTCGAGTCTGGCGTGTGCCCGGCGCACTCCGCGCCAGAGTCGTCACGCGCCAAAGTGTGTATTTTTTACTTGTTATTTAAGTAGGGTCGGTAGGTACATAAATATCCTAGGGTTTTGGACCGAATGGCCTAAAATATTTACATGTTGACCCTTTTCAAAAAAAAAAAATGGTGACCGCTGCATTATGCAGTACGCAAGCCACAGTTTCCTCGGTTTCCATTTTGCTTCTCGCGCGTAAAGCGCGTCATCTGGGCGCAACGCATTTTTGGTACTCGCAAAAACGCGCTATGTGGACGTGTATCATATTTTGCCACACGTCGAGATATTTAGCCTGTTATCCGAAACCCAGTAGAGTAAGTCAGTTCCCATTAATTTTATGCTTCCTGCTATAAACATACCACATACGCGTGAAGTTCGATAGTTTTAACAGAAAAAAATGTCGTAGTTAAAGCAACGCTACGCAACGAAAAATGATGCAATAGGCTTCATGTACAGTCCTACAAACTTATCTAAAGAACGGTAAAAAATAGAACTACATCCATTCTTTAGATAAGTTTGTATGTTTCTAATGACAGTACAACATTCGGAAATAATAACGGTAACAATAATAATTAATGAATGTGATGTAAGTCGTGCGCGGTAGAAAAAGTCTCAATCTGCGCAATTTCAAGATTTAAGATGTTCCACTATAATTTATTAGATAAAACTTGCAATAACTATATACTATGTATATATAACTTAAAATAATCAAGTGCACTTTTTATTATATTTTATTAACTAGAAATTTTTTAAACAGTTCAATAAACTTCATAATATAAATTATAGGATGTATAATAGAAATAACCATGAACCTAAAATAAAACTTATATGACCATTGGACCTTTCCCAGAAATGCCTAATTACGGACCTTTTTTTTCAAAGAAAAAAGTCGTCACATGGAAAGCGTTTTCTATCGCGGAGAATTAAATAACATATAGTACTAGAAATAACGATTAAAATACCCAAAAATATAATTATTCACCAGTTTATTTTGGTCATAAAAATGGTATAAAACATGCCAAGCCAGACAATAAAGTATCATTTTGAGTTAGAAGTTTCAAAGAGCGAAGAGACAGCGCTATTATAATAATTTTATTATTCGAAATTTAAACTTTTCTTCTGTCAAATAGTTTGAACGTTCGCCGCAAGATGTCTAATACAAGAGGGATTTTCTCTATATTATTATATTATATTTTATTATGTTTTTTGTCGAAAGCAGTTTATTCAGTGCCAATCGAAACTAAAGATATAGTCATCGATAAAGATAATTTAGATATCATTGACTTGTCATATCTCGGAGAAACAATCTATGGAAAGCCTAGCAATATCACAGGTATGTTAATAATTAAATTTTAATAATATGTTGAAGATTTGTATTGAGATATTTGAAAATATATTTTCATGATATAGTGACATCTATATTTTGAGCTGAGAAAGAAAACTATTGGCTACTTTACTGTAGAAAATTTGTATGGGGAATGTCTACTTCATATCTATTACAATATAATATCTGTAATAATATTAAATTAAATTTGATCATAATGTGAATATGACGAGACCAGATGGTACATGTTATGGATTTCGGGAAGTATACGGTTAGTCGGTGTCACTGACATTCGTAGTTACGATACATTTCTAATACACAGACATTCTTTGATTCTCCACTGTTGGGATGCCCACATACGAGTCGCACCCACAAGTAGTAATCGTGTGCGTGCTTAACAATAATTGTACTTATTAAAAATTGTCAGTGTCCGTTTGTATCGTTTGCGCCGCGCTGTTTGGATATGGCGCATGGCAATATTAAAATCAAATATAGCTTTTACCGTCGCTACGATAAGTTTAATAATAGTCCATTCTGCTAAAAATATGTTTTTCGCCCCATCACGAAATATCACAAAGCATGATATACGAGGAGGTGTTAAAAACGTTTGAAATTAAAGAAATGAATTTTATATAAAGAACGATTTATGAGTTATAAACAATACAACATCGATATGTCTTATTGGCTTGTGATTAATTAATACGTTTCAAATAGTTAATTTACATTGAAATGGTCATTATTAAGTTTTACTTCTGGCGCGCGTGCAGGCCACAAGAAAGTTATTTAAAATTTTCAATTTGATTTCACAGGTTACATAATATTGTGTTCTATAAGGTTTAGTTTGTTAGGGGTACGACTGTTTGTCTAAATTGAGACGTTTCCAGAGAGTTCTGTGGTTACAAAAGTGACATGCTTTGTTTCAGGTGAAAAGTTGGCAAATTGGGATCCGAAGACCTCAAAGATGAACCCCGAGGAGTTGGGGGAGTACGCGGAAGGTGATATCCTAGTGCCGATGACCAACGCCAGGAACGGACTGAGGAACGAAGCCACCAGATGGCCGAACGGTATCGTGCCATTCGTCATCGAAGGATCGTATTGTAAGCAAGCTTATTATAACAATAATTTACCTTATTGATGAATATAGACCTTGAGTGACTTCAGAGTCGTGTCTATTCAGCGTTAACACGTCTTATTATAATCAAAACGCATCCAATAAGAATTGAAAAAAAAGGATTGGAGATTCTAATTAAGGGGTTAACGCGGTCGTGGTGGCCGTGTTAAAAATATCACGCCTGACAGTCAACTTCGTTGAATAATAATTAACTGCCTGAATACGACATATCATATTTATTACCTTTTTATTGGTTTTGGAGTTTTGTTTTTTATATATTTTTTATTGTAAATTTTGACTATTCATAAATATTTGTTGATATTAATGTTATTGTAAGTGTTGATTGTTTCATATTTTGTGTTTTGTTAATATTTTCAAATAATTCGTTTAGTGCCCCTGATGTAGTATAAAATATTAATGTCCAACCTCATTAGCTTAAAATTAATTTGTTATTGGGAAGGTATTATTGGACGGATAATTTATGTACCTATTGTTATATTATTTCTGTTGCTTTGGATTTTGTTTGATAAATATTATTTAAAAAAAAATGTATTCAGTTGAAAATGTCTCTCTGAGGTGAACGAAACCGGTCCTAATTTATTGATTAAAAGTGGAATAAGTACTACAAAAAATTGCGTTTTATTAAATTAAAGAATACTGTGTATATATGTTATCTGTCCAATTCTGACTTGGTTAATGATGTTAGATTTCCGAATTTTGGAAATTTGGGCTTTAATATTATTATAGGGTATTTTTTATAGGTTACGGTAGATTGGTGTGCAAAGTCAAATACTTATAATAGTTTTGATTCATGATTACATAATTTCAGCTAATATTGATCTTCAGCACATATACGCGGGGATAGCCGACTATCACCGGTACACCTGCATCAGGTTCGTGCCCTACAATGGACAAGCTGACTACATCACTATTGGAAACTTCAAGACTGGCTGCTGGTCAAGCGTCGGAAGAATAGGTTTGCTTTTTTCACACGTGATATCTCGATTTTGTTTTTTGGTTTAGTGTATTTTCAAATGGGACTTGAACCCACAGCCATAGTTATATTATGTCATTCATTGTTTCAGATTAGGTAATATATTAAAAAATCGGTGTGTGTACTTATGTACGCGCGTTAGAAGCTATATTTCTTTTCCGCAACAAAACAAAATAAGCCGTTACCTGAGTCTATTAATATTGCAGTGGATTAGGTTGATGAAAACGTACGCGATTCATCTGTGTCTCATATAGCACATGATAATTGTAATTTAATTATTGTATTGGACCAAAACTCATCTTTGCCATACAGTGGTTATGATCGATTCAGAAGTGTCGATGATGAATTAATAAAAAATTAAATTTTAATATATTTTTTGAATTATTTACCAACTCAACATTAACAAAATTTATTTGTTTATTGATATATAATTTTACTCATAAATAATACTTACATAAATATAGCCTCAAATCTTGATACACAATCTTTACAATGAAAAATAAATATACACTCCAATAAAAATAAAGTTTTATGGAAATAAATTAACAGTGTAGAATTATTGATTATGTTTACAATACGTGCTGTTTACTTGGTTGTATTGAACGACTAATTAAATGACACTATGCGCATGCGCATGTACCCTAGAGACCGAAATGAATATAATCGTAATAATAAATTGTGTTGCATCGGCGCGCGCAACTTCGTCACACGCAAAAAATACACTCTGATCTGTTTTTCCAAATGCGCCTAAAGAAGTATAGCTTCAAAGGTACCTAGGTATTCACCAATTTGCCGAAGTACATGCCTATAGCTCTGATTTTGGAACAGAAATGTTTGAATGTGAATTTTAATGTTTGTTATTTATAGGAGGACGGCAGGAAGTAAACCTCCAGACTCCTGGCTGCGTCACAGGTAAAGGGACGGTCATCCACGAGCTGATGCATGCGATCGGCTTCCTCCATGAACAAAGTCGGTGGGAGAGAGACCACTACGTTCAGATTAATTATGGGAATATACTCGCAGGTAGGAATGTAGAAAATCTTGCGATACTTCGATGGGTACTTCGAATTTTTTGACACTGGATAAACGGATAATATGTATGTTGTACGTATATGTCGACAGATACCATCTTAATAATAAAGGTATATAATATATATTATATCAGTGGCGAAGGGTGGAGGTAGGCTGTTAAGATCCGACATAAATATTGCACTCTAAACTTTGTCAGTCAAACGTATTTGTTTTCATTGAACCAAGACTACAATGTGTATATGGTATTATTTTGTTAGTTTTTAAAAATCAATTACACACTGTTTAAACCAAACCATAATAGTTTTAGTAAATTCGATCGTGTTTAGGAAAAAGAACTTAACCCTCAAAGAACAAATTTTACAGGAGGGGCAAAAAATGTTTTTTTAAATGATTTTGGTTTAATATTAAAAAAAAAAATTGACACAGATATTGGGTGCATGATGGTTGATGATTTGGCGTAATATCTTTTCGATCTAATAATTATTAAATAAGTAATTACATAAAATCATTAAAATTGAGGGTAAATGCTTTTTTCCTGAAATGAAAACTTAATTAAAGCTCAATTAAAACCTGAATTTAGATAATAATTCGGCATTTGCGGCTTACTTACTTTTGACAGAAAGTGTATTTAGTTGTACCTATACATTGTTAATATCTAATAAAAGCACTTTTAGAAAAATAGAGGGTTACGCCCTTTTTCCTAAATATACTTGAATATGTTTAGGGTGACACGACAAAAGTGTGCACACTTCTTCATTTACTTATACTTATTTGTTTTCGTTGAATTAATAATTTATATTACACATAATTATATTGTATTTTTTAAATTCACTTAGCTCTGGCAAAACCAAACTACAATAGATAAAAATATTATTCTAAGTATCTATAAAATGTCCAAGGCTATGTATGATTTAATTGCATAATTTTAGATACTTTATACATATAGGAGTGTTTTTTGACTAATATCTATCATGGCATAGTTTTCGCAGGATTTTATTGAATTTTAAAAAAACTAACCAACACCAGCTTTAAGTAGTCTTATTTCTATGAAAACAAATTCGCATGACTGACACAGCTTAATGTGTACTATTTATTGCGGATCTTAACAACTTACCTCCACTCTTCGCCAGTGAGACACACACATAATGGGTCTATTATACATACATGTCAACAGACACCATGTGAATAATAAAAGTATATACCTATATTATATCAGTGGCGAAGGGTGGAGGTAGGTTGTTAAGATCCGACATAAACAGTGTACTCTAAACTTTGTCAGTCATACGTATTTGACTATTTGTTGTCATTCAACCAATACTAAAATGTGTAGATAGTGTTTGTTAGTTTTTAAAATTCAATTATGCAAACCCTGCATAATCTAAGCCATATTAGATAATAGTAAAATAATTACAAGATAAAAAGAACTTTTTATATACAACGTTTTTTAATTTTCTTTTGAGTTATTATGCTCAATATGATCCAACTTGTACTTGAAATGAAGTAAATAAAAAACAAACAAATATAGAAAACTGAAATGTCATTTTTACATTTCATTTTGATTTCCATAGTAACGCACGTATATATTAATAATTTAGTTGCTAAGACCACCTCCTTAGCAACCAATAATAGTCTTTTACTTTTTACGGATTTTTATGAAATAACTTTCCATACAAAACAGAATTAACTGAAAATTAATTCAATTCTGCTTAAAGATGGCTAAAAGTATTAAAATAATGTATTAGCATCGTGTTCTGATATATTCTAAAAGTTTCAAATGTCTAGCTAGTCGGGAAGTTAGTTAAAAATCGATTGCAAGATTTGTACCGGACAAAGAACCACCGGACAAACAAGAATACGAGCTAATAAAAACGTTGTATGTTAAAAAATATGCCATTAAGCCATACATAATTTTAGATATTTTATAGATAGAAGAATATTTTTTATCGATTATGGTTTGGTCCAGACAGGGCTAATGAATTTAAAAATAATAATCATCACCATCTGTAATATGTATTCTTAATTTAACGAAAACAAATAAGTATGATTGAAAAAGAGTGAAATATTTTAATCGGATCGCCCATAGCATACTTAAACTTTTATGGTTGGGTTAGGCAGGGTTTAATTTAATTTTAAAAACTAACCACCATCACTTGTAAATAGTATTCTTAGTTCATGGAAAACAATCAAATATGACTGAAGTGTGCACTATTTATGTCGGATATTAACAGCATACCTCCCACCCTTCGCCACTGCTCTTTCCACTCTTTGATGCCAGCGCTCCATTGACGAGCCAAAAGTCCGAGGACAATAAATCGTCTGATTTGTCCATGCTCTGCTACTGATCAACGAACGAATAAAAAGTCGAGCTGTCAAAAGTTGCGATTATCGTAATGTCTTCCGATCATGGCCCCCACATCCTGAAGCGGGCCCCCAGGCTAGGATTTTTGGCGCCCCCCTACCTATCGCTAAAGATAAAGGCAGTGTGATGCTCTACAGTAGCGTTTTTCAAATGGTGTACGTACGCGGTAAAATTTATTTGTATATTTAGTGTTTTTTTGTATAGTTTAATACTTCCATTTGAATAATTATGGAGTTGTCGAGCATCGATACACAATTAAAAATTGTATCGTACAACCACATAATTTTAAATAATAACATTATCGAAGAAAAAATGTCTTTTTTTACTATTAGAGAGAATTTGTGATGTGTGTTTATATCACTTATATGGTCGAATCGCCACGCCGAGCCCTTCCTGAGCCCGAGCCCCCAGGCTAGAGCCTTGTCAGCGCCCCCTTTGTGGGGGCCATGCTTCCGATAATCCTGTGTTATTTATATGTAGACTTGCATAAAATAATATAGCAGTGTAAACAACACAAGTTTTACATTTTATTTTAAGAATTTCATAAATACAAATAAAAAAATAATTGGGAAATCTCTCATTTTCTAATGTGTAAATTAATCAATTTAAATGTTTAAAACAATTAAAAAATTTTTGCGGTCCGAATGATTGCGTATTAATGTCAAATCGAATTTGCATAGCGATCGACAGACAAAGTCTGGCAACTCGGAGACTAAAAATATCAAATATGTTTAAAATCTAACGAGCCTGGTCTGCGGATTGAAAAGTCCGCAGATATGGGGTGCTCCACGCGAAAAAAATTTCAGAAGACTGTAGATCGTCTGACTTGCGTGCCAATGGAGCGCAGGCTTGATGCTATGATCTCTTGCTTAGTCTATTTAACATCTGTTTTTTTTGTTAACAGGTCAAAATCATAACTTCGATAAGGCACCCAGAGAATCTACGAATGACTTTGGCATAAAATATGACTTTGGAAGTATAATGCACTATGGAGCATATGCTTTCTCATCCAATAATCGACCGACTATCAACGCGAAGGTATTGTACAGACGTTTGGCAGTGGAGTAGTTGCAGAGACTAGATTAAATTTACTTTATGTTTTTTAAGTTATACTTCTTTAGGCGCGTTTGGAAAATCAGATCAGAGTGTATTTTTGGCGTGTGACACAACACATAATTTTTTTTTCGTACAAATAAACGCACTCGATTGGATTCGGACCACCGATTGTTTGGTTATCAGCCGAACGCTAATCGTTACGATTATACAGTATAATATTATAGTTTAGAATTGTTCCGTTGCCTAGACAGCGAATTTATTATTGTCGGCCATTTGCAATTCCTTACGTAAACAAACTATTAATCATCATAGTGACAGTTGTTACTTATATAATTTAGTAATATATGTTAAAGTGTATAGAAATAAACCAACGGCGTTCCAATGAGCGGTCCCTTTTCTTGAGTGTGTAATTTAACAAGATAATTAAGAGCTAGTCGAAGAATCTAGGTTATCATAAGTTTTGTTTTTATTTTGTTACGCCAAAGAAGTATAATTTCTAACTCGCGTACATAAGTACACACACACCGATTTTTTTCAATGTATTTTTCGATTCAGACTGTTGGTCCAATGGGTTGAGTGAACGTCTAACTAAAATTCCTCTGATTTTAGTGTCTGATTTTACAATTTTTGTTCATAGATAGATCATTTGGGTGGTTACATGTAAATTGTACTTAAACCATTTCGCCGTGGCACAGTTTGCCGTGAGGTTTCTAATTTTCTCATTAGCTCTGGCGCATTCATAAACATAATACAAAGGCCTCTTGAGCGCGACACCGGTGTCCCGTCTGAAACGGGCCTAAGTAGTTGATTTTACATAATGTCGATATTCTATGCATCGGGCTCTACGGCCAGGGTTTATGCATTGAAAATTGGACTAGTGTTATGAGATATTTGTCTTTAATTGTTTGTTTATTTCAGCAAGGAGCAACTTTTGGTCAAAGGAGTGCATTTAGCGAAGGAGACGTCAGGAAAATCAACACCATGTACAGATGCGATTCGATGTATGTATTTATGTAATTTTTAGAATATATTCAATGATAAAATAATTAATATATCACCGAAAGGAGAATAATTTCGTATACGATATAACCAGGAACTATGTAAACTCTTCGAAGAAGATTGTTTCAGAAACATTTAGCATTCATAAAACGTGAAAAACTCTAATAGGTGCGTTATGTAGCAATAATAGACAGTGCCCAATTGACGAGGGGCATTCTATATGGCAAACTGGATGGTCAAGCGGGTCATGCCGAAACTTCGTTGGTTTGACGGTGTTAACAACGATGCTGGAGTGGCTGGTGCAGAAACATGAAGGACACTGGTCTGGGACAGTGGAAGCAGTGTTGCCAACTTGGCATTTTTATTGCCAAATCTAGCATTTTTCGATAGGCATCTAGATTGCAAAAAAATTATCTAACTTATGGCGTTTTTATTAGAATTTTTTGATGCCTTCAACATTTTTAAATATGTTGAAATTAAAATAGATATTTAGTTTATTTATTCAGATATTTAATGAGGGTAATTCGGTACTTAAGAAATAAAATAACACAATTAAACAATAGCAGCATTCTTGGCGTTATAGTGATTTACAATGATATCGGATATTATAATGTAATATGTGTTTAGGCATGTGGCATTGTATTGAAGATTATCGGGGATTCCACTATTTAGTATTTCCTAATTATTACTAAGTAGGTTGTTAGATTAATAAATTATTTTTTGTCAATTTTTTTCAATATGAGTTTCTGGGAAAATGTGGTGTGATTTTTTTTTTGTCACTTTTCTCAATATGCAAAAACGGTACCTATTGAACATTTATTTTCACAAAATCTAGCCTTTTTTCCTGCCAAATAGCTTGTTTTCATACCCCGTCTGACATGTTTTTGTCAACGACAGTTGGCAACACTTCCATACAGTGGAAGTTGGGAGAAGGTCTTGGAGGAAGCTCTGGGTTAAGGCCATTCTATATTAGTAACTAAAATGCGCGGCTTACCCGCTTCACAACCACTAACACAACTGCTGTGACTAATCATGCATACACACAACGGCAGGACAATCGCCTCATGTATTTTGGTTCGCCGTTTTTCCGCTAGCGGCAATGACGCCTACCGAGGCGTTCTGACAATGTTGGAAGTAGGTAATATGTGGAGTTATTAACCTACTCATGTAGAATGTGCATCAATCCAATGATGATAATGCAGTACTTACTTAAAAACGTAAAAACGTAAGCGGATGGACGAGTGGTGACCTGACCAATTATAAAATCGTGGGCTTGAGGTTCAAGTTCCGGGTCTCACAAAACCACATGTCGTATCATTCCGAGTTGATACTCCAACTTCGTAGACTCGAATACATTGAAAATCTACTGCATCTTCTTCTTTCACCCTGTCACGACCGATCATTGGGTCATAGGGGAAGCACAAGTTCGCGCCATCTGCCTTGGTCCATCGCCAACCCTCGCGCCTCCCGACATGCCAGATCTGCAGCGCGTAGATCGCTCTTGTAACACCGATGAAGGGTGAGGGAGGGCCGTCCATTGCGATGGAACTCTTGAGGCTGTGCCACAAGGGTAAGAAGTGTCGCACTACCTGAATACATATCCCAGCTACGTAAAGCGTCCAAAAACCAAATAATTCAATGTTAGATTCCCGCCCGGCAGTATAGGTATATTTTTTCCCCAATTTTATCTTGCCATGTCTTGCCACAGTGCAAATCAGTCTTTTTCCAATATCCATATCAACAAACAGTGATTTTCTAATAATATATTATATTTTTTAGTTATCGTTTCAAAAGTTTGGACCCTACACTTAAACAAAAGAAGGTATAGTTTTCCGGCAAACTCAATACGAAAGAAAAACTAAAGCTACCCCAGAAGAAAATCTTGAATACTTCTTAATGGATATTGAAAATTAGGGATAGTTGTTTTATTACTAAGTAGGTACTATTTATTTATTATTATTATTTAATTTAGTATAATTGTGAAGTAAATTCATTGTTCCTATAGTCAAAGTTAAACACTGTATGTCAATTACCTCACTAGATAATATTATAAATATGTTTTTAATATTCATGAAATATTTAGATCTAAAATTTTAAAGAAATAAATTATCATAATTTATTATATAAACTGTGGTTTTATTTGTTTTTCAAGATTTCGGTTATATTCAATTGCTCGAATATTTATGTGTGCGAAGAAAGAGGGGAGATAATAGCGCCTGTAAACGTGGATGGATTTACTTGTACCAATAGTGTGTATTTTAAACTATCGCGATAATCACTTTACTGTTTACACGTAAAAGATCTCCAATCTCTTCAAGCGTAAGCGAGACGCGATGTTGTCATTGAATGGTGTTATCTGACAGGTTCACTGCATCTATTCTATACACATGGCTGCTATCGGCGGCTATCGAGGGTATATTATCATATTGTTACAATAAGTTAGTGTAGGCCTCCGAATCCTCAGCTAGCTCAATGCCAGGAGTGGAGGTACATTCAATATCGGAAGAGCAGGTAGTCACAGTATTATAGTCAATTAAAACCAATATTCACTATATTAATTCTATTTTATTAATTCCCGAAATCACCAAAATGTTACAAAAGTTCAATTCCAATAATGTCCGAAACCAAAAATCCACAGAATATTATAAAGTTCTAATTTATTATTTATTAATTATTTATTATAATTGACACACAAATTATTTATTATTTAAGAACTATTTATTTACTATTAACGCTATATTTATTATAGACGAGATTACGCGGGCGCAGGGCACTGCAGTAAAAAGGTTGGAAACCGGGTCCAGTAAACAAAAAGTTAAAACTCGAGAAAAGTCTAAGTCGCTGACTGACACTTCCCGTCGCGATCTGTCAGAGTGACAGTAGGTATTCACCGATAGGTATCGACCGGTAGGTATTTCGATCCACGGCTGGTACCTCCTCTCAAGTTTTGGCAAACTTGTATAGAGAAGATACGAATAAAACGCGCCCCTGACCGTCGCAGGTTCAGGGTCGGAAACGTGGAGAGAGACTGTTTATGAATTCAAAAATCATGGGTTTTTATTCAAATCTGGCCGATTTCATCCCTTCGATCAACGTTTAGAGGGTGCAAAAATCTATTAACGGTTTCACTATGAAGATTAGCGGAAATCGTACAGTGACCAATTACCCGCAACATCTACGTAAGGACCGGCTATGTTAAATTATAGGCACTAGGCGACGCCTCCAAATGGGCGGCGCCGCCCTTGCATTACTTACGTTTTTCAAGTACTTGCTCGTACTGAGTGTAAGTAATTACTGAAGCAGTAGCACCTTGTTTCTGGCCCAGCCATGTGAAAAACGCACGTACGAGGGAGTACCCAGTATCAACGGATTCGTCTTTAAATTACCTATCGACACAGCATACCCCAGCACGGAGGGCCGTTTCAGAGGCGGCCGGCCCTATGGGCCCTAGCGGCGTGAGGGTACCTCTCACTCAGAAACAAGAATACTCCAGAGTTAGCCTGGGTGGTAAGGCGTCATATCCTAGTGGTCAAATTGGCATATTTGTGGCACCAGGCCTATGATAGCGCATACCAATCCTTCGGCCAACTACCGTTGGAGGGCCAATCTTTGAGGCACTCCGACGGCCTGAATACCTCCTTGACGTTGGTCTCAGAATATAAAATCGGTAGGTCATTAACTTACTTACAAAATGATGGCTTAATATTTACTATTATTAAGCGGGAACGTTATTACAAATGAATATATATTTGTGCCTGTCGCGCAATCTTTTCTACTTTACTACCTAATACAGATCGGTGTCGCCACAGGCACATACTTACGTCTAGTTGACGGATGTTATTCCGTCAACCAAACATATAGGCGTTAATAATTGTTTAGTACATACTCATACTCTGCCGATTAATATTATTTATTTGTGTATAGCTTTTACATTTATGTGGAGCTCCGGAGCTGGGCCCCCCATCTCCTTCATCTCCGGTTTATTTGGTATGTAAGCTTTGGATTCAGTGGATATATTATTTCTTTTCTCCACCGATGCTCGATTGTATCACCCGAGCAGTATTTGATCTTTTATACTTTATATCCCCCTAAAAAGTCAGGGGAGGAAAGTTCCCTCCGTCCGCGCAATAGCGACGGGCGGAAGGTTGCCTTTCCTCTTTTATTATCCTCGGGGAGGGGTCGAACATCAGTGTTTCTGTCTTTTTAGTTTTAAACAGAGGTTTGGTCGCTCAGGTTGTGGGAGTCTGTGGTTAGGATGGGAGGGAAACTATGGTGGTTTGTCGTCCAGGATCGCCCTCGGTCTCCTATAGGCGTAATCTGTGTCGCTTTTATCGGTTATGCGATTTATGATGGTCGGGTTAGGGTGGCCTGTCATGGATTTGTAAAAATGTTTTGATAATTTTATGACGTGATCGTGGATGGATTCTAATTTGAGATCTCTGTGTAGCGTAGAATTGCGCACGAACCAGGGTGCGTTTGTGATTCTACGCAGTGTTTTGTTTTGTATTATCTGTAGAGTTTTCAAGTGATTCGGGTTTGAATAAGCCCAGATGGGGCAAGCGTATGTCATTATGGGTCTAGTGATTGCGGTGTATAGCAGAAGTTTTGCTCGCGTAGACAGTCTACTTTTGTTACCCATCATGGGTTGAAGTCGTGCGTTTACTACCTTGGCTTGGCGTTTTTTGATGTTGATGTGTGGGAAAAAAGTGAGTCTTTTGTCGATGGTGAGGCCTAAATATTTGACTGATTTATCCCATGGGATGGGGTGTGCGTTCATTTCAAGTTTTTTAACATTAAGAGAATGTTTTCTGTTTTGTCGTTTGGAAAAGATGCAGGCAGTGCTTTTGGTAGGGTTGATTTGTATTCGCCATTTGTCACACCAATTGGAAATTTGGTTAGCCGAGGTCTGGACTAATTTGGTGGCTTGATTGAGGTTGTGCGATCTTGCTATGATAGCTGTATCATCCGCGTATTGAGCTAAGATGGTAGAGTTACCGGTGCTGTCTGTGGGAATCGTTATGTCCCGCGTGTACAGGTTGTACAGGGTGGGACCTAGCACGGATCCTTGTGGGACTCCGGCTGTGGGTGTTTTTGTTGTGGATCTGATACCGTTTATTTTAACATTGAAAGTTCTATTCCGAAGAAAGGAGCTTATCAAGTTAATCATTGCTTTGTCGAGTCCTGATTCTGATAATTTATCAATAAGACCCTTGATCCAGACCTTGTCAAAGGCTTTTGCGATGTCTAAAAAGAGTCCTGTTGTGAAGACTTTTCTGTTGAAGGATTCGGTTATGTATTCTATAACCCTAAGTAGCTGGTGGTTGGTTGAACGCCTTGCTCTGAATCCGTGTTGGATATCCGGGATGAGGCTTAATTCATCGATCATGATTTGGAGTCTGGATTTTATGACTTTTTCAAAGATTTTACTTAGTACAGGCAGTAGGCTGATAGGTCTGTGATTTTCAGGTTTGGTTCGATCTTTGCCGGGTTTTGGGATTAGTACAATGTCCGCTGCTTTCCAGGCTGCTGGAAAGTATTGGAGTTCTAAGCATGCGTTGATTATCTGTGTTAAGATTTCTAATCCTAAGTCTGGGAGGTTCTTGACGGCTTGGTTTGATAGTCCGTCATTACCAGGGGCTTTACGGTTGTTAAGCCGCTTGATAAAGCGTTCGATTTCATCAATCGTGGTCGGCTTTAGAGGATTTTCTGGAGGGTCTGACCTCTCTTTGTAGATAGCCCTGGCTTTCCTACTGACAAGCCGTACGTGTTCTACTAATTCCTTGTTGGATCTATTGTAAGTGTTTGGAAAGAATTGGTTAGCTATGCTCAAGGCGAATGCTTCGGCTTTGTCTAAGGATGAATACACTGGACCATTTGGCCCTTGAAGGTGGGTTATTTTTGTTTTTTATTGTCTTAAGGTTTTTGTTAGGGACCAGTATGAAGTACTGCCCTTGATTAATCTACTGATTTTATCGTACCAATTATTGCTATAAAATTCAGCGAGTTCTGTTCTGACTTCGTCATGTAATCTATTGTATTTGGTTTTGGAGGTGCGGAGCTTGAGATCCTGCCACTCCTTTCTGGCTATATTTTTCTCTCTAATTTTATCTTTAATGTGGTGTGGGATGTCTGGGCGGTGTGTTGGATTTGATTGGTTAACTGTGGTGGTTGAGTTTACGGCTTCAAGGATTTCGCCCGTGAATGTCGCGACTGCTGAATCTATGCATTCTTCAGTGTTAAGAAGGGTTGGTTGGGTGAGCTTTTCCTATAAAGCTTTTTGAAAGTCCTCCCATGAGGTTTGGGAAGAGGTCTTTCTGTTGAGAGCTAAGACCGCATCTGATGGCTCTGCCGATCAAAGATTTCCCGCACTTTATTCTGGTACGTGGTCTCCTTGATCGACCGAAATCATCGATCCGATTTCCCGCCGCGCGTGAGCTTGACGCTGTCATACACGCGAGCGAGAGGGGCTCTGTCTCTGCAGAGGGGGTAATTTTTGATCGCGAAATCAGTTCCAACACACACGACAGAGACGCCGTCGTATGTTAGAGCAGGAAAGCTGCCGGAATACCGATTTGAAAACGCCGCGCGCGGAACAGCCGTGGCTATTTATGATTGTTTTCGGATGAAATTAATTCCGCTGGATCGCGATTAAAATCGGTTCGATGATTGCCCTATATGTTGCTATGCTTTGTGATCGCACAATTGTGCGAATGGAAGCTTTCGCAACAGGCTTATGAGCATATGTTTACAATCATCACGCCGTGTATGTGCGATATGTAGCGACATCGATTAACATACTATTAACATTAAATATATCTTAATTAACTTAACTACTATATACTACTATCGCCCATCCCTATGTCCCCCTTTATTATCTCGTTAACCCTTGCATGTTTACATTAATTTACCTATTATATTACAATTTACATTACATATTACAATTACAAATCAAATCTTATCTTACATTTAATCTAACTTAATTAACCCTTTATCCAAATAAATATTTAATCTCAATTTAATCCTATGACCTTTTACCTTATATTTACATGGTCTGTGACCGACTTATTCTTCCACAGTTCACCCTGAGAAGTGGTGGGACCTGCCAGAGCAAACTGCGGGACTTCTACATATATGAAATATTGTTAATTTTGTTCAGCTTTGTCGAGGGTCGTAATCATTCCACCGGTGGCACATTGACTACCAGGGTCAGACCGAGCGGCTGGGAGGCACTACTCCCTATGGGAGCGCCCCCCCACAGGGGCAGAAAATTCAGTGTGTGACATTAGCCGTCTAAACTGTCAAAACTGTATATCTAAAAGTTAACACAGCCTAGAGAAGTGCCGTTAAAACATAGCACGTTTTGACTGTTAAGACAATTAACTTATTGTTACAATTAATCGCCTACATATATACAAATGATAAACTACCCTCGATAGCCGCCGATAGCAGCCTTGTGTATAGAATATATGCGCGGACAGGTCCATAGATAATCGGTAAACGTCAAAATCTTCTGTGCGGTGTAGTTTGTATTTCTTCCGGCAGGTTTGTCACTATCGTTCTACTACGCATGCGCAGCGCCATGCAAGGACCAATTATTGCGTGAAAATTCAGAAGCTTTTGAACTTTTTTGATCCATGTATGCAATCTTGCAACTTGCACAATGATACTTTTATACATGTGCATTTTCTTGTTATGCGCATCTATACTATACACATGACTGCTTTCGGTCGCTATCTAAGGTAGGAAAGTATCCAAGTTTTAGCACGTACAACTAACTTATTGTAATTGTTACAATAAGTGCTATGTTTTAACAGCACGTATCTTGGCTGTGATAAATTTTAGAGTGAGATATACAGTTTTGACACTTCAGACGGCTAACTTATTTTAATTGTTACAATACGTATTAATATTTCGATACTTTCCTAACCTAGTTAGCTGCCGTAGAGGCCGAAAGCAGTCTTGTGTATAGAGTAGGTGCGATGGTTGCGATAATACGTACTGTCAGCAATAAATACAAGCACGTATAAACGGGTTATATGTCTTAAAAATGTCAAGTGGGTTAAATATGCCAAAGTCACAAAGCGCATAATATATGTGTAAATGAAAACTGAGACACATATTCTTTCGAAAGATATATACATTTATGATATATTATATAATATGTAAATTAAAGCGTGCATGTTAATTTAAACCTAATACATTGTAAACATATAGGTAAAACTATTATAAATAAATTATCGTAATGTTATTGGAATATTTTCTATCAGATATATAAATATAATACACTAATGGGGAGCCCTTGCATAGACGTTGGATACGAATGTGTATGATATTAATTCATTCATTTGATTATGATTGTATTAGTAAAACAACAAGAACTCTACGCTTGCATTCAAATGAGAGAGCATTGCAATGAATATTTGTTACAGCATGAACACTTAAAAAAGCGATAAGTTTAAATTTAGTACAATATTTCATTCAATTTAGTTAAATCAGTAATGTGTAGACTTAAATCAATTTGTACAGTCTACCGATGGCGAGGGGTGGAGGTAGGCTGTTAGGTTTAGACATAAATTGTGCACACTAAACTTTGTCAGTCATACGAATTTGTTTTCATTTAACTAAGAATAAAATTTGCAGGTGGTGCTAGTTAAATTCAATTAAATCCTGCTTAAACCAAACCATAATAGTTAAGGTATGCTAAGGGTGATCCGAAAAAAATAGTGCACACTTTTTCAGTCATACTTATTTATTTTCGTTGAATTTAGAATACAGATTAGAGGTGGCATTGTGTCACCACCTGCCGGTAGGTGGCGTATCCGCATTGTAAATTAATTAGTAACAAGCCGACATGTAAACCTGATCTCTAACTATACGGCTTAGTAAAACACCTAAAACGCCTTCCTTGTCTAATCATATGTAAATTGTTTTATTTGTTCACAGGTTTACGTCACCGTTCGGTATGTAAATATATCGGACGGGACACAATTTGAAACGGACAAGGTAATACCGAATGACAGATGATGTATGCTAAATTGCCTTGTTCTGTACGATAAAACCTGTAAAAATGTCAATATAAAATGTTAGGTATAAGTTGAATTAATATATAATGTAATAGTATGAAAGAAGAAGAATAATTACCAACATAAAGACGAGGAATGCCATAGCGAGAGATTATTATAAGAGTGTAAAATATAATTAATATATTATGTAATAGTATGAAAGAAGAAGAATAACTGCTAACATAAAGAAGAAGAACGCGGTAGCGAGTGATTAGTATTAAAAGTGTATGTAAATAATTAATATGTCTTGTGGGACACACTAATCGAATAATATTTCAATCCGTAAACTCGTTAATAGTAAACTAATAATTATAGAATTAATTTATAACATGGCAACACCAGCCAACGCGTGGGTATGTGTGCGCGTCGGTGTAAGTATGTGAGAATGCTGCGAATGGCCATACTTACAATTATAACGTGGCAACACCAACAAACCGCGTAGGAACGAAGCGCATAGCAACAGAGATGTAAACCTGTCGATACATGTCCGTATCGCAGATAAACGGGCGCGACAACGCATCAACGGCCGGCCGATGCATTGTGTATGTGTGTGCATCGGTGCCCATACGAAAAAATGTTTCCCGCCAAAAAAGTATCAGGCGCTCAGACGAATAAACGGAATAACGGCATAGAAGTCACCAAAATGTAACTTTTATGAAATATTATTCGATGTTTGTGTTTATAATAATTATATCTGATTATATGAATATATGATTAATATGTATTGTTAAAGGTAAAGGCAAAAGACAGGTTTACGTCGTAAAATCACAAATATTTATGTGAAGGTCGGTGGAGGACAATTACCGGGCCTATTATTATGTCAATAGGTACCTAGTAAGTAGTTGTAAATGCCTGTAATTTAAACGCTAATAGAATCGTGTGTTTACTCCTGGCATAAGACTAAAACCGCGAGTTTATGCCGGAGATAGCTATTTAAATGCTCTAGATAAATTCATATAAAATCCATAGAATTAGATAGACGATATTTTATAACGTCAATATATCCATCCACGTGCACAAAATATATTATCTCTTGATACTTGGTCCTTCTGACAATCCAGTAAATTCTTATTAAATAAACAAGAAATAACATGTAGTACGAGCTAACGATAATAGTAGAATCTTTGGTCACCCCTTCTCGCCGTGTAAACACCTCATTTACCGCGCTCCTGTCTGCACACAGATCCTAAGTCTTCACCGCTTCGCCGCTATCATCGCCACATCAGAGGACTCTTGGCAGAACTTTACCGCCGCGGAAAAGTCTTTTTAAAGATATTCTTCGACGGCCGACTACTTCAAGATTCCCCTGCAAAGCCTTCATAGCGGAGACGCCTGTCAACACCAAAACCTCCATCATGAGCAAAATACCGTCGCTCGTGGGGTTATTGGCTCCAGAGTGCCACCGACAAGTGGACGATAACATCAAGACAGACCTGCTGAACATCCGTGGACTGAAGAGGAAGCTGAGGGCCGCGGACTTCGCGTACATCTACGGCTTCCTCGCCCTTGCCTACGGGATTCAGCCGCATGACTCTCTTCCTGACCTGCAGAAGCAACGCGATTCTCAGGACAAGAAGAGGAGGAACAAAAACATATCGAATTACCAGAGGGTCCTCGACGAGATCAACGCCATGGACTCGGGACTACTCAAGCCTTTCTCGGAAGAGGAAGACGAGGAGTACGAAGACTTGGATTATGATGACTCCGACTTCTTCCTAGACACCGACGATGCCGACGACTACAGCGGCAAACCCGTTCACTCCATGGATGCTGTAAAACCCACCAAAGCCCCCGCCTTGGCCACGGCCAGGGCTGCCGCCCCAGCCACAGCCAAGGTCCCGGCCTTGAGTGGGAAACCAGCCTCCACAGCCCACGAACAGATGGACACCACGCCAGCGGTCTCATCTGTTTCGCTTCCAAAGCCAGATCACCGCACAGCAGCGCCGGAAAAGCCCGCCATAACCGGCAAGCCTAACCCTACCGCCGCCACGCAGAAACACACAGCAGATCCCCGCGCATCCGCGCCAGTAAAATCTGCCGACGCCGGCAAGCCAGACGCACCAAAGAGTTACGCAGCAGCGGCCAAGTCCTCACCGGACAAGGACGTAGCCCGCGTAGAACACGGAAAAAAAGCGACCAAAAGACAAGCAACCGACCGGGCCGACCAAAACGCGGCCAAGAAACCTGCCACGGTCGCGCCGAAAAAACCGGACATGCCTAACATTAACCAGCCGGCATGCTCGAAGAAGACAACAATCCCCGGAAAAAATTCAAGAGGCAACGCGCCCTCGAAGAATTCGGCCAAGAGGAACTTGGACCGCACGGGAGCACAGAAAATCCCTCCGATTGTCCTTCACGACAAAAAGGCTTACAGGGACAACATGAAGCTGCTGGAAGAGGCAAGAATATGTGTCTCTGAAGCCAAAAATGTCAAGACGGGGATTATACTAACGATCTCAGAAATAGAAGAATACAGACAAGCAGTAAAATTGCTAGACAGCAAGGGCATTGAGTTCCATTCCTACAACCTCTTTGGGGACAAACCCCTCAAAGTGGTGCTCAGGGGAGTCCCAGAAGAAACGGCCGCCGAAGAAATTCGCGCCGAGCTTGTGGAACTGGGATTCGTCATCAAGAGCGCGTATCGGATGACTCAAGGCCACTCAAGAACCCAGATACCGCTAATCCTGGTGGACGTAGAGAGAACCAGCGACGCCAAAGACATCTACCGACTTGAAAAAATCTTTGGACTATCTATAAAGGTGGAGCCACTACGCAGGAGGACGACGGACGGACAGTGCCATCGCTGCCAAGACTTCGGCCACGCCGCCTCCTGTTGCCATGCCAGACCAATGTGCGTCCGCTGTGCAGGCGATCACCTCACAGCTGACTGCAAGAAACCCAATACCACAGATCCTGCGACATGCGCCAACTGTGGAGGCCCTCATCCGGCCAACTACAGGGGATGCCCGAGGCACCCAAAACACGCCCGATACGGATACACAGAAGCAGATAAACGACAAGCGGAAAGGACCCAAGACAGATATTCGTTCAGGCCCGCCTGGAAGACCAACCAGGAGAGACCTAAACCAGAGGAGATAAAGGACATGATAAATGCCCTAAAAAACACTATCGACACTGCCAACAACATGATATCTAAACTGACAGAACTAAACTAATCTCGACAAGACCTGAAAGCCCAATAATCATGACCAGAAGACGAAGAGGAAACGAGAAGAAGACGAATTATTATACATCTGATTTTATACATCTAAGCCATCCTACAAAACTCAAATAAAACATGACATCCAATTAGTAGCTAAACCGCTACACGGAGCAGACTTCCATCATACGCCACAATATAGATGAAAGGGATAGGGGGCGTTAGCCCCGGCACCCTACACGCCAAGCATATCAAAAGAAAGATTTTTATCAGTCTCACGGATCAGCCCTCGGAAACAGTCTCTCGCCGACTAGCAGCCTCTCTTCAACTTTGGACCCGTTCCATCAGAAACTCGCCGCTCATCTCTTCTCGTCGCTTCCGGAACTTTCAAATTATCTTGTACGCCGAAGTACTACCCGGCGAAATATCTTATCCCGTTTACCTACGGGTAAGAAAATTTCTCGCGCTTCGTTCGAAAAACCCACGTGTCTGTCGCCTTCACCTACATTGACGAAGTATTGTATGCTGTAATTGAAAACCGAACGTGTATATTTGCAGAGAAAATAATAAACAGAGTCATAACCGTACTCTCATTCAAAAAGGAAACATCTTTATTATTAATAACCCCTCACCGACTGAGCTAAGACAATTCAACGAACATACGCATCCGCGTTTCGCTAAAGGGGGAGTTGTTAATTGGTTAGTTTATTTTTAAATTCATTTAGTCTTTATTAAACCATAATCGATAAAACATACTATTCTTCTATCTGTAAAATATTGTTTGACTATTATCTACTCTAGCTTGGATTAGGTAGGGTTTAATTGTATTTTAAAAATTAACAACCACTATATACACATTGTAGTCTTCATTCAATGAACACAAATACGTTTGACTGACAAAGTTTAGTGTAACATAACAGCTTATCTCCACCCTTTGCCACTGCAGTCTACTATAATTATTACGTGATAGTATCATATTATTATAATTTTATTGTCAAATTCTACTTTAAAAGTATTCTTAATTATCAGCGTAGGACAACTACACATACTACTTATATAATATTTATATCAGAAACTGGATAATATTGAAAAACTGCCGATTGTCATTATAAGTTTTTGAAGAATTTGTCATTGTATCTTCGGATACAATTGGATGATTATTAATTATTATCGTATTTTTCAATTTCTGCTTCCATGAGGCATCTTGCGAAGCCGTAAGCCTTTTCGCACTGACATGCTGTCTCTTCTGTAAAAAAAAAACAAATACTACTATGTATCTATAGTCTATGAATACTACATTACCGGGTCTAGGACGATTTGGCACCGGACAACTGGACGCCACGGAATTCGAAAATAAATTGACGTTAGGTACTTATAGGTACTTAAAAAAAATATTCAATATTATTATTTATACTTCAATGATTATATTATGATTAAATAGTTGGTAATAATGATTTAATCGTGCATATGTTTAAGTTCCAACGAAAAAAGAGTTTTTTATTTTATATAAAGCCTTAGGCATGGTATTTCTCAATCCGCGATAAAGAATACATTATTTTAAGAGTAAAATGAATTCAAACTACTAAGTAGTAGATAGAAACTGATTAAAATACCTCGTCTACACGTGTCTACGACAGTACGGCGTCCAATTGTCCGGAGGCCAGTCGTCCCATTCCCACATTACCAACTATGTCCTTACACATTCAACTCAACCCAACCACATAGGAGATGAGATTGTATCCATGCAATTAAATCATTTAAAAACATTGATAATACACAACAATATTCATAGATAATTTTAAAACACGTCAGATAATATACCACTAGAAAAAAAAACTTTAAAAAAGATACGACACACAGGGCGACTCAAACCTGCGTCCAGTGAATATACGTCAATGTGCTTTACCAATTGACACAATATTTGTATCCTATCTAATAACGACGAAATTAACATTTTTTTAAAACATATTTTCTAGGGTTACATGTAAATTGTAAGTACGTAAAACATTTCACCGTGAGATTTATACGGTTTCCAATTTTATTAGTTTCAACATTCAATTTTCATAGCTGATTTTGGCAAAATTCATGAATTCAAGAAAGAAAACCTAACAAATAATCCAGTATATCGGCTATTTTCAAAATTTGTTTGCTGCTGGCTTCTTGCAAAATGTAAACCGACAAGAACCGTGTTTTATTTAGACATGAAGTATATGTCAGTACTATACGATCCAAATAGATTGGGCGTTCTTTAATATACGGCCATATATTTCCGATACAATATTTGACGGTGAATTGTGATACGGCGAACTGCATACTTACACGTTTTTGGACACAATTTTCTAGTGGGTAGGTATATTCGTGGGGTTACTTCCAAAAGTCGGTAAGTCTCGAAATCATGTTATGGAGTAATTGTAATTTGTGTAGCATGCCCTCTAAAATCAGGCATAATGCTAATTTACTTGTGCTTTATGTGCATGTTCTATATATCGGATGACCTTCATTTTTTTTCTAGCATACTTACATATTTATTTGTAGACACAATGTGTCATTATCCGTTGTTAACTCTAAATACCCAAATTATCGACTTACCAACTTTTGGCAGCGACACCACGTAATTTCAAATTATGTAAGTAAATGCCAACTTTATTGTTAATATAATGAGACATAGTTAATACTACAATTGAATCTTATTTGCGTATATAATTCATATTACGAGTGCTTATATTATTTTAAGCCATTAGGCCCAATGACAGTAGTCATGTGAAACAGTAGTGTAATCAGCACCCAGGCTTTGAGAAAATCACATACATAATATATAGTCAGCTCACTGGGAATCGAATCCAGAGACCTCGGATAAAAGGCCTGCACCTTACGCACTGGATTAGAGTACGAGAGCCGCCATATTTTAAAAGATTTCAAGGTAACCATTGTTTTTCGGTTGTTGTTTGTGTATATCACACACATCTTATCTAATCGAATTTGTTTGCAGTTTCGCTATTCGTTAAACAGTTGATAATTATTGGCGAAATAGTGTATAGAGATTCGTATCATTCCATGCATCTCGACTTAAGACTATTGTTAATATTATACTTACTGCGATCCAATAAACATTTGTCAAACATTCCCGAAATGTCATCCATTGTCTTCCCTCCGCGCTCTCCTGCGAACAGCATCACTGCGATGTCTTTGTTGAATCCACCATCTTCGTTCATGACTCCGATTTTACCAAAATAACACCGCATGAAGCACTGGAATTGATAAGAGGATTTAAAGCAATACTTGATAATTCTATAATAATAACACATCTTTCTTGATAATGGTTTATGCAACGAGCCCTAAACGTCGAGGAAGGAAGGAAGAAGTACACGGG
Organism: Rhyacophila brunnea; assembly: GCF_057557595.1. Lineage (NCBI taxonomy): Eukaryota > Metazoa > Arthropoda > Insecta > Trichoptera > Rhyacophilidae > Rhyacophila > Rhyacophila brunnea. The sequence continues at coordinate 30,676,476 of NW_028232893.1, read as the reverse complement.
GTAAAAACAAAAGAATCTACTACGATAAAAAAACAACCGTGGTGACACACGTGGTAAAAACATTGTGATTTATTTTTAAGTTTTACAATGTTTTAAGATATTATAGTAAAATCAATGAATATCAATCAAAGGGTTTGTAAACACAAATGTTACCTTTGGTGCTTTTTCTGTCTCGTCCGGAAAACTACCGCTATCATTGAGGGATTTCAGATATTCTGCAAAAAGAAATTCGTCGTAAATCTGTAATAGTTGATATTTCAAAAACAATTCCGTTTTTCTTTGTATTGTGTTTACTTCTGCCGAGTTCAACAGCTCCGAAGACGCTAAAATTATATTATTTTTCGATAATTTAAAACTGGCCTCAAAGGGTAAACTTTAAATTTGTTATAATAAGATTCGTTATGCGTCAATGACATTGAGCTACTTTACGAGCTACTTGTTGGCGAATTTACAATCTGCCTCATCATCGAACAAGCAAACAAGCAGATTGTAAACAATCTACCGAGAAAAGTTGAAAGCTGGTCAACTTTACACGCTACACGCCGGCGTGTGGGCCTACTGCGTCTGCGCAGTAGAGCTTAGTAGCGACCTCCTGGTAAAAAAACGAACTATGTTCTGTCAAAATAGTCGCTAGCGTATTGGCTTCTCAGCCAATGGAAAGTTTTGTGTGTCATCATCACAATCGCAGTAGCTGAATCGCCCGCTTTTAAATTCGCCAACAAACAGCTTGTATAGCAGCACAATGTCGTTGACGCAAAAGCTTCGTTTCAGTTTCTTACTGCGAGTAGCAATGGTGTTCGACCCGGTGACCCGATAACAGTGTCTGATCCATCGAAGCTACAAGGCGGCTATCGACGGAGTTTATCATATTTATGTATTTAGGTAATTATTTGTTATAATAAATTAACCTTCTAAACTGTCAAAAAGTGATATGTTTGAACAGCCCCTCTCTTGGCTGTGTTAACTTTTAGAGAGAGATAGACAGTTAACTTATTGTAAAAACCGTCTCAATACATAAATATGATAAAGTGATAATATTTATCATTTTAGCCGTCGATAGCAGCCATGTATATAGAATAGACCCACTGTAGCCTCTATCAAGTTGGAGTTCCTAGGCTATAGGTCCTTTAGATCGATAGGAAAATCCGTCCATGTCACGGAAAAAAAATCATGTATATGGTCTAGGGATAATACGATAATAGATATATTTATATATTTCAGAAATATTTTAAATAATAATATACAAACTTATAATTATTATTCGTTGAATAAAAGAAATAGTTTAGCAAGTATAAGTACTCACGATATATTAACTAAATAATGGAGTGATCCGCAACATCAGTTAGTAATTTAAGGAATTAATTAATTGACACCTACCTTAATTTAATATAGTAAAACCGATAGCCAATATTATAACGCGATTTGCTAAGCATTTCATGTAACAACTACTAGTTAAAATTTTCGTGATTCAATAAGATTCCCGTAGCTTAATTGGAAAAGCATACTGGCGCGAATCTAGCAGATACAGCTTCAAGTCCCGTCGGGTGTCGTATTTTTTTCTACAATATGATTTTATCTAATGTGTATATGCATGAGATGTTTTCAAATTATGCATATTCAGTATATTATAGAATGTTACATTCTAAAATCTTGTGTCTTATTCGTTGAATAAAAGAAATAGTTAATTAAAAAAATATGTCTTGTACTTGCCAATATCGATTCTAAAAGATGCATTGCATTCTTCCATGATTGCATTAAAATTTAATTCACTCAGATTTTTTGCCGTGGTATTTCCAGCAGTATCCAGGCTAGCTGATTTTTCATCGTTTTCTGGAGGAGCTGATTCTCCAAGTTGGAAAATAACACACGTCGCTAAAATAACAAAAAATACCGCCACACTATCCATAATGGATTATTCGAATTCGATTCTTTTTCAAAATTGCTGTCGCTCGATTGTATCAGCTGACGAACTGTCACATAGAATGGACAAGAGCATGGTTTTATAATACCAAACGACAATGAAATAATAATATGACAATACGGATAACGCAATTTGGATTAATGACGGTTGTAATTAGTTTCTTTATTTATAATTAAGGGTTATCAACTATAAAATTGCTAAACAAAAAGATACAACGCTTTAATAGTTTAAGTTCTTAATTTGTTTTCCCTGTTTTATTATCCTCTGAAAACTCTCGGGAATCTAATAAGGAAGGAAGTTTTAAAAAATCTCTCAAGATATAGGTATGCATGTTATACGTAATATGCATCGTCTGCAGCAGGTTTATTTAGTGATTCGGTATAACATTAGGTAAAACTATATAGTTGTTGACTAATGCATAATATTATTCAACTAGTGATCGTCTGTGACTTCGTTCGCGTGATAATAGACCGATTCGATTTGAGTTTAATTTTCCCATCTATTATTATTATTTATCAAATCATATCATAGAAAGAAAATTAATTTTATTCTTAGCTCCGACAAACTCACGGCTCACCTCACCATTCCGCCTCTGCTATCCGACCACATTCCTTATCCGTAATGAGTTGTTGCAATTGGCCATCTCCACGAAATCTACTTTCGCATAAAACGGTGGGTAGTATCACAATTCATCGTTTTTATTCATTCAATGTTACTACAAATTTTTGTATACCTTCTAATTCAAATTACGCCTACGATGATCGAGTGGCTAACGCAACTAGTCGCAGGTCCCAGTTCGAATCCTGGATCTGGCAAATACACATATTGTTTTTCAGTGTGTATTTGAGCAGGTGGCTAATATCCATTTATCGTAAAAACAAAACTATGTTAATACATACATCCACTTTATGGAAATTCAAATTATCGCTAGGTAGGTGGTAGGCAATTATTTGATGTAATATCTTTAGTAAAGCAAATTTTTCAATATACATATTATTTCATTGTTCAAAAATAAGTCGTGAAGCGTTTTTTACGGTAATGTCAAAAATTATCGCGTAACCGTTTGGGAATCACTGGTATATGTCTTCATTGTGTATATGTCTATCTACTTTTATTTTCATATCCAACGGGGGAAAAGTCATGTGCAATCGCTAGTATGGTATACAAGTGACCCTAGCGAATTCTAGTAAGTTTAGAAATTGACCGAAAATAGATTTCAACTTTTAACTATTTTTTTGGCTTGATTGACAAACGCCAAGTTTAGACACAACAAAAATCAGGATGAGTTAATTTTTTCGTTAATTTGTTAGAAAATGATACCAATTATATTGTTCTCTTTCATATTATCTATGTAAGTACATAAACAGTGACATAACTAGAATAAACAGGTAGATAATGAAGGTAATATTACAATTAAGTTTATTGCCCATCTGCGAGCAGGTAATTGGACTAATCGCTGGGTACTTTATATCTCGTAGCTAGGGATTTCAATACCGGTATTTCAAAACCCGTATTCAATTATTAATCGATACCAAATTACCAATGTTTTCGTTATTAAGAAAGCATACACGTTTATGTTTTTTGAGAATGAATTTAATGTTAGTTTTTATTACTTGCCACTATATTTAATATTAAATTTAGTGTATAAGCTTTATGCTGACAAAACTCAAATATACTGACGAAATAAACCAACAAAAATTAAATAACATTAAAACAAAATCCCTCAATATACATATAACAATATAGAATTGTCGCGATGAATTAACGTATTTCGTGGCAAATATTTCCAATTATTCTATGAGTATTGATCCAACGTTGATGGTACATCATTTGAGAGAGATTGTCCTATACCTGGACTTATAGTATTTGTAAAAATTAGCAGTTTTAAATATTGTGATCTATACATATTTATAAAGGCTAACATAATTAATATATGTGAGTACTTTGGGTAGCTATAACATAGCGACCGTGTTTAGGAAAAAGGGCGTAACCCACACAGAACAAATTTTACAGGAGAGCCAAAAAACGTTTTATGAATGATTTTGGTTCAACATTAATAAAAAAATAGGCACAGATATTGGGTGCATGAAGATTGATGATTTGGTGTAATATCTTTTCTATCTAATAATAATTAAATAAGTTATTACAGAAAATTAATTAAAATTGAGGGTAAATGCTTTTTTCCATAAATTAAAACTTAATTAAAGCTCAATTAAAACCTGAATTTAGATAATAAATCGGCATTTGCGGCTTACCTCCTTTTTACAGAACGTGTATTTAGTTGTATACATTGTTAATATCTAATAAAAACACTTTTCGAAAAATCGAGGGTTACGCCCTTTTTCCTAAACACAGTCGATAGTATTTTAAATAAATTTTAATATTTACGTTTACTAATTGGTACTTCTTTTTTTATATAATATGTTTTGACGAATTACGGTATTAATACCGGTATTCAATAAGAAATGCCGAAATACCAGTATCGATATATTTATCCGGTATTGCAATCCCTACTCGTAGCGGTTCTCGTAGTCCAAATGCAAAAATAAATATACTTACTGGTTTTTCACAACGGGGATTCCGTGTTTGATTTTCGGTGAGGTTACGATACATCTTTTCTTCTTCTTCACCGGGACTTCTTGAGTGAGGATTTTGACGCAGATTATTTGGATGTCTGACAGTCTTCTCTATGGCTTTGTTCCACCAGGGACTTTATCAATGGCACTTTTGATTCAGATTATCTGTCCTTTTTAGGTTATCATTTCTGAGGGTTTTAATATGATCACAACAAAAAAAGCTGCTTCTCTAAAATATAAATTAAACATGAATCTACAGGATGTCTATCGCTAGATTGACAACATTCTGTAATTATTATTAAAGATATATGCATTTAATTGGGTTGGTTTTTCTATCCTTTTTCTATTTACAAGAAATAAAATATGTTACATGCGTATTAGTCATATTGAATTTTGCTGATATTTTGTAAGCATTTAAATAAAAATACTTGTCGACTGATATCACGTATTCAACAAAATATCACGTAATAAGTTTTGGGTAATTTCAAATAAGCAAAATTCGTCAAGCCTACATTTTAAATATTTAGCACATTACTATAATATCAACGATAAAAGAAAAACTATAAAAGGCCTATCATCCAAAATGAACCAACTTTATAGTGAATTACTTTTGCAATAGTGAATAAGTGAGCCAATATTATTTTGTGATAATTTCCTGTAAGTAAAACGAAATATAATATTATATTCGAATTTATCTGCTATCTACCTGTTATATTTATTATTATTTTACTTTCTCTCATTCCTTGTTATTGAGAATATTGTAATTCAACTAAACAAAACTCTAAAGACAATAGAAGCCTCTCTCTCAATGATCTATGTTACATTTTTGGCATTTTGAGATAATCAGATAAAACTATATTGTTGTGAAGAAATTATTTATAATTAAAAGGCCTCTCCTGAATTCCGTAATCTTATTTTTATTCTTCTTACAGTTTTGACATTACTAACTTAACGTTATTGTACTTGTGACAAATGATATAGTATCATAATGACGTAAAAATATTTTACATACATTTTTCATGGAATAACTTTGGATTTGTTCAACTTTGATAAATTATTTTTGTACATGCCAAATCAAAGTTTTATAAGGCATATTTAGATGAAAAACACCATGAATTTGACCAATTTTGATACCAGACAACCATATATATTGAAATATGTAAGCACGTAGTCTCTTTATGAGATTGTTGATTAAAGCCTTGTTGTTAGTGTACCTATACAAAATAAAAATAATAAATTGTGGAATGCGCGGATTTATTTGAACAAATTAGATTTTTTTTATATCGTACAGGGCCTCAAAATTAGCCAGTGCGCCGGGCCTCTCCGTCGTTAAGCGCACCACTGGTGATAATATATGTAAGAATAACACTGCTAGGCAGTGCTGGGCCCATAAACAGCAGGCGTGCAAGGGGGTTACCTTGCCCAAGCCCATTCCGTGTAATAAATAATAATAGTTCAGTATTAAGCAGTATAAAGTGTATTGGAGTTTACAGTAATATTACATTGTTTCAGGAACCTGGCAACGATGAAGATTTTAAGCCTGTCTATTTTTGTGGCATTGTGTCATAGTTCAGCATACGGATGTTGTAAACATAATCTGAATTTACCCATAATCGCTGAATGTTTACACAATAAAGGACATTTGGTAAATGTGGGTACTTTGCCTCATTTACCAGCCAAGCCAGTTTTACCAATCCTACCACGGGTCCCAAAATTAGAGGTAAATGACTATTTGAATTATTTTTAACTATATATATTAACGGTGTTATGTTTTCGGCAACGGAAATCCTTACCAACGGATTATTTTGAGTACATTTAAAGTAATATGCAAGGGAAACCATACCCTTACAGAATAAGAAATACTCAAATATAGTGTTTGAACCTAGTTTACTCAAAAATAACCGGAATGGACTTGGTTCACTATGCTTGTGAAACACTCTAATATGAAATACAGTATAACCCCTATTTTACGTTTTTTAAAGGACTGAAGAAAAAAAACCTAATTGGAGAGAAAAAAAAGAACATTTAAATTTTATGTGTCTAAAAAAATAACGTTTTATTAAAAAACAACATTCAATTAAAATTTTTATTGAAAAATCGTTCGAATGTCACGACCCAATCATTGTCAAGTGCGCGTAACTCGCATATTTTGAATATTTCCGACGTAAATCGCGGGAAAGAAAAACGTAAATGCGGGTATTAAATGTACTGAAATACATCGGGACTGAAAAAAATACACGCAATTGCCGGGAAAACGTGAATTCCGGGCACGTAAAAACGAGGTTATACTGTAGTAAGTAATATTTGTGACGCTTAGTTTATGTACAAGGGTTTAGATGTGTGTAGTAAAAGAGCTAGATAGGGTGGATAAATTGGGGTTGATCAATAATATAATATTGAGTAGGTACATTGCAATAGTCGAAATCACACCGATCGAATATTCTTAAAAATGGTACATAATTAATTAGTAACTTAGGGTGCCGATAAATAATTAAAGAAAAAAATCCCTTTCATTGGGGAGATATCATAGAGAGGAGAGTTACAAGGACAAAGATCTTGAGATTTAGATATGGAGCATCTTATAATAAGTACCACATTTAAACACAGTTAATCATATTTTCTACTAAATTACAAAAAAATATTTACCACTTAGGTACTTTATATTTCGCGCAAAAACTATACGTGAGTATGTTTCAGTGTCAAGTCCTCGCAGTATTTATTCCCCTATGCGCATCTGTCAAACAAATATTTACCGACTTCACTTTAAAAAAAAATTAACTCTTTTATTCATATGTCTTCTATCGCACTTATGGTTAGTTTTTTTTCAGGCCTTGGTATCAATAACATTGAGGCACCCCCATTATCCCTACAGATAAGTTTTCGGCACTTTAATAACCACTAATGGCTGTGTTTTGAGGTTGTGTCTACGTATGGCAGTAGTGAAGGGTGGACGTAGGCTGATAAGATCTGCCATAAATAGTGCACATTAAACTTTGTTAGTCATACGTATTTATTTTTATTGAACAAAGACTACAATTTACAGATTGTATTGGTTCGTTTTCAAAATATCAATTAAACCCTGCCTAAACCAAACCATAATAGTTTTTGTATACTTTGGGCGATACGACAAAATTGTACACACTTTTTATTCAAACTTTGTTGTTGTCTTTGGAATAAGAATACATATTACACATATTGTTGGTTCATTTGTTTAAATTCATTAAACCCTGCCTAACCAAACTATAATAGATAAAAAAAAAATATTATCGTCGTTTCCATTGAAAAATGTATATCTGCAAAATCTCAAGTTTTCAAGGGAGCATAAAAACAGTTCAAAAAATGTATGGCACTTGAATCATTTCAAAAAAAGTTTTCATAATTTCAACGAAAATGCAATTTTTGTAAATTATGTTATTTAGCATGTGTGTAAAGAAGTTTTTTTTCGGTTTTAATTATACAAAAATGTCAAAAACGCATATTTTGCAGATATAAAATTTTCAATGGAAACAACGTTATTACATCTATAAATATTCAAAGCTATGTATGATTTAATGGCATAATTTTAGATATTTTAAAGATAGACGAGTATTTTTTTTACTATTATCTATTATGGCATGGTTTTCGCAGGGTTTAATAATTGAATTTTAAAAACTAACGAATACCGTATGAATGAAATCAATGAAAACAAATACTTTTGACTGAAAAAGTTTAGTGTGCTCTATGTATGGCAGATCTTACCAGCCTACCTCCACCCTTCGCCACTGACGCGTAGTCTACGAACAGCAATATCTACAAATGAGTGTGGCTGTATGATCTTATAATGTTATGTTTCACTATTTTTACAGCGATTAGCAAATCTACCAATCAGCAACTGCGTGAAAGACTTCGTAAAATGTGGATTGGGTTGTCCCAGATTAAATAACTGCATTGAAAAAGATGAGGTAACTATGATAGCGTAACCAACTTATTAGGTATGTGATCAATAATTAACAGTTTAAATTATAATTGATTTAAGTTTTGTGTTATTCCATTTGAGTCTTTTTTTGCGACCCGGGATTCGCTTTTCGGCATCTTCAGGTGCTTACTATGTACACTCACCAAAAGGCAAATATACATTGACAACGCATACAATAAACTCTTGTTAAAGTGTTTGTGAAAAACCCCTACATTATCAATAATAATACACTCGATAAGCATATTATATAAATCATCAAAACCTAATAATAGATCATTAGTAATAAAATTATAAACAATAAAAATACTATACCCAATAGGTTTAAAATCGTCCATTCTGGGAATAATGGTAGCGTATTGGAAATTAATGGAGTTCACCATTGCCGACTCAAATAGAAAGCCGATACATTCACAACGACTGGTCCCACTTTTTCCGCCCCTCTCGTTATTGTCTATGTATGAACTGTCATTGCCTGTCATTGTTCTATAGAGTGCTCATACTGACCCGTCTGTCGTGTAAAATGGTTTGATTTGAATAGATTAGTTACATGATAAATAATACACTAGCATTAACACACCTTCTACAAAAATGTAATGCATAGAACAATGTTACATATTTTTTGGAAATCAATATTACCACCGGTTTTTGTGTGAAGGACTAGTCTGACTTTGACAGCTGATGAATAACAGGAATTTATATTATTTATACTTAATTTATCAATATATTTGATTTGAGAATTTTTTATAATTCAATTTGAAACGAGAAATGGCGAATCAATATGTCAAGCAATCAGGGATCTGATTTTGACAGCTGAAAAGTGGACCACTCGTTGCTTGTGCAAAAAGTTATGCTCAGTCTTTATTAATCTAAAGATGGCGGTGAGTTAACTAATAATTTGTATATCTATGATATCAGTCTTTAAAAGTTATTAGTTATACAATTATTAATATTTAATAATATTCTTACATGATACCTACTTTTTAATATTTTTTAAATATAACAAATCCACAAATAATACCACCTAATATTATATCTAAATATATATATATATATATATAAACAGTCGAATACGTACCTACATCCACATACATACATATAAATATTGTATATCAATAAGTACCATTGACCATAATATTATAGTCTCGCATGTAAACCATCATATAAGATTATAGCAATGGGCTATTAGGAAAGCTAAATTGATTATTCAAGATAGGTAAGATCCGCAACTTTGCTCTATTTATTTATAATATTTCTCGATAGAATAATTTATAATCACCCGTATGACTGTGAAGTAATTTTGAACTTTTTTCAATGTCAAACATAACAGTTTCATGTTAATGAGATTTACTGATCAATATGCTTTTATAAGACTTGTATTAGCTAGATGAAAATATATCTGTAATATTTGAATCTGTCAAACAGTGACAAAAAAGAAACAAAAGAAAGTATGATTTAAAAAACAAAAGAGTTTGAAATTTTGTAAGTACAGCAGTGTTGCCATCTCTAGAACTGTCATTGAAACAATGTCATTTTAGGTATTAGCATTAAATTTAGATATTTCTCGTAAATTCTTGGAATGGGGGTTTAACTAGTATTAATATAATATTATGTTATAGTAACCAAATACAATATTAAACTATTAATAATTTTGTTTCCAGGGTCCGACCACGAATTTTGACATCCTTCCAGTGATAATAGAAAACGAAGACGATGATGTCTTCTATGATTGGTAAAATATTTTAGATTTATAAATTAATTTACTTATTAAAATATGTGTATGTATTCATATGGTTAGACGAATGCTGTTTTATCACCATAAATATTTATGCCCAGTTATCAAAAACATGCGCCGTTGACGAAATCGTTGTCACGATCGGATCTCTGAAGCATATGGGAAGAGACTAATTATTTTTATCCACAGTTGATATAAAAAATTACAATTTACGCTAAAGAGGAAGTATTTCATGTCTCACAATAAAAATAACTATTTTTTTTAGTGGTATTACTTGATTTCATTATGTAAATATTTCGGAAAGATAATATTATGCAGTTTTGGATAATGTCAGACGTTTAAACGACAATAATGTTTGTGAATCAAAATATATGGATCCAGAAAAATGCCCATAACCCTTACCGTATTTTAACAAGTACTTTTCAAGCGAAACCAAGGCTGGTTCGTGACTTTTAAATTGTCCTGAATTTTTAGTTGGCCTCATTGAAACCAATTGTATTTTTTTTGGACCTTATGTAGATAAAATTTTATTTACTAAGTAAAAATTACACTAGCAGACTTTCAAGCCGATCGTCTGCCCCGATCATTTAATCAATGAAATGTCATTTTTGATCATTCTCTAGAATCGTAGCCAGAGTAGAATAGTTTTTAGTAGTAATTTTCGTGCATAGCTCGATTGATGATTAGCAATGTTTAATGAGAATAAATATACTGTAATCGTCAATCAACCATCAGACAATGACATAAAACTGTAATCTTTGACAGTAGTACTACGTATTGCTCATATTTCGAATGCAATGATGATTGTTGCATATTGAAAAAAATGAGTAATAATTTGAACAAAATTTGCAATCGAAAGTCTAATTTATTAAATTTATTGCGAACAGGTTAACGCATTGCATTCAAAAATAATAACTAGCACTACATGGCCTGAGTATAGTCGGCTTTACTGTTCTTCTTTTCTTTCGACCATGTCCGATCCTAATACTAATAGGATCATAAATGGCTCTCCACAGAGTGGAGGTTTGTTTTAACAGATTTTGTTTTTACGAGAAATGGATGTCAGCCACTTGCTCAACCTAAACTGAAACGAAATTGAAAAACAATATGTGTACTTGCCAGAATCAGGGTTCAAACCTGGGACCCATGACGCTATAGGCCGACGATTAAACCGCGCGGCCGTCGTGGGAGAATCTGTTACCAATCTTTAATTGAGTCGTGAGCGAAAAATCTCAATTATTATAATATCTTTGCCACGACTCTAATTTCATGATCGTGGAGACGATCGAGGCATACGATCGTGATAATCTGTCAGTGTAATGGCCTTAACTTAGTTACGTTAAAAGACAGTGACACTATTTTTGATTTAACTATCTGCCTTCTAAGTGACCATGGTGTGGTGACTAATATATTATTATTGATGTTATGTTATGTTTATGTTTTACAGCTCGCCGTTAGTGTTCGAGGAAGTGAAAAAGCCAGCAAAGCCGATTCCTGGTAAATATATTTTGAATTCACATAATATATCGTCACTGTCCAAGCCAATTGTCGTAACCTTCAAATATCAAATTGTTCAGGAAGTGCAACAAATTGTAGGCATTGAATTTATTTTAATATTAATACAAATTATCAATCATATTTGATTGAAAACGGACTTCAAACCTCAGTAGATATTTAACTATTAATAGTTTTCATAAAAAAATGAGGGTTACACCACTTACATGGCCCCCACATCCTGAAGCGGGCCCTCAGGCTAGGATATTTGGCAGGCCCCCCTACCTATCGCTTAGGATAAAGGCACTGTGGTGCTCTACAGTAGCGTTTTCTAAATGGTGTACGCGGTAAAATTAATGTGTAACTATATCTATTTAGTGTTTTTTTGTATATATTAATACATCCATATGAATTATGGAGTTGTCGAGTATCGATACACAATACAAAAATTTGTATCTTACAACCACATAATTTTAAATAATAACATTATTGATCAAAGTAAAGAGAGAAAAGACTTTTTTTGATATTAGAGAGAATTTGTGATGTGTGTTTATATCACTAATCTGGTCGACTCACTACTCCGGGCCCTTCCTGAGCCCGGGCCCCCAGGCTAGAGCCCTGTCAGCCCCCCCTCTTGTGGGGGCCGGGTCTAGGACGATTTGGCACCAGACAACTAGACGCCACGGAATTCGAAAATAAATAGATGTTAGGTACTTATAGGTACTTTAAAAAAATATATGTAATAATATTATTATATATATTTAAATGATTATATTATGTTTTAATAGTTGGGGAGAATGTAAATGTGCAGACGTAAATAATGATTTAATCGTGCATTATGTTTAAGTTCCAACGAAAAAAGAGTTTTTTTATTTTATATAAAGCCTTAGGCATGGTTATTCTCAATCCGCAATAAAGAATACATTATGTTAAGAGTAAAATGAATTAAAACTACTAAGTGGGAGATAGAAACTGATTAAAATACCTTGTCTACGTTCTGTTTACGTGTCTACGACAGTGCGGCGTCCAATTGTCCGGAGTCCAGTCGTCCCATTCCCGTGGGGGCCATGACAACTTGGCTCGGAGCACTTTAGAGGACTATCTAATATGCAAAAAATCAACTCATTGTGAACGTTGACAATCTTATTCGAAATATTATTTTATTTCAAATTGATAATTTTCTTTTATTAAAACACCAGTGGCTTGCATTTAGGGGTTACATCATTATTTGGCTGGAATATTTTTTGTCAAGTTACAAATGGCTTAAAAATTAGTTTTGAATTATTTTGATATGAAATATTTTTTGGGATTTATGATACTTGGCCAGTTTATGTAAGAGTTAGCAATAAGTCCATTGCCATCAAAATGTCACTTCGGTGAAAATTGAGGGTTACGCCAATTATTATACGTTTATTATACTTAATTCATAAATTACGTACTTACTTACATATAAGTAATATAGATAAAAAGTACTCATTTCGCATTGGTTTGTGACTAAACTATTACAAATATTAGAGGTTTTCTAAACTATTTTGCATCAAATTAGAAATTAGAAAATATTTCGCTAGGGTCAGTGATGGGCCTTGTGCCGTTTTATATCTATGAATCTCAAGTCATTGCCTTCAGACACGCCGCTAGAGCAGGGGTAGTCAACCTTTTTATACCTACCGCCCACTTTTGTATCTCTGTTAGAAGTAAAATTTTCTAACCGCCCACCGGTTCCACAGTAATGTTGATTTATAAAGTAGGGAAATAACTTTAATTTATAAAATTTATGAAGCAGAGTTACAGCAAGTTAAAGCATGTAATAATAATTACTTACCAAATGCTTTATGTCAGACTTTCGCTAAGTTTGGCAGAATACATCTTTATAAAACAACTTACTGTAGTTAAATCTATCTTTTTATTTATACTTTGCATACATAGAAGCATGAAGTCTGATGAAATTACATTTAATTAATATAATAATTAAAAACCCCTACCGCCCACCATGAAAGCTGGAACGCCCACTAGTGGCCGGTAGGGACCAGGTTGACTACACCTACGCTAGAGAATGCAATTGTATATCCTTCAAAGTATATAATATATTATGTCTAAATATTTTTCTCAGATTGCAAGCCTTGCAAACACAATGTACCTCCACCCCCACCTCCACCACCACCTCCACCACCACCAGTACCACCACCACCGCCACCACCAACCACTATCTGCTGCTGTTGCTGCTAGATGATAGCCTTTACGTTATTATAATGTTTACATTATTTATCAAGGTTCTTACGTTGGTCTTTTTTATGTATTTATGGTTTTATAACAATATGAAAGTAGTTACAGAATTTGGTAAATAATCAGTGGCAAATTTTTTGACGCCAATGATGCGAGCGATTCGTCAAAAAATTTAAAAGTCCTAAAAGTTAAAACATTAATGGAAGTTATTGAAAGACAAGAGTTTTGATTGAATGTACATTTCGTGGGCATTCTGACAATATGTCTAAACTGCAAAATTGTTAACTGTTCAGGAGAACGAAAAAACTAATTTAAAAAAAAATATATATCGAGCTTTAGTTTTTTTAAGTTAGTGTTTTATTACGGCTTAAAAAACTAACACAATCAGACAGCTATCAAAAAAATTACGCTGGATAGGTTAAGTTGCCGTCAATTTTATTTAATGTTGTGATAGGACAAATTGTTTTTTTCCTTATAACTATAGAAATATTTTTGTTTAACACATGGGATAAATTGCAAAAGATCTGAAAGATCATTTGACATTGAATGGATATAAAATATGAATTTCAAAAAAAATGTCAAATAAGCCATATTATCAGAATCTTCACGATTTATTATTGAAATTTGCATACTTACTTAATATAAATTCATGAAAGATAGTTTCCAAATATTGAATATTATTATTATAAAGTGTTTCAATTCAACTATGTTTGCATAAATTTATCTATATGAAATTAAAATGATAAATTGTTTGAATGTATGGATTTACTTGGAAAATTAAAATTAGATTGGTAATTTTTTTATCGTAGAGGGCTTCAAAATCTGTTTGGGCTCTACGTCACTAAATCCGCCACTGTATATAACGTGATTATCTGTTTAAAGCTTTTTCCAGTTGTGATCATTTTATGCAACACTAAGTTAACAAAAGATAACTAAATTATTGTGTTATTTATTTATTGTTATTAGAGTTAATTCATATTTATAGTACTGTTATGAGAATATTGTACCAAATTATCTTAAATATAATATAATAATAATAAAAATATTATTATGACGTTATAAAGAGTGTTTTTACTGAATCCTAAAAAATATACTGTCTTGCTTGTAGTCGGATGAAATATTGATGATTCTTGGAATATCTGAAATAATATGAAAATGACGAAATGCATATTAACTGAAATATTTGGAGTCTAATGGGCTGGATAACTTAAGGTGATATTGCAGTAACGGGAGTGTTAACTTGCAATTCACACAACCACCTTAACACGTGCAGAATTGACCCGAGCGATACCAGTGTTATTTCTGATCTAGAAAATTAACGGAAACGTATTATCGTATTCACTGGTTAGAATAGCCAACATGGTGGTTTTATCAGCTATTAATATTTATATTCATTATCTCTGCTTATGAAGTCGTCAGTATTTTTAATATCATCACACGATTTCCGGTTTTTTTGGAGACATTTCGAAGCGGCGCCATCTTGTAGTTGACCTACGCTTCGATGCTGGATCACGAAATAGTGAAGTAAGTAAGATTTAGTTCAATTAAATTAATCTTTTAAAATATTGTGGACATTACAAATTATAAGATTAAGACGTTCACAATATGACTTGAACTTGATTTATAAAGAAGAAAAAAAAAGTAATACACGCGACAAAAATGAAAATATAAAAAGAGAACATAATATAAACATACAAAAGCAATGAAATTACAATTACACATCTATAGAAATTGAAAGAAGTGCACCGAGATGGCTAAGGAGACCATATTTTAAGAATTTATAAAATAGTGCCCACTTAAACTCAACTCACGCAAGTGGAATATATCAACACCCGAAGCAATTTGATTGAACAAAGTAAAGTTATCGCTCTCCCAATCGGCATCACCAGTGGCAGGTTGGTTCTGCACCTTGGGAGAATAAAGATAGATAAAAATAGATAGATAAAAATAAATAAATAAAAATAATAAAAATAGGAACACAAAATGTGTTAACACTGCCCAAAATGGAGTTGTGTGACTTGAACCTGCAACTTTGGAGTTAATGATAACTCTTTCTGTTTACTCCTCCTACTCCAAAAGCGTTAATCAATTAGTGGAAAAATGTTACACAAATATGCAGTATCAAAAATACTGTGAAAAATAAATGTTTAATATCTGAGAAACAGCGTCGCCGTATTTTTTTTACCGAGTCAACAAAATTTCTAAGCATTTTCCATAATTTAACAATGTGTTTACCCAGGCATTTTATACTTCCTTATACTTGGCTTCCTTTTAACAAAAAATATACCATTTAGTTTTTATCACTCTATTAAATCAATCGGGTTTTTTTAAAGATAATTTTTAAGTAATTATTAAACAATTTTAAATTAAATAATTTTGTTTAAAACTTGTCAAAATGAACAGTGTGAAGTGTTGTGTTTTGAAGACTTTAATAGTGGCGTGTTTATATGCATCGTGCATACGTGTAAGTACCTACCTACATGCCTATTTACTGTATCAATATATTGACTGCATTATGCATCTGATGCATGGCCCCGACATCCTTAAGTGAGCCCCCAGGCCACGATATTTGGCGGGCTCCCCAAACCATCGTTAAGGTTAAGGGCAGTGTAATGTTGTATAGTAGTGTTTCCCAAATGATACTCCGCGGAATTCTAGGGTTCCGTGTAAAATAAAGGGTATTCCGTGTATTTTTTAGCGATTATTGGTAGTTTTAAATAAATCAGCTTGAATAATTGTCGGCACTCAGCTTTCCTCCCCACCCACCTTCTCTTGTGATAGCCAATGCCAGCATGTGACCCTTCGCCATGTTGGATAAATAGTTATTTTTATTAGTCAGGAAATAAACTAAAAGTAATTTGAAACTACTTTTTTTACTATTGGAGCTTATAAATTTACGGTGTGTTTATCTCATTTAACTGGTTGACCTGCCACGCCAGGCCCTCAGGCTAGAGCCGTGTCAGCCCTCATTTGTGGGGGTCATGCTATGATGATTTTAAAGTGTGCACTTCGGCACCAGTGATGATTTTCTTCGACCCAAATGATGCAAACGATTCGTCATGTAATTTAAAAAGTTATCTTAAAATGGTTCAAACAAATGATAAAGTTATCAACCAAAATCTAAAATAAAAATGCCAAATTCTCATAAATAACTGTGTGTTACCCAAAGTATATATTTTTTTAACGTACCTACATAGATTTTTTGATTATATTGTAGTATACTTATTTTAACATAGGCATAATATCGTCGGTGTTTTGTAAAAAGAGCGAACCAGCCATTTTGGCGAAATCGAGATTTTAATGAAAATACAATATGTACCCCACTAACTTTGTTGTGTAAAAACAACGAATTTTTATCTCCACAGGAAAGTACTTAAAAATGATAATCGACTAAAATTAAATTAATTAAAATTATGAAATAAAAAGCAAATGTGACATTTTAGACCTTTTAAAATATTATATATTAATACCTACTATAATGGCAGTATTCTTTCTAAGCTTTATTATAAACTAGTTAGATATTTATTATCATCTACAGGTAAAAAACAAATAAATGTCAAAAGTTAAAAATCCTCCTCATGTAAAGTAGCATTTTGGTTAATTCGCCCTTTTTACAAAACACCGACGATATGTTTGTAACTTTATAAAAAAATTTGTTGGTTAGTAAACATACCAGTGGTGAATTTTACTTGTTGGGATGCTGTTACTATTTGATACATAATATTATCTATTTGTGGTTGTAACTTATTGAACATTGGTGTCAATTTCTAAATTCTAAAAATGTGTACGTAATTTTACTAGTGTAGATAGAACCTTTAGTTTAGAAGAAGTTAAGCTAGTCGCCAATATTAGCGAAATTAGTAAAAAGGTTTAAAACCCATTTGAGACAGGATGAATTTTTCAGGATCATTTAAAAAGGTAGACTGATTACTAAAATTGTTATAACTCTTGTATTATTCATTTAATTCAAATAAATCTTTTAAACATCTATAGGTATTGAGTTCTTTGAGGAGAAGGTTTAATAGACATAAATGATTCCATGTTCCGGCTCATACGATCCCCACAATATCGCTCCGTATCGTTGAAAAAAAATATTTGATATATACATAATTTATATTAGCAATATAACAATAAATCAACCTCTTATTTTTATAAAATACACATAAAATTAGATAATAATTATGTTAATATTTTCTTAAATTTATTGAGCACTCCGGTTCGTAAATTTTTCCATTTCAAGGGCTGTTCCAAGTTAAATATATTTTAATATGAGCATATTTTACATTGTTCACAATTATTCAAAAAATCCTCTTTCAAGAAAATTAATCAGTCGACGTTTCAAAGAAAAACGGTTTCTCTTTAAATTAAAAAAAAATATTTGTATTTTAACCATTAAGTTAAATATGTGACATGAAACGTAAACGTAGTAAATTATATTTAATTGGTTAATTGGACAATTCCCTAACTAGATGTCTTTAGTCTGAAAATAAAAACATTACATATTAAAAAGTATTTTTCTATCTTCCAGATATGTTCCTGCCAGATCAATATGGATGAAACGGGAATAATACCTTACGCTACAGATACTTATTTAAAACCAACTTATGGAGTTCAATATGTTCCGATTCCATATTACTATCCAACATATTACAATGATTATCCTGATTATCAGGCGTGGCTGAATTGGTACATGCATTGGTTGCTGATGAAAAAGCAGTTTGAAGACGACACTCGAGACCACGTGAATCTTCAGGAAAACCACAATATTATAATTCCAAAACCTGTGGAGAAACCTCCAGAGAAACTTGAATACGAAACACTTCTAATTGAAGCTTTAGCTAAATATAATAGCGTACTCAAGAATTATCATGATCAAATAAAAAAGTTGCACAGGTTGATTTCGAAAGAAAAAGATAATAAAGATCCCTTAATGGAGTTTGAGTTTCCAGGTAGGAAAGAAGTTAATAAAGATAGATTTGAAGATACAGAAGTATCTGCGAATGAAGATGTATCAACTGTTAAAAATAATTTAGTTTCTGATGGAAATGAAGTCACAATGTCTACAAAAACGTCAGTAGTTATCAAAGATACTACAGAAAATGTAAACTATTTTACGACATCTCATGATGATACATATGATGATATGGAAGCGCAATCGAAAGAATCACCAGATTTATTAGAAAAAAATCATCGAGAAGAAGAATTTTTGGCAAAGTCTAAAAAAATTGAATATACAACAGAATTGTCAACATTAGAAACGGTTTTTAGTACTGTACGTATAATAGGTGATGATACATTGAATGATGAAGATTCAACAGAAGGTGGAGAAGATGAATGTGGAAAATTTTGTTTGAATACAACCCCTAAAACTGAATATCAAGAAAATATCAAGAAAACTAAAAATCCTGATAATTTGGGTACTGAAGACGAAGAAACTAGTGAACAAAGTACGAATATATACAACGATTATATAAACACTTCTGCATTTATAGGAGAAACAACAACATTGGACGATGACGATGATCTTTACTTAGAAAAAAATGAATACGACAAAAAATATGACGAAACCACTGTTAGACCATATACAGATTTTGAATCATCTAGTTTAAGCTGTTATGCAAAAGGTTCTGACACTAAAAACTCTTGCAATCTGAAAGAATCTACAGAAGATGGTGTACAAGCTGAAGAATATCTGAAGTATCTACACACAGCTCTTGGAGAATTCCAAACTACTACTGAATCCTGTAACGATGCGGAGATTGCAACCACAGATTTGAATACCAACGTTTTGGAGTGTAAAAATTGTCAGGAGTTGAATGAGATCAGGGACATGGTGAAGAGACTGAGACTGGTTGGATTGTCTTTCTTGGACATGGGTCATCTTTTGTTGAATGAAGATTCTAGGTATCCAATTATGCCTAAATTTGTGGAGCATGTCAGAAAAGACAAAGCGTGACATTTTTGTGTATTACTAGAATGCTATATTGTTTATAAAATTGTGTATCAGATGATTCGTTTAGGGAGAAAAACAAGTTAAGCTCTGGTGGATGAAGTCACATATTATGGTTATTTGAATCGCGAACAGATTATGATTATTTTAATATTTCAGTCCAGTTATCAATTGTTTAGTGGGTTTTAGAATTCACAACCACTGTAATATTAAAAGTTTGTATCAAAATACTAAAGAAATGTTAGCGGAAATTATATTTTTGTATACCTACCATATTTTAAAAATCGATCCGTTAGTTTTCTATAGGGAAACAATTCAAAATTTTAATGTTTTGATTAAGTAATGCCATTCGATATAGAAAGGTTTTTTCTTTATAATTTAATAATAAAATAATCAAAAATTTCTTTAACAGATCATAAAACCAAATAACTCTTTTTGGGATTAATCATTATTTCTTCTTTTTCTTCTTCTTCGATGGCGCTACAGCTCAAGTCGAGCCCTGGCCTCTTCCACCGCCGTTTTCCAGCCGGAACGGTCCTCCGCACATCTTTTCCAGTTAACATTATTTCAATTAACGGGAATGTCTGGATTGATTATTGGTTTAACCGTAAAATTTCACTGTGCACTGCTAAGTTTATTTGATCTAGATAAAAATAATTACATTTACTTAAAAAATCAATATTTTTTGATTTTAATTAATTGAGAATTTGTGCATAATTTTCAAACGTCATTAGGTATCTTAGATTTTAGAACAAGGTATTTTAAGTTGTTTTCCTATATGACTAAGGTATTGAAATATTTAACTATTACACCAATGCTTAACGTATTATATTTTAGTTATTATAAACATATTATTTAATCGATAGCAATTGAATACTTATTAACAACATTTTATTTGAAATTATTCTAAATGGCATGTATTGTACATAATAATTATCATCGTATGACGCAATAGCCCCAGACGAGTCCAGGACTCTTCAAGTCGTCTTCCCCAGTCAAGTAAATCTTCAGCAATCTTCCTCTAATCCGGGATTCCAGTCGCTCGTACATCCTGTGCCATCACACAAATTTGGGTCTCCCAACACTCTTCTGCCCTGGTTAGTATCAAATTCGATTCGTTAAACATGATCAGCCTATTTTAGTCGGGAAATTTTAAAACTTCTCGTGAACTTCGTAGTGATGTGTGCGACACAACCCATCTTCATAATTGACTCTAAATATTACTCTCAATAAGGCATCCAATTAACCAGGAGAGAAGTACTATCTGGTTAGCGGTTATTAGCGAATAGCTAACCGCTTATCGGGTTTAAATCATCAGATTAAAAAAAATATGTTTCTTGTATATTTGAGTTGCCTAGAGTCATAACTCACATATTCCAAATGTCGAGTTTTAAGATAGTCGCAGAAAACCACCGGAGCATTGTTTTTTGTAATTAGAAAAAAAGTATTGAACTCCCTCGATTATTAATGAGTGGGTGAGTCGATTTACATTTAAAATATATATATATATATTATAATACTGCAGACACACAGCACACTATGAGAAAGAGAGCTCCCTGATTGGTTAGAAAGGACTTGATGACAGTACTCATATTATTCATTAAAAATGTGAGTTATGACACCGTCAGTCACTTTTGTTAACGATTTTCACATGGTTAAAAGTGACTTTTGATAGCTAATTATTTTTCTTTATGTATTTTAATGCCTTTAAAATCACTTGGTATATTTAACTTGGTATATTTAACTTGGTATATTTAACTCAAAAATGATAAAAATGCAAAATGTGAGATGACTCTAGGCGACTCATGTATACTTTCAGTTTTATTCCGAAACATAGTAGGTCAGCTAAAATAATACCTTACTGGTTATCTACATAATATGTGTGTACTTAGCCGATTTAGATGCACTAGCTCTCAAGATTTTTCAATTGTATTTAAACTTGTCGGTGATGATACAGCATTCAGATCCATATTTCCATTTATTTTTGGTATATCATGTTCAAATCATGACACTTTAACAGGTGGTTTTCGAGATACACCGTCAAATGTCCATGACATAGCAACAAGTGCCTAAATCAAGTGCACATCGAATTAGCGATAACGGATGTAGAGTAACAGGCAACCGATCTCGAGGGTGGAAGAATATGCGATATACTTTTACACGTGTCAAAAATACGCTTGTCCTTCATTCTAACAACTGATCTCAGATTATGTACTGAAGCTCATTCAGTATTTGTGTATTTGAAGATTTCAACAATGATTATTGAACGTCTATAAAGTGTGGTTCATTTTCGTATGACACTTACACATTCAAAACCCTGTGTCAAAATGTAGTATATTGAGGTATAGCCTATCGGAAATCTATTTATTAATCTGTTTTGTGCATCGAATTAAAGCATGCAAGAAAGCATTATATATACACGACATCTTTATTCAATGATTATAGTTTAGATATAATATGGTGATATATTTAGACTAAATTCTTTTTTATAAAAAGAATTCAAAATTCGTGATAAGTAAGTTATTATAAATAATAAATAACAAATTTGTTTATGTACCTATATTGTGTATTTTATTATTTATATTATTATTAAGTATTTATAAAACATTGTTTAATATGATAACATACTTAAATATATGATAATAATTGATAAACATATCTTTCAAAACATTCATTAGTTTTATGACATCAAATACAACTAAAAACAAAACTTGAGTTAAATGATTTTTCTAATATAAATTCTAAACTCAAATTATTTGTTTGATACACAATACATACTTTATTAAGTAGTATTGGGCTAATGTGTTTCATTTTCATAATTAATGTCATATTATTAATATTTTAAATACTTTAAGCATCGACCCTTTCAATTTAAATTATATTCCAGTAAGACAACAAAAATACTTGGGGAGAATAAATAAAATATCAAACATAAGATGCCAAAATAATGTCTGAAAAAATATGTTTTGTTTTGGCTCTATTACATAAATGACGTTATAGTAAAAGAAATTTTAATATCCAATATCGATATTATATTATGAATAACTCAATACTAAACGATTATTCAAGCTTTACTTTACTAATTTAAAAAAATGCAAACTGATTTATTATTACAATCGCAAGTAATGAAAAAAATTCAGCGTGATAATAAACGAGTGACATACTACATCAAAATTATTGTTCTGTAATCGTAAACTAAAAACAATGCTTTAACAAATAACTAGCGCCAGATTACGTAAATAATATATTATTTAGTATGATGATGATGGTTTCGAATTAAGCCGAATATACCCGACAAAAATATTGTGCATTACTTGGAATTATTATATACTTACTGGATGTATATCAGTGCTGGAAATAGAATATTTTATGAACCGCAGCGCTCGATAATTTCCGAAAGTTATCCAATTATTTTTTTAAAATAAGTCTGTTAGAATTTTTTGTTATATGGCCTATCTACCTCAGACAGCCAAAAATTTCTGATCTCATAACCCGCAACGGCGCATCGGTGCTCTCCGGTCCATTTCGAGCCCTGATCATTGTCTAAGTTTGTATTTATGATTGTCGTGTGCTATTATCGTGTACCTACATCCAACAGTGAACAGGCAGTATTTTTTTCCATTGATAATTTAAAAGACCAAAAGATTTTTTTTTTTCATTTTTACTAAACATTTTTTTAATACATGCTTACTATTTGATAGTAATAATATAAAAATTACTTGAACAGTACAAGTGAAAGATATTACTAAAATTAAAAATGATCAATTCATCTTAAAACATAAACGTTATACGCTACAAACTATAAGGTAAAAGCAATCAGTCAGTTTAGCTATTATCAATCTTCAAGTGAAATGAAAAGTACAGCGAGGTCCGTAATCACGCCCAGTGTGGAGCGAACTGCAGGGCGTGGGCAGATAATGCCAACGGTATATGCTGGGGGGTCGCAGTCGTGAGGTGGGCCAAAGAAGCGTCTCTGGCAGCCGCGACTCTGCTTGCTGTGGCAGCCGCTTCTGACCTCTGGATGGCGGACAGTTTTGCAGATTCCAGATCTGAAAATGGATAATCGGAAGTATTATTAATAAGTTTTTATAACCGGAGTCTTTCAAGTTCGGCGTAAGAGTTCCTTAACCGTGTCCGGAAACTTGTACGCATGCAGTTCGCCGTATCACACTTCACCGTGAAATGTTGTATCGGAAATATATGGCCGTACATTAAAGACTGTCCAACCTCTTTACTGTACTGACTGACATAAAATCCATGTCTAAATATAACACTGTTCTTGTCTATTTACACTTTACAGGGAGCCAGCAGCAAACAAATTGTGATAATAGCCGATATAATGGATTATTTGTTTGGTTAGGTTAGGTTTTCATTCTTGAACTTGATGTTCATATTGAATCTAATAAAATTGGAGACCGCATAGTATACGGTCATCTCTTTCCGATAAGAAAGCTCACGGAGAACTATGCCACGGTGAAGTGTTTTACGTACAATATACATGTAACCCTTCTTAACGTCGATTATTGGAGAAGTATTGCAGAGGATCTAACTGACAGAAACAAAGCGATGAAGAAGACCATGGCTCGAGTTGACATGTTAAACCATCGGAAGAAGATAATACACTGAAATTATAACGTTTTTTTATTTATTGAAATATACAACAGATTTGTTTAATTAGTTTATTGTGGATTATTAATAATTGTTCAAATCATTCAATTCATATTATCATTATTTAAAAAAAATATACATAATATGTTAATATTGTATGTGTTTTCAGCCATGGGAAAAAAATATAAACTACACTGTTATACTAATATATTAGGTGTGGAAACAGTGGCGAAGGACGGAGATTGTGGAGATTTAACATAAATAGTGCACACTAAACATTGTCAGTCATACTTATTTATTTTCATTGAACTAAGAATACAAATTGCAGATGATGCCGGTTAGTTTTTAACCCTGCTTCAACCAAACCAACACAGTGGAGGTAGGGTGTGGAAATCCGACAAAAATAATGTACACTTTATCAGTCATACTTAATTAATACTATTTTCATTGAATTAAAATTCCTAATTTTTTAGATAGACGAATATTTTTTGATTATTATCTATCATGCAGGGTTTAATTGAATTTATAAAACTAAGGAATATTATCTTCAATTTGTAATCTTAGTTAAATGTAAATGAATACGTATGACTGCCAAAGTTAAGTCTGCATTATTTATATTAAATCTAAACAGATTACCCTTTGCCACTGCGTAGCAGGCGGTTAAATTTGATGAAAAAAAAAATCGATCACAACAACAAATAAGTTAACCACCCCTGGTTATAATATAAAGTACTATTTTTTGATTGGCTTTGTTTATTCTTTGAAACTATTTCAAATTATATGGAGAGGCTTCTACGCCAACATTAACAATTATTTTTAGCTGAGCATATGCTGAGACCTTATTTCCTGTTTTCTTCTACATTCTACCTTCGATGAGAATTAAATATTATCGAATTGTTTTACGAAAAATGATATTGTGAGGGTACACACCAGCTTGCTGTATATGGGCAGCGGCATGATGGGCAGAGGCTCTCAAGGCAGCGGATGCAACGGCCTCGCGGTGAGCTGCCTCTCGCTGAGCTGCTGCGACGCGACCGCCGGCTGCCGCGGCCCCCTCTTGGGCGCGCACTGCTGCTCCTGCAGCGGCTCTGGCCTCCGCCCTGAGACGGTGTGCTGTCTCTTCACTGTAACAAAAGAAGATTTTAGAAATTATAGCATACAAGGGCTAGATTTACTATGTGGGAATATATTCCAGGGCTATTGACATAGAATGTGAATGTGAATATTAAAAGTGTACCATACAAAATATATTCATTCAGTCCATCTGACTTCGGTCGTGTCCAGTGACGTCTCGTGGGGGTAGGCAGATTGAGCGTCGCTTGGTGGCGGCAGTTGCCCAAAAGGCGGCAAATCGAGGAGAATCATTAGGTATATAAGTATAGAAAAATCTACATAAACTTCGTAATAACGGAAATATCTTTCCATTAAAAAATTAACCTCAACGGTTGGAAACAAAGTGTAGGGTACTATAAAAGTTTTAACAGGAGTTTATTTTTTTTTACTTCCGCTGTCCTTTCTTCGTGAACAGCAATGATACATGCATAGCTAATTTAAAATTTATCCAGATATGCCACTCGCGAGTTTATGAAGTTGTCAGGTGTATTTTTAAATGTACCTATCTGAAACCGTAGACTCGCAATATTGTCTATTGAACAGAGATGGCATTTAAATTAGATTTAGTAATACATATCTCGTTAGCAATGTATCCATACAGCACATTTCTTAGATATTGGAGTCATGAAAGGATGATAAAAAGTACTGTATAAAAAATGTGGCGGCATTTTGGCACTGCCTAGGGGCGGCATTTTGTTTAGGAACGTCACGGGTCGTGTCAATTTTATTCTTTCATAAACAGATAAATACAGACGGCAGTCATTGATTAATGACATACATGGGTCTGTTTGCAAACTACGTTAATTTGTGTACATACGCGAGTATTTTTTTTTATTCTGATAACACTTGCACAGATATAATATCGCAAAAATACCTCTAGACCAAAAAAATCTTCTATAGAGATGAAGCCTAAATGTATGAAATTGAAGCAAGAAAGGGATCTTCGGTCTGCTGATTAAGTTAGCTGCAAGTGATTCATATTGAAAGTTTATTTGAAGAGAACTTCATACTAATTCTACTATGATATATTTTTAAAACTGGCAATGCAGTCGTGTAGATCGAATCAAGTAATACAAGAAGGTATTTTAATTTTGTCATTAACAGTAATAATGGTCAAAGCATTATATAGCATTGAAAATTATCATACAAGCTAAAAACAAGAAATGTTCATTTTGTTCAGGGTAAAAAGATGTATTGTCTATGGTCTACATTCACGTCAGACTTGACACTCTTGCCAGTGCATAGGAATCATATTAAATCAAAAGTCTCCCCCTGTGAAACGCCAGACGAACGGAAGAGCGCTCTAAGAAACGCCAGATAAAAATCGACGCCTTTTAGAGTAATAATTGACTTTCAAGTCTTCAATCAACGATATCTCCATTTGACATTTGTGTAATATAGCATGTTCTTCTCATGTAACCTTCATTATTTATAACAATAGTCAAATTTCCGTAGCAGCAGGCACCAAACGAAAAAGAATTCACAGTTACTTAGAATCTGATAAATTACCTGCTCTTGATAGCCTGAGCCGCAGCAGCTTCCTTTGCAGCTGCCAATTTCTGGTGCTGGATGGCTGCGTGTCTTGCAGACTCAGCAGCCTGTTGGGCATGTCTCACTCCTTCGGCTGCGGCGTGCGCGGCCGCTACGGCTGCTCCAGCATCGGCACCGGCCCATTGGTTTCCGTTCCAAGGACTTGCAGCCCACGGTCCGGCAGACCAAGGGTTGCTGGACCATTGGCTTGGCGCCCATTGGCTGGGGGCCCATCCCGAGCTGGACGGGTCTGAGTGACCTGGAGATGTACATAATACTAAACTATACTTACTAAAAAAAAAAAAATCTATTCGTTGAAAGAATCGCATGTATTGCTTGGAAAATAATAAAATAAACGAAAGACTACTAATAATGTCTTGCTTTGGTAATACTTACTGTTGTATATAGGGATTTCAATACCGGTATTCAATTATTTATCGATACCGAAATACCGGTTTCAAATATAATTCAAAATATACCGGTATTTTCAGTATTAAGAAAGCATAGTAGTTACATGTTTATGTTTTTAGAAAATGAATTTAATGTTATTATTTCATTACTTACTACTATATTGCATATTAAATTTATTTTATAAGTTTCATGCTGCCAAGACGCAAATATATTGACTGAAACCAAACAAGTTAAATAACATTAAAACAAAATCCCTCAAATATATAGAATGGTTGCGTTAATGAATTAACATAATTTATTACAAAAAAAAAATTCTTGGCAAATATTTTCAATTATTTTACATCCAACAAACGTTGAATTTGAGAGAGATTTTTCTGTACCCAGACTTATAATATTTGTAAAAATTAGCAGTTCTAAAATATTATGATATTTACATATTTATAGAGATCAACATAATAAATCTAGGTAGATTGCTATAAAATAGTGTTTCAAATAGATTTTAATAGTTATATTTATTGATAGGTAATTATTTTTTTCTAAAATATGTTTTGACAAATACCGGTATTAATACCGGTATTCAATAAGATATACCGAAATAGTGATATTGATATATTCATTCGTTATTGCAATCCCTAGTTGTATATCTACATGTATTGTGATTTATAAATATCGAGTCTGTTTACGCGAACAAATTTAACTGTACGCGATTAAATCATGTTTGCATAATTTATACACAATAAAAATAATAAATTGTTCAAATGACTGTATTTATTTAGAGATTTAAAATTAAATTGTTCAATTTTTTATGCTAAAATCAATCAGTAAATAAAATCAAACCAATAAATGCGGTACTGTACAAAATTCAACTTTCATTAAACTACCATAAAAAAGAGTGATTTCTGGTGTATCTCTGTTTTCTTTTTGCACATAGAAATATTATCGATAAGTCAGTGACGTCTCGTAGGGGTAGGCAGGTCATGCGATGCATACGGGCAACGAATGATACAAATATTACAACTTTTCAAAGCAGTGACGGTTTTCCGTGAAGCAGACGATGAGGTCAATCACCGCCATCTTTAGATTAATAAAGCCTGATCATAACTTTTTGCACAAGCAACGAGTGGTCCACTTCCATACTATTTATTAATAATGACAGGCAATGACAGGTCATCCATAGAGAACGGGAGGGGCGGAAAGGTTGAACCAGTCGTGAAATGTATCGGCTTTCTTCTTCAGTCGGCAATGGGTCAATTCATTAGGAAGTATCGACATCTTAGTTTAAGAAAAGTAATCGAAACATTAAAAAATTTAACAACATAACTATTGTTATATACAATTCGTAAAGCCCTGGCCTTTCATTTGAGGATTCCGAGTTTGATTCCAGGTGAAGCCACGATATATAATGTTGTTTATCTCAAAGTCTGGGTGTTTGTGATTGTTTCACTTCTATTACTATATTACTGTCATCAGGCCTTATGGCCTGTTGTAGAGTTGTGATTGGCGGTGTATCGCAAAATTACCACAAGGGTGCCTCCAAACCTGTCAGCTCCACATCTATACCCTAAAATCACCACTGTTTGAGAGTAGGCTCCGTAGAAATCCTGTAATTCTTAATATATGGCTTGTATGTCAATTAAAGACAGCGGAAAATAAATAATAAAAAAGCTAAGTGGCAAGTATGTACATGCCTAACGAATTTGAAACTAAATATGAAAGGGGGCAGCATTCTAAGTCTGTAAATAATTATATTACCAGCAAATACAGGTGACACAGCAAGGAGTTGTGAATGAGGGCCCAGTCCTGAAGCCAGGTCCCACTGCGAGGCATCAATGACAGTCGACCTCTTCTTGGAAACTTTCTTCGAAGGAACTTCTTGTGATAGAGCTCCCGCCGCCAGAGCAGAGGCCATCAGAAGTACGAACACCTGTGGAAAATATTTAATTATATATTATCCTAGACGCAAACCACAATTTTTCACTAAGAATAATTTGGATAGATGTCGATAAGTGGTATCCATAAGTTAACATAATAAAATTGGTTTTTGTGTATATTTTGACTATTTCATTCAAAATATGCCTACATATTCCCGTATACAACAGCTTACATTATATTGGTGTGTATAATATACTTTGTTCGCTATTCAAAGCATGCATACAATCATTTGTTGAAAACTCAGTAAGTATAATATCCACACTCGCAAACACTGCATGTACCTAATTCGAATTTGCATCGAACAATTTTGCGCGTTGTAATGAAAACAATATTCCACGAGAATGCACGTTTTATACCAATATGCTATACAAAAAACATTACTTTTGTATAAAACATTAAGAAACTTACTGTACAAAATATCTTCATACAGCATATCAACAGTTTTATACAATGTTTATTTGTTTGCAGCAGCGCTCGAAATGGACCGGAACGCACCGAGGCGCAGCTTCTGTTAACCCTCCAAATTATCGCTCCGTTTCGTAAAAAATTAAATATTGCATTCTAGTTCGTTGAATAAATCGTTAAAAAAAGTACATTTTAAAGCCCTCCATAACATCACGTTTGCAATCATAGGGAGCAGTATTGGGCAGCTAGTACGTACGTTGTTAATGTAGTTTATTGGAGTTCGCACAATGTTCAACCAGTGTGTGCTTCCAGTAATCACATATGCGTGTGAAACATGGACCCTAAGTAAAAGAGAGATCCAGAAAAGTAGCACAGCGTGGTACGCTGGGCATAACGCGAAAGGATAAAAAGCGGAATGACTGGATAAGAAAACAGACAAGAGTTTTCGATGTAATAAGGTTTGCTAAAAACTTCAAATGGATATGGGCTGGACAAATAGCTCAAAGAAGGGACAATCGCATAACAAATCTAGTCATCCAGTGGTACCCAAGAGGTACAAATCGTCCGTAATGGTCAACGACCTAGAGGCCGCTGGATTAATGAAATAGTTAAGTTCAGCGGGAGTACGTGGCAACGCAGCGCACATGACCCAGAGAAGCGGAATCAGCTTGGAGAGGTCTTAATCCAGCATGATTGGATACATTCAGACTGATGATGATAATAATGTTGGATACTTATGTATGCTATCATATAAATATTTTTGAATAATTAAGGCATGCACCACATCGTAAGCACGTATTGATTCGATACATTATTAATTAATAAAGACAGATCTAGGACCATTCGAATGTTAAAACAGCTCTGCAAAATTACTTGGATTAGAAGGCTTACTAAGGAACGGTATGCCTTCATCGTATAGTGGATTAATCTAGATGTTATAGGTAAATATTATTTCGTTTAAAATTATTAAAAATAAATAATTTTACTCACAATGTTTGAAGCCATATTGTAAAGTTGAACTCTGATTTTCTTCGTAGAAGGAAACTTGATAACTGACCAAGTAAGCTAGACTGATACAACTGCTTCGGAATCCTCCGTTTATATATTGTTTGAAACACTTTTTGAAGGGCCTACGAGAATTATTTAATAACATAATATCACTTTAGCTAAAGACAACCAATAATTGACAGGTAGATTGATGTAATAGCTTTTACTTTCGATATCCGGGGTGAAATAACGCGCGGTGCTTTCATTTTCATTTTGACGAGCCAATTTTATACTC
This sequence comes from Rhyacophila brunnea, assembly GCF_057557595.1. Classification (NCBI taxonomy): domain Eukaryota; kingdom Metazoa; phylum Arthropoda; class Insecta; order Trichoptera; family Rhyacophilidae; genus Rhyacophila; species Rhyacophila brunnea. The sequence continues at coordinate 30,645,344 of NW_028232893.1, read as the reverse complement.
TATACTATTTCCGCAGTTAGAGAATTATTAATAACTTGTCACCCTCCAGCAGTGGCGAAGGGTAGATATAGGTTGTAAAGATTTAACTAAAATAGAGAACACTAAACATTGTCAGTTAATAACTATCGACCGAATAATATTATAAATAGTGTAAAAAAGTAGGTATCGTGTAATAATATTATTGAAAAGACTGATATCATAGATATATCTCATAGTTAACTCCATTGATTCTCAATACGTTACCATTGTTCCCAGAATGGACGATTTTACACCTCTTGAGTGTAGTATTTTACAACGTTTTTATTGGCTCGTATTCTTGTTTGTCCGGTGGTTGTTTGTCCAGTACAAATCTTGCAATCGATTTTTAACTAACTTCCCGACTAGAAACATTTGAAACTTTTAAAATATATCAGAACACGATGCCAATACATTCTTTTAATACTTTTAGCCATATTTAAGCAGAATTGAATTCATTTTCAGTTAATTCTGTTTTGTATGGAAAGTTATTTCAGAAAAATCTGTAAAAAGTAAAAGACTATTATTGGTTGCTAAGGAGGTGTTCCTAGCAACTAAATTGTTAATATATACGTGCGTTACTATGGAAATCAAAATGAAATGTCAAAATGAGATTTCAGTATTCTATATTTGTTTGTTTGTTTGTTGTTTATTTACTTCATATCAAGTACAAGTTTAAGCATATTGAGCAAAATAATTCAACAGAATAGTTAAAAATGTTGTATATAAAAAGTTCTTTTTATCTTGTAATTATTTATTGTTTATAATTACTAATGATCTATTATTAGGTTTTGACGATTTATTATACGCTTATCGAGTGTCTTATTATTTATAAGGTTAGGGGTTTTTTACGAACACTTCAACTATTCATAATTTGTTTGTTATATTTTTTTATTGGACCTTTGACTTAATAGGTAGGTGATAAAGTTTGTACCTACTTTATTGTATTCATTTGTTATATGAGTTAGAGATAATAGTGTTCATTGTTGGTGTGTGTTTACCTTTTGGTGAGTGTACACAGTGCCGAGAGTACCAAGTGTACCAAAAGCCGAATCCCGGGTCGCAAAAAATTACTCAAATGGAATAGTACAAAACTTGTCAGTTAAACTTATTTGTTTTCATTGAATCATTATTACTTCATGTTCGTTTAGTTCCGTGTGGGAGAGAAATACAGGATGCAAACCACATCTTCTGGGAATGTCCTAAATTGTGTACGGAAAGGGAAGAGCTGCTCAAGTCGGTTCAACCAGCTTAATGCAACAAAGGCCGATTTTGTTGCATTTAGAAAATTTGCGGCGTCATACTGCCAACGTCAAAATCTCTTCACTTCAGTTTTGTAATAGCTTTTGTTACTTTCTACAATTTTTAATATCGGCTCTAGATGCTCATCTCTGCCATGAGTACTTTTACCTTAAAGTCGTGTAAATTCAGTCAAATAACATTATTTGAGTGCATGACGACCCAAGACTTGGGTAACTGCTCCTGAGACATTCCCAGTAATTACAAAGCGATGCTTTAGATGTAAACGTAGTGTCCAGTAATACGCCCGATTAACACCGGGTGTGATGGGGCCATTAGCTTCGATGAACTAATAATACAAATTAAATATAGAATTGGTTAATTTTTAATATTCAATTAAATCATGTTTAGACTAAACCATAATAGTAAAGGTGGGCTGTGGAGATACGACAAAAATAATACACAATTTTTCCGACATACTTATTGGTTTTCATTAAACTAATAATATAAATAGCAGATGGCTTTTAAAATTCGATTAAACTTTGCCTAACCAAACCATAATAGATAAAAAATATTCTTCTATCTTTAAAATATCTAAAGTTATGTATGATTTAAGGGCATAATTTTAGATATTTTATAGATAGAAGAATATTTTTTTATCTAATATCTATTATGGTTTGCTTTATGTAGCACCCACGTGAATACTATAATTATATTGGTACCTAATGTCAGCAATTATATTTCAAGATGGCCTATATAAAATTTAAAATAGTAACTCTAGGAGTTAGTTTTTATCAAAAATTGAAAGCTATGGCCTTAATAAACACGTGCTTTTGTCTGGTGTGTCCACATTTAAAGCGGCCTAACTAATTATTATTATGAGATGTCAAAATAAAACAATTGAAATCGTTTACCAATAGGCATAATTTGATTATTTGTTCGATATTTGAAAATATGTTGAATGCGCATTTTATGAAACGTCAAAAAATAATAGCCATTTCGTAATAAGATAGCTTGTCATTTGTTTGAAAGTGTTTTTTATAAACCGTTATTTGTATTCATTTAGTTTATTATTATTTTTTTAAAGATACCTACTATGCGTGTTGTATTTATGTTTGTAATGCATCTATTAATGTCAGCATGACATGTAAATATACTGATTTAAAATATTATAGTTGCACGAATATCGTACCTACGTATGCCTTCAGGATACACTTCTACAATACTGGCTATTACTTTAGATTGTGTTACTTACAAGAGAAGAACCCATTTATATATTACATATACCTATTATGTATGAACCTACATTCGTGATATTATTAAAAAAAACGCACAAATTGTTAACCATTATATTTTACATAGTTTTAATATACGATCAATAATACAGTAATTTCTTGTACTTTGTACTAGCAACTAATGATATGTAACTAATGTTAAGTAGAAACATTGGATTGTTTATTTGTTATCATTTTAGTAATAAATAATTACAAGATAAAAAGAACTTTTTATATACAACGTTTTCAAATTCTGTTGAACCATATAAACTTGACTTGACTAGCTTAAACGATCAAAAAAATTTGTACTTGACATGTCATATTGATTTACATAGTAATGCACGTATATATTAATAATTTAGTTGCTGGACCCCAGACCCGACTGGCGTAGCAACCAATAATGGTGTCGAAATAACTTTTCATGCAAAACAGAATTAACTGAAAATGAATTCAATTCTACTTAAAGATGGCTAAGAGTATTTAAAAATGCATTGGCACCGTGTTATGGTATATTCTAAAAGTTTCAAATGTCTAGCTAGTCGGGAAGTTAATTAAAAATCGATTGCAAGATTTGTACCGGACAAAGAACCATCGGAAAAATAAGAATACGAGCTAAGAAAAACGTTGTAAAATATCGGTGTCTGTACTTATGTACGTGCGTTAGAAGTTATACTTCTTTGGCGTAACAAAACAAAAACAAGACTTGTGATAAACTAGATTATTCGACTAGCTCTTAATTATCTTGTTAGATTACACACTCAAAAAAAAGGACCGCTTATTGGAACGCCGTTGGTTTATTTCTATTCACTTTAACTTATATAACTAAATTATATAATTATTTATCGTTGTTTTTATTTTTAAAGTAACAACTGCCACCATGACGTTTAATAGTTTGTTTACGTAAGGAATTGCAAATGGCCGACAATAATAAATTCGCTGCCTAGCAACGGAACAATTACATGTCACACGCCAAAAATACACTCTGATCTGATTTTCCAACGCACATTGTTGAACATCCAAAATTGTTAGTTAAATAGTTTTGATATACGATCAATAATACAGTAATTTCTTGTACTTTGTACTAGCTACTAATAACATGTAAGTAGGTAATGTTAAGTAGAAATAATAGATTGTAAATTTGTAATCATTTTAGTAATGGAGTTAAATTGAAAAGAACTTGCTCTGTTAAATCCGAAATATTAATTGACCTTTAGTAGTGTCGCCCATGCATTCAATTCTTCTTTTGATAGTAGGTGCCTACTATTTTTGGTAAATATAAATAATTTAATCAGACGTTTGCATACCTAATGTGTTCATATCTGATAAAAAAAATACAATATACGTGCATACATATATACTACTGAAACATTTCGCGGTCCCCTAAGAGGTCCTCAACCTATCAGTTTGAGAAACTCTGGCGTAGAGCAATACATTTTAAAATCACAAAATAATAAGGAAGTAATACACAATTAATACACCCACTATGGCCGCTGCGGATTAAACGTCTGCCTGTAGCGTCGTAGGTCCCAGGTTCGAATCCTGGATCTGGCAAGTAGGTACACATATTATTTTTCAGTTTGTGTATGAGCCAGTGTATGAATCTAATAGGTTAAGCAAGTGGTTGACATCCAGTTCTCGTAAAAGCAAAATCTGTTAATACAAATCTCCACTCTGTAGAGGCCCATATTATGATCTTATTAGGATCGGACATGGTCGAAAAAACACATAATTCAACTGTGATGGTAGATTACAAATCTTTCTCCTGCGGCACAAATTAACCTGTGAAGATTTGTAGAAGTGTCGATTATATATTTTTTTAAATCTATGCATACCTGATTAACATAGCAACATAGAAATTGCAGTTGATAACATTTGAGACTAAAATAGAAACGATCGGCAGTTTGACCCCAGGCCAGGATGCTTCGCGGACCCCCATACCTATCGCTAAGGTTAATGACAGTGTGATGTTCTACACTAGTGTTCCTCAATGGGACGCCAGAATTCTTCAAGGAAAAATTTAAGGCATCTCGTGTATTTTTAGTATTTTTAAATAAATCCAATTGATCGACATTCTATTTTTTTAAAAATGAGCACATAACAAAATATTAATTAAAGACATTCACAACATGACATTTAGAATAAAAAGTAAAAGTTAATCAACTAGAGAAAAAACAAGGTATAGAAAAAAAAACAAAACAAAAATTAAATAGAATTTTGAAAACATAATACATGTGTCTACATGTCTAGGGAGGGTATTGACCAGCCGTACAGCCCTCGCTATTAGTGCCTGGTGAGCCTGACACGAGGAAACAGCTTTCACCCAAAATAGATCAAAAGCTCTGATCGTGATCCCTTTTATTGATGGTACTCAAGTAACATGCGCCCTGCAATATATTTGATAAATAGCCATTTTCATTAGTTTGTAAACATATTATTTAAAATAATTAAAATTAATCTCTACACGTGAATTAACATTTACTTATATCATCATATCGTATTGAATTGTACCATATACTTGTAAATGTTAATTGTTTTCAACTAAAAGTGCGACTTTTTTTACTATTGGAACAAATTTTTGATGTCTCACTTAACTGGTCGACCTACCACGGCCCCCAGAGGGCTAGATTCCTGTCAGTCCCCTCTTGTGGGGGGCATGGTTACCGCCTACTGGCTTGGCACGGCCATCACGTGATTCATTCTGGACAAAGTGTCAGCTAAGACCAGGCTATCAGCCAAGTAGAAAAGAAAGAAGAATCAAAACCATACACAAAAGTACCACTGCCCTAGAGTCTAGTACATACGTGGGAAAATGCGGCTCTCGTTGAGTTAAGTGCGGCTCCCAATATCTCTTGATAAAAATATGGGTACATATTATTTTCTTTCCCCATTCTACTTCTAGAAATGTTCGTGAGTTTTCCATTCTAAATGTTGTGAGAAGATGCGCGTATTAAATTTGAATTTTACAACGTTTTTATTAGGTCGTACTCTTGTTTGTCCGGTGGTTGTTTATCCAGTACAAATCATGCAATCGACGTTTAACTAACTTACCGACTCGCAAGACATTTTAAACTTTTAGAATATATCAGAACACGACGCCAATGCATTCTTTTAATACTTTTGGCCATCTTTTAGCAGAATTGAATTCATTTTCAGTTAATTCTGTTTTGTATGTTTCGGAAAAAAATCGTTAAAGGTAATATTTACTACTCACTATTATTGGTAGCTAAGTGGGTCCTAGCAACTAAATTATTAATATATACGTGCGTTACTATAAAAATCAATATGAAATGTCAAAATGACATTTCAGTTTTCTATATTTATTCAGTATTTCTATCAAGTACAAAAACAAGTATTTATTAATACATAGAATTGTCAAGTTTATATGATTCAACATAAAATTTAAAAACGTTGTATATAAAAAGTTATTTTTATCTTGTAATTATTTGTATTTAATACTGCGTGAGATTGTGACTATGGTGTGGCTCTTTATATATATGAATATCCAGAATGTGGCTCTCGTTGACCTCATGTATGCCCATCCCTGGTCTAGTATAAAATATTATATATTATAAGATTTTTTTTAAATTTATAAACAATAGCAGTGAATTGCACAACCAACCAGGTAAAAATATATTTGTGATTCTCCACCGTAACATCATAATTGCATATTACCTGCTACCTCAGATTACCTGTAGAGGTAATGGGCAGGTGTTTGAATTAAGAGCAATTAGGTGAAAGGGTATTTTAGACGATATTGCACTCGGATGAAAGCATTGTACGAAACTGCATTTTAGTAAATAGCTACTTAATTTAATAATGCATTTAAACATATAACTTGATCAATTTCTTACTAACTTATATATGATACTAGAATTATTTCTAGCGATTTCCAAACTGGGAGGCGCGAAACATTTAAATAAAATGCAACCACTGGTTTTCAGTTTCAAACTGCATTGTTTATAAAACGGCATACTACAGAATCCATTATTTTGTCGATGAACAAGATTTATGAATTTGGATTGACTGCTATTGGAAAGGAAAAAATGATAGAATTATCATGCGATACTTCATTCAAACAAACAGTTCAGAGTGAAACCCTACTTCAACTTTGATCGAATCAAAGTAATACTTTGTTAAGCTGCTGCTGTATTGGTAACATCATATTTATGCGAAACGGAATTTTCTGGATTAACTGCAATGAAAACCAAATATCGAGCCCGTTTAGTAGTAGAGATCGAGCTACGAGTAGCAATCGAGCACAAGTAGCTCTCAATAACACTAGGTTTGATAAACTTTGTGCTAACAAACAAGCACATTCATAGCATTAAACACAAATTAATTCAAATAATTACAAGATAAAAATAACTTTTTATATACCACGTTTTTAAATTTTCTGTTGAATCATATAAACTTGACAATTCTATGTATTAATAATTTAGGAAAAATAAGGCAATTGCCAACAAACCATGTTTTGCTATTTTGCAACAAACAAAAATAAAATACTGAAATGTCATATTGATTTCCATAGTAACGCACGTATATATTAATAATTTAGTTGCTAGGACCCCAGACCCCTAGCAATCAATAATGGTGTCAAAATAACTTTTCATACAAAACAGAATTAACTGAAAATGAATTCAATTCTACTTAAAGATGGCTAAAAGTATTAAAAGAATGCATTGGCATCGTGTTCTGATATGTTCTAAAAGTTTCAAATGTTTAGCTAGTCGGGAAGTTAGTAAAAAATCGATTGCAAGATTTACAATTGCAAGATACTGGATAAACAACCACCGGACAAACAAGAATACGAGCTAGGAAAAACGTGGTAAAATGATTAGTTATATTTATTAATTATTCTGTCATAAACAATACAGTTTTAACCATTTAAAAATGTGTATTATTTAATGAAATAAAAGAGGGAGGCGCCAAGATTATTTTTTTCAAGGGGGGCGTAGTTACATAAAGTTTGGAAACCACTGATTTAAGCATATGTTCTCAAACGTTATCTGTGAAACGAAGTAGATACTTTTTAGAACGTTTTTGTAAAGTTTATACCTGTTTAATAATATTTTCTCCGATGTAAATTGTAGATTTTTTTAAAAATACCTGCCAATGTACTTATCGAAATATTTGACCTAGTATCGCAGCATAGACATGCTTACAGCATAATTAAAAATTGCTGATATAAAAAAAAATCGTGACAATATTTTGGACAGTCATCGCGTTTGTTTTACCGCATTTTGAAAAAGTATAATGTAATTTTTAGTATTTAAGGCTGAAAATTTAATCAAATATCATTCACTTCTTCTTGTATCATCCAAGTGGAAGGAGCAGTCCAATAATAACATTCTACCAAATCCTTTCTGACCACTAAACATGGTTAAATCATTGGGTGTGTTGGCAGGAGTTCTGCTCGTCGCAGTGGCTCAGGTAAGATACTCGTAACAAAACATTATTATTTATATAGTTTGCAACATTGAAATAATATGTGATGAATTCTAAGATTTATAGTACAATATTATAATTATCAAGGGATGTTTCTTTTTTTTTAAATTAACAACTAAAACTTTGGTATTATAGTAATTTTTATTATTTGTTTCCATGCGTAACCACAATTATTAATATACAAATAAAGAACAGGGTGATTTTACAGTTTGGTAATAACTTTATAGTCGTTGAGCTGTTAAAACTTCCGATTTGATAATTTTAGCAAAATGTTTTTAAAAATATTTATATTACTCAGCGCTCGAAATGAAAAATTTTACGAACCGGAGTGCTTGATAATTTTATAAAAAATTTAGTATAGTTATCTAATTTTATGTTATTTTATAAAAATAAGTGTATTAGTTTTTTTGTTATATATCCTATCTAGCTCAGACGGCCAAATTAATTTGTCCACGAGACGATAATTTTTGAGTTTTTCTGAACTGGACCGGCGCTCTGATGCGCTCCGGTCCATTTCGAGGACCGCTATTACATCGCATTGTCAAATAAAACCTTTTACAAAATGATCTATATATCGCACCATGAGTACTTTAGTGTATTAAGTCAAGATAATCATTTTTTAGTAAATTTAATAATGCAGTTTTATTCCGAATTGTTTGCTTTATTTATTGCTTTCACGTAGTAACTCAAACAACATGTGTAATGCGTTGTAATTGAGTTACTTCACAAAGTATTTCGAAAATATTTTAAGAAGTTGACTGTTTTACTATATTATTAATATTAAATATATACTATGGTAATGCATTAATGTGATGTATATTTTTAGTGCAATGGTAATGCATCAATGTGATATATTATATTTTGGTGTATTAGTGTATTATTTTGATTTGATATACTAAAGTATTAAGCTCATACGAAGTTCTTAAACTTATCGCAATATTACAGATAGGTATAGATGATTAGTAAATTCAAACGTTGATATTTTTTCAAAACTATAAATTTGGAGTTAATACACTAAAGTACTCATGGTGCGAATTACCAATATTGAAATATAATTTATAGAAAATTTCAAGTTTAACAATATATCTCATTATATAGACATTGTTTATTAATAACTCCAATTATTTACGTAGCAATGAAAAAATCTACACTCACATTTTTTGTGCTTATAGAGTAGTTTTTTTAACTCACCCGTACAATTTAATTTTGTCATGTCAAAAGTTTAATGAGTCCACGACAATATGACATGACGTATAACATGTAACCATTTCCGTCAAGTCAGGTATTCCAATTTTAAATAAGTACATCATTTTTAGACTATTATGCAAGATATTTGAAACAAATTAGCATAATATTTCATATCATTATATGTGAATATAGTTGAGGGTGCTTTATTAATTTTTTTAACAGACATTGTGGTCACTAGGACAATTTACGTTTTGATAGTGTTTTTAGTGACTGATAATAATATAGTGATGAATCTAAATTTTATTAAATTATTTACAAAATAGTTATATTTACTTTACTAATTATATTTGTCATTACACCACACTCAATTTGCTCTCATATGGAGCAATACCAGGCAGCTAGTAAGTACTATTTAAAAAAAAATAGATTGTTTAAAACCACTCGTGAAGATCAATTTACTAATGCTTATGTAACGTTATATTTTTCAGAATTGCAACGCAGCGTGTATTCCGCAGTGTCCGTCATATATACCACCACCCCCACCAGTTGCCTGTCAGCCACCGCCTCCTCCTCCGCCACCACCATGCACATATTCCGTACCAGCACCCCCACCACCGTGCCAGACGTGCGTTCCACCCCCACCACCGCCGCCATCTTGCCAGACCTGTGTACCTGCTCAACCATCTTGTGCTCCTCCACCACCCCCACCAAAACCATGCAAACCAGCGCCACCACCTTGTGCGGCTCCACCGCCACCACCAAAACCATGTGCGCCCGCTCCACCACCGTGCGAGTCACCACCTTCACCGCCGCCTTGTGAATCAGCTCCGCCAGCGTGTGCTGCTCCACCACCACCACCAAAACCATGCGCGCCAGCTCCACCACCATGCGCATCACCCCCACCACCACCACCAAAACCATGTGCGCCGGCCCCACCACCATGCGCATGTCCCCCACCACCACCACCAAAACCATGTGCGCCGGCCCCACCACCATGCGCATGTCCCCCACCACCTCCACCAAAACAATGCGTGCCAGCTCCACCACCATGTGCCGCCCCAGCTGCCCCACCTGCGCCTTCTTGTCCGTCATACGTGCCAGCTCCATCGTGCCAATCATGCCTACCCCCACCCCCTCCACCACAATCTTGCCAGGCCCCATCGCCGTCTTCCGACTGTAACTGCGAATACTGCTCCAAATGAAACCAATAACAATATTAATTGAACATCAAAACAGTTATTATTGCTACTATGTACAATAGTAAAATGTTGATGAATATTATATTACTACTTAAAGCGAATTACCTACATAAAATGCTAGTCTTGGAAGGGAGAAGCATAAAAAACATTTTTAACTATATTTTGATTTGAATTACTAATTTATTAAACCTTTCGATCAATTAATTAAAAAACTACTTGAAATAAAATATATTATTTGACTGAAAACAATAGTTTTATTCATTGACCTGAAAATTATATACTGCATATTAAGCTTTGTTAGTCTTAAGTATTTGTTTTTATTGAAATAAGAATACAATTTACAGATGTTGTTGGTTAGTTTTTAAAAATCAATTAAACCCTGCCTAAACCATACCATAATAGTTTTGGTATACTTTGGGTGATACGACAAAATTGTGCACACTTTTTCATTCATACTTATTTGTTTTCGTTGGATTAGGAATATAATTTTTACACGCTATTGTTGGTTCATTTTTTTAAATTCATTAAGCCCATGCCTAAACCAAACTATAATAGATACTAAATTAATATTATTGAATCTATAAAATATCCAAAGTTTTGTATGATTTACTTGCATAATTTTAGAATTTTAGATATTTTATAGATAGACGAGTATTTTTTCACTAACTTTACTAACCACACCATCTGTAAAATGTATTCTTAATTCAACAAAAATAAATAAGTATGACTGAAAAAGTATGCACTATTTTTGATGGATCGCCCATAGCATAATATGTAAACTATTATAGTTTGGTTTAGGCAAGGTTTAATTGAATCTTAATAATTACAAGATAAAAAGAACTTTTTATATACAACGTTTTTAAATTTTCTGTTAAATTATATAAACTTGACTTGACTAGCTTAAACGATCAAAAAATGTACTTGATAGAAATAATACTGAATAATGTAATTTTGACATGTCATATTGATTTCCATAGTAACGCACGTATATATTAATAATTTAGTTGCTAGGACCCCAGACCCCTAGCAACCAATAATAGTGGATAGGATTACGGATTTCTTCCAAAATAACCTTTCATACAAGACAGAATTAGCTGAAAATCAATTCAATTCTACTTAAAGATGGCTAAAAGTATTTAAAAAAAATGCATTGGCATCGTGTTCTGGTATATTCTAAAAGTTTCAAATGTCTAGCTAGTCGGGAAGTTAGTTAAAAATCGATTGCAAGATTTTTACTGGATAAACAACCACCGGACAAATAAGAATACGACCTAATAAAAACGTTGTAAAAAATTGATCAACACGATCTGTAAATTGTAGTATTATTTCAACGCAAAGAAATAGGTACGTATGACTAACAAAGTTTAATGTACACTATTTATCGCGGACTTTAACAGCCTACCACCATCTTTCGCCACTGGTATGTATACCACCGTCTGCATAATTAAAGGTATTTCAAAGCCCCATCGCGTCTTTCACTTAAACGACCCATCATAATAATATGCAATCTCCTTTTTCAAATTAATGTGATCACTTAAAACTATGTTGGTATATCACTAAATAATCTGTCCCCTATGGATTTAATCACGAAAATACACCTACCTCATGTAGCTTGAACATGAGAACCTTGTTTTTCATTATTTTTTTCTCTAAAATATATGTTTCTGAGGTTTTCTGATAATACTCAAAATAATTTAACCGAGCTTCAAACCAAACGTTATAAGACCTCAATTGGTAGACGGTTTTTTTCATACATTCGAACAATTCAATTGTTGACTTGATACTGGAGTATTTTTATGATATCACCACCTGCTTCCACAGATTTTTAATTCTTCAAATAAGCTGCAATAATCTATTGATTTAGTGATATAGATAGATTTCATTGTGTATAATATAAGACAACAAATTTTAAATGTTACATTATAGTTTTCGGTCGAAACTATGATATCGATATTTTAACCATTTAGCTGTTATTATATTCATTGTGCGACATCGGAACAGCATGCGGGATACTAATAACAATAACACAATTGATCATACATAATTTTGAAAACACTTCTGATAAAATATATTATAACCAATAGAAAAATCTTTCTTTTTAAGTAAGCAAATGCCATTAGTCATATGTCTCCTTTGGCATTGTGGTCAATGTGCGTGGGCGCGATACCCGAGAGATGCAGGCTCGATTCCTGCGGGGTGTCTTTTTCTATTAGTTATAATATGTGTTAAGTATGATACCCATATTGACACCCACAGGTTTGAATTATGGGTCTGTCAAGTACACATATTGTTTTTCAATTTGTGTGTGAGTCAGGGTATAGACCTAGTAGGTTGAGCAAGTGGCTGACATCCATTTCTTGTAAAAAACAATAATCTGTTAATACAAACATCTACTCTGTGGAGGCCCATCGGATCCTATTAGGATCGGACATGGTCGAAAAAAATGATATTGTATAAGTGTTTTCAAAATTATGTATGTTCAATAATTAGAATGTTACATTCTTAAATCTTGTGAATTATTCGTTAAATAAAAAAATAATTATTAAAAAAACACAATTAACAAAAATTCAACCCATATTAGAGTATTTCAACCCAAAGCTTGATATCATCAATGCCTCACTATGTGTTCGTAATTAATTTTATCGTTTTATTGACAGAATTTTATTTTTTAGCATACCTATATAGCCTACATAGATTGTCTCATCTGAAAAAAAACTTTAATTTCCAATAAGTAATCATCTAACTTACAAAAGAAGTGTTAAGGGCGGACGTGCTCAGCGTGGGTCAAAATGGAGCTTCTGTTCTATTTTAAAAGCATGATACTGGACATTCCTTAAACTTTGTAGATAATCTATTTATATAATTTTGAAGCCTTATTATCCTTTATATTTATTTTAAACATTTGATGACTGCATAAAGTATTTTTATTACATAAAATATTATTCTTTTAAACCGCTCGCTCTAATGTTTTAGAATATAGTCATAATTCAGTACATACATGTGCAGTGGTGTTAAGATTTTTTACATTTATTAATTTTTAGAGGCATTTATAACCACCACTGCACCTTATCTCCACTGCACATTTATGTACTGAATTTTGACTATATTCTAAAACATTAGAGCGAGAGGTTTAAAAGAATACTATTTTATATAATAAAAATACTTTATAAGTCATCAAATGTTTAAAATAAATATAAAGGATAATAAGACTTCAAAATTATATAAATAGATTATCTACAAAGTTTAAGGAATGTCCAAGATCATGCTTTGAAAAGCTCCATTTTGACCTACGCTGAGCATGTCCCCCTTAATAAAAATAAAAACCGGTTCGATAATAATTTCACAGTAGAAGCTTCCAAAATAATTTACTATTTCAAGCATTATGACAACTTTCGTCGTTAGTATTTCTTGCTGTTATTATGAAAAATTGAATGAACTAATTGAATGATATTATTAATCATTATCTTTAGTAACTTTTTTCAAATATACTTTCCCTTGTATTATATAAAAAAGTATATTATAACCAGAAAAGAAAATTTTTGTTCCATATCTTTTCAGTTTAATTTTCAGGACAATGAATAAAACTATTGTTTTCAGTCAAATAATATATTTTATTTCAAGTAGTTTTTTAATTAATTGATCGAAAGGTTTAATAAATTAGTAATTCAAATCAAAATATAGTCAAAAATGTTTTTTATGCTTCTCCGTTCCAAGACTAGCATTTTATGTAGGTAATTCGCTTTAAGTAGTAATATAATATTCATCAACATTTTACTATTGTACATAGTAGCAATAATAACTGTTTTGATGTTCAATTAATATTGTTATTGGTTTCATTTGGAGCAGTATTCGCAGTTACAGTCGGAAGACGGCGATGGGGCCTGGCAAGATTGTGGTGGAGGGGGTGGGGGTATGCATGATTGGCACGATGGAGCTGGCACGTATGACGGACAAGAAGGCGCAGGTGGGGCAGCTGGGGCGGCACATGGTGGTGGAGCTGGCGCGCATGGTTTTGGTGGAGGTGGTGGGGGTGATGCGCATGATGGTAGAGCTGGCGCGCATGGTTTTGGTGGTGGTGGTGGAGCAGCACACGCTGGCGGAGCCGATTCACAAGGCGGCGGTGAAGGTGGTGACGCGTACGGTGGTGGAGCGGGCGCACATGGTTTTGGTGGTGGTGGTGGGGGTGATGCGCATGGTGGTGGAGCGGGTGCACATGGTTTTGGTGGTGGCGGTGGAGCAGCGCAAGATGGTTGAGCAGGTTCATACACCTGGCAAGATGGCGGCGGTGGTGGGGGTGGAACGCACGTCTGGCACGGTGGCAGGGGTGCGGGTACGTAATATATGCATGGTGGTGGTGGAGGAGGAGACGGTGGCTGACAGGCGACTGGTGGGGGTGGTGGTATGCATGATGGACACTGCGGGATGCACGCAGCGTTGCAATTCTGAAAAATGTATTGTTAAACAATCATTTGTAAAAGTTTTAAACGATACATTTTTACGAGAGCAAGTATGAGACTTATTATTTGGTAATGAAAATTACAATAAATAAGTACTACAGTGGATATAACTATTCTTTAAATAAATTTGGTGGTGAAATTTCAAGTGATTCACATTGCAGTAAGCACACAGCATTGCTATTTTTTAATATTACAAAATGATAGCACTCAGCGCTCGAAAAGGAAAAGTTTACGAATCGGAGCGCTCGACAGTTTTCTGAAGAACAATACATAGTTATCATAGTTACAAGACATAGTAATCAAATTTTATGTGTATTTCATAAATAAAAAAGTGTGTTAGATTTTCTATTATATGGCCTATCTAGCTCAGACGGTCAAATTATTTTTTCCGCGAGACTGAGCGATAATTTTACCGATTTCACGAACAGGAACGACGCTCCGGTGCGCTCCGGTCCATTTCGAGCTCTGATAACACTATAAAGCGATCGTTTAATATAATTTAATTATATGCAATATTAAATTATTATAAAATAAAATAAATGTGTAATATTATTATATACATAAATCATAAATGCTTTTTTTGACACGTTACCTGAGCCACCGCTATCAGAAGAAAAGCAGCCGTAAAACCCAAAACTCTTGACATCGTTGGTTTTCCTTGGATATCAGAAGAAGGAATGAATGATATAGAAAATCATACTGCAGTTTATATACTCAAATATTTAATATACACGCCAATAAATTACGCTGGAATTTATTTTTGCGGAAGTATTTTTTAAATTTTGATTGTATTGCAAAAATCTTACTCACCTGTGCGTGCCTTATTTAATTTATTTAATAATTGATTATTTACTTATTACCACGTTTTTATTAGGTCGTATTGTTATTTGTCCGGTGGTTGTTTATCCGGTACAAATCTTGCAATCGATTTTTAACTAATTTCCCGACTAGCTACCCATTTGAAACTTTTAGAATATAATATCAGAACACGATGCCAATGCATTCTTTTAATACTTTTAGCCATCTTTAAGCAGAATTGAATTCATTTTCAATTAATTCTGTTTTATATGAAAAGTTATTTCGGAAGAAATCCGTAATCCAATCCACTATTATTGGTTGCTAAGGGGGTGGTCCTAGCAACTAAATTATTAATATATACGTGCGTTACTATGGAAATGAAAATGACATTTCAGTATTCTATATTAATTATTTGTTTGTTGCAAAATAACAAAAAAATGATTGACAAGTGTATATGATTCAACAGAAAATTTAAAAACGTGGTATATAAAAAGTTCTTTTTCCTTGCAATTATTATTTTTATTCAAAATAGCATTCTTTAATTCTTTTATAGACGCATCCTCAAAATTTCTTGAACTGCCCGGGTGACAAATATTGAAGTTCTCAATCAAATGGGAAAGGATCGAGAAGGTCTGCTTAGTATCAAAACCAGAAAACTACATTGGCTACATTATGCGAGGATGAAACATGGAATATGGAATTAATTGGAACTGAAATACCTAACGAGTGTAGACTTACAGGCAACCGATCTCGAGTGTGGAAGAATATGGGATAAACTTAAACACGTGTCAAGAATACGTCACTCTAAGCTTGTCATTCGTTCTGACAACTGATCTCGGTTTATACACTGACGCTTATTTAATATTGGTGTATTTGAAGGTTGCAACACACACTATTGCACGTCTATAATGTGTGTTTCATTTTCGTAGGACACTCACAAATTCAAAACTCTGCTTCAACGTGTAGTGTATTGCGGTCTAGGCGATTTGAATTATATTTCTTAATCTGTTCTGAGGGATGAAAATACAGCATGCCTCCCCCAACATACAATAAAAAAATTAACGGTAAGTTTAGCAGAGGACTACGTCGCATTTCGTAGCTTAAGAACCTCTGTGTTTGGTACGAGTGCAGCTTCAATGAACTGTTTCGGATAGCAGATGACAAAACTAAGATCGCTCTGATTTAAGATATATTTTTTTTTCCGACAATGTCCGATCTTAATAGGATCATATGGGCCTCCACAGAGTAGAGGTTTGTATTAACAGATTTTGTTTTTTACGAGAAATGAATGTCAGTCACTTGCTCAACCTATTAGGCCCATACCCTGACTCACGTACAAATTGAAAAACAATATACTTGCCAGACCCTGGATTCGAACCTGGGACCCACGGCATGATAGTCCAACGCTTAAGCCGCTCGGCCACCGTAATTAAATATACTAAAATAAAATGTATTTAAGATATAATAAAGCTATGTACATTTGGCGCGTCGTATAGTTTCATGTTTTTTTGCTTCTTATTTGAAAAATCCCTGCCAATTTGTTGATAACCGTGGGACCGAATCGCGGAGTTTTAAAATGAACTCTGGTGTTCCTCAAGGCTCAAATCTTTGTCCAATTTTGATTTCAATATTTATTTTATCGATCATATTATTATAGTTGTAACCAGGGCGTTGGAGCGAACGCTTTTTTGAGTTGCTCCGCTCCAGCTCCGCTCCAGCTCCGCTCCGGGACCTAATACTTGCTCCGGCTCCGCTTCAGGGTCTCATCCGCACCGGGTAAAAAGTTTTAATAAGGATTATATGTATACAAATGTTAAAAAAATAAGTAGTTTTAAAATAATCGTCATTTTCATTATTAATTCTATTAAACAAACCGACAGCAAATCGTCTCTCATTATTTGCCTCTTCTGTCAAAAAAGTGAGATTATTTATCACTTGGCAGTGTTGCCATATTTCAAATAATTCCAGTGTTACAAAGTGTCAAAATATACTAAGTATTTTCATTGGATTTTAGAACGAAAATTTGATATTAAAAAAAACATCCGTAGCAGTGGAGCACTACAAATTTTCGGTGCTCCGGGTAAAAACTCATTGCTCCAGTGCTCCGTGCTCTTCCTCCGAGCTCCGCTCTAACGCTCTGGTTATAACTATAACCCATTCCTCTTGTTTACTTTTCGCGGATGATCTTAGACTATTTCGAATTATTGAAACTCCATCATACTATGCCATGATGCAGTCTGATTTAGATGCCATTTTGCAATGGTCTATTTTGAATTAACTTGAATCTTCCACTTCCAAGTATTTCATTCAGTCACTCAAGACACTCCTGATTATCCCCCTACATATTGTCTGGTATAATATTATTAAGATAAAAGATTTGGGTCTATTGTATGAAGCAAAGTTCACTTTAAATCATCTTAACACCAGTAGCAGATGATAAAGAAGTAATCATCCTGATGGTGGTTGACCTCCGATATGTGATGGTCCAAAAAAGAAGATAATATTTAGTATAACTTAATACCATTTTTTATGACGAAAATAATTAAATATTCAAGAAAATCATTTGGAATAATGATACACGATGCGTCTGTAAGGCACGCACACTAATGTGTAAGTACGTAATCATTTATGCAATACTCACTGCACGCACAAAAATAAATTCCAGCTTGAATGTGCGAAATTTTCACGTTTTTATCTTTTTAAATGATTGATGATTGCGGTATTCTATTGAATATTTTAGTATATAAACCAAAATATTATTTTCAATATCATTCACTCCTTCTTCTGCTATCCACGGAAAACCAAAAATGGCACGAGTGTTGGGTTTCATAGCTGCTTTTCTGCTCATTGCCGTAACTCAGGTAACATTTCAAAATCTTTTGTTGTATGATTTGTATGTCCAATATTATATAATAATTATAGTAATTTAATAGTAAACCAATTGAAATGTTGTAAATCTATTAATATTATTCTTAATATTACAGAATGGCAATGCTGCGTGCATATTGCAGTGTACATCGTGTGAAGTGCCACCCCCACCTTCTTGTCAAGCATGCCAGGTTCCAACACCATCATGCAGTTCAGCACCAACAACAAGCTGCCAGATATGTCAAGTACCTCCTCCACCACCACCATGTGTTTCATCGCCTCCAACTTGCAAGGTCTGTGAGCCAGCTGCCCCCTCATGCGCCCCCCTATCATCAGTCCCTTCATGTGAAGTACCTCCACCAGTGGCATGTAACCCATCGCCATCAACTTGTAAGGTCTGTCAGTCAACTACTCCACTATGTTCTTGCCCACTCCCAGTATATTCATACGAAGTACCTCCACCGGTAGAATGTGACTTACCACCACCAACTTGTAAGGTCTGTCAATCAGCTGCTCCATCATGCTATTGCCCACTTCCAGTTCCCTCATGTGAAATTCCTCCACCAGTAGCATGTGCTCCACCACCGTCAACTTGCAAGGTCTGCGAGCAAGCTGCGCCGTTGTGCTCTCCCCAATCACCAGTTTATTCATGTGAAGTGCCTCCACCAGTAGAATGTGTTCCACCACTACCAAATTGCGAGCCAGAAGCCCCACCACCGTGCTCTCAACCTCTATATTCACCGTGCCAGGCATGTGAGCAAGTTCCACAACCATCATGTGAACCATGCAAATCTGCACCAGTACCCGCACTATCGTGCGAGCCATGTGAAGTTTCCTGCAACTCTTGCTAGTCATAATGTTCTTTTTAATTTCACTCACCTGAGTATAGTATATTATTAAAAAAAATATACAAAATACGTAGTATCTCTCAAAATATTAAAATAAATATAGTAGACAACCATTGAACGTAGCGACATGATGCCAGCCAGATGTTTGAACACGAGGATTTGGCGATGGAAAGTGCACATGTCCCACACGGTATCACAAACACAGAAGACTACATACGTGGAGCTGCTCGGAATATGAAGTAAGCAGCTTGTGGTCCGCTACACAAGTCATTCACTGTATGCAGTCTTCTGTATAGTATTGACGAATGCAGAACCTCCGCATTTCCTCGTATCAAAACCCCATGTCCAAATATACCTACAGCAAACACCTGCTCAGCGACATATTATATTTGGTAATAAATTGTCTTGTACCACAGGCCATAGAACATTCCATGCCTTCACATACTAAAAGTTGATTGTGTACCTACTGAAGGGTTTATGAATTCATTTGAATACGATTGAAATAATGTAATGTATAAGTTATATGACTATGCATGTTACAATACATTGTTATAGATTTATTTTGTATTATTAAAAAAATAAACGATGCATTAACCAACACATATAAGTTTTCTTTAAGTCAATATCTATTGTTCTGATAGCCATGAGAAGTGAGAAATATTAAATGTCTTTCACCTGGTCGCTCCAGAGAGTCAAAATTCGGAGGAGTCGAAATTACTGAGGCGAAGAAGCTAACTCCTGATATAAAAGGCAAGTGCTAATTTATGATTGTGAGATGTCCCTAACTCAGATCGAAAAGACGAATTTTACGACCATTGAAGTTAATCCCTCCAAACCAAAACCCGCCCCGTACCACACTCGGTCTTAATCGAGTGTTTTAAAAGATGGCAACTACATAAAAAAAAATGAATCATGAACTTGACAGGCTAAACACCAAACTATTAGTGCCTAGATTATGTAAGGCGCAAGGACTGTGATGGGCCTGTTACATTGAGAAAACGTCTGTTGACAGGGTACCGAAGATCCAAAAAATATGCTTCACACCAAACGTCGGATTCTGGTGGGGTTTGATGGGGCCATTAACTTCAATGTCTATAGTGTAATTTTATTTATTTAGGTCAACCAACAGGATCAATCACAGAGGATAGATATGAATATAATATCGATGGGCTAACATTGACACCTCGTATCTGACATTCAATATTTTTGAGAGGGGGTAGTTAAAATGTTATACAAAACTCTTAAATGATATTAAATAAAAACAAATAATTACAAGATAAAAAGAACTATACTATGTTTTTAAATTTTCTGTTGAATCATATAAACTTGAAAATTCTATGTATTAATAATTTAGGACAAATAATCAACCAATCATTTTTTGCTATTTCGCAACAAACAAATATAGAATACTGACATGTCACTTTGATTTCCATAGTACATAACGCACGTATATTTTAATAATTTAGTTGCTGGGATCACCCGCTTAGCAACCAATAATAGTGGATTGGATTATGGATTTCTTCCGAAATAACTTTTCATACAAAACAGAATTAACTGAAAATTAAGTCAATTCTACTTAAAGATGGCTAAAAGTATTAAAAAAATGCATTGGCATCGTGTTCTGATATATTCTAAAAGTTTCAAATGTCTAACTAGTCGGGAAGTTAGTTAAAAATCGATTGCAAGATTTGTACTGGATAAATAACCACCGGACAAACAAGAATACGAGCTAAGAAAAACGTGGTAAAATACGCTTAGTGCAAAAATATTTTTGTTCATTTTTAATCTAACGGTATTTTTGTTTTTAACTAATATCATTTTATAGTTTTTGTATAACATTTTTACTACCTCCTATCAAAAATATTGAATTTCAGATACGAAGTGTCAATGTTAGACCATCGATATAGTTTTCTATGTGGAATTTGTGTGGAATTTGTGTGGAATTTGTGTGGAATTTGTGTGGAATTTACGGAATTTAATTTTAATCAAGGAGTTGTGACCACCAGAGATCCCGCACACTGTTGAATGCTGCTCCAGACAATTCGATTCGGTTTATTTTCAATGTCATTCTACCACATACCTCGTATCTGCAACAAGCGTCATTGTATCATGAATTACTACCGTAAAGTAGAACCGTGAGGATGTAAACAGGCAACATTAGGATTTAACTGAGCACAACCGTGAGTCCCAGACTAGTCAGATAGCTGGCTGCATGGCCCCCACATCCTAAAGTGGGTGTCCCTAGCCAGGATCTTTGGCGTCCCCTCTACCTATCGCTCAGTTTAATGGCATATGTGACGCACAACAGAAGTGTTTTCAAAATTGTGTTGAAGGTAAAAAGTAAGGGCCCACAGTGTATTTTTATTGATTTTTTTGTAGTTTTAATACATATACTTGAATTATGGAATTACAATATGGAGGAGAAAAAATAAAAAAATGAATCTTATGCCGTGTCCACACTGGCAACAAGTTGCTGGCAACCTCATTAAATTTTACGATGTATATCATAATCGCTTAAGAAATTTTACGAGAATTATCCTAAAATCTAACGAGGTTGCCAGCAACTTGTTGCTAGTGTGGACATGGCATAACAGTCACATTTTTTAAAAATATTAATATCCCCCTCGTGAAATATATATATTTTTTATTAGAGCAAATTTGTTATGGATGTTTATCTCACATATCTGATCGACCCGTCACGCCGCTCCCCTCCTCCCGTCCTCTGAGCCCGGGCCCCTAGGCTAGAACCCTGTTAGCCTCCCACCCCTTGTGGGGGCCATGGATAGCTGTCTTTACGAAGTACCATCTCCCGTTATGTGCATGTCCAGGTATTCAAAGCTGTCAACAAATGATGATTTCCCGTCGCTAGTCAGGGGAAAATCTGATTCTGCACAAGAGCTATTGCACAGCACTATGTGCTGGTTTGTACTGCACTATGCGAGAAGTGAAGATAAACCTGGCTCGGCCATGTCCTATGAATGTCTCAAGACAATTTTAACTGTTCTTCAAGCCATCTGGATTCCGACATTCAGAAGGTTACTAAATACACCTACAAGTTATATTATAATATTAGTCGATACGAAAAAATATTAAATAATTACACACATTTCTGATAACTATTGTTTATTTTGTAAATGAATCATATTCAAAAAGATGTCTAGTTCCTTATTGATATCGCAATCAAAGACATGTCATAAAATGCGTTGAGAGGTATTCAATATATGGTTCGAAGATTTGTCATAGAAGAAACTCTAAGATGCACTGTTCTTAGCAAGAATTACAAGCCGTTTTGCAGGGGTTGTATGAAGATGGAGCTGGCTGTTCACATGCCTGGCATGGTAGAAGGGCAGCTTGTGAGCACGCTGGTTGAGCTGGTTCGCAAACGTTGCAAGCTGGTGGAGGTGAACCACAGGCTGATGGTAAGGGAACTTCACAAGACTTGCAAAGTGGAGAAGGGGGTGAAGCACATGCAGATGGAAGTGAGGGAGGGCATACTGGAACGGATGGTTCACATAATTTGCAAGGCGGTGATGGCAGTGGAGAGGGTTCACAAGATGGTGGAGGTGCCTGACAAGACTGGGAGCATGATGGAGCAGCAGGTTCACACGATTCGCAAGCTGGTAATTGTAGAGAACATACTACTGGTGGAGAGGGTTCACATGACTCGCAAGACGGCGAAGGCGGTGGAGGTGCTTGATAAGTCTGGAAATATGATGGAGCAACAGGTTCACATGATTCGTAGGCTGGTAATTGTGGAGAGGGTTTACATGTCTCACAAGACGGCGAAGGTAGTGGAGGTGCTTGACATGTTTGAGAGCATGATTCGCAAGCTGGTAATTGGGGAGAACATGCCACCGGTGGAGATGGTTCACAAGACTTGCAAGACGGTGGAGATGCGTGACAAGTCTGGGAGCAGGGTGAGGCAGCTGGTTGACATGATTCGCAAGACGACGGTTCTGGTAGGTTACATGCTGGGGATGGTGGTAATGGGGCACATGGCGCTGGTGGTGCATCACATGTTTGACACTGTGGAATGCATACAGCTTGGCAATTCTAAAAGGATATAAGAATCAATACAAATAAAATAATATTCAATGAAAAAAGCAAAGCTTCTAAAAATACAAAACAGGACAAAACAAGGAAGGCTATAGCATATTTGAGCTGTAATGCTATCGAAGAAGAAATAAATTTATATTATATAGTATATTAAATTTGTACATATAATATAAATGGTTTCCATTATAGATTATAAAAACAAAAAAGATTTCGTTACCTGTGTTACAATAGCAAAGAGAAGTCCTGCCAAAACCTTTGAAATTATTGTCATGGTGAACAATATCCTGATATTATATTTCTTCAAAATCTTAATCTTTTTGGAGACCAATCAGTGAAATGAATGATGATTATATGAATAAACATTAGACTTTTATAATAAATGATTCCATAATATCATTGTCGTACATATATTATATGCTGACCTTTTTTTCTAGATAGGCGCCAAAATACTTCGACAAAACAAGTGGTTATCAAATTTCTTGCAGAACGTGCGATACGATTACTTGCTTAGGTACACTGTTTTTATTTCCTTACGATAAATAAATTAATTACTCAGGTTAATTATACAGGATTTATTAGAATATTATGAGATTGCACTAATATTTTAAAGAAACAATCAAACCTTCTATTTATTTAACATGGATTCTCAAAGTAGAGCTGAAGGGGTATGATGGGAGTTTTTGATCCTAGGGATAGGAAGCAGTGTAAAGTAAGAGAGAAATAAAACGTTTTTAAAGCTTTACATAATAAATTAACAAGATTAGTTTCATTTAGATTATTAAGCAAGTTTTTATAATTTAAAAGTTGTGACAAAAGCAGATTACTCATTACGTTATCCTGGAGTAATAAGAAAAATATGTATCGAGAATGGTTGAAGTGATTATGATATGATTGATAAAATCATGATTAACAAATTCACAACAAAACTATCTTTACAGCATCAATATGGTATGGAGAGATGCACGCAGGACCAGATTTACTATAAGGTTAAAGAGGAATAAATAGAGTGACATAAAATCTCTGGCGTCAGTGGCTCAAACAGTCCATTGTGAGCCTTGGCACAGTCAACACGCATACTTACAAGACTTAAATGGTAACTCGTGCGTTGATAAATCAACGCAAATAAAAATATATCCAGAATCTATATGTGTTTTACTGGTGACCATACACACCAACCATGTAAAAATCTTGAGGCGGAGGAAGCCATTGCCTTCGCACTGAGTTTAACAAAAGTATGAAGGTGGCACTTTCATTCAAATGTTATGCAAGTGCATTGATTAGTCTCGTACCCCTCGCTAATAGTAGTTGATAAGCTTAACACGAGGAAATAGTTGTGGTCCAGAAGATGTCATGGCTGCGACCATATAGGTAATTGACGGGTACATTATATAAATTCAAATTCTTTAGGACGTCAGTATTGGAAATCATCCCTCTTGAGAGGATGATAAAGTATCTTAAGAGCAGAAGTGACCTACGAGCTTCGAGAGAATGAAAAGTGTGCATGATGAGTAACCACGTAGGACATGTCAAGAAAAGACGTAGGGATCAAAAAGAGTGGAGACAGCAAGGAGAAACCTTTATCCATCAGAGGATCTAGAGTGGTTGAAATGATGATAACGTGACTCATAAAACCATGATTAATAAATTAAAAAAATATTTTGACATCGTCAAACAATATACAGAATAAAGTCACGTATTTAACGAGCAAATATGCAAACTAAAAAGTGCTTAGACCAAACTTTTTTGTCAGATATTATTTTGTTATGCTTAGTGCAAACATAATATTATGAAGAATGTGGTATATAAGACAGATTTTTTTAAATAATGTCACTCACATTCACATACACAAGATAATCAAGTGGTCAAAAAATATCACCAAACTTCATTAAGATGGCGAGAGTTACATGCTTATTGGCAGGATTTTTGCTGGTAGCTACAGTTCAGGTAAATAAATTATTTTACTAATAAATTTGAAACATAGCTATTTTTTAATTCTTCAATATTAATTTTGAAATCTATTTCTGGCTATAAACTCATCCTCAAGAACGAAACAAGAAGGAAAACTAATCATATAAATTCTAACAAAAAACGTTCTTGCACAGTCATGACGGGGTGTATTACTGTATAATGACAATTCTGGTTGACGAGAGTCAGTGGCGTAGCCTTCACCAATTTATTTCTATAGTAATAATTCATTTATTATTTCTGCTTAATTTCATGATGAGCTAACTTCATGACTAGCGCAAGGTCGTGTTATGTTTCTTGTTTTATTGCCAAATCCCGCGTTTTCTGCCCTGGAGTATTGCTGCTGGTTAATGAAGAGTTAGCCACAGAATCCGTACTGCTGTACTAGAAAGGTTGCAAAATGTCACACTTTCATGCGGCATCAAGAGTATATATATCCCAACTCAACCATGTGAACATATGAATACGATGTACTTAGTAATATTTTTTCAATAAACAATCGGTATTTCAGTTCAAATATGGATATATTCCAGGTTATATAAAAGTAAACTACTTAACTAATAGATAACCGTTGTTTTTATATCGTAAATTGTTCGATATTTTTTTGAATAATTCAATCGTTAACGACTTGATAATATAATATTATAGTATTTATGTAATATTATAAAGAAACTAATTTTAAAACAATGTTATGTTACAGATTTGCAACTCCGCTTGCATCCCTCAAAGCTGCCATGCTGCTCCGCCTTACCCATTACCTCCTCCACCACCACCAAAATGCTATCAACCACCCCAGCCATGTAAATCATGCGCACCACTTCCCCAACCAAGTAAACCATGTCCTCCACCGCCACCGTCATCGTGTAAGAAATCAGCGCCACCCCCACCGCCCTGCAAACCAGCAACCGTAGCACCACCGACGTGTAAAGCAGCTCCCCTAACACCTACGCTGTCTTGTGCACCTCCACCTCCTGCACCACCTCCATCGTGCAAAGCTGTACCACAACCACCTTGCAAGGCTTGTCAATCACATCCTCCACCACCAATAAAGCAACAACCGACTTGTCAGGGCTGTCCACCACCACCTCCTTGCGTGTACTGCGTATACTAAGATGGAATAGGATACATCCATAATTATGATCAGTTTTACACGTAAAATTTATTCATTGCATTGTGAGATGTAAAATTTAATACCATAATACTTAAAATTTATAATTGAAGGCGTCCCTCAAAAAGGAGTCCTATATCAATAACCAAAATTTTAGAATGAAAGGAAACACGCGTAAATAAATAAATAGGAAGAATTTCAGTTATGTATTGTTATATTTTTTTTAATCATTGACATTTTACTTAACTTGAAAAATTTACTATAAATCAATGAAATTCTTGTAATTTATTTTGTCAAGTGATTTCTTCTCTCCTGTAAAATTTACTTTTGGCATATAGACCCTTTGACGAGGGAAGCCTTTGATTAATAACACAAATCAGGGATGGCAAACCTTTTTTATAAATTTATGTCAGAGTATTGGTATAAAGTGAAAACTAAAATAATAAAAATATGTTTTTACACAAGATAATATGTATGTTTCATTGTTAATTTAATCGTTAATACATTGTAACCTTTCCTCATTCTCATTATGCATTCTCATCTGAGGTCGATCCACTGCTAGATGAAGTCGTAGTTTTACATATCCATTACTGTAAAGTACTATCATTATTGTATGTACGAGTATCTATTATTACAACCATGATATTCCTGTACATTATTACGGTCGCAGCGCTCGAAATAAACCGGAACGCACCGGAGCTGTGCTCTCCTCGAGACTAACGCACCGGCAAAATGGCTTTCCGGTTTGGGAAATATTATGAAAATCATTACAATAAAAACTTGACATGACGTCGTACACATATATTTCTAAAAACAATAATTATAAGATGTTGTGTTGTTTTATCACAGAGTTTTATGCGATCTAAACATAATATAAATGAGTTACCCAGAGTCATAACTCACATATTCCAAAAATCTAGTTTTGAGATAATCGTAAAAAAAACCACCAGAGCACTGTTTTTTTTTGTAATTAGAAGAAAAGTATTAAAATCCTTCAAATATTAATGAGTGATTGAGTCGATTTACATTTTAACAACGTTTTTAACGTATTCTTATCTGTCCGGTGGTTCTTTGTCCGGTACAAATCTTGCAATCGATTTTTTACTAACTTCCCGACTAGCTAGACATTTGAAACTTTTATAATATATCAGAACACGATGTCAATGCATTTTTTAATACTTTTAGGCACCTTTAAGTAGATTTGGATTCATATCCAGTTAATTCTGTTTTGTATGAAAAGTTATTTCGACACCATTATTGGTTGCTAGGGATCTGGGGTCCTAGCAACTAAATTATTAATATATAAAGTACAAGTACATTTTTTTTTATCGTTTAAGCTAGTCAAGTCAAGTTTATATCGTTCAACAGAATTTAAAAACGTTGTATATAAAAACTTCTTTATGTCTTGTAATTATTTACACACAGCACACTAGGAAAAATAGAGCTCCCTGATTGGTTAGAAAGGCCTTGGTGACAGAACTCTATTTTTTATTGAAAAATGTGAGTTATGACACCAACAGTCAACTTTTGTCAACGATTTCACATGGTTTAAAGTGACTTTGATACTCATAATATAGATTAATGCTTTTAGAATCACTTAACTCAAAAAAAATATTTTTTTATTTTTATATAAAGCCTTAGACTTGGTAATTCACAATCCGCAATAAAAAACATTATGTTAAGAGTAAAATGAATTGAAACTACTAAGCAGTAGATAGAAACTGACTAAAATTACTCGTCTACGTTCTGTATACGTGTCTACGACAGTGCGGCGTCCAGTTGTCCCATTCCCGGCCTAGGCGACTCAAATTCTGATTCATGAAAGTTTTGCGGCGTTCCATAAGATTCGGAATTAGTATTCCAGGATTCGCCTTCTGACATTTTCAATGTCTGTGGAGGTTGTATTTTATTACTAATTAAACTAATTACTCGATAGAAAATATTACATTATTTAAAAGTACAAAGCAGTGACGTTCCTGACATGTCATGGGGATAGACAAAACATGCACTACTTTTATGCGACAGATAAAGGAAGGAAAAATAATAATACCATTTTTGAAAGCATATTTATTTCGCCTGCGGTGCTGAAACACGTTGTCCACCCAAATTTGTAGATGTAGCACGTGTCAGATATCTAAAGACTGTTATTGCATGTGTCCGTTTCAGGTAGGTGTGTAGTAACAAAACGCCCTTTGGCCTCCTTCCGCCGCCTTAAAAAATGAATAATACATTATTATGGACCCTCCCAAACAATTTTTCTGTGAGATTAAGTATTAGCAAGCTGTGGTCGATAAATTGCTGTATGAAGGTTTCTCCATAGATCCTTCCACCTTTCTCAATCGATAGTTCTTCGCTGCTACGTACATCTACTAAACTTAATGAATTCGTCAATCCAACCAATTTTAGAGCATCCCTGTGGGCGTTTAGTGTGCATTGAATGAATGCATTTATCCAAATGTCCAGTTCAATCAAATTTATTTTATATTCAACATCACCCGTTCGCTGCGGACCTTTTAATTAATATTTAAATAACATGCTAATTATATCTAATGACCACCTGATAGGCAACGCACCAGATGCGTTCTTTTATATCAGATATAGTAAGTTTTGTAAAATAAATTACTATATTTTATAAAACATTCACTTTATATTGTCACTGTGAAAGTATTTATATCCAAACTATAGTAATCCTATGTGCATTCTTCTTTCAAACTACCAACGGCATTTTCGGTTTTCTTAGACATATATACACCATCGTTGTGGTACTTTAACCTGAAATGATATGATATGATATGATTAAAAACCTATACACTTTCAACCGAAAATAATGAGTAGGTAGCTAACTACTATTTTATTTTTGGACAAAATACTATAATTTTTGGGACCACGTACCTACTATAATTTTGATCCGCGTACTATACTATACCTATATACGCATCAAAAATTTGCTCTAATAGTAAAAAAAGTCGCCTGCGGTGCAAGTTTACTTCAAGATTATTAAAAGTGTAAAATACTTATATGGTTGTGGAATACCTAGAAATTTTTGATTATAGTTTGTCGATATTAAATACTTTGAGTAGATGTAGGTAGGTACTCAACAATACGCTGAATACTAATTTTTACCTCGCGGAACAACATTTGGGAAACTCTATGGGTAGGAGGACCCGCCAACGATCTTGGCCTGGGGGCCCCGCTTCAGGATGTGGGGGCCATGGCCTATCCCCCACGGGACGTCACTGCTACTAGTATATATTAAATTTAAGCAAAAAATGCTGATTTATATGCGAGTGTATGTTTCTTCTAAATATCCATTGTTTGGTCCACTTGGATCTGGAGGATTATTTCTCTTTTATTAACCAATAAACAATAGAAAAGCGCTTGTGACAAAAACAAATCGTCACTTGACACGACATTGCTGCGATTCCGAAAAACAGTGTTTTCACGACGACGACGCATAAACAGTTGTATTGTATTTAAATTTAAGTGCGGACAGGTGATCAACAATTGCAATACCCAAACACCGTTCTTCCAAATATGTAACATTGTTAAAGGCGCCATCGATGTGATGTCTTCACAAATCGATTCATTGTCGGTTTATATAAATCTTTACATACTTTTGACTCGTTACTAAAGATAGTGAAATAATTACAAGCGTTTCCAACAATCTTCTTCTCTCTTGACGGATACTGTGCTGATCTTATTGGTTCAGTCGTTATACATAATTTGAAAACACCTCAGAGGAATATATAGACACCCATCGGGATTAGAACTAGCGCCTATGTGCTCTAACCATTAATCTATGTGTGTCCTATCTAATTGCGACGAATTTAACAATATGATAATGATTCGGTCGTCTTATTGATGGTGTCGTTCCATCTAGAAGGCACACACTCTCGAAACCTCTACCCTTCGACGCCACCAGAGATCACTCTTTTCGCGAGGTTGCTCGGATCCACGTGACTGAAGAATTGAAGAATGCGTCTCTTGCAGTTATTCTATAGACTTCTTTGATGCCAAGCTATTCCAGTACATTTGTACACCTGGTCGTCCATGAAATGCGGAGAACCCACCTGAATTGTTTTCAGTTTTATTAAATTACCTATGTATTTTCTGTAAAAAAGAACCTTACGTTGCTTTTCATATCCAATGAAAAAATTTAAAAACAAAATTAATTATCTGTCAAAATTAAAGATGGTGCCTACCATTGTAGATTAATTTTATTGTAGATTACACACGTATTACCGAAAATGCTATTGTTTTGCAAACCTATGCCATGAAACTGTTATATTATGTCAGCGAAATGTATCACGTTTTTGTGTATTCCTGGTAGAAGTAGAAATAGCATTGAAAAAATATGTCAAACGACATTCTTTTACATACTTAGCTGAAAGAAAACAATACAATCTTTATCTGTGCTTCATTTTTAAATAACTTTCTGTTAGTATAAAATACTAACATTTTAAATAAATGCAATTCAGTTCTCATTGTATTGTCTTGCAGAGTAAACATGGCAAATTTTTCTAGTTTATTAACAGGTTTTCTGTTGATAGTTGTGGCACAGGTAAATTGAATTTCACCTTTTGTATTATTGAAGTAATTTATTTTTTAGTTCATTTAATAGCTATTTGTTTTAGACTATCAGATCTTTTTCGGATTTAGTTTTATGTTGAGTCCAAGCTATTTTTCTACTATTCATTTGGAAGGTCTGCAGGGAAGATTATGGTCAGTGGGTCTTTCGTGCATTTCAGTGTGTAGGATCTTAGTTTCGTTCACTCTTTCCACAATGCCTTTTTTTGTATTTTCCATCTAACCATACTTTCAATTTCATATTTCTTTTTGATTTTATCTGCACAGTATTAAAGCAACAAATATTCACATTGGCTAAAAACCGAGTCGTACTAAACAGCCGACACCTCATTGGCTGCATACCGTCTAGTACAAGTCCAAGGCCAACTATATTCAGCCCGTGGCACTGAATTGCGAATTACGATAGTAGTGCTAGAGTTATTGATTATCTTAGAATGCAATGCGGTATCTTGTGTGCTATAAATGTTTATTTTCGATTGCATATTTCATTAAGATTATTACAATTTAATTAAATTTATCACAATCATTTTTTTTTTAATATTGCATTCGAAGCATGAGCAATATCTAGCACTTACATAGATGCATACAGTTCCGTGTCACGGCCTGACTATTGTGAGCCTTGTAATACGCCAATGAATGAAAGCCCCGGTTGCCTTACAAACTGTCAGAAATTGCGTGCGCTTCAAACCTATATCAGCGCTCGAAATGGAAAATTTTACGAACCGGAGCGCTCGATAATTTTACGAAAATATTTACTACATTAATTAAATGTGATTTATAAAAATAAATGTATTATTTTTTATTATATGAAATATCTAGCTCAGACGGTCAAATTAATATTTCCACGAGACTTAGCGATAATTTATAGATTTTATGAACCAGAACGGCGCTCCGGTGCGTTCCGGTCCATTTCGAGCCCTAGAATATATGAATTTAGCTAAAAAAAAGTATCATAATAAAAATGGTAAGTCAATGTATTCAACAGTAGAACTGACTTGTGTTTGATGATGGCCAATTGCGAAGATGATGGCATGGACAGTGTGAGAATGTAGACTCTGGACAAATTGTCTGTTATAGACCATATTAGCAATGACTATCATTATATTTTTTCAAATGCATATTATTTTATTTTTCTTCTTTACAGTTCTGCAATTCTGCTTACGCCTACTCGTGTCAACCACCCTCATGTTCCTCCGTGCCTTCCCCACCACCATGCCAAGTATGCAAACCCCAATCATCACCACCCTGTGAAACATATCAACAACCACCAAAGACCTGCGTAGCTCCATGCCAACCATATGTTCCACCATGCGTACAAGCTGCACCTCCACCACCGCCAAACTCTTGTGAATGCTCAGCTTATTGTGTACCATCCTCTCCGCCAGCATGCGAGTCTTGTGATGCTTCACCGCCACCGTGTCCACTACCTTCATGTAATGCTTGCGCACCACCCGCACCCGCTCCTTGTGCTCCACCTCCCCCACCGCCATGTCAACCACCACCAAAATGCAGCGTACCACCAACAACTTGCTGTCAGTCACCACCATCAGCGTCTTGCAAATGCCAGAAATAAATTACTAATAATAGATAGTTCAGAAATTTTAAATGCTATAAACTAATTTGTACATATTCAAATCATCAAAATTGTCCATTGTGTTACAATTAATAAAGAAAAACTCTCAAAATCAATGTCTACGATGATTTTCTTTTCATAATTTTAGCTGATTTTTACAACGTTTTTATTAGGTCGTATTGTTATTTGTCCGGTGGTTGTTTATCCGGTACAAATCTTGCAATCGATTTTTAACTTATTTACCGACTAGCTAGACATTTGAAACTTTTAGAATATATCAGAACACGATGCCAATGCATTTTTTTAAATACCTTTAGCCATCTTGAAGTAGAATTGAATTCATTTTCAGTTAATTCTGTTTTGCATGAAAAGTTATTTCGGAAGAAATCCGTAATTCAATCCAATATTATTGGTTGCTAGGGGTCTGGGGTCCTAGGAACTAAATTATTAATATATACGTGCGTTAATATGGAAATCAATATGAATGTCAAAATGATATTTCAGTATTATTTATATCAAGTAAAAAAAAATTGATTTTTGCATGAAAAGTTATTTCGGAAGAAATCCGTAATCCAATCAAATATTATTGGTTGCTAGGGGTTTGGGGTCCTAGCAACTAAATTATTAATATATACGTGCGTTAATATGGAAATCAATATGAATGTCAAAATGACATTTCAGTATTATTTCTATCAATTACAAATTTTTTGATCGTTTAAGCTAGTAAAGTCAAGTTTTTATGATTCAACAGAAAATTTAAAAACGTTGTATATAAAAAGTTCTTTTTATCTTGTAATTATTATATAGTGTAGCTGTAGCATAATTTGTTATATTATATTATTGCCTATTGATAAAAAACAGAATTGTGGTAATATTAACAAACGTGTTATATGAGTAATTATCATCAGCCATTCGTAAAACTATAAGTTTATGCTATGAATCAAAGACACATTTAAGAATTAACGTATATTTTTTAACAGAAAAATTTTACTATTCGACCGTTCAATTATTATAATTACGATAACACGTGAATACAACAGAATAATTCTTCGTCATTTCTTGCACTATAATCCAGGATAGACCGAGAGCTACCACGGCTGATGAGATCAATGATATCCGGCATCCGCATATCCTAGAAGTTGTACGTGCTTCGTGAAAGTATACGTATTATCAAATTATTCTTAACGTGGGTTCATCATATTATGGGGTAAAATCTTTGATAATTTCCTTTTTAGAAATATTATCGGTTTTTAAAGTAAGGTTTAAATTGAATTAAGCGCGAAAAAAATTGAGGTGCATGTTGCTTGCTGTCACGATGTCGCGGCGACAAATTTAGTCTATGGTTTCGTCAATTTGCTGAATATTTTGAACCATAATTTGAATTACTATCAATTATTCATGCTAATTTCAACAGTTTCTACGTGTGCGTACGTTAAAATACTTGCGACATGACATCCATACCATAGATTATTATTATCGAAAGTGCCAACTGCTAAAAACAAAAAAACCTGATTTTGACATGACATTCGAAAAGTGTAGGCATGTGGACTATGATAAAAACGTTCAAAATGTCAATGCAGTGCAGTTCAGCGTGAGGTGACCTCATTGTTGTTTTAGTGATTTCGGTAGATTTTGCCAACTGACAATGTTCGTTTAAAGGTTCAAAATGTGCTACGGGATGAGAGTATCGGTTTGATTTTAAACAACAAGAACAACGACATTACACATTTTTTCCCCGTAGCGGCAGCTTACTGTGACCTCACGTGATAGTCCGCGACATGCACCTCAATTTGGTTCACGCTTTATAGTATCAGCTTGGTGTCAAATAATTATTTAATGATACAATTCATTCAATAACTCCGAATCACTAAAATAAATAAAGTTTCACGACAGATAATTCAATAGTAAATTAAGTGAAGAGCTATATCTAATATAAGAAAGTAAACATTTGAATAAATTAATACGACGTAGTAAGTATACTAATACTAACGATTGATTTTTCACTCAAAATAATACACGTCATAAAAACTGTCATTCATTAGGGGGTCTCAATTCATTCAACTATTATTGAATGACACCAAGTGCCGTATGTATGAGATTCCCAAATTCTTTATAAGCTATTTAATCGATTTTCCATCATATAGCGTAAAGCACTGTTTGTGACGTAAACAATCTGACGTCACACGCCATTCAAAATGGCTGCTTCTCAGTCACTATCAAATGTCATTTTAATAATGCATTCATTACAACAAACGTTTGCTTGAGGCCCTAGTTCATTTTGTAAACTCTGTAAAACATTTGCGAACTTTACAAAATACGTATAATTTTGATCCCTAGTCTATAATCTAGATAGTAGGTAACTGATACAATGCCTCGTACCTACTTATTTCGCTTGCAATATATCTCATGGAGAAATAAGATGGATTTACGTAAGATTACGATAAAATATCTCCGCTAAACGACCGCAAAATAGGTACCTATTGCTGTATCTGGCATTAAAATATGCAATTGGAAGCATTATGCATTCTTAAAAATATTATGGTAGGTACCTACCTACCTAGATAATTAAATTATTAATCAATTAAGCAAGGCACAAGTCTCAAATACACTGGAAACACCAATAGTGTCATACGGTGATTGGTATAAATTATAATATCATACAGAGATCATTACATATTATTTTCTAAATCCATTTGCATTTCTGTCATTTATTCTTATTCTGTTTGACATCTCATAATTGAAGTGAAATTAGTCATAATAATAATGTATGTATTCAGCAATGCCACCAAATGGAAATGTTTGCTGGTCATACTTTATCCTTTCGTACAGTAGAATTATAAAAAAAATGTGATAAAATAACTGATAAATTATTTAAAGTTCATAATAATTATTCATGTATAATTATTAAATTTATGTGGTACCGTTCGCACACTTTCAGACACAAGATTTTAAATTAATGGTCGGGGAATGAAATTTTATAAGCTTGAAATAATTTTGACGCCATGACACATTACGATGTCGCATCGTGACGTCGCTAACCAACAAATAACATTTGCACTCATGCATACAAACAAGCAGTATATTTCCTATAGAGTATTTGAGAATCTCATGCATACGACCCCAAGATCTTAAATGTTAATTTAATATTAAAAGATTTTTTAGGTTTAGTCCTGCTGGAGCGAGTTAGGTACCTACTTCCATTTCTAAATAATTTCGAAAAGAGCGGATATCAACGTTTATTGCCTTTGAGTTTAAATGCAATTAAACCATGATTGTATTGTATTATTGATATCTTATCCGCAAAAGAAAAATGTTAAATGTTCGAACAATGGCCCACACATCCTAAAGCGGGCCACTCGGCTAGGATCTTTGGCGGGCCTCCCTACATATCACTAAAGATGAAGGTGTGACGCTCTACAGTAGTATACCTGCTACTACAAATGGTGTATGCGGTAAAATTAATGTGTATATTTAGTGTAGACTCAGTACAAATGTATAAGACGGTTTTGTGTAGCTTTTTGTTCCCAAAAATAATACTTGAAACTAAAAGATTATATACAATAAAATTTAATTAAAATAACTGATAATACTGACTATTTATATCGGCCAATGGGTAGTCATATCAGTGGCGCACCCAGGATTTATTATTGGGGGGGGGCCCAAGGAGGAGAATGTAAATTAGTCCCATAGGCTCTTTTTCTTCTTGATATAAATATTTTTACATATTTTCACAATACACGGCGATATATTTGTACAGTTTCTCCTAGTTTTTATTAAACTGGAGGCATAGTGGCGGTAACCGTTGAGCGTGTCATCAGCGACTGGTGGATTGGAAGTGAACAGCGACCATGCTGGACATGTGTACCTAGTATGCTAAAAGATTACTTAAATATTATCGGCTGTGCTACCCGCTTGGTCTAGAGCAGTGTTTCCCAAAGTGTGGTATGTGTACCCCCTGGGGTACGGGAAGAGTTTGGTGGGGGTATGCGCTGCACCGGGTTATGGCTACGCCTGGTGCAACAAGCATTAATACAATATCCATGCTAGAAGGTTTATCGCATGCGGAAGAAGAGCAATTGTTGGAATTATTAGCTTCAGACGGATTCTTGCAAAATAAATATAAGGAGTGTACTTAAACATCATTTAGGTTGCAAATGCAACATGTGTACCCAGTTTTAACAGAGACATTCCTGAAATACATCTTGCCTTTTCCAACTTCATATCTATGTGAAGTTGCTTTTTCAGCATTTGTAGACATTACGTAAAAAAAGGAACAGCCTTTTGGGTGTGGAACCGCATCTCAGATTAAAATTAATAACCAATGAATGTTATTTTTTATAATATAACTTTTATTTATATTTTATTATGAATGAATTTTATTTTTCGTTTATTATTATTTTGTTTATGTACAACAAAAGGAATATATAAATATATTTTGATTGTTATTAAAGTACTTATATGCATTTTTCTTTGACGAGGAGTACTCAGTGTTACGAAAATTATAGAAGGGGTACACAGATGTCGAAAGTCTGGGGAACACTGGTCTAGAGAGCTACAATATTTATGCCGAATTCCACCGAAAAAAATGTTGTTTTGATTTACACCACCACCGTAGTGGGTGTAGTCGTTCTTTTCGCCGAATGTTTATCGTAGATTTTTGGTTTTTAAATATTGAGGTTCCAACATATTAATCGAAAATGGTCAAAAAAGTATTATTGCATTTAAATTATACACAACCTACTCAACACAACACAGCCTAATATCTCGTTTATCGGTCTTTTGTCTATTGCACTTGGTGTACGTACACCATGGCC
This sequence comes from Rhyacophila brunnea, assembly GCF_057557595.1. Taxonomy (NCBI): domain Eukaryota; kingdom Metazoa; phylum Arthropoda; class Insecta; order Trichoptera; family Rhyacophilidae; genus Rhyacophila; species Rhyacophila brunnea. Next base: position 30,607,910 of record NW_028232893.1, on the reverse strand, counting down.
CCCACATCCTGAAACGGGCCCTCAGGCTAGGGCAGTGGTCGGAAAACTGCGGCTCTTTGGCCCCTTGAGTACGGCTCTGCCACAGATACTCTCTGCCATATTTGACATGGCTACAAAGAAGAAGCAAAGAAAATGGAAGAGGATAACCGTAAATGTAATGTTGAATAGACCGAGACTTCGCGTTTATTCAAAACTTAAATGGCTTACCGACCTGTATTTATGTGTCGGGAAAAATTGGCGCATTGAAATTTAGAAAGATACAGCTAAAAATCGTAATTTTGCGCTAAATATTCTGTCGATGATGCAAGGAAGAAAGCAGCTGAGGAGAAGAGTCAATAAAAATAAAGTTCTGTATTTAATTAGGTACTGAATAAAATCTGTCAACAATGTTAATATAGCAAGTATTGTGGTTGGTAAAAAGATTTCCAAGAGAGGAAATCAAGAGTAAATTAAGAAATCGATTTATTGATGGGAACCTGGAATCGTGCTTCAAATTAAATCAACAACATACGAACCTAACTTACCCAAACTTTACAAGGAGATGCAAGGCCATTATTCACATTGAGTTTGTTAGTCATTGTCATGATTCAATTTTATGGATACCTGACTTACAATTTAATTTTTATTAATAAATAAGATCATTATTACGTATGATATTCAGTTTTATTCAGTGTACCTATCTATAATTTAATTAGAACTTAAAACTTTAACTAAAGTTTATTAAGTAAATTAGCAGTACTACTACCTACTTACTACCTACGTATATACTTTAAGTTTAAGAAATTTGGCTCTTAAAAGAAATCTCAATCGTTGTACTGTTGATATTTGGCTCTATTGACTAACGAGTTTGCCGACCACTGGGCTAGGGTATTTGACGGGCCCCCATCCAGCGCTTAGATTAAAGGCAGTGTGAAATACTACATTAACGTTTTTCAAATTGTGTTTTAGTTCAAATTGAGGGTACTTGTACAGTGAATTATTGGCGATTTTCAACACATCTACTTTAATAATGGAGCTGTCGAGTATCGACACATACTAATCAGAAAATATATTGGACAATTATATAAATTAGAATGTTCATAGTCATGAAGTATAATAGCGCCGCAGGCGACTTTTTTACTATTAAAGCTAATTTATGATGTGTGTTTATCTCACTTATCTGGTCAACCCGACACGCCAGGCCCCCTACAGCCCGGGGCCATAGGTTAGAGCCCTGTAAACCCTCCCCAGCCATGACCTATACCACTCCGGAATTCGGGTGGACACCAAGAATTTCATTAGGGAACGGGTTTCTAAAAAAACCCGACATTTGTGTTTCGAAATTTTTGTGTTAGAAATTAAAATCTAAGAAATTTTACTAAAAAGGGTGCTGGAGAATTACAAATCATTTTTTGCCGTGTTGTTTGTCTAAGCCCAAGGTATAGTTTATTGGCTTTCGATTTCAATGTGTAAAATCATTCTGATGATTTTCATATTTTGGGGGGGGGGGCAAGGCCCCCTGCCCCCCCCCCTGGGTGCGCCACTTAGTCATATAAAGCAAATTCTATCGGATACCAAATATTATGTTGGTGTAATTGACCGTCTTAAATATTAAATTCACCTCTACATATACACTCATTTGAATTATGAAGTTGTCGAGTATCGATACACATTTGAAAATTAAATCGTACAACCACATAATTTTAAATAATAACGATATTGAAGAACAATAGCGACTTTTTTATACTATTAGAGAGAATTTGTGATGTGTGTTTATATCACTTATCTGGTTGACTCGCCACGCCAGGCCCTTCCTGAGCCCGGTACTCCAGGCTAGAGCCCCCTGCCAGCCCCCCTTTGTGGGGACCATGGTTTGAACGCATGTAATTATTTGGAGAATTAAAATTTGTATATTTTTATATTAGGGGTCCCAAAATTACCACTTAAATTGCCAATTTATCTCAGTGGGAAGACATTGGGAACGTAGATAATTAAAATATAACGGATGTTAAATGTCGGGATCCATTAGTCTGGGATGTATCCTCCGGACATGGTTAATTTTTTTGAAAGCATAATATAGCCAATTGAATACACGAAATAAAACAGTGCCCGAAAATCGAAAAAAGTGAGTTTGTCATCGCCAATATCCTAAATACATGTCTAAGTGCCAAAAAAGAGGGCTTTTGGTCTAAGAGGCAGCGTGATTATTTTTAAAATAACCACTAAGTGGCGTTTAGTTAATATGTAAGTATGTGTCATCTGTATTAGTTCTTCTTTTTCTATATAAAGCGTGACACTTAATCCTGATTCTTTGAAGAAATTAGTGTTGCGACGTAGTGCTTTTCTAAAATATCTTTCAATCTTAGGTACAGTGCTTAATTTATTAGTGTATTTTTTTTCATCTTATGATATTAAAATTGTATATTAAATCTATTGAGAAGATAATAAAATAGTGCTTTTATGAAAAGATAAACGAATTATTCATTAAAAACCCTTATCTCAAATTCAGCTTTTTGGTTTTTTTATGTTGTATTTATGTATTTATGTTGTGCGGATGAAGACAAAATATATTGTTAATTAAACTGGCATTTACGTACGTCAAGGTAAAACAACTTTGTTGCCAAAATTGCGAATGAAATTAGTTTGAATATGCTTTCATTTTAGAAGTGGATTATTCCAGACTCCATTATGATGTAAATTCTAATGGATTTAAGTTTTGTACTATTCCATTTGAATCGTTTTTTTGCGACCCGGGTTTCGCCTTTTGGCATCTTCAGGCACTATGTGCACTCACCGAAAGACGTACTGACAAGGAATACAATTAATTTTAATATAGGTATATAATAAATTAATACAATAAAGTAGGTAAAAAAAATTATCACCTAAGTACCTACATATATAATAGATCATTAAAGCGTCAATTACATTGAGCTACTTTACGAGCTGCTTGTTGGAGAATTTACAATCTGCCTGTAAAGTCGCCCAGTGTCATCATCGAACAAGTAGATTGTAAACACTCTACCGAGGAAAGTTGAAAGCCGGTCAACTTTACACGCTACACGCCGGCGTGTGGGCCTACTGCGTCTGCGCAGTAAAGACCTCACGGTAAAAAAACGAACTACGTTCTGTCAGAATGGTAGCTGGCTTGTGGCTTCTCAGCGAATGGAAAGTTTTGTGTGTCATCATCACAATCGCAGTAGCTGAATCGCCCGCTGTTAAATTCGCCAAAAAACAGTTCGTAAAGTAGCTCAATGTAATTGACGCTTAAGTAATAATCAATAAATACTTCATTCAAGAGGTGTAAAATCTAGGGGCGGCAGGTTATATGAAAGTATGGTGAAGTAGGCTAGTATGGTGGAAAAGTATAGTGATGTGTGCTGGTAATCAATTTGTGGCAAAATTTGAACGTTAACATTATATTATATGGGTACGTTATAATGACCAAAGCAAATCCTCTGTGATGCCCAGAATTTTCTTTATTGCGTCGCTATTTCTTGTAAGTTGTCGGGTATTGTTGGCCTGCTTCATTCAGCTGTAAAAGAAAGCCGATTACTTGCCCCTCTTTTAATTTAATACCTCTCTGTGTAAAATGTATGTTAGAATTAATTGTATTCATTGCCAGTGTGTATTTACCTTTTGGTGAATGCACATAGTGCCTGAAGATGCCGAAAGGCGAAATCCGGATCGCAAAAAACGATTCAAATGGAATGGTACAAAACTTAAATCAATTTTAATTTAAATTCAAATACCTTCAGTCGATGGTATTAATATGATTATGATGTATTTTAATTGTAGATTCTGAGAGACTCGTTGATGCCACTATAGATAGATATCAATTTTAATGAATCAGTATATTATGATGTCGTATTGACAATAATCGTCTTTGGACTTTTGAGTTATGACCCTGAGATAAAGAAAAAAGAAAATAAATAATTTCTATATTGATACATGAGTTTGAACTTTGGCATTGGTTGTTATTGATACATATATAGATAGTGAGACATTCACACTACAGCACACTATGACAGCGTTACATTTGCTTCAAAAATCAATTCTTTTGACGTAGAATAAGTCTTTTCCTGTACTGAGTATGGGCATCAGTTCCGCGATGTGTATTGCCAAACACTACATACTAAAGCAGCGACTTCCAAACTGAGAGGCGCGAAATGTTTAACATAGGTGTGCAGTTTGCAAATGCATAGCTTATAATACGGCCGCTAGTTATAAATTACATAAAAAAACAGTCCTATAAAAGGTTGTTTTCAAACCTGTCTGAAAATATGGAGACTAATTTTATAATAAGTACGTCATTTCAATAATATTGTGATGCGCGCTGGATATCTCGTGAAAAAGATGAAATAAAAGGGTCAAATCATAATGTTGAAATTTGAGGCAAATTTTTCTAAACAAATACGATAATTTTGTTGTTAAATTTGTCTATTTAGTTAAAAAATGAGTGAATAAACCAATGCAAGGACAATTAGTGCATTCACTGACTTAAAAAGACAACGTGAAGGCATTCATAAAAATTGGTGCTTTGGAAATCAAGATTAAAAATTAATAAGCTGATAAGCTCGCCATGTTTCCAATTTTAAATGATTTCTGCGCCAGATATATTGAAGCAAACAAAAATCTATTTACTGAGTGTAGTCTTGGTTAGTTTGCTAATGCAATTTTCACATTATTTTGTTAAGAGTAAAAAAAGGCGCTACTTTATTACAAGGCTTTTGGATATTTTAAATATGTGATTGTGCGTTGCAATTTGACGTGATACCTATATGATGATTAATATACTTAAATAAATGATATGTGTATAATTTAGGAAATATAACATTAGAGCACTACACTGCCCTTAACATCAGCGATAGATATGTGGGTCCGCCAATGACATTACTAATGGACAACGCACTCAATACAGTAGCTAGCAATTAAATTCACGTACAGCGACATTCGCACACGTATAGGTAGACGTCACACATTTCCATTATGCGATATCACGCATCGGGAATCTATACCAATATCACCTTTATTGTAATGGCGTTAGAATAGTGTTTCTAGTGTCAATGTTCATTTGAGCGAACCCGTTTGAACCGAACCGTTCGGCAGACCCGACTAAAAGCATCGGGAATTTATAGCAATATCACCTTTATTGTGATGGCGTTAGAACAGATTATGCCATTCGGCAGACCCAACAAAAAAGTGAGTGTCATTTTTATTTCCAGATGATTCGTCCATATTAATGTCATTGGGGTCCGCCAAAGAAAAAAGGTGTCTGTATTATTTAATGAAATAAAGGGGGGGGGAGGCGCCAAGATTTTTTTTTAAAAGGAGGCGTAGTAACATAAAGTTTGGAAAGCACTGTACTAAAGCAATGTTTCTTAACCTTTTAACATCCGCGGACCACAAAAAAATCAAAAAATGTTTTGCGGACCATCAACATTGGAATAAAATAATAAATATTTTTATTTACTTACACTATTTTTGAAACAATTGTCAAAATATAATACAACCCCACTGCAAAGTTTGGGTTTCTAGGTAAACCAAGTCCCTCCCGTCCTTCTATGAACCGATTTATGACTATGTACGCTGCATAGGTACAATAGTGTCATTCCACAGAACAGATAATAAATATAATACCGATAGGCTATATTCAATACGTCGCATGTTGATGCAGGCTTTTGAATGTTTGAGTGTCCTACTAAAATGAAGCACGCATTATCCACGTGCAATAAAGTGTGTAATACACCAACATTAAATGAGCGTAAATGCATAAACCGAGAGCAGTTTTCAGTATTCGACGTAAAACGTATTCTTGACACGTGCGTAAGTTTAACACGGATTCTTCCTTACTCAAGTCGGTTACCTGCTATCGCCTTACCCGTTATGTATTTCAGTTCCCATTATTTCTGAGTTCCCTGTGTCATTCATTCCGGAAATGACTTGTTAATTCATTGTGAACCCTTGTAGGTGCACAAGTTCTGAAAGATATTTATTACCTACTTGAAATTTAATATAAGCTTTTAAAAACGGATACTAACTATTTTTGAACTGCAGAAAATTTTTGCGGTCCACCCAAAATCTTCGCGGACCGACGGTTAAGAAACTATGTACTAAAGCACAAGATTTAAAAAATGTAACATTCTATAAGTATAATATATTAATATACCTACATGATTTGAAGACATCTCATTCATATACAGACTAGAAAAAATAAATTGTAGAAAAAAATACGACACCCGATGGGACTTGAAACTGTACCCGCTGGATTTTTTTCCTCCTTGTCCTTTTTTAATTAAGCTAAGGGCATCTTACTTAATAACAACGATTTTAACTAGTAATAATGTTGTTACATGAATTAATGCTTATCGTAATTCGTTATAATGTTGGCTATCGGTTTTTCCACCGCGATCATGTTCGATCCTAATAAGATCATATGGGCCTCCACAAATTTTGTTTTAACGAGAAATGGATGTCAGCCACTTGCTCAACCTATAAGGTCCATACTCTGACTCAAAGACAAATTGAAAAACAATATATTGTGTAGTACTTGTCAGACGCAGGATTCGAACCTGGGATCCACAACGCTATAGGCCGACGCTTAAGCCGCGCGTTCTAGTGTGTATATATATGCATGAGATGTTTTCAAATTATGTATGTTCAATATATAGAATGTTACGTTTTCAAATTTTGTGTCTTATTTGTTGAATAAAAGAAATAGTTGATTATTTATCAGGTCACCTCATTTCATCGCCTCCTATACAGAGTCCAATGCCAAACCCTTCTAATCAAAAAATATCAAAGAGACTTACCTTCTGATGACGCATACGTAGGGTTTGGCAACGAAGTCTGTATGGGAGGCGTTGAAATTAAGTTGCCAAAAGCTGTATGGTTGTAACAGCGACAACACCGCTTAAGTAAATAGGTTTCGTGCAATACACTTCCGGGGTCCATGGTAAAATAAAAAGTGATAGATTTTCAAATGCTCAAAGTTGTGATTAAATTGAGATGCATGACAGCGTCACGCTGTCACGGCGATAAATTTAGTCTATGGTCTCGTCATTTCGCAAAATATTTTGAACAAATACGATCTTTGTAAATTCAATGATGGAGCAACCTAGTAACGAGTCTCTGTAAATTCAATAATATTTTAAACAGAACCCAACCCGCAGACCATAGACAACATTCTTATAGAAAATATATAGTGCCAACCGCTAAAAACAAAAAAATACGTGATTTTGACATGATTCGAAAATGTATAGGCATGTAGAAAATGATAAAAACGTTGATTGAGTCATGCAGGTGTCGATGCAGTGCGGTACAACGTGAGGTGACCTCATTGTTGTTCTGCCAGACTGCCAGTTGATTTCGCCAGATTTGACAGAACTGACAATATTTGTTTAAAGGTTTAACATGTGCAACGGGATGGGAGCATCAGTCTGATAACATTTTAAACACCAAGAAAAACGATATAATACACTTTTTCCCCGTAGCGGCAGCTTACCCGACGTCGCGTGATAGTATCCGACATGCACCATAATATATTTCGCAACGGTATAAGCCATATGTGCATGTGGATGCTTATGTTATTACGGGTCTAGGACGATTTGGCACCGGACAACTGGACGCCACGGAATTCGAAAACAAATAGACGTTAGGTACTTTAAAAAATATATGTAATATTATTATTTATATTTAAATGATTATAATATTATGATTTAATAGTTGGTGAGAATGTAAATATGCAGACGTAAATCATGATTTAATCGTGCATATGTTTAAGTTTAAACGAAAAAAGAGTTTTTTATTTTATATAAAGCCTTATGCTTCAAATACACTCTATGACGATCCGTCATATATATGTCGAAAAACCCGTTTCTTATGTTGGCGTCCTGTGTCACAGGGTGTCACAGAGTGTAAATAGGATGTCATAGCTGTCATACAATATGTATGTATAAATGTCGGAATGGCATAGATTTGATCATAGACACTAAAACACTCTTAGCATATATGTGCCCGATCGTCATATAGTCTATTTGAACCTAGGCATGGTAATTCTCAATCCGCAATAAAGAATACGTTATTTTAAGAGTAAAATGAATTAAAACTACTAAGTCGTAGATAGAAACTGATTAAAATACCTCGTCTACGTTCTGTATACGTATCTACGACAGTGTCCGGAGTCCAGTCGTCCCATTCCCTATTTCCCTAGTCCAGTAAAATTATTTAAAAGTATGGCAAATACTATGTAAATTATTCGCATAGCTAAATTTTTATATTATGACCTTGAAATATTGTAGTTGTAAAAAAACCGAAAAAAATACAAAATATTTATGTAAATTGAATATTAGTCTTTCTTATTTATCAGGACTTCCATGACTGAGTATACCCTCAGATTTCCCGGCGTAAAACCTGCTGATGCTTCACATCAAACGTTGGTCATCGTGATTATCGATTAAGACCGAGTATGGTGCGGGGTGAGATAGTTTGGGGGTCTATGTTTATGTTGATCCATGATAGGAAGGTGTACTGTAAGTCACTGAGGAGACTAGTGATGAATTAGGAGAGGTGGATCTCCTTTGTAGTATCACAACTTTTGAATTCCCAAATAAAACTCTCAGCTGGTGTGGTGCTGAATTTATTCAGGTTCTAGAGTTCACGGTTTCACAATAAAGTTAATTGTCATTGTTCCCGTAATTAAATCTCATTAAAGTATCAGTAAACTATTTATTTGTTCACTATAGGATCTCTGTGAAATCTTTCACAAGTTTCCAAAAAGTCACACCTAACTCGGAGAATGTATACGCAGATATTCTTTGAATATTTTTATTTCATGAAATATTTTCCCGTAAGAAAAATATAAATTATTCTTTAGTCACATAGTATTGGGTTTATAAAAAGAATAGAATTTATTTTATTGTTGTTTATAAAGTTTATTTATGTTCACAGTATGTTTACAAATATTTATTTGTGTTTATAAACTTGTTTACAAAAGGTTTGTTAATGTTTACAATTTTATTTACTAAAATTTGTTTTTATGTTTACAAATTTATTTACTAAAATTTGTTTTTATAATTATGTTTACTTAATAAAGTTTCAAAAATTTATTTTATAATTCCGAAATGATTTGTAAAATTTATTATTACAAACTAAGTTTATTAATTTGTTTTTATAAAACAAATCCGATCGCGTAATTTATCCCGATTACATCACCTCGTACGATGTGTAATAAAAAATAAAGTTACTCCGCGACGTGCGTCACTACCGGCAGATACGTGGTATTCGCGCTACGTTTAGCGGCATGCGTCACTACCGACAGATACGTGGTATTCGCGCTACGTTTTGCCCGCCGAAGGGGACTTACTGGTACGTATTTATCGCGAATGTACTGAGAACCGTGTCTCACAACTTGGCAGTGAGGACTGCTGCTTGTTGAAGATCGCCGGTGAAGAGTGTAGAAACTAATGATTTTACGGAAAAAGGATGTCACCTTTTATACCCTCGGGATAGAGGTTTAACAGGAAACAGTCCGTAAGGGATAGCAGATCTATATCTCTCTCCCACGGGATAAATTTACGTATATCTCCCGTTCCTGACAACTTTCTAATAGAGATATCTTCTACTTAAGTCGGGTTAAATTTACTCTACCTTATTTTCACAAAATAAAGTCTTAATAGGGATGTTTTAGACACCCTCTAGAACAAGTTTCTCAAATGCGCAGTTACGGTGACGCAAGCAAAATAGTTGATTTTATATGATTTTTCGTGTTCAAACGAAGGGGAAAGTTTTTAGCTTTCCAACGAGGTATCGGAATAGGTACTCGTGTACTAGATAAGGGGATGGCAGTCTTTAAATTTAAAACGTCAAAACGAAAGGTTGACACCCACGTGCTGGTCCTTTCCACCACTCTTGGCCTTTTTAGGCCAATAGAATTTTACTAAGTTTTAATAAAACTGTTTGGTCCCGCAGAAACTTTCTCATTCGATATTTACCTTTCGGGCGAACATTATTACGTGAAAATACTATAATATTATACTTAACATTTCTACTTAAGTATATAAATGCTTAATCCTAACAAGATGTTATACATGAGCAGTTACTAACTTATTTAATCTTGCATGATAGCTTTCACATAGTAATTCGAATGTAACCTTGAATCTATTTTTACCTTGCGAGCCAGCACAGCTGGTCCGTGTTTTTGCCAGAATTAGATCTGCTTTAAAGTTCAAGGTTATGTGATAATTCGTATTTTTAGTTGTGATTTTTGATTCTTTTATTACTTAGGAGGCAATTAAGATTTTTTATTGTTTATGGGTAGAAACCCATCTATACCAGAATCTTAAGTTTTTCCAATTGTTACTTTTATAATATTTATAATAGTTAGCGAGTTATAGCATTAACAACATCTATAATTATAATTACGCGTCTATAGATATAGATACGCGTTTACAATATTTTTATAACGGTAGTTAGCTTTTATCTTGTATCGATAAAATTAGTATTAAAATTCTTTATTCACAATTATACAGTATATAAATTTATAAATATTAAATTTTCTTTTTCAATTTTCATACATTTCCATTATTGCTATAAAAGTTATTGAAGCATGTACTTGCTAAATTTTACGTAAACAATCTCTCCCATAACTTATTTTCCAAGTTTAATGGAGATTTCCCGGAAATTTTATTCAAAATAACATCGCGTTGAAATTCCATGACGTGACATTTCGAGGGCTGCGGTCACAGCGTTCCAATTACACTCGAGCAGTCTCGATTCTCCGAGGCGAAATTTTTACGTAAAATTTTTATTACATTTACAAAGAAAAGGTTAACAACATACATTTTACTTCCTATTACTAAACGATTACGCTACTGGTTACCTGTTCATGGTCTTTTTCGACCATTTCTTCCCTGCTTCTTCCATAGTTTAGAACCATGGGACTTATATATCCTGTTTATACCCTGTCGTGAGGTTGTCGCACGGCTATTGGGAAGTAGAATTGACTACAAGGCTAGATTTGTATAGTTATGTCGTTAAACCATACTCTGCCACAAACACTAACTGAAGGTCGGCGTTTCTGCTCGTGTCATTAACCTAACCAAACCTAACCTAACCTAACCTAAACTTACCAAAACTAACAAATAATCCAGTATATCGGGTATTTTCAAAATGTGTTTTCCGCTGTATTCCTCATAACTAAACTGTACCAAACCTTCTTCTGTGGAACCGAAGGCCCCTTACGCACTGTCAACCAAATTGACAGCACCCACGAAGTATAATAAAGCTATTACAGACGTGGTTGCGGCAACGAGCTAGACTTTCTGGTTGCTGGCTATAATCGTTGCAGGAGACCAATCGACAGTGCGTAAGAGGCCGTAATGTATAAAATTGAAGCAAAAAATGACTTCGCATTGGAAGATTAATTAATAAACCGTTTATTTTACTTATTAACTAGTGCAAGTACGTTATAATTAAGATTTGGAGTGATCCGGGTGTTGGTTAGTACTTACGGCACTCAAATGATACCTTGATTTATAACATAACAATCGATAGCCGACATTGGTAAGCATTTCACGTAAGAAATACTTGTTAAATTCGTCGTAATTAAGTAAGATTTCCGTTGTTTAATTGGTAAAGCACATTGGCGCGAATCCAGTAGTTACGGGTTTAAGGCGTCGTATTTTTTTCAATCTGTGGTGTTTAAAAAATATTATGTAGATAAAAGAGAATTTCCAAATAATTCAGAAAGAGATTCACCCATTTCTACCGCTTTTACTTGATCACTCGTGATGAATTGTTTGCAAGAGCATTGTTTTAGAGAAGTTTTGTCATAATTTTGTAACGTTTTTGACATAGCAAAAGAAAATGGTACTAAAATATATTTTTTTTTGTATGAACTTTGCAAGTTTCATAAATAATATTGGTCAAGTAGTATATTTAGTAAGTAGAAGTACTTCTCATTGCTGCACATATTCAAATCCAGAAATGTCCACGGAAAAACTAAGACCCGGCTCTATAAAGCTCGTTGCATACGGGTGCGAGTCATGGACGCTAAATGTGAAAGCAGCTGAAATGGTGGATTACTTTGAGAGAAAGATCCTGAGGCGGATATACGGACCCATGGATGATGGTGGGGAGTGAAGAATTAGGTACAACACGGAACTATACCGCTTATACCAAGATTCAAAACTCTCCACCTTCATAAAACTCCAGAGGCTGAACTGGGTAGGCCATGTCCAGCGCATGCTTGAGTCACGGATCCCGAAGAAGATCCTCGAAGGAAATCCAGGGGGGAAAAGGCCAGTGGGAAAGCCACGCACACGATGGGGTGACAACATTACAAAATATGCCAACCAGCTGCGAAAAATCATGAACTGGAAAAGACGTGCGGAGGACCGTTCCGGTTGGAGGACGGCGGTGGAGGAGGCCAGGGCTCGACTTGAGCTGTAGCGCCGAAGAAGAAGAATATTTGAACTATAACAAATAGAAAAATAAAAAAAAAAAACATATTAATTTATGCTGGGCAATATTTCAATTAAATTATTAGTACGTACATAGGTACATATATATAACAATATCATTTTCAATTAATAATAAGTAGGTACATTGTTTTTAAACCATTATAATAATATTATTATTAAACATACATAATTCTGAAAACACTCATGAGAAAATATAGCCAATATAAAAAATCTTTTTCGAAAAAAGTAAGACACCCGGCAGGAATCGAATCTGCGACTCTTGGGTATCGCGCCCTGTGCATTACCACTATGCTACGACTGCAATGCTTAATTGCGACAAATTTTAACTATTGACTTTTTTATTAATACCTGCTCATTAGTGCTCTCCAAATTGAGTTACGGTAGGCGATCGATTTTTGTATTCTAAATTAAAGTATTTATTACTTTAATTACTAACCAACGTCACGGATCTCTCCAATATTTTCTGTTTCAACTCACTTGAACTTGCTAATAATTTTTAATTAACTATTTGTTTTATTTATCGAATAATTCACGAGATTTAAGAATGTACCATTCTAATTATTGAACATACAAAATTCTGAAAACACTAATGAGAAAATATAGCCGATAGAAAAAATCTTTTTCGAAAAAAGTAAGACATTCGGCAGGAATGTATGTTCAATAATTAGATTGGTACATTCTTAAATCTTGTAAATTATTCATTGAATAAAAAAAATAGTTAAATAATATTATTATTGTTACATAAATATTAATGTATCATCAATCATCACACTTTTGGAACGTCCTGTAGCCATGTACTAATCGTGTATAAATGTTTATTGTTTCATCTTCCAGCGAGGATCGATCGCCTGACATAAACATTCGTCAGTTGTCTGTTGGTGAAGTTAGATCGTCCTTTTATTGAGCATATCATAATTAACACAAAATGGTTGCCAAGTTCGTATTCCTCACCGTCGCCCTATTCTTGGTTGCGCAGGTAAATAACAACAAACCTTCTAATTAATTATTCCGCTTATTAGTAATACTTGTTGGGCTATCCTTGGACCGCTGCAAGTGACCTGCGCAAAATGCAGATATATTATTATTATATTTTGCTTATCTACGTCTTACTAATAGTTTTATCTATACGTAATAATTGTCTGTAAATTTACAATTAATATACCTATCATTTCAAGAATATTAATATCGATTGTAATAAAATTGTATTTTTTATCATCATTGTTATTTATAAGATCTGAAGCAGTTTTACCAACTGTAGTAGAATGACTTTCGTCATGACATGCTCGCTTTTCCTTCTCTTGAAGGTCGAATATCACTTCTGCTCTTAATACAGTTTTCACTGCTCTCACGAGGGATGGTTTCCAATCCTGACGTTCTGAAGAGTTTAAACTAATAGTCATAACTTCTTCTGGATCAGTACCGTTTCCTTGTGTCAGGTTTATTATGCACTCTTAGCGAGGGCTGCGATACCCAAGAAACATAGATATTTTCAGTGATGAGTTATGTATTTTGTTTTTGAAATTTTATTTTATGTTTAATTTTGGTTCTGATCTATTTAGTGGAAGCCAGTGGCAAACAAATTTTGAAAATAGCCGATATACTGGATTATTTGTTAGGATAGGTAAAGTTAGGTTATTATTCTTGAATTCATTAATTTAATTGAAATCGGCTATGAAAATTACCTTTGTTCCCGCCTAGTTCCAGTAAACAGACTTTTACCGTGACTCTTTGGATTAGTTTTAAATTGTAATATCATGTTGTGAACGTCCTCAATTCTAATTTGTTATATAGACAATGTTTTTTTTTTTTAAAGAAGTATATAAAATCTGTCAGACGGAGTAAAAAAATAAGCCGTTGGCAAAAACAATGCTGGATTTTTTTCATATTTTTTTGTTAAATTGTCTCGAAATAAGCAGTTAAAAATATCTAATATTTATGAATATTGTTTTCTATTATTTTTGTGTTCCCTGGTTATAGAACTTAACTTAACTTAACTCGTACATTACATTTTATTTATTATTAAGATAAGTCACACCCTCCCAACTAAACCGCCACAGTCCAAATTTACGTGTTTTGAGTTAATTACTACGTTTCATTGTTTATTGTTCATAGTATATGTACCGAAAATTTCATATTTCTAAGTCATCAAATTCAAGTCAAAACTTTATTCAATTTCTAAACATATTTAAAAAACACAGTACAAAAATGCGAAAGGTAAAAATTTCAAAGCTGATTTTCTCTGTTTGACGTTTTTTGGATTGTGGCAATTTAGTTACTAAAGTCCTGTGTTTCTATAATCTAAGCCTGTGTGTTTATTTTCGAGCAGTAATAACAGATTGTGATTGTATATGCAACTTTATGTCCGTATACGCGAAGGTCAATCTCTACATGTTTTATAGAAAAAAGTCATAGTAAACTTGTTAATCTCATTGTAGCAGATTTTTCTTGATATAACTGTCGATCTTACGCTCAAAATATGTGTAGGGTATAGGAGCAGCTGCTCATAATAATATTATTATACGTTGCTTAGATACCAAATACGCATATGCCAAACTTAAGTTGTGATTATATTGAGATGCATGTCGCGTACTATCACTCTGTCACGGCGACCAATTTAGTCTATGTTTTCGTCACTTTGTAGAATATTTTGAACGAACACGATCTCTGTAAATTAAATGATGGAGTAACCCAGTAACGAGTCTTTGTAAATTCAATAATATTTTTAACGGAACCCAACCCGCAGACCGTAGATAATAGACAACATTCTTATAGAAAATACATAGTGCCTACCGCAAAAAATAAAAAATACGCGATTTTCAGATGATTCGAAAATGTATAGGCATGTAGAAAATGATAAAAAAATGTCCATTGAGTCCTGCAGGCGTCAATGCAGTGCAGTAGAACGTGAGGTAACCTCATTGTTGTTCTGGTGATTTCGGTAGATCATGCTAACTGACAATGTTCGTTTAATTAAAGGTTCAAAATATGCTACGGGATGGGAGCATCAGTTTGATAACACCAAGAAAAACGATATTACACACTCTATTTCCCCTAGCGGCAACTTACTGTGACGTCATGTGATAGTACACGACATGCACCATAATATATTTCGCGTTTTACGATCAATTTTAAGGTGTTGAATTGTATTATGTCGAGAAATGCTCGAACCAATACCATAATCATAATAATATGTCAGATGCATATTTAGCAAGTAACTTATAAGTAATAGATCTGGCAAGAAAAACACTAAGATGGTTCACTATCTATCTCAAACAATCACATTCTAGTTCACGAATGACCAGTGACGTTCCTAGACAAAATGCCGCCACATTTTTTTATACAATACTTTTTATCATCATTTCATGACTCCAATATCTAAGAAATGTGTTGTATGGATACATTGCTAACAATATATGTACTATTAAATCTAATTTAAATGCCATCTCTGTTCAATAGACAATATTGCGAGCCTACGGCTTCAGATAGGTACATTTAAAAACACACCTGACAACTTCATAAACTCGCGAGTGGCATATTTGGATAAACTTTAAATTAGGTATGCACGTGTCATTGCTGTTCGCGAAGAACGTGACGTCCAAGGACAGCGAGAGTAAACTAGACATCGCGAACCCTACAAAAAATAAAGTCCTGTTAAAACTTTTAAAGTACCTACACTTTGTTTCCAACCAGTGAGGTTATTTTTTTAATGGAAAAATATTTCCGTTATTACTAAGTTCATGTAGATTTTTATATACTTAAGTATATACCTAATGATTCTTCTCGATTTGCCGCCCCCAAGCGACGCTCAATTTGCCGTCACTGCGAATGACCATCGTGGACAATAAGTTGACAGCTACTAGGTATAATAATATTATTACTGCATTATTTATGAATGTATAAACCGAAAAAATACACATGAATAATTAATTTTATTTACTGTAAACTTTAATTGATCAAAAGTTCATATTAATTATAAGGTTAATTATTACTGTAGAGTAAACTGGTCAAACCACTATACTAATTATTGTTTTGTAATGATAGTAGGTAAGTTACAACTTGATTATTATTATGAATATACTTTTACATTTTTTCGAGGTTATACATTAAGAGCGTACATAAGTGAAACGGCAAATAATTTTCAACAGTATGTGTAACGAAATTTCGGCCGCGTTGCCATTCGGAGAGCGAAAATCGACATGTTCACACGTCAATTTGTTTTGTGATGGCGTCGGAGGAATATATTCTTAAATCGTATAAAGATGACTAAAAAACATTCCGCATTTAGGTACTTGAAAAAGAAAACATGTCGATGAATATACTATTATTATTGCGAATATAATAATAAACATAACATTAAAAGGATGCATGTTGAATTTTTATGACAAATTATATTTCGTTCGGCTCGCGTCATTGCACAATCCGCCGCATCGCCTAGTCACGATCTTTTTAGACCATGCCTCAGCTGAGGTATTAGCCTTAAGAAAGATAAACTCTATAGATCAGTGGCATAGGGTGGAAGTAGGCTGTTAAAATACATTGAACGCTAAAGACGCGCCCAGCGCGTAACGATTAAGGTGGCCATTTGATATAATTAGCATGCTATTTAAATGTGGTAATTAGAATGTAATTATATAGTCAGCAGTCAATGCGTTAAGATTCGACGCACACTAAACATTGCCATACTTATTTGTTTTAATTGAACTAAGATCATAAATTTCAGATAGTGTTGGTTAATTTTTTTAATTCAATTATACCCTGCGTAAACCAAGCTATAGTAGATAATAGTAAAAAAATATTCGTTTATTTATATAATACTTATCTAAAATTATGACATTAAATTATACATAGTTTTAGATATTTTATAGATAGAAAATATTTTTTATCGATTATAGTTTGGTTAGGCTGGGTTCTAACTTAACAATTGAAAATTTTAAAAATATTAAATCTTTATAAGTATTTCGTTTATAAAGTTACTTTATAAGTATTTAATTAATGAATAGATTCTATAAAAAATAATGTTTTATTTTTCCCTTGGCTGTTCTGTTTTGTCACGTTCTGTTTTGTCCGGTTACCGTGCGCTAGCACTTTCGTCACGAAAAGCGGCCATTTTAAAACCGATTTGAGGCAGGCAATGCGCAGGCTAGGCATGCACTGCGATGCGTTCATCAAGCGAACGAAAGAATGCCCAAATGTAGATAGAGCTCAATATGGTGTCTTTGGTAATATTACAAACCTATATTATTATTATAATCTTCATACTGACAAAAATTCAAGTTTTTATTTTATTAGGGCATTATGGTGTCCAGAAAACACTTCATTGATTAAAAAAAATAGCTGTATGTAGTTTAAATCCAAGCTTTGAGAAACTGTGTGGTGAACGGTTACTGATCAGTATCTTTTAGGGTGCCGTGAAAAAATCTGTAGATGCGAAGGGGGCCGCGGAACGAAATAGTTTGAAAATCACTGCATAATGGAAAAATTCATAAGATTTTAATAATTTCTAATGGCATAATACTTATACATCCGTAAGTATTTACGTATAACTTTTACGCAGTTCTCGTATGTTTGTTGACTCAATGTCAAAGTTCATTGCGATAAAGTGTAAATCATTACCAAACCAAACAAATACTGGCGTTTCTATTAATTTGTTTATGCGATAACAAAAACAATAATAATATAATATGTTTGATTTAATAACAATATTGATAATACAATCATAATAAAACAGTTATCTATTACTATCTATTAGAAGAAAAATCCTGGAAATTATTTTGACCTGAATGGGATTTGAAATTACATTTTTCATTACGTACAACATTCCAGGATCCCCGGTTCTTGAGGCAGTTATGACATGACAATGATTCCGAAATGATCTCTAAATTTGCAAGTGGAAAATCATGAAAACCTTTCGTTGTATAATATTAAATACCTACCATGAAGAAAACTAACATTTTATATTTCCTTTCTATAGTTTTTGAAGGGGGCTCAAAAGATCCTGGCCATGCGCTACTTTAGAGCGTCACACTGCCTTTAACCTTAGCGATTGGTAAAGGGGCCCGCCAAAGATCCTGGCCTGGGAGCCCGCTTCAAGATGTGATGGCTATGATTCTGGCCCTGCCTATAATGTCATGAGAAAGAATAACATGGAAGAAAAGATGATATTATAATCCAAACCTATTGAAAGAAGCAGAGTAATTTATTGTGTTAATTTGTCTTCTTCCAGAGCTGTTCTGCCTCCAGTATCGTCCGACGAGATGTGCAAGCTGGAGCTGTTGACCCCAAGGCTTCAGAAACCCTCGATGGAATCCTGGACAATGTCAAGAAATTTTTCGCTGAAAACGTCAAGGTATAATATATATTTTAAATCATGTCCGACCCTAAGAAGATCATACGGACCTCCACAGAGTGGTGGCTGTCAGTGACGTCCCGTGGGGATAGGCAGATTGAGCGTAAATCGAGAATAATCATTAAGTATATATATAAATATGTACCTACATAACTTAATAATAACGGAAATATCTTCCATTAAATAATTCAGCTCACTGATTGAAAACAAAATGTATTAATTAACATAAAAGTTTTAACAGGACTGTGTTTTTTTATCGGGTTTGCGATGTCTAGTTTATTTCCGTTGGCATTGGAAGTCACATCCTTGATGACCAGCAATGACGCGTGCAGATTTGCGAATTATATTTGAATTATAGGTAGGTACCTACATACTTACCTAATTAATTTATCCAAATATTTTTGCCAGTCACTCGCGAGTTTTGAAAGTTGTCAGGTGTATTTTTAAATGTATCTAAACCGTGGACTCGCAATATTGTGTATTGAAGTAGAGATGGCATTTAAATTAGATTTAGTGGTATATATTTTGTTTGTAATATATCCATACAACACATTTCTTAGATATTGGAGCCATGAAAGGATGATAAAAAATACTGTATAAAATGGGGCGGCATTTTGACACTGCCTATGGGGCGGGATTTTATCTAGGGACGTCACTGGTGGCTGTATCAACAGGTTTTTTTTTGTTTCTGCGAGAAATAGATGATAGTGACTTACTCAACCTATTAGTTCCAAACACAACTTGTGATTTTTTCCGCCGTTATTTTACTATAGGCATAATGATAAATGGAAACTTCAGGGAAACGTAAAAAAATCGCAGAATTTAGAGGCACATTAAAACTATAAGTACTGAAAAATATAAAATTTCTTCGTGATAATTACTTCATTTTCCTGGCTTTTTACAGTATGAAGATCGTTCAGGTTTTTTTTCACTTTGACTTAATACTCCGTTACCACTTAAGGGTGATGATTCTACCTACCAGAGGCACCTAGCGGAAAAATACGAAGCTTGCAATTTGTAACATTTTTTTTTGATAATTTACAATTTCAACTGTATTAATTAATAAATGTATCTGAAAACATTAAAAAGAAACATATTTTTTAGTTTTATTCAAAGATAAACAATTATAAAAAAATGTTATAAAATGTGAATTTATTTTAATGTTCTCAGACACATATTTATTAATTAATACAGTTGAAATTATTGTAAATTATCAAAATAAAATGTCTCAAATTGCAAGCTTCGTATTTTTCCGCTAGGTGCCTCTGGTAGGTAGAAACATCACCCTTAAGGGCCAAGATTTGCCAAGTGAGCCAAAATATAGATTTTATTGTATAAGCCTGGATATTCCGTGAACTTTGTAGAAATATTATATTTGAAATAATTTAATTAAAATTTATATAAGACATTTGATAACAACTTAGACTATTTTTATGACGTAAATAGTATTCTTTGAAACTACTAGATTTTATAATTTAGAGCTCAGCCATACTTTGGCAGCTATAATAGCCACGTTGACAACAATTTTCGTACTAATTATTGTGTCACACTGTTTACTAACTTACTATAAGTTTAGTTTTAATATTTTAAAATTTGATACAGTAAACATATTCAGTATAACATAATATTTAACTCTAAATCTAACAGAAATCTGATATCGAAAGGATGTTTTGTAATATATGCTACGATTTAAATAACATAAAACCTACGAATCAGAAGGGATATCATTAACCATTCAATAAATTAAATTAACGTATTGCTAATTATATTAAATTTTTAATAATAATAATAATTTCGAATTTCAAATTAATTTATAATATCAAATATTGACCTTAGAATAGGGGGATTTTTTTCTCTGAAACCACCATTTTCCATGAAATATTCAACCAGTTAATTCTTCTTCTTTATTTGCATTTGTAAAATGAATCATTGCAATCAATAATAATCATTGTAGAAAAGTGTTGATTTAAAGTAGATTTAGTTTAGTTTTAGTACGAGTACATTCACCAAAAATGATGAGTTAAAACATCATAATCGATCCTCTAAACTCGTAAGCGTGAATAAAATTGAAGTGCATGTCGCCTACTGTCACGCTGTCGCGGCAACAAACTTAGTCTATGGTTTCGTCATTTTGCAGAATATTTTGAACCATCACCATCTCTGTAAATTCACTGAAGAATGATACTGATGAAGAGTGCCTACTATAATGTATTAGTAATTTTATCATTATTAATTATTCATGCTAATTTCAATTCATTTTAATAGTTTCTACGTGTGTGTACGGTAAAATGACTTCCAATATGACATCCATAGATAATATTTTGAACAGAACCCAACTTGCAGACCATAGATAATAGAAAACATCCTTATCGAAAATACATAAGGCCAACCGCTAAAAACAAAAAAAACGTGATTTTGACACGATGTTCGAAAAGTGTAGGCATGTGAAATATGATAAAAACGTTCAAAACGTCATGCAGGTGCCGATGCAGTGCAGTTTAACGTGAGGTGACCTCATTGTTGTTTTAGTGATTTTGGCAGATTTTGCCAACTGACAATGTTCGTTTGAAGGTTCAAAATATGCTACGGGATGGGAGCATCAGTCTGAAAACATTTTAAACACCAAGAAAAACGACATTACACACTTTTTTCCCGTAGCGGCAGTTTACTGTGACGTCACGTGATAGTCCGCGACATGCACCTCAATTTGGTTCGCGCTTTATTGTTTATATTGTACGTGTAATTGCGTTGGCAGCGGTTTGCGGATAATTTTGCGTCTAATTGTAGGTAGCCTTACCTATTGCATACGACCACCGCCTTCTTTAGATAAATAAAGCCTGAGCATAACTTTTTGCACAAGCAACGAGTGGTCCACTTTTCAGCTGTCAAAAT
This sequence comes from Rhyacophila brunnea, assembly GCF_057557595.1. Lineage (NCBI taxonomy): Eukaryota > Metazoa > Arthropoda > Insecta > Trichoptera > Rhyacophilidae > Rhyacophila > Rhyacophila brunnea. Next base: position 30,586,214 of record NW_028232893.1, on the reverse strand, counting down.
CAGATCCCTGATTGCTTGACATATTGATTCGCCCTTTCTCGTTTCAAAATGAATTATAAACAATTCTCAAATCAAATATATTAATATATTATAAATAATATACATTCCTGTTATTCATCAGCTGTCAAAGTCAGACTAGTCCTTCACACACAAACCGGTGGTAATATCGATTTTCAAAAAATATGTAACATTTATCTATGCATTACATTTGTAGAAGGTGTGTTAATGCTAGTGTATTATTTATCATGTAACTTATCTATTCAAATCAAACCATTCACTGTGTGAACATGACAGACGCGTCAGTATGAGCACTCTACAGAAAATGGCAGGCAATGCCAGTTCATACATAGACAACAACGGGAGGGTCGGAAAAAGTAGGACCAGTCGTTGTGAATGTATCGGCTTTCTACTTGATTCGGCAATGATACGACACAATGAGTCGTAATGACATTAGCACATCTGTCAATAAAATTATTTATTATGTCAATCATTACCTGGTAGTAGATGCATTATAAATTTTTAGTAGGTATTATATTTTTACTGCAAAATGAAAACAGGGACATACTTAGGCAAGATGCTTAAATATTAGTTTATTATGAAGACAAAATAATTTAAAAAATAATTTGGTGGCGGGCGGGAATCGAACATGTCGGATTCAAGTTAATATTCTTTACCTATTACCATCGAACAAGAACTTCTTGTCCACGTGTTAAAACTGTGAATTAACAATACCCTCCAGATTTATGATTTAATTTTTCGCTCCCGTGGTGTACGGGTCTGTCAATGTACGTAATTTGAAGCTTTTTATAAAACAAATGTCTAAAACGATCAGGAGTAATTTTTCGTCACTAAGCAACGCATGACATGCCAACCCTCGCGGGACGTCACTGACTTTAACTTTTTTTAAAACTATTGTATTATGTATGATGTATGTACTTCGTTCAAATTATATGTAAGTATATATTATTTACAATGCGAATACAACGGGTCTAGGACGATTAGGTGCCGGGATAACTGGGTGCCACGCGATCGAATGAAAATCAAAAATAAATAGATGTTCTTAAATTATAGGTACTTTAATATATATATTTAATACTTATATATTATTATATTATTTAATTCTTGATGAGAAATTAAATATGCACACATAAATAATGATTTAATTGTGCATATGTAGAAGTTGCCACGAGAAGCGAGTTCTTTTATTTTTATATAAAGCCTCATAATAATTCTCAATCCGCAATAAAAAAAACACTACTCTATGAGCAAAATTAATACTTTGGACGCTGAAGACGCACCCGGCGCGTAATGACCAGGCGGCCGATCGAAGTAATTAACGTGCATTTTAAAGGTGGTAATTAAAAAATCATTATCTAGTCAGCAGCGAATGAGTTAATTAAAACTACTAAGTAGTAGATAGAAACTGATTAAAATTCCTCATTTGCTTTCTGTATAAAATTGTAACGAACGTCTATTTATTTCAGTCGACGGCGCTGCGCCCAATTGTCCTGGCGCCCAGTTATACCATTTCCAATACGACATTGCTGATAAAATAGCCAAGACAATTCACTCCTGATGCATTATATTATTTAGTCAGTAATAGTAACCCATACAATGATTTTAACCTCGAAATCCATCATAATTTATATCATTAAGTAATATGAATATAAACGTGAATCTAATTTTATATGACTACTTAATATTGAATCTATATTGAATTCAAACGTGTTAAGGATAATTGATGAAGAATAAAATTATCGTTTTCTATTGCATCAATAATTGATACTCTGGAAAAAACATAGTGGGTACCTATGTAGAATGTAGAACTGTTGAAAAATGTACATTATTTAGGTTGGCAACATCGTTCCTATAATAATAAAGAAATAAAAAATAATTGTAGTAAAACAGTAGTGTATACCTAGCAGTTGCGAAGGGTGGAGGTAGGCTGTTTAGATCAGTCATAGATAGTACACACTAGTCAGTCATACGTATTTGTTTTCATTCAAATTTGACTACAGTTTACAGATGGTGTAGGTTAGTTTTAAATAATTACAATATAAAAAGAACTTTTTATGTACAACGTTTTTAAATTTTCTGTTGAATCATATAAACTTGACTTGACTAGCTTAAACGATCAAAAAATGTACTTGATAGAAATAATACTGAAATTTCATTTTGACATTTCATATTGATTTCCATAGTAACGCACGTATATATTAATAATTTAGTTGCTAGGACCCCAGACCCCTAGCATGATTCAACAGAAAATTTAAAAACATTGTATATAAAAAGTATTTTTTATCTTGTAATTATTAAAATTCATAAAGCCCTGCTTAACCAAATCATAATAGATAAAAAATATTATGATATCTATAAAACATTCAAAATGATGTCTGATTTATTGGCATAAATTTAGATATTTTATAGGTAGACGACTATTGTTTGACGATTAGATTTTAGGTATGGCTTGGTTTTCTCAGTTTTATTGTTTAATTGTTTAGTTTAATTGAATTTTAAAAACTAACCATCACCATCTGTACATTTACATTAGATCAATGAAAACAAACACGTATTACCATGGCCCCCACATCCTGAAGCGGGCCCCCAGGCCACGATATTTGACGGACTAAGGTTAAGGGCAGTGTAATATTCTATAGTAGTGTTTCCCAAATGATACTCCGCGGAACTCCGTGTATTTTTTAATGTGAAAATAGCAATTTTTGGTATTTTAAATAAATTAGCTTGAATTGTCGGCACTCAGCAGCATATTATGAAGCGCTGATAGCGACCCTCTTTTGTGATAGTCAAGTTATAGGTGACCCTTCGCCATGTTGGATAAATAGTCGTTTTTATTAGTCAGGAACATACTAAAAGTAATTTAATGTAAAATTCTTTTCGTCTTATAGCGCCCCGTAGGCGACTTTTTTTACTATTAGAGCTAATAAATTTACGGTGTCTCACTTAAGCCGCGTTGACACGGTCCAAGTACGATCCAAGTAGACTTGGATAGGAATAATTAGTATGAATATGTCTAATCCAAGTGACAGCTCCATACTATTTATTCCTATCCAAGTTAACTTGGATGAGTAGGACGCGGTCCAAGTAGCTTGGATAGGAATAATTAGTATGAAGATGTCACATACGAGTGCACTTGGATAGGAATAAATAGTATGAAGCTGTCACTTGGATGAGACATCTTCATACTAATTATTCCTATCCAAGTCTACTTGGATCGTACTTGGACCGTGTCAACGCGGCTTTAAATGGTTGACCTGCCACGCCAGGTCCCTCCTAAACCCGGGCCCCCAGGTTAGAGCCCTGTCAGCCCCCCTTTGTGGGGGCCATGCGTATAACTGACAAAGTTTAGTGTGCACTATTTATGTCGGACTTTGTCAGCCTACCTCCACCCTTCGTTACTGATACCTAGTAGCAATGAAGCAATCACAAAAAATACCCAGGCTTGAAAAAATCATATGTTTGTGTATTGTCACCTCACCAGGAGTTCACCCGGACTCCCGGTATGAAAATCCAGTGCCTTATGTATTTGACTACGGCAGTCACCTGCCGCACACTAATGGCCTCAGAAAGGCATCTCAATATGATGGTTTGTACAATGTGTTGACCTATTTTAAGCAGATATATTAATATTGGTGTTTCTTTTTCCAGATCGATGACATCCAGAGCAACCTGAAGGAGTTCGGAGAGAAAGTGCAGGCCGGTGCTAAAGATTTCTCCAACACTGTCCAGCAGAAAGCCAATGATATGTTCAAGAAAGAATCGACATAGAACAATAAAGAATTGATATTTTAGTAACAAATATAATTATTTTAAATAATATGCAGTCATTAAGTGTATTTGCACTAATTATTTGATTTATGAATATTACATTTTGTTAAAACACCCAGTAATTTGGGTAGCAATAATAATTAATGATCAATTCGAAATCTTTGTAAATTTAATACTATTCCAATGAAATAAAATACTCACTCAACAATAGATATTTGAAATTATTTATTACATTGAAAATACTTGTCTCCTTCTATAATAATATTATGTACAGTGCTACAAACATATTTGTAGAATAGATGAGGGAGCCAAAATCGAAATAGAGATACAATCTGACAGTGGAATGACATATTATTCAATATGGTGTCGCTAATTCTGTTATGTATGTAGTTCCATTTTATGTCCACTCTAGGGATCAATTTGTAGGACTGTAGTATGATCTTCAATGGATACATGGTGTCACTGGTTGTATCACTCAGGATCAGGATCCCGTCACAGGAAATGAAAAAAATACAAATTTAAATGACTGAAATATTACTTATTTTTTCGTCAGGACCTCAAGACCTAATATCGTAAATATTTTGGAAAGTCAAACACACTTTTTAACGGGTTTTATTCACTCCTCTCGGCATTCTACGGCACGCAAAGCCTGTGTGCCATTTTCAAAATGGTGCCAAAGTGACATCTGGAACATTACACAACTGAAGAAAATTATAAAAAAAAATCTTCTCAGTCGATATTTATTTCATAAGCCATGCCATTTATATGAGTTGGTACCAGATTATAGTTACCAATGGCGAAAGGTGGAGGTAGGCTGTAGAGATCCGACATAAATACTGCACACTAAAATTTATCAGACATAGTTGTTTGTTTTCATTTAACTAAGAATAAAAATAATTACAAGATAAAAAGAACTTTTTATATACAACGTTTTTAAATTCTGTTGAACCATATAAACTTGACTTGACTAGCTTAAACGATCAAAAAAATTTGTACTCGACATGTCATATTGATTTCCATAGTAACGCACGTATATATTAATAATTTAGTTGCTAGGACCCCAGACCCCTCTAGCAAACAATAATGGTGTCGAAATAACTTTTCATACAAAACAGAATTAGCTGAAAATGAATTCAATTCTACTTAAAGATGGCTAAAAGTATTTAAAAAATGCATTGGCATTATGTTCTGATATATTCTAAAAGTTTCAAATGTCTAGCTAGTCGGGAAGTTAGTTAAAAATTGATTGCAAGATTTGTACCGGACAAATAAGAATACGAGCTTAGAAAAACGTTGTAATTACAGATACTATCGGTTAGTATTTACAAAATCAATTAACACCTACCTAAACCAAAACGATAATATATAAAAGATGCATCTATAATAAGAATATTTCTTATCTATTACCTATGGTTTGGATGAGGCAGGGTTTAATTGAATTTTAAAACTAACCAACACCATCTACAATTTTATTAGTAGGTGGCATGAAAATAAACAAGTAAAAATTTAGTGTACACTATTTTTATGTTGGATCTCAACAGCCTATCTCCATTCTTGTGGTGAATGGTGATTATTTTAGATATTTTATAGATAGAAAAATATTTTTTTTCTATTATGGCTTGGTTTAGGCAACGGCAACATGAATTAAAAAAAATAATCAACACCATCTGCAAATTGTATTATTGACAAAGTTTAGTGTGCACTGTTTATGTCGGATCCCCACAGCCTACCTCTACTCTTCGCCACTGATAGTTACCCGTAGTCCGACACTGTACGCCACATAATAAATAATAGTATTATGTGAATCAAATCCGGAGGAAATGATTTTTGTTTTTTTACATTAGAGTTTAATTGGCTCTAATTGGCTGGGCTGTATAAATAATTCCGCGCCGATAGATTTAAAAGTTGTGATCCTCGAAGAGTGGCCAGTTGTGCAGAGTTTCAATATTTCATTCAAAATGGTTGCTAAAGTTATGTTTGTCGCCGTTGCGGTTCTGTTCCTTGCGCAGGTAATGTTAATCGTTCATCTCAGCCACTCTCAATCCACTGCTGGTTGAGGACATCTATAATGCTTGTACTCCATTGGCACGCAAGTCAAACGATTTACAGTCTTCGGACATTTTTTTTCGCGTGGAGCACCCTGAATCTGCGGACTTTTAAGTCTGCAGACCAGGTTCATTGGATTTCCAACATGTGTGATATTTTACTCTCCGAGTTGCTAGAATTCGTCCGTCAATCACTACGTAAATTTGATACACATTAATATACAATCATTCGGATCGAAAAAATCCTGTGATTGTTCTAAACATTTTTATTGATTAATTTGTTAATTTAGACATTAGAAAACGAGAGATTTATTAATATTTTTTTTATTTGATTTATGAAATTCTTAAAAGAAAACGTAAAATCTGTGTTGTTTTCAATGTTATATTACTTTATGCAAGTCTTCGTATCAATAACACAAAATTTTAGGATTATCGGAAGACATTACGATAATCGCAACTTTTGACTTTTGACAGCTCGACTTTTTTATTCGTTCGTTGTTCAGCAGCAGATAGATTGGACGATTTACTATCCTCGAACTTTTGGCTCGCCAATGGAGTGCCTCCATAAGGGGAGTAGTTGTTATTCATTTAGTCAACTACCCTAGCTATTATCTTGTATTTAGACGGTTGCTTTTGTATGTGACATGTAATTTTGTATGGGCAGTGTTGAATGAAAACACGCGTTGGTATTTTATATCGTTTATATGGCATAAATACATTAGCTAGCATGAAGTTATATTAAACTATGATATCCTGATTCTTTTAACTTACTAATTGGAAAAGGGCTGAGTGCCCTTGTAACCTCTACATATACATATATTTAAGATCTCTAGACAACTGTCAATTCCGACTCGTTATTGTCTATGCCACATGCTCTAAACATGAGCATAGACAATACTGTGTCAGTTGTAGAGTTGGGTAAAACCTCTACATATTATCTTATTTTTGTCTCCACTCATCTCGTTGTCACGTACTTCCGTTAAACTTTATTATCTTGTCTTTTTTAATATATTTATTGGCTACTGTTTTATAATAAGATTTGTCTAGCAATTACTTATCCATCAATATGGTCTGTCTATCACCACATCAAGGTAACGCGTTATATTAATATTGATTATCCTTGTTATCCGTTTAATATTGCAGTTACAAAAGTTTTAAATGTAAGATTTTTTCCATAGGAAAGCTGTGGTGGAGTGGTGAAGCGCCACGCCTACCAGGAGACATCGGCAGGGGACGCATTGAAAGAGGTAAATCCAATAAATACAATTGTGTAGGTACCTGAGAACCAGATTATCTTATCTACAAAACAAACACTTTCGGCAAAACACAATTTGAGTTTTTTTAAAATTTTACATAAGTACAGCTTTAGGTATTATATTTTAAAATTTCGGGTTTCTGTCATGAATATAGGTATTTAAAGTCTGAATAACGATGTTCAGAAATATGATAATTTTGGTACAAATTCTATATACCTATACTTAACTTATACCTATTTTCGGAAAAAAATGATTTAAGATAGTCTGGCTCTGACGGCCAGAATTTTACTTTCACTATTCCTGCATCAGCACTAAGAGCGCGATGCAGAACCATCTGGATTGATTTGGTAATATAAACATTGTCCAGAGTTGGAGTCTAGGACGATTCGTCGCCGGGACAACTGGTCGCCACATAATCGAATGAAATTCAAAAATAAATAGACGTTCGTGAATTATAGGTACTTTTAAAATACATATTTAGGTAATATTATTATTTAATACTTGGTGAGATTTTAAATATGCACCTGTTATTAATGATTTAATTGTGTATATGTTTAAGTTACAACGAGAAGAGAGTTATTTTATTTTTATATTAAACCTCAGGCATGACCATTCTCAATTACCTATAAAAAACATTTTGTTAAGAGAGAATGCGAGCGAGCGAAAATGGATTAAAACTACCAAGTAGTAGATAGAAACTGATTAAAATTCCTCGTCTACTTTCTAGTTAAAATCGTAACGAATGCCTATTTATTTTATTGGATAGAGCGGTGCCCAGTTGTCTTGGCGCCTGGTTGTCCCATTCTCCCAGAGTTTCTAATTTAACCCCGACTTAATTAAGCATGTTTAACCGTTTTTTAAATGGTTTCATTCTGGGCCATTGCCCTTTTCCCATTGATTTACTTCCTGCTATAAGATGCCGAAATTGGCCTCCTAAAGTTGGAGTGTCTTAGGGACTTATGCGCCTGGATATGGTTTTACATAGCGCGCTAAGAACAGCACGCTATTTTTTTCATGAGCGCGGCAAAAAGATACCCACCATGTAAGTAAGTGGATCAGTGCTTGTCTACTGGCATCTACCGTGAGAATTTGCATACAAATACAATTTGTACGACGTGCACTAACTAAGGTTTGTGGTGGAAAACGTTTACAAACCATGATATAATTAATATTTAGTTAGTTAGTAATTTAAATTTAGAATTCGACTTTAGGGTTCGACTGACACATATCTATGACTCTCAGTTAAGTGGTAAGTGATAACTTAATACTATTTTTTCTATAATCCCAAGCCAACTGATAGTTATAAGACCACTAGAAGTTGGTTCTGACCTGAGATAATATTATATCATAATAAATATACTGCCAAAAGATGGTATGTTTCTAAATCATGTTATAAAGTACTTAATTACAATTTGAAAGTTTGACATACCCTCTAAAATCAGGCATAGTGTTAATCTCTTTATGCTTTATGTGCATTTTATATATATCGGATGACATCAATTTTTTTTCTAGCATACTAATTTATATAATAGATGCATAATCCGTTGTTAACTCAAAATACTTAAATAATCGACTTACCATCTTTTGGCAGCAACCCCACGATTTTCTTCTTTTTATATACAATTTTCTTTTGCATTACTTACATCAGACCCTGAGACCCAATGTCAGTAATGTAGTGAAAGTAGTGTAGTGTAGGTAGTAATATAAGTGAAACAATCACAAACACCCAGCCCTCCATTACCTATCGCTAATAAATAGTAAATGCTTAATTTTAATAAATAATTTCACAATTTAAGCATCATATCTTTTTTACTTCAACATTTTTCCTTACTATGTGAAATAAGTTTGGGAGTCTCTTTATCGACTTACCAACTTTTGACAGCAACTACGAAATATTGTTCGAAAAAATTCTGCCATTAAACCATACATAATTTTAGATAAAACAATATTTTATATCGATTAAAATGTGGTTTTGGCAGGGCTAAATGAATTTAAAAAAAACCTAACTAACCACATCTGAAATAATATGTACCTATTCTTAATTCAACGAAAACAATAATAAGTATGACTGAAAAAGTGTGCACTATCTTTGTCGGATTGCATACAGCATACCTAAGCTACTACGGTTTTGGGTTAGGCTGGGTTGAATTGAATTTTAAAAATTAATCAGCACCATCTGAAATTTATATTCTTAGTTGAATGAAAATAAATAAGTATGACTAACAAAGTTTAGTGTGCACTATTTATGTCGGATCTTAACAGCCTACCTCCACCAGACCAATCAAATTATTCAGAAAGGAACTTCAAAGACATACTTACTTATTTTTTGTGCTTATAAAGCTGTTTTTGTCTCTCCTGTCAAATTTAAATTTTGTCACATTAGAGGACAACAGATCAACAATGTTATGTTGAATTTATAATGATTGGTTTTAATTAAGTATTACAAAATGCGATAGATAACTAATTGTAGGTGACTTACACACCGATTTGCTGCCATTGTCATCTATCGGATGTTTGTCTAACTTCCGGGAAAACAGAATTACATAAATTTGATATAATTATCATGACATTTAACAATGACATGTTTTTATTGAACATTAGGTAGGTAGGTGCCTGTTATAAATTAGATAATGGGACACTTATACAACAACTGCAATAATAACTAATATCATAGTTGTTAATTCCTAATTAGAACATCAGATTTGCAGACCAAACCAGATACAACGATCGTTGTGAGCAATCGTCGACTTTCAATAGCAATTATTACACGGAACAATTCAGCTACCAACTCAATCATGTTGACACTTGATTTGATTGGTTCATAATATCGTGTCCGGAAATTTTTACGTATGCAGTTCGCCGTATCACACTTCACTGTGAAATGCTGTATCGGAAATATGGTCGTATATTAAAGACCATCCAACCTCTTTGGGTTGTATAGTACTGAGATAAAATTCATGTCTAAATAAAACGCGGTTCTTGTCGGTTTAGGAAGCCAGCGGCAAACAAATTTTAAATAGCCGATATTCTTTCGACCATGTCCGATCCTAATAGGATCATATGGGCCTCCACAGAGTAGAGGTTTGTATTGACAGATGTTGTTTTTTTTTATACGAAAAATGATGTCAGCCACTTGCTCAACCTATTAGGTATATACCCTGACACACACAAATTGAAAAACAATAATATGTGTACTTGCCAGACCCAGGATTCGAGCCTGGGACCCACGGCGTTATAGTCCAACGCTTAAGCCGCGCGGCCACCGTGGGCGTTTCGTCACTACACCTGTCACCCCTAAAGCGGCCTGGTCCGAAACTACGAAAAATTAAGTACATATGGTTAATAAGTATTTGCATTTTTTTTCAGTTGGGCACATATGTAGGTGGTGTTGGAGGAATCGCAACGAAAGCAGTTATCGACACTACCTCTCTCACTCTAGATGCTGAGAAAAAAATTGAAAAGGGGATCAAAGGGATATTACTTAACATTGGTTAATACCAAAAAATGTAGAACAATTTATTATTGTCAATAAATGTTTACCAAGAAAATGGACATATGCCAATTTTATTATACATTATGTACCTACTTATGTCATTAACAGTGTCACCATTATCAGCCCCAATGTTGGATGAAAGCCGTTCGATTCTGCTGCATTCCTTACACAGTAAAGGCTTAATTACATTGGCAGATGCGCAGATCCAACCAGATCCAACCAGATCCAACCAGATCCAACCAGATCCAACGATCCGCGCCGACCGTCGTGACCAACGTCTTTACACTATAAGCAATTACACGCAACGATTCAATCGCGTTGGTCCTTGCTTTTCATTGGCCTAAAATTAACATATAGTTGCTATTAATAAAAATATAGGTTTACCGAAAATTATTTATTCGTTAGATTGGTGGCTACACCGAACAGTTTTCCCGCGCAATTTCATGTCAAAACTCAGCTGTCAAACCTAACCTTGCAAGCGGCGGTAGCTATGGATATTTTCGTACGTTCTCGGCAATCTTCGTGAATCGTGGCAGACGGAAATAGGATTGGTTCCAATTTGCTCACGATCGTTCACGGTCCTGGAAAACCATAGATAATAGATGTTGGCGATCGTGGCAGATGATCGGGCCAGACGCAATCTGCCAATGTAATTTGAGCATAATATGATAGAAATGCAAAACCAGTCGTCATATTTACGCCAGAACAATATTTTGAAGCAGAATTTTAGACAGTGACGACCAGACCATACAATTGAAATATAAAGCTTTGGAATTACCAATATTGTATGCATATAACCACAAGCACGCACGCAAAAGGTTAGAGGATTTTCGTGTCCGGACCACCCTCAGGAACGAAAAAATTATAAAATATTTAGGTGAATAGAATATTAGTCCTTCTTCGTTGTCGGGACATCATGACTGAGGATCGTGACCTGGATGATTCGATGTTGTCGAGCCACTTTCCTATGTCCTTAAAATTTATTGACTATCAATATAATATTACAATATTATTTCCTCTACCAATCTAAAATGTCGCCTGCGGCACAATTTTTTCAGTGTCGATTACCATTAAATAAAATAATCCTAGACTCAAAGTGTGGAATGTCTGGGTATAGGGAATATATCCGGAATTCAGTAGCATCATCTAGATGTTGTAAATTCTGTCACTCTCGCGGCTATAAAAATATATAAAAATATATTATATTAAGTACCGGAGTGGGAGTGCTACCTGTCAACATTCCCATCTTTATAATATATTATTTCATTATCCCTCTCTCACACACATTCACATATATTTTCACATATCTTTCCCCTTTTAATACGTTTTTTCATTGTCTCCCTCTGCAAGATAGATAAATCAAGGCAAATATTTATTGAAGAATGGATTTTTTAAAACTCTCTCCATACCATTTTTCTGTATGCGCGCCCACGTGACAATTATTAACAAAGTAACAATTGAAATATTTTTTCACACGCGTTCAAGTTTATTCCATATTTCTACATATTCGAGAATAATTATAGCTCGTTTTGTTACTACCATACACAGATGACAGAAGGTATATCCCGTTATTTATTTGTTCTCTGATTCCCACGTACATATTATCTCATCTCGTCGATCCAACGGCCAATGATTTCCCCTGATTTAACACAGATTTAACACATATTTAACACAGAATTAACACAGATTTAACACAGATGTTTCATATGTGTTTTCAGATCGGCGTACTCGTATATGCAGACAATGAAACAAGAAGTGATTTCCTCTTAAGAAATGTTGAAAGTATTGAAGAACCATTTCGTTTTTCACTTGATTAATTACCATAAAATGATCAATATTATGTACATCAATTATTTCAAATAAATGTTTGCCAATGTCAATGAAATGTACCTACATTTGCCGATTTTATTATACTTTATGTTCATACTATTGACGTTGGTTGAGCCTTTTAGTGAACTGTAATTACTTTGAGGGAAGATGAGGAGGTCGGATCTAGGGGAAGGGGCGATGGAACAGAATGCCAGACACTGACCTTTGTAATGATGTATGATGGCTCCGTGGTCTGGTTTCAACTTTAACTCGAGTATCGGTATTGTTGTCTTGGGTCACCCGGTTCGTACATTCACGCACTTTGTGACACAGTTTTATGGATTATATGTGAGGGTGTATGAATGATGATGATAGATTCTGAATGAGTTTCTATCTATTAAGTCAATCACTTAAGCGACGGAAAGCTATTAGAAGCGCGCTCACGCCCGCTATCGAGATGCAATTGAATGTTCTTTGTAATACCGTATCTCATGACCCGTAATTGCTTATTGATTGTTTGGTGACAATAACACTGGGGATTTGGAGGTGTGTGAGGAGATAAGTAGTGGAATGGTAATATAAATGGCCCAACCAGACGTGATAAGCAAAAAAGCTTCTCTCCATTTTTGAAATACACAACAGTCACTCTTTGAAATGTTAAAATTAGACCAAATAACTTTAATTATTTTTAATTTAAACAATGGTAAAAGTAGCTGAGTACAGTGAATATAGTATAATAAAACATAAATGTAGCGAAAAACCCCTCTAAACTGTGTCATTATCTTTATGCGCATATCTCAATGTGTAAGACGTAATGGCATAATTACACCAACAATCGCGCAGATACAAAAGATCCAACGATCTACGCCGACCGTCGTGACCAATCGTCTTTACACTATAAACAATTACACGAAACAAATCGATCGTGTTGATCCTTGCTTATGATAAAATAAACATAGTGTTGCTATTACTAAAAATATTGTAAAGTTTGTCTAAATACTATTATCTTCGTTAGATCGTTAGCTACACTGAACAGTTTTCCCTCGCAATTTTACGTCAAAACTCAGCTGTCAAACTTGACCTCGCAAGCGAGTGGTATCTTCGGATATTTTCGTACGTTCTCGGCAATCTTTGCTTGAATCTTCGTGAATCGTCGCAGACGGAAATAGAATTGGTTCCAATTTGCTCACGATCCCGGAAAACAATAGATAATAGAATTTGGCGATCGTGGCAGACGATCGGGCCAGACGCAATCTTCCAATAAAATTTGAGCATCATATGATAGAAATTCAAAACCAGTCGCCATATTTACGCAATGATGACCAAACCATACAATTGAAATATACATCCTTGGAATTACCAATTTTGTATGCAAGTAATCACAGGCAGGCACGCAAAAGGGTAGGAGGTCGTCGTGTCCGGACCACCCTCAGAAACGAAAAAAATATAAAATATTTAGGTGAATGGAATATTAGTGCTTCTTCTTTTTCGGGAAATCATGACTGAGAATCGTAACCTGGATGATTCGATGCTGTCAAGCCACCTTCCTATGTGATTAAAATTTATTGACTATCAATATAATATTACAATATTATTTCCTCTCCCAATCTAGTTGAGAGCCGTATTTTCGTTCGCTTTCTTAACAAAGTTAACTGTCTATACTTAAAATGTCGCCTGGGGCGCAATTTTTTCAGTGTTGATTACCATAAAATAATGCTATACTCAAAGTGTCGAATGTCTGGGTACAGGGAATGTATCCGGAAGTCAGTGACATCGTCTAGATTTTGTTAATCCCGTCCCTCCCGCGGCCATAAAAATCATTAACAATATATCATATTAAGTACTAGGGTGGCGGTACCACCTGTCAACATTGCCATATTTATCATCAGCCTGAATCTATCCACTACTAGATGAAGGCTTCTTCAAGCTGCTTCCACTTCTATCGGTCCTGTGAATTGCGTTCCCACGTATTTCCGCAGAATTTATCATTTCATCGATCCAGCAGCCTCTAGATCTACCTTGCGGACGTTTTGTACTTCTTGGATACCACTAGATCACTAGATTTGTCCAACGATTGTCTCTTGTTTGAGCTATGTGTCCAGCCCATCTCCATTTAAGGCTTTTAATAAACTCTATTACATCGCAAACCCTTGTTTGCTTCCTTGTCCACTCATTCCTCTTTTTGTCCTTTCGCGTTATGCCCAGCATGCACCTCTCCATACCACGTTGTGCTACTCTGAGTTTCTGGATCTCTCTTTTACTTAGGGTCCATGTTTCACACGCATATGTGATCACGGGAAGCACCCACTGGTTGAACACTTTGCGCTTTAGGCACAGTGGAAGGTCACTTTTGAAGACATTATTCAGGCGGCCAAAAGCACTCCAGCCTAGTTTTACTCTGCGAACAAACTTTTACTGCGAACTAACTTTCATCAAATATACATCCATCTATAGACACTTGTCTAGGCTCTAGGCTCTAGGATACTGGCACAGTGGAAGACATAACACTGAACATAACATAATATTAACTTTTAACACGGTTAACAAATTTATCACATATTTCCACACATTCGAGAATATTATAAGTTGTTACTACCATACACAGAAGGTAACGCAGATCTCATTACTTATTTATTCTCTGATTCCCACATACCTATTATCTCATCTCGTCGATCCAACGGCCAATGATTTTCTCTGATTTAACACAGATGTCTCATAAATATTTCTTTTTAAGACAGACAATAAAACGATAAGCGATGTCTTCTCTCACGTTAAAGAATTAGTTGAAAATATTGAAGGAAAATTAGATTTTTTACATTTACCATAAAAAATGATCAATAATATTATGTACAACAATTATTTCAAATAAATGTGTGTCAATTTCAATTAAATGTACCTACATGCGCCGATTTTATTATGCTTTATGTTCATACTATTGACGTAATTGAGTGGGTAAGAAGCAAAAGGGCTTATCTCCATTTTTGAAATGCACAACATTTACTCTTTGAAATGTTCAAATTGACCAAATAACTTTAATTATATTCAATTTAAGCAATGGTCAAAATAGCTGAGTTCTTTCTATTAACAGTGACGTCCCGTAGGGGTAGGCAGATTGAGCGTCGCTTGGGGGCGGCAGTTACTCGAAGGGCGGCAAATCGCGGAAAATCATTTGAAATATAATATAGAAGTTATCCAAAGTTAGTAATAACGAAAATATCTTTCCATTAAAAAATTCAGCTCACTGAATTGACTGTGATATCTAGTTTACTTCCGTTGCTCTTCGACGTCCTTGGTGACCAGAAACGACACGTGCAGATTTGCGAATAATTAGTCTGATATTTTGTTAGTAATGTATCCATACAACACATTACATAGATATTGGACTCATGAAAGGATGCTGAAAATAATGTATAAAAGATAAGGTGGCATTTTGGCGCTGCCAAGGGGCGGAATTTTATCTAGGGACGTCACTGTCTATTAATATATTATAATAACACATAAATGTAGCTAAAAACCCCTCAAAACTGTCATTCTTTTTATGCGCATATCTCGATGTGTAAGACGTAATGGGATAATTACACCAACCGATGCGAAGTTCCAACAGATCCAACGATCTGCGCCGACCGTCGTGACCAATCGTCTTCACACTATAAGCAATTACACGCAACGATTAGATCGCGTTGATCATTGCTTTTGATTGATTTAAAATAAGCATAATGATTCTACTATTATGGTTGAACAAAAACTATTTCTCGTTAGATTGGTAGCTACACCTGAACAGTTTACCCTCGCATTTTTACGTCAAAACTCAGCTGTCAAATTTGACGTTGGTTATTTTTTTTCTCGAAAATATTTTAGTCTTGTATAAGTACTTATTATAATTAATTTACATAATGGATAACTACCTGGCAAGCGTGAATCTCCAAGAGATTCAGTTAAGATTGATTATTCAATTATCAGCCTAGATTCTAGCAATGATTCCCAACAGTGTTCCACAGGCGGCTCTCGTGGTGCAGTGGATAAGGCGCTGGTCTTCTACCCGAGAGTCTGGGTTCGATTCCCGGTCATGACAAAAAAAACATTTTATGTGTTTTTCTCAAAGCCTGGATGTTTGTGATTGTTCAAAATTACTAACAACCACCTAGTACGAAAAAGCAAGGATATGGTTATTAATAATTCAAAAAAAAAAAAAAAACAGTGTTCCACAGAACACTGGGGCTTTGCGAGCTGTGCCAGGGTCTCCGCGAGAATTCGTAAAATCTTGAGCAAAAAAATACAACTTGAAACCTTTTTGGCAATAAGTTAAACACAAAGTTTAACGGGGCCTATTCTATACCCATAATGGACGAGCGGTTGCACGTCGGCGTAGCCCTGCCATACAAAAAAGGTTGGAAATCAGTCAATCAATCAATCTAGTCTAGCTAGATCAATCTACTGCTGTATGAAGGCCCTTTCATTCTGATTTCACCACCATCGGTCATATTATGAGCTTCATTGCCACGTATTTGACCAAAAAAAGGTGAAACGTAAAAGCCATCGCCATGGACTAAGGCCTTCCGGTCACGAGAATACTCAAAAAAGACGAGTCTGAAACTAAAATTCCAGCCAGTATCTAGCTAATGTATTCCAATGGTGGCTCGCTGACGGCAAGACTGGAATTTCTATTTCAAAACGTTTGGGACTAAACTGAAGAGACGTGAAATGCTGGTCTCCCAGTCTCTCAATTTCCAATCCCCTATAAAACAGTGGTGCCAATATCAGTAGATTCGATGAAAAATCATCTTTTCTTACCAAAATTGGTAGCACTGAACTGAACTGAACAAGCAATTTAGCTATAACAAGTCAAGACGTCAAACGTTAAAGATGGATGAACTGATTTCTAATTTAAAATTTTGGCTTGCCTGTATAATAATTGCAGGCTGCCAGAATATTCCCGTTTATATTTTGTATACCTATATATTATAATATTTTATATTCATTTTGATAGATTGAGGTTATGAGATTGATTAAAATTTCAAGTGGGTTTCAGTAGCACCGTGTGCGAAACATCAGTCATTGGCCAGTTTAAGAGTTCTATCAGCAACTAGTTTGTCGGAGTTTAGTTTCTCCATGACCGAAAGGCTTAAGATTTTAATATAGGGCACTTTACGACGGTCAGGCCATAAACCCCAAGTATAAAAAAAACATGCTGACTGCCCGACTGATCATTGGCCTCCACAGAGTGGAGCTTGGATTAATAGATTTTTGTTTTTTACTGGAAATGCATGTTAGTCTACATAGCTCAACATAATGTCCGTATATTGACTCCAATCGCACATTGAAAGACATGTGATTTTTTTGTCAAACCCGTGACTTGAACCCTAGTCGTTGTCGCTCGGCCATCATTACACCAGCAGACTCGTAGACTCAACCAGATTCAACGATCTGTTACGTCCCCAAAAAGTGGAGTAGTTTAAGTAAGATAGTTAATCACTTTAATTAGTACTTTTAGGTTTCGTAATTTACGAATTTAAATAGTCTTTATACTTGTAAGGTATTATTTGCTATTTTATTATTATTATACAGAGGACTATGAAAATAGGATTCTGTTAAAGTCTCTTTTGTTTTGTCAGGAATAGCGAAAGAGAGCGGAAATGTTCACAGGAGATATCAAATTAAAATAGAAGAACTTTTGATAGATGTTTGATTTATTAAACGGAGATAAATTACAGTAATACAGATTTATTACAATTGACAGAAAGCCAACTTACATACTAGAGAGACAATGGTCGACGGAGAACTAACAGTCTCATTACGTGTGCAATTGTTCATATATGAAAAAGAATAATGTTCTAGAAGTTTCTAATTATCAAACACAAATAACATATTTTATTGTTTTGTGGTTTTCTGGAATTAATTAGAATGAATCAATATTTAAATTGACAATATTATTGATATCAGAGGATGCTATCTTTATCACAGGAAGTTGCGGTTTCTCTAATTAGAATCTCTTATCTACTTATTGATTTTGTGCATAACAGATCGTCGTGTGCAATCGTCGACTTTAAATATCAATTAGATAGAACAATTAAGCCACCAACTCAATCATGTTGACGCTTGATTTGATTGGTTAATAATATACGCTAAGTTGCTAGTGTCAATAATTATAACTAAAGCAACAAATAAAATTTAGACAAGTAACCAATAATTGTATTTACTAGGGTATTATGTTATTTCGTCTGTTAAAATAATGAATAAAGTCAGACAGCCTTCATTAAGGCGATGTCTTTACCTACCAGAGGCACCTAGAGGAAAAATACGAAGCTTGCAATTTGAGACATTTTTTTGATAATTTACAATTTAACTGTATTAATTAATAAATATGTGTCGCTAGATTTCAAAATCAGCCAAGTCCATAATATATGAATAGGAGAAAAACAGCTTTTTGTTTTCTCAAATACACAGTCATAAGGGTGAAAGTTTATATTATTTAGATTATAGAATATTTAAAATTAATAAATCCTACATTTTGATAATGCAGAAATGTTAGAAAGAAGTACTTCTTCAGCAATTCACAAAAAAAGTCAAAAATACCTAAAGGTGGACTAAGCTGATTTTGAAATGTAGCGACACATATGTACCTGAAAACATTAAAAAGCAAAATATGTTTTATTAATATAGTCAAAGACAAACTTACAATTGTAAAAAAATGTTAGAAAATGTGAATTTGTCAAGCCCCATCTTATTATTACATATATTTTATGGTCATATTTATTATTAAAATTTAGTTTATTTAGTTTTCTATGCGAGAGATTTTTGACTCATTCATAGTTTTAATATTTTTTATATTTAGTTTAAAAAACAACGATTTTTATAAAAATATAAATGTGAATAACTTGAAATTTGGAAACACTTGGAAGCTCGAGGTTAATTCGGATATTTTCGTATGTTCTCGGTAATCTTAAAAAAATAGGAATTGTTCCAATTCGATTACGACTCCAGGGAACGACTCGAAAGTGACTTTTCACGACCGGACCAGGCGTTTGTCTGAGAATCTGTCATTTTAATTTGAGCTTAAAGATCTCATAAACAACGGAACTAGGTAAAGTATTGGGGAACAAAATTAAGTAATGATAAATGTCATTAAATATATATTATATATTAAAACAAATAAACAAGGTTTAGGTATAATGCATAATCGGTGAATTGAATGCATCGACTGCGGTACAAAGTGGCAGCCTTTAAGAAGGTATATTAGTTCACCCTAATATTACGTACTTACAGGCTAAAATTGATATGAAATCAATAATTATATACAGAGGGTTGGAGCGGACCCTTTTTGAGTAAGTTGCTCCACTCCAGGTCCGATCCATGGTCTGCTCCGCTCCGGGTAAAACGTTTTAATCGGTATTATATGTAGACAAATGTTAAAAAATAAAAAAAGTAAGTAGTTTACTTATTATTCGTCATTTTCATTATTAATTCTATTAAACAAAATTACCAACAGCAAATCGTCTTCCATTATCTGCCTCTTCTGTCAAAAAACGTGAGGTTATATTTATCCCTCGGCAGTCTTGTCGTATTTGAAATGATTCCTGTGTTGCAGTGTTAAATACTTACAATATGTTCATTGGATTTTAGGACTATTAAAAAAAATTAAAAATATTGAAAAAAACATACGGATAAGTGGAGCACTACAAATTTTCGGTGCTCCAGCTCTGCTCCTGCTCCAGGTAAAACTCCATTGCTCCACTGCTCCGTGCTCCTGTTCCGAGCTCCGCTCCAACGCTCTGATTATAATTATGCACCATGTCCATGAGATATAACCACCGCCATCTTTAGATTAATAAAGCCTGAACATAATTTTTTGCTCAAGCAACGAGTGATCCACTGCCATACTATTTATTGATAACGTACTTGCAAGCAGAGCTTAGTATTCGATAATGACTGAAGAGTATAAATAAGTTATTAGTTATTGTCGTTTAGAATTGACTGTCACATTGACAAACGTCCTAGTGTAGTATGATAATATTATACACAGAAGAAGTTTACTTACTTTGATCGTCACTTCCAATTATTATTATTAACACAGAACCACTAAATCAGATGAACTCCAAGGTCTCCAAGATACGTTAAAATAATCTGAAAGAAATCTGAAACTAAGAATACTCCGACAAGTGAACACGACAGACGCGTCAGTATGAGCACTCTATAGACAATGAAAGGTCATCCATAGAAAACGGGAGGGGCGAACAGTAGGACCCGTCGTGTAATGTATCGGCTTCCTTCTTCAGTGGGCAATGATATAACCCATTGCCAGGAATAAAATATTTATAAAATTTCACATAAATCAGTTAGATGTTTCACTCATATTAATATAATATGTCACCTGTACTTGTCTAATCCGCAGCGCCTCATTATTCAGCAAAGTAGGCAGTTTATGTATTAAAATAAATAATATTTTATTATTGTATAGCAGTATAATAAACGAATAAAAATATTATTTGTATGTAACATAAATAATATGACGGTTTATCAGTTGAACTATGATGTTGACATTTGCTGCTGGGTCAGAAATACATAGTTGTCCTAACGATGAATGAAACACAAATAATTACAAGATAAAAAGAACTTTTTATATACAACGTTTTTAAATTTTCTGTTGAAACATATAAACTTAACTTGACTAGCTTAAACGATCAAAAAAATTTGTACTTGATAGATTATTATTACTGAAATGTCATTTTGACATGTCATATTGATTTCCATAGTAACGCACGTACTATATATTAATAATTTAGTTGCTAGCACCCCAGACCTCTAGCAACCAATAATGGTGTCGAAATAACTTATCATACAAAACAGAATTAACTGAAAACGAATTCAATTCTACTTAAAGATGGCTAAAAGTATTTAAAAAATACTTTAATAAATATATATTCTAAGAGTTTCAAATGTCTAGCTAGTCGGGAAGTTAGTTAAAAATCGATTGCAAGATTTTTACTGGACAAACAACCACCGGACAAACAAGAATACGAGCTAAGAAAAACGTTGTAAAATCACAGGGGTTCGAGACACTATATTATAATATGTATTATAAATTTAAAAATATACTTATAAACTTCTGTAAATATTTTTTTATTTTGATTATAAGCCATTGCAAGCAAGTGTGACATTTTTTTACTGTGTTATAGGAAGTAGCGACACCTCGTGGGATGTTGCTTTGATTGAAGCGTGAATTTTTTTTCATATGGACTGTCGAAACTATGTCTAGTTTGATAACAACTTTTGCATATGTGAAAATGTGTTGTGTTTCAAATAATAATTGTATTCGGGCGGGTATGATGTACCTACATAATTATTATATATTATCGTCTAGGTTAGATTTTAGAATCTTTCTTTTAAATATCAGCAGACCGTTTTCAGATTTGTTATGTAATTGAGATATATTAAAGTCTTATTTTTTCTAGTCTTATTTTAAGTCTTATTTTAGTCTTATTTTAACTCAGTGACATCATACAATCAATCGTTGGCGATAGTATAATAATTTCATTTCCACATTCACTTCTTTGTAATAAGTTCATCCACGAGTGAAAGATCAACCTAAATGTAGCATAACTGAATTTTCCTCAAAGTTCTAGGCGGAGCATTCGGCTACCAAAACATCGCACAACCAGTGAAGTCGCTAGCCGAAATGCCGCCCTTAGACGGCGCCAAAATGCCTCCCCATTTTTTATACAGTGTTTTTTATCATTCTTCCATGACTCTAATATCTAAGAAAAATGTTGTATGGATACATTACTAACAAAATATATACCACTAAATCTAATTTAAATGCCATCTCTACTTCAATAGACAATATTGTGAGTCCACGGTTTTCAGATACATTTAAATATACACCTGACAACTTTCAAGACTCGCGAGTGACTGGCAAAAATATTTGGACAAATTAATTAGGTAAGTATGTACCTACCGATAATTCAAATATAATTTTCAAATCTGCACGTGTCATTGCTGGTCATTAAGGACGTGACATCCATGAACAACAGAAGTAAACTAGACATCGCATACCCGACAAAGAAACACTCCGGTTAAACATTTTATGTTAATTAATACATTTTGTTTCCAACCAGTCAGCTGATTTTTAATGGGAGAATTTTCGGTATCTATGTCTATATATACCTAATGATTCTTCTCGATTTGCCGCCCTTTGAGTAACTGCCGCCCCCAAGCGACGCTCAATCTGCCCACCCCGACGGGACGTTACTGCGCACGACAGACCGGCTACCAAAACAATACGTGCAATTAGTTGACCTACCTACTAACCTAACCTAACCTAACCTAACCTAACCTACCTCCATCAATCTCCAGATTAACAAGAGAGTAATCACGAGAAATGAAGTTAGAAATGTTGTCGAAAAGAGGGCAAAATCAATATTAGTATGGAGACATTACATTTGACATGAAAATGATTTATTCAGATTATTGTTTGTAAACACCGTGTATATAATACCTACTCAAACACATTCCGCGTACAAATTGATCAATGTATTAGAATGCAACATTCTTGTGGTCAGTAACACTACTTAGTCAACAGTAGGTAATATAATTATAAAGGATATAATATTCATTGCCTAAGAACACGCCGATTTGAATACCGATATAGATTGGTAGATATCTATTTCGATTACGCCGGTGTGTTTAATGAGTGAATGGGTTTCAAAAGAAACGTGTTAGCGAAATGCACATAGTATGTCTAAGCAATTAAGCGCACCGCGTATGAGAGCGTTGGTGTTATATTTATGCGATCGCGCAAAAAATACCCCAAATCTTACAAATCCAAATTTACGTGCGCCAGAGAGATTGCTCACATATGCGTTACAGATAGAGTGACAGGCGGATTAATCAAGACAAATCTATATTGAAATACGAAGTAATCTATAATTATATTGTCATTAAGGAGGTTTATAATAAGGATTTTTAAAATGTTACTCACGTTATAAGGTAAATGTGGCGTATGAAGGTCGAAAATGAAGAATTTGAGGCAGTGGCGAAGGGTGGAGGTAGGCTGTTAAGATCCGCCATAAATAGTGGATACTAAACTTTGTCAGTCATACGTATTTGTTTTCATTGAAATAAGACTAAAATTTATAGATAGTGGTAAACGCTGCGAAAACCAAGCCATGATAGACAATAGTCAAAATATACTATCATCTATCTATAAAATATTATGCAATTAAATCATGCATAACTTTGAATATGTGATAGATAGAATAATATTATTTATACTTATGGTATTGTTTAATTTAGGCAGAGCTTAACGAATTAAAATAAAATGAACCAACAATATGACGTGTAAAATGTATTTTTAATCCGACAAAAACGAATAATTATGAATGAAAAAGTGTGCACAATTTTATCGTAGCCCCCAAAGTATACAAAAACGATTATGGTTTGGTTTAGGCAGGTATTAAATGATTAAAAATTAACCAATAGAATCTGTAAATTGTAGCGTTAGTTCAATAAAAACAAATACCTACGTATGAATAACAAAGTTTAATAGGCGTTATTTATGGAGGATCTTAACAGCCTACCTCCACCATTCGCTACTGATTTGAGCTAACGTATACGCTTGGTAAGTTGAGGGTTTCGGGTTGAAATCTCGGATCTGGCGAATTTCGCATACTGTTTTTCAATGTGCATTTGAATCTAGAGCATGCATATAATAGATTGAGAAGTGGCTAACATCCATTTCTCGTAAAAAAATAATGTTACAAAACCTCTTCGTGAGGCGGCCAAGATTGTAGGTGGATTGTAGAGACAATTAATAAAAAATAAGATGTCGTTTGACTACTAACTGACTAGATGTGACTTAGAAATACTGTCACCAGTTTGCGTAGTCAAGTCTCGGCATGTAGGTACTACCCACACTCAGTATGTGTGGCCTATTGATATACTACTAGATGAGGAGTTCCCATACAAGTGTCATTTTAAAAATGTACCACAAAAGATATTACGAATATCGTCTTATAATATTTCCTTGTAGGTATAATGCGATAAGACCGCATGGATTCCCGAATTTCACCCGTATTGCCCTGGCTGTAAAACTAAATTTGCGTTCTTGGAATAGTGACCCTAAGGGTGTCTGCAACCCAAAGCTTGCAAGCTACCAAAAATACTCATACTTACTTGGCTTACTCATAATTATTGCCAGGTCGTTTTCGAGACAAATATTAAGTGAGCTTATATCGAGTTAAGTCCGCTGATATTAAAACAGTAAGTTTTAACACTGGCCGAGTCGCTGAAAATCGGGCGCCATTTTAAGAAGCATATGATTCATCCAGTAGTATATCAATGGTGTAGCCCAATAAACTTGTTACAAGAAATTTGTTCGAAGTTCGAGCGCATGCGATGAGATCATCGCCGCGACTCGCTAGTTGGTACTATTGGTAGACTTTCAATACTATTGACAATAAATATGCGCGAGCGAGATAGCATAATACACGTATACATAGCCATAAATATATTAACTAGATACTCAAATGAAATTTCTCTTCCTTTCTCCCCAGTTGTAAAGTTGATATAGCGAAGGACAAAAATGGTGACATGTTCGTTTTATAGTAATAATAATATGGAGTTAGTTTTAGTTTCAGTTGAGTATGAGAATTATATCGAGTTGACGTCAGTCTCAAGTCCCGGAATAGGTACTAGTGCTCGAGTTCTGTTTATCTATTTACGGGTTTCGTCACGTCGAGTTTCTCGAATTTTTAGTGTTATAAGTATAACTTTTATACTGAATTCAAATTTTATGCGTAATTGTGTAAATGGATAATAATTGTATACACAGTTCAAACACGCGCGTTAACATGATCTTACTCCCTACTTCATTTATCGTTTGTCAATTTATGGCGACGGTCGTATGTTGTAGCTTAGCCACTGGGAAATGCCAATAGAAATGGCGCATTTCAAAAAAATACTACCTTATTCTTAGGTCAATAATTATTATAAAGCAAACATTATTCGTAGAATGTTTATCACATTTGAATGGTCAAAAACATAGCTTATAAATCTTGCCAATTTTTGAATAATAAAATGCCTAATTCTTGTCAAATTTGGGATCACAGAGATTATCAATATAATTTTTTATTGTAAATATTTCACAATAATAATGTCGACATAAATTTTACTAATGGTTTTATAAATGCTTTTAAAAATTAATAAATATAAAAAATCTTAACACCACTTTACATGGACGTACTGAAATATGACTATATTCTAAAACATTAGAGCGAGAGGTTTAAAAGAATACTATTTTATGTACTAAAAATACTTTATGCAGTCATCAAATGTTTAAAATAAATATAAAGGATAATAAGGCTTCAAAATTATGTAAATAGATTATCTACAACGTTTAAGGAATGTCCAGGATCATGCTTTGAAAATAGCATAAAAGCTCCATTTTGACGTACGCTGAGCATGTGGGCCGTTAATACTACAAATAATTTTAATTAAATTATCTTGTTCTGGCCAATCGCTTTCTATTTGCCCACCGTACGATAGCGCGTGAATAATCCAATATTGTATAGAGTCATCGGGTGAAAAGACCACCGGACAGTTGACCAACGGTATATCGCGTGAAACAACGCACACATCCATAGTAACTATCAATCAATAATTAATATTAGAATTTATCGGATTACTGCAAGTTATTGGGAGAAAAATAGTATACAAAATGCATCACGCCATGTCGTTCCGATTAGTTTTTCTGCTGGCGGCCATCTTAATACAGGTAATATATTATAATAATATTACAAATTAATTAATTATATTACAATAACAACAAAGACTTAATACTAATAAATTGTCACTTTGTTGTTAACAAAGCCTTCGGTCATCGGTGTGAACGTCAGTGAAATACAACAAAATAACGCAAAGATTCAATACACTATTTTGTATAGCAAACCTCTAATAAATAAAGTGTGTCCAGAAATGTGTTACGCAAGCAGTTGAAATAGATGGCTGTATAGTATTAAGATCGAACTAACATCTGAATAAAA
This sequence comes from Rhyacophila brunnea, assembly GCF_057557595.1. Classification (NCBI taxonomy): domain Eukaryota; kingdom Metazoa; phylum Arthropoda; class Insecta; order Trichoptera; family Rhyacophilidae; genus Rhyacophila; species Rhyacophila brunnea. Next base: position 30,559,789 of record NW_028232893.1, on the reverse strand, counting down.
AAAAAATACTTAAAAATACGTAAAACCACCGGAATACCCTTAAAGGAAAGACTGGTAATGGAAATTCTGGTAATTATTAGATATTTGATACCAATCAATATAAAAATTAACGCTCATTTTTTGATCTCAATGCTATGCGGCCATTTTCCCCCGGTACTACAGCTAACGGTGAACTGTGTTACAGTTACATTTAATACGTACAGTTTATATATAACGACAAAATATAAATCATTTGAAAGATTGAAGAAGGCTAAATATTTTTTTAAATAAAAGCGGTAATTGTATGCATTTTGATTTTCTTTTTTGATTAATTTAGAAATTAAATCGACGAGATGAGATATTGATTTAAATATGACCAAACCTTTGCAAAAATGATTTTTGATGACAATCCGTATTTCTACGCCAAAATATTGTGTTTGTTTGATCGGAAACTTAAAAAATGTTAATAAAAAACTCCATGCTTACACTTGAACAATAATTCATTGCAATCAATAGTTGTTCCAGTATGAAAGTGGTGATAAAAAAGTACGATTAGATAAGAAATACACCAAAAAATTTATTATTCATTGTATCGTCATAATGTTGCTTAAATTCTTAGTATTGCGGATAATTTCCCCATTTCATTTATTGGACAAAACTTTATGTTCTACAACACTGGGTGACGATTCCACAACGTTTTTAATACGGTTGAATTTGTAGCTATAACAAAATAACGTGCTTTGGCACATTAAAATATGGCGACCATAAACTCTTGTTTATAAATAGTAGGGATGTGTGATCAATTTTTTCAGAAACAACGATTGTGTCGCTAGATTTCAAAATCAGCCAAGTCCACCTTTAGGTATTTTTGACTTTTTTGTGAATTGATGAAGAACTAATGCTTTCTAACATTTCTGCAATATCAAAATGTGGAATTTATTAATTTTAAATATTCTATACTCGAAATAATATAAATTTAAAACATAAACATAAAATAAAAAAAACAAAAAGCTGTTTTTCTCCTATTCATCTATTATGGACTTGGCTGATTTTGAAATCTAGCGACACAATAATGGGATTTCTTTAAAAAGTCAGTAATTTAATCTCTCGTAATTCCTCTTAAAAATAACTTTTTATTGGTTTCTGCTACTTTTGCGTGTAAGCGAAGCATAATTTATAGACCCCAACAGAGTGGAGGTACTTGCATTAGATGAAAAAAATTAAAAGGCTTCATTGTATATTTGTATTCAGCCGCGGTAACGAACTCGCGGCCCACGGCTCCAGATACGGCCGCTCTATCAAACAGGCCATGACATTTAATATGCGCTATTTAATTCATAACAATATACAATGTAAGATTTAATATAAAGTCGACAAATCGACGACCTGTTATCACTCTAAGATACATAGTTCAGAGTATTATAAAACTAATAAATAACTCAATGATATTATATTCTTGTTTTATTGACAGTAAAATAAAATTCATTGATATCGTCCTGTTAATATATATTTATCACTACGTGCAGTGGTGATATAGAATGTACTAAGTTATGATAGAAATATGCTAATTTATCCGCCATATTATGTCAGTGACGAAGGCAGTGACGTCCCGTGGGGGTAGGCAGATTAGGCGTCGCTTGGGGGCGGCAGTTATTCGAAGGGCGGCAAATCGAGGAAAATCATTTGGTATACCTATATAGACATAGCTAAAATTATTTTGTTTACATGCCTACAATAATAGCATAGTAAAAATGGTGTGGAAATAATAAGTCTGTGTATTGCTAAATTTAATGGTACAGACCAAATGCGTGATATTAATCACATAGAATCTCAGACTCTGATGATTTGGGTATATTTATTCGCTTTTTATAAGGTATCTAAATTCAATTTTGTATGTATCAGTGGTACCTATATATTTTGTTAGTAATGTATCCATACAAGAGATTTTTTAGATATTAGAGTCATGAAAGGATGCTAAAAAATTAGGTGGCATTTTATCTGGACGTCACTGGACGAAGGGTGGGGGTAGGCTGTTAAGATCCGCCATAAATAGTGCACATTCAACTTTGTCAGTCATACGTAGTTGTTTACATTGTAATAAGACTACAATACTTTACAGATGGTGTTGGTTAGTTTTTAAAATTCAATTAAACCGTGCGAAAACCATGCCATAATAGATAATAGTCAAAAAATACTCTTCTAACAATATGAGCAAAAGAAAAAATCTTTTTGAAAAAAGTATGACCCCCCACAGAAATCGAACCTGCATCTCTCGGGTATCGCGCCCACACACATTGACAACAATGCTAAAGAAGTCATACTTAATTACGACACATTTTAACTAAAGGCTTTTAATACTCACTGAAGCGATTTCTAAATTGAGCAACATTGGCAATCGGCTTATGCATTTTAAATCAAAGTAGGTATTACTCTAATAATTACCGATGTCATGGATCAATCCAAGATATTTTTTTTGTAACTTTCTTGAACTTGAACTACTTGCTAATAATTTTTAATTACCTAACTAATTGTTTTATTCAACGAATAAATCACACAATTTAAATACAAAAGTCGATCGCCAATGTAGCTCAATTTAGAAAGCGCTTCAGTGTAACAGCCATTAATTAAAATTTGTCAAAATTAAGTATGACTCCTTTAGCATTGTGGTCAATGTGCGTGGGCGCAATACCCAAGTGATGCAGGTTAAATTCCTGCGGGGTCTCTTACTTTTTTCAAAAAGATTTTTACTATTGGTTATAATATAATATTATGTATTGAAATACTGAACTGTATTATAAATAGATGAAATAAAACTGCACACATTTGAAAGGAAGATACTGAGAAAGGTCTTAGAGGCCATATGCAGAGAAGATGACATATGGAGAGGAAGGTACAACCACAAACGATACGCATTATAGGATACTATTTACTTTAAGTAGAGTTAACAAAAATAACTTTTTTCAGTCATTAAAATATTTACTTAACATATTCTTCTATTATTTCAGCCATCTCTCTGCAAGCCAGCTCTGCCAGAAACTCCTGACGATGGTAAAAAGCAGGACAAATACGCAAAAGAGGCAGCAGACGCCCTCGATTCTACTCTTCTTCTTCTTAAAGATGGATTTGACAGTTTAATAAAAGACAGTTCGAAGGTACGACATAATTAATCCTAGTAATATTATGCCAGGATTTTGAAAAATCCATTGCACCACAGACTGCCTATTAGATAGATAAAAAAAGGATAAAAAAGGATCGTAAGACCTACTGTATGCTTCTTAGTTGTGAGCATATAGACACCATGCAGCGTCTCCAAAAAATCATGTCGCATTAAAATCTTCTTGCATCAACCCAGGCATACCCCCCACAAGAAGGGGGAGGGGTGACAGGGCTCCAGCCTGGTGGCCCTGTCTTAAGGGGGGCCTGGCCTGGCAAATTGACCAGTCAAGTGAGATAAACACACAAAATTGCACTAATAGTAAAAATGTCGCCTGCGGAACTATTTCGCTTACAGCAAAATTAAAAGCATATGATTGTGCGATGTAATTTTTGATTATTGTTTGTTAATATTCGATAACTCCATAATTAAAGTGGGTGTATTAGTTAAATTAAATACCCTAATTTTTACCTCGAACACTATTTGGAATACACAACTCTAGATAGTCACACTGCCTTTACCTTTAGCGATAGGTAGGGGGCCCGCCAAAATTCTAGCCTGGGGGCCTGCTTCAGGATGTGGGGGCCATGAATCCAGGTCATGCAAGTCCTCTTTCCAAGATTCTGAAATCTGTTTTGCTCGAATAATTGGAAAACTAGGTTTGAGACTTACTTGAGGCATTCACAGCACGTGACTGAGCAAGGCCCAGTATCACTTATTCACTTTAGATCAGGGGAGGGCAAACTGCGGCCCGCGGGCCGCATGTGGCCCGCCGGGTATTTTTTTGCGGCCCGCCATAATTAATTGTACTTTTGATTACGAATAACTTTTTTTATAATTTTTTAAAAAATATTGACAATAGATTAAAATTTGAAGAATTTGTTGTTTCGTAAATGTATTATCTCAGTACATCTTCCTTGCGTCTCGTCTCGCACTATGTAAGCACTATTTTCTACGTTGAACATAGATTTCAATAGATATTGATAGTGTACCGACAGAGCTACAACTTGAGATTATTAATCTGTAGTGTGACACTGATTTAAGAGAATTGCATCGTCGTGAAGAAATCTCCAAATTTTACAATGCCCTTAATTCAGACAAATTCGACCAACTTAAAGATTATGCAAGAAAAATGTTCGTTATTTTTGGATCAATCTATATATGTGAACAAACATTTTCGATCATGAACCTCAATAAAAATTCTTTACGATCAAATATCTCCGATGCCCATTACAAGAAGTTTTGAGAATATAAACTGCAAAATTAACACCTGAATTAAAAAAAAATGTTCTACAGTTTCATTCTTCTCATAAATTTTTTTGTATGTTTATTTTTCGTGATAATAAATAGTGTAGGTATATCTAAAAATGGTATTTTACTTGCGGCCCGCCGCTCATTTTGAATTCTTGAATTTGGCCCTCCATCCAAAAAGTTTGCCCCCCCCTGCTTTAGATGATACAAGAGGCTGCATTGGATCGACCCCGGCTGGTGGTGATGATATAAATCATACTCTGTCCGAAGAATAATTATTGTTGTCTGTCTTCTCTCTTTACTGTTCATAATCGGATTCTTTATTTCAATTCCAGCTCAAAGACATGTTCTCTCATATGAGTGAAAGCATCAAGAAGTACGCACCCGTAAACGAAGAAAGCGATTCCAGGAAGACCAGGTCTAATCCTCAGGAGATACTCTGGGAGCAGCAACTCCTCGCCAACAAGACCTTCCATGATAGCTTCTTGACTGAGAACTGAAAGCTGCGATGCCAAATCACTTAATACGTATCTAACACCAAGTTGTCAGTCAGAGTTCAAATTACTTTGAGTTTATACTTTATGTTAGAAATATTATATTTTACGTAAAGCAGTGTTTTCCAAACTACAATGACAGAATTGTTATGCTCACGAAAGAGGCTATTAAAATACAATACTTGAAAGCGATTCTACGGCATTTTTATATTTAGTTATTTTTTATTCAGTAGATTCAACTTTAGAATTTAACATTTTTGATTGACCCTCCCATGAGAACATAATATTACAATAAAATAAGGATACTTTCTAGAGTGGTGATTTTTTATGCCATGATCGCAATCGAATTGAATGTATACGATATTCAAATGGCAGTCATTTTATTGGCAATGGGACAACTGGACGCCAGGACAAGTAGGCGCCGCACTGATTAATGAAATAATGTTCATTAATGAAATAAATAGACGTATGTTACAATTTTATACAGAAAATAGACAAGGAATTTTAATCAGTTTCTATCTACTACTTAGTTTTCTGAAGATTGAGAATTATTATGCTTGACGCTTAATATAAAAATAAAAGAACTATCTTATCGTTGGAACTTAAACATAATAATATGCACAATTAAATCATTATTTACGTGTGCATATTAAAATTCTCACCAAGTAATATAAAGTATTAAATATATATTTAAAAGTACCTACCTATAATTGAAGGCGTCCCCGGCAAAGGGGTCCATATAATACATCATGTCAAAAAGTAATTTTATTGACTAAAACGGATCTATATCATTGCTCACGATATTTGAAAGTTTTATTATTTTAACTACCACACTTTTGAGATATTAGCAACATTAAAATGCTTACTGTAGAAGAGGGGTCTATATGATTATTTTATTATCCAAAATAAAAATTAAAATTGTCAATGATAAAGAGTGTTTTCATGAACATAATTATTATCACAGATATACTCCAAAAGTCCGCATTATCGAATAAAATGTTTTTTTCCTCTCCTGGACAATTTTGTTTTTGCATATAGACTCCTTTTCCGGGGATACCTTCAATTCACAAACGTCTATTTATTTTCAAATTTCATTCGATTGCATAGCGCCAAATTGTCCGGCGCCGAATCGTCCAATTTCCATTTTATTTATGCGATAATCGCATTCGTTATTACATTTTGTCCATTTTAATGCATTTTATGTTTGATGATCGCATAACAGATACGTGCATTGAATCGAATTGTTTTGATTTATATTTATATTTTAAAACAGTTTCATTGAGTACTTAATGCAATGCGATCATCGCATAAGCGGAAACACCACTGCGATCATCGCAAAAGTAAAATAACACCATTAAATTTTCTAGAAATCAAAGCTAGTGTTGTTAATCACTGATTTAAAAATATAAAAGACTGTCTGCCGCCAATATAGCCAGAATTAGAAATTGTTAGGAAATTTTCACGTGATTAATAATTTTATTTGATGAAGTTCGCCGTCTGGAATGCGATGGACGTGAGTTAAAGTCCTATTCGGTATTTTTTTTTAAATATACCTACCTGTTATTGGGATTTATCAAATTAGGTTTATGGTACTATTGGTAACTATAGAAAATAAATATTGTCTGATAAAAATGTTTGGAATAGAATAATTGACAACAATATATTTATTAATAATTATATTATAAAAAATAAATATTTAGAGTCCTCGCCTCTGGTAAGCCATCTACCTAAATAATGGATCACATAGTTTGGAAAACACTGTCTAAATTAACAATATACAACCTTACTATTATTTATTTAAAAAAATATATCTAGTTTTTTAAGATAGTTAGCATTTGAATCAAGTATTTTAAAAACCCGTTAATTTAAATTTCATTTGTTTTGTATCTTGGTGTATAAATTCAGACTGGTTGAGGGCGTAGGAACACAACGGAAACAACTCACATAATTATTTATAAAAAATAAGTTTGTTCAATTCCATAATTTAGTCACAGTTCTGTCCCCACAATTCTTCGCCTGGCAAAATAATCGCCTCATTGACTGTTTTCATGTATAATGGTATTTTTACAACGTTTTTATTAGCTCGTTTTCTTATTTGTCCGGTACAAATCTTGCAATCGATTTTTAACTAACTTCCCGACTAGCTAGACATTTGAAACTTTTAAAATATATCAGAACACGATGCCAATGCATTTTTTAAATACTTTTAGCCACCTTTAAATAGAATTGAATTAATTTTCAGTTAATTCTGTTTTGTATACAAAGTTATTTCGACACCATTGTTGGTTGTTAGGGGTCTGGGTCCTAGCAACTAAATTATTAATATATACGTGCGTTACTATGGAAATCAATATAACATCTCAAGTACAAATTTTTTTGATCGTTTAAGCTAGTCAAGTCAAGTTTATAATATGGTTCAACAGAAAATTTAAAAACGTGTTATATAAAAAGTTCTTTTTATCTTGTAATTATTACAGATAATTTAATATCGTTAACAAATTGTGTACATTTCAACATATTTAAAAAAATATATTTAAAATTTGTAAGATATGTAGTGGATTTCATATTTCACTCATATTACAATAATATAAGTTTGATTTGTTTAATTTAGGGTTAAGTTAATTTCACACTCTTCATCATCGTAGACGGATTTAACCAAATTGTCAAGGTGGTTTCTTAATTACAATAATAGTAGCTTTGTTTTATTTCACCATACTGTTGTATAATCATTATTTTATAATTGTACAGAAGTATACATTTTTTTGACTATGCCTGATCCTAAATTATATGGGCCTCCAAAGGGTGGAGGTGTGTATTAAAAGATTTTATTTTTTTACGAGAAATTGATGTTAGCCACTAGATCAACCTATTGGGTCCATACTCTGACTCATACACAAATTGAAAAACAATATGTGTAATTGCCAGACCCATGATTCGAACCTGGGGACCCACGGCGTTATACGCAGACGCTTAGGCCACGCGGCCGTCGTGGGTGTATACATATGGAAGTAATAATAAATATGTACACATTTTTTTTTATCGAAAAAAATATTTTTCAATAATTACGGCGAAGAATTTTTTGGGGAATAATTTTGGACGATCCCGTAATATTGTATACATATATAGTCAGGTTATTAATAGTTGAGTTGTAAAAACGGTACTTTCATCTGTTGATCATTAATCTCCACTTGGAGTAATCAACTAACGAAGATGTTATACTTTGAAGAAATTATATTCAAATAGTCACCAGTGTAGTTGTTGCCGTTGTGCCCTCACCCCCTTAATTCCTATACAATATTATTATCAAGACAATGAATATGATTGATGGAAGTGTAGATTAATAATTGGTAGAACTCCATTATTCCTCATCACCTGAGCACACTTTGTTAAGGTTAATACCGGGGATATTATAAATTAATTGATTCAACATTGTATGTATGTAATAATTGATGCGCTGAGGATTAAACGAGTATGTATAAGTGAGTGAATTTTAAAACAAATGATCTATGAACAGTTTTCATAATTATTATTATTTATGGGAGAAACATAAAGTAGTTATAAGTATTTTAATCCTAGCATTCGATTATATCTCATGGACATGGTGTAAATAATGTTGTTATTCTTCTAGCATGGTTTGACTTGATTTGTTCTCCTTCAAATACAAAAAATATTAATAAACTTGAAGTAATATAATAATATATCCCTTTTTGGAATATTAATAATGTATCATTTGACTCTCTCTTCTTGGTCGTGCAGTCATGGCTGAGGATCGTGACCACATTTAAATTTCGTCATCCTTTGAGCGACCAAGACTTTCCATCCTTCTCGATCTTCCGCTTCTCTCAGGGCAGAATGGATGGTGCCCCCAGTCAACTTTTTCACTTGGTCGCTCCATCGCGCAGACGCTTTTCCTCTGCTTGGCCTTCCCTGGAGGCTACCCAAAACTACCAGTCTCTCCAGGTTGTCCGGTCCGCGCCTGACAATATGTCCAAAAAACTGCAGAATTCTTCTCAGACATATCGTCGACATTTGACAATGACCTCGTATTATACAGAATTTTAATATCAGTTATTGACTGCTTAATCTACAAACCGACTAACTCCATTTGGGCAAATTTTTCAGGAATAAAACAAATAAACTTAATAATTAACTACTATCGAGCGGAATTTAACAATTCTAAAAATACACTTCGATTTTTTTTTACAAATTTAATAAGCTGCACTGTGAATTATTAATACACTATTTTAGGTTCACTTTTATGTATAAATAAATTTTCTATAAAGAGCGGTGTTGTCCCATTTACGATATTGGAAATTTGGCACTTGCAGTTGGGTGTTTTGTTTGAAGAACTATAACGCATTTTTTTTATAGGTTTAGGAGTTTGAAATTTTGTGTGAGCATAGAAAACATTCTTTATAACAAAATGCCATCAAAATCTCATTATTCGTCAAAAGTGCAATTGGTTGTTTGCGGATTAAGGAGTCATTATGTAGAATTTAAATGTGAAGTCGATTTACTTATGTATTAATTTAATCCTCAGTGCCTCAATTATGTTATGACATTATATGAGAGATTTTTGTACTTTGATATAATAAATATAACATCACTTTTGACGGGACGGATTTTTCTTTATCCCCCCTATATCCTTTAACAGTGAAAGAGTAATAATAATGTAGGTATATTGAGCATGGCTTCCACGGGAGGGAAACTGACAGGACTCTAGCCCGGGGTTAAGGGGGCCTGGTTTGGCGGATCGACCAGCCATGTGAGATAAATATACATCACAAAATTGCAGTAAAAGTAAAAAAATATAACATTTAAAAATATGTAATTGTACAATGAAATTTTTGTTTATTGTTTGTCAATATTCGACAACTCCATAATTTTATTCAAGTGAGTGCATTCAAATATACAAAAAAATCGTTAAAAATACACTAAATACCCATAATTTTATCTCGAACACTATTTGGAATATGCAAATGTAGATCATCAAACTGTCTTTAATGCGTCAATTACATTGAGCTTCTTTACGAGCTGCTTGTTGGCGAATTTACAATCTGCCTGTAAAGTCGCCCAATGTTATCATTGAACAAGCTTACAAGCTGTAAACAATATACCGAGAAAAGTTGAAAGCCGGGCCTACTGCATCTGCGCAGTAGCAACCTCCCGGTAAAAAAACGAACTACGTTCTGTCAAAAAAGGTCGCTGGCTTGTGGCTTCTCAGCGAATGGAAAGTTTTGTGTGTCATCATCACAATAGCAGTAGCTGAATCGCCCGCTTTTAAATTCGCAAAAAAAGCTCGTAAAGTAGCTCAATGTAATTGACGCATAATTAACATTTGCGATAGGTAGGGGGGGGGGGGGCGCTAAAGATTCTAGCCTGGATATCCGCTACAGGATGTGGGAGCCATGATATTGTGTTTAGACTAAAAGCATGGATGGATCTAATAGGTTTCTTGCTCGTAAAATAAATCTTTCAAGAAACTTCTTCGTAAGTTGACATAATAGACATAGTATTGACATGGTAAAGTCATACCGGGTATTGACATTAGACCTTCTTATTGTGCCATCCCCTAGCGGAGGTAGGCCACCATCAAGGCGATCTTATCTTTGTCGTCTGCTACCTGGGACAGTTCAGTGGAGCTGCACTCGTACCAATCACGGAGGTTCTTAAGCCACGAAATGCGGCGCCGTCCTCTGCTACGCTTCCCATTGATCTTTCCTTGAATGACAAGTTGGGGAATGCTGTATTTTTGCCCTCTCATAATGTGGCCGAGGTACTGTTTTTGCTTCCTTGTTTTGATACTACGTAGAACTTCTCGGTCCTTCCCCATTCGATTGAGAACTTCAACATTTGTCACCCGGTCAGTCCAAGGAATTTGGAGGATGCGTCTATACAGCCACATCTCGAAAGCTGACCTTAGACATTAGACCATCGATATGCAAAATACAAATTTTGCAAGCTAGATAGATTCTCTATTCAAATATACTATATTTGGAGAAAAAAAACGCTAAGTTGGCCCCTTTTCTTTTGTCCTACTCAACATTTTTAACATAGTATGTTTACATTAGGAATTCTTGAAACCATTTTAGCTAATTTGTGTATTACAATAAGAATCGGTGTAGGTATTATAAATACTTGGACATGGGGCTAATTATTTACAGGTAGATAGAATAATTATAATAGCAGTTCATAGTAATGGCTTCACTTAAAAAGGACACTAATCATTTAAATAATTTTAGATTTACCACGATTATATTTTGTAATATAGATGGTCAAAAGCCGTTTCGTGAGAAAATAACATTTTGGCGTTGCAGGTAGGTGCATACTATACTAATTTGCTATTATAATTTCCAGGAAAATAATATTGTTAACTACTGAAGTATCTTATTAATAATATTACAAAGGTTCATAGTACCAGTGACGTCCCTAGACAAAATGCCGCCCCATTTTTTTATACAGTATTTTTATCATCTTTTCATGACTCCAATATCTAAGTGTATATGTGACTCCAATATGTGTTGTATGGATACAATTACTAACAAATTATATACCACTAAAATATACAAAATTAAATTTATAAGTACTTAAATATTTTTTTCCCCAAGTGCAAGGATTTTTTTTACGTTGTTGGTAATCCAGTGGCTGTCTTCTTCATACTCGGCAATATTTGTAATGATATTTTTAGCCAGAGATCTAAAAGGTTTAGGCAATATTAAATCGATAATCGACATAATGACGGAGCGACTCTTCGATAACGCAACTTCCGTACGCACTGGTTAATAAGTCAGACTATAATTATTCGCAAATATGCACGTGTCGGTTACGGTCACCAAGGATGCCGAAAAGCAACGGAAGTAAACTAGATATCACGAACCCGATAAAAAAATTACAGTCCCGTTAAACCTTGTATGCTAATTATTACATTTTGTTTCCAACCAGTGAGCTGAAATTTTTTTCGTTGTTACTAAGTTTAGGTAGCTATTTCTATATATAAGTACCAAATGATTCTCCTTGATTTGCCACACTTCGAGTGACTGCCGCCCCCAAGTGACGCTCAAACTGCCTACCCCCACGGAACGTCACTGTATAGTACAATGCGAAAGGTACCTACTGGTTTCTCATTCGGGGACTCCGTTGCGATTCACGTCATGTGATTTATCGAAGCTTGGATGTTTCTGTGATTATTTCACTATTAGTGATACTACACAATGACCAATGGATCTCATTGCCAGCGCATATATTCTATACACAAGGCTATTATTGGCGGCTACCGAGGGTAGTTTATTATATTTATATATTGAGAGATATCATAATTATTATAATAAGTTAGCTGTCTACTCTAAACTGTGAAAACCGTAGGTATATCTCGCTCTAAAAGTTAACACAGCCAAGAGAGGTGCTGTTAAAACCTAGCACTTTTTGATAGTTCAGTCGGTTAACTTATCATAACAATAAATTATCAATACATAAATATGATTAACTACCCTCGGTAGCTGCCTTGTATATAAAATATTAATATTAATAAGAAAATTATTAGCTTGCTTCGAAGAAATTCTGCGTTAAAAAAGAAGGAATTTTGTCGTCAGACGAATTTGTTAGATTTTATGAAGCCATCGACATCGAAATAACTTTTTTACGTAACTAATTTTTTTAAGTATATATTTTGTACATTATTAACATGTACAATGAACTGCAATTGTATTAAATATTATTTTTCTTCTAAACTAGTGTTTTTGTTAGTCCTTGGTTTCAATTACACAAACTTTGTATGTATTTATATGCTAGGTTGCAGTAGCGAATGGTGGAGGTAGGCTGTTCAGATCCGCCATAAATAGTACACATTAAACTTTGCTAGTCATACGTATTTGTTTTTATTAAACTAAGACTACAGTTTACTGATGCCTTTGGTTAGTTTTAAAAATCAATTAAACCCTGCCTAAACCAAACCATAATGGTTTTGGTATATTATGGGCGATACGATAAAATTTTGCACACTTTTTCATTCATAATTATTTGTTTTATTTTGATTAAAAATGCATATAACACATTTTTATTGAACTAAGACTACAGTTTACGGATGGCTTTGGTTAGGTTTAAAAATCAATTAAACCCTGCCTAAGCCAAACCATAATGGTTTTGGTATATTATGGGCGATACGACAAAATTGTGTACACTTTTTTCATTCATAACTATTTGTTTTCGTTGGATTAAGAATGCATATTACACATATCGTTACTTAGATCATTTTTTAAAAATTCATTAAGCTCTGCCTAAACCAAACTAAAATAGATAAAATATCCAAAGCTATGTAGGATTTATTTGAATAATTTTAGATATTTTATAGATAGAGGAGTATTTTTTTTACAATTATCTATTAAGGCTTGGTTTTCGCAGGGTTTAATTGAATTATAAAAACTAATCCTCACTATTTGAAATTTGTAGTCTTCATTCAATGAAAACAAATACGTATGAGTGACAAAGTTTAGTGTGCACTATTTATGTCGGATCTCAGCAGCCTACCTCCACCCTTCGCCAATGCTAAGTTGTAGCGATTTTTGTCAGACCTACCTATCGCGTAATTTCAGGGCATTACTGTAGTGGACTATACACAGGCCATTCTTCCAGTACTGCCTAGAAACAATGCTGACAAACATGCGAACCTGGGTTCAAAGTTACAAATAGATGACTGCATAATAATATTATTATATTGAAATATATATAGGAAAGCGGTGTACTAATTCAAGGCAACAGATAGCTGACTATCGGCATATAGGTCCAACGAGTATTATTTACTTAAAACATTTTAAAGTAGGTATATAATATCATTATGCTGACATGTGTTACTACAATCCTACATATCGACAGTGCAGTAAATCAATAATGCATGTCAGATATGCTAAACCAAGTTAATTTTTAGTTAAGGGGGGACATGCTCGTCGAAGGTCAAAATTGAGTTTTTATTGTATTTTCAAACCATGATCCTGAACACTCCTTAAACGTTGTAGATAATCTATTTATATAATTTAGAAGCCTTATTATCCTTTATAGTTATTTTAAACATTTGATGACTGCATAAAGTATTTTTGTTACATAAAATAGTATTCTTTTAAACCTCTCGCTCTAATGTTTTAGAATATAGTCATATTTCGGTACATAACTGTGCAGTGGTGTTAAGATTTTTTACATTTATTAATTTTTAAACACATTTATAAAACCATTAGTATAATTTATTACGAGATAATTTTTGTAAAATATTCACAATAAAAAATTATATTGATAATCTCTGTGATCCCAAATTTGACAAGTATTAGGCATTTTATTATTCAAAAAATCGGCAAGATTAACACATTTGAAGATGATTCTAAAGATATTTATTATAAGCTATGTTTTTGACCATTTAAGTGTGATAAACATCTTATGAATAATGATTGCTTTATAATAATTATTGACCTACGAATAAGGTAGTGTTTTTTTGAAATACGCCATTAATTTTGTCATTCCCTAGTGGTTAAGCTATAACATACGGCCGTAGCCATAAATTGACAAACTATAATTGAAGTAGGGAGTAAAATTATGTTAACGCGCGTGTTTGAGCATGTACCTAACCGATTTTTTTTCCATTTTTTTAAACGGTACATGTTCAAACACGCGCGTCAATATCATTTTACTCCCTACCTCAATTATAGTTTGTCAATTTATGGCTACGGCCGTATGTTGTAGCTTAACCACTGGGGAATGACAAAAGAAATGGCGTATTTCAAAAAAACACTACCTTATTCTTAGGTCAATAATTATTATAAAGCAATCATTATTCATAAGATGTTTATCACACTTGAATGGTCAAAGCCATAGCTTATAATACATATCTTTAGAATCATCTTCAAATGTGTTAATCTTGCCGATTTTTTGAATAATAAAATGCCTAATTCTTGTCAAATTTGGGATCACAGAGATTATCAATATAATTTTTTATCGTGAATATTTTACAAAAATTATCTCGTAATAAATTATACTAATGGTTTTATAAATGCGTTTAAAAATTAATAAATGTAAAAAATCTTAACACCACTGCACAGTTATGTACCGAAATATGACTATATTCTAAAACATTATAGCGAGAGGTTTAAAAGAATACTATTTTATGTAACAAAAATAGTTTATGCAGACATCAAATGTTTAAAATAACTATAAACGATAATAAAGCTTCAAAATTATATAAATAAATTATCTACAACGTTTAAGGAGTGTCTAGGATCATGGTTTGAAAATACAATAAAAACTCAATTTTGACCTACGACGAGCACGTGGGCCGTTAAGTAGTTTATTTAATCTTTATTTATTTAAATAATATCTTCTTCTTCTTAAATAATCATTACAGGGAATAATGGGAACAGCACATCTATTCTATACACAAAACTGCTATATGCCGCTATCGGCAGCTATCAAGGGTAGTTTTTTTTTTATTTTTTCTATCAAAGTATTAGCACTTTTTGTAACAATTACAATAAGTTAGCCGTCTAAACAGTAAAAACTGTCAATATCGCTTCAAAATTTAAGAGCATACATAAGTGAAACGGCAAATAATTTTTAACAGTAGATGGAACGAAATTTCGCAGTCGTCACCGATCGGAGACTGGCAGTCGAGGTGTGAGCTTGTCAATTTGTTTTGTGATGGCGTCGCAGGAATATATTCTTAAATCATGTAAAGATGACTAAAAATCGATCCGCATGTATTTGAAAAAGAAATCATGCCAATGAATATACTATTATTATTACGAATATAATATTAAATAATGAACATAGCATGAAAAGGACGCATGTTGAATTTTTATAACAAATTATATTTCGCTCGGCTCGCGTCATTTGCACAATCCGCGCATCGCCTAGTCACGATCTTTTTAGACCATGCCTCAGCTGAGGTATTAGCCTTGACACGGCCAATAGAGGTGCTGTTAAAACATATCACTTTTTGTAACAATTACAACTAACTGTCTATAGAATAGATGCGCTGAAATACTTAACGGGTAATGAGAAGCGGGCAACCAATCTCAAGTAAGGAAGAATACGGGATAAATTTAAACACGTGTCAAGAATACGTCATACGTCGAATACTGACAACTGCTCTTGGTTTATGCATTGGCGCTCACTTAATATTAGTGTGTTTAGAAAATCTAGCAGGAGCAACTGACTGTACCGCCTACTACACAGCTTTTCCTGCTATCACGAGGGATGGTTTCTAATCCTGGCGTCCTAAAAAATTAAAATTTATATGCGCCTGTCAATTACCTACGTGGTCGCAGCCATGACCGGCTATTCTGGGTCAGAACTGTTTCATCGAGTCAAGCCTATGAGCACTGTCAGCGAGGGGTGTACGATTAGTAAGTGCGCTCCATAAAGACATAGATATTTTCAATGATGTACTTTGCATTTTTGTTTTTGATACTTTATTTTATTGTACTTATAAAATTGCTTCTTTTCTATTATTGATAATAATATTATTTTCGTCTTTTCTTTTGTAACTTGTAAGTAATATTTTGTTATAATCAAAATCTACGTGTCCGGAAACTTGTACCTATGCAGTTCACCGTATCACAAAATGTTGTATCGGAAATATATCACGGCCGTCTGTTAAAGACCGTCCAACTTCTTTGCGTCGTATAGTACGGACATAAAATTCATGTCTAAATAAAACACGGTGCTTTTGGTTTTTTTTTTAACAAATTTTGCCAATATACTAGATTATTTGTTAGGTTAGCTTAGGTTTTCATTCTTAAATTCATGAATTTTGCCAAAATCTGTTATGAAATGAATTAATGTTCATATTGAATCTGTAGCTGCAGAATAATAAGCGATCGAATATCTATTGTTTCTAAAAATATCAAATTACTTTGCAGTAATATATTCCCAGCGAATCCATTTCCAGTAAACAACTCAGCTAGACCAGCAAGTCGATTGGCGAAATTAGAGACGGTGTATTATTAAATCATATCACAGCACATTATACCATTACGGTGTATTAGCTGAATAATCATTTTTCATAGTATTTTCTTACAACTGTAATAACAAATAATATTTCATTTCGCCACTCAATTTAAAACGCTGACTCTATATTTAGTTTAATATGATTATGTAACAGAATTTAATGTTAATGTACTACCTTTTATTGTATAAATAACGAAGAACAATAATTTATCTTAATGTCACTCGAATAAGAGTACTTAGCTAGTAACTATCATGTATAATATACTATTGTACCGATACGCTGCTAATAAATCTCACCCTGCTCCATCGTAGACTTTGTCATTATCATCATCCTCTACCTACACATCGAACACCACTAGAGTGACCCCAACAAATCTAATAAAATTTGAGACCGTATAGTATACGGTCATATCTTTCCGATAGAACGCCCACGGTGAACTGTGAAATGTGTTACGTACAATTTACATGTAACCGTAAATCTCATGTTGTGAACGTCCTGGATATTGATTTGTTATGTCCACAATGTTTTGTTTTCTTAAATAAATAAATAATTAAATTAAAATATAGAGAGAAAATAGTTTCAATTTTGCCCGCGACGGATATTCTCTATTTTTTTTATGTAAGTACATTAAATGAAAAGGTTGCGAACAGCTTTTTTGAACCAAAGAGTTTGTAAGTCTTCCTTATTTGCAGTGAATTAATACTTCAGTAGGCACTTAGGTAGTTGGAAATAAGAACATGAAAAAGAATATCACACTGCAATAACGTAACATGATAATGCATATGTAAAGTCCAGAGAACAAAATTATAATAATTGGAACTCGCTTTCCCTACCGGGTAAGGTAGCAGTTTTAAAGCAGGTTTCGTTTTATTATTTTCATTAGTTAAGCCATAAAAGCAAGGGACACAAAGCGCGCCGACTCAAATATTTAAGAGCATACTTCAGTGAAACGGCAAATAATTTTCAACAGGTGCGACGAAATTTCGGCCTGGCTGCCAATCGGAGAGCGAAAGTCGAGCTGTGAACACGTCAATTTGTTTTGTGATGGCGTCGGGGGAATTAATTCTTAAATGGTGTAAATGTGACTAAAAAACGTTACCCATTTACTTGAAAAAGAAAACATGTCAATGAATATATTATTATTATTACAAATAGAACAATGAACATAACACTAAATGAACGCATGTTGAATTTTTATGACAAATTATGTTTTGTTCTGCACGCGTTGTTTGCACATTCTTCGCGACGCGCAGTCACGATCGTTTTAGACAGTGCCCCAGCTGAAGTATAGCCTTAACCCACAGAACAGAATAATAAATATAATTCTGATAGTCTATCTATATCCTAATACACCACATTTTGACGCAGGGTTTTGAACATGGCCCTCACATCCTAAAGCGGGCTCCCAGGCCAGGATCTTTGGCGGCCCCCCTACCTATCGCTACGGTTAAAGGCAATCTGACGTTATATAGTGGCATTTTCCAAATGTAGTTAAATATCAAATAAAATTAAGTGCATTTTAGCGATTTCGAATACATTAAATTATGGAGTTGTCGACTATCAATACATAACCAAAAATTGCATCACATAACCATATATTTTAAAATGGTAATAGCCCCAACCTTTTTTTACTACTAGAACAAATTTAAGATCTGTGTTTATTTCATTTATCTGGTCGACACGCCACGTCGGGCCCCTCCTGACCCTGGGCCCCTAGGCTGGAGCCCTGTCAGCCCCCCCCCCTTGTGGGGGCCATGGTTTTGAATGTGTGAGTGTAATACGAAAATGAACCACACATTATTAGACGTGCAATAGTGTGTGTTATACACCAATATTGAATGAGCGCCAGTGCATAAAACGGGGTCTAGGACGATTTGGCACCGGGACAACTGGACGCCACGGAATTTGAAACTAAATAGACGTTAGGTACTTATAGGTACTTTAAAAAAAATATTTAATATTAATATTTATATTTAAATGATTATATTGGTGAGTTGGTGAGAATGTAAATATGCAGACGTAAATAATTATTTAATCGTGCATATGTTTTCCAAAGTTCCAACGATAAAAGAGTTTTTTTTTTATTTTATATAAAGCCTTAGGCATGGTAATTCTCAATCCGCAATAAAGAATACATTATGCTAAGAGTAAAATGAATTAAAACTATTAAGTAGTAGATAGAAACTGATTAAAATACCTCGTCTACGTTCTGTATACGTGTCTACGACAGTGCGTCGTCCAATTGTCCGGAGTCCAGTCGTCCCATTCCCATATAACGAGATCAGTTGTCAGAACGAATACGAACGCGTATCCTTGACAATTGTTTAAGTTTATCCCATATTTTTCCACACTTGAGATCGGTTGCCTGTTACTCCACACCCGTTAAGTATTTCATTTCCCTGATTTAACCCATTAGAGACAAGGTAGATTTTACATTATCATTTAAAAAGGGATACTGATTACTAAAATTATTGATATAACTCATTTAGTACTCAATCAATTCAAATAAATCTTTAAAATATTTATAGGTAGGTATTAAATTATTATATTATTTAAGTATATATATTTTAAGTAAATTTTCTGTACCAATGGATTCAATAAAACATGTCAAATACAGTTATCGCACCTCGCAACTAAACTGCCACAAGTCCAAATTTACGTGTTTTGAGTTAATTACTACGTTTCATTGTCTATTGTTCATAGTATATGTACCGAAAATTTCATATCTCTAAGTCACCAAATTCAAGTCAAAACTTTATTCAATATCTAAACATATTTCAAAAACACAGTACAAAAATGCGAAAGGTAAAAACTTCAAAGCTGATTTTCTCTGTTTGACGCTTATATGTGTTTTTTTTAGCCTTTTTATACCAAATGACAAGGTTAAAAGTCTATGATAGAATTAAATGATATAAGAAATATATTATACTAAAACCAGAGTTATATAACTATAATAGAACTCATCAACTTATTTCGAAGATAGAGGGCCATTATATGTTTTTTACTCTCTCAAACACCTCATACCTACCGAACTGATGATTATTTTGACAAATTTAAATAAAAAAAGATTTTATAAATCAAATTATTCCTAAAAATATATCGAACCATTGCCGACTTAAGTAGAAAGACGATATATTCACAACGACTGGTCCCACTTTTTCTGCCCCTCTCATTTTTGCCTAAGAATGACCTGTCATTTCCTGTCATTTTTCTATTTAGTGCTTATACTGACGCGTCTGTCGTGTTCATACAGGGAATGGTTTGATTTGAATAGATAAGTTACATGATAAATAATACACTAGCATTAACACACCTTCTACAAATGTAATGCATATATCAATGGTACCTACAGATTTTTTGGAAATCAATATTACGTGAAGGACTAGTCTGACTTTGACAGCTGATGAATAACAGGAATGTATACTATTTATAATTTATTAATATATTTGATTTGAGATTTTTTTATAATTATTCAATTTGAAACGAGAAAGGGTGAACCAATAAGTCAAGCAATCTGGGATCTGATTTTGACAGCTGAAAAGTGGACCAGTCGTTGCTTGTGCAAAACGATATGCTCAGGCTTTATTAATCTAAAGATGGCGCTGATTGGACTCTATATTACTAATAGGTACCATAATATGATAACTACATCTATTGTTAAGTAATTTCATCTTTGAAAAATTAATATATCATAAGAAAATGTTTGATTTTCACCATGGCTTCTCATAAGGCGAATGCTCTGCATACTTGCTTATTGGAAGCATCTAGCATAAAAATAAAGAGCTTACAATTTAATATACTTAACTTAAAAGTTACATTTTAATGTACATATTGTAATTAATCGAAAAAAACATTAAAAAGAACATTATTTTACAATGCCAAAGGCAAAATTACTATTTAAAAAAAACGTTATAAAATGTGAATATGTACGTTAATTAGGTATTAAGTTTCTATATTATATAGAAAATATCGTTGAATTATTTATAATGTTTTATAATTAATTTAAAAACAATTTCTTAAAAATGAAATTGTATTTGACTTTAAATTCTTTATATTTATATTTAATCTAGTTTTCTAATTCTAGTTGTCTTAAGCATATGGTGTTCAACCAATGTGTGCTGCCCGTGCTCACGTATGGCTGCGAGACGTGGACCCTCAACACGAGAGATGGCACAGCGAGGCATGGAGAGGTGTATGTTGGGCATCACGCAAAAGGACCGTTAGAGAAACGAATGGGTTAGGAAGCAGACAGGAGTACGCGATGTAATAGACGTTGCCAAACAGCTGCAATGGAGATGGGCGAGGCACATTGCTCGCTGGACAAATGTCGTCATCCAATGGTACCCAAAGGGCACGAAACGGCCACAGGGTCGCCCTAAAAGCCATTGGATTGACGAACTGATAAAGTTCGGTGGAGATACGTGGCAGCAAAGAACACAGGACCGAGAGAATTGGAAAAAGCTTGAGGAGGTCTTCATCCAGCAGTGGATTGACCCCGGCTGATGATGATGATGAATTTAGTTTTCATATATTATAATATGTTAATGTTATATTTGACTTAAATAAAAATAATTTGTCAGGTTCAGATTAAGGCCCCGATTGCTAAGTAGGCATCTCATTTTGAAAAAAGAACTCCTGATTATTGTATTAATATTCCAAAAATTCAAATCTACAGATTGCTTGGATAGACAGACTATGCTTACAAAGACAGCTCAAAGTCTTCATTTTCAAAGACTTGCGTTTATGCATTTACTCAACAATAAACCTTCATAATCTTATGGCGACGTTAACCAAACTTTAACCCATAAATTACTAATTATCTTTTAGCTAATTTTAGGATATGAACTTAAGTGATTTTACCACTATCTTTAAAAGAATTTTAAAAGCAAACAAGGGTTGAGATAAGGTAAGTTATTGTTCAAAGAATGCGCTGACTCGTATTATTATAATTGCTACCCCATTACAAGCGTAGAGTATTATTTCATTTGAAAATACAAAAAGCAAATAACCCTTAAGTCTTCAGCTTACCTTCGCATGAATAACTTAGAAATAAACATTACAAATACAATAATTTGATATAGTTATAATACATATTATAATACATTGATAAATAACGGGCAAGGGCCTCAAAACTCCCGTAAAAATACTGGGGCCTAGTATATTGTTATCCTATGAGATTTAATAGAATTTTTGATTCCCGAAATATACGGGTGTCTTGCTTGAAAACGATGTGGCCTTTATGATGTCTTAAATCCAAGATGGTGACCGTTCCAGATATTGATAAGACAAATATGACAATAATTGAGTTGGAAATAACCTTTTCATAATAAATAATTACAAGATAAAAAGAACTTTTTATATACCTACCACGTTTTTAAATTTTCTGTTGAATCATATAAACTTGACAATTCTAATGTATTAATACATACTTTTTGTACTTGATAGAAATACTGAATAAATATACAATACTGAAATGTCATTTTGACAATTTATATTGATTTCCATAGTAACGCAGGTATATATTAATAATTTAGTTGCTAGGACCCCCTTAGCAACCAATAATAGTGTTTTACTTTTTACGAATTATTTTCCGAAATAACTTTCCATACAAAACAGAATTAACTGAAAATGAATTCAATTCTGCTTAAAGATGGCTAAAAGTATTAAAAGAATGCATTTTCGTCGTGTTCTGATATATTCTAAAAGTTTCAAATGTCTAGCTAGTCGGGAAGTCAGTTAAAAATCTTCAATCGTCCAATAGAATTCTTGGACAAACAAGAAAAAAATTGTACTGGACAAACAAGAATACGAACTAATAAAAACGTGGAAAAAAATATCAAAACAGATCATAATGTGTTTCTTTATATCGTTATAATAATATGCTAAACGTTTGTTGAACACGTACATATAAAAGGTTTTAAAACGTTACTTACACCAATGGTTGAAAATTAAGAATTTGAGGTATCTGTTGGACGTAACTAAGTCAAGTAAGCCTTATATTATTTGCGTCAGAGACGGACGAAGAAGGAATCCTCACTCAGGGGAGAAGATATGATATGACGTTATATATAAAATATTATATAAAAAAATGGTGTGTGTACTTATGTACGCGCGATAGAAGCTATACTTCTTTGGCGAAACAAAACTTGTGATAAACTACATTCTTTGACTAGTTCTAAAGTTAAATTACACACTCAAGAAAAATGACCGCTTATTGGAACGCCGTTGGCTTATTTCTATAGACTTTAACTTATATTACAATATTATATAATAGTTTCTCGTTGTTTTTATTTTTAAAGTACCAACTGTCACTCTGACGTTTAATCGTTTGTTTACGTAAGGAATTGCAAATGGCCGACAATAATAAATTCGCTGCCTAGGCAACGGAACAATTCTAAACTATAATATTATACTGTATAATCGTCACGATTGCAGTATCATACTGTGGCGTAATGGTAGTGCGTTCGGCTGATAACCGAACAATCGGTGGATCGAATCCAATCGAGTGCGTTTTTTTTCGTGTGAAAAAATAAATTATGTGTTACATGCAATGACATTATTAATGGACAACGCACTCAATACAGTAGCTAGAAAGTAAATTCGCGCATAGCAATATTTGCACATGTATAGGTAGACGTCACGCATTTTCCATTATGCGATATCACGCATCGGGAATTTATAGCAATATCACTTTTATTGTAATGGCGTTAGAACAGTGTTTCTAGTGTCAATGTTCATTTGAGCGAACCCGTTCGAACCGAACCATTCTGCAGACCCGACAAAAACATCGGGAATTTATAGCAATATCACCTTTATTGTAATGGCGTTAGAACAGATTATGCCATTCGGCAGACCCGACAAAAAAGTGAGTGTCATTATTTTCTCAGATGCTTCGTCCATATTAATGTCATTGGTTACAATATGTCACACGCCAAAAATACATTCTGATCTGATTTCCCAAACGCGCCAAAAGAAGTATAACTTCAATATATTTATGTGGTTTACGAAATATCATGTGGCCAATGTGTGTCGTATTTCCCAAAATTTTAGCGAATCGCGGTAGATTGAGCATGAATCACTTTATTATAATAAAGCCTGTGGTGTGATTTTTTGACCATTGATTATTTTCGCGTGGCAACACTCGTCTTCAGGATATATTATATTGATTTATCAATCTCGCAGACTAAACATCCTTTCGTTTATTGCGATAAGAAGTCATTAAATAATTTCGCATTAATTATTAAATTGTAATATGTACATATTAGTTTGTAATACATTCCGTATAGTAACAAAACATGCAGGGAACTAGAAATATTATATTCAAATTTATATATTTTACGTACTGTGAATAAAATTGTGTAGATAGTATGCAATAATTATAAATTCAAGACTGTCACTACATGACATGATAATAAGTGGCAATGTGAACAATGGTGTAATACCCTAAAAGTGTACCTATCAGTGGAGGTAGGCTGTTAAGATTTGACACAAGTAGTGCACTTAACACCCACGGTGGCCGCGCGGGTTAAGCGTTGGACTATAACGCCGTGGGTCCCAGGTTCGAATCCTGGGTCTGGCAAGTACACATAATGTTTTTCAATCTCTGTGTGTCAGAGTATGGACCTAATAGGTTGAGCAAGTGGCTGACATCCATTTCTCGTAAAAACAAAATCTGTTAATACAAACCTCTACTCTGTGGAGGCCTATATGATCTTATTAGGATCGGACATGGTCGGAATGAATCAACTATCTTGATAGCATTTTGGAAAGTACCTAATATGTATTGTATATTAGTTACAGTGATATCCCTAGAGAAAATTCAGCTTCTAGGCAGCTCCAAAATGCCACCCCAGTTTTTTTATCATCCTTCCATGACTCCAATATTAAAGAAATGTGTTGTATGGATACATTACTTACAAAATATATACCGCTAAATCTAATTTAAATGATATCTCTGCTTCAATAGACAATATTACGAGTCCACGGGTTTCTGATACATTTAAATATACACCTGACAACTTTTAAAACTCGCGAGTAACAGGTAAAAATATTTAGATAAATTAATTAGGTAAGTATGTACCTACATATAATTCAAATATAATTTTCAAATCTGCACCTGTCATTGCTGGTTATCAAGGATGTGACGTCCAAGGACAACGAAAGTAAACCAAACATCGCAAACCCGATAAAAAAAATACAGTCCTGTAAACATTCTATGTTAATTAATACATTTTGTTTCCAACCCGCGACTTGAATTGTTTAATGTAGAAATATTTCCGTGATTATTAAGTTTAGGTACCTATTTCTATATTATATGCCTGATGATTCTTCTCGATTTGCCGCCCTTCGAGTAACTGCTGCCCTCAAGCGATGCTCAATCTGGCTATCACCACGGGACGTCACTGATTAGTAAGTTGAATACGAGTAGCAAGATGTCATCGAGATGTGGATGTCAGCCACTTGCTCAACCTATTAGGTCCATACCCTGACTCAAACACAAATCGAAAAACAATATGTGTACTTGCCAGACCCAGGATTCGAACCTGAGACCCACGGCGTGATAGTCCAACGCTTAAGCCGCGCGGCTCAAAGCATTGTAATAATTATGTCAAATATCCGAAATTTCCATCGCTCCAATAAACATTGTGTACAAGATTATTAAATATTAGGTTTGCAAATATTTGCGGTAATTTTTTGCCAATTGTGAAAATACTATATCATACGACCTTTATCATTCATTGCCAAAATCATAATATTGAATGATTATTAACACAACTTTCGTATTTACATTCAATCGAGTCACTGTCAATTCACAAAAAAATCGGACACTGTTATAAAGACGCTGGTTACGTTTCTCTCTCGGCTCTACGAAATATGTCTCCTGAAGTTCTTTAGTAATATAGCAGAAATATAAAACAACATTTTAGAAAGGCTCACCGTTAGCAGAAAGATCGAGAGGTGACGTGTGATAGTTACATGTAAATTATACCTAAAACATTTCACCGTGGCGCAGTTCGCCGTGAGCTTTCTTATCGGAAAAAGATGAATGTATACTATACGGTCATCCGATTCAATATGAACATTAATTCAATTTTGATGGATGATTTTGGCAAAATTCTTGAATTCAAGAATGAATACCTAACCTAACAATAAATCCAGTATATCGGCTATTTAAAAAAATTGTTTGCAGCTGGCTTCTTGTAAAGTGTAAACCGACAAAAACCGTTTTTTTATTTAGACATGAATTTTATGTCAGTACTACAAGACCCAGACGTTGGACAGCAGTGGCGAAGGGTAGAGGTAGGCTGTTAAGATCAGGTCTCAAGTTCAATGCAACATCGGTTTCTTGGATCAGACCATTTTAAATTCATCTGAGAAAATACCTATTCGATATAGCATTTACCAAGTACCGGCATGGCACACGTGTGCATCATGCATCAATCGCATTCTTCATCTTATTTGTATTTGTTGAATAATCGTGAATTTTGCTGTCCCGCGCGGACAATCTACTGGCAACACTGGTACTACCTACACACAATGAAGATGTATCCGTTCATATTATAACACGTATACGGAAACTTGTACGTATGCAGTTTGCCGTATCACACTTCACCATGAAATGATGTATCGTAAATATAATATGGCCGTATGTTAAAGACTATCCCGCCCATCTCCATTTCAGCTGTTTGGCAACGTCTATTACATCGCGTACTCCTGTCTGCTTCCTAACCCATTCGTTTCTCTTACTGTCCTTTCGCGTGATGCCCAACATACACCTCTCTATGCCTCGCTGTGCGCCTTTGGATATCTCTCGTGTTGAGGGTCCACGTCTCGCAGCCATACATGAGCACGGGTAGCACACATTGGTTGAACACCCTACGCTTAAGACATAACGGTAGGTCATTCTTGAAGATACTATTCAGACGTCCGAAAGCACTCCATCCCAGCTTTGTTCTGCGAGTAATTTCATCGTGCATGCTTTCGTCTATGGGCACCTGCTGTCCAATATAGACGTAGCTGCTGACTTGCTGGAGGTGGGTGTCATTGATACAGATAATCGCAGGGTCCGAAAAGCAGTTCCTCATCACTTTTGTCTTTGAGACTTGTTGTTTGTTGAGAGAGTTCTTGTCGGTTTACGCGTTACAGGAAGCCAGCAGCAAACAAATGTTAAAAATAGACACTGGCTTATTTGTTAGGTTAGGTTGGGTTTGGTTTTCATTCTTGAATTCATGAATTTTGCCTAAATCAGCTATGAAAATTGAATTAATGTTCATATTGAATCTAATAAAATTGGAGACCGTATAGTTAGTACCGATACGGTCATCTCTTTCCGAAAAGAAAGCTCACGATGAACTGTGCCACGGTGAAATGTTGCACGTACAATTTACATGTAACCATTATAACAATGTCAAAAAATGCCTAGGTAACGTATGTAAGTAATTGATATTAAATACATTCTACTGGTAGTAAAATATTATACCTGTCTTAATAATAATTCACATTTACACATTCACATTCACATTTTAAGTCCCGCTTACTATCTCGCCGAACTAAAAGCACTCTTTACAAGACACTTGTAAAGCCAGTGCTCACCTACGCATCGGAAACCTGGACATTAACTCTGCGAAATGAACGCGCCCTGAACATCTTTGAAAGAAAAATTCTCTGCCGTATATATGGACCGATCAGGGATGGCACCAATTGGAGGAGAAGATATAATGCTGAGCTCGACGGACTGTACGAAGATTGCAGCGCAGTTCAATCAATTAAGATTGGGAGACTGCGATGGCAAGGTCATGTGCACCGTATGAATGACAATGAACCGGCAAAGAGAGTGATGTCCAGCAATCCAATAGGACGTAGAAGAAGAGGGAGGCCAAAGATTCGCTGGTTAGATGGAGCTGCCAGTGACTGCCGTATTCTGGGGGTACCAAATTGGAAAGCGGCCACACTGGATAAGGACATGTGGAGGGAGCTGTTGGAGAAGGCCAGGACCCACACCGGGTTGTCGCGCACCTGATGATGATGATAATTCTAATAATAATTGGGTACCCAAGTACCTATCCACTTATTTACCTAACTACTTATTTTTATTTAAGTACATAAGTCCTATATTATTATGTAGATAGTCATCGTAAAACTACCCTTCACTTAAGTAGTATTTTAAGCCATCTTAGAAAGTGATAAAACTGCAGAAAGCTATTACTTTAGAAACCCATTACAATTTGAATAGTAGGTATAATACAAAGGTACGAGCACTATCTATTCTTTTCTAAAAGGGTTCAAATGTGCACAGTTCGGGGACATGTTTATTAACAAAAATAACGCTTAAAAGTTACTTAAACAATTTTACTTGGTAAATAACATTAACTACTAACTGTCCATATTATAAAATAAATAATAGAACTAGGTAAGCATAGATAAAACTGATAAGGGATTGTTTTCTCAAAATCTACAAGACATAATGGATTGAACTATCGCGAATATAATCGTGTATATGCCAAACAATACAAAATCCACTTAAATAAAAATTTAACATAGTTTATCTGTAGATCAGTCGTTTTCGTTTAACTTGGTTTTAGATTTTTAGTAGGTATTGTAAGCATCGGCCTATAGTGTCGTGAGTCCCAGGCTCGAATCCTGAGTCTGACAAATACACATTGTTTTTCAATTTGTTGTCAGAGTATGGACCTAATAGGTTATGCAAATGGCTGACATCCGTTTCTCGTAAAAACAAAATCTGTTAATAAAACTTCCACTCTGTGGAGGCCCATATGATCTTATTAGGATCGATTTAACTAATCGTTCCGTCTCGCTGGAGCAAACCCCCTTTGTAGTTTACCAAGTATAAATTAAAGCGCATTCCCGGAGTATAGACCGATTGAAAATGAAGTAACTTTTAGTGTGCAAATCGCACTAACTGAAAGTGTAGTATGACTAATAATCCGTTATAAAAAATAGCACCATGTCGTGTTTTGACATAGTCATCGTTTACGACAGCGGTGCCCAATCTTTTGGCCTCGCGGACCACTAAACTCAAAACCTTGAATCCGCGGACCACTACCACGTATTTTTTCCACACTTGTTAAAAATTTGATATGTCAATATAATGACAAAAGAACTATACTTAATTCAACTACAATACTTAATACAATTCTTTTGCCATATCCGCCCCTTAACTGGTGCATATGAACACCACGCGGCGCCTCCAAGAATCCCTGTCGCTCGCCAGTCTTCTTGCTTCATTCCAGGTTAAACCAGCATCCCGTAGCTCCGCCGTATACACTCTGTATTTAGCGGCCTTCCAGGACGCCGGAATCCGGTCGGCTTGAAGAACAAGCAAACCAGGTTGAAGTTCTCTTCTGGTATCCGCAGCACGTGGCCGAGCCAGGTCATACCCACCGCACACCCATTATTCGTCAGTAAAAAAATCGATACAATTATTAAATTAATATGAATTCTACGTCGACACAGAGGTGCATAAAAGATTAATTACTACAGGTAACAGAAAGATAATATAGCCGCCAAACAATTTATTATTCACCTACCTAAGTATAAGAAAAGTATTGTATTGAATGAACAGTATGTATAGCGTTGGCGAAAATTCGCTTGAATAAGTCCCAGGGAACTCAGAAATAATGGGAACTGAAATACACAACTGGTAAAGCGATAGCAGGTAACCGACTCGAGTAAGGAAGAATCCGTGTTAAACTTACACTCGTGTCAAGAATACGTTTTACGTCGAATACTGAAAACTGCTCTCGGTTTATGCATTTACGCTCATTTAATGTTGGTGTATTACACACACTATTGCACGTGCATAATGCGTGTTTCATTTTCGTAGGACACTCACACATTCAAAAGCCTGCTTCACCATGCGGCGTATTGAATATAGCCTATCGGTATTCTATTTATTTTCTGTTCTGTGATAAGTCCAGTAAAATAAAACAAAAAACGAAGAATACACTGAAAATTTCTAATAAATATGAAAATTGAAAATATATTCAAATTACTCTGCGGACTACCAAAATTCTCTCACGGACCACCGGTTGGGGACCGCTGGTTTACGACTCTCGGAATTAGCTTACATTTTATGGACATGCTAACATATAATCGCTACATCTTTTTATTTAACATAATCCGTGTATCACAGATAAACGTGTGAACATAGAAGCGTGTAGTACCTATATCGCATGCATTGTGCTGTTACTTCTTCCACACGGAACGTTCTTTTAGACTTTAGGCTTTTTAGAGTGTATCATAATTCAACATTTTGGATAAGGTGACAGCAAGAATATCCGCGAAAGAGCAGCATTGGTCACCATAATTCCTTTTGCGACAACATACCTATGCGAAACAATATAATATAATATATGTTATTATCTGATAAAACTAAATATAAAAAAAATATTCATAAATAATTAATATTTGTAGAGCCCATGAACATGCCCTGTTTTTCTGTAGGGGTTTTTCTTACCGTAGCCAGAATGTATCAGTTTTTAGACGCTGGTGATTCGCCATGCACCCGCCTCTATCTGCTACAGCATGCTGCATTGCCTAGGGACCCCCGAGGAGAGGTTAGAGGTAGGATTTGTTGGCAGAGCTACTATGGATAGTCGACATACTCAGCATTTCAAATGGAAGCACACCTGATCTGGCATCAGGCATACCCCACTCATATCAAGCTTTGGTCCTCATTTACGTGGCTGGGACATGTATTCCGGATGCCACCAAAGAGTGCGACACTTCATACCCTAGTGGAACAGTCTCAAGGATTCCGTACCCGGCCCTCCCTCACTCTGCAGCGGTACCACAAAAACGATCTACGCGCTGTAGGTCTGGAATGGCGGAAGGTGCAAGAGTTGGCGATGGATCGAGGGAAGTGGCGCAAACTTGTGCTTGCGCTATTCCCCAATGCTGGGTCGTGATAGGGTGAAAGAAAAATAAATATGTATGGTTCTACTGAAACATTTCGCGGCCCTCGGAGAAGCTCTACGCCCCCCAGGGGACCGCGACCTATGAGTTTGGAAAGCACTGCAGTATCAAACCGAGCATTCGATTATTATGTTTTAATTGCGTTTGCAATATTTGATTATTGAACGTGCGATAAAATTAATCAATTCTTCCGAAGAAATTAACTGTAAATGATTATTTCAGATAGACAAATTTGTAATATGATAAATAATAACGTCATAATGTTTTGATTTACTGTGGAAACAAGGAAAAGAATATTAACCACCCATATCTCTGTTATCAAAATATTTTAAATATTACTTTATCTAAACATCACAATTAATTATAAATGATGATTTATTGTTCACTAACAATCACCCACGGCTTCGTCTGCGTGAAATACGGAAAGAAAAAGAAAACATATAATTATACCAATGAAGAAATAGATAGGTTTGTATTATTAATTATTCTGTTTCAGGTGCTTCTTAAATCCGTAGATAAGGGAATATTTTAACCATCACAGACATCAGTGGCGAGGGGTGGAGGTAGGCTGTTAAGTATTAATATTACATAAATATTGCACACTAAATTCATACTCACGATGACCGAACGGTTACTGCGTTGGCTTATAATGTCAAATCCTAAGTCTGCAAACTCACATGTTGTTTTTCAATGTGTGCTTGTAGAATGTAGACCTAATAGGTTGAGCACAGTGGCGACGGGTGGAGGTTGGCTGTTAAGATTCGACATAAATATAGCACACCAAACTTTGTTAGCCATACTTATTTGTTTTCATTTAACTAAGAATCCAATTTTCAGGCTGGTTAGTTTTTAAAATTCAAAATAGTGCACACTTTTTTAGTCATACATACTTATTTATTTTCGTTGAATTAAGAATACATACTTGTTGTTTAGTTTTTTTAAATTCATTACGCCCTGCCCATCCAAACCGTAATCAATAAAAAAATATTCCTCTACATACAAAATATCTAAACATTATGTTTAATTGTATAATTTAGGTATTTTAGAGGTAAATGAATATTTTTTGTCTATTGTCTACTATGGCTTAGAGCAGGGTTTAATTGAAATTTTCAACATAACTAACACTATCTACACATTGCAGTCTTATTCCAATAAAAACAAATACTTTTGACTGACAAAATTTAGTGTGCACTATTTATGTCATATCTTAACAGCCTACCTCCACCCCACTGGCGAATGGTGGAGGTAGACTGTTAAGATCCGACATAAATAGTGCACACTAAACTTTGTCGAACATTTGTATGTGTTTTCATTGAACTAAGGCTACTATATGCAGATATTTTTGATAAATTTTTATTTAAGCCCTGCGTAAACCAAGCCATATTTGATAATAGTTTTCTATTTACAAAGTATCTTAAATTATGCTATTAAATCATACATAGTTTTAGATATTTTATATAAGATATTTTATATAAGAATCTTTTTTATCTCTTGTGGTTTGGGCAGGGCTTAATGAATTTAAAAAAAACTAACTAACACAATATGTATTTTTAATTCAACAAAAAGAAATAAGTGTGACTGAAAAAGTGTGCACTATTTTTGCCGGATCGCACATAACACGTAAACTATTAGGTATGATTTGATTTAGACAGGGTTTATTCAAATTTTAAAAAAAACTAACCAACACTATCTACAAATAATTATTGTAGTCTTAGTTCAATAAAAACAAATACGTATGTCTGACAAAGTTTAATGTGCACTATTTATATAATATTTTAACAGCCTACCTCCACCCTTCACCACTGACGGTCATTATTATATTTATATTAAAATTGATACAATGTATTGATAAAATTGATTATAGATTTTAAATAATAACACGTTGAACTGATTATTTTCGGTAATCTTTGACCCATGATTCTAACTTTGGCTTACGTTGATTTCTCGTATGGCATACCTATGGAAAGTTATGCAGGGCTTTATTGGGGGGTCTAGGACGATTTGGCGTCGGACAACTGGACGCCACGCAATTCGAAAATAAATAGACGTTACGTACTTATAGGTACTTTTTAAAAAAGTATTTAATATTATTATTTATATTTAAATTATCATATTATGATATAATAGTTGGTGAGAATTTAAAAATGCACACGTAAATAATGATTTAAACGTGAATATGTTTAACATTACGTTAAGAGTATAATGAATTAAAACTAATAAGTAGTAGATAGAAACTGGTTAAAATTCCTCGTCTACGTTCTGTGTACGTGTCTACGACAGTGCGGCGTCCAATTATCCTGGTGTCCAGTTGTCCCATTCCCGTATTGGGTGATTAAATTTAGACATATGTATGAAAATGTAATATGTTATAATATGTATTTTATTTATTGGGGATCGAACCCAGCATATATCATGAGCACTAATTTAATGCATTATCAAACTAACTAGAGCAGTGTAAAATCTAGAATGTAGGTAAACATAAGATAGGACGTATAATATCTAATAAGTCAGAAGTCGGCAACATTATTTATACATTTTTTTTAAATTTTCTAAGGATACATTGATTTATAGCATCACGCGAAAGGGCCGTAAGAGAAACGAATGGGTTAGGAAGCAGACAGGAGTACGCTATGTCATAGACGTTGCCAAACAGCTGAAATGGAGATGGGCAGGGCACATTGCTCGCCGAAAGGACGGCCGCTGGACAAATGCCGTCATCCAATGGTACTCAAGGGGCACGAAACAGCCACAGAGTCGCCATAAAAGCCGCTGGATTGACGAACTGATAAAGTTCGGCGGAAATACGTGGCAGCAAACGACACATGACCGAGAGAGTTGGAAGAAGCTCGGGGAGGCCTTCATCCAGCAGTGGATTGACCCCGGCTGATGATGACGATGGTATCATCATCACTGCTGGATAATGGCCCACCATTGCTCCTTTCAATCTACTAGGTCGCTAATTCGTCACTGTCGCGTACCTACATCTGCCGAACTGTATTAGTTCGTTTATCCAACGGGTTTTCGGGCATCCCTGTAGTCGTTTAACGGTTTTACACTTGCTGAGCGACATGTACAGCCTATTGCCAATTCATCTGCCTAGCGATCTCTATTACATCGGGTAATCACGTCTGCTACCTTACACATTGGTTTCTTTTGTGGTCTTTCCGCGTTATGTCCAACATGTATTTTTTCCATTCTCAGCTGCGATTACTATTACCTGGTATAATAGCAAACATCGGTTGAACATTTTTACGTTTGAGACACAATGTGAGGTCACTTTAGAAGACACTATCCAAGCCAGTTCGGTTAAGGCTATACTTCGGCAGATGCATGGTCTAAAAAGATCATGACTAGGCGATGCGCGGATTGTGCAAATGACGCGAGCCGAACGAAATATAATTTGTCATAAAAATTCAACATGCGTCCTTTTAATGTTATGTTTATTATTATATTCGTATTAATAATAGTATATTCATTGACATGTTTTCTTTTTCAAGTACATGCGGAACGTTTTTTAATCATCTTTACAAGATTTAAGAATATATTCCTCCGACGCCATCACAAAACAAATTGTCGTGCTCACACCTCGACTGTCAGTCTCCAATTGGCAACGACTGCGAAATTTCGTTCTACCTACTGTTGAAAATTATTTGCCTTTTCACTTATGTATGCTCTTAAACGTGGCGTCAGCTGAATGCAGAACTGTTCTAACTCACTTTTGATTTTTTTTATAAGGAAGTTCTTTGAAACAACCTAACTGAATAAAATTATTTAAATATTTGTTTAAGTATATAAGTAATAAATAACTTAAATAGGCTGTCTCAAGTTACGTAAAATATTGCAAGTGTGAGTTAGAATATTCTGCATTCCGCTGAAGATTTGTATTTGTTCATTAATTAGCCGCCCCTGTGCAACGCATGGCCTTCTACCCCCACGGGATGTCACTGACCTGTGGCCTCTTTTACTAGGTCAGACCATCATGTAGAAGAAGTTAACCATCTTTCACACCGAGCCATCAAATTATAGTTTTCTCTATTGGCAATCTGACCAAAGAACTTGTTAAATATCTCTCTGGAGACATGATAACATATTATAAAAGAATTTTTGATAACTTAGAGATGTTTATTCTCTTTTCTGTCGATGGAATCCTTAACTTCCAAGACCACATCTCAAACACTTTAACTTTATATGCCTACTCGCAACTAGGGATCCCGAGCTATTTTCGATACCTATGAATCCCGGGATTGAAACATAATCCCGAAGCTTTCGGGATTGATTTTTTTATCAATTTTTATGGAAAATAAAATAAAAACGAAAATACAACAGAAACAATACTTTTAATAACAAATAACTACATTAGAAATAAACTGAGTTTGAATAAAGTTTGATTTATACCCATGTGTAAGTTGCCGATTCATTTTATTTTTTCACATAAATTAATAAAAATGAGAAAAGTTGGAAAAAGACAATGCTTCGCACTATTAACAAAGTAATTCCACCATGATCTCATACGTTTTACGGCAGTTTCATATTAAATTTGGCTGACTAATTAGATTTATGAAGTGGAAAGGCCATAAGTACATCATGATTTGCTTTACTATTTTAAATCTCGCTAACCCATTCATTAAGTCTTTACTATCAGAAACAGCAATCTCATATTAAATTCACATTATTACTTATATTACAATATTATTTACTCCATTAAACTTATGCATTTCCAAGATTGAACGTATACAATATTAACAATAAATGTCTTAAATAGTATAAATTATACTATCCCGGGACTGGTCCCGGGATTGTCAAATTGTAATCCCGAAATCCCGGGATCAGAATTTTGGCTCGGGATTGGATTCCCTACTCGCAACTCCAGGAGGTTTAACCAAGTTATATTTAATATGGTACCACTATTCCACAATTTGTGCAAGTCTGTTTATACATTCCTCATTTTTGTTTGTCAAAATACTAAGTCGTATTAATTCTTCATGTAAACGGTAGGCATTATTAAAATAAAATTTATTAATAATCTTTACCGTACATTTAATGCAAGTCACGTCAAATAAGAACTTTACTCCGATGACAATAATATAATTATTAACAAACACGAAACAATAAATTAATACTTTTATCAAAGTGTGCCACTGGCCGTCCAAAGGTTCTGCACCACGGCGTCGACATAGGATCAGCGCGAAGCGACGCTATCTTCGACCCATAATATAAAAGCTGAAACGTCCGAGGAGAAATCATTCAGTGAACATCATCAGTCCGAGTCAGTCATTTGTCCAGTGAACAGCACATCACCAAATAATTCAAAATGTCGATCAAGTTCGTCGTCCTAGCCGTGTGCTTCTTCCAGGTAAAGAAACAATTACAATTATTACCCCTGAATTCAGATTTTTTTTACATAATTCGATACTTTAGTTCAATAGGGAAACAACTCAAAATACCTTGTTCTTAGTTTAAAAATTTGCACAGATTCTCATTTAAATTTTAAAACCTTTACTTTTTAAGTTAATGTGTTTAGTTTTTATTTAGTGCAAATATGTTCAATTTAGCAATGCTTAATGAAATTTTACAGTTTAACCATTAATCAGGCCAGATATTCCCATTTAAATTGAATTATTGATTCATCCCGGAAAAGATTATTCGATTTTATGACTAGTTGAACAAATTATTAATTTTTTATTGAATTATACATTGAATCGAATAAATTGAATTAACTCAAATCCTTGAAATTTTGAGTTGATTTCCTATAGAATTAAGGTATCGATATAACTTTTACACTGAGAATGTACAGACACAGTCATAATTGAAATGCATTACAACTAATAATTAATTATAACTATCAACATTTTATACAACATATTATTTACAAAACTGAGATAGCTAATTATTTATCATAAGTTTCACTGTTTCTTATAATATGTATGCAATACTGCCCTCTTAAAATGGAAAAGTCCCAACTCCCATTTTTGTCATAATTAAATTAATGTAGAGATTTTTTTCACTATATTTACAAGACTGCTTGCCAAAAATATAAATACCACTTTTTCACAATTAAAAAAAACTATTTGAATACATATCCGATGGCATTGCTTTTGGAAACCGACGAAACTGGTCCTATTCATTATTGAATTAAGTTAAATAATATAGTATATTTCGTATAGTTTATTTTAATTACATAATAATATATATTCAATAGTACTTACCAAAACTATAAAATGAGTTAATTTCACATCTTTTTAAAAATATATTTGATTTCACTACTGAGTCACTTTATAAACGGTCGAAACCGGTCTTGATCATTATTAAATTGAACAAATTAAATACATATATATACTATACTTATTTAATATTTTTTGTTAATAGTTTAATTATACATGTTTTTATCGTTTTATGAATGTATTTGCTGTGAAATGAGCATTTTTTAAATCAAAAATTAATCATTTATCTCTTAATCACCTTATAATATGAACGTAGGGTTATTGGTTTGAAGAAGGTGTAATAGCCATATTGTATAATATGTTTACAAACATTTAAATGTAATGTTACTTATTTAATTTTCATTTTCAATTTATGTTTATACGGTTACGTCGCTTGACTGTCAATGTATACAATGGACGCTTAAATTATATATTATATTCATTTAATTACATATTAAAATTAATTGATAATATTATATATATTTTTTTAAAGAGTTAAATGCGGTTTGTGCTTAACACACAAGAAATTGTTTAAATTTTATACTATTAGGTACCAGTTTCGTTTACATTGAAAACATTTTCGAGTATTATATTCATTATTATACTATGCTTACATAAAATACTTACCGATCGTCAACCATACATATATTATTTTTGTTAATTATTAAGATTTATAGTGCAGTTGTAAAACATCAATTGTCAATTTTGAAAATAATATACTATTAGAAAAATAAGTGATGTTTCTTTGTTTCAAGCGTAAATTATTGGTTTTGACGTTAGTTTCCTTTTTAATCGTATTATATGTTCAGATTGGAACAACATTTCCATTTTTATTAGCCACAGTTACAATAAATATGAGCGAAATGAAATTGCATGTTTATCGACTTGTGTCATTATGTTGTGTAAAATTACCTATATAAATGCCCTTAAGTTCGACAATTTACATATTTTGAGTTAACTACGGATTATGTGTCTATATAATAAATATGTATGCTAGAAAAAAATCAAGTCATCCGATTTATAGAACATGCACATAGAGTACAAATAAATTAGCATTATGCCTTATTTTAGAGGGCGATAATTAGAATTACTCCATAACATGATATCGAGACTTACCAACTTTTGGCAGTAGCCCACCATATTATAATATATTGTGGGATGTTGACCAAATGTGGACAAATCGATTTTTTAAAAATAGATATTTCAAATATTTAGCTCGTTATAATGAACACGTTAAGTGTTACAAATTATGCTTTACTACATATTTTGCAACACCAGATATTAATTTATTGGTTTTAAGAACTCATGAAAAAAATGACTAATAAGTACATTATGTAGATAGTGCGATAGTTCATCTTTTTATACATGTTATTTGTGTAGTTATGGATATTTTATATTTGCACAAAACACGGTAAATATTAGTCACGCATATTCACGTAGATAATAGGTATTATTAACTCTATATATATCTGAAATTGCTTTGTATTGTAGTACCTAGTTGATTATTTATAATATAATAATTGTTAATTATTTTTAACAGGCGTCCCTCGCCGGAAGAGTGGTCCGTGAAGATGGTACCCAGCTCGCAGACCTTTCCAAGCAGACCACCGATTTTCTGGCTCTGTTGGGCACACAGTTCAACCAAGTGGTGACCGCTAAAGACAACACACAGCTCCAAGAAATCCTCCGCAACAACACCAACACCCTGGCCGGAAGAGTCAGCGAGATCGCCAAGAGCCTTCAGGAACAGGTAACAACGCAGTCTTATTGCTATACAAATTGTCTGTCAATAGAATTTTTCAAGAGCAAATCAGTCAAGATATGTAATAATTAGTAACTATGTTTTTTTTTACGAATTATGGTTAGGTTGGTTTAAAACGATCGCATACCTAACCAATATTCAAATAATCAATATTGAATAGTGATAAAAAGCACTGTTTTGAGTGATATTACCTATCATCGCCTATTTCACAATCAGGTGTAGTTAAATACATGATTGCTAATTTGATGATTGGCCAGCGACCAAATTTTAATAAATAGTAATGCTGGTTGTGTGGCTTAAGCGCCGGTCAATAGTATCGAGGGTCCCAGGTTCGAATCCTGTGTCTAGCAAGTACACGTACAAGTACAAGTTTATGGTTTGGTTTAGGCAAGGCTTAATGAATAACCAACACCACCAATATATATTTGTAATTCAACGAAAACAAATAAGTATGACTGAAAAAAATGTGTACTAACTTTTTCGAGTCGCCCATATCATAGTTAAACTATTATGGTTTGGTTTAAGAAGGGTTTAATTGAATTAAAAAAAACTAACCGGTACCATCTGCAAATTGTATTATTAGTTCAATGAAAATAAATAAGTACGACTGACTGAGATTAGTGTGCACTATTTATGTCGAATCTTAACAGCCTACCTCCACCCCTCGTCACTGCTATCTGCTGTAGTATACATTATCATATATTCATTAAAACGCTGTATGCAAAACTTTAACTAGTTACTTATAAATTAATTATCACACCACATTAAAAAATATAATTATTATTAAATCAATTTCTGATAACGCCAATAAGTTAATGAATTCAATGCCAAAGTAATCAAACATTGATACGGTTACCTACCACATCATTAATCATTATAAATATTAAAAAAATAATGCACCACTTATTTAATATGTAATAATTAATCTTCTCATTTATGATAATTAATTTTTTCTTAGAAAATTATATCTCAAGCATAAACTTTGACCTTTTTTTAAGAAACTCAGTGAGAGATTCTCTTCTTAGAAATCAATCCATATCATTTTTTTTTATTAACAATTTATCTCAGTATGTATATTTGTTTAAAATTCATTATCGGTGTCAATAATTTTGACATTGCATAATAAATAATTACAAGATAAAAATAACTTTTTATATACAACGTTTTAAAATTTTCTGTTGAATTATTATGCTCAATATGTTCAAACTTGTACTTGATGTGAAGTAAATGAAAAACAAACAAACAAATATAGAATACTGAAATGTCATTTTGATTTCCATAGTAACGCACGTATATATTAATAATTTAGTTTCTAGGACCACCCACTTAGCAACCAATAGTAGAGGATTGGATTACGGATTTCTTACGAAATAACTTTCCATGCAAAACAGAATTAACTGAAAATGAATTCAATTCTACTTAAAAATGGCTAAAAGTATTAAAATAATGCACTGGCATCGTGTTCCGATATATTCTAAAAGTTTCAAATGTCTAGCTAATCGGGAAGTTAGTTAAAAATCGATTGCAAGATTTGTACCGGATAAACAACCACCGGACAAATAAGAATACGAGCTAATAAAAACGTTGTAAAATACATAAATTAAAACGCGTTACGGATATTTTCATGGTTGATGATTAGCGTCACTTCTCATAATTGATATCGTCATCAGGCGGGGTCGATCCACTACTGGATGAACCTCCCCTATCTTTTTCCATTATCCTCGGTGTATAGTTCTACTCTGCCAT
The DNA here is from genome assembly GCF_057557595.1 of Rhyacophila brunnea. Taxonomy (NCBI): domain Eukaryota; kingdom Metazoa; phylum Arthropoda; class Insecta; order Trichoptera; family Rhyacophilidae; genus Rhyacophila; species Rhyacophila brunnea. Next base: position 30,519,282 of record NW_028232893.1, on the reverse strand, counting down.
GTAGGTCTACCGAACTTTACGAGTTAGTCTATCCAACGGTTTCCAGTCCATCTGTAGTCGTGTAGTGCTTCTTGGGTACCACTGTATGATAGAATTTATCCAGCTCATCTATTCTATACACAAGACTGCTGTCAGCCGCTACGTCACCTATCGAGGATAGCTTTTTATCGAAGTATATCGATTGATATTAAATTTCACTTATTAAAATATATACAACTTGTATCTATAATTTGCCTTTCTTCTTTCCAGTTGGGATCCACCACCGGAGAAGTCAGCACCGTCGTCGGCCAGGTCGTCGCCAAGCTGAACGAGACCATCACCAACCTTCAGACCGAGAATCCCGAGATCACCAATATGGTTAAGGAATCCCAAGACAAGCTCCAAGAAAGTTTGAAGACCGTCGTCGACGAATTCGACAAGGTCACCAAGTCCCTGCAGGAAAACAGCAAAGGAGTCCAGGACGATCTTAGCAAACTGACCAAGAAGGCTTACGACCAGGTCTTGCAGACAGCCCAGACCATCCAGAAGGACATCCATGAAGCTGCCAACAAGGCTTGAGGATTTAGTTGTCTACTACTTTAACTCCTGAATGAAAGCGTGTGATAATAATGCCTCTCGAATTATTTAAAAAAATGAATGAATATTTGTGATAAAAGTGTTTTCATTGAATAAACAAAACTGGAAAATCAATATTTTGTATAATTTTTAATTACCTACCTACCTACTTACCTACTAGACAGTTTCGAAGACTCCATACTAGTGGATTATTTTAGAACACACCTTTTGAAGACATAATAATTATTATAAAGAAATAACAAAAACCTAAAAACATTTCATAAGTTAAAAAATACAAACCATTAACAGAGATACTTATATTAATTGTGTAAGCAGCATTCACCCGTCTCTAATAGGATTTACATTGAGCCATGGTGTATCCAAATTGGTTACACATACAAACAAAGGATTGGTTTAATCCATTTTTCCCTTAAGGGGGATGCTTATACTATCAGAGGCGAAAAGAGGCACATAACGGAAAAATACGAAGCTGGCAATTTGAGATTTTTTTTGATAATTTACAATTTCAACTTTAGTAATTAATAAACATGTATCTGAAAACACTAAAAAGATTTTTAATTTTTTTTTTAATTTAAAGATAAACTGGAAATTCCAAAAAAATGTAATAAAATGTGAATTCGTTGCAGGGTCAAATCTTATTATTACATTATATTTTATGGCCATATTTATCATTAAAATTTAGTTTATTAAGTTTTAGATTTTTTGTCGTTTAGATTTTTGACTAATTCATCGTTTTAATATTTTTTATATATATTTTAAAAAACATCGATTTTTATAAAAATATAAATGTGTATAACTTGAAATCCTTTTTATTTATATCAAATTTTATTTTAGGCATGGTCATAATATTGAAGCTCGAATTGATATAAATAAAAAGGATTTCAAGTTATCCACATTTATATTTTTATAAAAATCGATGTTTTTAAAAATAAATATAAAAAATAATAAAATGATGAATTAGTCAAAAATCTAAACGACAGAAAATCTAAAACTTAATAAACTAAATTTTAATGATAATTATGACCATAAAATATAATGCAGTAATAAGATTTGACCTTGCGACGAATTCACATTTTATTACATTTTTTTACAATTGTAAGTTTATCTTTCAGTTTAAAAAATAATAAAAAATCTTTTTAATGTTTTCGGATACATATTTATTAATTAATACAGTTGAAATTGTAAATTATCAAAAAAAAATCTCAAATTGCAAGCTTCGTATATTTCCGCTAGGTTCTCTGCTGGCATGCGTCTCCCCCTTAAGTATGTACTTTGATGGTGTTTGTCCTTGAGGCTTGACCAACTGTCAGCTTCAATAATTAATATGAAACTGGTGAGGTTCATACGATAAAGCATATCTATGTTTATGCTTTATTATTGATATTAATTATTAATAAATTATAATTATTTAAGCTCTGGGTGGCTTAGCGGATAAGTGTAGCGTAAACGCAATTTTTATAAGCGCAAGAAGCTTCGATTCCCCATTCGCCATCATTTCTTTTATAAAATAGCTATTTTAGTACATGTTGTTACATAAAAAGTAAAATATAATATTTTATGTTCAGCAGTAAAATACTGTAAATGGAACAAAATTCAAATGTTTGTCTCATAAATATTGCTGTCCATAGTATCGATGGCCAAACGGTTACTGCGTTAGCTTATAATGTCGAATCCTGAGTCTGCAAACTCACATGTTGTTTTTTCAATGTGTGTTTGGACCTAATAGGTGGAGCACAGTGGCGAGGGGTGGAGATAGGCTGGTAAGATTCGACATAAATAGTGCACATTAAACTTTGTCAGTCGTACTTTTTTGTTTACATTTAACTTAGAATACAATATGCAGGACCTGGTGGTGCTGGTTAGTTTTTAAAATTCAAATAAACCCTGCCTAAACCAAACCATAATAGTTTAGGTATACTATTGGCGAAACGACAAAAATTGTGCACACTTTTTCAGTCAAAGTTACTTATTTGTTTTCGTTGAATTAAGAATACATATTACAGGTGTGTTAGTTGGATTTTTTTAAATTCATTAAGCCCTGCCTAAACCAAACCATAATCGATAAAAAATATTCTTATATCTATAAAATATCTAAAATTATGTATGGTTTAATGGAATAATTTTAGATATTTCATAGATAAATGAATATTTTTTGGCTATTATCTACTATGGCTTGGAGATGCAGGGTTTAATTGAATTTTAGAAACTTACCAACATTAACTGCAATTTTGTAGTTTTAGTTCAATGAAAACATATACGTATTCTGAGAAAGTTTAGTGTGTACTATTTATGTCAGATCTTAACAGCCTACCTCCACCTTCGCCACCGATGCATTGTCGCCTTATATTTAACTGCCCAATTAGGCGATGTAAATTACTGTTAGTTCCTTATGATAAGAGAGTTAAAATCACTCGTTGTACTCTTAATTAATGTATTATAACTAGGGCCCGGATTTATATGCTACTGCATGTTTTGTTAGGGTGTATGCACAGCTATGAGAGTTGCACAGAAATCTGTTTTGAAAGACAGAATCCAAAAATAAAATTTTATTGTGCATATAAATGCATATTTGAGACGTTAGAGCATATTTGAGACGTTAGTGCATATTTTAGAGCTTTTGAATAAAATTTATAATTTTAGTTTTTTTTAATTATTTTATCGAAATATAACTATGTTAAGAAGGTAGATAGTTTAGATGCACTTGCATTTTTAACGCCATCTCCGAGCTGTGGATTTATCAGAAAAGTGAAGTCAACTCAGGCACTTTTATTTAAAGTTTTAACTAGTTATTCGATTTTTTGTCAGTAATATTGGGTAAAGTCCCACAACAAATGTCAATTTTTAACTGCATATTTCTTCGGTTTTAGTGCATATTTTATTGATTGTAAGTGCATACGTGCATGCATATAATCATGTTTTTTGTTGCATATGAATCCGCTCCCTAATTATAACCAATAGGAAAAATATTTTTGAAAAAAGTAAAGCACCCCGCAGGAATCGAACCTGCATCTCTCGGGTATCGCATAGATATGCCGCGCATAGACCACCTTGCTAAAGCTGTCATACTAATTACGACAAATTTTAACTATTGGCTTTTATAATACTCTCTGAAGCGCTTCCCAAATTGAGCTACGGCTATCGGCCGCTATCAAGGGTAGTTATTCATATTTTTGTATTGAAGTATTATAATTTTAACAATAAGTGCTATGATTTAACAGCACGTCTGTTGGCTGTGCTAACTTTTAGAGCGAGATATATTGAAGTTAAAGTCCCTCCACCAAACCCGCCCCGTACCACCCTCGGTCTTAATCGAGAGTATCACGGGACCCATCAATTGGTGATGTGAAGCATCTAAGAATTGGCCTGGGAGTGTCCTGGGAGAAGATGCTCAAGATAGTCAGTTTTGACTGTTCAGACGGCTAACTTTGTAACAATTATAATACTTTAACAGAAACATATTATGAAGAACTACCCTCGATAGCGGCCGATAATAGTCTTGTGTATAGAATAGATGAGCAAATCGACGTTCCTAGAAGGTTTGATTTATGGCTGTGCGGCAGACGAGATATGAGAGCCTGCTAAGATAGAATACCTAACCGATTTTTTTTAAACGGTACATGTTCAAACATGCGCGTTAATATCATTTTACTCCCTACTTCAATTATAGTTTGTCAATTTATGGCTACGGCCGTATGTTGTAGCTTAACCACTGGGGAATGCCAAAAGAAATGGTGTATTTCAAAAAAACACTACCTTATTCTTAGGTCAATAATTATTATAAAGCAATCATTATTCGTAGGATGTTTATCACACTTGAATGGTCAAAGACATAGCTTATAATAAGTGTCTTTAGAATTATCTTCAAATGTGTTAATCTTGCCCATTTTTGAATAATAAAATGCCTAATTCTTGTCAAATTTGGGATCACAGAGATTATCAATATAATTTTTTATCGTAAATATTTCACTATAATAATGTCGACATAAATTATACTAATGGTTTTATAAATGCGTTTAAAAATAAATAAATGTAAAAAATTCTTAACACTGCACATTTATGTACTGAAATATGACTATATTCTAAAACATTAGAGCGAGAGGTTTAAAAGAATACTATTTTATGTAATAAAAATACTTTATGCAGTTATCAAATGTTTAAAATAAATATAACGGATAATAAGGCTTCAAAAGTATATAAATAGATTATCTACAACGTTTAAGGTATGTCCAGGATCATGCTTTGAAAATGCAATAAAAGCTCCACTTTGACCTACGTTGAGCATGTCCCCCCTTTAACCGCGCAGCCATCGTGGGGGTCAGTCATTGATTAGAATGATGTAAAAACGTGTACACAATACACGAGTTACCAACGTTACCTTTTTGCTGATCAGAAATTTATAACAGTATATTTTTTTTACTTTTAAAAAGGTCAACAGGATTACCAGTGACGTGATACATACATACGAGATAACCTTTGTACTCCGAGTTGCTGGTTAGATATTAAAAGAAATGTCACAAAATCATTACCTAAGTGTATTATTATTTTATTAATTGTTTTACTGATACTTGGTGACATATAATATTTTTCACTGACTCAGCGTACGTAAAACAAGCATAGATATTATAAAATCAATCGATTTTATTTACAATCTTTCTATGTCGTAAAATCAGTGGCGGATTTAGGGACTTGCAAACCCGAGACTAGGGAATCAAATCCCGAGCCAAAATATTTTGATCCCGAGATTTCGGGATTACAATTTGACGATCCCAGGACTGGCGTTTTTTCGATAGTTAATATTATTTTTTATTATTTATACAAATAGCATCGATAAAATCGGTCAAAAATGTCTAGTATAATTTATACTATTTAAGACATTTAATGTTAAGGCTATACTTCAGTTGAGGCACGGTCTAAAAAGATCGTGGCTAGGCGATGCGCGGATTGCGGGTCGCGGGTGCAAATGACGCATGCCAAATGAAATATAATTTGTCATATAAAACCAACTTGCGTCCATTTAATGTTCTGTTTATCTACCGCACAACTTCTACTGACGCGCTTGCCGTACTCGCGGGGGTGCTACCCCTCGATCTGCACGTCCAAGTCAGAGGATCGATCACCCTCCTCTCAAGGGGGATCAGCACAATACTCGCCGGTGTCCATCTGACACCACCGCAGAGATCCGAGGACGTTCCGTACAGGAAGACTGTAAGTGACATTGTGTACAAGACCGCATTTGCGGCATGGCAGGCGAGGTGGACCGCCTCCCCCAAGGGGCGGCACACTTACCGTTTTTTTCCAGACGTATTCTGCAGGCACCAAACTAGAAGACTCCAACCTTCGCACTGGATTAGCCAGTTCCTCACCGGCCATGGCAACTTCGCCACCAGACTCCACGAGTTTGGCTTCATAGTAGATGGGCCGGGTTGTACCTGCGGGCATGACCACCAAGATGTTGAACACATCCTCTGGGATTGCCCGCTTATGTCACACGGGCCCAATTGGTCATGGAGATCTGGTAGCAACCGAGGCCAACTTTGCGGCATTTGAGAAATTTGCAGCGTCGTATGGGGAGCAGGATAGTCCCGACTCTTCTGTAGACTCATCCATTTCAATTCGTGACACTCAGTATGCGGGTACACAAAGCGCTTAACGTCAGCGGACAGCAGAGCCAGTCCAAAAACAAACATTTTCTTTCTTAACTTTCTTCTTTAAGCACTACGGTGCATGGTTGCAGCATCAGTCCCATACGGCTCCGTCTCGGGACGGAATGAGCACTTAAAATCACTTCTTTCAGACACGTTTAAAGCGTCATAGAAAGCGGCCGTGCATATCCACGGTTGTGCATATATGACGGGTGGTGGTGGGCACTTTAACGTATGTTCTATCCATATATAGGGGTCTTTCCCTTCGACTTGCAAGTTCAAATTAGAGGATCGATCACTCTCCTTATGAGGAGGATCAATACAACTCTCGCCGGTGTCCCTCTGACACCGCCATCGAGAGTGGAGGGCGTGAGCTACAGAAAGACTGTATCTGAGCTGGTCTACAAGACCGCATATGCGGCATGGCAGGCGAGATGGGTGGCCTCCCCTAAGGGCCGCCAGACTTTTCTATACTTTCCAGATGTCTCGGTGAGACACATGACGAGGAGACTGGTGCCGACCCACTGGACTAGTCAATTCATGACGGACCATGGAAACTTTGCGGCCAAACTGCAGGGATTTGGTTTGGCAAGACATGGGTCGGGTTGCTCATGTGGACACGACCAGCAGGACGCAGAGCACGTTCTGTGGGACTGTCCACATATGGACCCCGAACGAGCGGAGTTGTTTGCCCGCGTCTGACCCCATTCGGGCCCAATAGTACACGCGGAGATGGTGGCAACCGAGGCCAATTTTGCGGCCTTTACTAAATTCGCCAGAGCGTACGGGGGGCGGGACACTCTCGACTCCCCTTGCTACTCTTCAAATTAAAGTCACTCTGATAGTTGCCATATAAATTAACATCATGCATTCGCACTTCGGTGCAAGGTTGCATCACCAGTCCCGTGCGGCTCTGCTCGGGACAAAATGAGGGCTTAAATCCTTTGATCTGGCACACGTAAGGGTTATGTTAGCCGGCCGCGTATGACGTGGCTGCATATACATAACGGGAGCGGAGGTGAGAGTTTTACACACCATGTTATATCAGTAACAATAATAATATATTCATTGACATGTTTTCTTTTTAAAGTAAATGGGTAACGTTTTTAGTCATCTTTACACGATTTAAGAATTAATACCCCCGTCGCCATCACGAAACAAATTTACGTGTTCCCAGCTCTACGTTCTCTCTCCGAATTGCAGCGAGTCCAAAATTTCGTCGCACCTATAGTTGAAAATTATTCATTCGTTTCACTGATGTATCGTTTTAATATTGTGTACGTTCAATCTTGGAAATACATGGGTAAATAATATTGTAATGTGAATGTAAAACATTTTTTATTTATTTAAGAAAAGATAACATTCATGAAATTCGGTAAAGAAACAAGTGCCTGCCTGCACGTCTGTGACACTGGCGGTTAGACGCCGTTCGCGTGCCAGAACGTCAGAGGCGTCTAGCTGGTTAAATGAACGAATTTATTATTTTTGTGATGTTCTTACGATTGCGTTTGACAACAAAAAATGGTTATTTATTATCTGTGAGCATCCGGCGATTCCCCCATGTGACATGTGCAGGTACATACAGTTCACTATCATAATTTTGTACTTACACATACTAATTGATTATGATTGATAAAAAAATCAATCCCGAAGGTTTCGGAATTATGTTTACTGACACTGCCTAACTTTGAGCTCCCCCCACGATAAAAAATAAAATAAAACCTTATAATTAAATTCTTCTTCTTATTCCTAGCGGAGGTCGGCCACCATCAAGGCGATCTTATCTTTGCCGCCTGCTACCCGGAACAGTTCAGTGGAGCTGCACTCGTACCAATCACGGAGGTTCTTAAGCCATGACATGCGGCGCCGTCCTCTGCTACGCTTCCCATTGATCTTTCCTTGAATGACAAGTTGGGGAATGCCGTATTTTTGTCCTCTCATAATGTGGCCGAGGTACTGTAGTTTTCTGGTTTTGATACTACGTAGATCTTTTCGGTCCTTCCCCATTCTTCACTTGTTTACGAGTTTGCACTTATGTCGTGAAGGGGTTATTACCACATAACAGATTAATAAATACATTCTACATTTTGAAGCAGTGTCCTATGAAAATGAAACATAGATTATATACGTGCAATAGTGTGTGTTGCAACGTTCAAATACACCAATTTTAAATGAGCATTAGTGCATAATCGAAAGCAGTTGTAAGAACCAAGGATAAGCTTGGAATGACGTATTGTTGACACGTGTTTATGTATATCATATCCCATATTATTTCACATTCGAGATCGGTTGCTTGGTACTCCACACCCGTTAAGTATTTCAGTTCCCATTAAGTCTGTGTTCCCTGATTATTATTTTATGCCCTTTTTGATGTCAGTTTTAATTTGTGTATTCCCTGGATCCAGGGGTTTTGTTATGATTGGGTAAATGTGTTGTACTCACTTTGAGGGAAATACGCATTTTTTAAAGATTCTGGTATAATTTTGTATTCGTATGACCACAGAACAGATTAATACATTTATAATTCCGATATGCTATACCCCAACACATTACATTTTGAAGCAGGGTCTTGAATGTGTGAGTGTCCTATGACAATGAAACACACATTATAGACATTCAATAGTGTGTTTTGCAACCTTAGAATACACCAATATTGAATGAGCGTCAGTACATAATCGACATTGAAGTTAATCCCTCCAAACCAAAACCCGCCACGCACCACACCCGGTCTTAATAGAGCGTATCACGAGGCCCTACATTGGCGATGTAGCATCTAGGCCGAGAATGCCCTAGGAGAAGATACCCAGGACTAAGGTTGCTACGCTCAAAGTGAGCTCTGACTGAGTTTAAAGTTACTTTCTAATGCAAAGTGCCGGGGAGAGAAGAGCACAGGGAAATTATAAAATAAAAATGATTCTAGTGCATATATAACAAAAATAATGGCGTATTCTTGTCACGTGTTTTAGTTTATCCCATATTCTTGCACACTCGATATCGGTTGCCTGTTACTCCACACCCGCTAGGTATTTCAGTGCATCTATTCTATATACAAGACTGCTATCGACCGCTATAGAGGGTAGTTTTGTATCGAAGTATTAGCACTTATTGTAACAATTACAATAAGTTAGTTGTAAATATTGTTATAATAAGTGCTATGTTTTAACAGCAACTCTCTTGGGTGTGCCAAATTTTAGAGCGAGACAGACAGTTTTGATTGTTTAGACGGCTATTGTGACAATTATTTTTATAATACTTCGATACAAACATTTGAAAAACTATCCTCGATAGCTGCCGATAGCAGTCTTCTGTATTGAATAGATGCGCAATTCACATTAATTCTTTGTTCTCTAGTTATTACGTTATAGGCAATTTTTGTTAGTTGTAATCTGTGTGTTCCCTGGTTGTAGGGATTTTATTATGTTAAATGTGGTGTAGATACTCAATTTGAGTGAAATACGCATTTTTTAAAAGATTTTGGTATAATTTCGTAATCGTATGACTGTTTCTAGGCCCTTTTTTAAATCATCATTTGGGATAAGATGTGTGGATACATTTTATCCTCGAGAGAATCTTCAAGAGGCCTCTGTAACAAGCCCGAGACGCAGCGCTCGAAATGGAAAACTTTACAAAACGGAGCGCTCGACAAAATTTCTGAAGATATTTACATAGTTATCAAATCGTATGTGTATTTTATAAAAATAAGTGTGTCAGATTTTCTATTCTATGGCCTATCTACCTCAGTCAGTCAACATATTTTTTCCACGAGACGGAGCGATAATTTCACAAATTTCACGAGCCGGAACGGCGCTCCGGTGCGTTCCGTTCCATTTCGTGCCCTGTCGAGACGTCGAAGTAAGAAGGAGGGATAACACGCGGTGAAAACCCAAAAATCTATTACGTTATGCATAGATAATTTCATTGGGGATAGGATCTATCCATACATCAAAACTGAATACAGAACAATGCAAATAGGAATACACCATATTCAATTCAGTAAAAAAACAGGTAGGTATTGTCTGGAAAATAATTTATTAAATAGTTGTCAATAAATAACATCAAACAAATATTCAGGTCGATGGTATCGTAATCAGGCTACTCTCGGTCTGGCTCTAAGGCGGAGGATACTCCTCAGGATGTAGACCAGTTTTCTCCTGAGATCCATGAGCCTCGCGAGGATGGGGAACGAGGAGTGGAGGACTGTCGGGCTCCTTCTGAATGGGTCTCGGCTGTATCTGGGAGATAGGCCAGGTTGTACACAGAGACTCTGAAACGTAATGTAAAATCACAAATTAAATTAGCATGTTGGGCATAACGTGCATCAGTGGCGATGACTCAATACTAGGTTCTTATTTAAAACCTACATTCGTAAAAAAATCATATTAACGTTTTAACTTCATTATTTTATATTCTACAAAAATAATATTATTTACCAACGAAATCTGTCTGTTCCGACCATGTCCGATCCTAATAAGATCATATTATAATATGGGCCTCCACAGAGTGTAAGTTTATATTAACAGATTTTGTTTTTTACGAGAAATGAATGTCAGCCACAATCTATTAGGTCCATACTCTGACTCATCGTGGGTGTATTTAGGTATTATTATAATTTGATTATCCGCCTACACAACCAAATACAATAAAAAAGGCTGCAAGTAATTTAAAATATTTCACGCATACAACACATACATACGATACACGCATTGTATAAAATACGCAATGCCAAAACCAGTGGAATGCATCACGTGACCTGAGACTGTAGGTATTTTATCCTAACTTGCTTAAAGCGATGTAATTTTAGTAAATGTACTTATACATTAATTTAAACGTGTTAGATTCGATGTCAAATGGTTTCGTTGGTCCAAATGCTCAACTATCGTGACAATAGAATTTTCCAGCCCGAGTTCGAGCCCTTGGGCATTACTATTTTACAACGTTTTTATTAGGTCGTATTCTTATTCGTCTGGTGGTTGTTTATCCAATACAAATCTTGCAATCGATTTTTAACTTACTTCCCGACTAACTAGACATTTGAAACTTTTAGAATATTTATCAGAACACGATGCCAATGCATTCTTTTAATACTTTTAGCCATCTTTAAGTAGAATTTACTTAATTCATTTTCAGTTAATTCTGTTTTGTATGAAAAGTTATTTCTGAAGAAATCCGTGATCTAATCCACTATTATTGTTTGCTAGGGGAGGGGTCTGGGGTCCTAGCAACTAAATTATTAATATATACGTGCGTTACCATGGAAATCAATATGAAATGTCAAAATAACATTTCAGTATTATTTCTATCAATACAATTTTTTTTGATCGTTTAAGCTAGTCAAGTCAAGTTTATATAAAGTTCTTTTTATCTTGTAATTATTTAAATATTTATTTTTATGCCTGCTGTCTCTCTTTGTGAAATATCATCGTATTATAAAAAGGGTAAATTATATATTTTGAATTATTCCTGTCCTGTAAATATGGCTACCCTAGGACTATTTTTCAGTTACCTACCACATCATACATAATATCTTCAATGGGCATGGATAGACGTGGATAGACGACACATACTATTATGTCATACAGATCGCCAAGCTGATGAAATGGCAATGGGACGGACATGTTGGATATAGAATTTATAGAATCCATCTAAAGTACAGATCGACAGTTTTAATCCAACTGTTAAACATAGAAATGTGTACACAGTATACACTATCACTACAATACGTTTCATAGGTTATTGATTACTTGCAGTATTAATTACCAATTTTGTATTTAATACCGTTTGTATAAATGACAAATTACGCATTATTTATATGCAGAACAATAATTTTATTAATGAGTAGGTATTCATTTTTAAAAAAATACAGTTTTCCATAAACTTCCCGCTATTATGTTTATTTTAGACGATTTTCAAAAAAAATAATAATACTAATAGTCGCCGCAAACAATGGGTTTACGTTTCTATAATATCTGGAATTATGTTTCATGTAAATTTATTACAATATTATTTTGATTAATCATTGGGCGCATTGAAAAGTGGCTTCCGCTATCGAATCCCGTCGCCTGCGAGGTGCATTCAATGATATAGCTTCTCAACCAGGATGGAGTCCACCCTGTTGAAATCCATCGTCGTCTCACATCCAATTATGGTAATGTGATGAACCAGCGGAATGTCAGGAAGTGGTGTACTGAGTTTTCGATTGGTAGAACGATTGTTCATGATGAGGAGGGGAGAGGAAGGAGGTCCTCAATTGGTGACGTTTTGACAGTCCGTGAGCTCGCAATTTTGATCACAGACATCAGTAAGTCTACCATACAAACGATTTTGAGGGGAAAATTAAGGTATGCATAGGGGTGCTCGTTGGGTGCACAAAATGCTGACGGAAGTTCATAAACAAAATCGTGTGAAAAGCGCTTAGGTCTTTTTGAACGTTTTGTACTCATTCAAATGGGTGTCCTCCGTCATCCTGCTCATAGCCAGACCTGGCGCCGAGTTATTTCCATCTTTTTCTTCACATGAAGCAACATTTGACCGGAAAACGCTTCGAGACCGATGAGGATGTGGAGGAATAGGTGAAAACATTTTTAAGGACGGCGGCAGCGGATTTCTACGATAAGGGAATCAAGGACCTAGAGACACAGCTCACCAAGTGCACCAATCGTAACGGGACGACGTCGAAAAATAGTGGAGATATTATATACCTACCTACAATTTCGTATGGTTTTTTTTCAATAATAATTACAAGATAAAAAGAACTTTTTATATACAACGTTTTTTAATGTTCTGTTGAATTATTATGTTCAATATGCTCAAACTTGTACTTGATATTCGTAAATAAAAAACAAGCAAACAAACAAATATATAATACTGAAATGTCACTTTGATTTCCATAGAAACGCACGTATATATTAATAATTTAGTTGCTAGGACCACCCCCTTAGTAACCAATAATTGTCTTTTACTTTTTACGGATTTTTCTGAAATAACTATCCATACAAAACAGAATTAACTGAAAATGAATTCAATTCTGCTTAAAGATGGCTAAAAGTATTAAAAGAATGCATTGGCATCGTGTTCTGATATATTCTAAAAGTTTCAAATGTCGGGAAGTTAGTTAAAAATCGATTGCAAGATTTGAACTAGATAAAAAACCACCGGACAAACAAGAATACGAGGTATTGTAATAAAAATAAAATTTTCCTGAGTTTTTAAATAATAAAGTTCTTTAATTCTTGGACAACCCTCATAATATTATGTTTACAAGGTGGAAGAATGAATAACTTCATTAAGTTCAAAAACATGACATGGTTCGTTTTAGCTCTGAACACACCGAATAGTATTAAAAAAACATATATTAAAATTAATAATAATATTCACCTCAATAGAAACAGCCACGATTACAACAATCACAAAAACCAAAATCACTTTTTTGTTAAACATTTTTGGAGGTTTTTTTTTGATCTCGTCTTTACTACCTTACTCTGAAAGAGTTCTAAATTGTGTTATGATCAATAAACGTTATGTTAAGTTTTTATACAAAAGACAGTCAATTTTTAATCGTTATAAACTATAACATTCAGATCTGATCTGTAGATAAGCCACGGACCTCCATTTTTGAATCCCTGATAAGAAATTTTCGATTTGTTATTTGTGTCAAATAATTATTTAAAAAAATAGTGCATTGTTTTGCGGAAATTATAATATTTTACAGTTGGGTATGCAATTGCTGTTGAAAAATGTGCAATTTTACTAATATTTCAACATTGTTTCGTGCTTAAAATGATATTTTTACTTCGTTTTATTTCAGTTTTGTGAAGTTTTCTGATAGGGAGGGTGATAACAAAATGGCAGCCATGTGTGAATTTGGTTTATCTGTGATTCTTTTACAACTTATAGCGGTGAGTCAATAAGTCAGTTCATTAAATATAATCTTCGAGATTACCATCAGTCGCGTCGCTTTGTTAATACCAGTGGCGAGGGATGGAGGTATGCTGTTAAGATTCGACTAAACTTTGTCAGTCATACTTAGGGAATCCAATCCCAAGCCAAAATTCTGATCCCGGGATTAGAATTTGACAATCCCCAATTTGACAAAAAATAAATCTAGTATAATTTATACTATTTAAGACATTTATTGTTAATATTGTATAGCTACGTTCAATCTTAGAAATACATAAGTTTAATGGAGTAAATAATATTGCAATATACATAATAATGTGAATTTAACATGAGATTGCTATTTCTGATAGTAAAGATTTAATGAATGGATTAGCGAGATTTAAAATAGTAAAGCAAATAATCATGGTGAACTTAAGGCCTTTCAGCTTCATAAATCTAATTAGTCAGCCAAATATGAAACTGCCGTAAAACGTATGAGATCATGGTGGAATTACTTTGTTAAAAGGGCGAAGCATTGTTTTTTTCCAATCTTTCTTATTTTTATTAATTTATGTGAAAAAATAAAATGAATCGGCAACTTACACATGGGTATAAATCAAACTTCATTCAAACTCAGTTTATTTCTAATGTAGTGATTTGTTATTAAAAGTATTTTTTCTGTTATAGTTTCGTTTTTATTTTATTTTCCATAAACATTGATAAAAAAGTCAATCCCGGGATTCATAGGTATCGAAAATAGCTCGGGATCCCGGGATTGGAATCCATAGTCAAACTTATTTATTTTCATTGAACTAAGAATACAATTTTCAGATGGTGCTGGTTAGTTTTTAAAAATCAATTAAACCCTGTCTAAGCCAGATCATAATAGTTTAGATATATGCTATGGGCGATATGACAAAAACAGTGCACATTTTTTCAGTCATACTTATTTGTTTTCGTTGAATTAAGAATACATAATATCACAGATGGTGTTGGTTAGTTTTTTTTTTTAATTCATTTAGCCCTGCCTAAGCAAACCATAATATATGAAAAATATTCTTCTATCTGTGTGTACCTATGTATGGTTTAATGGCATAATTTTAGATATCTTATAGATAAACGAATATTTTTTTACTAAGTATTATCTTTTATGTTTTGGATTAGATATAGATGATGATGATTAAACTGGCGCTAAGGTCCATTTAGGTCCATGGCCGACTGCACAACCATCCTCCAGGCGTCTCTGTCCAGAGCTTCTCTTTTCCAGTCGGTCACACCCAGCTTCGCTGTATCCCTGCTGACGGCGTCCGACCATCTCTTCCGAGGTCGGCCTAGAGGCCGGATACCCACTGGGACTCCCTTGTAGACCCTGTAGAGAGCTCTGCTTTCTTCGCACCTTACAACGTGACCGGCCCATCTCAGCCTTCTTGCCCTCAGAATATTTCTGATCTTCGGCTTGAAAGACTCGCAAAGTTCGGCATTCTTACGAATGCGCCACCCTTGGTCCTCTTTAATTGGTCCAAGTATTCTTCGGAGAATTTTGTTTTCAAATACTTGGATAGCCTTTTCTTGTTTCTCCGTAATGCTCCAGGTTTCGCATCCGTAGAGAACTATAGGTTTTACGATCACGTTGTATACCCGAAATTTCGTTTTTCTGGACAGCAGTTTGGACCCAAATATGCTCTTCAATGCAAATAACGCTCTATTTCCACACTTCAGTCGGCAGGCAAGCTCTGTGTCAAGATCATTTTTTTCCGAGATCCCAGTTCCTAAGTACCTAAATTGTGCTACTTTTTCAAATATGGAATTGCCAATTACAATATTTCCTGAGTTTCGGTTTTTTCTCGACACTCTTAGGTACTTGGTGTTCTCTGCGTTAACCTGGAGATTAATTTTCTTTGCCGTGGCCTCCAATGCAGTGAAAATTTCAACTATATGTTTCTGATCATCGCCCAGGGTCACCAGATCTTCTGCATAGCCAAGAAATTTATGGGATCCATTCAGGTCGACTCCTCCGTCACTTTTGAGAGCTTCTCTCACTGCTTTCTCTAATGCAAGATTGAAAAGCAACGGTGATAGAGAATCGCCCTGCCTCAGCCCACCTGTCACCTCGAAGGGTTCCGATACATCTCCTTGGATAAGTATCCTGCTTCGCGATCCTTCTGTACATACCCTAACCAAATTGATAAGCTTTTCTGGGAACTGAAACTCTTTCAATATTTTACAGAGAGTTTCTCTATGCACAGAGTCGTATGCAGTTTTGAAGTCAACGATGAGACAGTGGACATCTTGGTTATATTCCCACCTCTTTTCTAGTATCTGGCGCAGTGTAAAAATTTGATCCGTTGTGCTGCGATTTCTCCTGAACCCACACTGATAGTCACCCAGAGCAGCTTCTGCATAAGGAAACATTTTTGCTAGGACAGCATTTGAGAGAACTTTATACACTGTCGGTAGGAGAGATATGCCACGATAATTTGTGCAGTTGTGCTTGTCTCCTTTATTGAGGATTGGGCACACCAGTGACTCTCTCCATTCGTCAGGTATTCTCTCTTCTTCCCAGATTTGTTTAAACAACCCCAGCATGGAGTTGAGAAGAGCTTCCCCTCCGTGCTTGAGTAGTTCCGTGGGAATGTTGTCGTTGCCCGCCGCCTTATTGTTTTTCATTTGCCGAAGAGCTCATTTGAGTTCTGCTCTGCTGGGTGGTGCAATAAGTGGTTCAGCTGTGTCTACAGTTGGAGATTCAAGTGAGATGGATGGATTGGAGCTTTGCAGTAAATCTTGGAAATGTGTTCTCCATACATTAAGAACTAAGTCCTTTGGATTAGGCAGGGTTTAATTGAATTTTAAAAACTGGCAAACACTATCTACACGTCATTGTAGTCTTAGTTCAATAAAAATAAATACGCTTGTTTGAGATGTGAGTGTGCACTATTTATGTCGGTTCTTAACAGCCTACCTCCACCCTTCGTAACCGGTTAATACATGTATTCATCGTCATATTTACGCATACAAATAACATGACGCGAGAAACTAAAATGCAGGCAGATTATACGCAGTGGCGTTCTGTGTGAGTGGGCAAGTCATGCATCACAGGGGCGCCACAAAAGGCGATAAAATAAACAAAGGAATACGAATATTTTTATAGATATGAGTGTATTGTTCCTGAAAGTCATTTTGTATATATTGCATTATTTGTCTGTTTAAGATAATAAAATATGAATTTTAACAATATTGAAAAATCTGTATTTTTTGGTAAATTTAACAATAATTGTAAAGCTAATATTTTAAATAAAAGGCTTTGAACCTTAAATTTCGCTGAAAACCGATAAAACTGATGCAGATGGCTAAATTGGTAAAGCTCATTAGCCAGAATCTGACGGATGCAGGTTCAAATCCTGTCCGGAATAATATATTTTTAAGAGTTTTTCTAAAAGCTATATTTATAATGTGTTTTGAAATTAATTAGGTATGTTACATTTTTAATTCTTGAGTAAAAAGTTGTTTATTAGCTACATACCCTCTGTAGTAATTTTTTATAATATGTATGTATATCTACTGAAGTACCTACCTACATACTTTGTCAAGCCCCCCCCCCCGTAGGTGAAAATTATTGTTTTCGTTTCCACAAATTATACTATTAAAACTAGTATTATTGTCCAGTCCTTTTATTTGCTGCTCCTCCCCCAAGCACCTACGGGACGTCACTGGTACCTATCTAATAATACTAAAATTAACATCTAGGTAATTAAATTAAATTATTTTTTTCGCTCCAAAGCATAAGGGTATTCCGAGTGAAAGGTTATCATTCCTCCAATTAATTGGGTCATTCTTATGAATCAATCAACACACGTTGAAAAAAGTGTTAATTTTGCTATCTGCTGAATTCAAACCCGCGACCTACAGCTTCAGAGGCAGCCACTCTGACTTAGCTGACTAAGACATGAGCAACTTATCTAATTCTATTCTAAATATTATTTCCAGATATCTGTAATATGCAGCTTGCCAGTGTCCAGTAAACCAGCAGATGGACCGAACGTCGTCAAATTCTCCATTGAATGCGCCGGAAAAGCTCCAGAACCTGTAGTTGGCAGTATCCTGGACTCCTCAGCACTCGCTTCTTCATCAGAATCCAAGACCTTACTCCCAAAGTTGAATGCACTATTAAAAAAACCTCTGTTGAACAGAGAATCGTTACTATCGAAGAAACCAGCGTTGGAATACGACACCAAGTCATTTTTTAGGGAAGCAGCGTCGCCTGATGGATTAAAACAGTTGCTGTTGAAGAGAAAGTCATTACTTCCAAGACTGGCGGGGTTGAATAATCAGGATATGGACGGAAGTGAATCAATTGTCAAGTCATCGCTTCCAGTGATGCCGGAATACCTTCAAAACCTCTTGCCTAAGAAATTGGAACCTCTTTCTGAAAGGTCGTCACTGTTATCTAACAAAGTGAATCTGCCATCGAAGAAACCACTGTTGGATAGATTGGCCAGTCTGAGATCAGCTAACGATATGCAAGCTTTACCATCACAAGAAGATTACAGCGCCCGGAGTTGTGATATTTGTAAGTGTCTCATGAATGCATCCCCAAGTAACAGACAGCCAGTTATTGATATTGGTAAAGCGCGAACGGCCATCGGAGACAGGATCAAAAACTTAGTGGGCAGTAGCCAGCCTGAGTTTCTGCAGAGGAAGCCTATCCAAAAGCCTTCAATACCTTCAATAGATCTTTCAAATGTCTCAAGCAAACTGAGAAGCGCTTTGAGTCCAAGAAACCGCGGAGGCAACGATCAATCCGTAATGGCTGATAGTTTTAGACCTAGTTTCGCACTACCCCCGCGAGGTTTCGGTCAACAGAGAGACATAGGGAATAACATGATTAGCTCCGGAGGCAGCCAAGGAAACCAGGGAACGCCTGAGGGTGGCCAAGCAGGACCAGACTTTTCAAGAATAATCAATGCTATCAGTAAGAGCGTTGATCCGTCAAAGTTTAAACTCCCAGAAATTCCAAATATTCCAATAGAAATCAAAGTACCACGAAAATTGCAAGACAGTGGAAGTAACAATAAAGTTAACGAACAAGAAAACGCAGCCACTAACTCTAAAGAACCCAGTTACCCTAATGAACCCAATAGCCCGATAGAATCTGATAACCCGAAAGAAACCAGATACCTGAAAGAATCGAATTACTCTAAAGACCAGGATTTTGCACAAGAAGCTAGTTCTCCAGAAAAAGGTGAAGTTGCTCCGAAAAGTACAGAAGAGGGTATTAAAAATTTGATCGAATTCGTAAATATTGTTGATCATGTTGACAAATATATTTCGGATAAAACTAGACACGTCATAACTCGGTTATCGGATATTTACCATGAAGATTTTAAAGATAAAGTGATATAAGTAACGAAACATTAATTTTTTTTTATAAATATTTATTTAAATTTTTTATATTTAGTTGTTTTTTTTGTATTTCCTATTATTAATTAAATTATTTTTCTATTCAATACTAAATATACGAATATAAGATTTAAAAAATATTGTAAGTATGTCTATTTATTAAAAAAAACATTATTTTGAAAAACCTCATTGTCGCCATATAGCCAAAACTTTGAAGTCAGATTTCATTGTCTCTGAACTAGTGACAGTAAGTCATAAAATGCAAACAAATGAATGTCCTTAAATATTACCGATATCGAATGCACGTTTCGTTTACGTGACAAATTTTGAAAGATATACAAACAACACACAAACATATATCATATTATTTAACACGTGTTTAAGTTTACCCCATATTTCTCCACTTGAAAATAAATTATTGTACGGCCTGAGTAGACAGCGTTCGGCGAGGTGTACGCAACTCAAAACTTATAACCAAAAAAAGACATTGTCTACGAACATTTTCACACACGGTTATACGTTTGAGTTGCGCAAGCCGCTCAACGCTGTCCACTCAGGCCATACACTAACAGTTACACTTTTGTGTTCCATGTCAGATACCTTTTATGCCATGTCCGATCCTAAGTAGATCATAATATGGGCCTCCACAGGGTGAAGGTTGTATTAACAGATTTTTTAGTGACTTACAACAAAAATACTTTAAAACCGTTTCCAAGCTGTCATTTTGTCAGTCAAACGTATTTGTTTTCATTAAAATAAGATTACAAATTGCAGATAGTGTTTGTTAGTTTTTAAAAATTCAATTAAACCCTGCATAATCCAAGCCATATTAGATAATTAAAAAAATATTCCTTAATCTATAAAATTATACCGTGGATACATAATTTTAGATATTTTCTTAAGAATTTTACAGGTAGGGTAACATGAATTTAAAAAAACTAACAACGCCAACTGTAATATGTATTTTTAATTCAACGAAAACAAATGTGGACTATTTTTGTCAGATCGCCCATAGCATACCTAAACTAATCATCATCATCAGCCTGAATCTATCCACTGCTGGATGAAGGCCTCTTCAAGTTGCTTCCACTTCTCTCGGTCCTGTGCATTGCGTTGCCACGTACTTCCGCAGAACTTTATCATTTCATCGATCCAGCGGCCTCTAGGTCTACCTTGTGGACGTTTTGTACTTCTTGGATACCACTGGATGACTAGATTTGTCCAACGATTGTCTCTTCTTCGAGCTATGTGTCCAGCCCATCTCCATTTAAGGCTTTTAATAAACTTTATTACATCGCAAACCCTTGTCTGCTTCCTTATCCACTCATTCCTCTTTTTGTCCTTTCGCGTTATGCCCAGCATGCACCTCTCCATACCACGTTGTGCTACTCTAAGTTTCTGGATCTCTCTTTTACTTAGGGCCCATGTTTCACACGCATATGTCATCACGGGAAGCACACACTGGTTGAACACTTTGCGCTTTAGGCACAGTGGAAGGTCACTTTTGAAGACATTATTCAGGCGGCCAAAAGCACTCCAGCCTAGCTTTACTCTGCGAACAATTTCATCAAATAATACCTAAACTAATATGGTTTGGTTTTTAGATAGGGTTTAGCTGATTTTTAAAAAACTAACCAGCACCATCTGCAATTTGTATTCTTAGTTCAACGAAAACAAATAGTGTGACTGACAAAGTTTAGTGTGCACTACAATTTATGTTGAATCTTAACAGCGTATCTCCACCCTTCGCCATTGAGATGTATATTTGATTGCAGTCTTTGTAATTATTAATAAATGTATTTCTTATTATTACTCACGGTAATGATGAATTCAGTTGTAGTTACCATAATATAAATTTAACAAACAACAAAACAGAAATGCAATAAAACATCCAAGTTCTCTTTACTTAAAAAAACCTTTATTTAAAATATAGATTATACATACAATATTATTACTTCTAAATGGCTTATTAAAAATAGCTTATTATATAATTATTGTTCATTGTACCTACAAAAGATAAGACGAATTTGAAGAAAAGGCACTTCTAAATATTATAATAAGGGTCTAAATCACTATAGAGCTACCAAGCCAACGTTTAATAGCACCCTGCAAATAAAATTCAATAAATAAAACATATTACTTCATACTAGTCTAATTTTTCTATGGATTACCGGAGTTATGAAATTGAGATTGTCGACCGCTTCACTGTAATGGTGGAGAGCAAAAAATCCAAGAAGTGTGTTCAAAATGTATCCCCCGCAGTCAACGGGGGAGTTACCAGTACTACATTTCTTTGGAGCCGTATTTGCATCAGGAGCGCTGGTTGTTAAACACTGAAATTGAAGGACGAAGAGGACACGTTGAAGGATCCCAATTCAGTAGATTTTATCCTTGAACCTCGCAGTTAAGTTGAGAATGGCAGAGGATTGTTCCAGTCAGTGGAAGCCGTGATCCTAACCAATGATGATAAAGACATGAAGAAGAATCAATGATAAGCCTTGTCAAGACTATGAAAAAAAAAAGGTAAAACGAGGTGTTGAGAATAAAAGGAGTGTAATTGGCACACATTGTGATGAAACAAGATTCAAACTGGTTTATATGGAAAGTTATATATAGATATTTTATTCCTAACATTATTGTACCCCTTTTACACGCACGTGGATTTACTGTTGACAGTACGTATTATTGTGGCCATAACAAGAAAATGCATTTGTAAACATGTATTATCGTGCAAGTTTGCATGCATGGATCAAATAAGTTCAGAAGCTTATGAATTTTCACACTACAGCAACAGTGCACAGTAGAACGACAGTGGCAAACCTGCCAGAAATAATATGAACTACATCGCACAGAACATTTGTGACTTTTACTATTTGGAAAAACAGTCAGCACTTTTACGTGTAAACAGTTATTATTGCGACAGTTTAAAATACACACTATTGGTGGCAGTAAATCCATGCACGTGTACAGGCGTACACTCTGTGGAATTCTGTGTATTAAATGTTATTATTTTCATGGCCAAATTATTTGAATTATATTGACCTATCTTATTTTCTATCAAACACTAAAGAAATCTTAATATTTCGTCTTCGAACAATACGTAAAAACTAATCATAAAGAATAATACCTTATTTACAAAAAATTATAACCAGTTACATAGGTACTACATAGTATGTATGATTTTACAATCGCATATATAATTGCATATCGATCATATCAATCGCATATATCTTTGAAGTGGATTTACTCAACTTGGTCATATACGTCATATATTGTTCTTTTTAACACTAGAAGAGGCCTAGAGGCCCAATGACAGCAGTGTAGTTTAACAGTAGTGTATTTAGTAATAAAAGTGAGTCAATCACAAACACTCAGGCTTTGAGAAAATCACATAAATATATTGTGGCTTCACTGAGATCGAACAGGGAGCTCCCGGATGAAAGGTCAGCGCCTTACACACTGCACCGCGAGAGCCGCTTGAGTCATCAGTGAATTAGTCATTCATTCAATCACCAACACTTAAATATCATATCAGTATGTAGCAGTGGCGAAGGGTGGAGGTAGGCTGTTAAGATCCGCCATAAACAGTGCACATTAAACTTTTTCAGACATAGATATTTGTTTTCGTTGAAATAAGACTACAATTTACAGATAATGTTGGTTAGTTTTTAAAATTCAATTAAACCCTGAGAAACCAAGCCATAATAGATAATAGTCAAAAAATACATGTATATCTAAAAAATATCTAAAATTATGCAATTAAATCATACATAACTTTGAATATTTTATAAATAGAATAATATTTTATATATATTATAGTTTGGTTTAGGCAGGGCTTAATGAATTTAAAAAAAATAACCAAGAATATGTGCAATATGTATTTTTAATCCAACGAAAACAAATAACTATGAATGAAAAAGTGTGCACAATTTTGTCGTATTGCCCAAATAAGACTAAAATTATTATGGTTTCGTTTAGGCAGGGTTTAGTTGATTTTTAAAAACTAACTAACACCATCTGTAAATTGTAGTCTTAGTTCAATAAAAACAAATACATATGACTAAAAAAGTTTAGTGTGCACTATTTATAGCGAATCTTAACAGCCTACCTCCACCCTTCGTCACTGGTATGTAGTATGCTTTATTTATTGAATTTAACCTGTTTATTATTTTGACAAAACTAAAATCAATAATTTACGATGGTTATATTATACGAAGATAAACTGTCAGCCAAATAGATTAAAATAATAACCTATAATAATCTCAAATAAATATTCAATACAATGTTATTATATTAACTAAAAATAGGGTCGTTATCAATCATTATTACTATCCTTTTTTAAATAATTAATAGTATAAATCGTGGGGTCGCTGCCAAAGTAGGTAAGTCGATAATTTAGGTATTTAGAACTAACAGCGGATTATATGTCTATATCAGTGGCGAAGGGTGAGGGTAGGCTGTTAAGATCCACCATAAATGGTGCACATTAAACTTTGTCAGTCACACGTATTCGTTTTCATTGAAATAAAACTAAAATTTACAGATGGCGTTTAGGATGGTTTTGGTATATCTTAGGCGATATGACAAAATTGTGCACACTTTTTCTCATAAGCCGTAAAAGATAATAGTCAAAAAATACTTGTCTATCTATAAATTATCTAAAATTATGCAATTAAATCATACATAACTTTGGATATTTTATAGATAATATAATATTTTTATCTATTATAGTTTGGTTTAAGCAGGGTTGAATGAATTCAAAAAAAATGAATCAACAATATGTGTAATATGTATTCTTAAGGGGGAGACGCATGCCAGCAGAGAACCTAGCGGAAATATACGAAGCTTGCAATTTGAAATTTTTTTTTGATAATTTACAATTTCAACTATATTAATTAATAAATATGTATCCGAAAACATTAAAAAGATTTTTAATTTTTTTTTAAACTTAAAGATAAACTTACAGTTGTAAAAAAATGTAATAAAATGTGAATTCGTTGCAGGGTCAAATCTTATTATTGCATTATATTTTATGGTCATAATTATCATTAAAATTTAGTTTATTAAGTTTTAGATTTTCTGTCGTTTAGATTTTTGACTAATTCATCGTTTTAATATTTTTTATATTTATTTTTAAAAACATCGATTTTTATAAACATATAAATGTGTATAACTTGAAATCCTTTTTATTTATATCAACTCGAGCTTCATTATTGTGACCATGCCTAAAATAAAATTTGATATAAATAAAAAGGGTTTCAAGTTATACACATTTATATTTTTATAAAAATCGATGTTTTTTAAAATATATATAAAAAATATTAAAACGATAAATTAGTCAAAAATCTAAACGACAAAAAATCTAAAATTTAATAAACTAAATTTTAATAATAAATATGGCCATAAAATATAATGTAATAATAAGATTTGACCCTGCAACGAATTCACATTTTATTACATTTTTTTACAATTGCCAGTTTATCTTTAAATTTAAAAAAAAATAAAAAATCTTTTTAGTGTTTTCAGATACATATTTATTAATTACTACAGTTGAAATTGTAAATTATCAAAAAAAAATCTCAAATTGCAAGCTTCGTATTTTTCCGTTAGGTGCCTCTTTTCACCTCTGATACTATAAGCATCCCCCTTAATCCAACGGAAACAAATAAGTATGAATGAGAAAGTGTGGACAAGTTTGTCATGTATCGCCAAAAATATAACAAAATTATTATCGTTCGGTTTAGGCAGTGTTTAATTGATTTTTAAAAACTAACCAACACCATCTGTAAATTATTATAGTCTTGGTTCAATAAAAACAAATACGTATGACTAATAAAGTTAAATGTGCACCATTTATGGCGGATCTTAACAGCCTACCTTTACCCTTCGCTACTGGTCTATATTATATAAATATGTATGCCAGGAAAAGAAATCATTGGCATCCGATATATTATAAAACAAACGTATAAAGCACAAAGAAATTACCATTACGCCTGATTTTAGAGGGCAAGTCTAACTTCAAATTGCAATTATTCCATAATATGATTTCGAGACTTACCAGCTTTTGGCAGTAACACAACGAAGACTGGGACAGTTTTCTGATATAGATGAAATTAAAATATAAATTAATTTGCTTAATATTATACCAATTTAAATTATCCGATGTTCAACTTCGGAACTAAGCTCATAACAGTATAAAAAAATACTGAATACGCCAAACGTTAGCATGCAGCGCCTTCACTCAGTGGACAACTTATACTGGTATATTTATGTAAAGAAAATAATGTAGAATATTATTTTACAAAAGGCTTATTAATATAAATAAAATAATATATGCATTCCAGTATTTTATTTATGTGCACTTACTTCATAGAGATATATATACCTTGCATTGTATATTAATTTGGAAGTGACACATGAGCCGGAACCAGAGTGAAGTTAGCAATGGTTGGGTAGGAGAATAGATGCACTAATATGACATAAACACCTAGCGTAGCCGGACAAAACATATCAGAATAATAAAATCATGTGCAGACTTCATTTTGGCCGCAGAAGGTTGGGTAAAGAGCAGATATAACCAGTCCGGAGCCTTACTCACCGTCTCCGGAAATTTGTAAGTATGCAGTTCACTATATCACACTTCACCGTGAAATGTTGTATCGGAAATATATGGTCGTATATTAAAGACCGTCCAACCTCTTTGGGTCATATTGTACTGAGATAAATTCATGTCTAAATAAAACACGGATTTTGTCAGTTTACAGGAAGCCACGGCAAACAAATTTTGAAAATAGCCGATATACTGAATTATTTGTTAGGTTAGGTTTTCATTCTTGAATTCATGAATTTTGCCAAAATCATATGGTCATCTCACGAAGAAAGCTCACGGCGAACTGCGCTACAGTGAAATGTAATACGTACAATTTACATATTATAACCATTACTCACACCATCAATTGGGGCCCCCCATAGCAAAATATGTATTTATATTTTAAACAAAAGTTAACTATGTGTATGTTAATTATCGTGTTTATGTAATAGAACTCTGGTAATGTTACGTTAACTTCTGTCTCGGGCTATAAATGATCTGAGATAAAAAATCTCAAACATTTGACGGTGACTGCACATAATCCAAAAGTAATGACAGAAAAAGAGGGTGTACTCTATTAATATCTGCTAGCTCCTTGCACTCTTAAAACTGTTTTAATACTCTAACACATTTAAAGTCCGCTATAATAAATCTTTCTAGTGTAATAAAGAATAAACAAAAATAAAATAAATAACTGTGTGCAAGGAGCGAAACATATACATATCATAGTACACCCTCTCTTTTTGTGTAATGACTTCGGATATTGAACGTTTACTGTATTTTTTTAGAATTATTTATTTTAAATGATTATATCTTTAGAAACGTGGAAATGAACTGTCAGTGATTATCAGAGTAATTGAGCATGGAATACTGTAAAAGACCTTTGACCATCAGATTTATCAAAACCTAACGCCTGCAATGGGCTGGCCGCTTGGCACGTAATACGTTACGCCTCTTCTTCATTTAGGGTGCTTTGCAGCATTAGATTACGTCATCATATTATATTGGTTGAATGGTCACACTGCTCGCAAAATTGACGCACGTGCCACCTGTAGACTTTGTGTTTAAAAGGTATAACGCATTAAGTATTCGTAAGCGAAAAGGTCCCTCCTCATCAAGGCTTGTACATCGAATGGGGATATTAGATGAACTATTTGGACGTAGGGAATGCATATCGTCGATGCGCCTTCAAAATCGACTGTGTGTATTTTTTCAAAACTTTACAGGAGAGGCTAAAAACAATGCGAATTACAATGCCTGTCACCTACAACATCAATATATTTTTTAAAGCAATTCCAAAATACCTTTTATCATAATCATTATATTTTTTCCTTGGTATAGAAGGAATTATTATAAAATTTTTCATGCAAAAAACCTATTTTGTGAAATTTATGCACATATCGCACTGTGTGTGTAAAACCAAGACATGTGCAAAAGGCAAATTTTGGAGATATTAGGGTTTGAAGTCTTCATTTTGTCTGGACAAATAGAGTTTCTAAAAAAAACCATAATATTTGGTTAATATCTATCTACCTTATATTGCATGTATTTTCGGTTACTTCACTTTAACATTATCAAGTTCACGACTTTTGCAGTTGTTTCGCATTTAATTTCGAAATTGAAAAATTTGCACATGTCTTGGTTTTACACTGCGATATGTAGCCGATTTTGAAGGCGCAACGACGATATGTGGGTCTCACTGGAGAAGCAACGTGACAATTAGTGGGGGGGTCAAACTGCAGAATCAGCAACCGGAATATAACATTATGTATTTTTGCTGACACTCATTGGAGTAACGCAAGTGTCTGCTGATCGTCGCCTATCCCAGATTACTTATTAGATGCTTCTGCAACAATTTCCTGCATTGACAACCTGGTAAGCATGTAAGACCACACTCAATTTCAAATGTGAGCTGTCACGCACACTGGTATATACATACACACCACACTACCAGTAATGTTCCATAATTTAGCCAATAGGCATTGCAGCTTGACATCTACGCTACATGGCTCATGTCTATCCGCAGCCCAAGGCATGGATCTATTATTATTTGACTTACAATAAAAATAACTTCTAGATTAGTGATAACTACAATCTATTAATGGGCGTGAGCTCAGAGCGACTGATACGTTTTGTCCTCCTGCAATCCGGACGGTAATTTGACATCGTTGAAATAGGGGTGTCTCTGAGCTTCCAGGGCGGAAATCCGGTGGATGGGGTCGTATATCAACATAGATTGGAGGAGCTCCATGCCAGTGGAGTCGATATTTCGGACCTGCGTGGACAAAAACAAACATTATTATAATCTCTCAATAGGGTTCACTGCCAAAAGAATGGGCTTACAAATAAACGAGGCAAAAACTAAATACATGCCTGTCTATGTCACACCACGAGAAGGCGCACCAAAGTTAGATATTGGTCCATACAAATTTGATACGGTCGACAGTTTCATATACCTTGGGTCTCTCGTAACGCGACATAATGATATTACAGAAGAAATCAACAAGAGAATCATGTCTGCGAATAAATGCTACTTTGGCCTGTTAAGACATTTTAAGTCCTGCATACTATCTCGCTGAACTAAAAGCACTTTTTACAAAGCCACTGCTCATGTACGCATCGGAAACCTGGACATTAACTCTGCAAAATGAACGACCCCTGAACATTTTTCAAAGGAAAATTCTCCGCCATATATACGGACCGATCAGAGACGGCACCAATTGGAGGAGAAGATATAATGCTGAGCTCTACGGACTGTACGAAGATTGCAGCGCAGTTCAATCAATTAAGATTCGGAGACTGCAATGGCTAGGTCATGTGCACCGTATGAATGACAATGAACCGGCAAAGAGAGTGATGTCCAGCAATCCAATAGGGCGTAGAAGAAGAGGCAGGTCAAAATTCGCTGGTTGGATGGAGCTACTAGTGACTGCCGTATTCTGGGGTTACCGAATTGGAAAGCGGCCAAACTGGATAGGGACAGGTGGAGGGAGCTGTTGGAGGAGGCCAAGACCCACACCGGGTTGTCGCGCCCCTGATGATGATGATGAGGGTTCACGCGAAATTGACCGCAAGCGATACTTATATTCAATTCCAGGTTTTAAAAACATAAGGCAAAGACTTCAAATAGAATCATATATGCAATTAACTAATTGGGTGAATCTGAAATTATAGTGGACTGTCATAGTAAAAGTGTGAAGTTCTTTTAAAATGAACCTGCAATGCAATCACTTATGGCTAACTTAATTGGTAGACCAGCAGTTTTATTGAAACCTGCCGTGAGTCATTCCAAAAAATGGATATATCCGCGACAAATGATATCTTTTTTTCTATCGAATGCTTCCACAGGTTGAGATGTTTGTCACGTGTGACGTGCACAAGCCAGCGACTATTTTGACGGAACGTAGTTCGTTTTTTTACCGGGAGGTTGGTACTGCGCAGACGCAGTTGACCCACACGCCGGCGTGTAGCGTGTAAAGTTGACCGGCTTTCAACTTTTCTCGGTAGAGTGTTTACAACCTGCTTATTAGCTTATTCGATGATTACACTGGGCGACTTTATAGGCAGATTGTAAATTCGCCAATAAACAGCTCGTAAAGAAGCTCAATGTTATTGAGGCTTTACCGTCAAATATAAATGATATTACAGTAAAACCTTGTTAGTAAGAACACTGATAATTCGATATTCGCCGTAATTCAAAATTTTCCTGAAAAAAAAGTCCTTTGAACATTATTTTCATATAAAACAATACCTTTAATTCAAATTTCGTAATTCAAAATGATTTCAGAGTTCTGGCATATAAAAATATTCAATAAATCGTAATAAAATACACTATTTTATGAGCCAATCATTTTCATCAATCATCACTTTTCTTAAAACATCAAAAATTACTTATTTTAACTTTAATAAAAATAATCCTGAGATTTTATAACCCATTTCGGAAGGCACATCTATGATCGGAAACAAAATTAATGAAAATCAAAAATATTTTTTTTTTCAAAATTTTAATATTTTTCCCCCATACATTTCGTAATTCGAATTTTTTTTCGGTCCCATGGAATTCGTATTAACCGGATAAGTGCCACCAGCGTCCTAGCACGCTTTTCTATTCCGAGAACAGAGGGCCAGCCATGCAAAATGCGCGTGCAAAGACGCTTCACTTGAAACGCAATATATCGGCCGAGGCAATGTTTTGAATAATTCAATCGCATTGCC
Organism: Rhyacophila brunnea; assembly: GCF_057557595.1. Classification (NCBI taxonomy): domain Eukaryota; kingdom Metazoa; phylum Arthropoda; class Insecta; order Trichoptera; family Rhyacophilidae; genus Rhyacophila; species Rhyacophila brunnea. The sequence goes on along the minus strand of NW_028232893.1, from coordinate 30,488,988 downwards.
CATACAGCGACATCTCTTAGAATCATGGTGTAATACTTACATTTGTAATTTTCTATATTATCATCAACGAAACATCAATTTTAAACAAACCTTTCTTTGGTTACCGAAACGCGTCGCTAGTAGGGTTGTGCCACGGATCGGATATTTATCAAATTACTCGCCGGGATTCCCGTTTACTTATAGTAGATGCAATCGAAATTATGGTTCGCTTATGCATACGAGAAACGGGGAATACTGTGATTCCTGAATATACACAACTATACAATAGCAGCGACACATCTTCGAAAATATGCCAGTTGAATATTCAAAGTCGTATTTGACGTACCTAATTCGGTTTCGCGGCTGAAATATTTTCACTTTATAATTCATTTCAGTAATTTACGGGTACGATTTTGTAATTTTTAAACCTTCGTAATCTGTGTTGTGTGTCGTAATTGTATATTTTATAAGATATTAGTGTCGGGACTTATTTTATTCGCATAGTGTTTAAGTTATTTGACTTTTTGTGTTATATCTTTTTATAATAAGTCAAGTTTCTGGGATATTTGAACTTTTTTACATATAAACCTTTTGATCTTCTTTCTAATCAAAATGGAAGGAACACAAAGTTCATCAGAAAATGCCGAACAGGTCGAAGATTTGATTTACAGGGTTGGCATAACTGTTGAATCGGATGATAGTGATTTTGATGTCGATTTGGATGAAGAGGAACAAGATCCCAGTGCATATGAAGCTGCACAAATTGATGAAACTGTACCGGCTGACGAATCTGTTCCAGTTTTCGAATGGGAAACCGATGATTTTGTCCCCAAAATAAATTCATTTGATAGCTCGAGGTCAGGAGCGGACATAGAAAATGTTGATAGCAGAGAATCGGAGTTTTTCAAGCTGTTCATAACCAGCACGCTTATGAATTCCGTTGCCATGGAAACCAATAAACAATACCAATACGTCAAAAATCACTGCAATGAGTTGAGTTGGAGATTGAAACAATGGGTAGACGTAACAGTAGGAGAATTGTACCTCTTTTTGGCAATATGTCTTTTGATGGCCTGTAATTCGAGAAATAAAATACAAGATCACTGGTCTACAGATATTTTACTATTTTCTCCGATTTACTCAGATACGATGCCCCGCAATAGATTTCAAATCATTCTTCGCATGCTCCACTTTTGTGACAATACGCAACAAATAAGTGGGGACAAGATTTTCAAAATTAGATTCCTAGTGGACTATTTCAAAAAAAAGTTTGCGGAGTGCATGTATCCTTACATGAATGTGTGCATCGATGAAAGTTTGCTACTTTTCAAAGGCAATTTGTCATTTCGCCAGTATATCCCATCAAAAGCAAGCCGTTTTGGCATTAAATTTTTTGTGATATGTGACTGTGCCACCGGATATGTACTGAATTTTATTGTGTACACTGGAAAAACCACCGAATATGTAACACACATGCGCATGGGTATTTCAGGAAGTGTAGTCTTGACTCTCATGGAACCATATTTGGACAGGGGACATACCCTGTACGTAGACAATTGGTATACTAGCCCAATTTTGTTCCAAAAACTACATGACCGGAAAACGAATGCTTGCGGCACTGTAAGGAGAAACCGAAAGGGATTGCCAAAGCATACGGAGAAATTGAAAAAAGGAGAAATGAAAGCTTACCACACAGACACTATTTCGGCACAAATCTGGAAAGATAAAAGGGAAGTGTCCATGCTGACGACTTTTCATCCTGCCCAGCTCACCGACACAGGCAAAAGAACGTATCGGAATGAACCGATAATAAAACCGGCATGTGTCCAAGATTACAATAAAAATATGGGTGCAGTTGACAAATCAGACATGGTTTTGTCAAGTGTACACTCGACGCGCAAAACAATGAGGTGGTACAAAAAAATGTTCTTCCATCTAATCGACCTCTCACTGTTGAACAGCCATATACTGTTTTGTCAAAAAACTGGAAAACGTGTACCGTTGGCACAATTTCAATTAGAGGTCATTCGACAATTAATTAACGAATACAAACGTGTTGTGCCTTCCAAATCTTCAGTTAGGAAAAGACATTCAGAATTGCCACCGCGTCTCACAGAGAGGCATTTTATGGCAAAATCACCTCCAAGTGCTAAAAAAGTCAAAACAATGGCAAGATGTGTGGTGTGTTTATCCAGGAAACTTCGAAGAGAATCAAGGTATGAGTGTAAACAGTGCAAAGTGGCTCTCTGCGTTGAACCTTGTTTTGAGACATACCACACGGTAGAAGACTATTAATTTTTTTTTGAATTCGTTATATTTTTATTTGGTTTTAAGACTAAAGTAGCACATTGTAGAATTACTTCTCATACATTATCACGTTCTCATCTTTACTCTGTAAGTGTTGTGACAACCCTGACGTTTTGTGAAACATTAATTGTGATTTATTTGGATAAATAACGGCGTAAATGGACACATCGTGTATTAATTTGGTAAGTCTATATGATATAGTATTATTATAAAGCCAAAAAAAGTATATTTACTAAGGTTTATTTTTTCAAAGAAAATCGCGGCCCTCCGTATATGGCCATACAAATACCTCTTGGCAGAGAACAGGTTAACAAGGTTTTACTGTAATTACATTGTGAATGACAAATATTTTTTAATAATAATATGCCGAATGCCAGCAAACCATCCACAACCCTTCTTCTTTGGCCATATCAGCCACTTAATTGCATATAAACACCACGCAGCTACAAAAATCCGTGACGGTAGCCAGTTTTCTTATTTCGTTCCAGATCATACCAACATCCCGTAGCTCCATATACACTCTAGATAGTATTTAGCTGCCTTCCACAACGCCGAAATAATTGGTTTGAAGAACAGGCAAACTAGGTTGAGGTTCTCTTCTGGCATCTGCAACACGTGGCTGAGCCAGGTCCAACATCACGTCTTCACTCTCAGCGTGATGAGAGGCTGCTTGGTGTGCTCTCTTATCTCCTCGTTACTCCTAAAGTCATACCACTGGTGTACGTCGCAAACATTTGTTCTTGAAGCTCAGTATACAGTTGCTATGATCCTTCGTAAGGTATCATGATTCGTTACCGTAAAACAGCACTGCCAGCAAGCATCATATAGGCGGTATTTGGTTATAGTCCCAGACACTCCGCATCGAGTTAAATGTTGCTCCAGCCATTCCCATTCGGATAGTGAGTACTTCCTGCAAAAGACCATCTCCTGTGATGTATACCCCCAGGTATTTGAAGCTGTCGACGCTCTCAATGTTTTGCCCGTCGCTAACCAAAGGAAAATCCGGATCAGGACAGGCGATATTGCACAAAACGTTGAAGCGGTCAAGTACAAAGTTTAATCAGCAAGCTACTTACGCTATTTGCTAAGTTGTTGGTGACCCAGTTGGGGAACGTGGCTTTGTAGTCGGGCAGACCTGTGACTCCCGGCCATATCTCTTCGGTGGGGGTTTTCAACACTCTGAAAGCAGATTAGTTCAAGGTATCTTCAGTGAGCCATCAAAGCAAACAAAAAATTAATCATCCAATACAAAAACTTACAGTTCACACGGTTTGTAAAAAGGTCGTACGAATAATTAACAGAATTTATTTAGGTTCCATACTTCATAAGATTGATTATTTTTGAAACCGTTTTCAATACATCATCGTTGAATTGTTAAAACCTCCGATGTGACAAAGAAAACCTGCTCAATAAGCATAAACATGATGGAAATGTTTGCCGTCGATCTACTTTCTGAGGCAATTAAAGGCGAACATTGAGAAAATAAATCCTTTGACATCGACACTAAACTGCGGAGTGCATAATAAATATACAAAATGATATTATATAGATATAAGTACACCGAATGAGCTTAACAGGCCCCATTTAAAGAGACAAAACAACCTCACTCAAATTACATGGAGCGGTTTGGTTGAAAGTTATTGCTCTCAATTGTTAGTTTTATACCTCGGGGAACAAACAACTTATGCTCCTGACTTCTTATATAATTGTCAGGACATGTTGAATCACACGTGAAAAAGTGCGTAACCAGTGACCTTATTTTAACAGTCGTATATATATCTGTAATGATTACCTGAAGATTCTGAAGAGCTGATCGATCTCTGAGTCTCCTTGGAAGAGGGGCTTTTTGGACGCCATCTCGGACATGATGCAGCCCACTGACCACATGTCGATGGGGCAAGAGTATCTGCAATAAACAATTTTTGGCAATGTCATGATCAGTATTTAATTGAATGTAAGCCATTCTTTATGATAGGAATGAAGGAAAATACGAAACAATGTGCCACATTATTGATTCGCATCAATGCAACTTTAGCCTGCGCGCCCAATTGCCAGCCAGTTGCTGCAACTCAATGCAATGGCTCATCAATGGCCAATCGGTGAGTTAACTACTCGACATTTTCGAGTTTCCTATTACCCCTGTGCATACCTTATCTCACCTTACTTCCACATAGGCACCCCTGCTTTACCCCACTTTACAATCTCAATACCCAGACAGTACACAATCTAGACGGACTGCAAGTGGTCATGCTTAGCCACCGCCCGTCGTGTCGATTGCACAGTCTGGCTGTCATAATGGGCACGCAGGTTTAGAGTCATGCATCAGATAGCATAATCTTATCATATAAATAATAACAAGATAAAAAGAACTTTTTATATACAACGTTTTTAAATTTTCTGTTGAATCATATAAACTTGATTTGACTAGCTTAAACGATCAAAAAAAATTGTATTTGCTAGAAATAATACTGAAATGTCATTTTGACACTTATATTGATTTCCATAGTAACGCACGTATATATTAATAATTTAGTTCTTAGGACCCTAGCAACCAATAATAGTGGATTGGATTACGGATTTCTTCCGAAATAACTTTTCACACAAAACAGAATTAACTGAAAATGAATTCAATTCTGCTTAAAAATGGCTGAAAGTATTAAAAGAATGCATTGTCGTCGTGTTCTGATATATTCTAAAAGTTTCAAATGTCTAGCTAGTCGGGAAGTTAGTTAAAAATCGATTGCAAGATTTGTACCGGACAACCACCGGACAAATAAGAATACGACCTAATAAAAACGTTGTAAAATAGAATTATCAGGCCTGTCACTTCTTCGGCATACGAAAATAAAAAGTAGATAGTAATTAACAAAAAAGAAATAAGACTGATTTAATTTGAATGTAATTTATCCACCTTAAAAATCAATGAAATATAATTATGTTAATATAATTATGTTAATACATGTAATTACGTAATATAATATGTAACTTTTGAATCAAAATGTTAAAATTTCACATTTTTTAAAAATCAGAAAAAACAGAACATAACAAAACAGAATAGCCAGAGGAAAAATGAAACATTAATTTTTGTGGAATCTATTTAGGTTAGATTAGGTAAGGTTAGGTTAGGTTAGGTCATTATTTCATTGTACCTAGTCACCCAATCATTTTGAACATATTATATTGATTAAGATGAGATATCCTAAGCTTGCCGGCAACACCGAGTTAAGTTTATTTGAGGCTTTCTAGCAATCAGAAATAGGGTATATAATTTGATTTATGATGTATAGAAAATCTGTACTATTAAAAATCTATCAACATAATAGAGATAGGACAATTTCAATATTAAATTTATATTTTTCCTGAAAGGTCATACTTATATTTATCGTTGTTCTGTTTTGTCATGGATTTTTACATAATATTTCTAGTTAGTTGGTGTCTTTACACACGTATGTCAGTATCATACTCGAGTGAGAGCTCAAATAAGGCCACACAATCGACAAAAGCTGGATGTAAGCACATGCGCTTCTATCCACACCTCACTACTCCGCCGCTGTTATCCGACCACTTTAGCTACTCGTGGTTTCATCTTAGTTTTGGAAACTTCTGAGATATCAAGATGGAACTCAACTAAATTGGCATCAACAATAAACCATGCAATATGACAGAACAAAAAAAAACACGACAAAATGTTTCAAAAACTACATTATTGCGCTTAAGGTGACGCATCAGTGAAACGCCAAATAATGTTCAACTGTACGCGCGACGAAAATTTGTACTTGCTTCGCATTCATTGAGAAAACGTGGAGTCGGACGCACGTCACTTTGCTGCGTGATGGCGACGGGCCAATTAATTCTAAAATCGTGTAAAGATGACTAAAAACTTTACCCATTTACTTTAAAAAGCAAACATGTCAATGAATATATTATTATTGATACTAATAGAATAATAAACAGAACATAAAATGGACGTATGTTGGATTTATATGAGAAATAATATTTCGTTTGACAGGCGTCATTTTCACCCGCGACCCGCAATCCGCACATCGCCTAGCAACGATCTTTTTAGACCGTGCCTCAACTAATGCATGGCCTTAAGATAATAAATGACATGAAAATAAGCAAAACGCTGATCAAAAAGTATTGCATTGATTTTATTTATTAGAAGTATTGATGAGGTTCTCGAAGAAGGCCAAGAACCATGACTGTTAAGCCGCCGATGATAAAGATGTTTTTAGCATAACACAAACCTCGTGCTTCCCAGTAGGACTTCCGGCGCTCGGTACCACAGTGTGACAACTTCGTGAGTATATACCCTCACAGGGACTCCAAACGCTCTGCCGAGTCCAAAATCTGCTACCTGGAAACATGGGAGTACAAACTTCATAAAATAACAGTATTTTTTAATCAATCTATCTTTCATTCAAATGAATAATACAAGGGGTTTAAGAATGTAGCATTCTTTATTGAATATACATAATTTTTTGTAACCCCTAAACATACCTGCTACAATTTTTTAATGGCACTAGAACCCACATCCATTGCAATCTGACCGTTGTGCTTTACCAATTATGCTTCCGATGCAATTACTAATCACACCAAAATTTCTCAACAATGTGCAACTGAGGTGTTATTCCAGAAACTGTTAAATGTCTTTTGTAATTTAAATCGATAAATTAATTAGCCTTGATTCTTAGATGACGCCTGGATCTTTCTAAATTTTAGTTTTAATTTTTATACAAATGTTTGTGAACAGTTTTTATACATTGTTCATTTGTTTTTGGGCAGATGTACGTTGGTCCGTACCAGGCTTAATAATCAGAATTAAAACTATTCAACTATTAATTGTACAACCTTTATGACGCCGTGCTGATCGATGAGAAGATTCTGCGGCTTGAGATCCCGATGCAGGATCCTCCGCTTGTGGCAGAATAATATGGCTTTGTTGATCTGGTAGAGGTAGCTCTTCACGAGAGCGGGCTCCATGAACTTGCCCGATCCTATGGTGTCCAGGTATTTCTTCAGGTCCATGGAGAGGAACTCAAAAATCAGATATAGCCTAGATTCTTCCATGAGGACATCTTCCAGTTTCACGATGTTCGGATGCTGGAGTTCTTTTAATAACGATATTTCTCTGAAATTATTATTATTATTATTATTATATTATATAAATCAAGTAATCAATTTGTACATAAAATGACACCTCGCTTTATGGTCAAGATTACAGAACGGATTAATAAATAGAATTCCGATAGGCTATGTCGCAATACAGTACATTTTGACGGAGGGTTTTGAATGTGTGTCCTACGAAAATGAACCACGCATTATAGACATGCAATAGCGTGTTGCAACCTTCAATACACCAATATTAAATGAGCGTCAGTACATAAACCATATGACGTATTCTTGACACGTGATTAAGTTTATCCCGTATTCTTCCACATTAAAGATTGGTTGCCTGCTTCTCCACACCTATTGTGTATTTCGGTTATAGTGCCGCAGATGCCCACATGATCTTTTATATATTTTTTTTACGAAGACAGTTTATTCCATGCAGACAATTATATTAAAAAATACATTTTTCTGTCGGCGCAGATGCTTTTCGATCCAATAATTGTTAATTTAAAATTTGATACTTTCATATTATATTTCAATGCACCATTATCACACACTAAGATTATGTTACGTTAGATTAAGTTTGGGTAGGTTAGGTTAGATTGGGTTTGGTGTCAAGACAGTTATAAAAGTTCATTCGGGCATCTGTGGCACTATTACCGGTAGTTCAGTTCCCATTATTTCTGAGTTCCCTGATCAAGACAATGAATATGTTCCTGGAAAGGAGGCCATAAATGATATGTCATATTATAATGAATCATTGTTATATTTTTAAAATCTCGTCAATTAATCGTTGAATAAAAAAAATAGTTTATATTCATACAATTTCCATATGATTGTGGTAGCTGTGATGGCAACACCAAAGTGAAAATAGGAGAACAGAAAACCATAGCAACCAAAAACAATAGAATAATAACACAAAAGAAAAACACTGGCATTGTACGCCAGATATTTTACCCATTTATTTGATTTAAAATCATATTCCTACTACAAAAAAATATGTCATTCTTTGTTCGATACGAGAAAGGGCTATTTTGATAAAAACCTTCAAGGTTGACTGTCGACTGAGTTGTTCTAGTCACATGTCATCTGTCAAATTTTATGTTCTTATAATATTTTCAAATCCATTATTGTTTATTTGTCCAAATTTACTTTTTCCCATGTCAACAATATATCAAAGGTAAGGAAGTCGACTTTTGATCGATTTGAGAAATTCGATACAGTCGCACATACAAAATCGTCTTGATTGCAACATGACCATAAATCAAAGCTGCCAGCAATGTTGTAACTCTCTTCCGCTGACCACGAAGAGTATCATATGCACATGTGTCGCCGCAACATTTGCTTTGTTCGAATGGCTGACAGCAATTTCAACCAAAAATATTGCATCACCGCCTGACACACAGTCAGACCGCGCCAGTTCATAAACTACAAATAACTCTGAATGCAGAATGCCTTATCGCTCTGTCTGTTCAAGCCCTAAAACGTAAGTCGAATTTCATTATAACAGCCAAATGCTTGCTGAATGAGGCAAAGTACCTCTAAAGTTCTATAGGTGCCCGAGTCAAAATTTTCAAATTGCATCATTGATTTAGCTAAAAGCTGCAACCATGTCTTTTAGCAAAATTGTTGGGATTGTACTTTAAATTCATTTAGTTCTTTTAATACTATAACATTTTAAAAACTGTCTTTTTCATCACAATATTTCTTTAGTTCTGGAATGAAACAGCTATCAAACCAGTCTTGTAAAAGGAATTGTGTCATCTATGCCTTTTGATTTCAACGATAATGTAATAATTATTTTCTGATTTGATCTGTTAATATACTGATCTATTAATGCCTGAATAATGTCTTCAAAAGTGACCTTCCACTGTGTTTAAACCACAAAGTGTTTAAACAGTGTGTGGTTCCCGTAATCACATATGCGGGTGAAACATGGACCCTAAGTAAAAGAGAAATCCAGAAACTTAACAATGTGGTATGGAGAGGTGCATGCTGGGCATAACGCGAAATGACAAAAAGAGGAATAAGTGGATAAGGAAGCAGACAAGGGTTTGCGATGTGATAGAGTTCATTAAAAGCCTCAAATGGAGATGGGCTGGACACATAGCTCGAAGAAGAGACAATCATTGAACAAATTTAGTCATCCAGTGGTATCCAAGAGGTGCAAAACGTCCGCAAGGTAGACCTAGAGGCCGCTGGATCGATGAAATGATAAAGTTCTGCGGAAGTACGTGAGTAAGAGAAGTGGAAGCAGCTTGAAGAGGCTTTCATCCAGCAGTGGATAGATTCAGGCTAATGATGATGAAATTAAAAATGGCTTCACTTTATAATCAGCGACACATCCACCCAACAAAAGGGTTACAAGATCTTTACATGCTTTAAAGCCGGGTATGCACTTAACTTGTATTTAAACCGCGAATAAATCACAAGGGTGATTAACTGGCCATTTAAAACAATTATAGATGACGTAATCGATTACTATTTACGCCAGCAGTGACAAAAACTTAAAGTGGATTTTTTTTTGTTCGCCGTAAGCCGAGAACTCACTCTTCTCAGTACACATGCCCGCCGGTGGTGAATAACAAGTCAAAGATAGGCCTTCTTTGCCTGTCACCAGTGGGTGCTATGATAGTGTGATAAAGAATGACAATAGAAAAGTATAATAGATTACTACCTACCACTTTTGATAGCGGATAGATCAGACTACTTGAAGTAGTTAGGCATGCTTTTACTATCTCACACTAAACCAGACAAGTGTCAAATGAAAATATGAGTAATATTATAGTTTTTAACATCATAGCCAGGTTACTGATATAGTACTTAATACATAGAGGTATTTCTCAATTTTTTGAAAAACTTTGACAGTTCTGTACGGTTTTCAAAATTAGAACACATTCCGTAGATATAAATACCGGTATTTTTCCGAGCTTCATTCTTGACATTATAACCTAAAAAATAAGACCCACCTTATAGCTGTTGATGGGACGCCTTCGTCTTCCGTTTCTAGCCTAATTTTCTTCATCGCAACAATCTGTCCGGTGAGTTTGTTACGACCTTTGTAAACCACTCCGTACGTTCCTTCGCCGATTTTTTCTATCTTCAAAAACTCTTCCATTATTGCTCAATTAGTAAAATATTTCTGTGAACAACCTAAAAACAAAACCTTATTAAGTTCCTCGTTTGCGGATGAATAACATTCGCATTTTTGTGCAATATTCATCGCCAGATTTCAAAAACCAATACGGATATCTTGCGGCTATGAAACGAAAAGGCATTGTCAACAAGCTTACGAAAATGCATGAAATTTAGTCAATAAGTCAATGAAACGGATATCAACATGTAAATAACGCAATCAAAATAAAATGCACCATACGAACGTACCTTTTGAATATATAATATTGTTTTTATCCGAATAAGCAATTTGCGCCAAACGTTACAATGCTGTTTGCAGTTTGCAGATGGTTTCTCGTTTTCAAAATTTGAAGTTTCATTTGAATATTTTAGTATGGCAATATGAAAAAAAAAATCTTAAACTTTTATTTTTATGTATTGATGAAAAACTGAAGTTTTACCTTTATATTCGGTTATAAAAGCATTTTAATCAAATAAATAAACCAAACAAATACCTTCTTGCAATAATTCATGAATATTTTTGTTAAATGTCTAAGAAATATTAGTAAATATATAATTTGACGTGAAATTAATGGTTGTGGATACTTAAACATGTTTTATACTTGAACTACAATTAAATATAAAAATAATGTGAAGCGCATAAATTCAAAAGCCCTTAAAACGGTTTTCATAAAATTTTGAGTTAGATATATATTTAGAGATATGTTTTGTTCACTATATGTTGGACAAAGTTATAGTTTCAAAAAAGGCATAAAACCATCAATATGTATTATCAAAAATTAGGCTTAATTTCAAAACCCCCTAAAACAGTTAGCGTGTGAATTTCAAATCCCCCTAAAATGAATAAGCCAATCAGCGGCTGCTCTGATGGTCATGTGATACGGATTTCAATATGTCTGCCTGAACAAAATTAAAATGACTTCGTGTTGATCGCTCTGTAGGTTAAGGCCATACCTCAGTTGAGACACGGTCTAAAAAGATCGTCGCTAGGCGATGCGCGGATTGCGGGTCGCGGGTGCAAATGAGGCATGTCAAACCAAATATAATTTGTCTTATAATTCCAACATGTGTCCATTTAATATTCTGTTTATTGTTTTCTCAGTAACAATAATAATATATTCATTGACATGTTTTCTTTTTAAAGTAAATGGGTAACGTTTTCAGTCATCTTTACACGATTTAAGAATTATTACGGCCGTCGCCATCACGAAGCAAAATGACGTGTTTCCAGCTTTACATTCTCTCTCCGAATGGGAGCGAGTGCAAATGTTCGTCGCGCCTATGGTTGAAAATTATTTGCCGTTTCACTGATGAATCACCTTAATAGTATTGTTCGATATTTATTATGAATGTTGAACTGATTAATATGTCGAAACGTAAGCCCAATGAGTCAAGGAAGCGTTTACAAAGAAAAGAAATATGGGAAGTCAATATCGAACGCCAAAAACGGTAAGTGAATATTGACAATTTCTGCGTGTTATTTGTCCAATAATACAGTGATGTCTCGTCATACTGTCCCTATTGTTAATTATAAACGATTTGATTTAAAATAATTACAGTTTACCATTGAAAACGTTAAAAAAAATGTGTATTGACTTAATACTTTTTTCACATATTTTATTAATTATCAGGACCGGTTTTACCAACTTATTATTTTCTATACAAATATTTAAAAATGCATAAATACAAAATATAAAGTAGAGACAGCCACTAACTAGAATAGAAATAATTATATGTACACTATACCTATACTATTCATCCGATTACGATAAAACTTTGGTGAGTTATTATGTGCACACCCGCAAAGGTTTTTGAATTAAGTTTATAGAGGATAAGTTTCATCCGAATCGGATGAATGGTGTAGGAACGCATGCGGGACAAACAAACATTCATTTTTATATATAAGTATAGACTACTGTTCTATTTCATTATTGTTTGTAATATTTTAAATTATATAATATGTAGGTATGTATACAATAGTAAATTCTATATCGTTTACATAATTTATATTGTTAATTTTAGTTACTTAGTTCGAATAAATATTTTTTTAATTTGTACAAAACATATTTATTTTTTCTCCAAGAAATATAACCACAGGACGCCTTTTGCAAGCAACTAGACGCTTCATGTAACAACAATGCAAAGTTCAGACAAAGATAAACCTGTCCGTAAATAAATTACACTAATATTTGTAAACATCAATTCTGTCCCAACAAACAATGCTGGTAATAAATGCATAACACATTTCATCCACACCTGCAAATATTTTATCGCTACTACCTACCATAATAAATATTATAGTATAGCCAGGGTCACCCCGCTCTGTCAATTATGAAAATGGCACTTGATTTATATGTCAAATTGAAATACTTAGCTTTTAGCTATTCAAAAAAAATCACTCAAGGCTCCGTCTGGAAGAAGATTCAGCATCTTTGGTTTATACATTATTCATATTTTGTTTAGGGATAATAATAGGTAGGGACATAGATTGGATAGGTAATAATTACAACAAACAAAATTGTATGTTACAAAAACTTATATATTAATAAAAATATAGTACAAAAATATAAAATAAGCAATAGGTAACCCCCCCCCCCCCCGATTCACAGTAGTATTATATTATAATTATTATAAAATAATAGACACGACGAAATAATCATATTTCCATTATGGCGTAGATTTGATTAATGTTTTAATCTCATTGTTTTGGCCATTTCTGGAAGTTTTCCTTTGTATTCACCAATTGCTTTTAGTATTAACTGCAATCTTTCTAGCATTATTCTTGCATAATCATAAATGTAATGACGTCTCAATTTAGGCTTTTCTGCAAGATTTTCAGCAGCTGATCTTGCGGACCTATAAAGAAAAGAGAAATAAATGATATTATTTAATATAGATAGGGTATCTAATGTACAAAAATACCCAACCAATAATAACTATTCATAAGCTTGTAATGCGTCAATTACATTGAGCTACTTTACGAGCTGTTTTTTGGCGAATTTAAAAGCGGGCGATTCAGCTACTGCGACTGTGATGATGACACACAAAACTTTCCATTCGCTGAAAAGCCAACAAGCTAACGACTATTTTGACAGAACGTAGTTCGTTTTTTTACCGGGAGGTCGCTACTACGCTCTATTGCGCAGACGCAGTAGGCCCACACGCCGACGTGTAGCGTGTAAAGTTGACCGGCTTCCAACTTTTCTCGATAGATTGTTTATAATCTGCTTGTTAGCTTGTTCGATGATGGTGCTGGGCGACTTTACAGGCAGATTGTAAATTCGCCAACAAGCAGCTCGTAAAGTAGCTCAATGTAATTGACGTATTATACAAATCCGGGGTGCAAAATTAAAAGGGAAACGATTTTGATAATATAAAAAATTAATTAAATACATAGGTGTGCCAAATTACATATTATAACACAGTCTAACAATAAAATTGTGAATTCATCTGTTTTCCATTAATACACCCTGTTTACATGTGCATAGATTTACTGCTGATAGTATGTATTATCACGGTCATAACAAGAGAATGCACATTTAAACACGTATTATTGCGCAAGTTGCAAGATTGGATGCATGGATCAAAAAATTTCAGCAGGTTCTGAATTTTCACACAAAAGTTGGAATGCGCAGTAGAACGATAGTGGCGAACCTGCCGGAAATAATATGAACTACACTGCACAAAACTTTCACAACCTGTCAAATAGCACCATCCAATGACAACGTAGTGTCTCGCTAACGCTTAAATAATGTGATTGGCGAGACAGTCAGCACTTTTACGTATTATTATCACGACAGTTTAAAATACACACTATTGGTGCAAGTGAATTCATGTACGTGTCCAGGCGCTATAATTCTATGTGACCTTAATATCTAGCAATAAAAGCTATCGTAACCTAACCTAGACAGGCAGAAGTTCTGGACAAAAATTCCATACTGAAGTAAATAATTTATAATATACACAATTTCGCTAAAGTGGATTTATGTAAGTACATTTACACTATTTATTATTTTTCAATCAATTGTTTTTAAAGAAAAAAGAAATCTAGGAATTCTCTATATCTCTAAATAGTATGAATTCATTAAATTTAATAGTGTATATTTGCTACAGTGTAGCAAAGACCACAAAATACACCAATGGACAGACAATAATAGGCGATGTGACATAGGTTGCTAAGCAGATGATATGACAACGAGCTGGAGTATACAACCGCTGGACAAATGCTGTTTACGTCATACAGTGATACCCTACGGGTATTATAATATGACCACGGGGAGTATCTAAAATTCGCCGGATCGATGAGTTCAAAAAATTTGGTGGATGTATGCAGCAGTGAAAAACTAGGGACTAAGATGAATGGAAAGAGATAGGGGAGACCTTAATCTGGCAGTGGATCGACCCTGGCTGATGGTTAATGACATCTATTGTTTGACATTGTAAAATCCACAAATTGTTTGTTTTAGTAATTTTTAAGTTTCCTTCTGTGATTTTCTTTCCGATGAAGTAAAAGATGTTTGTAGTTATTATTGTATTAAAAATATTATTGTAAGGTTTTTCACTATGATTAATATTCATTAATATGTTAACACGTTTACTAAAGATCATAATAAAGTTGCTTAGATCATGATGCCTTACCCGTGAGGTACCTCATTGATGCTAATATCCTCATCAGATTCTTCACATCGCAGTCTCAGTTTCTTTTTAGGCGGGGATTGCAGGAGACCAAGACGTTCAAATAGCGAAGGCCTAATTTGTCTGGCAATACGTACATGGTGTACTTCTTCTTTGTAGTCGTTTGGTGCTCCTTCTATGCGATACTAAAATTAAAATTATATGCAATATTATAAATGGTTACTTAAACCAGTGGTCTTTACAGAAAAGATTTCCTCAGGCTTGAAATAGCTGCCCTGCAGGTATATTCTTATGGGTTATTACTTTAGCACGTTTCCGTTGTTTCCATTCTTACAAATTAGCACAGAAGGTATTCTTTACAATAAACGGTCAGCGTCGGCTATCTCTAATTCATAATACGGCAAAAAATTAAGTTGGTAGACCGAATCCAAGTGGATAAGACTCAACACAAGCGGATAAAGCCAAACGAGCGTCATCTAGTTGGCAATAAGCCAAACACAAGAATTTTGTATTGACACGTCAGACATATTAACCTTTCCCTTACCATGGTAAAAAAATTACGCCCGATCCCATGCCGTCCACTCAGTGTCCCGATGGAAATTTGGCATTTTAAGGCATTTTAAAAGCTAATTGATTGCTTCAAAAGGTAAAGTATGTTTTTAAATACTATTTAGTCATCGTTTAACATGTTATTCTGTGTATATCACATGCAATTATCTTATAATCGTGTATAATAATCGAACATCGATAAATGTACGTCATAACCAAACCACGGCATGTCTCGATCTGTTTTAAATGGAACAACCAACACACGCTGTCATTTCACGGAGAGTGGGGGTGGCTAATTCATCCGAAGCGAACGAGGGATGTTTTTAGGTAGCATAACATCTGCATGGACTTGCGTTATCACGTTTACCACATAAAATAATAGTTATAATTTTGCATTATCGATTCCCTGTATACATAATTTTAAAAATTGTGATCTTATTGTATCATATTATTAGGTTTTATTAAAAATCGGATTTTAAAACACATTAAAAATATACTTACATAAGAATAATTAAACAACAAAAATACTCCGATCGTATAGTTTCCACTAAATATATTTTAATATTATGTTTATTATGTTGAAATAATACACATTAAAAAAATTAAATCACTACGTTACTTGAACCTATATGCACGTATTAAGTCTATACCTCTTAGACTATAGATATATCACACCTACTTTTAGATAATTTCATAACAAGAGGTTTTATAGTCAATAATAAAATACATAAACATATATTTAATGTAATATTGTATCCCCAGAAAAATCTACTTTTAAACATATGTATAATATGATAGGTACCGCAATTTAATACTTATATATTATAAACTTCTATTAAATTTTCATTATCCGAAATTTTATTGTCGTTCACTTCAAACTCAATATCAGAGTCATCACAAAACTCCTCTGCAGCCACCCTGATTTCTGCCTCTGTTATCTTATCTGTTATCTTATCTCTGTTATGTATATCTTCTCGGCATGATTAAATATTTTCAAAAATATTTATCAATTTGATAATCGACGTGTAGATGATGGGAGTACGCACAAATCTAACCGTTCGACTGCCTGCTGTGCACCCAAATAATAGTATGTTTTTTTTAGGTCGCTGGAAGTTTTCAAATACACATGGCCCACAAACCGATGTAATTCTTACATACTTGGCAATAAAGGTTTGTATTCAAAATCCGGGTAAATTTATTTTTATTACGGGTGCAATAAAACTGAGCCTTTCCGGTCAGTATTTTGGAATAAACGGCATATAAAGCGAAGTTGACTTGCTAAAATGAACACTTATAACATTACATTAAGGGTTGCTTTGGCGTTTATCGTCAGATGCATTTGAAACATTTATAATTCAAGGTTCGATATATTGTAAGAGGCTACGGCTGAATGCATCCTTCACAGAATTATGTTGAAGAAAGACATAAATTTCTATCTCTGACTAACAAATGACATTTTAAAATAGTGTCTCATGTTTACATTACTATTATGCGCGTTTCTCTAACATATATCTTTCTAGATAGCCTTGTCACTGTCTTATCAAAATATTGATTAGACTTTCGAAAAATGATTAATTTTACATATAAGACATTCAATTCAACTACCGACAAATTTTTCTTTTTATGCCTAAATATTTTATCTACAAATAGCTAAAAGTAGACGTTTATATACATAATAATAAGTGGGGTATCTATGATTTAAGGTCATTTCTAAACTCCGAGACCATCGTGGCAACGGGAGTGTTAACATATTAACCTACGATTTTCTTAATCATGTCGTTGCAATTGCAGCAAAATAGTCAGAGCTTGTATCTCAATTATCAATATGTAAAATTGACATACTCTGTCTCGTTCTGACTTTAGCACGGCCAACAGAGGCGCTGTTAAAAGTTATCACCTTTCGACAGTTCATTCTGTTAACTGTTTTACATAATTAACCGCCAGAATACGTTAAGGTCGTAAAGTGATAAATGTGATATATTTATCCCAATTAGCTCTTTTTGGATGTTAAGTGATATTATGTTAGAATAAGCCCGCTGAAATCACAAACAGAGATAGAAGCATTGTTTTAGAAGCATAGTAATTTTATTATTTTCACATTCAATATTTTTTAAAAACTAAGCACGAGTATCAAAAAAATAGGCACATGTGTATTTTATTCATTATTTCCAGAGTGCTTGTGAGATAATAATAATTAGTATGATGTGCATAGCAATATTTTTTTATATTTGTACTAGTCTCCAATAGTTTAACTGCTCATAAGACCCGTCCATACCATAAGATATAAAGCATTGCACCAAGCCATGGAGGTAGGCTGTTAAGGTCCGACATAATATATAGTTCACTAAACTTTGTCAGTCATACTTATTTGTTTTCATTGAACTGAGAATACAAATATTTGCAAATGGTGTTGATTAGTTTTTAAAATTCAATTAAACCCCGCCTAATCCAAACCGTCACAATGGACGTAGGCTGTTGAGATCAAACAGAAATAGTATACAAATTTCTTTTTCTTCTTCTTCTTTCACCCTGTCACGACCCAGCAAACACTCGAGTTCGTGAGCAGAGACAGCAGCCTTCGGTGATTGAGGTAACCATGATGCTTTACGTGGCTGGGACATGTGTTCCGGATGCTGACATAGAGTGTGACTCTTCATACACAATTCATCATCATCATCAGGGGCGCGACAACCCGGTGTGGGTCCTGGCCTCCTCCAACAGCTCCCTCCACCTGTCCCTATCCAGTGTGGCCGCTTTGCAATTCGGAACCCCCAGAATACAGCAGTCACTGGTAGCTCCATCCAACCAGTGAATCTTTGGCCTGCCTCTTCTTCTACGCCCTATTGGATTGCTGGACATCACTCTCTTGCCGGTTCATTGTCATTCATACGGTGCACATGACCTAGCCATTGCAGTCTCCCAATCTTAATTGATTGAACTGCGCTGCAATCTTCGTACAGCCCGTAGAGCTCAGCATTATATATTTTCCTCCAATTGGTGCCGTCCCTTAACAGTCCATATATATGGCGGAGAATTTTTCTTTCAAAGATGTTCAGGGCTCCTTCATTTCGCAGAGTTAATGTCCAGGTTTCCGATGCGTAGGTGAGCACTGGCTTTACAAGTGTCTTGTGAAGAGTGCTTTTAGTTCGGCGAGATAGTATGCGGGACTTAAAATGTCTTAACAGACCAAAGTAGCATTTATTCGCAGACATGATTCTCTTGTTGATTTCTTCTGTAATATCATTATGTCGAGTTACAAGAGATCCAAGGTATATGAAACTGTCGACCGTATCAAACTTATATGCACCAATATCTAACTTTGTTGCACCTTCTCGTGGTGTGACATAGACAGGCATTTATTTAGTTTTTGCCTCGTTTATTTGAAATCCCATTCTTTTGGCAGAGGCTTCTAGTGCTGTGAATGCCTTTTTCAGCGCCAATTCTGATATGGCAATGCTTAGTAAATATCGTGCCGCTGCCACGGGCATCAATCTTTGCATCACATATCGCCTTTTCTAGCGCAATATTGAAAAGAAGGCATGCCTTCATACACAATTCAGTCATACTTAACAATTGTCTTCATTTAATTAAGAGTACAAATTGCAGTTGGTGTTGGTTGGTTTTTTAAATTTATGTTACCCTTGTCTAAATCAAACCATAATAGATAAAAAAATATATTCTTCTGTCTATAAAATATCTAATCTTCATCTATCTAAATGTTTTATAGATAGATGAATATTTTTTGACTATTATCTATTGTGGCTTGGTTAATTTTAAAAACTAACCAACACTATCTGCAATTTGTACTCTTGGTTCAAAGAAAACAAATACGTTTGACTGACAAAGTTTAACGTTCACTATTTGTCGGATCTTAACAGTCTACCTTCACCACTGGAATATTCATAGGTGCACGCCACATCTAGACATTAATAGACATGGATAGAATAATTAATTATTTAATATACAATCACAATAATAGTAAAATACTCACCTGATTTACAGCGACAATCAGCAAAATTAATATTAGGTTAAAAACGAATTTAGTCATTTTATTTTAATTGGTTAACTATTTTATTATAAATAATAATGTTATGAACACATTTTATTTGATTACTATCCGCCATACAAACAATTTTTAAAATGAAAAAACCTATTTCTCACAGACAACATTGTTAAAACTGTTCCGTTTGGTTGTAATTTTTACAGCTATATCATAACAATCATAAATGCAATAACTGCAACTCTCTATTATTGAATTTGCATAGTAATCAGTTTATTGTTTTCATTCTGTACAGTAATAATAGAATTATTGCTGAAATTAGGTTAATTAATCATAATAATATTGTCATGTAAAATAATAATAAATAATAACAAGTTTTCAGTGATTCGCCTAAGAATTGTGTTTTAGGCAATTGTATATACATTACAGTATGTTCATTTGCAAAATTTTCCAAATAGGGCGCTTTCCTATACAATAAATTCTAAAAGATCGTGACCAGCGATGCGCGGATTGCGGGTCGCGGGTGCAAATGACGCATGCCAAACGAAATATAATTTGTCATATAAATCCAACATACGTCCATTTTATGTTCTGTTTATTGTACTATTAGTAACAATAATAATATATTCATTGACATGTTTTATTTTTATAGTAAATGGGTAACGTTTTTAGTCATCTTTACACGATTTAAGAATTAATACGCCCGTCGCCATCACGAAACAAAGTGACGTATTTCCAGCTCGACGTTCTCTCTCAGAATGCGAGCGAGTCCAAAATTTCGTCGCGCCTATAGTTTGAAAAGTATTTGCCGTTTCACTGATGTATCACCTTAAGAATATATTCAGACGACTCCATCACAAAAGAAATTGACGTGCGAACAAGTCGACTATCCCTCTCCGAATGGCAACGCGCCTCAACGCGGCCGAAATTTCGTTCCACATAGTGTTGAAAATTATTTGCCGTTTCACTTGTGTACGCGCTTATAAAAGCTATACTTCAGCTGAGGCATGGTCTAAAACGATCGTGACTACGCGACGCGCAGATTATGCAAACGACGAACAAAACATAATTTGTCATTAAAATTCAACATGCGTACATATAATGTTATGTTTATTGTTATTTAAGTAGTAATAATAATATATTCATTGACATGTTTTGTTTTTCGAGTAAATACGTAACGTTTTTTAGTCATCTTTACACGATTTAAGAATTAATTCCTCCGACGCCATCACAAAACAAATTGACGGGCTCATAGGTCGACTATCGCTCTCCGACTGGCAACGCATGCAAAATTACGTCCCACCCATTGCTGGAAATTATTTGCCAATTCACTGAAGTATGCTCTTAAGGGGGTACATGCTCAGCGTCCGTCAAAATGATTACGTCAGAATGTTTATCACATTTGAATAGTCAAAGACATATCTTATTGTCAGTATCTTTAAATGTGTAAATCTTGCCCATTTTTAGAATAATAAAATGCCTAATTCTTGTCAAATTTGGGATCACAGAGATTATCAATATAATTTTTTATTGTAAATATTTCACTATAATAATGTCGACATAAATTTTACTAATGGTTTTATAAATTAATAAATATAAAAAATCTTAACACCACTTCACATAGACGTACTGAAATATGACTATATTCTAAAAAAACATTAGAGCGAGAGGTTTAAAAGTATACTATTTTATGTAATAAAAATACTTTATGCAGTCATCAAATGTTTAAAATAAATATAAAGGATAATAAGGCTTCAAAATTATGAAAAAAGGCCGTACATCATCAATTCTATTAGAAACAATAATAATATATTCATTGACATGTTTTCTTTTTAAAGTAAATGGGTAACGTTTTTAGTCATCTTTACACGATTTAAGAATTAATTGGCCCGTCGCCATCACGAAGCAAAGTGACGTGTTTCTAGCTCGACGTTCTCTCACTGAATGCGAGCGAGTCCAAAATTTCGTCGCGCCTACAGTTGAAAATTATTTGCCGTTTCACTGATGCGTCACCTTAAGGAATGTCCAGGATCATGCTTTGAAAATAGCATAAAAGCTCCATTTTGACGTACGCTGAGCATGTGGGCCGTTAATTCAAACCTCATATTGAGGCCTAGATCGACATAAACCTTCCCTCAAACAGAATAATATAATCTTTTCCTTGTAATTTTTTTTCTGTTACACAAATATACTATCACACGTTTGGTTAGAAACTCAACATCTGCAAACATTGCTATTTTGATCAAAACAAACATTTCATGAGACCACACATCTCTACTTCCGGTGAAACAATTAAAACTTTCCCACTTGGCGTTTACTTGCTTGTTTATCAATACATTTTCACAAAATTTTCATTCGTGTATGACTACTAAATACATGGTCATTTGTATAAAAACTCTTTTAACGGTTTTATATTAAAAATCTTTAGAAAAAGTTTTTATACAATGTTTATTTGTCAAGTAGCGGCATATTATGCATGTCGCCCTGGACTGGTAGTTTTAAGTAATACACCTACTTTGTTTTTGATTAGGTAATTATTATTATTACACCCACGGTGGCCGCGCGGCTTAAGCGTTGGACTGTTACGCCGTGGGCTCCAGGTTCGAATCCTGGGTCTGGCAAGTACACATATTTTTTTTCAACTTGTGTGTGAGTCAGGGTATGAACCCAATATGTTGAGCAAGTGGCTGATATCCATTTCTCATAAAAACAAAATCTGTTAATACAAACCTCTACTCTGTGGAGGCCCATATGATCCTATTAGAATCGGACATGGTCGGAAAATTATTATACATAATGGTATGTATATTATTTATTTACAATCAGGGCTTCCGGGTTCCGTGTCGTTCCGAGTCGTAAAATCGGCAACATTGTCGTTCCGTCTCATGGAAAAAATAATTTTACCATTTGAGCTAGAATGGCCATAATATAACAAAAAGTCACACACTTATTATATAAAACACATAAAATTACTTTTATTATATAAAACACATAAAATTAGATAACTATGTTAATATTTTCATAAAATTACCGAGCGCTCCAGCTCGTAAAATTCTCCATTTCGAGTTCTGTTTACAATTTACATCATGGGTGGCTAACCTTTTCAGCAGCCGGGCCAGATTCTAAAACTGAGGTTTCCTACCCGGTCGCACAACCGATTTTTTTTATTATACAAGACAAAAAAGAAATATATATTGTATATATTAATAAAATAAAACAAAAATGAGAGTCAAAGATATTTATTAGATTAGACTTTTTTTAAATAATAAACAATTAACAAAATAATATAAAAATAATAAATTTTAGTGAGAAGTTTGATTTTGTGTGCCAGAACTAAGTGCATCAATATCGATTTCGAGTGAGGTTGTTCCTATTCGCACAGTTTTCCAAAATCACATCAGTGATTCGTGTTCTCACTCGGAATTTTATATGCTAAGTGTTCCCAAATAGCGAAGTCATCATTAGAGCATGTTTGTAAAATGCAGGATATTTCTCCTTGTCCAAATACTCGTACCTACCTATGTAAAACTCTTCCAAACCAACCTGATGGAATTTCCCCTTTAACTGTTCATCGCAACATATTTCACAATGTTCCATTTGTAAATTTCCCGGTAATAAATTCACGTCTACGAAGAATGGCGTTGAAAATACAGCAAAAAGCACACGGTGCTTTTTAAAATCTTGAGCTAATATCGAATCCAGTGTTCGAAACGGAAAATTTCACGAACCGGAGCGCTCGATAATTTTACGAAAATATTAATATAGGTACGAGGGTGGGTCAATAATTCCTTAGAAAAAAGCATTAAAACAGTTTTTATTTTTGTATTTTTTTTTTATTTCTCAACATAATCTCCTTGGAGCTCAATACACTTGGTTAGACGTTTCTCAATTTTTTTTAAACCGTCAGAAAAATAAGTTTTCGGAAGGTCCTCAAAATAAGCATTTGTCCGATCGATGACTTCTTCATTTGCAAAAAAACCTTGTCCACTTAGCCATTTTTTTAAGTTTGGGAAAAGGAAAAAGTCACTGGGGGCTAAATCTGGCAAATACGGTGGGTGGTCGACCAATTCGAACTTCAATTCTTCAATTTTAGCCATTGATCGTAAACATGTGTAAACACGGGCATTGTTCTGATGAAAGAGGATTTTTTTCCTGTTTAAATGAGGCCATTTTTCTTCAATTTCGTTTTTTAGCTGGTCCAATAAAGATGCATAATAATCCCCTGTTATTGTTTTTCCTTTTTCCAAATAGTCAACGAAAATAATTTCACGTGCATCCCAAAATACAGTAGCCATAACCTTACCAGCTGATTTTACGGTTTTCGCCTTCTTTGGACATGGTTTGTCTTCGCAATCCACTGCTTTGACTGTTCTTTCGTCTCGGGAGTATAGTGGTGTATCTATGTTTCATCTACAGTCACAAAGCGGCGAAAAAATTCATCCGGATTGCGTTGCATGAGCGACAACAGGGCTTTAGAGGCCACCACCCTATTGCGTTTATTGTCGACTGTGAGCAAACGCGGCACCCATCTTGCAGAAATATTTTTCATGCCCAATTTGTCATGTAAAATAGAAATGACGCTACCTTTTGAGATCCCTGTAACCTCAATTATCTCACTCAACTTTAATCTTCGGTCACTTAACACTATATCGTGGATTTTATTGATCATTTCTGGTGTAGTCACCTCTACAGGACGTCCTGAGCGTGGTTCATCCTTTGTTGATGTACGACCACGTTTAAATTCATTTAACCAGTTATAAATAGTTGCAAGTGAAGGAACAGATATGCCGTGAACTAAATCCAACTCATTTTTTATTTCCTTTGCTGTTAACCCTTTTATATTAAAATGTTTAATAACAGCTCTAAACTCAATTTTCTCCATTTTCCATTTTTCCATTTTCCACAAGCAAATTTTTTTTTTAAATGTACGAAAAACACACAACAACCCGACCAATCTGATTGAAACTTCGCAGCATACTGAATCGGTAGTGCCGCTGCATGAAAACAAACCGCTTACAGTACTAGTCGCGCCACTTGTCGGCTTTTCTAAGGACTTATTGACCCACCCTCGTATCTAATTGTGTGTGTATTTTATAAAAATAAATGTGTTCGAATTTTTATTATATGGCATATCAAGTCAGACGGTCAATTTTATATATCCACTAGACAACGCGATAATCTTGAGGATTTTATTAACTGAAACGGCGCTCCGGTGCGCTCCAGTCTATTTCGAGCCCCGATCGAATCTCAATTTGCTAAATTAGCATATATAGCGGCAGCATTTGATATTATTTTTATTTTATCACTGCCCCACGGACCACAAGTTGGCCACCCATGATTTATTTAAAAGTCCAAATGAGATGGTTATTATATTATCACGATGAATAATTTATTCAAATATGTGTTATCTCTTCTTCTGGGTCGTTCTCGATCAGGATCGTGCCAACCTTGAAATTCCATCATCTTTTGAGCGACCAAGACTTTCCATCCTTCTCAGTCCTCTGATTCTCTCAGGGCAGAGGGAAGGCTGTGTCCAATAAGCTCCTTCACTCTGCCTTCCACATACATATGAAAAACACACAAGTAATATACTGCCCTTCTAAGGAAGAAGGAAAATTGGTGAAATTGAGTTATGAATGCCATCCGTTAGGTAATTTTGAAAGCTATATATTCTGTTCATTTTAAAATCAGTATTATCACTAAAATATCGTTAAAATCCTTAGTGAAAAAATTGACATCTTCTATAATAATACATTTTTTTAGCAAAACGGCAGTAATTGCACCTATTCATTGCAGTTACTGCTTATTTATTATTACTTTGTTTGTGTTTTAACATCCTACTAATAAAAATTACCACCGTTTTTTATTAATTCATAGTACTAAAGTTTGAGAAAAAACACATAATGTCATTTATCTCGAAAGTGTGTGAGAGTCAGTTACTGCCTTCTTACTAAGAAGGGCAGTATAGCCGTGGGTAGAATAGTTAAATATTGCATCGGCCCATTTGTAGAAGCAATTTTTTCATTCGTTTTGGCTAGCCGCGTGACGTCCCTGTCATGGCATCGTCCCGCCTAAACGCGCAGAAGAGAGTCGTAACTTTGCCGGGTAACTGCAGCACAGCCTCATTTTAATTCTTGCCTGACGCATGGTAAAACATAATATATAATATGAGATGTCATAAACTAACATTTCCGAAAACAATAATGGGCTTTTATGTTATTTTGTTACACAGATTTTTTATGCTGTTTCAATTTGTATTCATTTTCAAGCTTATACCATACCGGCAGGATGGTATGGTACCTATTTGATTTTTAGAAACATATAAGTACCTTACATTGAATGCACTGACTATTATTATCTTACCATCTTTAAAAAATCTGTAGATACCAAATGTATCCATTTATAACCAACAGGAAATGTTATCAACCAAAGAAACTGATTACTGATTGAAACCACAATACAAAGGTAGATTATTAATTGTAAAGGTAAGTATAATTAATGTCATATATTAATAATTATTAAAAAAGATTTTTTTATAATAATAAAACCACAGATGTCCAACTATCGATCCCAGAAGCATCTCGGAATCAGATATGCAAATTCATATAATAATAATTAATTGTAGGTAGTACAAAACCGCCCGGACATTGCCGCCCAGACTAGGGATCCCGAGCTATTTTCGATACCTATGAATCCCGGGATTGGTAAACATAATTCCGAAGATTTCGGGATTGATTTTTTTTATCAATTTTCCACGAAAATATGCAAGAAAAATTACTTTTAACAACAAATAACTAAATTAGAAATAAACTGAGTTTGAATGAAGTTTGATTTATACCCATATGTAAGTTGCCAATACATTTTATTTTTTCACATAAATTAATAAAAATGAGAAAGATTGGAAAAAAGCAATGCTTCGCACTTTTAACAAAGTAATTCCACCATGATCTCATACGTTTTACGGCAGTTTCATATTTGGCTGATTAATTAGATTTATGAATCGGAAAGGCCATACACCACGATTTGCTTTACTATTTTAAATCTCGCTAACCCATTCATAAGTCTTTACTATCATAAACAGCAATCTTACATTATTATTTATATTACAACATTATTAACTCTATTAAACTTATGTAATTTCAAGATTGAACGTACACAATATTAACAATAAAAATGTCTTAAATAGTATAGATTATACTAGATTTAATTTTGACCGATTTTATGTTATTTGTAAATATAAAAAAAATATATTAACTATGGAAAAAATTCCAATCCCGGGACCAGTCCCGGAATCCCGGAATAGTCAAATTGTAATCCCGAAATCCCGGGAACAGAATTTTGGCTCGGGATTGGATTCCCTAGCCCAGACATTGCCGCCAAACCAAATCCGCTTGTACCAGTGCTCGTTAATTAATACCGCCCAGACAAATTTGCCTACACAAAACCGCCGCAAAAAATACAAAAATATAAAAACAAGTGCTTTTTTGGTTTTTCGAATTGTGTATCGATGGAAATTTACATACTTACGATATGCATGGAACCTTTATTAGTCAATTGCCTAATAAATAATAATTACAAGATAAAAAGGACTTTTTATATACCACGTTTTTAAATTTTCTGTTGAATCATATAAACTTGACAATTCAATATATTAATAATTTAGGACAAATAAGGCAATTGTCAACAAATCAGTTTTTTGCTATTTTGCAACAAACAGACAAATATAGAATACTGAAATGTAATTTTGATTTCCATAGTAACGCACGTATATATTAATAATTTAGTTGCTAGGACCCCAGACCCCTAGCAACCAATAATAGTGGATTGGATTACGGATTTCTTCCGAAATAACTTTTCATACAAAACAGAATTAACTGAAAATGAATTCAATTCTACTTAAAGATGGCTAAAAGTATTAAAAGGATGCATTGGCATCGTGTTCTGATATATTCTAAAAGTTTCAAATGTCTAGCTAGTCGGGAAGTTAGTTAGAAATCGATTGCAAGATTTGTACTGGATAAACAACCACCGGACAAACAAGAATACGAGTTAAGAAAAACGTGGTAAAAATAAATAAAAGTGGCTCCCAGGTACGAAAAGGTTGAGCATCCGCGATATATTGATTGCAATACACCCGTAAATACGAGGATATCCTGTCAGATTATTAAGTCAACGGTCAAACTCCTCTGACACACGAAACTAGCAAGAATAATCTCGAGTTATAACACAATGTTGAAGTTAATATTTTTATTAATTTTTGTTGGCTGTACATCTGGACACAGATTGCCATCTGAAATATGTCCTTTGGCTCCACCATCGATGGTCGAATTTGAAATGCAAAAGGTAAGTACATTCGTCATTTTATTATTTAAAGGTTCAGCAATTTGGAGATATAAAACATGTATGTATTGACCGGTAGGGAACTTCAAATTCTTGGATACTCCACAAACAAAAAATCTGGACTCCTCTCCCTTTAAGGGGTCCCTATCCGTGGCTTTATCCAACTGACCTTCTCTTAGGCATGCTTACATACTGCAGTCTGCAATTTAGAAGAAATATTTATTTAGCTACGTATTTTTTTCGACTTATAGGTATGAGGTATAAATGAGAACTCTGCCATTTTGGGCAGTGTTGACCTGTGTGTCCCCGATAACTATCTTAGAAATAGGGAGCGTCAGTTGTTTATTCTCCCAAGGTGCAGAACCAACCTGCCACTGGTAATGCCAATTTGGAAGGCGATAACTATGTTCAACAAATTATATTCCACTTGCGTGAGGATGAGTTCAGGTGGATGCATTTTAAATTTTTTTTAAATAGGGTCTCCTTAGCAAACTCGGTATACTTCTCTGAACTGTATTTTCACCGCGTTTTTGCTTTTGTATGTTTATATTATTATGTTCTCTTTTAATATTTTCATTTTTATCCCTTTTATTACTTTTCTTTTTTTTCTTTATAATAATGTTTCATGTAATGTTGCGATTGTTGTGAACGTCTTAAACTTATAATTTGTAATGTCCACAATATGTTAAAAAAAAAAAGAATTGATTTAAAAAATAAAGTAATTTCTCGAGTCGAGAACCCAATTAATGTCTCGAGGGCGCGAAGACTTAAAAGATTTACACATGATATTAAGAAGATTTATTCCCCATAATTAGGTAATTTTTAGGATGAAAATTTTCACTTTTTATTCTTGCACCCTCAACGAAACTCCACTTATGCGCCCGGGGTAGCTACCCCATCTCATATTGACTAATATGTGAGGACTGAATACAGTGACATGTAAATTGTACGTAAAACATTTCACCGTGGCACAGTTCGTCTTGAGCTTTCTTATCGGAAATATGAACAGTAATTCAATTTTCATAGCTGATTTCGGCAAAATTCATTAATTCAAGAATGAAAACCTAACCTAACTTAACAAATGATCCAGTATATCCGCTATTTTTAAAAATTGTTTGCTGCTGGCTTCTTGTAAAGTGTAAACTGATAAGAACCGTGTTTTACTTAGACATGAATTTTATGTCAGTACTATACGACCCTAAGTGGTTGGACGGTCTTTAATATACGGTCATATATTTCCGATGCAACATTTTACGATGAAGTGTAATACGGCGAACTGCATACGTACAAGTTTCCGGACGCGACTGGTCACAGCAGTGATATCAGGATTTTTTTTGTTTTGCGAGAAAATGCATGGAATTTCAGATATTTATATTTTATATTATCGTAATAGAGTTTTTGGGTTTTTACAACATGTTCTTTTCCCTTCTTTCCTCGACGTTTCGGGGTCGTTGTGAAAACCTTTCCTATTACTTGAGAATGTCTCAAACATTATAAAATAATATTAATACCTATAACATTTCTATTATTGGCTGTCTATATTCGTATTCTGATTTCTGTTTTTCCGTTTCCACATACTATTATGTATTATCAAGCGCGCACACAGAAAAATAGCTTAGGGGGTTTCCATTTTGAAAAAAAATAGTTTATTGATTTTTAAGGCAGTGGGAGATGTCAGGGTTAACAAAATCTACCAGTTGATACTGACTTCCATATTAATTGCCCTTAGAGTTTAGCCATCGATGGACACGTAGCCACATTTCGTAGACATCGAGTATAGGGGAGGGGTTTTCCAATATGCTGCCTTCAAATAATACAATTTGTATTATTGATTTATATTAATAAAATGCATTTTTTTTGTACTTATTCCACTTTTTTATTTGATTAACTTGGACCGGTTTCGTCCGCCTCAAAAGGGATTTTTTTTGCGTTTTATTCATTGATATACTACTAGATGAGCAGTTCCCATACAAGTGTCATTTTAAAAGTGTACCACAAAAGATATTACGAATATCGTCTTATAATATTTCCTTGTAGGTACGAGGGTGGGTCAATAATTCCTTAGAAAAAAGCATTAAAACAGTTTTTATTTTATTAATTTTTTTTTATTTCTCAACATAATCTCCTTGGAGCTCAATACACTTGGTTAGACGTTTCTCAATTTTTTTTAAACCGTCAGAAAAATAAGTTTTCGGAAGGTCCTCAAAATAAGCATTTGTCCGATCGATGACTTCTTCATTTGAAAAAAAACGTAGTCCACTTAGCCATTTTTTTAAGTTTGGGAAAAGGAAAAAGTCACTGGGGGCTAAATCTGGCGAATACGGTGGGTGGTCGACCAATTCGAACTTCAATTCTTCAATTTTAGCCATTGATCGTAAACATGTGTGAACACGGGCACTGTCCTGATGAAAGAGGATTTTTTTCCTGTTTAAATGAGGCCGTTTTTCTTCAATTTTGTTTTTTAGCTGGTCCAATAAAGATGCATAATAATCCCCTGTTA
The DNA here is from genome assembly GCF_057557595.1 of Rhyacophila brunnea. Taxonomy (NCBI): domain Eukaryota; kingdom Metazoa; phylum Arthropoda; class Insecta; order Trichoptera; family Rhyacophilidae; genus Rhyacophila; species Rhyacophila brunnea. Next base: position 30,458,431 of record NW_028232893.1, on the reverse strand, counting down.
TTGTTTTTCCTTTTTCCAAATAGTCAACGAAAATAATTCCACGTGCATCCCAAAATACAGTAGCCATAACCTTACCAGCTGATTTTACGGTTTTCGCCTTCTTTGGACATGGTTCGCCTTCCGCAATCCACTGCTTTGACTGTTCTTTCGTCTCGGGAGTATAGTGGTGTATCCATGTTTCATCTACAGTCACAAAGCGACGAAAAAATTCATCCGGATTGCGTTGCATGAACGACAACAGGGCTTTAGAGGCCACCACCCTATTGCGTTTATTGTCGACTGTGAGCAAACGCGGCACCCATCTTGCAGAAATATTTTTCATGCCCAATTTGTCATGTAAAATAGAAATGACGCTACCTTTTGAGATCCCTGTAACCTCAATTATCTCACTCAACTTTAATCTTCGGTCACTTAACACCATATCGTGGATTTTATTGATCATTTCTGGTGTAGTCACCTCTACAGGACGTCCTGAGCGTGGTTCATCCTTTGTTGATGTACGACCACGTTTAAATTCATTTAACCAGTTATAAGCAGGTGAAGGAGCAGATGTGCCGTGAACTAAATCCAACTCATTTTTTATTTCCTTTGCTGTTAACCCTTTTATATTAAAATGTTTAATAACAGTTCTAAACTCAATTTTCTCCATTTTTGTAAACAAGCAATTTTTTTTTTTAAATGTACGAGAAACACACAACAACCCGACCAATCTGATTGAAACTTCGCAGCATACTGAATCGGTAGTGCCGCTGCATGAAAACAAACCGCTTACAGTACTAGTCGCGCCACCTGTCGGCTTTTCTAAGGACTTATTGACCCACCCTCGTATAATGCGTTAAGACCGATAACATGGATTCCCGAATTTCACCCGTTTTGCCCTGGCTGTAAAACTAAATTTGCGTTCTTGGAATAGTTAACCTAAGGGTGACTGCAACGCAAAGCAGACAGAGCAAGTCGTCATGCGTTGACTATTAGTTAGAGTAAGATGCAAGCTAGTTGGGCTTACTCAGTAAGTTTTAACAAAGGCCGAGTCACTAAAAATCGGGCGTCATTTTAAGAAGCATATGATTCATCCAGTAGTATATCAATGGTTTTATTAATATAAATCATTAATACAAAATACAAAGCAGTTCCACCATGTATTGACAGTTAACACAATTAAAGAAATTAGAGAATAATTACAAGATAAAAGGAATTTTTTATATACTTACAACGTTTTTAAATTTTCTGTTGAATTATTATGCTCAATATGTTCAAACTTTTACTTGATATGAAGTAAATAAAAAACAAACAAACAAACAAATATAGAATACTGAAATGTCATTTTGACATGTCATACTGATTTCCATAGTAATGCACGTATATATTAATAATTTAGTTGCTAGGACCATCTGCTTAGCAACCAATAATAGTCTTTTACTTTTTACGGATTTTTCTGAAATAACTTTCCGTGCAAAACAGAATTAACTGAAAATGAATTCAATTCTGCTTAAAGATGGCTAAACGTATTAAAAGAATGCATTGGGATCGCGTTTTGATATATTCTAAAAAATTCAAATGTCCAGCTAGTCGAGAAGTTAGTTAAAAATCGATTGCAAGGTTTGTACTGGACAAACAACCACCGGACAAACAAGAATACTTGCTAATAAAAACGTTATAAACAATTACAATTTCTTTTAAAAAAGGGTCACCACACAAAAATATGAGACAAACGTTTTTTAATTATTTTTCTATTGGAGGTCTAACTTCTTTTTTCATTTTCGAGTGATTGCGCCATCTTTAGGTAAGCACCTATAATTAATTGGATTGCAATAACTTATTAATACAATTAATTATTTTTGCGATGTTGAAATACAGAAATTACATCACCAATTATTTCGATCATCGGCTTAGACTTAGATTCTAGTCGCTTCAATCGCGGGATATCTGACTTTTCCAATATACATTCCCCATATTCAGACACTCCGGACTTTCATTCAAGCAACACTAACCTGCCTTGATTTTTTTCTGGATTTAATTTTAGGTCACAAAAAATGTTTTCAGATGGTGGGGCTGTGGTACGTGATCCAGAAAACTGAAGAGACTTCCAGCTGCACCACGTTCTACTTTAAGACGACTGACAAAGAAGGGGTTTATGATGTGTATCTGGAGTACCAAAGAGGATATACGGACAGAGAGAACTTTAATGCGACAGCCCGACTATACGACATCAGAACTATCTATGATTTAAGAGACAGGAGGTCTACTGAACTTATCGTCGTGTATCCAAAAAGTTTGTATATAATAATTATTCTACTATCGTATTACCTACTCATTGGTGTCCTCATGACCTCCATATCCTGAAGCGGGCCTGCAGGCCAGGATCTATGACGGCCCCCACTACCTATCACCAGCACTCAAACCGGAGCTCTTGATAAGTTTCCGAAAATTTATTTTAGTTATTTAAGGTATACCTCAGCTAAAAGTCTAAAAAGATCGTGACTAGGCGATGCGCGGAATGCGGGTCGCGGGTGCAAATGACGGAAGCCGAACGAAATATAATTTGTCATAAAAGTTCAACATGCGTCCTTTTTATGTTATGATTATTATTATATTCGTAACAATAATAGTATATTCATTGATATGTTTTCTTTTTTAAGTACATATGTAAAGTTTTTTAGTTATCTTTACACGATTTAAGAATATTTTCATCCAACGCCATGACAAAACGAATCGACTTGCAGACGCCTCGACTATCACTCTCCAAATGACAACGCGGCCGTAATTTCATTCTACATACAGTTGAAAATTATTTGCCGTTTCACTTATGTACGCTCTTAATTATATGAATATTTTATGAAAATAAGCGTCTGAAACGGTCAAAATGATTTTTCCACGAGGCGGAGCGATAATTTTGACGATGTCATGAACCGGAACGGCGTTACGGTGCACTCCGGTCCATTTCGAGCTCTGCCTAATGCTAAGGTTAAGGGCAGTGTGATTTTCTACAGTAGTAGTGTTCCCAAAGTGGTTTCCACGGAACTCACGTGTATTTTTAGCGATTTTTAAATAAATTCAGTTGATTTATTGAGTTGTCGGCGCTCAGCATATTATAAAGCACTGATCGCGACCTCTTTTTATGGTACCCAAGTAACATGGGGCCCTTCGCCATATTGGATAAAAAGCTATTTTGTAAGTCCAAGTCAGGAAATACTAAAAATCTATTCTTAACGGCCCACATGCTCAGCGTACGTCAAAATGGAGCTTTTATGCTATTTTCAAAGCATGATCCTGGACATTCCTTAAACGTTGTAGATAATCTATTTACATAATTTATAAGCCTTATTATCCTTTATATTTATTTTAAGCATTTGATGACTGCATAAAGTATTTTTATTACATAAAATAGTATTCTTTTAAACCTCTCGCTCTAATGTTTTAGAATATGGTCATATTTCAGTACGTCCATGTGAAGTGGTGTTAAGATTTTTTATATTAAGGTATTAATTTTTAAACGCATTTATAAAACCATCAGTATAATTTATATTGACAATATTGTAGTGAAATATTTACGATAAAAAATTATATTGATAATCTCTATGATCCCAAATTTGACAAGAATTAGGCATTTTATTATTCAAAAAATGGCCAAGATTAACACATTTGAAGATAACTCTAAAGATACTAATTATAAGCTATGTTTTTGACCATTAAAGTATGATAAACATCTTACGAATAATGATTGCTTTATAATAATTATTGACTAAAGAATAAGGTAGTGTTTTTTTTAAATATGCCATTTCTTTTGGCATTCCCCAGTGGTTAAGCTATAACATACGGCCGTAGCCATAAATTGACAAACTATAATTGAAGTAGAGAGTAAAATGATGTTAACGCGCGTGTTTGTACATGTACCTAACCGATTTTTCTAAACGGTACATGATATTTTATTTATTTTCTTATTTTATTACTTATTCTCTGTATTTTTATTTTAAAAATTTATTAACACTTATTTTATGTCATGTCGTGAACGCTTTGAATTTATAATTTGCTATGTTCATTATATGTAAAATAAATAAATTTGATTTGATTTGATTTGAAGAAACTGTATAACTGTAGAAAAATATGGAAATCATTATTATTTTCAAAATTCACAATCGTAACGTCTTGAGATCGACCAAATTTTGTTTCGCGCCGACCGGTTGGGAGCCTCTGCATTACGCATTATACTAAGGGGCTTAGTTTAGTAAGGGGTGTTCGCCACTGGATGTTTCATTATAATAATTTAATTTTCAGGTATTGGTGGTTCGGCAAAATACTATGTCCTCGAAGCAGAATATGACAAATTCGCTGTAGTATTCACGTGTCGAGATGATCTAGAATCTCTGACAATACTATCGAGGAGCCCTACTCTGGGAGAGACATCAGTTCATTATGTACGTAGAGTGCGGCTTCTTTATCGAGACATACGCGTCATTGCGGTCGTTTCTGGAACTAAAACCGTTGCAACACCGCCAGCATGCATAAAGCGCGTGGCGTAATACTGTAATGACGTAGATGTCAACATATAGAGGCGCACAGAACGGAAGCGACTCATAGACTTATTGCTATAATAAAGTATAAAAAATACATCTATACTATAGACCAGTTGCGAAGGGTGGAGGTAGGCAATTATGGTCCGCCATGAATAGTGCATACTAAACTTTGTCAGTCATACGTATTTGTTTTCATTGAAATAAGATTACAATTATTTACGGATGCTGCTGGTTAGTTTTTAAAATTCAATTAAACCCTGCAAAACTAAGCCATAACAGATAAGTAGTCAAAAAATACTCCTCAATCTATAAGATATCTAAAATTATGCAATTAAATCATATATAACTTTGGATATTTTATAGATAGAATAACATTTTTATCTATTATAGTTTGGTTTAGGCAGAGTTTAATGAATTAACAAAAAATAACCAACAATATTGTGTAATGTAATATGTATTCTTAATCTCACGAAAACAAATAATTATGGATGAAAAAGTGTGCACAATTTTGTCGTATCGCCCAAAATATACCAAAACCATTATGGTTTGGTTTGGGCAGGGTTTAATTTAAGGTGAATCGGGGTAAGTGTAACTTTGGGGTAAGTGTAGCCACTAAGATATCTCGGTATCTACTACAAATTGGATGATGCCATCTATGGAAAGGTGATAGCAAAGTCACTAATTTATAAAAATAATCAGAAATGGTGTCGATACCATGTTTTTTGATGTGACTACATGGATTATTCTCCAGACGACATTTTGAAGTCGACGAGTGAGATGGTAGCAGTTACCTATTTTTTAAAACACGGAAATCTGCATAATATTGTGGTTGTTTTTTGGTGAGTAATATGTGACCAATACAATCTGTAAATTGTAGACTTCGTTCAATGAAAACAAATACGTTTGACTGACAAAGTGTGCAATATTTATGTCGGATCTTAACAGTCTACCTCCACCCTTCGCCACTGACATTTTCGCTGAATTTTCTATAGTATAGATCTTTCAGCCCTATGGTAAATTCAGCCCTGAAAGTAGATTACGCAATATGTATTTGAAGCTGGGCAATAATTTACTTGCAGCTAGAGTTGGGTATTTCCCGAGAAAATCTCAATCTCGAGATTCGGGATTTCCAGAAAAGAATTCTCGAGATATCGGGAAATTTAAAAAAAAACCTCTAAAAATTCTAAAATCACTGTAAAAACAGACAAATTCCAAATAAAATATATTTTTTTTAAATTTATTTAAGAAGAGACACAAAATAGAAGTAAAAAAACAAAAATAATTTAAAACATTACTTATTAAAATAGAATTTTAAAAAACACAGAATGTCAATCGCTGCGTCTGACAATCGCGTACGCTTTTGAGACACAAAATTCCCTGATGTTGCATTTGATAATAAAGAAGTCCCGAATCACGAGAAAAGATTCTCGAGATCCGGGATTTACCGAAATGTTAAAAATTTCCATTCTCGAGATTCGGGATGGAAAATCTCGAAGATTTATCTAGAATTCCCGTCGGGAAATTCCCGAATTTCCCCCCAACTCTACTTGCAGCACATAAGGTTACATTGAAAACGGTTTACTGTACTTAACTACATTATTGTTTCCCTGTTCACAGATTTACAGATTCTTGAAAAAATATCACATTGATACAAAGTATCTATCAACAGTCGACCAGTACAACTGTATCAGAAGCGACCATATACAGCCCATGGATAATAATTCGCCATTCGTTTCTTTGCAAGAACCTGAAGAGATACCACTCGATGATTTTCATCTTGGTGTTCGAGACGGGTCTAGGCCATTTGCGCAAAAGGTCTAATATTTGGTAAACCTCGACATTGGTGGATGACCTTACTAAAATAATTGTCCGAAGGAAATGTAAAAATCCGGAAATATTCAAACACAACAATATATTAATAAAACAAACAATTAAAAATACAAACGATAAAAGATTGTAGTTAATTATAATTAGTATAGCCGCCCTCGTAGTCCAGTGCGTAAGAGCTTGTCCAAGTAGCTCGTGTCTCACCGCACTTTAAGCGCGAACAAAATTGAGGTGCATATCGCGGAATATCACGTGACGTCACAGTAAGCTGCCGCTACGGGGAAAAAAGTGTGTAATGTCGTTGTTCTTGGTGTTTAAAATGTTATTAGACTGATGCTCCCATCCCGTAGCACATTTTGAACCTACGAACATTGTCATTTGGCAAAATCTGCCGAAATCGATAAAACAACAATGAGGTCACCTCACGTTGAACTGCACTGCATCGACAACTGCATGACGTTTTGAACGTTTTTATCATATTCCACATGCCTACACTTATCGAATGTCATGTCAAAATCACGTTTTTTGTTTTTAGCGGTTGGCACTAGGTATGTATATTCTATAAAAATGTTGTCTACATCTATGATCTGCAGGTTGGGTTCTGTTCAAAATATGATCTATGGATGTCATGTCAGAAGTCATTTTAACGTACGCACACATAGATATTTTATTAATTAGCATGAATAATTAATAATAATTGTCAAAATACTAATACATTGTAGTTGGCACTCTTCATCAGTGTCATTCTTCAGTAAATTTACGGAGATGGTGATGGTTCAAAATATTCTGCAAAATGACGAAACCATAGACGAAATTTGTCGCCGCGACAGCGTGACAGTAGGCGACATGCATCTCAATTTGATTCGCGCTTTACGCGCAAGTCCGAGTAGAAAGACTGACAACGCAATCATGATACACGGCTCGTTTGAGATTTAATAGGTCACGATATACTGGCAAGATATATTCTTTACAATGTACAAACTAGGTGAGGTAATTCATTTTTGGATGGGTATAAAAAGCGTCATGATGACACAATCGATCTATGCGAAGAAAGGCTGTGCGACTTGGAGTATGCAGATGACGCAGTCGTGTTTGACTCGACGATCGAACGGTTGGAGGTAACCGTGAACAGCACCGCGATTTCCTAACTATCGTCTCGTGTGGCACCGTGTCTCGTGTGGCCCCAGGCTCGCCGCGAACTCGAAACATGTGGGTCTTCATCTGAATGCGGCTAAGACCAAATCCATGTGCAGTGCTGCATGCATCGACGCCAACACTCCTCTGCGGGTCTCCGGTCTGCCCGTCGAGCTGATGTCCAGGTTCAAATACTTGGGTGCCACGGTTGCCGATGATAGTGGTATTTATAGTGAGCTTGGAATTCGCATTGATATGGCGGGCTCTGCGTTCAACCAACTTGGTGTCGCATGGAGGTCAAGGCTGTATTCTGTGAGGACCAAATGTCGTTTGTTTAACGCGTGCGTGCTACCTGTGCTCCTGTATGGCTGTGAGACATGGCATCTTACTAAGCTTCAAGAGTCTCGGCTTTTGAGCTTTGAGAATCGATGTCTCCACCGAATCTTAGGGGTACATTGGTACGACCGCGTTACAAACACCCGAGTTCGTGAGCAGACATAACAGCCTTCGGTGATTGAAGTTATCACGAAGAGACGCTTTAAGTGGCTGGGACACGTATTCCGGATGCCGCCAAAGAGTGCGGCACTTCGTACCCTTGTGGCACATCATCAAGGTTTCCGTCGCCGTGACCGGCCCTCCCTCACCCTGCAGCGGTGCTACAAGAGCGACCTACGTGCTGCAGGTTTGACATGGCGGGAGGCGCAAGAGTTGGCGATGGACCAAGGGAAGTGGCGCCAACTTGTGCTTGCCCTATAGTATGCCCCAATGTTGGGACGTGACACGGTGGAAGAAGACGATAAAAAGCGGTCGACATCACAGGCTCCTCAAGGCTGTAATGTCGCAACCTAACAAATTTAAAAGGAGCCGTGTGATTCGCGTTATATCGGCGCAGCACATATTTGGTACTTGCGTGTAAAGCACGGTGAGATACGCGCCATCTCGACAAGCTCTAAGGCGCTGACTTTTCATCCGGGGGTCCCGAGTTTGATTCTCGGTGAGGTCACAATATATTTAAGTATTTTTTCTCAAGACCTAGGTGTTTGTGATTGTTTCTCTTAATACACTACTGTTTCACCACACTAATGTAATTGGGCCTCTTGGCCTGTTGTAGTATCTATTTAAAAGAATATAGGTATATATATTATGTTTGTTATTCACGAGAAATTAAATCATTAATAATATTTTTTTTAATTGTATTTTTTAACCATGTCCAATCATAAAAAATAAATATCATATATTACGGAACTCCACAGAGTGGAGGATTCGAACCTAAGACCCTTGTGTATGTTCAATAAAAGAATGTTACATTAATAAATCTTGTGAGTTATTCGTTTATTAAAAAAATAGTTTATTAAATTATTAGCAAAATATGCAAGTACGTTATGATAACAAATAATTACAAGATAAAAAGAACTTTTTATGTACAACGTTTTTAAATTTTCTGTTGAATCATATAAACTTGACTTGACTAGCTTTAACGATCAAAAAAATTTGTACTTGATAGAAATACTGAATAATGAAATGTCATTTCATATTGATTTCCATAGTAACGCACGTATAAATATTATTTAATAATTTAGTTGCTAGGACCCCCTAGCAACCAATAATGGTATCGAAATAACTTTTCATACAAAACAGAATTAACTAAAAATGAATTCAATTCTACTTAAAGATGGCTAAAAGTATTAAAAAATGCATTGGCATCCTGTTCTGATATATTCTAAAAGTTTCAAATGTCTAGGTAGTCGGAAAGTTAATTAAAAATCGATTGCAAGATGTGTACTTGACAAACAACCACCGGACAAACAAGAATACGAGCTAATAAAAACGTTGTAAAAATTCGAGTGACCTAACACCAGTTAGTAATTAAGATAATTTGCAATAAAATACAAAAGCCGTTTGCCAAAAAGTAGGTAACGCAATTTAGAAAGCACTTCATAGAATATTGTATAATCATTAGTTAAATTTCTCGCAATTAGATAAGGCACACATATCATAGTGATTAGTACACATGTGCGCGAATCGTTCGTTCGAACCCTGCTGGGTGTCTTTTTTCAAAAAGATTTTTTCTAGTTAGTGTATAATTCTTAGAAGTATTTTCAAATTATGTATAAGATTTTTAAGTTAAACAGATGTTAATATTTAAAAATATAGTCATACAACACTGAAATTCTATTATTTTTTATTGAAGTGTGTTTCCGCTCTCCTGTAAATTAATGTCAGTTGTTGAATATAGGCCATTTTTCAAAGAATGTCTTCAATTATTAACACCATGGCCTCCACATCCTGAAGCGGGCCCTCAGGCCAGGATCTTTGGGCGGGCCCCCTACCTATATTTAAGGTTAAAGGTGGTGTGACGCGCTACATTAACGTTTTGTGTCTCAGGTCAAATTACGGGTACCTATAGTATTTGGTGTATAATTAGCATTTTTTTTTCTATTTTCAATACATCTATTTTAATCATGGAGTTGTCGAGTATCGAAACAAAATATTCAAAAATTAAATGGCACAATCATGTACTTAATTTATAATAGCGGCGCAGGTGACTTTTTTACTTTTAAGCAAATTTGTGATGTGCCGGGCCCCTAGGCTAGAGCCATGCCAGCCCCCCATTTATGAGGACCATGCCTTCACATCATGGCCCCCACATCCTGAAGCGGGCCCTCAGGCTAAGATCTTTGGCGGACCCCTATCGCTAATGTTAAAGGCAGTGTGACACACTATATTAGCGTTTTTAAACGTACGAGTATTCAGCGTATTACTAGCGATTTCATTTTAATTAGAATATAATCATGAAGTATAATAGCGCCGCAGGTGACTTTTTTACGATTAAAGCAAGTTTATGATGTCTGTTTATCACATTTATCTGGTCAACCCGCCATGCCGGGTCGCTCCAGAGCCCGGGCCCCCATGCTAAAGCCCTGTCAGCCCCCCCTCCCCTTGTGGGGGCCATGCTTCACATAACATAATACGGATAAACAACGGACGAAAAATAATACACATCTCCTTCAAAATCTACAGATGGTTCCCAAAGATACACGAACTTATTTATTTTCGGCCTTTGTACGATACCTAGCAACAGCTAACCGCATTTCACCATATTTCACTGAAAATCTGATCTACGTAATATTATGGATGACAAACTGTGCACCATGTTTTTATCCAGAAAGTCTATTTCTTCGAATAGGTAATAATTTAATGATCTCACAAAGCTGTAATATGACGTGTAGGTAGGGATTGCAATACCGAAGGAATATATCAATAGGTACCGGTATTTCGGTATTTCTTATCGAATATGGGTATTAATACCGGTATTCCTCAACACATATTACAGAAAAAAACGAAGTACCTATCAATAAACATAGCTTGATATAAAAACCTATTTAAAACACTATTTTATAGAAATCTACCTACATTATTTTATGCTGACCTTTACGGATATGTGTTGATCCATATATTTTAGAACTGCTAATTTTTACAAGTCCGGGTACAGGAAAATCCCTCTCAAATTCTACGTTTCTTGGGTGTACTAAGTCCGGGTACAGGAAAATCCCTCTCAAATTCGACGTTTCTTGGGTGTACTATCAACGTTGGTTGAATGGTAGTTAAAGAATAATTATTGGAAGTATTTGCCACGAATGTTTTCTTTTTTGAAATATGTTAATTCTATAAATATATTTGAGGGATTTTGTTTTAATGTTATTAAATTTTTATTGGTTTTAGTCAATATATTTGCATTTTGGCTGCATAAAATGAATACATTAAATTTAGTACTTATACAATATAGTAGTAAGTAATGAAAAATAACATTAAATTCATTTTCTAAAATCATAAACGTGTATGGTTTTTTTATACCGAAAATACCGGTATATTGAATTTTTGAAACCGGTATCGATGAAAAATTGAATACCGGTTTTGAAATACCGGTATTGCAATCCCTACGTGTAGGCACCTACCTACTCAAATTCAATTGTTACAACGTACATAGTATTGCGATGACTCGTACCCCGTTGTACGTCAATGCATTGACTACGAGGAGCGTTCATTAACTTATCTATCAAAAGATCAACTATTGATGAAAAAAATGCTTTGATCTGTCAACATTTTAATACTGAGGTAGATCCATTAATGAACGCACCCACATTATCGTAAATGACAACATAATTGTATGTACCTCAGTGTTGCCAACCGTACTATAATTATAGTATTAAATTTGTAATAAATTTTTGGTTAGTGTACTATATGCGATAAATGGTATCTTCTCCTTCTTCCACCCTGTCACGTCCCAACATTGGGGCATAGGGCAAGCACAAGTTGGCGCCACTTCCTTCGGTCCATCGTCAACTCTTGCGCCTCCCGCCATGTCAGACCTGCAGCAAGTAGGTCGCTCTTATAGCACCGCTGCAGGGTAAGGGAGACCCGGCCACGACGACGGAACCCTTGAGACTGTGCCACAAGGGTACGAAGTATCGCACTCTTTGGCGGCATCTGGAATACGTGTCCCAGCCACGTAAAGCGACTCTTCGAGATAACTTTAATCACCAAAGGCTGCTGTGTCTACTCACGAGCTCTGGTGTATGTAACGTGGTTGTACCAATGTACCCATAAGATTCGGTGGAGACATCGATTCTCAAAGCTCAAAAGCTCAATAAATTAAAGATTTAATTTCGACATTTCAAAATACGCCGAAAGTACTAAAATTTGGATATTTCCGTACTATAAATTCGTGAAAAGTACTATAATATCGTTATAGAAAAAAATTTGATGATCTGAGAAAAAAAGTTGATCGAAGGAGCTAAAAAGGCCTTTGACTTAAAATGAATTTTCTTGAATTCACCGGTGAATATTTTGGTCGAAAGAGACATGTCTAAATAAAAAAGCCTCGGTATTTCATAAATTCTCCGGCATTTTTTGTGAGAAACCAAAATATTTTCAATTGATAACAACACAAAGACGAAAGTCATGTTCAACTGCTTTGCAGGCCAAAAAGAGATCCTCATCAATGGCACTCAGCTCGAACAGGTGAAAAGCTACATCTATCTGGGACAACAAGTATCTATAGATGGATGTATATTTGATGAAATTGTTCGCAGAGTAAAGCTAGGCTGGAGTGCTTTTGGCCGCCTGAATAATGTCTTCAAAAGTGACCTTCCACTGTGCCTAAAGCGCAAAGTGTTCAACCAGTGTGTGCTTCCCGTGATGACATATGCGTGTGAAACATGGGCCCTAAGTAAAAGAGAGATCCAGAAACTTAGAGTAGCACAACGTGGTATGGAGAGGTGCATGCTGGGCATAACGCGAAAGGACAAAAAGAGGAATGAGTGGATAAGGAAGCAGACAAGGGTTTGCGATGTAATAAAGTTTATTAAAAGCCTTAAATGGAGATGGGCTGGACACATAGCTCGAAGAAGAGACAATCGTTGGACAAATCTAGTCATCCAGTGGTATCCAAGAAGTACAAAACGTCCACAAGGTAGACCTAGAGGCCGCTGGATCGATGAAATGATAAAGTTCTGCGGAAGTACGTGGCAACGCAATGCACAGGACCGAGAGAAGTGGAAGCAACTTGAAGAGGCCTTCATCCAGCAGTGGATAGATTCAGGCTGATGATGATGATGATGAACAACACGTACTATAATTTTTGCCAAAATATCGCGAAATACTATGATTTCTTGGACTGTGCACTTTGATGACCAAAAGATGACAACATTGATGTGCCTATACAATTTTTGACGAGTTGTGGTTTGTACTTCGATGACAAAACGATGATAACATTGATGTTCTGAAACAATTGACGAGTTGTGGTTTGGTTGAGATTATATGCCCATGTGTAATTCTGACATTAAGACAAAAGGAAAGTGACGTATTCTATGACTTGTTTTTTTAATATTTATAAAAGATGACAAGATTAAAATGAGTGTAGGTATAAACCGCAAACCGATGAACGGATCCATGTTATTCGACTAATTATCATAATGTAACGACTTAAATATAAGTGGGAGTGTACTGTTAAAGGGTTATCAAATTCATGGCCCCCACAAGGGGGGGCTGACAGGGCCCTAGCCTGGGGGCCCAGAATCAGGAGGGAAGGTGAGTCGACCAGAAAAGTGAGATAAACATACATCACAAATTCGCTTCACTAGCAAAAAGAAGTCGCCTACGGCGCTATTTTCCTACAATAATGTAGTTATTTAAAATTATGTGGTTCAACAATAAGTACAATTTTCCATTTTCCATTACTCCATAATTCAAATAGATGTATTAAACTTTACAAAAAAAAAACTAAATATACACATTAATTTTACCGCGTACACCATTTGGAAAACGCTACTGTAGAGCATCACACTGCCTTTATCCTTAGCGATAGGTAGGGGAGCCGCCAAAGATTCTAGCCTGGGGGCTCGCTTCAGGATGTGGGGGCCATGATCAAATTAGTACTGTAGATTTTTAAACTGTTTTCTGATTCCCACCAAAATTGATATTTGTGTTCAGTATTGTTTAGAGCCCACGGTGGCCGCGCCGTGGTTCCCAGGCTCGAATCCTGGGTCTGGCAAGTACACATATTGTTTTTCAAATTGTGTGTGAGTCAGGGTATGGACCTTATAGGTTGAGCAAGTGGCAAATCTGTTAATACAAACCTCTACGCTGTGGAGGCCCATATGATTCTATTAGGATCGGACATGGTCTAAAGAAGAAAAAAAGAATTGTTTAGTAAATCATTACGAAAAGATACACAGCTATACACCGTAGACAAATTGTTTAAACGTATTATTAAAACAAATATTCTTGAAACACCTTTACATCCGCAAAACTGAACAGTTTGGTGTGGTTTCTGGTCTGGCGGTGTAATTGTACCGTAGTTTTGTGCAGTTACTGTCAATGGAGGACACTACAGAAACATGATTACTATTTTTATTCTGGCATGAACTGGACTTTGAGCTGGACGATAATAAATGTTGTTCCAACAAGATGGGGCAACATGCCGTACAACTCGTGACTAGAGTTGGGTATTTCCCGAGAAAACCTCAATCTCGAGATTCGGGATTTCCAGAAAAGATTTCTCGAGAATTCTTGAGAAATCTGGAAATTTAGAAAAACCTGTAAAAATCCTAAAATCAATGTAAAATCAGACAAATTCCAAAAAAATATATATTTTTTTAATTTATGTAAGACTTTTTGAAATTAGAAGTATTTAGGAAGACAAACAAAACAGAAGTAGAAAAACAAAAATAATTCAAAACATTACTTATTAAAATAGAATTTCCAAAAAAACAGACTGTCAATTGCTGCGTTTGACAATCGCGTGCACTTTTGAGACACAAAACTCCCTGATGTTGCAAAAATTGCGTTCATTTTTAGTCGACGTTGGCTTAATTGTGTTAGATGCTCCGATCAGTCCTTCAACATTTTGTGTTTTTTGTCCACTTTTTTCTTATAGATAATCGTTTATTCAATTAATATTTGATAATAAAAAAATCCCGAGAAAAGATTCTCGAGATCCGGGATTTCCAGAAATGTTAAAAATTTCAATTCTCGAGATTCGGGATGGAAGGGAGGGAGGATTCCCGAAACCCAACTCTACTCGTGTCAAAATCAAATTATTGAGAGAAAAGTTCAGTGTATAACATATAGCTTATTTGGTAACCCTATATTTGAGGTATCTATTCATTCGGCGATATAGTAAATTACGAAACGTGCAGTTAAGTACAATTTACTTTAAAAAGCATTTTAAGTTATTTATCCTTACTATCCAGGGTTCAAAATGGACCGTAGTGCACCGGAGCGCCGTTCCGGTTCGTTCGGTTTCCGTTTCGTGGAAAAAATAATTTGACCGTCTGAGCTAGGGCGTATTATTATAACAAAAAAATCAAACACACTTATTTTTATAAAATACACATAAAATTTATGTTAATTTCTTCAAAAAATTGTCGAGCGCTACGGTTCATAAACTTCTCTATCTCGAGCGCTACTACTATCTAAAAATAATAAAAAGAAAACCTCACAATTAAAAAACTGTTTTAAAATGAGCATTCGTTAAAGGCTCTCATATTATTATTACATAATATTAAGAAAGAGATACCAGGTGATAGTGCCACCTGTCATCATTTCTGTCGATTGCACTAGATAATATTATTTAGCTAAAAATAATATTATCTTAAGCAAAGCAGTGTAAGGTAACAATATTTATAGCTAAAAACGCGTCGACTTGAATACCAATTTAGATTGATAGATAAGTATTTCGATAAAGCCGGTGTATTTTACGTGAGTAAGCGTGTGAGCGGAATGCATATACGTGACTAAGCCACTAAGTCCAGTGATCATGAGAGGGGTGTAACGTGGGGTGTTATATTTATACAATCGCGTGATAAAGACAAGTCTTGTATAAATTTACGTGCGCTAAAAAAACTGCTTATACGTTATAAACAGAGTGACAAATATATAATGTAATAATTGATTATTTGCGTCTTTAAAATGTAGTTTTAAAAGTTTTCTCGAAGAAGGGGATATTTTTAAAAATTATTTGTAGTTTTATAATATTCTTCTCTGGCACTAGAGCCCGGGATGCACTTTGACCGTCTCAAAAAGACCATTCAATTCTGCCTGCTTCTCCGTACTTCATCTCCAGTCAATCAAATTTAGCATTTTACTTGACAGATTAAGCATTTTTCGATAGGCATCTAGCTTGCAAAAAAATCATCTGGCTTGTGGCGTTTTTACTAGCGTTTTTGATGCCTCAAAAAGTTTTAAATGTGTTGAAAAAGGCTAGATATTAAATTAAAGATATAAGAATGTAACATTTTAATTATTGAACACTTCGGTACAGTTCGGTTATGAGGAATACAGCTGAAAACACATTTTGAAAATACCCGACATACTAGATTATTTGTTAGTTTGGGTTAGTTTAGGTTAGGTTAGGTTGGGTTAGGTTAGGTTTGGTTAGGTTAACCTAACAAATAATTCAGTATATCGGATATTTTCAAAATGTGTTTTCCGCTGTATTCCTCATAACCGAACTGTACTAACACTTCTGTGAAAATATATTTATTATAACCAATAGTAAGTAAGACACCCAGCAGGAATTGAACCTGCATCTCTCGGGTTCCCAGCTTTCCGAATGACAATTTATTTGTCATGCGCGACTCGCCCATCATGTGCAGATGACACAGCCATTTAAGGCAGCCCAATTTGACGTACTGTACCTACAATGTGTGGACACCCGTACAACAATAAAAAGCTCGTAATTGTATCTTCGTTTGGACACCAACTGTGGATATTATATATGTTACGCCGAATGTGAAAAATTGACTATTACATCAAATGGGCAAAATTTTGCCTAAATCATGAAAAATACACGCCCGTTGCCTTATTCATGAATTAGGCAAAATACTTGCCAAGTGCGTGAATTCGGCAGTAATTTTTCTGCCTAGTTCATGCATTGGGAAAATTAGATAGTAGCGCTACGGTGGTGTTTTTTGAAACAAAACCAAATGTGTCAAAAATGCTCATGCATTGGTCAAAATAGATGGTCGCGCTCCGGTGGTATTTTATATTATATTATATTATCTAATCAAACTAACCAAATGTATAAAATGTCATTCATTATATAAAAATATACCAATCAATAACTACAATGACGTTCATATCCATTTAATATGCCCAAAAAAATCTAGAACTATAATATGATAACGGAAGAATTTCATTAACAGGTATTTTCGCGATTTGATTCGTGCTTGGGTATTAATCGTGCAATGGTCGATTGTTTGTTTGTGATAGTATGATTTGATAGTTTGTTAACTCTTGTTAGCTAACCTCAAAATGTTGAATTCAGAATAACAAAACCTAACCTAACCTAATAATAATAATATTATATTATGTCCGATTATAACTAATAAAACCATCCGTATTAAATATACTTTTTCTACTGTCATGTTGACAGTTTAGGAATTCCATACCCTGGCGAATTCATGCACTCGGCAGATAATTTACCTAATTCATGAATAAGGCAACGAGCTTGACTATTACATGAATTAGACAAAATTTTTCCCATTTCATGTAACAGTCAATTTCGAACATTCGGCGTAACATATTAAGGAAAAAGGGCGTAACCCACACGGAACAAATTTTACAGGAGAGGCAAAAAACGTTTTTTGAATGATTTAGGTTCAATATTAATAAAAAAAATAGGCACAGACTGAATGTATTATGATTGATGATTTGGTGTAATATCATTTCGATCTATTAATAATTAAAGAAGTTATTACAGAAAAATCATTTAAATTGAGGGTAAATGCTTTTTTCCTTAAATTAAAACTTAACTAAAGCTCAATTAAAACCTCAATTTAGATAATAAATCGGCATTTGCGGCTTACCTCCTTTTTACAGAACATGTATTTAGTTTTATGCATTGTTAATATCCAATAAAATCACTTTTCGAAAAATCGCGGGTTACGACCTTTTTCCTAAACACAGTCGATATATCTATATTAAGTTAGTGACAGCTGGTAGTAAAATGTATTAGGTATATTTCGCGGCCTATCCTCATATTTAAATCCTTAATGTGGCCCTCAATACTGTAAATGTGACAAGCCTGGTAATAGTGATAATATTGTGACTGTACCATATTATAGTGCCTATGCGTCAACGATCTCTGTTTTACGCGGTGCGCTATCTATCGAAAAGATAGTGACCACAGTAAAATGTTGTACTGTCATGACTACACGGTGGTGCAGAAGTCGCATATTATATATTGTAACAAATATAATAATGCATCAGTAAAGGCCTTATCGTGTAACAATATATGCGTGTGAAACATAAGCCGGCTCGCACATCACAACTCGCCTTGTGTGCCTGACGGCCATAAATCAAAATTTCTGAGAATGCCGGCGAATGTTGCATGCTACAACCTCACACATCTGCCTAGCGGCAAACGTCAAACGCGAAAAAGGAGAAGTCTCTCGTCTGCCATTTTTATTGTGTTGATTGTATGAACAAACGTCGGCGACCAGCGATGAGCGAGCAATGACAGTGTAGACAGAGACAGAGACAGAAATGGCCGATGGCCGCAGGAGCCGAGATTTTTCGAGGTCGAGATGCAGGCTTTGGCCAATGCAACTAGACGAATGTCGCAGGGTCGCAGAGTTGCAGTTGCATCGGCCAATCTGCGAAGCTCCATTTGATAATGTTTGTTTCTTGCTTTACGATGACGTCACATCGACGAATTCGTCGTAAGACGCATGCGGCGAGTTCTGATGTGCGGGCCCTCTAAGTAAAAGAGAGATCCAGAAACTTAGATCAGCACAACGTGGTATGGAGAGGTGCATGTTGGGCGTAACGCAAAAGGACAAACAGATGAATGGGTGGATAAGGAAACAGACAAAGGTTTGCGATGTAATAGAGTTTTCTAAAGGCCTCAAATGGAAATGGGTTGAACACATAGCTCGAAGAAGAGACAAAAGTTGGATAAAATCTAGTCATCCAGTGGTACCCAAGAGGTACAAAACGTCCGCAAGGTAGACCTAGAGGCCTCTAGATCAATGAAATGATAAAGTTCTGCTGAAGTACGTGGCAACGCTACGCACAGTTATTCACAAAATACACGTTGCCAAATGGAGCTCCGTGGATTGGTCGAATGTAACTGTTCAGTTTGAAAAAAAAATCTGCTGTTGCAATCGACGAGTTGCATGCTTCTCGGGCTACGAGTCGAAGACGCCATGACGCATACAAAAACCTACGAATTGGTCATTCCTATACAGGTTCGCCGATCGCCGCATCCAAATATATATGCGTTCTGAAGGTTACGTGCGACTGTCGCTAAATAGATTTGTGCGGTCTTCATATGCAACACCGGATCGACGTTCTTGGAAGGTTTCATTTATGGCTGTGTGGCAGACGGGCGAGTTTAGATGTGAGAGCCGGCTAATGTTTATGTTTGAATGCATACAGCTTGTGGTAACTCCTATTTTTTATTAAGAGCATACATAAGTGAAACGGCAAATAATTTTAGAGGAGGAATATATTCTTAAATCGTGTAAAGATTACTAAAAAACGTTACTTATTTACTTGAAAAAGAAAACATGTCAATGCATATACCATTATTATTACTAATATAATAATAACATAACATTAAACGGACGCGTGTTGAATTTTTATGACAAATTATATTTCGTTCGGCTCGCGTCATTTGCACAATCCGCGCATCGCCTAGTCACGATCTTTTTAGACCATGCTTCAACTGAAGTATAGCCTTAATATACCACACTCTCACAATGAACTTGCTTCCACGCAAACATATTTAGGGGAAAGAGTGGTACCTTGGGACATTTTTTTTTAAATTATTGTACAACCATCTATATTGTACAATATCCACGAATGTACCTATAATGTGGCGTTCAGCTGGAATACCAACACACCGAGTTTAAAGTTAATGTCATTAAATTCTAGAATTATCTATAACACCATTACTAATTATTAAACATATGCGTATTATAATTCTGAAACAGTCTGTATCGAGTATTAAAATTTAAATTTAAATGTCCTATAAATATGATATTAATAAATTTAATAAACTCAATAGTCCCTGAATATTAGCATCGATAGCATCAATCCATATTATATTTTTCATTCGACCTTAAATTTAAAAATAACCTTAAAATATTCTGTTAATATATAATATCCAATCTTGTTTTTGAACCTTCATATTTTATGTTGTTGACCAGTGAACCTAAAGGGTCATAATAATATTATCGCTAAAAAGTTATCTGCTATTGCTTCGGCCATTGTTGGTTGTTTTCAAATATGTCGAGACTGTGTTCATTTGTTTTTATGTTATGTGTCATCTTTTCTCCCTCATGGGGTCACAAATTATCGTATGGAGAGTGCCCGAATGTTCCACCGATGGCAGGATTCGACATGCGGAGGGTAGGAATACTAATTTATTATTTATTCCTTCCTTTCCTATATCCTTTCCTATAGCTTCCATCCCATCAGTAGCTGGTATCATTGCTAGTCCAGAATCCAAAGTTCAGGGATCCTGCACGATTTTTTGATCTTGGGATTGAAACGTTGGCAGTGACATCCCGTGGTGGTAGGCAGATTGAGAGTCGCTTGAGAGCGGTGGTTACCCAAAGGGCGGCAAATCGAGCAGAATCATTAGTTATAGGTATATATATAGCTACTTACCTAATCTTAGTAATAACGGAAATATCTTTCCATTAAAAAAATCAGCTTACTGGTTGGAAACAAAATGTATTTATTAGGTACTATAAAAGTTTTAACAGGACTTTTTTGTCGGGTTCGCGATGTCTAGTTCACTTTCGTTGTCCTTGGACATCACGTTCTTGGTGAACAGCAATGACACGTGCATACCTAATTTAAAATGTATCCAAATATGTTTGGTTTTAGTAGTATAGTTTAGTATAGTTTTGGAAGTTGTCAGGCTTATTTTTAACTATACCTATCTGAAACCGTAGACTCGCAATATTGTCTATTAAAGCAGAATATTTTAGTAATACTCATTATATATTTTTAGTAATGTATCCATACAACACATTTCTTAGATATTGGATTAACGAAAGGATAATAAAAAGTAATGTACGAGGGTGGGTCAATAATTCCTTAGAAAAAAGCATTAAAACAGTTTTTATTTTTGTATTTTTTTTTATTTCTCAACATAATCTCCTTGGAGCTCAATACACTTGGTTAGACGTTTCTCAATTTTTTTTAAACCGTCAGAAAAATAAGTTTTCGGAAGGTCCTCAAAATAAGCATTTGTCCGATCGATGACTTCTTCATTTGAAAAAAAACGTTGTCCACTTAGCCATTTTTTTAAGTTTGGGAAAAGGAAAAAGTCACTGGGGGCTAAATCTGGCGAATACGGTGGGTGGTCGACCAATTCGAACTTCAATTCTTCAATTTTAGCCATTGATCGTAAACATGTGTGAACACGGGCATTGTCCTGATGAAAGAGGATTTTTTTCCTGTTTAAATGAGGCCGTTTTTCTTCAATTTTGTTTTTTAGCTGGTCCAATAAAGATGCATAATAATCCCCTGTTATTGTTTTTCCTTTTTCCAAATAGTCAACGAAAATAATTCCACGTGCATCCCAAACTACAGTAGCCATAACCTTACCAGCTGATTTTACGGTTTTCGCCTTCTTTGGACATGGTTCGCCTTTCGCAATCCACTGCTTTGACTGTTCTTTCGTCTCGGGAGTATAGTGGTGTATCCATGTTTCATCTACAGTCACAAAGCGACGAAAAAATTCATCCGGATTGCGTTGCATGAGCGACAACAGGGCTTTAGAGGCCACCACCCTATTGCGTTTATTGTCGACTGTGAGCAAACGCGGCACCCATCTTGCAGAAATATTTTTCATGCCCAATTTGTCATGTAAAATAGAAATGACGCTACCTTTTGAGATCCCTGTAACCTCAATTATCTCACTCAACTTTAATCTTCGGTCACTTAACACCATATCGTGGATTTTATTGATCATTTCTGGTGTAGTCACCTCTACAGGACGTCCTGAGCGTGGTTCATCCTTTGTTGATGTACGACCACGTTTAAATTCATTTAACCAGTTATAAATAGTTGCAAGTGAAGGAGCAGATATGCCGTGAACTAAATCCAACTCATTTTTTATTTCCTTTGCTGTTAACCCTTTTATATTAAAATGTTTAATAACAGCTCTAAACTCAATTTTCTCCATTTTTGTAAACAAGCAAATTTTTTTTTTTAAATGTACGAGAAACACACAACAACCCGACCAATCTGATTGAAACTTCGCAGCATACTGAATCGGTAGTGCCGCTGCATGAAAACAAACCGCTTACAGTACTAGTCGCGCCACCTGTCGGCTTTTCTAAGGTCTTATTGACCCACCCTCGTAGGTATAAAAAAATATGGCGGCGTTTTGACACTGCCTAGGGGCAGCATTTTGTCTAGGGACGTCACTGAACGTTGAAATCTCACAATAACTGGTAGGTTTATAATTAAATAAACACAAATAGGTATTAAACTTAATCAATTTCTTATTTTTTCTTATTTTCTTATATTTTTAACAATACAACAAGCCATGAGACCATGGGCGTCGCCAGGATTTTGTGTAAGGTAGTGTATGTAAGAAAACCAATGACGTCCCGTGGGGGTAGGCAGATTGAGCGTCGCTTGGGGGCGGCAGTTACTCGAAGAACGGCAAATCGAGAAGAATCATTAGGTATATATAGACATAGGTAGATACCTAAACTTAGTAATCGCGGAAATATCTCTCCAATAAAAAATCAGCTCACTGGTTGGAAACAAAATGTATTAATTAACATAAAATGTTTAACCGGAGTGTTTCTTTGTCGGGTTTGCGATGTCTAGTTTACTTCCGTTGTTCTTGGAAGTCACATCCTTGATGACACGCAATGACACGTGCAGATTTTAGAATTATATTTGAATTATCGGTAGGTACATACTTACCTTATTAATTTATCCAAATATTTTTGCCAGTCACTCGCGAGTTTTGAAAGTTGTCAGGTGTATATTTAAATGTATCTGAAAACCGTGGACTCACAATATTGTCTATTGAAGTAGAGATGATGTATAAAAAATGTGGTGGCATTTTGGCGCTGCCTAGGGGCGGCATTTTGGCTAGGGACGTCACTGAAGAAAACTCATATTCTTTTTGCACCAAATGTCGCGTAGGTGTTTATAATTTGCAGCCACCTCATTGTCCCCTGTCCCTTCGACATTTCACTTAAATAAACTTTACTATAACGGTACCGCTTAAGTGGCTAGTGATTCATACCTAAACTATACAACCAAGAATATTTCATTCATCACAGTAGATACCTTTTAAATTGACATGCTATACCTACTGAAATAATTTATTTTTTTAACAAAATTATGCACATTATTTTTGCTACCTTGGATAGGAGCCGGCAGTGTCGGGGTATATTTTTATCGGGATGTGTGTGAGTAATTATCAATGAAATGCTAAACTAAAATTTGGATAATAATAATTTTATTATTATCTAAAAAAAATGAATCACATTTCAAATGCGTTTAGTCTATATCTTTCATTTGTCCTCAACGTCGACCATTAGTGGAAAAGGCGGATGTGTTGCAGAGATAATTTTGTGCACACAGATTACGAAAAATGCGATGAGACAATAATATCTTACCCACTACATGGAAGGATCAGAATTTTTAAAACGATTTTTAAGACTTATCGCCATTTTTCTTTCGCCCACAATTATGGCTCCTACAAGGGGAGGGACTGGAGAGAGACTGGTCTAGCCTGGGGGCCCGGCGTGGCAGGTCGACCAAATACGTGAAATAACACACATCTAAAATTTGCTCTAATAATAAAAAGTTATCTGCGGCACAATTTTACTTGAAATATATTATTAACATTTACAAATATGTCGTTGTGCGATGCAATTTTTGAGTATTGTGTACAGCTTAAATAATGCAAGTGGATGTGAGTATTAAAAACGCTAAAAAGACAGTAAATACCTACCCTTAATTTTACATCGAACACCATTTGGTAAAAGCGCCACACTGCCTTTAACCTTAACGATGGGTAGGGGGGGGCGCCAAATATTCTAGCCTGGGGACCCGCTATACGATGCGAGAGCCATGCCCACAATTATTATCGTTCTACGTTTACGGTTTTTAATCCAACAAAGACGCTATTTTATCAAATTTCAAGTTCTCTCTCATAATTATTTATAAAAAAATAAATAAAACATCGTAATAAACAAATATAACCGATTAAATTACAGCATGTGTGACGCCCCCCTAGTTTATAATTATTTTCTCTACTGATGTTAATATAAATCATAATATTTGATTATAAATAAGTCGCAAAAGAATTGATGACAAAGTATTTTCAAATTACAATGTATAAACAAATTATAATTCTGTCAATAAGGAAGCGTATTATGAAATATACATTGTAATAAACAAAATATCAGCGTTTTAAACTAGTGGCCGGTAACCGCCGGCCCTGTGTCCGGAAACTTGTACGTATCCAGTTCGCCGTATCACGCTTATCTGTGAAATGTTGTATCGGAAATATATGGCCGTATATAAAAGACCGTCCAACCTCTTTGAGTCGTCTAGTTCTAGTAGGTAGAGACCAGTGGCGAAGACTCCATACTAAGCGATTATTTGAAGCCTACCTTCTTAAGAAAAATATTTTTTAATTACATATTAACTTATTTATATAATCACTTGATTATATATTCTTTAAAATAATTTATTTTGCCAACGAGAGATGCCGTATGTATAAAAATGTATTATACAGGTAATTATAAAACAATCTGCAAAGGTTTTAAAAAAATATACCACAGCGCGCCATCTGTCTTGACGTAAATATAGGTCGGATTGTGTTTCAAATAATTCTCATTTTTTTTCATATGGACTTTACATCACGTAGCCCCGCCCAATCTATCGAATTGTATGAACTAAGGTAAGCTTCGATCGCAGAGCCTAAAACCGAGAAAAATAATTTTTATGGTGTTTAATCGAATATTAATAAATATAGACTGTTTTTAAAAATAAAAAGAACTTTTATCTAATGATTTTTGATGTGTATAAATATTTTGAAAAAATACGTAAGTACTTAATTAAAACTGATCGCTTAATTTTATGTCGTCAGTGACTTTTTGAAGTTTCATTAAATTAGTGTGTCGTTGTCATTAGTGTGTACCTATTCATTAGTAGTAATATCGTATTATCTTCTTATTTCTCGTAAATATACCTAACAAGTGTGTTCTTTTTATCAGATCTCCACAGCCTACCTCTTTCAAAAGTCACCCTTCGCCATTGGTAGTGACATTAAATTCATGTCTAAATAGAACACGGTTCTTTTCGGTTTATACTTTACAGGAAGCCAGCAGCAAACAACTTTTGAAAATAGCCAATAGGTATACTGGAGTATTTTGCCAAATTCAGCTGAAAATTGAGTTAATGTTCATTATTGAAACTAATAAAATTGGAGACCGTATAGTACCCATACGGCAGTGGCGAAGGGTGGAGGTAGGGTGCTAAAATTCAACATAAACAGTGCATAATAAACTTTGTCAGTCAGACTTATTTGTTTTCGTTGAACTACGAATACAATTTGCAGCTGATGGTGATGGACAGTAACTGTTACAGTAACAACGGTTGCTAAATTTAAATTAAACCCTATTATCTACTATAGATTGGCTTAGGCAGGGTTTAATTGAATTTCAAAACTAACAAACGCTATCTACACATTGTAGACTTAGTTCAATATAAACAAAAATACGTATGACTGACAAAGTTTAGTGTGCACTATTTATGTCTGATAATAAACTGCTTTTTTCCAATGTTCACTTTGCCTTTCATTGATTTCCAGATGACGGGATTATGGTACGTCATAGAGAAGACAAAGACATCATCAAGCTGCGCCACTTACACCTTCAGGAGAACTGATACTCCAGGAGTTTACGAACTGGAGCAGAATCAGCAGGCATCGTTTTTCGGATCAGGACAAACAACTGGCATGCTTTACGGAGAAGACCACAGATATCCTGCGAGCATGAGGGCAGAATTTCCGATGAGTACGTTTAGTTTTTATTTATATTCATGTTCATTCATATTCTTTTTAGCATATCTTAGTCAAATTTTGGATACAGGAATCTCTTACCTGTGCATTAGTACGACCACATGTCGCAAGACCCGAAGTGCAGGGTGTGTCCAAATTCTTCCGACCATGTCCGATCCTAATAAGATCATAATATGGGCCTCCACAGAGTGGAGGTTTGTATTGACAGATTTTGTTTTTACGAGAAATGTATGTCAGCCACTTGCTTAACCTATAAGATTCGTTCTCTGACTCATACACAAACTGAAAAAACAATATGTGTACTTTTGCCAGACCCAACAGGATTCAAGACAGGATTAGTAGTCTAGTCTTAGACAGGATTCTAACCTGGGACCCACGACGCGATAGGCCGACGCTTAATCCACGACTATTATTATTTCGACAGTTTTAGACAATTTTGAACAAAAAATCAGATTATTTTAGTGGTAACTATACAATTTAAATTTAATTAATTTAATAACTAAGATTTCATAATGTAACATTCTTTTTATTGAACATACATAATTTGAAAACAATTCTGAGAAATATTTATTTTATAACCAATAGAAAACATATTTTTTGAAAAAAAAAATACTCTCTGAAGCGCTTTCAGCGAGTATTGTAAGAATAATTAGTTAAAATTCGTCGCAATTAGCACAGTGGTCAATGCACGTGAGCACGAATCCAGAGAGATGCAGGTTTGAATCCTTTTGAGTGTTTTCAAATTGTGTATGTTCAATGCAAAGTTAATTATCCGTTCTAAGAATGTATTCTAATAAGTGGTGATTATAAAAAATAATAATAATAATTTGTTCTTTTGCCTCTTTTATACCCTTGGGTCGTAAACATTTGGGCCTAGTAAAATATAATTACATTAATTTTAAAATTATTATCGACACTTCAATCCTATGTGGATCTTAGCCACCTCACAAAAATGATTATTCACACTTTTTTTTTGTTTACTAGAATATATATATATATATATATATATATATATTATCATTTCTTCTCCAATACTTTCCCACATCTACTGATCCATGGCCGCGTCTGACTGACTCGCTTCTGTCTTCAGATAGTTCATGATGAGTTCTTATTGGAATGTGTATCCATTGATTCGAGAGTAGATGTGACATATTTATAGTCTTGTATACAATCGGGAATTTTCTCGTTTGCTATATGAACGCATGATAGTGCATGCGTAGTCTACGAATTGCTTGCTTCAAACTTATCTAAAGAATGGATGGGGGAGCCACTGTCGAAAACTACCCAATCAAGACTCGCAACTGGACAGAATCTGAGATTTGAATGACGTTTTTAAAAATGGCGTCCATATGATAGTTCGTAGTTCCATTATTGACCGTTCTTTAGATAAGCTTATAGAACTGTAGTCCCATCTTCATCTTTCTAAGATCACGTCAGTGTTGCCAATCGAATAATTCCGCTAAAAATATATACTAGGTATAATTTTACGCCAAATAAGCTAAAATACTATAATTTTGAAGAATTAAAAACGAGAAATGTTATGTGTACCGACTATAGTTTTTTTTAACAATAAAATCAGTAAGTATTATAAAAATATGACATTACTGCTTCCAGTGATAAATTGAAAAGTATTTGACGTACAAACGTAGACAGTTGGCGCGGTGCGTAACACGATATTAACCTCTAAAGTATGTGCAGAACTATTCAGTGTTAACACCAGAATTAAAAAGTTGAAGTGAGTGATTAATGCAGACATAGCTTATGAGTCTTATGACTGACTTACTACAGCCACTCATATTTTTTTCAGTCAAGTCAGTTGTCAATGAGCGACCAGCGCTCGAATTGGAAAAGTTTGCGAACTGAAAAGGGAGGACAAGCTCAGCGTACGTCAAAGTGGAGCTTTTATGCTATTTTAAAAGCATGATCCTGGACATTCCTTAAACGTTGTAGATAATCTATTTACATAATTTTTAAGCCTTATTATCCTTTATATTTATTTTAAACATTAATTGATGACTGCATAAAGTATTTTTATTACATAAAATAGTATTCTTTTAAACCTCTCGCTCTAATGTTTTAGAATATAGTCATATTTCAGTACGTCCATGTGACGTGGTGTTAATTTTTTTATATTAATTAATTTTTAAAAGCATTTATAAAACCATTAGTAAAATTTATGTCGACATTATTATAGTGAAATATTTACAATAAAAAATTATATTGATAATCTCTGTGATCCCAAATTTGACAAGAATTAGGCATTTTATTATTCAAAAAATGGGCAAGATTTACACATTTAAAGATACTTTTAAAGATACTGATTTTAAGCTATGTTTTTGACCATTCAAATGTGATAAACATTCTACGAATAATGTTTGCTTTATAATGATTATTGACCTAAGAATAAGGTAGTATTTTTTTGAAATACGCCATTTCTATTGGCATTTCCCAGTGGCTAAGCTACAACATATGGCCGTAGCCATAAATTGACAAACGATAAATGAAGTAGGGAGTAAGATCATGTTAACGCGTGTGTTTGAACATGTACCTATCCGATTTTTTTTAAACGGTAACGTTTTAACAATAAGTGTGTTAGATTTTTTTGTTATGTGGCCTATTTAGCCGACGGTCAATTAATTTTTTCCACGAGACGGAGTGATAATTTTACCGATTTCACGAACTCCCGGCGCTCCGGTTCATTTCGGTTCTTTTTTGGTTCAAAGTATTTTGACTATCAAAATAACAGCTAAATTAATACCCCATTCATTTTTTTTTTAATTTTTAAATTTATTTATTCAATATATTTTCCTTTACAGGTATTGGAGGATCAGCAAATTACAAGATATTCGCCACAAATTATGATGATTACGCCGGGATATTCAGCTGTCAGAAGATCTTGTTCACCCACAGGTACTCTGTGTCCATCCTCTCCAGGAAACCTTATCTGCCAGAAAGGACCATCGATATGGTATTTAATAAGTTAATTAATTAATGCATGCATACCGGCATACTGGTTTTTGTACGAAGGATGTCATTGAATGACATAGCTTTACTTGTCATATTTCATTCCGATGCTAATAAAATCATAATTCGCACCGTGAGTGTAAAATCAAGGCATTTGCAAAAGACATATTTTGGATATATTAGGGTTTGAAGTCTTCGTTTTGTTTATTGTTTATTGTTTATCGTTTGCATAATATTTGGTTTATATCTACATTATATTGCATGTTCTTTCAGTTACTTCACTCTTACATTATCAAGTTCACGACTTTTGTAGTTGTTCTCCATTTAATCTCGAAATTGAAAAATTTGCAAATGCCTTGGTTTTACACTCACGGTGCGTATGGGCCTCCACGGAATGGATGTTTTTATTAACAGATTTTTGTTTTTTACGATAAATGGATGTCAACCACTTGCTCAACCTAGTAGGTCGATACTCTGACTCATACACTAACTGAAAAACAATATGTGTGGGTACTTTCCAGACCCAGTATTCGAACCTAGGACCCACGTCGTTATAGACCGACGCTTAAACCGCGCGACCATCGTGGGTATTTCATTATACTATTATTTTATTACAATAAACATACTTTCATGTTGTCACACTTCACATTTTTCGGGGACAAGTTAGTGTCTTCTTTCGTGTTGAAAAAATAAATCTGCAGCTGCCATGTCAGTGAATAATTAAGTGGTGTATTAAATGATTGCCCTGGGGGCAAGGGAACTGCAAGGTAAGGCCTTAAGATTGATGCCTTCGAAATACATATGGTGTTGGTGCCGAATGTCCTCGGTCCTGTGCGTTGCGTTGCCACGTACTTCCGCAGAATTTTATTATGTTACCTATCCAGCGGCCGCTAGGTCTACCTTGCGGACGTTTTGTACCTCTTGGGTACCATTGGATGGCTAGATTTGTCCAACGATTGTCCCTTCCATATGTGTCCAGCCCATTTCCTTAAGCGAACTCTATTACATCGCATACCCTTGTATGTTTCCTTATCCACTCATTCCTCTTTTTTCCCTTTTGCTTTATGCCCAGCATGCACCTCTCCATACCACGTTGTGCTACTCTAAGTTTCTGGATCATTCTTTTACTTAGAGTCCATGTTTCACACGTGTATGTGATTTTGGGAAGCACACACTGGTTGAACACTTTGCGCTTTAGAGTCTGAGGATATTTTTAAAGACATTATTCAGGCGGCCAAAAATACATTGCACATATATAACATATATGTTAATATAATTACATTTGGTAAATTCTTCTTATATCTGGTTAGTGTTGAACGTGCTTACATAATTCATAATATATTGATTAAACTATAAAAAAGGTTTATAGGTACAATAACTAGTGTGCGTTCAGCGTGTGTAACCACGTTGTGATCATTATTATTATCATCATTGACACAGGACTAATAGTTTCCCGGAAAACATGAAAGCATTACCAATAACAGTCTTTTCCCCATTGTTTCCTAGTTTCTTAATTACAACTGTTTTTAAATATACCAATGTAACCATCCGTAAAAAACAGGTCCGTTAGACTAGTCGTTCTAATGTGCGTGCATGCAGCCAGCGCTCGAAATGGAAAAAAATTACGAACCGGAGCGCTCGACAGTTTTCTGAAGATTTTTACATAGTAAAATTATCAAAGTTTATGTTTTTTTTTCATAAAAATAAGTATGTGAGATTTTCTAGTATATGGCATATCCAGCTCAGACGGTCAAATTATTTACTCCACGAGACGGAGCGATAATTTTACCGATTTCACGAACAGGAATGGCGCTCCGGTGCGTTCCGGTCCATTTCGAGCCCTGATGCAGCCACCAGAGGATTTTGCTGCGACCACCAGCGCTTTACTGTGAAAGATCATTCAGTGTAATGCACTTCGTAAAAAAAACAAATATCGAAGTCAGTTGACATTTATGTAAATTCAGAAGCAGCCATGCGGCTCGCATTGGAGAAAAGGAGTATCGAAGAATTCCCATTTGTATTATTTTTAAATAAATAGATATGTAGGTACTAAAATATTCAAATGTCTTTAATTAAAATATGGACTTGTCTATAAGTAATTAAATTGATCCATTTTTTTAGTAAATAAAATTTAGCTTTAATTTTTTCAATCACAACAAAAGTTAAATTTGGTACGGCCACCAGACGTTTCCATAGAACTGTTAATGTCAATTGTGCGGCCACAGTTAAATTTCACGTGAGAACCACTGCATTAGACTCACTGTCACATCTATGAAGGTAACATGAAGTCATGTAGATACAGTATATTTGTTAAGGTTTGTTTTTTTTTGTTATTGTTGCAGCTTCATAGTATGATGCTAAGACGCCACGTGGATCCAGCATATCTCAATAGAATCCCCCAGGATAATTGTCCAGACCATCAGTATAACCCAAAAGAGGACATGGTTGAGTTCATTGGTGACGTTGTGAGCGCAGGCGTTGGAGGCTCTTTGTCCAGGAGGTCTGGAAAAATCGGTAATTATTATTTATACATTATTTTAATATCGACATAATGATTATAATCAGCCGGCATAATGACCAATGTAGGCACGAAAAATCGTGTTCTGGATTTTTTTTAAATTTATTTATTTTAGTCAACTAACAGGATCAGCCACAATGTATAATGAGAATATAGAATAAAAGAATATATGTATGGTTGTTCCAATAACAGGTGGACATAAAAAAGCATAATAAATAAAATAAAATTATCCAGGTCAAATATTAAAAATACAGTTGTAGAGAATTGGAGTATTGGAGAGTTTTGTTGTTATTAATATAAATTGTTAAAAAAGAAAAACACATACGTAGTAATCAGTGGCGAAGGGTTAAAGTAGGCTGTTAAGATCCGACATAAATAGTGCACACTAAACTTTGTCAGTCATTCGTATTTGTTTATATTGAACTGAGACTACAATTTACAGATGGTGCTAGTTAGTTTTAAAAATTCAATTAAACCCTGTCTAAACCAAACCATTATACCTAGTTTAGGTATGATATGGGCGATCCAACAAAAATAATGCACACCTTTTCAGTCATACTTATTTATTTTCGTTGAATTAAAAATGTTGGTAATTAAAAAAAAATACAATTTATTGATCAACGCCAATTTGTCCTCCCTATCTAGCTGTGTTACTACACACCAGCGTTGCCGTATAATTATTTTACCAAATTGGGATTTTTACCATGTGGAATTTAAAAAAAATCGGGGTTTATCTCGATTTATCGGGACTATCAACACATATCAACCAAAAATTGCACCACCCAACCATATATTTTAAAATGGTAATAACCTCAAAAGTAAAATACTACTTTTTTTACTATTAGATCAAATTTAAGATGTGTGTTTATCTCATTTATCTGGTCGACCCGCCACCGGGGCCCCATTGGCCCGGGCCCCTAGGCTAGAGCCCTATCAGCCCCGACCTTGTGGGAGCCATGCTGAAGATTATCATCCACCGAGTCTTAGAGCCGGTTCAGACGGGACACCGGTGTCGCGCTTGTATATAATATAGGAAGCCTTTGTATTCGAATAAAGAGGCATTTGTATTATGTTTATGAACACCCCAGAGCTAATGAGATAACGCATAATTTCGCGTTATACATTGGAACATAAAGCTGGCTGCGGTGATAAAAACAAGTGTATCGGCGGCTTGAGAATGTAGCGGCCGACGGAAAAGTGTACCGGACACGCGTTGACTCATTAGCTCTGGGGCGTTCATAAACCTAATACAAAGGCCTCCTTATTATATACGAGCGCGACACCGGTGTCCTGTCTGAAACGGCCCTTATTATCGACATATTACACTTTCCACTGGACCACGTGAATTATCGGGGCCCGTTAGTAATGCGTCAATTACATTGAGCTACTTTACGAGCTGCTTGTTGGCGAATTTACAATCTGCCTCTAAAGTCGCCCAGTGTCATCATTGAACAAGTTAACAAGCAGATTGTAAGCAATCAACCGAGAAAAGTTGAAAGCCGGTCAACTTTACACGCTACACGCCGGCGTGTGGGCCTACTGCGTCTGCGCAGTAGCAACCTCCCGGTAAAAAAAACGAGCTACGTTCTGTCAAAATAGGTTGTGGCTACACTGGCTTGTGGCTTCTCAGCGAATGGAAAGTTTTATGTGTCATCATCACAATCGCAGTAGCTGAATCGCCCGCTATTAAATTCGCCAGCAAACAGCTCGTAAAGTAGCTCAATGTAATTGACGCATAAGGAACATATAACAGTCTCATTATAATTATTTTTTTATTATTATTTTCAGCAGAAAGTGACGAGTACGTGAGATTCGATAAGGATATAGTGCGAGAATTGATAGAAAATCCTAACAGGGAGGCTTACATGAAAGTTGGGGATCATTGATGGAGCTTACAGAAGAATGACGAAAAACTAGTCTAAATCAAAGGAGTGCAATTAATAGACACCTTCTTATACCTATAGAGACATCTCGCGGTATAATATAGTACACATATGTAATCCACGTGCGTTTCCAGTGACTATTTACCATATTATAATGCGTTGTCTGACATTTATTTTTTTGCTCTATCAATTATGATGCTTTTACTTTATACCGCGAGATGGCTTTATACTTTTTCACCAAGGAAACGTCATCTATGTACAATTGACGTTGTCAAAAATCTTCTTCACCAAATAATGAACAAATATTATATTAAAAGGAAACTGTAAAAACGACTGATTAAATTAGTTGAAATTCATTTCGAAATGCGGATTAATTTCCAGAAAACTATTCAATATTACCGTAGCGTTCGCATATGTCAAAAAAATAATTATTTAAACATATTTTAAGA
Source organism: Rhyacophila brunnea (assembly GCF_057557595.1). NCBI lineage: Eukaryota > Metazoa > Arthropoda > Insecta > Trichoptera > Rhyacophilidae > Rhyacophila > Rhyacophila brunnea. Next base: position 30,424,562 of record NW_028232893.1, on the reverse strand, counting down.
TTGATTAAATTAGTAAATTCCACGATTTTTTAATACATAGTATACTTGCTTACAGATGTTGAAACCTAGAATCCTGAAATGATTCTGTATTATTTTATATATTATACTATAGATACATAATTTGGAGCACCTTAGAAACATACCTATACCGATTGAAGTTAATACTGCCTTCAGTGCTCAAAATGGAAAAATTTTCGAACCGGAGCGCTCGATGATTTTCTGAAAAATATTAAAATGTATAGGTTGCTTTCGTATTTTAATCTAAGAAATAATATATAATGTAAATGAATTTAATTATCTACTTTATAATAACTCACAAATCGGAATGTAATTTACAATTTTTCCATAAAATGGAGCGATAGTCTCAAGGATTTAACGAACTGGAGCTGTGTTCCGGTCCTTTCCGGTTCCTTACTACCCGTAGGTAGCTGTTGGGTAATTTCACTGTGATTTAGTTTGGCAGATATGCCTTAATTGGCTAACATATAAACCGGAATCCAAAATCAAAATACAGTTTCAAGTTCCGTTCGGTAAACATATTTTTTCAAAAATATTTCAGTACTTACAGTATGTTTCTGTGGTAATCAGATTTATGCATATTCAAGACTAAAATGGTGTCTTATTCATTGAATATTGAAAATTGTTTTTTACGACCATGTCCGATCCTAATATGATCATATGGACCTCCGCAGAGTAGAAGTTTGTATTAACAAATTTTTGTTTTTACGAGAAATGGATGTCAGCTATTTGCTCACTCTATTTTACGATTGGATATAAAATATACGGTAAAATAGATTTCTGTTTGGCTCAAAAAACAAAAGTAATGTTTGTAATATACGTTGTACAGTGTGCATTTAAGGGATATTATTCATTCATTCATTATTAACATTCTGGATGTGATATTCCAATGCGCTAACGTACAACATATGAATTTTATATGGCAACCATTTCAACCACACTAAAAACGTTGAAGAAATGGCACCAAGTATGCTACTCGCCTTTTAGCTAGTATACCTATACCAAATTCTTTAGTTTTCATAAATATATTTGGATATAGCTACTACTTATTATTAAGTATGAAATATTATTAATGAAACTGGTGTATAATAATATATGATTATAGGTATTTAGTAAACATAATATGTTTAAATAATGTTAACGAATAAACATTGTAACAATAGCTTTATTATAATATATACCTAATAATATATTTTATGGACCACAATATGTAAATAAAAATATGAATCAAAGCTGGTATTTTATTTTTTTTACCGTATAAATAATATTGTATTCCCTCTATATTCTTGCACAATTAAACATAATACACAAACTTGTTTATTTCTGGTTGAGTAGTCACAGAATTACAAGTAATGTCGGAGAATTTTATATAGTAATTGCAACCAATTTGGAAGAGCAGAAACATTGCCGATACAACAAAAATGCTTTGATTAAAAGAACCCTTGTATTTATAAATTTTTATTATTATTGGTCTCCAAACCGCGGAAAGTTACGTCAAAATCAAAGGCTAGATTCATCTGAAATGTGGTACTGGAAGCGGATGGTGTCTTGGATACGGCCAAAGGGACGAACAAGTCAATCATCGGTTGCAGACAATATATTTGAGACATACTTACACCCAGGGCTGAATTTATCACAAAGCTAAAGGGGCTAATAGCCAAAGCGTCTAAATTGGTAGGGGGTCCCAGAGCTCAGGGTCAGAGGAACCAGCTGCCCCCTATGCAAAGTTTGACAAAAGTAGGAAGGGACTTTCATTAAAACATACTTAATATTATTGAAATCAATTGGAACGTACACTATGACATTGAAAGAAAATATTTACAATACACAAATAAATCAGAGACTGCCATTGTTAATCCTTTCCACGCGGACGGAACACCTATTGTACACTAATTAATTGGCCATTTGATATAATTAGCACGTTATTTAAATGCGGTAATTAAAATATCAATCACATCATACAGATAAAAAATATAAACAATTTGTGGGCAAATCAAATATATTATTGAAGATGCATTTTAGTTGTTGCAACATAACAGTTTGGCGACTATCGAAAAATTCTGTCATGAGATCGGTATAAATTCCCATGTTGCAATTAAAATTATTAAGTATGAATGAGTTTTGGGGGTAACAAAGATTGGACACACTTTAATATTTTCGGTAAATTATCGAGCGCTCCGGTTCGTAAAATTTTCTATTTCGGGTGCTGGAATAATTTATAATATATCTAATTTCCTCACTTGAAATCATTCTTTACTCATAAATGATTATTTATACACCGAAATGAGTAGGTATTATGTTAAAGCTTTTAAAAAATCTTTACTTTTTAATCTTTAATTTAACAGGAAATGATAATATCTACCCACAAAACCAATTACTGATTAAAACCACACCGTACAAAAGATAGATAAATAGTGTCTAATTTATTTTATAATATAATCTATTATATTTCATAAGCGAGTCGGAAAATATTTCAAGATTTTATTGTTTTAAAATTTTAAAGATGGTATTATACATCCACGATGGCCGCGCGGCTGAAGCGTCGGCCTATGGCGTCGTAAGTCCCAGGCATGGCCCCCACATCCTGAAGCGGGCCCTCATGCTAGGATCATTGGCGGCCCCCCTGCCTATCACTTAGGATAAAGATAGTGTGACGCTCTACAGTAGCGTTTTTCACATGGTGTACCTACACGGTAAAATTAATGTGTATGTATATTTAATGTTTTGTAGTATATTTTAATACATCCATTTGAATTATGGAGATGTCAAGAATCGATACACCGTACAACCACATAATTTTAAACAAGCAATAATATTATTGAAGGAAAATAGCGTCGCAAGGGAACTTTTTTTACTATTAGAGCATTGTGATGTGTGTTTATCTCACCTATATGGTCGAGACTCGCCACGCCGGGCCCCTCCTGAGCCCGGCCCCCCAGGCTAGAGCCCTTTCAGTCCCCCCTTGTGGGGGCCATGGTCCCAGGTTCGAATCTTGGGTCTGGCAGAGTATGGACCTAATAGGTTGATCAAGTGGCTGACATCCATTTCTCGTATAAACTAAACCTGTTAATACAAACCTCCACTCTGTGGAGGCCCATATAATCCTAACAGGATCGGATATGGTCGAAAAGAAAAAAGATGCTAAGATCTGGATCAGTTCATTTTGGGACAATGAATCAGTTTTTCTTGATTTTTGTCTCTGCGCAAATGTTCATTCATTACAGGGTCGAAGAGAGCTATTATATATTCAACAAACTTGTATTACCTATACAACTTAACTCAACTAAAAATAGCTGTATGGTCTGTGATAAACTTTTGCCTAAATTCGACTACAAATGCTGGACGGCATTTCGTATACATAATATGATGCGTAGTTTATTTTGTGATTCGTTTACCTGAGACAAAAGTATACACGAAAAGTTATGATGCATGGCTTGGAAGCGGTCGTGCCTCCCACTTCTCACCTCCGTAGCTTGGTAATTGATGGGAACTGAGCGCGCTTTGTTTTTGTCTGTTTAGCATGGTAGACGCAGTTTATTTTATGATTTGTTTACATGAGACGATAGAATACATGAAAGGTCATGGTTTCATCCACGGAAGTGGTCAAAAAAAGATATTAACACATCAAAAACTGAATTAAAACTTACCCCAAAACTAAAAAATCAAGTGAAAAAATATTAATCAAATAATAATTTTATAACAATTTTCGCATTGTATTTATGAAACAATCTGTATCGGTTATTATAATATACTTAATATAATATTTGTTTAAAAATATGTTATACATTACAGTTAATAGTGGTTGGATATTTGCGGTGTTAGGATCAGATAATATCTACCTATATATTTTAATTTAAACGAATTTAATTGATTATAATATAATTCGTTATAGGAAGTACACATCGACAGCTCTCAATAAAAGCGCGACAACTCGAATTATTAAATTTTAATACTAAAATTTAGACGGGTAAAGCTATCAACTCATTCTTTCGCCTTTCAAGTAGGTACATAAGTCAAAATATTTTTAAGCCTACAATCTCATTGTAAGGAATGATTAAAATTGTGTATCGTTTAGATTTATCACTCTTTAAACCAGACAAAATATTTAACTACCTACCTACGTACATTAACTTTTTCGTTTATTCTGTTTTATTTCATACAATTTTATGAAATATTAAAAACTTAGCGTCGTCAATTCATTGAAATGCTACAGATCTAAAATTGTATTGACTGATTTTAACGCGTTTTTATTGAAACTGTCTTTTAGTAATCTGAAAATTCATTACAACCTTACTTTGTTACATTTACTAGGATTTTTGAACAGTGAACGTAAATTATTGTAAAGTTTTTGTGAAATATATTAAAGCACCTATAGTGTAATTTGAAAAATGGCTAAACTGTGTTCGTTTGTTTTTATGGTGTTTGTTTTATTCTCGACTTTAAGGGCCCACACATTCTCATATGGTGAGTGCCCATCTTTACCCTCTCAGGAACATTTTGACATGGAGAAGGTGAGAATGATCAGATTATTATTATTGCAGTCTACCTTGTCCACTCTGGCGGTCCCACTCCGCATTTCCCCTTTCCTCCGTTTTTTTTCACTAACATTACTTGGTGGAAAGACATTATATGTAAGACTTACTACTATAATTAAAATATTTAATATTATAACTGTTGAATATTTGAGTGGTTCACAAGCATAGTGAACCAAGTCCACCCTGGTTATTTTTGAGTTAGCTAGGTTCAAACATAATATTTGACTATTTTTAATTCTTTAAGTGTATGATTGATGCGTAAATAGAATAAGAAATACTCAAATATTATGTTTGAACCTAGCTTACTCAAAAATAACCAGAATGGACTTAGTTCGCTATGCTTGTGAACCACTCATTTATCATTTATTATTATTAGTCATTGTTATCGTAAATTCCCTCGCTTTTCCACTGTTCATTAGCAATATCCACTAATTGAAATATTTTAATATGTTTAATACGTACCTACCGGAATATTAACAATTACTGGAATTTAAAAAGCCAAAAGGTTTAAATGTGAGAATAAACTTTTAGTCATTCTTAATAATTGTAAAAATGTAAAATACTTAATCAACATAATTTGATAATGGCGAGGACTGGTTTCGCCTGCTTTGAAAAGTAAGATTTTTTCTCATATTACTGAATTTGAAAAACTCAAAGGGCATTTAAATTCAAAGTAGTTTATTGAATCCATTTATATGAATAATGCATGCATAATTCTGGAAAATATTTGTTATTATTATATACAAAAAATACCTTAAAGGATAAGGTAGTGTGTGAAGGTAAGATTTTCATTATATTTGCTAGCTTTTCCTAAATACCTAAATAATGTATATACTGAAAAATGTACCTATAAGTATGTTATTATGATGCCTTATCTGTTCTCATCTTAGAAATTAATATTATGACTATATAAAATATATGAATACTACCAAAGAGCATTATTGCAAACGTCGTTGTATTAAAATCTAAAAGATAGCCATACATATATTAATTTGTTTTGTTTTCATTTAATTAAATTTTAATGACGATTATAATTTTTTTAAACACTGAGCATTTTATTTCATAAAAGTGTCGTCCCTTAAGCGTCAATTACATTGAGCTTTTTTACGAGCTGATTATTGGCAAATTTATAATCTGCCTGTAAATTCGCCCAGTGTAATCATCGAACAAGCTAATAAGCAGGTTGTAAACACTCCACCGAGAAAAGTTGAAAGCCGGTCAACTTTATAAGCTACACGCCGGCTTGTGGGCGTATCGCGTCTGCGCAGTAGAGCGTGGTGGTGGAAAAACGAACTACTCATTTTGAAATTTACCTTTTTGACGTTTAATGGAAACATTATTATGGAGCGTAGCGACCTCCCGGCAAAAAAACGAACTACGTTCCGTCAAAATCGCTCGCTGGCTTGTGGCTTATCAGCGAATGGAAAATTTTGTGTGTAATCATGAAATCGCAGTAGCTGAACCGCCCGCTTTTAAATTTGCCAATAATCAGCTCATAAAAAAGCTCAATGTAATTGACGCTTTAGGGAAATTTAGTCCAACGCATGTATTCTATATACAATGTTGCTATCGGCGGTTATCGGCGGCTATCGAGGGTAGTTTATCATATTCATGTATTGAGGCGGTTAATTGTTACAATAATAACCGTCTGAACTGTCAAAAAGCGCTATGTTTTAACAGCACCTCTTTTAGCTCTGTTTACTTATAGAGCGAGATAGACAACACAAGCACAGACCCATCCAAACCAACCCACCTAGCACCACACTCAGTCTTAATCGAGCGTACCACTAGGCCCTACGTTTGGATGTGAAGCATCAGCAGTTTTCCGCACTGGTAATGTTCCAGGAGCAGATACTCAAGACAGGACGCCTCACTGAGTTTGTCTTTTGTCGTATCGCCCAAAATATACCAAAACTTTTATGGTTTTGTTAGACAGGGCTTATTGATTTTTAAAACTAACCAATACCAACCGTAAATAATAAATTGTAGTCTTAGCTCAATAAAAACAAATACCTACGTATGGTAAACAAAGTTTAACGTGCACTTTTTATGGCGGATCTTAACAGCCTACCTCCACCCTTCGCTACTGGTACTTAGATACTTTCATGATGTCACCTCTGAAGGGGAAAGAGGGAGTGTCTCTCTCTCTAAATGTTACACGAACTCATGTTTCACGTGCTGCGTCGCACGAATAAGTGTCCTGCGGTGAACTGTTTACGTACAGATTTCCGGATACGAAAGGTAATAGGTAGGTAAAAAAATCGAAATGTTTAAAAACTTGCTTCGTTACTATTTATGATATAAAATGGAAGCCGATTTTTATTGCAAAATATAATGATAACATTTTTTAATAAATTATAATTGTGGTAAACTTTACTGATATAACTTTATAATTTATTTGTGCCATTATTAATAATTATCTATACGGAAAATATAAAAAATTGACAATTAAAAATACATGAGTAATATATTAACTAAGCAGAACCGATCTGATAGTGGAATCCTTGAATAAGTATTATACTTTATAAGATTTGGTGTTTTTTTTTTATTATTTGTTTCTTTATTAAACACCACAACAGGCCGTGAAGCCCAATAATAGTGGTAAAACTCCCAGGCTTGAGGAATTTACATATAAGATTATGTAAATATATTCTGACCTCACCGGGAGTCGAACCCAGAACTCCGTGATGGAAGGCCAGCGCCTTGCACACTGCGCTAAAAGCTATACTTCAGCTGAGGCATGGTATAAAACGATCGTGACTACGCGACGCGCAGATTGTGCAAACGGCTCGTGACGAACAAAACATAATTCGTCATAAAAATTCAACATGCGTCCATTTAATTTAATATTATGTTTATCGTTATTTAAGTAATAATAATAATATATTCATTGACATGTTTTGTTTTTCGAGTAAATACGTAACGTCTTTTAGTCATCTTTACACGATTTAAGAATTAATTCCTCCGACGCCATCACAAAACAAATTGACATGCTCATAGGTCGACAATCGCTCCCCGACTGGCAACGCATGCAAAATTACGTCCCACCTATTGCTGGAAATTATTTGCCGTTTCACTGAAGTATGTTCTTAACAAATTAGTAAAACTAAAAACATTTCTAGAATTACTAAAATGCACCTTGTGATATGCATCCCACGATGGCCGCGCAGCTTGAGCGTCGGGCTATAGCGTCGTGGGTCCGTGTTTTGAATCCTGGGTCTGGCAAGTACACATATTGTTTTTCAATTTGTGTGTGAGTCAGAGTATGGACCTAATAGGTTGAGTAAGTGGCTGACATCCATTACTCGTAAAAACAAATCTGTTAATACAAACCTCCACACTGTGGAGGCCCATATTATGATCTATTAAGATCGGACATGGTCTTAAAAAAATCGCCTTGTAGGTATACGGAATTGCCTCGAGTGATATCCGTGTTATTTTAGATCAAGAAAAATAATAAACGTGTTAAGACTGTTAAGTAGAAGAATAGCCCTGCAGGTTTGTAAATAATTATTATCCCAAAAATCCAACCCCTACAACCAGCATTTTGTAAAGACTCCAAAAGCGTCTGCTCCTTCCTAGTACATATTATATTGTTTTTTAATTTTACTTTTAGATGTTGGGATTATGGTACGTGATCGAGAAAACAAAAACTTCATCAAGCTGTGCCACATATAAGTTCATGTTTAAAGATACTCCGGGAGTTTATGCACTGGACCAGAAGCAGAAGAAGACGCTTTTTAACAATGGACACACAACCGGGATGCTTTACGTAGAAGACACCGAAAATCCTGCAAACATGAGAGCCCAATTTCCGATGAGTTCGTATTCATATTTTTATACTCCTTGTCATCTCCCGTTAAGTGCGAGAGCGAGAAGATGCATTCTCCTTCTTCGCTCAGTATGCTGGTTGCTGGGCATCGTCCGTTATTTGGGTCTTGGGAGTGAACAAATAAACACCTCGGAATTTGACTTATACTTTTGGTTACATTTTATACAATTTTGCAGAGCGCGAGATATATCTGTTTACAATAGCAATATCTGGAAGCATCTGCCCCAAATATTTGCGCTTTTTGATATCGCTGTCAGCGAGAAGCACTATAGTGCTGCAAGCGATACCCCTTCCGCTGCGAGGAATCTCACCCACAAAAGCGGTGTACAAAAATGCAGCGTTGCTTTTTTAATGACGTTCGGACAAACAGCGTTGCCGGTTACTTTTTTCCTCGTAATCGACCATTACTATGAGTCAGCTCGAAAATGGTTCCGGCCTCTCTAGACCCCCAGAAGAGACATCCCCAAATGGGGACAATTCGGGAGTGTGACATCCTCCCACAGGATGACGCTTTGTGGTGCGCGGGAGTACTTCATTTTGGGGCTAGGGTAGAGGGAGGCCAATGGGGGTGTCTGTAGAGACTTGGAATACATAATTATTTTTCAGTATAAGCAAAGAAAACATAGGACTTATAACTTGATATGTCTGCGTAGAGTCAGGTTTATTATTATTATTAATGTGATAACAATAGGGGTACATTTACACAGATTGGACAATTGGTTGCCTAAAACATTTGAGATAATAGAATTAAAACTATGCAAGGTTTTGGTAGAAGCGGTTGGATTATCTAATTGACCGGCACTTCATATCACGGATATCAAAGTGACATAATACGTGCTCGCAGTTTTTGAACTAATGGAGTCATTTAAACCAATATTTGAGGCGTATAATTACAAAAAGCGACAAGTCCACAATTCAATATTTTCGGGAAACAACGTTTTTCTGTTTCAAGCTTCAATTATTTGTATTAACATGAGATTATTTTTTCCGATGTATTCTATGTCGAAATTAGAACCAAATGGCAATTTGTTTCAGCCTATATACTCTTAAATGTAATAAATATAGGTTCCGATGTATTCTATGTCGAAATTAGAACCAAATGGCAATTTGTTTCAGCCGATATACTCTTAAATGTAATAAATATAGGCAAATTAAAATTGGACGTAGCGCTATTTGCACCTCACTTTTAAATTTATGCCGCATAAGGCACATATTTCCGTGGCACTGTCATGAGTTTACCCAGGGCTCGAAATGGACCGGAACGCACCGGAGCGTCGTTCCGGGTCGTAAAATCGGCAACATTGTCGTTTCGTCTCATGGAAAAAAAAAATACCATTTGAGCTAGAATGGCCATAATATAACAAAAAATCACACACTCATTTTTTATAAAACACATACAATTAGATAACTATCATAATATTTTCATAAAATTACCGAGCGCTCCGGTTCGTAAAATTCTCCATTTCGAGTGCTGAGTTTACCAGATGCTACAGCATGGGAGACGCCCTTTTCAATATTGAACGTTCCCTTATTGGTTGACTTAAACACGTGCGAAATCAACCAAGCTTTAAATTAGTTTAAATATTGTGAAACACGGACTTGGCGCTTTTTGTAATAAATCGAGACTTAAAATATTTTTTTTTTCGTAGGGTTATGTCGCGTTTTGGAATTTATAGATCAATACATATTATGTAAAATTATACAAAGAATACCTGCGTATTTTTTTTTCTCGATTTTGACCAAATGTGGACTTATCGCTTTTTGGAATTAGTTGCCTCATTTACCGGTGACGTGTACAAAAATTATTTAATCCAGTCGTATACTATATCTTACTCTAACGCATATTCCGGAGAATATAAGCGCGCCAAATGCTTTCTCACTTGCACTTATGGTTCGTGTTTGTTCAGTTCTTGATTCGGGGCCATTTTGATATTGTCTATTGACGAATTGGGATTGACATTGGCCTGTTAATATTAATTTATATGCAATCCTTTCCTGAAAGCTTAAATAAAACATAATTTCAGGATTCTTAACTATAGTTCATTTTTGTCTGGTTTAAAGATAAAATGTGTTCATCTTGTAGGTATTGGTGGGTCTGCCAGTTACAACATATTCGCCACAAACTATGACGATTATGCAGCGATCTACACGTGCCAGAAACTGTTGATCGGTCACAGGCAGTCAGTTTCTATCTTATCCAGGAAACCTTACTTACCTGAAAGTACCATCGACATAGTAAGTCATAATTTCATAATTATTAAACTTTTGCGTGTCTCGTTGTTGAGAGACGAAAACGCTGTGGTTGGGGATGACCGGGTGGTGTAGATGGAGAGTCGTCAGGAGAAGCGATGAGAAGTCGAGATTTGGTGGTTGCTCCGTTGGAAGAGGAACGAGTTTTATTTACAGCGTAAACAGTCGACACAAGAGTATGCAACAAGAGCGTTGTGTAACAATACTTATGATACTGTTCCGAGGTCCGAGTTGGGTGGAATAGAATACTGTGCGGAGCAACTTACACGAAGCTTACTGATCGGACTGAGATTAAGATTGATACTAATAAGTATTTTTAGACTCACTAACTCATCAACCGTTAATTATATGCGTGAATATTCGGTAAATTGCGAGTCATTGCTGATGAAGTTTGCAATTGGGAACTCTGCAGGCCTCTGCATTATTGCACTTCGAACGTTTCGATTCCATCGAAGAATGTCACGCGTGTTGAATACGCTTACTGTAGATGCGACGATTGTACGATAGTTTAAATGACTTGCTAATTCTTACACTGTCGAAATAATACTGACATGGTCCGAAGTCATTGACCACTACAAATCAATTGCTACTGAGACGCTTGGACTTACTGCCTTCGTAAGACCAAAAGGCAATGCTCATCCATTAAAGTTAGCCCCTCATACCCACGAGACGATACTACTGATCTCGGAACATTGGTTTCTCCTCTGGTTGACATTTGCTTAACTAGAAGTTTCTACCTCAAGGTTGAATCTCTCTGGACCATTGATATACATAATATAATATTATAATAAGAGCTATATAGTATTTATAGTTTCTCGCAACCAATTAGAAATGGGCAAGAACACTAAGATGGATAACCCCAGAAGCGGATAACATACACATGGATTCTAAGCGCGAAATATATTATACTGCATGTCGCGTTCTATCACGTGACGTCACAGTAAGCTGCCGATACGGGGAAAAGTATGAAATATAGTTTTTCTTGGTGTTTAAAATATTATAAGACTGCTGCTCCCATCCCGTAGCACATTTTGAACCTTTGAACGAACATTTTTCAGTTAGAAAAATTTGCCGAAATCACCAGAACAACAATGAGGTCACCTCACGTTGTACTGCACTGTATCGACACCTGTATGACTCAATGAAAGTTTTTTTTATCATTTTCTACATGCCTACACATTTTTTAATCATGTCAAAATCTTTAGCTGTTGGCACTATGTATTTTCTATAAGAATGTTGTCTATTATATATGGTCTGCGGGTTGGGTTCCGTTCAAAATATTATTGAATTTACAGAGATTCGTTACTAGGTTACTCCATCATTGAATTTACAGAGATCGTGTTCGTGAAAATGACGAAACCATAGATCAATATAATCACAACTTTACAGTAGCTTTCTGTTGAGCGCTACTAGATTTAAAAAAATATCTGTAATTTTTTTTTACCGTTTCAGCTTCACAATATAATGCTAACATACAAAGTAGATCCAGTTGATCTCAACAAGATTCCTCAAGATTATTGTCCAGGTTTTGATGATGAAGACGAAGAAGAAAAAAACAGTGGTGAGGGTGACTGGGAGGCGACAGGTAATGTATCACTTGGCATTCATATCAATATAATATGATAGTACATACTGTGAAACAGATACCGTATGAATGACAATGAACCGGCAAAGAGAGTGATGTCCAGCAATCCAATAGGGCGTAGAAGAAGAGGCAGGCCAAAGATTCGCTGGTTGGATGGAGCTGCCAGAGAATGCCGTATTCTGGGGGTACCGAATTGGAAAGCGGCCACACTGGATAGGGACAGGTGGAGGGAGCTGTTGGAGGAGGCCAAGACCCACACCGGGTTGTCGCGCCCCTGATGATGATGATGACTGTGTTACAGAGGCATTGTGGTACTGTACAGTGAATGGCAACAAACTCTATAATAATTTGATTCAAGGTGTAGGTGATTGATATTAGGTATTTCATTTACGATCGTATCCGACAAAACATACTTATATATTACTAATTTACACATTCGATAACGCACATTTATATGGTAAAATTATCGGGAGTTACTCTGAAGATGCTGAGGTAGCCTGATGTTATTGATATCTGTTCTGGAAGGTTGTGTTGAATGTGCGTGATATGGTGCTTCGGGTAGTGAAGAATGATACACAATGGTTGCATTTCTTGGTTTTGTATTTATAGATAATAATATAAATACACACGGCAATACACAGGACTGGCACATTAGTTTTTATGTTGAATTTAGTACGATTGACATTATGATTTTAAAGTTGAAACGTTATGCAGAGTTGCGCACATAATTGTACTGTACCGTTGAAGAGCTGGAATGCAACTAATTTATTGCCTGTCATTCAGTGACGTCCCGTGGGGGTAGGCAAATTGAGCGTCGCTTGGGGGCGGCAGTTACACAAGGGGCGGCAAATGGAGAAGTATCATTAGGTATACATAGAAAGCTACCTAAACTTAGTAATAACTGACATATCTGTCTATTAAAAAATTCAGCTCACTGGTTCGAAACAAAATATATTAATAATTAGGGTACTATAAAAGTTTTAACAGAACTTAATTTTTTTGTCGGGTTCGCGATTTTAGTTTACTTTCGTTGTCCTTGGACTTCACGTTCTTGGTGGACAGCAATGACACGTGCATTCCTAATTTAAAATGTATCCAAATATATTTGCCAGTCACTATATTTCACTATATTTGTCGAAGTTGTCAGGTGTATTTTTAAATGTACCTATCTGAAACCGTAGACTAGCAATATTGTCTATTGGAGCAGAGATGACATTTAAATTAGATTTAGTGGTATACCTATGTCTTGTTAGTAATGTATTCATACAACACATTTCTTAGATATTTGAGTCATGAAAGGATGATAAAAACTACTGTATAAAAAATATGGCGGCATTTTGGCACTGTTTAGGGGCGGCATTTTGTCTAGGAACGTCACTGCTGTCATTTCCTGTTCATATTATTATACATGCTATATAAATGAGCATAGATAATAATGCTTCAGTTGCAGGGTTGAGTAAGCCTCTACAAAATATTCGGGGTTATGAAATTGACTTTTAACTTATTAGCAGGGCCAAACTCTCTCTTGGCCTGAAAAAAACAAGCATGGGGAAGCTATATTTTTGAATCGGCTACTTGCTAACATTAATACAGTGGAAGGGTAATACCATTGCCCACTGAAGAAGGAAGCCGATACATTACACGACTGGTCCTACTTTTCTCCCCTCCCGTTATCTATGGATGACCTGTCATTGCATGTCATTATCTATAGAGTGCTCATACTGACGCGTCTGTCATGTTCACTTGTCGGAGTATTCTTAGTTTCAGATTTCTTTCAGATTATTTTAATGTATCTGGAGACCTTGGAGTTCATCTGATTTAGTGGTTATGTGTTATTAATAATCGGAAGTGACGATCAAAGTAAGTAAACTTCTTCTGTGTATAATAATATCATAATACACTAGGACGTTTGTCAATGTGACAGTCGATTCTTAATGACAATAACTAATAACTTAGTTATACTCTTCAGTCATTATAGAATACCAAACTCCGCTTGCAGGTACGTTATCAATAAATAGTATGGCAGTGGAGCACTCGTTACTTGTGTAAAAAGTTATGCTCAGGCTTTATTAATCTAATAAAGACAATAAAATTATTCTGAAAGTGGAATATACTTACGTGAGGGTGAATTTAGGTGGACGCTGTTTTATAAGTTTTTAAGATAGGGTCTATCAAAATTGCTACTTTTATTTTTGTTATTTTATTTCTTTTCTTAACCTAATTCTTTTTTTATTATTTATTGTATTATTAACTCACATTTCTCTGTATTTTTATTTTAAAAATTGTTAACATTTATTTTATGTCATGTCGTGAACGCTTTAAATTTATAATTTGTTATGCTCATTATATGTAAAATAAATAAATTTGAATTTGAATTTGAAAATTATAATACCACTCCACTTATAAAACAAGTGAATGTTATTTTTCAACAGGTTACTGTTTTATCGGTCGAGTCGATAAATAATTACAATACTGACATCTCACGATAAAAATCTAAACTAAAAAATTGGCATAATGTAATTTACAGTCCTACAAACATTGATATACTACAATCAATGCCTACACACTTATCTAAACAACTGTCAAAAATGGAACTACGAACTACCATATGGACGCCATTTTGAAAACGTCATTCTAATGTCAGATTCTGTCCAGTTGCGAGTCTTGATTGGGTAGTTTTCGACTGTCGCTCCCCCATCCATTCTTAAGATAAGTTTGTAGGTCTGTACCACCGCCATTTTTAGATTAATATAGTCTGAGCATAACTTTTTGCACAAGCAAAGAGTGGTCCACTTTTCAGATGTAAAAATCAGATCCCAGATTGCTTAACATATTGATTCGCCCTTCCTCGTTTCAAATTGAATTATAAAAAATTCTCAAATCAAATATATTAACTATCAGTGTTATTTATAAACAATATAGTTACATTCCTGTTATTCATCAGCTGTCAAAGTCAGACTAGTCCTTCACACAAAAACCGGTGGTAATATCGATGTCCTACAAATATGTAACATTGATAATATATGCATTACATTTGTAGAAGGTGTGTTAAAGCTTGTGTATTATTTATCATGTTACTTATCTATTCAAATCAAACCATTACCTGTGTGAACACGACAGATGGGTCTGTTTGAGCACTCTATAGAACACCGACAAGCAATAACAGGTCACCCATAGACAACAACGGGAGGGGCGGAAAAAGTTAGACCAGTCGTTGTGAATGTATCGGCTTTCTACTTGAGTCGGCAATGTCTGTACACATTTTTCCAGCGGCGCCATTTTTTATATGTGTTTACTTACCTAATCAAAATTCCTTTTATCTTTTCATGTTAAGCAGAAGGGAGTGGGAGTGGGAGTGGCAGTGATCTCCGCTAACATTTCGGCTGTTATGAAGATTTCAGGATCTTAGCGAGAAATGCTACCATTTATTTATTATTGTTAACATCCTACCTACCTAGGCGGCGCTCGTGGTGCAGTGGGTAAGGCACTGGCCTTCCGCCCGAGCGTTCTGGGTTCGATTCCCGGTCAAGACACAATATTTATGTGTTTTTTTCAAAGCCTGGGTGTTTGTGATTGTCCAAAATTACTAACAACCACCTTGTACGAAAAAGCAAGGACATGGTTATTAATAATTCTAAAAAAAAAAAAAAACATCCTACCTATCTTTCTTATTGATTGACCTTGAATATGATTGCGGGAGACTAATAACAACAATTCGCAATATTTAAACATAATATGTCGCTTTTTTGTCAATAATTATTCATTATTCTTCCTAATTTTTCTTATGTAATTTCTTTATATTTATGTTTTTCTTACTTTATTACATTCTATCTTGTTAGGTTTAACTATTTTATAATTTATAAGTATAGTGAAACTTTGCTGGTTGGAATAACTTTTCACTGTACCTAAACATACTTTTGTAATCAAAATGTAACTTTGTTTCCCTAATAAAAAATAATTACAAGATTTTATATACCACGTTTTTAAATTTTCTGTTGAATCATATAAACTTGACAATTCTATTAATAAATACTTTTTATTGTACTTGATAGAAATACTGAATAAATATAGAATAAGTACTAAAATGTCATTTTGACATTTCATATTGATTTCCATAGTAACGCACGTATATAATAATAATTTAGTTGTTATGACCCCCTTAGCAACCAACAATAACAACTTTCCATACAAAACAGAATTAAGTCTAGCTAGTCGGGAAGTTAGTTAAAAATCTTCAATCGTCCAATACAAATCTTGGACAAGATAAGAAACTTAGATTTCCTCTTTCATAAATAACTTTAACTTCCAATTATTAATAAGTCATTTAACCCCCCCCCCCTTGTGAGGTGTTAAAAAAGTAATTAAATGTGAAAAGCATACACAATAAAAAAACCGGTTTGATAATATGACAATACAAATTAATTTACCATTCTAAGCATCGTGGCGTCAACAACGATCGTGGTTAACATTTCTGGCTGGTATTATAAACAATGATATACTTACCATTGTTTAGCATTCAAAAGGTTTTAAAGTATTATATTATAAAAGCATTTTTATACCAAATCGCACCCCCAGACGTACACTGACGTAAGTCTGTAACTGCTGTTTTGAGTTATGAATTCAGTTCAATTACATTTATTTTTCTCTATCTCATGAGAACACTGGCGTATCTCTAAAAAAATATTTAACGAGATATACCCCTAACTCCAGTGTTATTTTGAATAAATTGAGTCAACTATCCTAGAAGAACACTCCAGTAAATCTGATACTGTTAAATGAATGCCACTGGAAAGATATATTTTTTTCCAATTCTACAAAAAAAATGGACATTGTAAAGCCATTAGACATTAAATCAAGTACCATAAACATGGTTCAAAAAGTTTGTTTCGGCTCTCCTGGAAAATGGCTGATTTTGACTTATGTCTGTGTTGGTCTGGGGGTACGAAATGTAGTTATGTAATTTTTATATAAAAAAAGTGATAAAGTGAAATAAAACTTTATTTAATGTAAACCTTTTTCAGATTCGTCATTTATTTTTAATCCAATAATATAATATATTTACTCTGATTAAAATACAATCTAAACCCAGGGCTCGAAATGGTCAGAGCGCACCGGAGCACCGTTCCTGTTCGTGAAATTGGTAAAATTATCGCTCCGTCTCGCGGAAAAAATAATTTGACCATTTGAACCAGATCGGCCAAAAATAGAAAATCTAACACACTTATTTTTATGAAATACCCATAAAATTTGATAATTATGGAAATATCTTCAGAAAACTGTCGAGCGCTCCGGTTCGTAAACTTTTCCATTTCGAGCGCTGTGTAAACGTAAATTAAAATATAAGGAATTTATAAAAGTCGTTTTAAAAATGCTTATAATAATTAAATCTATATCAACCCTCCCTCCTCTTAGTCTTTGATATTATGGTAATGAAGCCATATTTATTTAACTACTACCTTTCATCAATTATATTTTTGTTTACCAACGTTTATAGTTTATATTTATCAGTGGCGAAGGGTGGAGGTAGGCTGTTAAGATTCGCTATAAATAGTGCACACTAAACTTTGTTAGTCATATGTATTTGTTTTTATTGAACTAAGACTACAATTTACAGATGGTGTTAGTTAGTTTTTGAAAATCAATTAAACCCTGCCCAAACGAAACCATAATAGTTTTGGCATAATTTGGGCGATACGACAAAATTATGCACACTTTTTCATTCATAGTTATTTGTTTTCGTTGGATTAAAAATACATATTACACATATTGTTGGTTCATTTTTTTTATTTCATTAAGCCCTGCCTAAACCAAACTAAAATAAATAAAAAATATTATTCTATCTATAAAATATTCAAAGTTATGTATGATTTAATTGCATAATTTTAGATATTTTATAGATATACATGTATTTTTTGACTATTATCTAATATCGCTTGGTTTCTCCGGGTTTAATTTAATTTTAAAAACTAACCAACACTTTCTGTGAATTGTAGTCTTATTTCAATGAAAAAAAATATGTATGTCTGAAAAAGTTTATTGTGCACTATTTATGGCGGATCTTAATAGCCTACCTCCACCCTTCGCCACTGATATTTATACTAATCTTGCTCCAGAGTCTATACTCTGGAGAAAGTTGTAAAATAAATTCAATTCAAACCTGCTAAACCATAGTAGTTTAGGTACCTATGCTATGGGCGATTCAACAAAAATAGTGTACACTTTTTCAGTCATACTTATTTTGTTTTTTCATTGAATTCAGCGCTCGAAATGGAAAAGTTTACGAACCGGAGCGCTTGACAATTTTATTGTCTAAACGATCTAATCTAATAGATATAATCTTACTAAGATATCAAATGTTATGTGTATTTTATGAAAATAAGTGTGTTAGATTTTTTATTACATGTCCTATCTAGCTCGGATGGTCAAAATATTTTTTCCATGAGGCGGAGCGTTAATTTTACAAACTTCACGATCCGGAACGGCGCTCCAGTGCGTTCCGGTCCATTTTGAACCCTGATTGAATTAAGAATACATATTATTACATATTAATATGGTGTTGGTTTTTTTTAAATTAATTAAACTCTGCCCAATATATAAAACCATAATCAATAGATAAACGAATGTTTTTTTGACATTTTTTGAATGGTAGGGTTTAATTGAATTTTAAAAACCAACAAACACTATCAAAATTCTAGAATTCTACACATTGTAGGACCTAATCTTAGTTCAATGAAAACAAATACGTTTGACTGATAAAATATAGTGTGCATTATTTATGTCGAATCTTAACAGCCTACTTCCACCCTTCCCCACTAGGTTAAAGAAAACTCAGATGAGCCGGTCACGTTGTTAGATGCGATGGACCTAGAGCAACATATTATAAAGAATAGGTACTCGGCCACTGGGCTGCCTCCGGATGAAATGGGCAGATAACATCAAGAAGGACGCAGAGAGGCTGATTGTGACCGACTGGAGATATAGACAGAGATCTGTACAGAGATTCCTGGAGGACGCTTGTAGAGTCGGCAATGGACCTGAACGAACTGTATTTCTTAAATTCTGGTTTTGAAAAGACTTCAATTCCAAAAATCCATTATTCAGGTTTGACTAATTAACCGTTCTCCTGTTCCATTTCCGACTCAAGTAGAAAGCCGATACATTCACAACGACTGGTCCTACTTTTTCTGTCCCTCCCGTTGTTGTCTATAGATGACCTGTCATTGTTCTATAGAGTGCTCATACTGACGCGTCTGTCATGTTCACACAGGGAATGATTTCATTTGGATAGATGAGTTACATGATAAATAATACACTAGCATTAACACACCTTCTACAAATGAAATGCATAGATCAATGCTACCTACATATTTTTTGGAAATCGATATTACCACTGGTTTTTCTGTGAAGGACTAGTCTGACTTTGACAGCTGATGAATAACAGGAATGTATATTATTTATAAATAACACTGATAGTTCATATATTTGATTTGAGAATTTTTTTATAATTCAATTTGATTCGCCCAATCAATTTGTCAAGCAATTTGGGATCGGATTTTGACAGCTGAAGAGTGGACCACTCGTTGCTTGTGCAAAGAGATATGCTCAGGCTTTATTAATCTAAAGATGGCGCTTCCTGTTCACAAACTGATGGCCGATAGCAATTATTATTTGCTGATTACCGCCATTTTAGGTAAAAGTAAAAATAACAATAAACATATTACAACAATAATATTATTATTTATTATCATTAAATTGGTCAAAGTTCTGTTATTATTTTAATGAATGGACATTTCTAGGAAGGGGGCATTATTTAATAATTCCAGCAGTTCCAAGATGACTAACGCT
This sequence comes from Rhyacophila brunnea, assembly GCF_057557595.1. Taxonomy (NCBI): domain Eukaryota; kingdom Metazoa; phylum Arthropoda; class Insecta; order Trichoptera; family Rhyacophilidae; genus Rhyacophila; species Rhyacophila brunnea. The sequence continues at coordinate 30,404,497 of NW_028232893.1, read as the reverse complement.
TGAGTTAAATGATAATAGTGATACATTAACAGTCCGCCATTTTGTCGCATTAGTCATACCGGTTGGAGTTCAAAATGTAGTGGGCAGTAGCGTCCGAAGTTAATAAAAACAAGGTACTATTAAACCGTGTCCGGAAACTTGTACGTATGCAATTCGCCGTATCATACTTCACCGTGATGTTATATCGGAAATATATGGCCATATATTAAAGACCATCCAACCTCTTTGGGTCCTATACATTGATATACTACTAGATGAGCAGTTCCCATACAAGTGTTATATTAAGTTATAGTAAGATATTACGAATATCGTCTTATAATATTTCCTTATAGGTATAATGCGTTAAGACCGTTAACATGGATTCCCGAATTTCAACCGTATTGCCCTGGCTGTAAAACTAAATTTGCGTTCTTGGAATAGTGAACCTAAGGGTGACTGCAACGCAAAGCAGACATAGCAAGTCGTCATGCGTTGACTACTAGTTAGAGTAAGATGCAAGCTAGATTGGGCTTACTCAGTAAGTTTTAACAAAGGCCGAGTCGCTGAAAATCGGGCGTCATTTTAAGAAGCATATGATTCATCCAGTAGTATATCAATGGTCCTATAGTACTAACATAAAATTCATGTCTAAATAAAACACGGTTCTTGTCGGTTTATACTTTACAGGAAGCCAGCAACAAACATTTTTTTTAAATATCCAATATACTGGATTTTTTGTTAGATTATGTAAGGTTAGGTTTTCATTCTTGAATTCACGAATTTTGCCAAAATCAACTGTGAAAATTGAATTATTGTTCATATTGAATCGAATACAATTGGAGACCGTATATAATACAGTCATCTCTTCCGATAAGAAAGCTCACGGCAAACTGTGCCACGCTGAAATTTTTTAAGTACAATTTACATGTAACCGCATTAAACTAGTGCGGTACTATGGCATAAGGGCATAAAACCGGAGATATCTCCAATCAAGTGCAGTAAGTAGATAGCTGGTAACAATGCACATTATTTTCAAACAAACACATTTATTTCAGTACTGATCATTGATCAATTATTATCACACATTTGACAAAGTACATTCATATGATAATTATATAATATTCGTGGTTACGAAATTGATAATTATTTTTTTATTGAATTGTGTTTGAGATAATACAATTCTCACTCCAAAAAAAACAGTATTACGTCCATTATTCTACTATTATAGTATGGCCACTAATAGATTGAGCAAGTGGCTGATTTCTATTTCTCGTAAAACCAATATCTGTTAATACAAACATACACTCTGTAGAGGTCCATGTGATCTTATTAGGATCAGACATGGTCGTGTTGGGTCACTCGTGTGGTGTTCGATGTGTAGGTAGAGGATGATGATAATGAAGTCTTCGATGTAGCAGGGTGAGATTTATTAGCAGCGTATCGGTACAATAGTATATTATACAATGATAGTTACGAGCTAAGTACTTGGATTCGAGTGACATCTAGATAAAATATTCTTCGTTATTTATACAATAAAAAGTAACACATTAACATAAAATTCTGGTACATAATCATATTAGACTAATTATAGAATCAGCGTTTTAAATTGAGTAGCGAAATGAAATATTATTTGTTATTACAGTTGTAATAAAATATGATACTATGAAAAATGATTATTCGGCTAATACACCGTAATGGTATAATGTGCTGTGATATGATGTAATAATACACTATCTCTAATTTCGCCAACCGACTTGCTGATCTAGCTCAGTTGTTTACTGGAAATGGATTCGCTGAGAATATATTACTGCAGAGTAATTTGATATCTTAAACAATAGATATTTGATCGCTATTATTCTGCAGCTACAGTCGAAAAAAATCAATATCTATCCAATCTTCTTCGACATCGTCAACATCAATTGGGGTCGATCCACTGGTGGATGAAGACCTTTCTTAGCTCCTTCCACTCTTATCCGTTCCTAGTTCTTCGCTACCACGCACGTCTACCTAACTTTATGAGTTCATCTATATAGCCGATTTTAGGGCGTCCCTGTGGTAGTTTATTGCCACTGCATGACGCCATTTATCCATCGGTTGACATGTTCAGCCCGTTGCGTTGTGATCTGCTTAACGACCTCTATCACATCGCGTACTCTTGACTGCTTTCATATCGATTGTTTTTTGTGATCTTTACGCAATATGCCCAACATGCACCTGCCCATGCCACGTTGCACTTCTTCGACATACTATTACATTTTTTTAAATGTGATTTCTATTTATCGTAAAAACAATCTGTTACACATGCGATCTTAGGATCGAATATGGTGAAATAAAGCTTCTTTGACATAATATTCAAAGTGGGTACATATTCAGAGATACAGACATTTGCGAAAGACGTATCTACAGCAGTGGTTTCTAAACTTTATGTTACTACGCCTCTAATCTTGGCGCCTCCCCCCCACCCTTCATTTTCATTAAATAATAGATACCGTTTTAAATAGTCAAAAATGAACTGATACAAAAATGAAAAAAAATATAAAAAAATAAACAAGGTTTTACTAATATTATATTCATCTTTCAATTAATTTGTTAGTCAATCAAAAATCATCATCGTTATCTTATCATTTAAGTATATCAATCATCGTAGATAGGTATAACATCAAATTACAACGCACAACCACATATTTAAAATATTTAATAGCCCTGAAGGAAAGAAGCGACTTTTTTTTACTATTAATAAAATAATGTAAAAAGTGCATTAGCAAACTTATCAAAAACTCAGTAAATAGATTTTTGTTTGCTTCAAAATATCTGGCGCAGAAATCATTTAAAAGTGGAATCATGGCGAACGGCGCTTCACAATAGTGTTATAGAAGTGAGGTATTATAAAATTAGTCTCCATATTTTCAGACAGGTTTGCAAACAACCTTTTATAGAACTGTTTTTATGTAGTTTATAACTAGCGGCCGTTTTATAAACTAAGCATTTGCAAACTGCAAACCTGTGGCTACATTAATTGTGTTAAACTTTTCGCGCCTCCCATTGCAACACTCCGCGCCCCAGTTTGGAAATCGCTGATCTACAGTGTGATCTTTTATTTTAGAAGATATTGTTCTGAAGATTTTTGGGTACTGTTCGGCTATACGGAATACAGCGGAAAACACATTTTGAAAATACCCGATATACTGGATTATTAATTTGTTAGTTTGGGTTAGTTTAGGTTAGGTTAGGTTGGGTTAGGTTAGGTTAGGTTAGGTTAGGTTAACCTAACAAATAATCCAGTTTATCGGCTATTTTCAATTTTCCCCTGTATTCCGAATAACCGAACAGTACCGATTTTTTTTAATGAAAAATTCAAATAAGTATGTTATCAATAATTTTAAAATCCGTACAATATTTTTGTGAAAAATACACATAAAATTTGTAGATAAAGATAGGCAGGGACAAAAAAATATCTATAATATATAATTATTCAGGGCACATTCGGGATTATTGTAGGAATTGGAATGCAATTGGAATTTTTTATTTTGCCAAATTCTGAACATATAAAATATCCCTTATTCAACAAATGGATAATGTCTTATTTGAGAATGATAACCCAGTGTTGGATAATTATTTACTCCAACAACTCACTTTACCTGTGTTTATCCACATTGGATGCTTTCCAGTTTGGTACCTTATGACTAAAAAAGTTCTTAGTAGCTCCATTTGTCCAGTAAATTTTTGGTCTGCTTCATCTTATGCCTACTATTATAATCCTCGACATTAAGACGGCCTTGGCACCGGGGGTGGAATCCGGAAACTACGTAAGACATTGGACTATGGAGCAGCTATCAATTATTATGAAATACGTCCTCTTTTTAGCATCGTCAAATAATATAGGAACCCTACTTCTTCCTACATCTTTACTTACTTTCCGGTATCCAACCCAAAGCCTTGGAAATGTGTTAGAAAAATGTTACTTTATTAATTAAGACAGTTGTGGTTTGCGGGACGCTACTGCGTAGCTTCAGTAATGAAAATATAAAAGAAATATTCACTGAATAGATCTTGCAAGCAGTCAATGTCGCGGCAGTCGGCTTGACGCGCACACAAATTATTTATCTCTTTATAAACAAAGTGACAGACATTGCCGTATAAAACTTAGGTTATTCATTCATTTGTTATTTTATTTGACAGTGATTTGAATCTGGAACATTTTCATTTCAAATTATTTGACGTTTACTGTGCCTAGTGTTTTTTTTTTTGTTTTAATTTGATTTAGTGTTGATCGAGATAACGCAGAAATGGCGCGATTGTCGTGTTTTGTGTTTATTGTTTTCGCTGCAATTGGATCTACATGGGGACACACGTACCACCTGGGTCGGTGTCCTGAAGTTACGCCAATGCATGGATTCGACATGGAACGGGTAAACAAAATTAAATATTAAAATAAAGGTAAATGTGCCGCAGATGCCGTCATGAGATTTTATAACTTTCTTTTTAGACCTAACCAAACCTAACCTAACCTAACATAACCTAACCTAATCTAACCTACCCCAACCTAATATTACATAATATAATCTTAGTTTTTGATAATGATGCATCAAAATGTATGAAAATTTTCCATTAACAATTATAGGATCGAAAATTCTATGCGCCGACAGAAAAAGGTGTTTATTATAATTGTCTACATGGAATAAACTGTTTTTGTAAAAAAAAATTAAAAGCTCATGGCGGCCATCTGCGGCACAAATACCAAAATAAATTGTTACTATATAATCTAACTGTTAATAGGACTGCGTGACAGAGGTGAACGATGGAGGTTTCTGTTGTGAATGAACTGTGCAATAGGCCCGTAGCGTTACAGAATTAAAGCGGCCAAATATTTAATTTATTAGGTAACCGTCTAAAACTAAAATACAAAAATCCACTGGAATCCTGCACTCTAAAGGAAAAAGTTAACGAACTGAAGCGCTCGATAATTTTCTGAAGAGTGTGTTGGATTTTTTGTTATATGGCCTATCTAGCTAAGACGGTCAAAATATTTTTTCCACGAGCGGAGCGATACTTTTACAAACCGTAACGGCAGTCCGGTGCCCTCCGGTCATTTCGAGCCCTGCTGGAATCACATACATACTTACTCATTTACATTAAATTAATAATTATACAAACATATATACACGTTTAAGAATCTATTAGTGTGGGGAAAATATTAAAATAAATAAAATAATTAATAAACACTAATACGACTGGTTTCACAAGAAATTTGAGAAAACATGATGTAGTGTTTGTGGAAAGAAGAGTGGAGATTCCTCGGTTATACCAATATATAAACCATTCGGATCCGCTTCAGCGCATCTATTCTATACACAAGACTGCTTTTGGCCGCTACAGCAGCTATCAAGGGTGGGGTTGTATCGAAGTATTACAACTTATTGTAACATTTACAATAAGTTAGCCGTCTAAAAAGTCAAGACTGTCTATCTCGCTCTAAAATTTACCACAGCCAAATGAGATACTATTAAAATATAGCACTTATTGTAACAATCACAACTATCTTATTGTAATTGTTACAATAAGTTAGTGCTAATACTTCGATACGAAACTATTCTAGATGGCTGCCGCAGCGGCCGAAAGCAGTCTTGTGTAAGTATAGAATAGATGCGCTGGGGTCACTACCGACTAGGTGCCAGCCGAAAAAACCAAAATTTTAATAATTATTTGGTATAAGTCGGTTGTGGGGAAGCCAGCGACAAACACATTTAGAAAATAGCCGATATACTGGATTATTTGTTAGGTTAGGTTAGCTTAGGTTAGGTTAAGTTAGGTTCGGTTAGGTTAGGTTAGGTTTTTATTCTTGAATTCATGAATTTTATCTCCATAACCGACTTGTACCAATTATTTTATTTTAATGAAGATATTCTTGGGTAATACTTAGAACAAACATTCTTACATATTTTAACTATCTATTCAATATATGACATTCTGAATTATAGCATAATATATAGAAATATATATATAAAACGATAATTCACACAGGATAAACAAGTGTAATACCTACATGCTAATGTTTATAAACGTTTGCGTCCAGTTTGTATTACTTATCTCGTATTTGTTTTCTCATTATTGAAACGTAAAAAATCATAATATTGTTATGTTGTCGTTTTGACGTCATCAAAATGTTAGATAATTTTAAATATACATTAGTGGGTATCTGCAGACTGCAGTAATTTGCTGAAATAAGTAACGTAGTAGGCCAAAAATGAATGTAACAAAGATAATACTTCTATTTTGATTTATCTGATTGACCAAAAAATAAATTGATCGACCAGGTGGAGACCTACATTTATCTGGCACTTGGATACGCATTTCATGTCACAACAATAATAATTAAAATCGTCGTAATTAACTTAGATTCCCGTAGCTTAATTGGAAAAGCATACTGGCCAGGGCTCGAAATGGACCAAAGTACACCGGAGCGCCGTTCCTGTTCGTGAAATCGGTAAAATTGTCGCTCCGTCTCGTGGATAAAATAATTAGACCGTCTGAACTAAATAGGCCATATAATACAAAATCTAACACACTTATTTTTATGAAATACACACAAATTTGATAACTACGTAAACATCTTCAGAAGAGCGCTCCGGTTCGTAAACTTTTCCATTTCGAGCGCTGATACTGGCGCGAATCCAGCAGATACAGGTTCAAGTCCAGTCGGGTGTCGTATTTTACCACGTTTTTCGTAGCTCGTATTCTTGTTTGTCCGGTAGTTGTTTATCCAGTACAAATCTTGCAATCGATTTCTAACTAACTCCCCGACTAGTTAGACATTTGAAACTTTTAGAATATATCAGAACACGATGCCAATACATTCTTTTAATACTTTTAGCCATCTTTAAGTAGAATTAAATTCATATTCAGTTAATTCTGTTTTGTAAGAAAAGTTATTTCGGAAGAAATCCGTAATCCAATCCACTATTATTGGCTATGGAAATCAAAATGACATTTCAGTATTCTATATTTGTTTGTTTGTTGCAAAATAGCAAAAAAAAATATTTGTTGACAATTGCCTTATTTGTCCTAAATTATTAAGACATAGAATTGTCAAGTTTATATGATTCAACAGAAAATTTAAAAACGTGGTAAATAAAACGTTCTTTTTATCTTGTAATTATTTTTCTACCAAATGGTTTTTTCTAGTGTGTATATGCATTAGATGTTTTTAAACTATGTATATTCAAATTATATAAAGATACGTTCTCAAATCTTGTGTCTTATTCGTTGAATATAAAAAAAAATAGTTTATTAAATAAATAGTATGTAACCACAGACCGCATGTAGATATGGTCAAAAGTTTAACGTTATCTCAACATGATTTTTTGTTTTCTATAATATCTAATTAGATATGATAAAAGAATTATCGAAAGGAAGCTCAACCATATCTTCCGGTAGAATATAGTTTATTAAAATTAGGTATGGAATAGCAAAAGGATTATGGTTAAGATTGCAAAGAACGCGATGACACGTCCTACCACTATATGGAAGGATCGGGGAATTTCAATTGCCACGAAAATTATGCTTGTGCAAACATTAATGTTCTCCACATTTTTGTTTTATTTTTGTATATTTATTTTTGCGACTGGACTGTATACATTTTGAACTTATATTATTTACTATCCCAGTGTGTGATAATAATTGTACTATAAACTTCATTTCATACTCCAAAACTCGGTATTCGCCACTGATATCTGATGGGTTAAACCAGGGGTAGTCAACTTTTTTATACCTACCGCCCACTTTTGTATCTATAATAGTAGTAAAATTTTCTAACCGCCCACCGGTTCCACAGTAATGGTGATTTATAAAGTAGGGAAGTAACTTTACTTTATAAAATTTATAAAGCAGAATTACAGCAAGTTAAAGCATATAATAATAATTACTTACCAAATACTTTATGACAGACTTTCGCTAAGTTTGGCAGAATAAATCTTCATAAAACAACTTACTGTAATTAAATTTATCTTTTTATGTTTACTTTGCATACATAGAAGAATGAAGTCTGATGAAATTAAATTTAATTAATTAAATTATTAATGAGATCCCTGAAGCTGATGCACAATGAAAATGTTTTTAAAACCCTTACCACCCACCATTAAAGCTGGAACGCCTACTAGTGGGCGGTAGGGACCAGGTTGACTACCACTGGGTTAAACCATTTCCGAATAATGACTGAAGAGAAAGCCGATACATTCCTGGTCCTACCTTTCCGCCCCTCCCGTTGTCTATGGATGACCTGTCATTGTCTATGGAGTGCTCATACTGACGCGTCTCTCATGTTCACTTATAGATGAGTTAAATGATAATTAATACACAAGCATTAATACACTTTCTACAAATGTAATGCATAGATCAATGCTACATATTTTTTAGAAATCGATATTACCACCGGTTTTTGTGTGAAGGACTGGTCTGACTTTGACAGCTGATGAATAATAGGAATGTATATTATTTATAAATAACACTAATAGTTAATATATTTGATGTGAGAATTTTTTAAATTCAATTTGAAACGAGAAAGGGCGAATCAATATGTCAAGCAATCTGGGATTTTATTTTGACAGCTGAAAAGTGGACCACTCGTTGCTTGTGCAAAAAGTTATGCTCAGGCTTTATTAATCTAAAGATGGCGCTGGTTAAACCCTTTCATAAACAAATTGATTGCTCCAGAAAGCCTCATAATAAATAACATATAGTGACCGCTGGGATTTCGTAGTAGTGTTGTAATTATAACCGTTTATGAAAAAACCAAATAAACTCGTTACAACACGTTCGATAACCGGTTTCTGAGGTCAAATACGAGGGTGGGTCAATAATTCCTTAGAAAAAAGCATTAAAACAGTTTTTATTTTTGTATTTTTTTTTTATTTCTCAACATAATCTCCTTTGAGCTCAATACACTTGGTTAGACGTTTCTCAATTTTTTTTAAACCGTCAGAAAAATAAGTTTTCGGAAGGTCCTCAAAATAAGCATTTGTCCGATCGATGACTTCTTCATTTGAAAAAAAACGTTGTCCACTTAGCCATTTTTTTAAGTTTGGGAAAAGGAAAAAGTCACTGGGGGCTAAATCTGGCGAATACGGTGGGTGGTCGACCAATTCGAACTTCAATTCTTCAATTTTAGCCATTGATCGTAAACATGTGTGAACACGGGCATTGTCCTGATGAAAGAGGATTTTTTTCCTGTTTAAATGAGGCCGTTTTTCTTCAATTTTGTTTTTTAGCTGGTCCCATAAAGATGCATAATAATCCCCTGTTATTGTTTTTCCTTTTTCCAAATAGTCAACGAAAATAATTCCACGTGCATCCCAAAATACAGTAGCCATAACCTTACCAGCTGATTTTACGGTTTTCGCCTTCTTTGGACATGGTTCGCCTTTCACAATCCACTGCTTTGACTGTTCTTTCGTCTCGGGAGTATAGTGGTGTATCCATGTTTCATCTATAGTCACAAAGCGACGAAAAAATTCATCCGGATTGCGTTGCATGAGCGACAACAGGGCTTTAGAGGCCACCACCCTATTTCGTTTATTGTCGACTGTGAGCAAACGCAGAAATTTTTTTCATGCCCAATTTGTCATGTAAAATAGAAACGACGCTACCTTTTGAGATCCCTGTAACCTCAATTATCTCACTCAACTTTAATCTTCGGTCACTTAACACCATATCGTGGATTTTATTGATCATTTCTGGTGTAGTCACCTCTACAGGACGTCCTGAGCGTGGTTCATCCTTTGTTGATGTACGACCACGTTTAAATTCATTTAACCAGTTATAAATAGTTGCAAGTGAAGGAGCAGATATGCCGTGAACTAAATCCAACTCATTTTTTATTTCCTTTGCTGTTAACCCTTTTATATTAAAATGTTTAATAACAGCTCTAAACTCAATTTTCTCCATTTTTGTAAACAAGCAATTTTTTTTTTTAAATGTACGAGAAACACACAACAACCCGACCAATCTGATTGAAACTTCGCAGCATACTGAATCGGTAGTGCCGCTGCATGAAAACAAACCGCTTACAGTACTAGTCGCGCCACCTGTCGGCTTTTCTAAGGTCTTATTGACCCACCCTCGTACTTACAAAAGCTGACTAACCCACTGCAAAATTATGCAGAGCAAAATATTTACAGTAATTTTAATGAATTCGCATCATAATTGTTTAACTTAATTAATTGATTAGATTGCCGAATGCCTCCTGCGCTTCTATTCTATACGCAATACTGCTATCGGCGGCTATCGAGGGTAGTTTATCATATTTATGTATTGAGGTATGTATTATATTTGGTACAATAAGTTAGTTATAATTGTTACAATACGTGCTATGTTTTAACATCACCTCTCTTGGCTGTGTTTACATAAATAACCATGTTTGATGAAATCGCTTCGGATATTGATATATTCCACTTACGTGAGAGTGAATTTAGGTGGACGTTCTTTTATAAGTTTTTAAGATAGGGTCTATTAAAGTTCACTCTGTGTGCTTCCATCTACTTTTATTTTTGTTATTTTATTTTATTTTATTTCTTTTCTTATTTTATTTCTTATTTCATTACTTATTGTATTATTAACTCACATTTCTCTGTATTTTTATTTTTAAAAATTATTAACACTTATTTTATGTCATGTCGTGAACGCTTTGAATTTATAATTTGGTATGTTCATTATATGTAAAATAAATAAATTTGAATTTGAACTTTTAGAGCGAGATAGATAGTTTTGACAGTTTAGACGGCTAACTTATTGTATCAATTATAATACCTCAATACATAAATATGATAAACTACCCCCGAAAGCCGCCGATAGCAGTCTTGTCTATAGAATAGATATACTGATTGCCACAATAAGAAATAATTCTCATGAATCATATACGGATCGATAGCTTAGAGGTGAAAGTACTCACCAGGACAGAATTCGAGACTCTCTCGGCCCAAAAAAAATATATTATTGTTTAAATTCAGCAATTGTATTGAAAAAAATGAAATCAATGAAAATGTCTGATTTCTTTCTTATATGTATAACTTATGGAAAAACTATTTTAAAATATTATTTTTTATTCGCATTCATGGACAATTTTTGATTTTTTTGTTTACAGAGCCTTCAAATGCAGCACGCTCGCATATATAAAACCACCCCTTTATAATATAATGCATATTTTCAAATGTATATTCAATACAAATATAAAATATAAATACTTAAGTATACAAAATGTTTGTCAACATTTTGATATAGGTACATATTCTTATTAAGGTTATACCTCAGTTGAGGCACGGTCTAAAAAGATCAAGGCTAGGCGATGCGCGGATTGCGGGTCGCGAGTGCAAATGGCGCATGCCAAACGAAATATAATTTGTCATATAAATCCAACATGCGTCTATTTAATAGCAACCGAGGCCAACTTTGCGGCATTCGAGAAATTTGCAGCGTCGTATGGGGAGCGGGATAGTCTCGACTCTTCTGTAGACTCATCCACTTCAATTCGTGACACTCAGTATGCGGGTACACAAAGCGCTTAATATCAGCGAACAGCAGAGCCAGTCCAAAAAATAAAAAAAATAAATTCTTTCTTAACTTTCTTCTTTCAGCACTACGGTGCATGGTTGCAGCGTCAGTCCCGTGCGGCTCCGTCTCGGGACGGAATGAGCACTTAAAATCACTTCTTTCAGACACGTTTAAAGCGTCATAGAAAGCGGCCGTGCATATCCGCGGCTGTGTATAGATGACGGGTGGTGGTGGGCACTTTAATGTTCTATTAGTAACAATAATAATATATTCATTGACATGTCTTAACACTATAACTGGATATGCGCCCCAATGACAATAGCGTTAGTAAAACAGTAGTGTCTGCAAAAGAAGTGAAATAATCACAAACAACCAGACTTTGAGAAAATCACATAATATACTGTGACCTCACCGGGAATCGAACCCTGAGCCCCCGATTGAAATGCCGGCACCTTACGCACAGTATTACGAACTAAAAATATGATCTAAGTATTTAAGTAATAATAATTTACAATTTTCTCCCTCGGTTCTTTTCCAGATGCTCGGCTTATGGTACGTCATCCAGAAGACTTCAACAGCATCCAGCTGCATCACCTACAATTTCACCAAGACTGATGAACCAAAAGAGTACGAGTTAGAGCAGGTATCCCAGCACTTTGCTCTCGGCCTGACGCCTCTCAAGCACGACTACAAGTACACTGGAACCCTCAAGGTCCCTGACAACTCCATACCCGCCAAGATGATAGTCAGGTTTCCACTGAGTAAGTCAAACTAGTGTTATTAAATTAATAAATTTTTATTCTATACCTTCCAGTAGCGAAGTGTATTCGACATAAATAGTGAAAACAAAATTTGGTCAGTCATAGTTATTTATTTTCATTGAATTAAGAATACAAATGGCAGATGGTATTGGTTAGTTTTTTAAATTAAATTATACACTGCCCAAGCCAAACCATAATAGATAAAAAATAAAATATATTCTTCTATCTATGAAATATATAAAATACTTATGCCATTTTCGTACACAATGAACGCGAGGACGGATGCAATTTCATTAAGGCTATACCTCAGTTGAGGCATATTCTAAAAAGATCGTGGCTAGGCGATGCGCGGATTGCCGGTCGCGGGTACAAATGACGCATGCCTAACGAAATATAATTTGTCATATAAATCCAACATGCATCCATGTAATGTTCTATTAGTAACAATAATAATATATTCATTGACATGTTTTCTTTTTCAAGTAAATGGGTAACGTTTTTAGTCATCGTTAGATGATTTAAGAATTAATGCTCCCGTCGCCATCAAGAAACAAATTGACGTATTCACACCTCGACGTTCGCTCTCCTAATTCCAGCGAGAAAATTATTTGCCGTTTCACTGAAGTATCGTCTTAAGTCATAATTTTGTTTTGTAGACATTTTGATATTTTTGATGGTGAATTAGGGCATTTTTGTATGTAATATAATATAATATAGGGTAGGTTTGGTGTTAGTATTAGTCCTTCAATCGTAAAATCCCTCAACTCTGAGCCTAGGTGCCGTATACTGACCTAAAATTAATAGTTTAGTTATATAATGTTTGAGGCTTTCACGGTTGTTTTTTTTATCGTAGTAGATTTTTGGGTTTCCGCCATAGAGGTATTAAATAAAGAGAGGGGCAAAGAATCGGCTTTCTCATACAACTGAATGAAGCAGGCCAACAATAACCGACAACTTACGAGAAATAGCGACGGGATAAAAAAAAATGCAGTGCACCACGGAGGATTTACTTTGGTCATTATAACGTACGCATATAATATAATGTTAACGTGGAAATTTTGCCACAAATTGATTACCAGCCCGCCTCACCATACTTTTTCACTATACTTGCCTGCTTTACCATACTTTCATATAACCTGCCGCCCCTAGGTTTCCACAGTGTGTCTTTTCATCCTTCTTTACTCGACGTTTCGGGCTCGTTGCAGAGGCCATTATCATATCATCTCTTGATAATGGCCTCTGCAACGAGAGCCCGAAACGTCGAGTAAAGAAGGAAGAAGGACACGCGGTATAAACCCAAAAATCTACTACGATAATAATTTAGTTGATTCCGTGTGTGGGGGTGTAGGACTACGACAACGAAATTAATATTGTTAATTTTGTGTTTTGAACTTGTAAACCTTTTCTCAATTGACAGGTATTGGAGGTAGTGCCAGTTATATAGTATTCGCGACAAATTATAACGACTATGCCGCAATCTTCACCTGCCAGAAGTTGACATTCGCTCATAGGGAGTCTGCAACGATTCTATCGAGAAGGAAGGACCTATCGCCATCAACGGTTGCCAAGGTTGGTCACAAACTATTTATAATTTAAAAATAGAATGATAATTAACTATTAGCATCATTTTTTATATGAATGCCTATTTGGGTTTCATTACTATGATACAACCAAAAGTCAAATTAACATAGACAAGTTGCTTTGGTAGTCAAGGAAAGTTTGTGCATGTGATGGTCCAAGGTAGGGAACTGAAATTATGCAAGAATGCTATTTTTCTTCTCTCTCTTCTTCGTCGTTTCCTCATGTCTGAGCAGTGACGTCCCTAGACAAAATGCCGCCCCTAGGACGCGTCAAAATGCCACCCCATTTTTTAATACAATATTTTTTATCATCCTTTCATGACTCCAATATCTAAGAAATGTGTTGTACGGATACATTACTAACAAAATATATACCACTAAAACATACAAAATTAAATTTATAAATATTTTTCCGCAAATGTGGGGATTTTTTTTGACGTTGGTAATACAGTGGCTTTAGAAGGAGAGGGTGCATCTCTAGTTTGAAGGCCAACACAACTTCTGTGAGCACTGATTAATAAGTTAGCCTTTAGTCAATGACATTATTAATGGACGACGCACTCAATACAGTAGCTAGCAAGTAAATTCGCATGTACAGGTAGACGTCACGCAATTTCCATTATGCGATATCACGCATCGGGAATTTATAACAATATGACCTTTATTGTAATGGCGTTAGAGCAGTGTTTCTAATGTCAATGTTCATTTGAGAGAACCCGTTCGAACCGAACCATTCGGCAGACCCAACAAAAAGCATCAGGAATTTATAGCAATATCACCTTTATTGTAATGGCGTTAGAACAGATTATGCCATTCGGCAGACCCGACAATAAAGTGAGTGTCATTTATTTTTCCAGATGATTCGTCCATATTAATGTCATTGCCTTTAGTTATACGAAAATATGTATGTGTCGTTTATGGTCACCAAGGAGGTCGAAAGGCAACGGAAGTAATCTAGACATCGCAAACCCGACAGTCCTGTTAAACTGTTTCCAACCAGTGAGCTGATTTTTATAATGGAAAGATATTTTCGTTATTACTAAGTTTAGATAGCTGTTTCTATATATACCAAATGATTTTAATCGATTTGCGCCCTTGGAGTAACTGCCGCCCCCAAGCGACACTCAATCTTCCTACCCCCACGGGACGTCACTGTGTTTGAGCATCATGGCCGCCATTAAATTCCGTTATCTTTTGAGCGACCACTTTTTCTACCCCTTTCGAACATCTATTTCTCTCAGGGAAGAGTGAAGGCTGTTCCCAGTTAACTCCTTCACTTGGTGATGCTCTCCTTCTGCGTCAACTTCCCTGGAGAATAGCCAAAGGTTTCTGAAAAACTGCAGAATATGTCTCAAACATATTTTTGAGAGCCGTTCCTTTATCTGTAGTCTCTGGTTGACTGACTGGTTTGTCCTGTGCTCTGTCCAAGAAATAGTAAGCATTCGGCACCAACACCATATTTTGCTCTCAGGGTGCATAGTACGGCGTACTACAATATGGAGAAGCATCGTTTTCGTGGCAATTGAAATTCCCCAATCCTTCTATATAGTGGTAAGATATGTCATCGCGTTCTTCGCAATCTGTCTGCGCCTTCTTATCTCTGCTTCACATCCGCCTTTTCCACTAATGGTCAATGGTCTATACTATTCGTAATAAAGGACCCAAAAACTAATAGTACCAAATTTCAGCATCCTACCTTCGATATTAATTATTCATTTAACTATAAGTACCCATGTATGAGAAAAGAACGAACTTTGAATACGCGAAATTGTTATTTTCGAAAATAGCTTTTTTTTGTATTATCAGTATAAAGATAGATTATATTTTACTATTAAATATGTATTTATTTAATGTATCTATTTTGGTTACATGTAAATTTTATGTAAAACATTTCACCGTGGCACAGTTTATCAGAAAGAAATGACGGTATACTATAATATGGTCTCCAATTTTATTAGATTCAATATGATTAATCATCGCTGATTTTGGCAAAGAATATTTTTATTTTTATTTGTTAACTCATCCTGCCCAAATTTTCTCGGTTAGGTACGTGTAAATTGTACTTATTACATTTCACCGTAGCACAGTTCGCCGCGAGCTTTCTTATGAGAAAGAGATGGCCGTATACTATAAATTACACGTTTTTCGTGGAGCATTGTAGACAATAATGTTCCAATTTTATTAGATTCAATATAAACATTAATTTGATATTGATCGGTTTCAAATATCTGATAAATAACGCTAGCTAACATTATTGTTATCTGATATTCAATTTGATAGGTATGTTCGATTTGATATTTTACCTTACCTAACCTAACCTAGCAAATAATCCAGTATATCGGTTATTTTCAAAATTTGTTTGTCGCTGGCTTCCTGTAGACCGACAAGAACCGTGTTTTATTTAGACAAGAATTTTATGTCAGTACTGTATGACCCAAAGAGGTTGGACGGTCTTTAATATACAGCCATAATACTATATTTCCGATACAACATTTCACGGAGAAGTGTGATACGGCGAACTGCATACGTACAAGTTTTCAGACACTCTATTTTTACGAGGCATGATTTTTTAGTTTTTGTTTTATATCAAATGTAATTGTAAGGAAATTACAAGCCGGTTTCAATTTCAATTCCAAATGAGATTTTGTATCCATCAAAATAGGGATGAACTGTCCTGCACGGATTGATGAGGATTTTTTCAGTCAATAAAATAGATTGATGATTACATTCCTGCCAAATTTCAGCTACATACCTCCAATACATTCAAAAAAACTTTACTGGACTATAAATTTAATATTAATATTTGTTTCTAGCTCCGCACCCAGTTGGAAGGTTTCGGAGTTGACCACTTTGACCTGTCCATCATCTCGCAGACCGACTGCCCGAAGCATCCCAACGGCACCACGGAGGGCGTCAACATCGACATCGACCCGAACACCTTCTCATCCGGCAACGTGGCCGGAGTCGTGAGGAAGGCCGGCGAAAAAATTGGTACACAATTCTCCATAAACTAATCTAAAATTTGACGTTTATCTTGATACTTGTAATAATTTAAATTGGTGATTGATTTTTCATGAAGAGACAGTGACTCCCTCTTACTACAGTGCAATATCATGCTTACCTTACTTTACCTTATTATCTATTCCCTTAGTACCTTGCACAGTGGTGCCAGGGCTCGAAATGGAACGGAGCGCACCGGAGCGCCGTTCCGGTTCATAAAATCCACAAAGTTATCGCACCGTCTCATGGAAATATTAATTTGACCGTGGAAGATTGATATGCCATATAATAAACATTCTAAGACACTTATCTATATAAAATAAACATTCAATTAGATAACTATGTTAATATTTTCGTAAAATTATCGGGCGCTCCGGTTCGTTAATTAAATCCATTTCGAGCGCTGAGTGGTACCCTAGCTTTACTTCACTTCCTCTCTCTTCATACTCAGTTCATACACAATCTACGCTGTCTATGCTCACCCATGAGTTCAACGGATAACCTTCGCCATAAAGAGAATACTCTAAAGTTGTGATCAAATTGAGATGCATGTCACGTCACTGTCACGCTGTCACGGTGACGAATTTAGTCTATGGTTTCGTCATTTTTCAGAATATTTTGAACGATTACCACCTGTCCAAATTCAATTATAGAGAGTGTCAACTCTAATGTAATAGTAATTTAAATTATTATTAATTATTCATGCTACCTAATTTCAATTAATTTTAACAGTTTCTACGTGTATGCACGTTAAAATTACTTGCAATATTATATCCATAGATAATATTTGTACATAACCCTTATAGAAAATACATAGTACCAACCACTAAAAACAAATAACGTGATTTTGACATGATTCGAAAAAGTGTAGATATCTAGAAAATGATAAAACCGTTCAAAACGTCATGCAAGTGTCGATGCAGTGCGGTTCAACGTAAGGTGACCTCATTGTTGTTCTGGTGATTTCGGCAGATTTTGCTAACTGACAATTATCGTTTAGGTTCAAAATGTGCTACGGGGTGGGAGGGCATCAGTCTGATGACATTTTAAACACCAAGAAATCGACATTTACGCATTTTCTCCGTAGCAGCATCTTACTGTGATGTAACGTGATAGTCCGCGACATGCACCATAATATATTTCGCGCTTTAGACCACCACAGATATTTTCAGAGTTCAACGGCCGATTTCTTAACTTTATATTTTGGTTTTATTCCCAGGTGACGGCATCGAATACGTGGCATCAGCCGGAAAGAAAGTCTACAACAATCTGTCAAAGGACAAGGAAGACTTGATCGAAGACCCATCCGATGTTAGCGTGCATGCGAGATCTGCAAACCCTAACAATGATGCAGAGTGGATGCCTTAAAATGGCAAACAAAATGAGTACCTAGTCTTCCTGCCAACAGGGGTTTACTTCAAGCTTGTTGATGCGTTGCCATAGTTACTATTTACGACAACCCAAAACTAAGTAGTTAAAAGATCAACCGTTGATAATCATACGTACCAAACTAATTAAATTGTTTTTGGTGTAAAATAAACAAACATTAAAATGTGTTATGTATTAATGAATCAAGCTATACACAAAACGCGGTATATACAGGGCTCAAAATGGAACGGAACGCACCGGAGCGCCGTTCCGGCTCGTGAAATTTGTAAAATTATCGCATCGTCTCGAGGAAAAAATATGTTGACCGTCTGAGCTAGATAGGGCCATAGAATAGAAAATCTGACACAATTATTTTTATAAAATACACATACGATTTGATGACTATGTAAATATCTTCAGAAAAATTGTCGAGCGCTCCGGTTCGTAAACTTTTCCATTTCGAGCGCTGGGTATATATATTGACTAATTAAATATTCATTATACATTATACATTGGTATTACAATCCAATGCAGTGCTGAAGAGTAGATGTAGGCTGTTAAGATCCGCCACAAATAGTGTACATTAAATTTTGTCAGTCATACGTATTTATTTTCATTGAAATAATACTACAATTTACAGATGGTGCTGGTATGTTTTCAAAATTAAATTAAACCCTGCGAAATACAAGCCATAATAGATAATACTAAAAAAATACTCGTCTATCTATAAACTATCTAAAATTATCCAATTAAATCATACAAACCTTTGTATATTTTATAGACAGAATATTATTTTTATCTATTACAGTTTGGTTTAGGCAGGGTCTAATACATTAAAAAAAATAACCAACAATATGTATATGTATTCTTAATCCAACGAAAACAAAAAAGGAAAACATACGGACGAAAACGTGTCAACAATTTTCTTATCGTCCAAAATATACCAAAACTATTATGGTTTGGTTAAGGTAGGGTTTAATTGATTTTTAAAAACTAAACAACACCATTGATAAATCGTAGTGTTAGTTCAATAAAGACAAATACGTATGACTGACAAAGTTTAATGTGCACTATTTATGGCGGATCTTAACAGCCTACTTTCACCCTTCGCCACTGATCCAATGTGGATCTTGGATGTTACCAGAAGGCATCACCCATGCGTTGCACATTCCCTCTAGTCTGACGCAAGCTCGATTGAAGCAAGCCGAATGCTCCACCTAGCAGAAAAATACTAAGCTTCCAATTTGAGACATGTTAGCCGGCTCTCACATCTAAACTCGCCTCGTCTGCCGCACAGCCATAAATCAAATCTTCCACGAACGTCGATCCAGTGTTGCTTATGTAGACCGTGCAGATCTGCAGAGCACGTGGTCGCATGTAACATTCGAAACGTATAGATATATGGATGCGGCGATTGGCGAGCCGATATAGGAATGACCAATTCGTATGTGTTTGTGTGCGTCCTGGCGTCTTCGACTGGCAGCCCGTCTTGTCATGATTGCAACAGTAGATGTTTTTTTCAAACTAAAAAGTGGCATTCGACCAATCTGTGGAGCTCCATTTGGCAACGTGTGTTTCGTGAATAACGATGACGTCACATCGACGTATTCGAAAGCCAGCTTAGTTTCAATATAATGGTAATACCGAAATCAGATTCGATGTATTTTTATCAATTAAAACACTTAAAAAAAAAATCTCAAATTGCAAGCAAATTGTAAATACATAATTTTGGATCTTTTATAGATAGAAGAATAATGTAACTATTGTGGGTTGGTTTGGGCAGGGTTTCATGAATGTAGAGAACTAACCAAGACCATCTATAATATGTATTAATTCAACGAAAAGAAAATATAAGCATGACTGAAAAAGTGTATATTTTTTTTGTCTGGTCGTCCATTGCATACCTAAATTATTATGGATTGGTTTAATTGATTTTTTAAAACTTACCAGCACCATCTACACATTATAGTATTAAACTTAAATGGCTTTAACGATTTTCAAACGTATGTGAAATATAAAAACATTCACAAATTCTGTAAAAAATTGAAAAAAGGATAACACAAACATGAAAAAAACATACAACTTCATATTCCTTCTTCAAAAATAATTGAATGCCATACAATGTAACGCAAAAATGTTTGATTGATGTATTTATAGTCTAAGGTTTCATCTTATATAGATATATGACATAGTCCAAATATCATTAATGTTCTGATTTAATATACTTAAGTAAAATAAATTGTTATATTATGCACCTACGTATATAATGTTGTAAAAAAATTGTCTTTATGACTGTCTTTTGTAGTTCATTACTTTAAATTTAAATGGAAAATTTCATACCATCTAAGTCCCATATTACATGTATCTAAATGTGAATATTGTTTAATATCAAACAAAATATAATTTATTTGAAGCAAGACATTTAACTTTAATGTTGTTTTTTTTTTTTTTAACAAAATGATAATACCAAAGATGTTGAAGAAACTTTCTTTAATGTAGATGCAGCCAGAATATGTTACGAAAGTGAAGCAAAAAAACTAGATTTATTTGGAAATTTACAAAGCACAGCCAGGGCTCGAAATGTTCCGCTTCGTGAAATCGGTAAAATTATCGCTCCGTGTCGTGAAAAAATAATTTGACCGTCTGAACTGGATAGGCTTGCTTTTCTCTCCACCACCTGCCACGTCTCCACACCCGTAATGCGGGCGTATACAGTGGCGTAACAAACGATAGGCGCTGTTCAAATTTGTGCCGAAAGTGTCCCAGGAGCAACTTCCCAATACCTTGGTTAGCGTGCACTAGAGTGTGCGTGATCCCTACTTCCATATAATGTATTACGGTCAATTCTCAATGAGAAAAGACCTTCTCGCTCGCCGTATAATGCCGCAAACTTTTTAAAAGCTGAGAAATTTTCCCTCGTAGATACCAAGTCGCAATAGCCGACCGGTCCAACTGAGGGTCGGACCGACTTTAGAAGCTCTTCCCTTTCAACCGACATATGGGGACACTCCCAGAGGATGTGATCGGCATCTTGCAATTCACCACTGAGCTCTAGATAGGCTATATAGTAAAAAATCTAACACACTTATTTATATAAAATACCCATAGATAATATTTGATAACTACAGTTGGTTATTACGAGGAAGATGGGACCGACTGAATTATATAACTCGACTGACTCTGACTCGTTATAAGCCGTACTCTTTATAATATCAGAGAATAGGTATTTTTAAATGAGCGGTCTCTGAAAACCACCGTAAACATCCCAAAAACAAGCATGGCCTTCATAAACTACAAAAGAAGTTGTTTATTGTATTGAACGCTGGTAGGTACCTACGGACTAGAGGTGAGTTGGAAATACTGTCACCAGAGTGTGTACTCAAGTATCGGATGAAACTACCCATACTCAGTACGT
The DNA here is from genome assembly GCF_057557595.1 of Rhyacophila brunnea. Taxonomy (NCBI): domain Eukaryota; kingdom Metazoa; phylum Arthropoda; class Insecta; order Trichoptera; family Rhyacophilidae; genus Rhyacophila; species Rhyacophila brunnea. The sequence continues at coordinate 30,382,853 of NW_028232893.1, read as the reverse complement.
GTGGCCCAATAAACTTGTGATGATATCATCGCTAGTCGCTGGCCAGTTGGTAGACTGTCAATACTATTTATATTAAATGCGCGCGAGCGAGGTAGCACTTGAATACAATTATATTTTAATTTATCAGTCGATGCATGCGAATGACATCATCTTATGTATGAACAAATAGGTCATAAATTTTCTGTAGCAGCATATTATTCCCTCAGAAATATGGTGAGGTGACGCAGTTTACAATAAAAAAAATCATTGTTATTCATTTTACGTTAACAAGAATATTATTATAACATAACATAAAAACAGCTCATAAATATAAATTTGTTTAAAATTTTATAATTTCATTTCATGACATTTCGAGAAGCCCAGCTCAGTGTATTTTTAGGGATTCTATTGAAGCCGATATTTCAAATACTAATATGGAGTTAAGTTTTAGTTCCAGTTTAGTATGAGACTTATGTCGCATACGCACGCCAACCGCTCTATATAGTATTCCAATTACTAGTAAGCATTTTGGAACAAGTTTTGATAGTAAGTATTTTTTATACTGGTAATAAGTATACTTAGTCTTCAAAATCGACCAGTTTTCCCACCTCTACTACGGACTTCACAAACATTGAATTTTTCAACCATGTGCGTGGAGACTTTTTATTGTCGGCGAAAACAACAATTAGACACTTAACTAGTATCATAAACTTAATCCGTCCTCCGGCGGCATCCTGTCCGATCGGATTTTATTGCTTAGGGTTGAAATATTTTTAAACAATCGATCCATTAACAGTATTTTTGCTCGTAATATCCGTTAAGTTGCTCGCTATAACCGTGAATAATTGTATGGAGAAAAACATAAACCAAATATCAACGAATGTTTCCTCATTACATCCGAGATCGTAATAACCTGGTTCGACTGTATATTAATATCTTCAGAAAATTGCCGAGCGCTCCGGTTCGTAAGCTTTTCCATTTCGAGGGCTGAGCACAGCAAAATATGTAAAATACACGCAACCAATAATACAACACTTCGGCATCTTTATTCTGTTGAACAATCCTGCAAAACCATTTGTAACTGCATAAAAGCAAGTAAACATCGTAAACACCCTACATATACACCAAAAAAGTGGCAGCCATTGTTTGATTTAGAAAATCGGAAATAATAAACTATTTCTTGCTCAGTGAAACGGCAAATAATTTTCAACAGTCGCCAATCGGAAACAGACAGTCGAGGTGTCCGCACGTCGATTTGTTTTATCTGGCGTCGGATGAAAATACTATTAAATCGTGTAAAGATGACTAAAAAACTTTACGTATGTACCTACTCAAAAAAGAAAACATGTCAATGGATATACTATTATTATTAGTAATATAACAATAAACATAACATTAAATGGACGCATGTTGTATTTTTATGACAAATTATATTTCGTTCGACACGCGTCATTTGCACAATCCGTGCATCGCCTAGCCACGATATTTTTACACTATGCCTCAACTGAAGTATAGCCTTAAACGAATAAGACACGCGATTTAAGAATGTATCATTCTATAAATTGAAGATACGTGATTTGGAAATAAAATTTGGAAACAAATAAATACGATTCCTGACGAGACTTGAACCTGTATCCACTGATCGCGGCAGTGTGCCTCCAATTAAGCTACGGGCATCCTACTTAATTGCTTACGAAGATTTTAACTAATAGTATGAAATGTTTATCAAATTGCGTTACGTTGGGTGTCGTATTTTTTCTAAAAAAGATTTTTACAACGTTTTTATTAGCTCGTATTCTTGTTTGTCCGGTGGTTGTTTGTCCAGTACAAATCTTGCAATCGATTTTTACTTTTACTTCCCGACTAGCTAGACATTTGAAACTTTTAGAATATATCAGAACACGATGCCAATGCATTCTTTTAATACTTTTAGCCATCTTTAAGCAGAATTGAATTCAATTTCAGTTAATTCTGTTTCGTATGGAAAGTTATTTCAGAAAAATCCGTAAAAAGTAAAAGACTATTATTGGTTGCTAAGGGGTGGTCCTAGCAACTAAATTATTAATATATACGTGCGTTACTATGGAAATCAAAATGAAATGTCAGAATGACATTTCAGTATTATATATTATTTGTTTGTTTTTATTGACTTCATATCAAGTACAAGTTTGAGCATATTGAGCATAATAATTCAACTGAATTTAAAACGTTGTATATAAAAAGTTCTTTTAATCTTGTAATTATTTCTAGTGGTTATATAATATTATGCATTAGATGTTTTCAAATTATGTATCTTTCGTTGAGACAGTGAAAGAAATTTCCCGGATTCGCTGAATAAATATTTTTGGAAACTATGCTATAAACATAAACCAACTCTTTCATCACTGTCGATGAAGGCTGTTTTAATCAACTAATTAGTCATAATGACTAATGACATATTTTCGAAGTAAATATACATAATTGTTTTCCATGAAATCGCTACTCAGTTATTTGCTCCATCTAGGGATTACAATACCGAATGAAAATACCAATACCAGTATTTCGGTAATACCAATTCAATATCGGTATTCTTGAAAAATAAAAAATAAATCAGAAACCATAAATATAGATATAAAAATCTCTTTAAAAAATATTAAGTGAAACGGCAAATAATTTTCAACAGTATGTGGGACGTAATTTAGGCCACGTTGCCAGTCGGAGAGCGATAGTCGACCTGTGAGCACGTCTATTTGTTTTGTCATGGCGTCGGAGGAATATATTCTTAAATCGTGTAAAGATGACTAAAAAACGTTCCGCATGTACTTGAAAAAGAAAACATGTCAATGAATATACTATTATTATTAGCAATATAACAATAAAAATAACATTAAATGGACGCATGTTGGATTTTTATGACAAATTATATTTCGTTCGGCTCGCGTAATTTGCACAATCCGCGCATCGCCTAGTCACGATCTTTTTAGACTATGCCTCAGCTGAGGTATAGCCTTAATATTTTCTCGCAACAATATCTAAATACATAAGTACCTACATATTTGTATGTGATAATACAAAAATAGATAAAGATAGGTAAAAGCAAGATATGGTAAAGATACTGATGATTACAAATACCTTGAACTATTGGCACTTTTGTCTTCGAATAGTCTTTCAATAAATGTATTGTGACAAGTGTTCTTGGATGTACCCCACAAGTAATTCTACCTAATGTTGTATTACACTTTTTACACTTAACTACTTCTTTACTATTATCCCATAAGAAGTGAAACCAAAGACAATATTGCTCACTTTTTTGTTCAAAAAAAGTATATTATTTCTCTATTATTCTATAAGTTACTATTGAGAAGATAAACATCAAACTATTAGGCATAGCAAGTCCATTATTATAGTATACTTAATATTTATCATAATAAAAATTTAATATTCGCCACTAGGGCCGAGGTTTTTAATAATTATACTTACAAACAAACAGAAGGTAGGTATTTGAGCGCAATTTCAAATACATCTAAAAATAGACCTGACCTGATAAGATCGGCGGGCGACTGGTGAAAATATTTGGATAAAATTAAAATCAGGGAAGTAGGTACCTACCTAAAATGTAATAATGTATTCCACACTGGTCACCGAGGTCGAAACCCAACGGAAATAAATCAGACGGACAAAAAAATACAGTCGTGCTATATCTTTTATATTAATTAATACATTTTATATTATTCACTTGTCTCAAAGACAAAAGTGATCAGGAACTGTTTTTCGGACCCTGCGATTATTTGTATTAATGGCACCCAACTCGAGCAAGTCAGCAGCTACGTCTATTTCGGACAGCAGATACCCATAGACGGAAGCGTGCACGATCAAATTGCTCGAAGAACAAAGCTGGGATGGAGTGCTTTCGGACGTCTGAATAGTAACTTAAAGAGGTCTTAAGCGTAGGGCGTTCAACCAATGTGTGCTACCCGTGCTCACGTATGGCTGCGAGACGTGGACCCTCAACACGAGAGATGTCCAAAGGCTAAGAGTCGCACAGCGAGGCATGGATAGGTGTATGTTGGGCATCACGCGAAAGGACCGTAAGAGAAACGAATTGGTAAGGAAGCAGACAGGAGTACACAATGTAATAGACGTTGCCAAACAGCTGAAATGGAGATGGGCGGGGCACATTGCTAGCCGAAAGGACGGCCGCTGGACAAATGCCGTCATCCAGTGGTACCCAAGGGGCACCATACGGCCACAGGGTCACCCTAAAAGCCGCTGGATTGATGAACCGGTAAAGTTCGGCGGAAATACGTGGCAGCGAACGACACAGGACCGAGAGAGTTGAAAGAAGCTTGGGGAGACCTTCATCCAGCAGTGGATTGACCCCGGCTGATGATGATGATATCCAATTTCAATACTTACCGAATATATCGGTATTGTCTGAATTTTAAAACCGGTATTTCTGTATCGAAAAATACTGGGATACCGGTATTGCAATCCCTAGCTCCATGCCCTATAACTATTATCACATTATATAAGCAGAAACAAACTTCGCACTTCGATTTTTCCTGTTTATCAAAAGGTGTGTAATATTGTTATACCTACATTTCCTTTATTAATTCAACTTCATATTATAGTGCTATGGTATTAATGCACGTGATTCAGATTCTTTGAATCATATAAGGCAAACGATTTCTCCTTTCAGTTAATTAGTCTGATTTCCTTGATATTATTTACTTAATAACACATAAAAGGTAAATATATATCATTATATTTTCAGCTCCAAGTTTGAACGTATACATAATATTATGTATTATATTGCACATATCAGGGTTAAGTAACTTTTACTTTTAAATAAAAAATAAGAAACATTTTAAATGTAAAACAATGATAGACACAGCGGCGATTTTCATGGACACACATGACTCGTCAGAGGATTTAAAAAGGGGTATCGAAACAATTCAAACCAGTCATGTAATTATTCAATTATACCAAAATATTAAATTAAAAAATGCGTATTACTCAGCAAAATGAGTATAGGTTATATAAAATTCTTACAAATACTATCAAAAGGGCATATGACATAAACGTTTAAAACTCAGATACATACGTACGTAAACCTCTAATATTATTATGTATCATCAGTCATTACTCTCACTTTCAATAATAAGACAGATAAATCAAGACAATTATAATTGTGTCGCTACATTTCAAAATCAGCCAAGTCCACCTTTAGGTATTTTTGACTTTTTTGTGAATTGCTGCATTATCAAAATGTGGAATTTATTAATTTTAAATATTCTATACTCGAAATAATATAAACTTTCACCCTTGTGACTGTGTATTTGAGAAAAGAAAAAGCTACTTTTCTTTTATCCATCGATTATGGACTTGGCTGATTTTGAAATCTAGCGACACAATTATACATTACCCCGTTTACAAGTGCGTGGATTTACTGCAGACAGTACTTATCATCGCGGCCATATCAAAAAATGCACGTGTAAACACGTATTATCGTGCAAATTGCAAGATTATATGCGTGGATTAAGAAAGTTCAGAAGCTTTTGAATATTCACGCGATATTTATTGAACAGGGCGATATCTGCGCCTGCGCAGTAGAACGATAATGACGAACCTGCCGGTACAAAAACTAACCACACCGCGCAGACTCATTTTTAGGTTAACCGATTTTGACGACCTGTCAAATGGTACCATAAAATGATAACACCGCGTCTCGCTTACTCTTGAAGAATGTAATTGGTGAGACAGTCAGCACTTTTACGTGTAAACAGTTATTATCGCGTGAGTTTGATATACACACTATTGGTGCAAGTAAATCCATGCAAGTGTACAGGCGCTATAAAAGTATTTACTGGAAAAGCAACAGTTGGATAAGTTTAGTTTAATCCGCGTGTGTTCGAATCACCATCAATGAATATTTTGGGAATGGGACAACCGGATGCACGGACAATTGGACCTCGCACTGTCGTAGACACGTAAACAGAACGTAAAAGAGGAATTTTAATCAGTTTATATCTACTACTTAGTAGTTTTAATTCATTTTACTCTTAACATAATGTTTTTTTTTTATTGAAGATTGAGAATTACCATGCCATATGCCAGCGCTCCATTGGCGAGCCAAAAGTCCGAGGACAATAAGTCGTCCGATTTGTCTATGCTCTGATACACTGATTAACGAACGAATAAAAAAGTCGAGCTGTCAAAAGTGAAAAGTTGCGATTATCGGAATGTCTTCCGATAATCCTAAAATGTTGTGTTATTTATAATTATGTATACTTGCATAAAATAATATAACAGTAAAACAACACAAATGTTATGTTTTCTTTTAAGAATTTCATAAATACAAATAAATAAAATAATTGATAAATCTCTCATTTTCTAATGTGTGAATTAACAAATTAATCAATAAAAATGTTTAAAACGATAACAATTTTTTTTCGTTCCGAATGATTGCGTATTAATGACAAATCGAATTTACGTAGTGATTGACGGGCGAATTCTGGCAACCCGGAGAGTAAAATATCAAACATGTTTGAAATCCAACGAGCCTGGTCTGCGGATTAAAAAGTCCGCAGATCTGAGGTGCTCCACGCGAAAAAAAAGTCCGAAGACTGTAAATCGTCTGACTTGCGTGCCAATGGAGCGCCGGCATAAGGCTTTATATAAAAATAAAAAACTCTTTTTTCGTTGGAACTTGAACATATGCACGATTTAATCATTATGTACGTGTGCATATTTAAATTCTCACCAAATATTAAATCATAATATAACAATTTCAATATAAATAATAATATTAAATATTTTTTTTAAATTACCTATATGTACCTAACGTCTATTTATTTTCAAATCGCGTGGCGTCCAGTTGTCCCGGCGCCAAATTGTCCTAGACCCAATATTTTCCTGAATGATAATATCTCAAAGGTAATTTCTGAGGAAATTTTAAATAGGTACCTAATATTATATTTTCAACTAAGTATATAAGATTTTACTTGGTATGGGGCATTGCGTAATTTTCGCACGATAATAAAATATTTCACACTATGGAATATTTTTAACACTGATTCACCGACGTCATAAAATAAAGTTAACATAATTATAAAACCGGCTTAGTACAACTGTACGGCTATAGTAAGAAGCATTGCAATCTCCACTTTTCACTAGTAGTATTACGCCGAATGGACATTGTAATCCTACAACGGATATTTTTAAATATGTAGTAGCAGGGGCGGCTCTACTTTAAGGGTTCGTAGGAACCATCTCCACATCGTTATCATGTCAAAAATACACGTCATTTTATCCATCTATACCTGTCGCAATTATATAGAGACATTTATTATTATTATACAAACAAATAAAGCAATGATTATAAAATATGTAATAACATAATGATAATTACGTGGTATTAAAATAAATAATGAAATTAATTACACCCTATTTCACAGTGACACATACTTACGTATAAATTAAAAAAGCTATGGCGTCTATTTTTCGCTGACTGGGGTCTCTCAGTTCTATCCCGTCGCCGTGTCACAAATCTCATTCGAATGCATAAGCGTTAGTAAACACATACTGGGGAGCGAATCAAATAACCCCGAGGTGAGTAAAAAAAAGCTCGCTGTTTGTCGTTGTTCAAAACTGATAATGGTTGGTCTATAATAATAATTATTATTATTATTTCATTTAATATTTTTAAGCACGTTTTTTAGATGTGACGGCTCAGATAATCATATTATTTTCCTGAAAAATTACCCATTTCCTCATTAATAAAATCATATTATTATAAGTAGCTTGGTATAATATAATGAATAATATGTGAAAGTAGGTAGGTATGTATATTTAATAATTAATGGCTAAACCCCATCACCTAGATCAGGGTTTCCCAAACTATGTTCCGCCGAACCTGAATAGGTGTTCCGCGACCATTTGGAAAGGTTTTATACACTGCAACACATTTAAAGATCTTCTACTAGGTAGAAGTAAAATAAGTAAAACTAAAATAATTAAAGAATGTACTTCATATTGAAAGGCGAGTGATCAATCTCCACTGATGTTTATGACATCAAGTATCTAGATAGGTCATTCTTCCCACAAGGGGGGGCTGACAGGCCTCTAGCCTGAGGGGCCCGGCGTGAGAGATCGACCAGCCAAGCGAGATAAACACACATCACAAACATCTAAACCATAAACATCATCACAAATGTCGCCTGCGGCGCTGTTTCACTTCAAGCATACTAACATTTAATAATATATGGTTTTGCCACACTTATCCATAATTGTGCATATCAACATAAAAGTTGGTGTATTACAAATACAAAAACTCGCTAAAAATACCCTTAATTTTACGTTGAACACCATTTGGAATATACAACTGTAGATCGTCACATTACTTAGCGATAAGTAGGGGGCCCGCTTCGGGATGTAAGGGTCATGATCTAGGTACAGACGGAGGACCATCTTTTCTCGTGCGCATGAAAAAGATGGGGTATATTGTTTTTAACTGACCGGCTGACAAGTTTTGTCAGTTTAACGAAAGTTTCCAAAATTAGCAGAATGGTTAGCTGCGCTAATAAATAACCTACAAAATAAACTAAGTGTTCCGTTAAAATTTCCGGGTTTGCGAAGTGTTCCATTGCAGAAAAAGTTTGGGAAACCCTGACCTAGATAGTCGTCTAGCTGCCGCTGTGTAGTACCTAGGTACTGTACATTTGAACATGTCAGTTGTATCGCCTAATGATTTGTCCAAAAATTCTTGCTGAAATATGTGTCATCACATCGTACTAGTCAATTAGTGCTACGCTACGTTAAAATGTGAAACAAGTAGAAATATACACACAACCAAAAAAAGATGTTATTAAAATAAGCTGGATAATCCTGGAATGATTATTATTAATTGTCGCATTGTGTAAATCGTCTCTGTTCTGGAAGAACACACTATCTGGAGAATACTAGTTTTGAGTAATTTAACTTTGAAGTTGTTAAAATGTTTGAAATGTTCTATCATGTGAGTTTATTAAGTAATCGTAAAAAGGATGACTTTAAAATAAAGACTGTTTATTTTTAAGAAGGTTTCCAGACGGTAAAGTTTGAAATAAGGAACATTTTGGTATAACTAACTCAATATGTCATTTTTTCGAATTACTGTCTTCTGCCAGAACAGTGACGAAATATTCGCTCACTCACGGTAACGTCACTAGGCAAAATACCGCCCTTCGGCAGATGCCATCCCCTTTCATTGTAATATCAAATTGGATGCAAAATTGTTATGTGCATACCTATTGTACTAGCTTAATGATATAGGTAAGTATCATCATCTGAGGATTACAACATTTCAACGAAACCTACTCTCAAATTATGGTGGTTTTAGGTATGTGGAGGTCTGAGGTATTAGCAGGTATGGAGGCCCCTTTGTTGTGATTTATTTAAACTAATATGTCGGTACTTTCTAATGAAGCGACCGTATCGTCCGCTTGATGGGAAACAACCACTACTTTCAAAGGCTGTAATGATAACAGTGGCTAAGGGTAGAGCAGTGATTCCCAAGGTGGGCCGCACGCCCCACCGGGGGGCAATTTCAATGTTTTTGGGGGCAAAAAGGTCACCTTGAAAATCATTTGAAGATAAAGCATAGCACAAGGACTGTACTAATTTTCATCAATTTCTCGTAAAAACAAAAATCTGTCAATACAAACCTCCACCATGTGGAGGTCCATAATTATATGATCCTACTAGGATCGGAGATGGTCAGAAAAAATTGCCTATGTGCATTTATTTATTTGAAGCAATTCATTTTTTTTTCAGATTTAGTTAGGTACTATAAAATTTTGATAGGGGGGGCAAGGAGATTTTTGAAGCGTTGTAGTGGGGCTTGGCAGAAATAAGGTTGAGAAACAAACTAAACTTTGTTAGTCATACTTATTGGTTTTCATTGAACTAAGAATACAAATTGCAGATAAATGTTATTTTTTTTTTAAATTAAACCAAGCCATAATAGATAATAGTAAAAAAAAATAGCGTACCATGGAGATAGGCAGGACACGCGTTGCGTAAGACAGGAAAATTGTAAAGTCGGTGGTTAGGAGTGGAGATAGGCTGTTAAGATCCAATATACAAAGTGCACACCAAACTTTTCCAGTCGTACGTATTTGTTTTCATTGATCTAAGACTATAAATTGCAGATACTGTTAGTTAGTTCTTAGATTTCAATTAAACCCTGCGTAAACCGAGCCACAATAGACAGGAGTCCAAAAATATTCATCTATCTATTAAAGTTTGGTTTAGGCAGGTTAAAGTTTAAAAAAAACTAACCTACGCCACCTGTAATAATAAATATTCTTAAATTGACGAAAACAAGTAATTAGGAAGACTGAAAAAGTGTGCAATATTTTTGACGGATCACCCATAGCATAAATAAACTATATGATTTGGTACAGGGTTACCCTAACCAACACCATCTGCAATTTGTATTCTTAATTCAATGAAAACAAATAATTAGTATGACTGACAAAGTTTAGTGTGAACTATTTATATCGAATCTTAACAGCCTACCTCTACTCATCACTACTGAATGAGAGTATTCATTGCTTGATTTGCCACCCTTTATAATTTTCCACTTTTACGCAAAGAATGTCCTGCTGCTCACTCATATTCTGATTGTTTACATACGTCCAACCTACTCACTGGTTTTAAATGAAAATTGGATTTTCCATGTCTTGGTGAGTGAAACCTGTGATGCAACTCTTCAATGAATAAATTGATATATATCTTGTTACCCGTCAACCTTCTAACCATTCGAGTCGTGGCTTTGACTCAAGTAATACTGTCAAACAACGCTGTGTTAATATTTCAATCACTTCACAATAATACATTGAATGTGTTATTATCAAACAAAAATTATTAACAGCGTTTTTGTTGATTGTTAATTTGTTCTCAAAACAGTGGCTAAGTTCTGCAGTGAATATAAACATTTTCGAAATGGCCAAAGTGGCATATTTATTGCTGGTTGTTTTTGGAGTAATTGGAACATGCTGGAGTCACTCTTATCATACCGGGAGCTGTCCTGAAGTAAAGCCCATGGAACACTTCGATATGAGCAAAGTATGTGACTGTTTTTTAATCAAATCCAAAGGATACCAGTGGTGAAGGGTAGGCGGTTATAAATAGTAGACACTAATCTTCATAATAATAATATAATAGTCAGTCAAATGAATTTATTTTCATTAAACTAAGACTATAATGTATAGATAGTATTTGTTAGTTTTTATAATTCGATTAAACCCTGCCTAATTCAAGCCATAGTAGATAATAGTAAAAAAAATATTCGTTTATATATAAAATATGTAAAATTATGCTATTAAACCAAACATAATTTTATATAGTTTATAGATAGAAGAATATTTTTATCGATTATGGTTTGGTTTAGGCAGGGCTTAGTGAATTTAAAAAAACTCACCAACTCAATCTATAATAACATATTGTATTCTTAATTCGACGAAAACAAATAAGAATGAAAAACTAACTAGCACCGTCTGCAAATTTTATTCTTAGTTTAATTAACACAGATAAGTATGACTGACAGAGTTTAGTGTGCACTTGTGTATATCGAATCTTTACAGTCTACCTCTACCCCTCGCCTCTGAAGGATACTGTACCACTAGCTTTTTTTCTCTGATTTATATAACGTTTACGTAGGTACTTGGTAATTCATACTTTTTCTTTTGTTTTTATATCCATTTGAAAATAACCAGAAGAAGCATTAGAATAGTGATCGATGCATTTTGAACTATACAACTCTTTGATCTGCATGAGTAACATATTTTGTTGAAGGTAAAAAGTTCTTAAAATGTTAGACACTATAATACTTAATAATAATTTATTATATCTTCAGCCCCTGGGGTTGAAACGTTTGTTTTAGACCATGAGAGTAAACTGTGAATGTCAATGTAACGCCGTGATTCAAATTGGGCGTCGTTTGGCGGAAAAAAAACTGTCGTATATGTATGTGTATTATTCGGATGTATATCTGAGACCAGAAGCGCGCCAAGCGGGGGTGTTAAGGGTGGCAAAAGTCCAAGAACCCATCACCAGAAAATTAACTGAGTCATAATACTACAATATTTCAAGAAAAAACGATTTGTTTCGAGATTATTTCACGGATAGAAAAAAAAGTCGCCTGCGGCACAATATTCTTCCGTGTCATAAAGTACTATTTTATAAATTTGGGTACTTCATCGCTTGCTTTACGTTATAATTCAGAATTTTATATTATTATTTACTATGTAAAATATTTCGTAATTTTTGTTATAAATATTCTTTGACTAAACTTTTGCCATATTCCACTGAAAAAATAATTATTAATTTGACTCGGAGGGCAATTTTGGGCTGGCACCCTAGTGGCAGACGCCCTTGGCGCATCCCTGTCTGAGGCAGTGGATTAATATTGAAATGTAAAAAGGAATGTAGACGCGTTGGGTAACATACTACTTTAATTAAGTCTGTTGTATGCCAGATTCTAACCATAATACCTAAAAAAAATCGGTGTGTGTACTTATGTACGCGCGTTAGAAGTTATACTTCTTTGGCGTAATACAACTTGTGATAAACTAGATTCTTTGACTAGCTCTTAATTATCTTGTTAAATTACACACTCAAGAATAAGGACCGCTTATTGGAACGCCGTTGGTTTATTTCTATACACTTTAATTTATATTACTAACTGAGGTTTAATCGTTTGTTTACGTAAGGAATTGCAAATGGCCGACAATAATAAAATCACTGCCTAGGCAACGGAACAATTCCAAACTATAATATTATACTCTATAATCGTCACGTTTGCAGTATCATACTGTGGCGTAAAGGTAGTGCGTTAGGCTGATAACCGAACAATCGGTGGCTCGAATCTAATCGAGTGCGTTTTTTTCGTGTGAAAAAATAAATTATGTGTTACATGTCACACGCTAAAAATACACTCTGATCTGATTTCCCAAACGCGCCAAAAGAAGTATAACTTCAATAAGTATTGGAAAAATGATCAGAGTAAAAAAAATACACTTGGCGGCAAAATAAATCTAATTGACGATAATTATTTATACCATTCCATGGATTATATAAGTTTGAAATTGATTCTAGAGAGTACTCCAATATTTTACTAAGCTCAATAGTAGCTAAACATGTACAGGTTTTAATTAAATCCATTTATTATTCACTATTGTCACTGATAATTTGATTGTCTATGACAAACAGAATAATCTAATAATAAGTCATTGCATTACAAAAACATAATTATGAAGTAATTATGTTCAATAATATGTACATAGAGTAGATATTCATTTTATCATGTAATAATGCAAAGTTCAGGTAATACAGAATAACAATACAATTTTGTTGACCAACTACCAACCCAGCAAACGCCCGCGATAGCCGAACGGTAGCGTATCGGCTTATAAAGTCGTGGGTCTCTGATTCTAATCCAGAGGCTGGCAAAATTACATATTATTAACATGGAACATATTTTACTCATGATCTCCACGCAAAAGCGTTACGAAAAATAGACGTAGAATAACTATAGACGCGTAGCCTGCCCCGATTACTTACGCGCGCCGATTATTTTCATTTTACGTTCAGTAGCCTACATTCTGTGTGACGTATTGTTCGTCTGTTATTATTACTTCTTTAGTTTTATTAATGTAATTACATAATTTTCAGAAAAGTAAAATTGTTTGAATCCTTTGGATTCGGTTACTTTGACAAATAAATTTGTTTTCTAATTTGGACAACCAGCATTCAGAGAATCATTAGGCAAAGCATGTTCCATGTTGAATAATTTTAGCCGTCAGGGCTTAAGTAACCATCACCTGAAGGGCCCAGAGGGCGGAGCCCCCTCCGCGAGGCGCAATCATCTGAGAGGACCAGGGGGGCTAAGCGCCGAGTTTTTTTTTCAATGCATGTTTCAATCTAATTGACTGTGCAAGTGGCTAAAACTCAATGTCTAGACGCAGAAATAGGTACTTTAATAATCATAATTTGTTTGAGAAAATTCGAAAAAATATCAGTAATATAACAATCCGCACATGCGACGCACCGCACGGTGAACAAATGCAATTGGCTACAGAGATAGAAAAGTCCACTATTCGCTGGTGTCACTGACTTCCGTTATCACCGCGCCTCGTCGCTTCAATTGTAAATTCCCGTTCTTACTCATCACCAGATACGGGTCTAGGACGATTTGGCGCCGGGACAACTGGACGCAACGCAATTAAAAGTTAAATAGACGTTATGTACTTATACCTAGGTACTTTAAAAAATATTTTATATTATTATTTATATTTAAATTATTGTATTATGATTTAATAGTTGGTGAGAATTTAAATATGCACACGTAAATAATGTTTTAATCGTGCATATGTTTAAGTTGCAATGGAAAAAGACGTTTTTATTTTATATAAAGCCTTAGGCATGGTAATTGTCAATCCGCAATAAAAAAAAAACATTATGTTAAGAGTAAAATGAATTAAAACTACTAAGTAGTAGATGGAAACTGATTCAAATTCCTCGTCTACGTTCTGTATATGTGTCTACTACAGTGCGTCATCCAATTGCCCTGGCGTCCAGTTGTCCCATTCTCACCAGACACTACCCGAGCATTAATTCTAGCGATAATCATCCGGCATGCACTTATAACCACCGATTGGGTGCTCATCTACGAATCGCTGTGACCTGTCGCATTCACCAGTGGTTATCCTGTACGTCTCGCCACGTGCACCAATTGAACTTTATGAGTTCGTCTACACAGCGGGTTTTAGGACACTCATATGGGCGTTTAGGGCCCCTTGGGCACCACTGTATGGCGACATTTGTCGAGTGACATGTCCAGAATTCTGAAATATATATTATTACTAGCTGACCAGGCAAACGTTGTTCTGCCATATAAATTATTTCTAGTGAATATTTTGGTTGCTAAATAAAAAGTAACGAATGTATCGTAAGTGTGTGGGCATGGGATCTATGGCAGAAAGAGGAATAGAGCACTGTAGACGATGACCGCCGATAAAAACAAAAAACATCAACCATTCATTTTCTCAATTCAAAATGAGTAATGATGTTCATAATGAATGAATTACCTGTGACAGGATCTCGTTGTTTAATGTTTATGCAATATCCGTCTTGTCCCTTCCAGAAAATTAGCGAATATTGGAGAGCGTCGTATAAACGGTGTGTCAGTAATGAACTCCAGATTATTGTTTCTTCTTCGAATCACGATTTCTCGCGTCGATGTGCGGTCGCCAACCATGATTCCAGCAATGTCGTCAACAACAGTCGCATTGAATCGACGTACGTGCTCTCCAGCTGGTGTTTTATCAGGATTGATGACAATAGCGTGATTGTCACTTTGCAATTCGTGCATGTGTGCTTTGAAAAATTTCAATAATTCATTGTGCTCATTCAACAGGGCGTCCAGTTCGCCGACGATGCTCCTGGCATTAGGCGAATTGAGGCTATTGTAGCCGCAACGTGCATCCATATGATTGATGTCCTCACCGCCGCGCCCATGAAGTAGATTTGTAAAAATGTATGTGGTTCGTTTGGCATTGGCAGCAATGAGCCTACTTTGTGGTATATTTGACCTTTGATTTTGAACGTAGAATGGAATTGTTGACCATTTGCCGCAGTATTGTGAACTATTTCTGTTGCTCCGGACGAAGTCATTTGGAAGCATGAATTGAATGTGCGAATGGACTTCAGGAACAGGTTTGAATCTGAACTGTGCCAATGAGCAAGCTGTTCAATGGTTCTGGTGGTATCTCAATTTCTGGTAGTTGCACTTTTCCTGATGCGCAACACATCCCGGCTGACTCATGTTTGAATTTGAGCGCATGACAATGGGGACATTCTTTGTCCATAGCACCAATCAGCACTTTCGGATGAGCGGAATATTCAATATCTGGCTCGTACTCGAATGCGAGACGAAGGAACGAAGCGGATGTAAATGTTCGATGTACTTGTTGGCGTTGTCGGTCATTTGCTCTGCGTGTGTTAACTACGAACCGGCGCGCTTGGCTCCGTTCCAATTGTCGTTGTTGATTTCGTTCAGCTCGTGCCTCTTGTGATTGCTTGTGACATGCTTACACGCACGTTTTTGTTATCTTGTTGGATTTGTTCGTCTGTTCTTTCTACTCTACTATTTCGCATGTTTGTTGCTTTATTCGTTCGACGGCCCAAATGGCCCCCCTTGCGTCTTGCTGACATTGTGCACTGTAATACACGCACATAAAAATAGATAAATTAAAATAAATCGTACAAAATTTTGCACGCACTGCGTTGTGATTTTCCGAATGAAATGTCAAAATGACGCGACGCTTCTCTTGAATTCTTCTCGGACGTAGTCCCATCTGTCATTCAAACACATAAATAATTTCGTTCTGTTTGAAATACGAACGACGGTTAAATTTGTTCATACAAAAATAATAAAATCGCGATTAAAAAATGGGAGGATGGGGGTAGAAAAATGAAAATTTGAGGTTGTAGGTGTTTTTTTATGCCAAATAATAAAAAAAATACAAAAAAAAAATTGTCAAAAAAATAAAAGAAAATTTTTCTTGATAGAGATACCCTAATCACCTAGCGGTATGAAATATGCTTGTTGACCTATTCTCATACCTAAAAAATATACATAAAAAAATTCATAAAAATCGGTCGAGCCATTTCGGAGGAGTTCGACCACAAACATCGTGACACGAGATTTTTATATATATAGAGATATTACTGTACCAAACTTATTACTCCGTAGTCGATAACTTCATCGAATCCTAGTTACTATTTTCCACCATCAGATGTAATACACCAACGGCTATTCATGGCACCCATTGTTCACATTTATACCAGCATACCGCCATATTATAATCTGTCATTCTTTGTGACATCTATAGTGTTACAATACAATAATGACAGCTAGGTACTCAGTATAACACATTTAATTACACATTATGAAACAACACAACATCCGCACCACTGCCTCGTCGAAACAATAAAATTCGCACACGAATAGTGTAATTTACACACAAAAAGTATTTAACCAATGTTTGGGGTCATCTTCACGGTGTGTTGAATACAGCCTTCGAATTTTTATGATAAATTTCTCACGGGGTATTTATATTTAATTAGTAAAGATAAAATAAGAGACATATTGAATATACATAACTTGAAAACACCTCAAAATACCTACTAGAAAAAAACACATTCGAAAAAAATACGAAGCCCAACGGGATTTGAACCCGTATATCTACTGTTATAGCGCCAATATGCTATTGCGATAATTTAAACTAGTAGGTAGGTCCTACACCAATAATTGATTATCAAATTGCGTTATTATTGACTATCGTACATTACTTTGAGTGACTATCGGTTTTTTCGATTAAGACTACGCTAGCCCGATTTCCTAACTATCATCTCGTGTGACACCAGACGACATGACGTAATTGTGACGTCAGCCAATACATGCCGCCCGCTCGAGCGTGTATTGGCTGACGCCACAATTACGTCATGTCGTCTGGTGTCACACGAGATGATAGTTAGGAAATCGGGCCCCTGAGCTATCGTCTTTAGACATTAGACGATTAGTAAACCGTACCTACAATTTTTAATTTTTTTTATATCCGTGAATGTTGAAGTGCCAACCAGTGACGTCCCTAGACAAAATGCCGCCCCTAGGCAGTGCCAAAATGCCGCTACATTTTTTTTATACAGTACTTTTCATCATCCTTTCATGAGTCCAATATCTAAGAAATGTGTTGTATGGATACATTACTAACAATATATACCACTAAATCTAATTTAAATGCCATCTCTGGTTCAATAGACAATATTGAGAGTTTGCGGTTTCAGATAGGTACCTACATTTAAAAATACACTTGACAACTTCTAAAACTCACGAGTGACCGGTAAATATATTTAGATAAATTTTAAATTAGGTATACACGTGTCATTGCTGTTCACCAAAAACGTGACGTCCAATGACAACGGAAGTAAACTACACATCGTAAACCCGACAAAAAAAATAAAGTCCTCTTAAAACTTTTATAGTAAGTACCTAATTAATACATTTTGTTTCCAACCAGTGAGCTGAATTTTTTAATGGAAAGATATTTCCGTTATTACTAAGTTTAGGTAGCTATTTCTATATATACCTAAGGATTCTCCTCGATTTGACGCCCTTTGGGTAACTGCCGCCCCCAAGCGACGCTCAATCTGCCTACCCCCACGGGACGTCAGTGGCATCTGTCACTGTTCTGGCTGAAGATACTAATTCGAAAAAATGACATATTGAGTTAGTTATACAAAAATGTTCCTTATTTCAAACTTTACCGTCTGGAAACCTTCTTCAGTCATTCTTTTTACGATTACTTGATAAACTCGCATGATAGACCATTTCCGTCAAAATGTTTGAACATTTTGACAACTTCAAAGTCAAATAGCTCAAAACTAGTATTCTCCAGTTAGTGTGTTCTGCCAGAACAAAGACGATATTAGGTACCTATTTATAAATCAAAAACATCCTGAATAACTTTTTCAAAGGATTGAGTGGCGAGTCCTGAGAAGAATTAAGAGTATTAATTCTAAGATATATTAAGAATTAAGATTAATCCTGAGAAGAGAAGAAAGAAGAAGAGGATAATAAAAACACACACCTACCATAGAAGCAGTGCTGGATTGGTTTACGACTATTCTCAAAACTTGTGAATTATTCGTTGAATAAAAGAAATAGTTTATTAAAAATTGCTAGCAAGTTCAAGTAGACGTTGGGGAAAGTGTAATATTGGCTAATTTAATATATTGTATTTGTGCATATGTTACGCCGAATGTGCGAAATTGACTGTTACATGAAATGGGCAAAATTTTGTCTAATTCATGTAATAGTCAAGCCCGTTGCCTTATTCATGAATTAGGTAAATTATCTGCCGAGTGCGTGAATTCGCCAGGGTATAGAATTCTTAAACTATCAACATGACAGTAGAAAAAGTAAATTTAATACGGATGGTATTATTAGACATAATATAATATTATTATTATTAGGTTAGGTTAGGTTGTGTAATTCTGAATTCAACTGAATGTCCATTTTGAGGTTAGGCTAACAATAGTGTCAACAAACTATCACAAACAAACAATCGACCATTGCACGATTGATACCCAAGCACGAATCAAATCGTGAAAATACCTTTTAATAAAATTCTTCCGTTATCATTTATTATAGTTCTTGATTTTGTTTGGACATAGTAAATGGATATGAACGTTATTGTAGTTATTGATGGTATATTTTTATATAATCAGTGATGTTTGACACATTTAGTTAGTTTGATTAGTTGCAAAAAACACCACCGTAGCGCTACTATCTAATTTGCCCAATGCATGAACTAAGCAGAAAAATTACAATCGAATTCACGCACTCGGCAGATATTTTGTCTAATTCATGAATAAGGCAACGGGCTTGCATTTTTTATGAAATAGGTAAACATTTGCCGATTTTATGTAATACGCAATTTTGCACATTCGGCGTAGCACATACATTCCTAAATGCAATATGTTCAATTAAAAACAACTATCAAAAGAAATAAATGTTCTGTTTTACGTAAGGGGTTCATTGTTTTTTGCTGCGACGGTCGCTTAAATACTTTGTTGCATACATGTATAAATACAGCAGTGTAGGTACCAGTGGCGAAGTGTGGAGGCAGGCTATTCAGATCTGCCATAAATAATGCAAATTAAATTTTGTTAAATTTACAAATGGTGTTAGTTAGTTTTTCAAATTCAATTTAACCATGCAAAAATCACGCCATAGTAGATAATAGTCAAAAAATATCCGTATATCTATAAAATATCAAAAATTATGCCATTAAATGTTACATAATTTTGGATATTTTATAGAAAGAGTAATATTTTTTATCTATTATAATTCGGTTTATGCAGGGCTTTATGAATAAAAAAAATGAATCAACAGTATCAATAATATGTATTCTTAATCCAACGAAAACAAATAAGTATGAATGAAAAAGTGTGAACTATTTTGTCGAATCGCCCATAACATACCAAAATTATTGTAGTCTTAATTCAATAAAAACAAATACAAATCACTAATAACGTGTTATGTGAACTATTTATGTTGGATCTTAACAGCCTTCCTCCACCCTTCGCCAATGCAGTGTACATTATATAATTATTATGTTTATTAAATTATATGATATTTTTATAACAGGTATGTCCGAGATGTTTTTTCAAGAAATACTTTCGAAATGTTTTTCGTCGAAATTTCTGCGAAGTCATTTATGAAACCAGTTTGTTCGAAATCTTTCGAAATTATTTTCACATAACAAATTAATAACTTCTAAGAAACTAATTAATTAAAATACGGTAGTTCTTTCAAAATTATCATATTAATATGAGATAATAATACATAAGTGTTTTGATTTTCAAATATGTAATTAGCGAATTATTTAGTTCTAAGTAAGCGGATCTCTAATGTAACATGCTATATGACAGTGGCGAAGGGTGGAGGTAGGCTGTTAAGATCCACCATAAATAGTGCACATTACACTTTGTCAGTCATACGTATTAGTTGTCATTGAAATAAGACTACGATTTACAGATGATGTTGGATTTTAAAATTCAATTAAACCCTGCGAAAACCAAGCCATAATATATAATAGTCAAAAAATACATTACTTATAAAATTATGCAATTAAATCATACATAACTTTGGATATTTTATAGATAGAATAATATTCGTTATCTATTACAGTTCGGTAAGGGCCCACATGCCCCACATAGGTCAAAATTGAGGTTTTATGGTATTTTCAGAGCATTAGCCTGGACATTCCGTTGTAGACAATCTATTTATATAATTTTGAAGCCTTATTATCCTTTATATTTATTTTAAACATTTGATGACTGCATAAAGTATTTTTATTACATAAAATAGTATTCTCGATCCAATGTTTTAGAATATAGTCATATTTCAGTATATCCATGTGCAGTGGTGTTAAGATGTTTTAGATTTATTAATTTTTAAATGCATTTATAAAGCCATTAGTAAAATTGTTGTTAACATTATATAATGAAATATTTACAATTAAAAAATATATTTATAATCTCTGTGATCCCAAATTTGACAAGAATTAAGCATTTTATTATTGAAAAAATGGGCATGACAAACACATTTGAAGATAATTCTAAAGATACTGATTATAAGCTATGTATTTAACCATTTAAATGTGATAAACATTCTACGAATAATGATTGTTTAATAATAATTATTGACCTAAGAATAAGGTAATTTATTTTTTTAAATACGCAATTTCTATTGGCATTTCCCAGTGGTTAAGCTACAACATACGGCCGTAGCCATAAATTGACAAACGATAACTGAAGTAGGGAGTAAGATCATGTTAACGCGCGTGTTTTAACATGTACCTAACATGTACGTTCGGTATATGTGCCGTAGAACAATTAATATTAAAAACATAAAATAGAAAACGTTACAATGCACGCTTGTAAATAATGGATAAAACAAGACGATGTACGGATGACATGCTGGTTGTCATTGTTTTTACATGACAGACCTTCCACAATCCTCACCAAAATCTGAATAACACAGACGCAATGGTCTAACCTAGGGGCGGTAGGTTATATGAAAATATGGTGAAGCAGGCTAGTATGGTGAAAAAGTATGATGAGGCAGGCTGGTAATCAATTTGTGGCAAAATTTCCACGTTAACATTATATTATATCGGTGCGTTATAATGACCAAACTAAATCCTCCGTGATGCCCTGATTTTTTTTTATCGCGTCGGTATTCCTCGTAAGTTGTCGGTATTGTTGGCCTGCTTCATTCATTTGTATGAGAAAGTCGATTCCTTGCCCCTCTTTTTATTATTTAATACCTATATCGGTCTAACAGTTTAAAAAAAGAACAAGAAACAAAATTCA
The DNA here is from genome assembly GCF_057557595.1 of Rhyacophila brunnea. Classification (NCBI taxonomy): domain Eukaryota; kingdom Metazoa; phylum Arthropoda; class Insecta; order Trichoptera; family Rhyacophilidae; genus Rhyacophila; species Rhyacophila brunnea. Next base: position 30,360,908 of record NW_028232893.1, on the reverse strand, counting down.
TATCACTTTGAGTGAAGTTAATATGCGGGAATATACGCGCATTGGTTTTCCCGCTATTTTGAAACTATTTTAAATTTAATAAAATGTAATTCAAAGTGCATTACAATATTAATTCAATTTGTTCAAGACAGTACGTTTAACATATTTTCAAGGTCAATATTGTTTCTTTCATGTCGGTTTGCGTCAATGAAATAATGTAAGATGAGTCAATTATTGCAATAAAATAAAAATCACGTAGGCAACACAAAAAAACGAATTTATTTATGCAATTATTAGGCATATAAGTTTTATTTTTTCTCGAAAAACCTTCAGTTAGTTTTATGAATCATTTATTGTGTTGATTTGATTGCCGTTTACGCGATTAGACTTTATTATAATATAACCGAGATATTGGATGGATGGAGACATTGCAAACTCAAGTAGAAAGCCGATACATTCACAACGACTGGTCCAGTATTGCCAACCGTACTATAATTATAGTATTTGTACTATAACTTTGGTCCGAGTATTATGTACGATATAACATATGTATATTACGCCCAAAATACTATAATTTTGAATATCGGAAGAAATATGTAAAAAGTACTAAAATTTCGATATTTCCGTTCGATAAATTGGTGCAAAGTACTATAATTTCGCAATATTATAAGATTTGGAGAACTTGGAAAAATCGGTGTGTGTACTTAATGATCTACGCACGTTAGAAGTTATACTTTTTTGGCATAACAAAACAAAAAACTAATCTTTGACATACAGCGGTTATAATCGATTCAGAAGTGGCCATGATGAATTAATAAAGAAATGCTCGAAAAACGTAAAAAAAAATCTCTTGCCTTTGGTTTAAAATGAAATTTATTGAATTCTTCGGAAGGCAAGCATTTTCTGGCGGCAAGAGGTACCTAAATAAAAAGGGGTCTCGGAGTTTCTCAAATTCTCCGTTATTTTTTTTTCTTAGAAACAAAAAACCTACACATTTTCATCAGATGACAACGCGTACTATATTTTTTCCCCAAATACTATAATTTTGGAGGCTCTGTACTATAATTCCACTTTGAAAAGATGGCAACACTGGACTGGTCCTACTTTTTTCGCCCCTCCCGTTGTTGTCGATGGATTACCTGTCATTGTTATTTAGAGTGCTCACACTGACGCGTCTGTCGTGTTCATAAGGGAATGGTTTGATTTGAATAGATAAGTTACATGATAAATAGTACACTAGCATTAACACACCTTCTACAAATGTAATGCATAGGTCAATGCTACAGATTTTTTGGAAATCGATATTACCACCGGTTTTTGTGTGAAGAACTAGTCTGACTTTGACAGCTGATGAATAACAGGAATGTATATTATTTATAAATAACACTGGTAGTTAATAAATATTTGATGTGAGAATTTTTTTATAATTCAATTTGAAACGAGAAAGGTCGAATCAATATGTCAAGCAATCTGATATCTGATTTTGACAGCTGAAAAGTGAACCACTCGTTGATTGTGCAAAAAGTTATGCTCAGGCTTTATTAATCTAAAGATGGCGGTGGTGGAGAGCGTGAATAGGGATTAAGGATTGCAATACCGGTATCGTAGTATTTTTCGATACCGAATTACCGGTTTAAAAAAATCAGACAATACCGCTAAATTTAGTATTGAATGTGGAAACAATAATAATATGTACATTAACATAAAAGGCTTAATAGGACTGTAAATTTTTTGTCGGGTTATGCGATGTTTGGCTTACTTCCGTGGTTCTTCATCATCCTTGGTGAGAAGCAATGACACGTGCTATAAAATAATAATAATTTAAAGAGATTTTTACATATATATGAATGTATAGTTATTGGTATTTTTTCTTTTATTGTGTTAACTGTCAATTCAAGGTGGAATAATCAATAAATTTGTAGATGATTTGTGTCGCCTTTTGATTTTTTTGTTGATAGATGCCTGTTTTGTAAAGATTATTCAGTTGAAAATGTCCCTCTGAGGCGGACGAAACCGGTCCACATTTATTTATTTAAAGTGGAAAAAGTACTACAAAATTGCGTTTTATTAAATTAAATCAATAATAATTGGTAGACCATAAACCATCGCGCAGACTTCCTATCAGCAAAGGAGTCCGACAAGGTGATACAATATCACCTAAACTATTTACAGCTACCCTTGAAGACTTATTCAGGCTGGAGTGCTTTTGGCCACCTGAATAATATCTTCAAAAGTGATCTTCCACTGTGCCTAAAGCGCAAAGTGTTCAACCAGTGTGTGCTTCCCGTGATCACATATGCGTGTGAAACATGGACCCTAAGTAAAAGAGAGATCCAGAAACTTAGAGTAGCACAACGTGTTATGGAGAGGTGCATGCTGGGCATAATGCGAAAGGACAAAAAGAGGAATGAGTAAGCAGACAAGAGTTTGCAATGTAATAGAGTTTATTAAAAGCCTTAAATGGAGATGGGCTGGACACATAGCTCGAAGAAGTGACAATCGTTGGACAAATCTAGTCATCCAGTGGTATCCAAGAAGTAAAAAACGTCCGCAAGGTAGACCTAGAAGCCGCTGGATCGATGAAATGATAAAGTTCTGCGGAAGTACGTGGTAACGCAATGCACAGGACCAAGAGAAGTGGAAGCAGCTTGAAGAGGCCTTAATCCAGCAGTGGATAGATTCAGGCTGATGATGATGAATTGATAGATACTTTTTACAATTATTTTACGAATATCGGTATCAATACCAGTATTCAATAGAAAACGTATTTTCAATCGGTATTGCAATCCCTAGTAGGGTCGTCATATCGAAAGAAAGTATCGAAGTATCTGTCACATCGTTACTTTTTTGACGTCCCGGTTGAGGCGGTTCCGACTGAGGCGTACCAGTTGAGAAATCTGTTCGACAACCGAATCACCCAGGGCACGATGTCTTTTTTCGTTTAGATTGTATTGGATTGTAGATCGAATGAAAATAGAAGGTCTGAGTTTTAAGAACATCTTTTTTTACTAAACTAACTTCCTTCTAACTCCCTCGTTCCAGATGTTAGGAGTGTGGTATGTGATACAGAAAACCTCAACTAGATCGCACTGCATCACTTACAACTTCACGAAGAGTGAGACGCCTGGAGAGTTCGAACTGGAGCAGATATCACAGCACTCCATCCTCGGGCTGACGGCGAGAAATCACGCTTACAAGTACACTGGAACCCTCAAGGTTCCGGACCAGGCCAATGCAGCCAAGATGATTGTTAGGTTTCCACTCAGTAAGTAGATTCTCCGGGAGAATTATATTTAAAAAAATAAATCCAATAAAAATCATTAAACATTAAAAAAAATCTATTGACGTCTAAAGAATATACCGATTTTCAGCGCTGCCGGCGAAAAATATCTCTTATTTTATAATAATATTGTATACAAAATTCTTCGTGAAGAACTAACGACTGAGTATAGTGGAGGGAGCTAGGGGAGACCTTCATCCAGCAGTAAATTGACCATAGATCATTAAATTATTATCAACTCTTCTTCCATTATTTGTCTCTCTTTATATACGTACTGCCTCGAAGGAATGTATCACCTGCCTATCCTTAACGGGTCTAGGACAATTGGGTGCCGAGACAACTGGGCGCCACGCAATTGATTAAAATTCATTCAAAACAGAACATGACAAAACAGAACAACCAGGGGAAAAATGAAATATAAATTTTTGTGGAATCTATTTAGGTTAGGTTAGGTCAATATTTCGTTGTAAGTAGTCACCCAATCATTTTGAACATTAAGCTTGCCGGCAACACCGAGTTAAGTCCCGTTTATTTGAGGCTTTCAAGCGATTAGGAATGCAGAAATTATGTATACAATTTGATTTATTATGGCGTATTGAAGATCTGTGCTATTAAAAATCTATCAACATAATAGGGATAGGACAATTTCAATATTAAATTTATTTTTTTCCTGAAAGGTCATAGATATATTTATCGTTGTTCTGTTTTGTCACTGTTCTGTGTTGTCATTTTCTGTTTTGTCATGTTCTGTTTTGTCACTGTTCTGTTTTGTCATGGAACCGTCCTATCACTGCACCGATATATGATTGTATACGAATAATAGAAATTAACCACAAATATTTATGAACACAGTTCCATGCGGAAAATAAATGATTTTTTTGCCTAGTAAACAACGTTATTTTCTGCGACAGTGAGTCAAGTATAAACGTAAAAACATCACCTTGTAAATTAAAGAGACCTCGACACGAATCAGAGCTCGAACTCGAGTTTATTGTCATTACTCAAGCGTCAAAAATTTTACCACTAACCGCTTGATGGAGTATCAAAGGTTCAAGGTAACTGTTAACACCTTGCTAATCAAACTAAAAGTATTTCAATTCTTTTTTCAGGTGTTGGAGGATCAGCCAGCTATGTCATCTTCGACACCGACTACAATCACTACGCCGGTATCTTCACTTGCCAGAAGCTGACCTTTGCCCATAGATTATCAGCTACAATTCTCTCAAGGACAAAAGAGATTCCTGAAAATATTTTGATTAAAGTAAGCCTGTACTTCGATATATTTCTTATGACAATAACTTGTATCTCACAAAGGTGTCTCAACATGTGATCAGCCTCCTGATAAAAAAGGACCGTATTGTCGGCCTTCTCCCATGGCTAGGAGGAGAGTTATCGTCATTATCTAAGTACTATGATATGTCGCACAAAGACCTGTGCTTAGCTACATTGTCAGTGAATGTAGTGGTTACAGCGTGGTTACACGTGCTGTGTGCATACTAGTATAAAACCTGTTTAATATTTTTGTCAAGCTTTACATTTTAATTCAAAATTAAAAATATTTTACATTTAAAGTAAAACTTCTTCAATGTACGTGTGAAATACTTAAAAAAATGTAACATCTCTTCTGCAATTGAGACGTAACTCTGTACACTCTATGAAGGGCGATTGGGTGGTACATCAAAAAATGTATAATAGTCTACAGCAGTGATTCCCACAGCATTTCCAGCAGTGGAACTATTTAAATATTTTAGAAAAATCTCAAGAAAAGTACCTGGCCGAGACAATTCATTGGTCCACAAATACATAATATAAATTACAAGCTGAGGTAGTTTTAATGTATTTCATATTTGATTTAACAAACATCATTTTTTCTAACATCACGAACATAGACTTAAAAGAAATAGAATTAAAACGTGATTGATTGATTGATGAGGCTCTACGTTTGGATGCGAAGCATCAGCAGTTTTTTACACCTGGGAATGTCTCAGGGGCAGATATCGAAGACTAAGATCGACACGCACTGTGTGTATGACTAAGTGTACAGAGACTAATAAAAGTGCCCATTGAAGAGAGGGACATAGTGAAGTAACAAAAACTAATAAACATATTTTTTTCCACTATGTCCGATCCTAATAAGTTCATAAATGAGCCTTCACAGAGTGGAGGTTTGTATTGGCAGATTTTTTACGAGAAATGGATCTCAGCCACTTGCTCAATCTATCAGGTCCATACTCTGACTCATACACAAATTGAAAAAAACAATATGTGTACTTGTCAACCACAGGATTCGAACCTGGGTCCCACGACGCTATAGGCCGACGCTTAAGCAGCGCGGCCATCGTGGGTGTAATAAATATTTACTTAGTACAGAAAGAAGGATAAAACAATACGGATATACCAAACGTTCATACATACATAATTTAAAAATTACGACACCCGTCGGGACTTGAATCAGTAGCCACTGGATTCGCACCAATGTGCTTTACCAATTAATCTACGTGCACCCTATCTAATTGCAACGAAAATATTCGTTGATTAAATTAAATAAATAGTTTAGTAAATAAAATTGTGTGTAAATTTTAACACTTTTGATTTATATCACAATATTGAACATCGGTTTGATATAAAAATTAAAAATACAAGTTATACAATTTTTTTTTTCAAATCTTCTAATATATAAAAATTAATATTTGTTTGTTTGTTCGTATTGTATGCGCTGCCGTACCGTTCATCCGATTGCGATAAAACTTTGTTAACTTATTGCTTGCACTTCCGCAAAGAGTATAGGCTATATCTTATATATAAAAATGAATGTCTGTCTGTCTGTATGCCTGTCTGTCTGTCTGTCTTTCTATCTGTCCCGTATGCGTTCCTATACCATTCATCCGATTGCGATGCAATTTTGGCAAGTGGTTGTATGCATATCCGCAAAGGTTTCTGAATTAGAAAAATCATCATCTTCTTCTTCTTCATCATTATTTTTTTTTTATTCGTTTGGTTCCTATACCATTCATTTGATTGCGATGAAACCTTCGTCAGTTGTTGTGGTAACACCCGCAAAGGTTTCTGAATAAGTATTATATAAAATACAACGTTTGTTGTTTGTTTGTTCCATGCAATTTTGTTTTTTTTTTTACTACATATTAATATCATTAATAACGTTTGCACATTTTGGATTCGATTTTAATTTAGTGGTCTTTTGTTTGACCTTTACTCCTATCAGAATTATTTTCATATTGACATATTGTATAACACAGATATTTTAATATTAAAAAAATATTTACCTCTTATTATTTTTTAAATATCTAAGATAAATAGAACCTCGAAGCGACCCTGTACGAAGCCGGGTACTTCAGCTAGTTAAATATAAAATTCATTAATACCATGAATTTTTCAAAAATATTTCAGTCACATTATAGAAAATTTAATTCTCCATAAATATTAATATAGTTTAATTTCTATTCCGATTTTATTACTAATTTAACGGCTTCCATTTTTTAATATTCATTGTATAGTTATTACACTGATTAATACTTGAATGCGGTTATAAACGGTTATACTTACATAAATTTACAGGGTTTTTCAACTAATTATTAGTTGAAAAATAATTAACATTGCCTGAGTGTTATATTATTGGCTAATTATCTACTCATCGCGACTAATTGTCTTTTCATATGCCCTGCAAATTGGCAAATAAATTTCATAGCTAAGTGTGAAGTCATCTGCAAACAAACCTGCACTGTGAAGTCACAATATGTAGCTAACGTCAGTACAGGAACCGGAGGTTGTTTTTGCTTCAATTTCATACATTTAGGCGCCCCACCTCTATAGGAGATTTTTTTTGGATGAAATCCCAACAAATTCACTTTTTTAATAAAAGGTCGTCCACATAATATGACGTCACATGATTTTAGCTATTTTAACCCCCCCATTGTCACATAATCTTTTACCCCCTGTCTATATTACATCACATTATAAGTAAGAATATTTTTTTTCTTTGTGACATCACATTTTCTCTGAGATAGTAACGTCATATTATATGGACGATCCCTAATTTTAAATTTATCTTTGACTGTCAAATAATAATATGTATATTTAATATACATCCACGATTGCCGCGCGGCTTAATCGTTGGCCTATTTCGTCGTGGGTACCAGGTTCGAATCCTGGGTCTGGCAAGTACACATATTGTTTTTTTTCAATTTGTGTATGAGTCAGAGTATGGACCTAATAGGTTGAGCAAGTGGCTGACATCCATTTCTCGTAAAAACAAAATCTGTCAATACAAACCTCCACGCTGTGAAGGCTCATATGATCCTATTAGGATCGAACATGGTTGAAAGAAATGTAAAATAATATAATATACTACATTTTATAGCTTAGAGGCAATTGTCATAGATGGCATAATGAACTCAATTTTAACCAAAATTACTGGTTGACACTATTTTATCCCAGGCTCTTCAATTATTATAAGATGCAAAATATCACCCGAATAATATCTAATTATTTATTTATTTAATTTATTATTATTTATTTATCTTTGATTCTTCCGCTTCAGCTCCACAAAGAACTGGAAGACAACAATATCGACCATGAAGACCTCTCGACCATTAGCCACGCTGACTGTCCCAAGGATGAAAAAGCTGACGCGGAAGGCACTGATCTCAGTATCGATCCCAACACCTTCTCCACTGCTCATGCTGCTGACGTTGCTCACAAAGCTGGAGATAAAATTGGTAAACTATCAGTTCTTTAACGAAGTCTTTTAGTGGATATTATAGTCTTGTCTTACTCCTGTCTTATTTCTTATCTTTGAAATGGGCAGTGATCTTGCATGTGTCATTCGTGTAACCAGATTCAGAGACGTCCTGGTAGAGATTTACCGGTAGGGTATATGCTTCGTAACATTGCACTATGGCTCTAGGATGAAAATTATGTAATAATAATATATTCTAAACATAGATATATTTTTTACATAATGTCTCATCTATGTATTTATTTATTACTTATATTTAATTATTTAATTTAATTATACAAGTGAATGTAATTTGATCTAATTTTATGCGCGGTAATCAGGCAAATAGGCGTATCAGTGTAGTAAAAAGTGCAAAAAAAGTACAAAAAAAGTACAATGTTATAAAATGTATACTATATTCTATGCAGCGTAAAATATGAAAATACTGGTATTAGAATAATAACACGGGAACTGTTTATTACAAAGATTCAATCATCACCATCTTATGGCACTACAATCCTTGGCGGAAAAAAAAAAAAAAAAAATAATCCTTGGCGGGTTTTGGCCTTGTCCAAAAACCTCCTCCGTCCTGGACGATCCAGTGCCGACACTCTCCCGAGCATTTGAGCATTTTTAAATTTCCAGTGGCACAGTCCAGCCATTTAGATTTCGGCCGTCCAGGTCTTCTCTTGCCATCGGGAGTTGCATACACAACCCGCCTCAGTGGCGCACCGTGGATTTAATATTGGGGGGGGGCAAGGAGGAGAATGTAAATTGGTCCAATAGGCTCCTTTTCTTCTTCACAGCCAAATTTCTCGTTTATCGGTATTTTGTCTATTGCACTCAGTGTACCTACACCATGGTACCCACATCCTGAAACGGGCCTTCAGGCTAGGATATTTGGCGGCCCCCCTACCTACCGCTAAGATTAAAGGCAGTGTGAAACACTACATTAACGTTTTTTTTAAATTGTGTTTTAGTTTAAATTAAGGTACTTATACAGTGAATTATTGGCAATTTTTAATACATCTACTTTAATAATGGAGTTGTCCAGTATCGACACATAAAAATCAAAAAATATATTGCACAATTATATAATTGAAAATGTTCATGGTCAGGAAGTATAATAGCACCGCAGGCGACTTTTTTTACTATTAAAGCTAATTTATGATGCGTGTTTATCTCACTTATCTGGTCAACCAGACAGCCCGGACCCCCAGGCTAGAGCCCTGTCAGCCCTCCCCAGCCATGACCTACACCACTCCGGAATTCGGGTGGACACCGAGAATTTTTTGACAGTTCCATTAGGGATTGGGTTTCTAAAAAAACCTTACATTAGTGTTTCGAAATTTTTGTGTTAGAAATTAAAATCTAAGAAATTTTTCTAAAAAGGGTACTGGAGAATTACAAATCATTTTTTTGCCGTGTTATTTGTCTAAGCCCAAGGTATAGTTTATTGGCTTTCAATTTCAACGTTTAAAATCATTCTGATAATTTTCATGTTTGGGGGGTGCCAGGGCCCCTTGCCCCCCCCCCCCCCCCTGGGTGCGTCACTGACCCGCCTCGCCGATATATCCTCTGGCATTCTATGCACGTGGTCAATCCAGTGCAGTCTCTGCATTTTCATATGCCACGAGATCTTTTCGCCCCTATAACGTCTGTACGGCTCCTCATGATACCTTACCTCCAAATGCCAATTCTTGAACAGCGCGAAAGATTCTTCTCAAAACTCTCATCTTAAAGATATCCATATTTCTCTCATCATGTTTGCTGTGTGCCAAGTATTCTGATCCATATTATGTTAATACCGGGTGCTGGAGAACTTTATATATGGTTGTTTTGGTTTTTCTTGGGTGTTTTGTTCTTTAGAAGGTTTTGGAGACCAAAATAGCATCTGTCGGTAAGGAAGATCCGGTGTTTTATTTCGTCGCTCGTGTTATTAGTACAAAAAATAAATACAGTAAGGAAATTTCTGTAAAAAAAATGGTCATCTACTAGTGTTGGTTAGTTTTTAAAATTCAATTAACGGCCCTCATGCTCAGCGTAGTCAAAATGGAGCTTTCATGCTATTTTCAAAGCATGATCCTGGATATTCCTTGAACGTTGTAGATAATCTATTTACATAATTTTGAAGCCTTATTATCCTTTATATTTATTTTAAACATTTGATGACTGCATAAAGTATTTTTATTACATAAAATAGTATTCTTTTAAACCTCTCGCTCTAATGTTTTGAATATAGTCATATTTCAGTACGTCCATGTGAAGTGGTGTTAAGATTTTTTAACTAACTTTTTGAATAATAAAATGCCTAATTCTTGTCAAATTTGGGATCACAGAGATTATCAATATAATTTTTTATTGTAAATATTTCAATATAATAATGTCGACATAAATTTTACTAATATTTTTATAAATGCTTTTAAAAATTAATAAATATAAAAAATCTTAACACCACTTCACATGAACGTACTGAAATATGGCTATATTCTAAAGCATTAGAGCGAGAGGTTTAAAAGAATACTATTTTATGTAATAAAAAATACTTTATGCAGTCATCAAATGTTTAAAATAAATATAAAGGATAATAAGGCTTCAAAATTATGTAAATAGATTATCTACAACGTTTAAGGAATGTCCAGGATCATGCTTTGAAAATAGCATAAAAGCTCCATTTTGACGTACGCTGAGCATGTCCCCCTTAAACCCTGCGAAAACCAAGCCATTATAGATAATAGTCAAAAAATACTCATCTATCTGTAAAAGATCTAAAATTATGCAATTAAATTATACATAACATTATATACTTTATAGATAGAATAATATTTTTTATCTATTATAGTTTTGATTTGAACCAACAATATGTGTAATATGTATTCTTAATCCAACGAAAACAAATAAGTATAAATGAAAAAGTGTGTACAATTTTGTCGTCTCGCCCAAAATATACCAAACTTATTATGGTTTGGTTTGGGCAGGGATTAATTGATTTTTAAAAACAAACCAATAGCATCTGTAAATTGTAGTCTTAGTTCAATAAAAACAAATACGTATGACTAATAAAGCTTAATTTTCACTATTTATGGAGAATTTTAACAGCTTACCACCACCCTTCGCTACTGCTAAATATTGGCCAAAGAATCTTCAGTAAAAAAGAAAAAATACCGTCCAAGAGCCTCCTGTTTTGGAGCTTAACAATTTTGAGTATAGTAAAAAAGTTAATTAATATTCCTATCTATCAATATGCTGCATCGACAAATGGGTCACCATTTGATTGAGATTTAAAATGCAATATACACCATTTATATTTTTTACAGGCGACGGTTTCGAGTATGTGGTATCGGCAGGTAAGCGAGTCTACAATAACCTTGCTCATCCCCAGAAGCAGAACTCCAGCGAGCTCAACAAGGAAGCCTTGAACGTGGACGTTTACGCCAGGTCTGGAATGCCAAAAGACGACGCTGAGTGGTTGCCTTGAAGGACACCAAAGACTATCACCAAAACGATCGTTTTACCAAATAGAAATTAACTTCGCATTAAGAACTTTGTGTGATTTTTTATTGCTTTACATTAGATAATAAGACATTTTTACTGGAGAGTCTATCGAATATTTTACCTACTATCACGTAGACTTTTTACATTGTGCTATTATGTTCTCTATAATATATACCTGTCAACGATTCTTCAATAAAGTCAGTTACTTTCTTCAATTGCATTTTCTTCTGCGTCTCCTGTCCACACTGTCCAATCCTGTATTTTAACCAATGACCTCTTTTTTTCTAGAAGATTGGGGAGGCCTTCATCCAGCAGTGGATTGATCCCGGCTGATGATGAATGAATGAACTTAGTTCGAAGCAGGGTTGAGAGTGGATCTATTGCTTGAGCTATCAGTTGAAATACGATCTTACGGTAGAGGGGTTCAAAATATATTTTTGAGACCCCTTTACTTTAGGTTGTATGGATACAATAATATTCATGGTTTTATCCGAGTATGCTTCCATTAATTTATTATATTTACCATGTTTGATCATAACATAATCACATGGACCTGGAGTGGAAGTTCGAGAAATGGATATTAGCCACTTGCTCAACCTAGTCAAGGTCCACACTCTGAGTCACATATTGAAAAACAATCAGCCATACCCGAGATTCGAACCCGGCACCCACGACATTATTAACCGACACGTTACCGCTTGGCCATCATACATACTGTAGTCTAAAAGTCTGGTAAAATTTTGACTACATACTTTTTACGACATAATACCGGGTGTAAATGCTCTACCAATATTGGCAGTGTTGACCTGACTGTCTTGTTAATCATTAGTTATTTGTTCTCCAAAAGTGCAGAACTAACCTGCCATCGGTAATACCAATTGGGCGGGCAATATAATATATTCCACATAAGTGCCTAATACGTGTGGATGAGTATAGGTGGACGTTGTTTTATAAATTCTTAAAATAGGGTATTCTTATCTCATTTACGTACTTCCATGTATCTACATTATAGTTTTTAAATTTACCTCTTACTTTAAATTTACCTACTGTTTATCTAATACTTCTTTGTTTTTTGAAGTCGTGTTGTGAACGTCTTTCAATTTTAATTTGTAACGTTCACTATAGTCAATAAATAAATTATCTTATCTTTAAAGATTGACCCGAGGATCCATCTGAATACCCAGCGCTCAAACACCATCAGTTTCTTACAATCGGTGGACCGCATGTTCGTCCACGTCTCAACCCCGTATGGTAATTTCAGTTTCAGTTAGGATTACCTGGTGGTATCCAAATTTCGACAAGTCCTCCATTAATTTTAGGAACGATTCTCCTACTTCCCATATTTCTCTATAGCAGGGATTGCCGGTGCGTCGATCGCGAAGGTATTTTTGGTCGATCGCGGACATAATAATAATATATTGTACTATTTCATGTTCAAACGAGTCAAAACTACTCGACGTTCCAGCTCTTAAAATCCTAGTTCTTATGTCTTCTCTTACCATTATCAAGAAATACAGTCATACGAAGAACACAAGTGATGAGCTTAAACTTGGAAGAAATTCTACAGGAAAACATTAATAAAATAAATGTAAATTCATATCCTTGCAATTTGACCGGTAGATTACACTGATATTGCACAACTTTGCGTTTTTATTCGATTGATTTTTAAAGACATGTCTGCTTCAGAAGAATTATTAACAGTGTTGCCAATGAAGGAACGATCGAAAAGATATATTTTTATACATTTAAGTCCTATATTAATCGTACTCGATTTCCGATTCATAAACTAGTATCGGTAGCGACTGATGGAGCTCCTGCTATGGTTGGGAATCATGTTGGGTTTATTAATTTATGTAAAAATGAGGAAGCATTACCCACTTTTATTAGTTATCATTGCATTATACACCAGCAGGCATGGCTCCCACAAGGGGGGTCTGACAAGGCTCCAGCCTGAGGGGGCCCCGGCGTAGCGGGTCGGCCAGTTAAGTGAGAAAAACATAAAACACAAATTTTCTCGAATAGTAAAAAAAAAGTAGCCTGCTATTTTCGTCAGGGGAGATTTACATTTCAAAATACATGGCGGTGCGATGCAATTTGATGTGATATGATTATTGATGTAATCAAATGATAATTCATGTATAGAATTTATTTTAAATATATTTCCCGGCGAAGGGTTGCATGTTACTTGGCTACTACAAAATTTCAAATATTCGATATACAGGTAAATTGTGTAACTATGTCGAAATTATAGTTAATGTGTACCTACTTAATTTTTTTAGAAGTGAAAGACATAATAATATAATAGTATTGTCGTTTATTTAATTTTTTGTATCGTTATTTTTTACATGTATAAAATATCTGTTTTCAACATACATACATAGGTATTTGAAATTTAAAAAATGGGTTTTTATTGTTCCCGCATGATATAGTGATATCAGTCGATCGCCAATAATAATTTTATCAACTAGTCGATCCTCGAAAAAAAATATTTTGGCACCCCTGCTCTATAGTATATTTTTTCATAAACATATTTTTTTACACTGTGTATTATTATTAAATTTGTTTTCATAATAGGTATAGAAAACAAAATATTAGTAAGTACATAATATTTGAATAAACTGTGTATGATTCACTGTTAAATTCTCCATGGTCATGGACTCCTTTGGATCCGCAGAATATTATTACGAATTAAAAAATTACTACAGAACTACAAGCAAGTAGTACGACATCTGCTGTTCGAAACATAAATTACTTTTTAATATTCAAATAACTTTATCTATTGTACAATAGAGAGTGCATATTATTTTAAAATATATGCAGACGCAGTGCCTGTGGGAAATTCTCGAACCAATCTCACACTTGGCCAAATCTTGATAAACCCATTCAGCCTATTTGCAATTTATTTGTAATACTATCATAGTGTCTAATAATAAATTAGTTTCTCCATTGTTTTATCATTTAACCCGCACAGATAATGACAACCTGTATTGGTTCGAAGGACGGAGATAACTGGGAATAGCTCTCTCCAAATAGACCACAAATTCTCAAACGTATTCGCCTACTAACTCCTTCTCGAAAATAAAATACTCAACGACCCCTTGGAAATCTACCCTTTTAAATCAAACACATATTATAAAGGTGCAGTGACAAATTTGCATTCTATTATATAGGTACATATCTACTTTTATATACCTATCTACATTTTTACATACGGAACATAGTAAAGAAAGATGTTGTTTCAAGTAAAATTTTTTAATAATAAAAGTATTTATTAAAATAAACAATAGTAGGTGCGTAAAATTTGCAACAACCACATAGAAAAAAAATACGTATACATGCATTTTGTGTGTTTATTTGGATAATATACTAATTACGAATATAACTGTATGTTACACTACACATAATTAATAATATGTATGAACGGTTTCTCTTTTTGTGGTTTATCCCGTCGGGGTCACCAATTTAGGGGTGAATGTGTAGAGATGAAAGTCTGACTGGAGTGACTCGAATGAATCGAGGAGAGAGTGTATTTTTTTCCGACCGTGTCCGATCCTAATAGGATCATAAATGGGCCTCCACAGAGTAGAGGTTTGTATTGACAGATTTTGTTTTTTAGGAGAAATGGATGTCAGCCACTTGCTCAACTTATTAAGTCCATACCCTGACTCACACACAAATTGAAAAACAATATGTGTACTTGCCAGACCCAGGATTCGAACCTGGGACCCACGGCGTTATAGTCCAACGCTTAAACTGCGCGGCCACCGTGGGCATAGAGTGTATTTACTGACAAATAAATAAATATATTGGTAGAATAACAGGGGCAAAGTTATAATAGAGGGTACTGGTGTATTGATATATTGAAATCGTTATTTATATAAATGCATAGTCGGTAAATTGCGAGAGTCATTGTTGTTGTAGTTCACAATTGGGAAATCTGTTGACCGCTGCATCGTTGCAACTTCGAGGCGTTTCGATGATAAATCCCGAGGTAATTGACCCTCATCGAAGTATGCAGCGATTGTGCGATAGTTGAATAAATCGCTGTTGTTTGCGTTATCATAATTATTACTGACAAAGCCTGATATACTTCCATCGTGCCCTTATTCAGAGGGCCATGATATGACCAAAACAATAATGTAACCTGTTGTTCACTGACACCGTGAATGCTAATCAAATTAAAAAGACTTCCCAAGTCATCCGGGGCACGATCCTCAACCACGAGGTACCGGTGAAATAGAATTTATATGAATTCCAATAAAATAATTTCGATTTACCACCTGCAAATATTGCAAACTGCATTTTGCAATATTTACTTCAATCAATACCCGCATATTATTTAAATGACATTAATTATTGACCACGTGTATGTATAGTATAAATAAGTACACACTTCAAATGCTATTCTTAAAATAGGTAAGTCATAATATTATAATATATGATAATATTTCAATAGTGGCTTGCAATGACAGTAACATAGGTTACATAGGTAATATGCAGGTGCGGATTTAGCGGTGCTCTTAGTGCGTGCAGGCCCCCAAATTAAAAAAACTAAAAGATATTCAGCCAAATTATTTGCAGATAATTTTGAATTTGTTTAATGCTGTTATTATTTGTATATACCTTACTTTTTAATACTAAGAATGGATACAAGTAAATTTCTGCAGTCGAAAATTGTTCGATAAATATTATCTTATTCCGGATCATTTATTGTTGGCTTTCTTCTTCCATCCTGTCACGACCCAGCATTGGGGAATAGGACCATCATAAGCTCGCGCCACTTCCCTCGGTCCATTGCCAACTCTTGCGCCTCCTGCCATGTCAGATCTGTGGCACGTAGGTCGCTTTTGTAGCACCGCTGCATCTCTTTGGCGGCATCCGGAACACGTGACCTAGCCACGTAAAGCGTCTCTTCGTGGTAACCTCAATCACCGAAGACTGCTGTGTCTGCTCACGAACTCGGGTGTTTGTAACGCGGTCGTACCAATGTACCCCTAATATTCAGCGGAGACATCGATTCTCAAAGCTCAAAAGTCGAGACCTTTGAATCTTAGTAAGGTGCCATGTCTCATAGCTAACAGAATACAGCCTTGATTATAATTATTGTTGACAAATGAAAGATAAAGATGCACCGTCTAGCTCAGGGGTAGTCAACCTTTTTATACCTACCGCCCACTTTTGTATTTTTGATAGTAATAAAATTTTCTAACTGCCCACCGGTTCGACAGTACCTAATAAATGGTGATTTATAAAGTAGGGAGTTTCGCTAAGTTTGGCAGAATAAATCTTTATAAAACAACTTACTGTAGTTAAATTTATCTTTTTATTTATACTTTGCATACATAGAAGCCTGAAGTCTAATGAAATTACATTTAATTAATTAAATTATTAATGAGATACCTAAATTGAATTTAAGAAAACATAATGAAAATGTTTTTAAAACCCCTATCGGCCACCATGAAAGCTGGAACGCCCACTAGTTGGCGGTAGGGACCAGGTTGACTACCCCTGGTCTAGCTGATATCAAAAGGAGATTTTTTTTATCATATCCAATCCTAAGATGATCATAATATAGGCATCTACCGAATGAAGATTTGTATAATCAGATTTTGTTTTTACGAGAAAGGAAGAGACCTTCCTTCACCCTGTAACGGTACTACAAAAACGATCTACGCGCTGCAGGTTTCACATTCCCAGAGGCGCAAGACTGGGGCTTGGTAGGGTGAAGTAAGTAAGAAAGTTAAAATTGGTTGATAATATATATTTTTTGTGATTACATATAAATTGTACGTAAAACATTTCACCGTGAGGATTCTTATCGGAAAGAGATGACCGTATACTATACGGTCTCCAATTCTATTAGATTCAATATGAACATTAATTAAATTTTGATGGCTGATTTTGGCAAAATTCATGAAATCAATAATGAAAACGTAACCTAACCTAACCCACAAATAATCCAGTATATCGGCTATTTTCAAA
Source organism: Rhyacophila brunnea (assembly GCF_057557595.1). Lineage (NCBI taxonomy): Eukaryota > Metazoa > Arthropoda > Insecta > Trichoptera > Rhyacophilidae > Rhyacophila > Rhyacophila brunnea. Next base: position 30,343,437 of record NW_028232893.1, on the reverse strand, counting down.
ATTTGTTTGCTACTGGCTTCTTATAAAGTGTAAACCGACAAGAACCGTGTTTTATTTAGACATGCATTTTTTGTCAGTACTATACGACCCAAAGAGGTTCGATGGTCTGAAATATACGGCCATATATTTCTGATACAACATTTCACGGTGAAGTGTGATACGGCAAAATGCATACGTACCTGATAACTATCTTAGAAATAGAGACCATCAGTTGTTTATTCTCCCAAGGTGCAGAACCAACCTGCCACTGGTAATGCCAATTGGGAGGGCGATAACTATGTTCAACGAAATTGCTTCGGGTGTTGATATATTCCACCTACGTGAGAATGAGTTTAGGTAGACGTTGTTTTATAAATTCTTAAAATAGGGTCTGCTTAACTCATCCGGTGTACTTCCTTGTACCTATCTAATTTATCTACTCATCTATCTCTTTTTTTATGTAATGCTGTTATATTTATATATCTTTGTTTCTAAATGTCATGTTGTGAACGTCTTAAACTTATAATTTGTAATGTCTACAATATGTTAAAAAATTGAAATTGAAAAAAAATAATTTAAAAAAAAAAAGTTTCCGGACACGATTTTTTGTACGAGGGGGTCCAATTGTGGCTGTTATTGGGGACCCGATTATTTAAATCCACCCCTGTTAACGTCATGTTGATACACAACGAAGCTGCTCGCCTTGACTGCCTTTTGCAAATAAAAATGTTAACTTAATGTCAAGAAGCAGGAAGAAGGTGTATTCTATGTCACATAAAGAGAGAATCGTCTTAACGAAAATGATGCCGACTGATTATTTTCGAATTTCTTATTTTTACGAAATTATTGCAAAGTTGTAGAGAAATACTGTGGTACAGCGTGTCTGGAAATTTGTATCTCGTTTATCGTGAGCTGTTCTATCGGAAACGATGGCCGTATAGCATTGGCAACATATTCATGTATACATAAAACAATTAAATATAGGTACATTAAAAACCACCGGAAAACTAGGGAAAGACAGAATAATATATGTAGATAAGTAAATTAGATATACAATCAGATCATATATATATATACACATCAACCGTCAAATAGACTCTCGCCTCTCCGATTCGCAGCATGGTTTTCGACTTAAGCGGTCCACAGTAACAAATCTTATAGTGTATAATAATTTTATTTCAAATTCTATGGATAAGTCAATTCAAGTTGATTCTGTGTACACAGATATTTCCAAGGCATTTATTTGATCGTGTTGATCACGATATTTTATTACAAAAGCTTTGTACATTTGACGCGTCATATAGTATAATATGTTTTTTTTGCTTCTTATTTGAAAAATCGCCGTCAATTTGTTGATTACCATGGGAATGAATCGCGGATTTTTAGAACAAACTCTGGTGTTCCTCAAGGTTCAAATCTTGGCCCAATTTTGTTTTTAATATTTTTTGATGATATTGTCAAAGTTATAACCAATTCTTCTTGTTTGCTATTCGCAGATGATCTTAAACTTTTTCGAACTATTGTAACTCCATTATGCTGTACGATGATGCAGTCTGACCTAGATGCTATCTCGCAGTGGTCTATATTGAATAAACTTGAATTCGCTACCTCCAAATGTAATATTATTTCATTCAGTCGTTCAAGGCACACCTTATTGTTCCCATACACATTGTCTGGTATAATATTGAGTAGGGTAACGGATATAAAAGATTTGGGTGTATTGTATGATGCAAAGTTCACTTTCAATCAGCATATTCTTGACATCAGTACTAGATCTAGCAAAATGCTTGGTTGAATGACTTTTGCCGCCCTCTGAATTCTGCCACTCAAGTGTTTTTCATCCCTAACACCCCCGCATCCTCTATTTTATAGTCATGGTATAACAGTAGCGAACGGTGGAGATAGGCTGTTAAGATTCACCATAAATAGTGCGCATTAAACTTTGTTAGTTATACGTATTTTTTTTTATTGAACTAAGACTACAGTTTACAGATGGTGTTGGTTAGTTTTTAAAAATCGATTAAACCATGCCTAACCAAACCATAATAATGTTGCCGTTAGTAGGTACCTCTATATTTTGGGCGATACGGAAAAATTGTGCACACTTTTTCATTAATACTTTTCGTTGGATTAAGAATACATATTACTCATGTTGTTAGTTCTTTTTTAAAAAAATCATTAAGCCCTGCCTAAATAAACTATAATAGATACAAAATATTATTCTATCTCTAAAATATCCAAAGTTATGTATGATTTAATTGCGTATTTTTCGATATTTTATATACCTATATACGAGTATTTTTTGAGTATTATCTATTATGGCTTGATTTTTGCAAGGTTTAATTGAATTAAAAAAAACCAAACCATATGTAAATAGTTGTCTTATTTCAATGAAAAAATACGCATGACTGATAAAGTTTAGTGTGCACTATTTATGGTGGATCTTAACAGCCTACCTCCATCCTTCGCCACTGTAATATAACTAACCAAGACACTCAAGTCATTAGTAATAAAATGAATAAGATACCAGTTAGTAATCAAGAAATATCGTAGACACTTTAATCTATGTCGTAGACATTAAATTAACTTAATCCTTGATCCATATCTAGTAAACATGCTTAAAACACAATTATGTGCCTCATCATTTACATAATAATATATTTTAATTATAATTTGTTGCATTGACAGTTTAAAAATGCCATAAGGTTAAGCCTACGGAAATGCAGTAGTAATTTAATAAACCACCTCTTTTATTCAATGAATGATTCACAAGATTTGAGAATGTAACATTCTATTTATTATATTGAACATTCATGATTTGCAAACATCTCATACATATTATATATCATCATCATCAGCCTGAATCTATCCACTGCTGGGTGAAGGCCTCTTCAAGCTGCTTCCACTTCTCTCGGTCCTGTGCATTGCGTTGCCACGTACTTCCGCAGAACTTTATCAGTTCATTGATCCAGCGGCCTCTAGGTCTACCTTGCGGACGTTTTGTACTTCTTGGATACCACTGGATGACTAGATTTGTCCAACGATTGTCTCTTCGTCGAGCTATGTGTCCAGCCCATCTCCATTTAAGGCTTTTAATAAACTCTATTACATCGCAAACCCTTGTCTGCTTCTTTATCCACTCATTCCTCTTTTTGTCCTTTCGCGTTATGCCCAGCATCCACCTCTCCATACCACGTTATGCTGCTCTAAGTTTATGGATCTCTATTTTACTTAGGGTCCATTTTTCACACGCATATGTGATCACGGGAAGCACACACTGATTGAACACTTTACGCTTTAGGCACAATGGAAGGTCACTTTTGGAGATATTATTCAGGCGGCCAAAAGCACTCCAGCCTAGCTTTACTCTGCGGACAATTTCATCGAATATACATCCATCTATAGACACGTCTTGTTGTCTCAGATAGATGTAGCTTTTCACCTGTTCGAGCTGAGTGCCATTGATGAGGATCTCTTTTTGACCCGCAAAGCAGTTGAACATGACTTTCGTCTTTGTTACATTTATTTTAAAACCTACTTTGTTGCTTTATATTAGATTATATATACTTACATATATATATACTTACTAGAAAAAATCCACTTTAGAAAAAAAATACGACACCTGACGGGGCTTTTACCTGTAACTGCTGCGTTCCCGCCAGTGTGCTTTTACCTACTTTAAAAGTAAAAATATATACCTATAAATATTGTTTAATTCAATTTTTCCTGTAATATTGTGAATGGTTTAAATTTTTAATTCGTAATGTTTGCTTCTTGTAAACAAACGAATTTCGAATTTTAAATTCGAATTATATTATGCAATATGTGGAGTCAACATTCGAACGGTAAAATTTGAATTTTTAATTCACTCCACTTTTTCTATTTTTGCAATGTTATATTTTGAAAAAAAACTTGTTTTAGCTTCGATTTCATTGTAAAAGAGAATCGCTAGACGTGTTACAAAAAAAAAACATCAAGGTTGACAAAGCAACTCTTTTTCGCAAAAATCCGACATCTTTCTAATAGATTAACAATTTCAAAATAATATAAGAAACTGATCAAATGGTCTCTGTATAATATGATAAAATATGGTGCTCGTCTTCTGCCATTCTTCTACTTCAAGTTTTTCAATCTTTCAAGTATTTTTGTAATGTCATCAAGCAACCGAATTCGTGGTCTGCCGTACTTAGTTTTACTTCTGGATCAGCAAACGTAAAGAGTTTCGACGGTCCTTGATATGGCCCCCACAAAGGGGGGGCTGACAGGGCTCTAGCCTGGGGGCCCGGGCTTAGGAGGTAATATGAATGATTATTCGTCCAACATGGCGAAGGGTCACAATATGTAACTTGGCTATCACAAAAAAGAGTCGCGATCAATGTTTCATAATAAGTGCCGATAATTATTTAAGCTGATTTATTTGAAATACCAAAAATCGCTAAAAATACACGGAATACCCTTTATTTTCATTTTCACATTAAAAAATACACGGAATTCCGCGGAATATCATTTGGGAAACACTACTATAGAACATTAGCCTTCCCTTAACCTTAGCGATAGTTTGGGGGCCCGTCAAATATCGTGGCCAGGGGGCCCGCTTCAGGATTTCGGGGCCATCGTCCTTGACCATTCATACATGTTCCGTGGCTGGCTCATCGCTGGTTTTAGGGGTCGTCCATATGATGTAGGTGGCAGTGGAGGCGCTTCTTCAAACTGTGATGTGAGAAACTACTTTCTAATTGTGGATCTATTGAACGACCTTCTGACTTTAGACTCCCACACAAATATAGTGTGGGTACTTCGGATATGCTTATATGATGCAAAGATGGGGTTTTACACAGTCACTATTTTTCCAAACGTAGTCATGCAGCATGTATGCCTTCTCCGGAGGAGTTTTAACCATATTATAATACACCAGGCAAAATCGGATGCTGTGGATTGATACCTTGCCGGTTCTGCAGTGATTTGTTATGTGACTAGTTCTGTGATATTGTTTTTGTGGAATTGTTTTCTAAATATTTTTTTTCTGTTTAATATCACCATATTATCATTATATATGTGTATCAGTAGCGAAGGGTGGAGGTAGGCTGTTGAGATTCGCCATAAATAGTACAGATTAAACTTTGTCAGTCATACGTATTTGTTTTTATTGAACTAAAACTACATTAATTTACAGATGGCGTTGGTTAGCTTTTAAAATTTAATTAAACCCTGCGAAACCAAGCCATACTAGATAATAGTCAAAAAATACTCATCTATCTATGAAATCTTTAAAAAATATACCATTAAATCATACATAATATTTTCTATCTACTATGGTTTGGGTAGGCAGGGTTTAATGGTTTATAAAAAACCAACAACATGTGTAAAACAGATAAGTATGAATGAAAAAGTGTGCACTATTTTGTCAAATCGTCCATAACATTAAAAAAACTATATTATGGTTGGGTTTAGACAAGGTTTAATTGATTTTTAAAAACTAACCAACACCATCTGTAAATAATTGTAGTCTTAGTTCAATAAAAACAAATACACACATATATATATATATATATCATTCGTATTCGTATCAGCGCCAATCCACCAAAAGACGAAGGTCTCTCCTAGCTTCTTCTTCTCCTTAGTTATTCGCTGTTACGTACATCCACCGAACTTTATGAATTCATCCATCCAGCTGGTTTTAGGGCGTCTTTCTGGACGTTTAGTTCCCCTTGGGCACCACTCTAAGACGGCATTCATCCAGCGGTCCACTATATATATTGGTATTACACATACGAGTATATACTTATTATAGGTATGTAATACATACCAATATTAAATACAGAGCCATAAAACTAGCTAGTACGTAAAACTTTACTAATTACACGTTAGTTCGTTTCCGTAAACTTAACCTTTTAGAATTTTTAAACTCTCAATGCAAAATGGTTATAAAATACAATAAATACAAGTATTACCTATAGCTTTAATCACGGTAATAATTGAGGACATGTGTATTGAAGGAATACAAGCGCATCAGTGAAAAATGTAAAATTGTAAATTCACGTAAACGATTTCAACCTTTTGTAAATTAAGTCTTATTCGTAGATAATCCATTGGTAGGTATAAGATAAAATAGTATTATTTCTTCATATTTATTCCAGTTTTAGTATTAAAGACGGTACTTCAGTGAAACGACAAATAATTTTCAACTATAGGTGCGACGAAATTTTGGACTCGCTGGTAATCGGAGAGCGAAAGTCGAGCTGTGAACACGTCAATTCGCTTAGTGATGGCGATGGGGGTATTAATTCTTAAATCGTGTAAATATGACTAAAAACGTTACCCATTTAGGGGAGTAAGAGGGAATTGGAGCCTACTAAAGAAATTGTTGAAAAAAAGTAACAAAATGTTCTAATCGTTTATTATTAAGACTTGAAATGAGTCCTTTGGTTACATAGTAATAATATTACTGCAATTTCCACTTAAAAATTCTATAACTAAGGTACAAAAAAAAACGTTTTCCCAAAAAACACATTTGGCTCCAATTACCCCACATGTAGGGTAATGAGAGCCAAAAAATGACCAAATATGTAATGGGAGCTTCATATTTTAATATGCTTGCAAACACTTATACACATTATAAAAGACATAGGTAGAATAAAATGTTAAATATTAACTACTGTAATTTAACAAAAATATGCTCTAGTACTAAAAATATCAAAAGAATTAACACGTCATGTTATGGAACTAAGCAAAAAACACAAATATAATCTTTCTGGTTTCGGAGGGCATTTTCCAACAAAGTCACCGTCCATCCAGCCTTGAAAGTCGTCAGCTTTCTATTTCTGGGCATCTGGAACAATTAAAATCTTGTCTACTAGTAAAAGAGGTTTTATATAGGGGTAATGGGAGCCACCTAGGCTCCAATTACCCGAAGATTGATAAATAACGTAACCAAACCATTTTAAACCATGATTCTGAAACTACTAAACAAAAATACATGAATCTGGCTATACATTGGACACAAAATATGATAAAATAAGTACAATTTTAAGTACTTATGTTGATGTTTATGTATTGTAAATTTATATAAGCACCTAGCCCAAAACACACTTCCACTCGCCACGCGCGTGCACGTGTCACTAAGCAACTGACAGCGATCGACGGGCTTAGCCGACGATTGACGAAGATGTTTTGGTTATTTCCGAGTAATTTTAGTGTTAGATGGTACCTGTTTTGCAGTCGCTCCCATTACCCCACGCTCCCCTACTTGAAAAAAAAACATGTCATTATTCATTCAATGTTACTAATAGAACAATAAACATAACATTAAATGGACGCATGTTAGATTTATATGACAAATTATATTTCGTTCGGCACGCGTCATTTGCACAATCCGCGCATCGCCTAGCCACGATCGTTTTAGACCATGCCTCAACTGAGGTATAGCCTTAAATAAAAACACATAGCAGTGGTACTTTTGACTACAGGGAGACTTGACGGATTTAGACCGTCCCCGTTATGAAAATTTTGACTCTACAATAAATCAATGGATATTAAAAATAAAGCAATAATTACGATGACAGGATTTTTTACACTCAGATTGTGAAAAATAAATTCATCTTTATGACGAATCGACCGCCTCGTTTCCTTCATGGAAACCTGCTACTGAAGAGTCTGGCTAAAACATTCATACTGAATACGTTGCTATGAATATAATAATAATATTTTAAAGTCCACATAATACATATTTTCATTACATGTTTTAATCATATTTCACGAATATATATTTTTGCGTGGCATAAAAACGGCCAGCTCTTAACTCTAGTTATATATTTTATATTATGTCACTTGTAGTCTTTTCATCCTCAGCACCTGAATTATCATGTTTTATACAGGTTTTTGTGGGCAAAATATTATAAATAGGTAGAACATACATCATCGTCGTAAAGCAGACTGCAGTATGTGAAAAATTATAGTTTTGAGACAATTGAATACGGTTACACGTAAAAAATTTCACCCTGAGTTTTCTTATCAGAAAGATATGACCGTATACTATACGTTCTTCAATTTTATTAGATGCAATATGAACAATAATTCAATTTTCATAGCTGATTTTGGCAAAATTCATGAATTCAAGAATGAACTAACCTAACCTAATGAAGGCCTCCGACTTCCTGACTAGCTCAGGCACTTGGAAGTGGAGGTTCATTAATGTGGAAGAACAGGCAGGAACCTCATGGACGTGGAGTAACCAAGAAGTCACGGGGCACAAAGTCAATTAAACACCAGATGAAATCTTCAGAACTCGTATTTTATTGTTATTAGAATATGTTTGGCCTTATGGCATTCCTTCATCAAGGATTATAGTCCAAAAGTATCATTCACATTGGTATCGAAAGTCCCAAAGTTTATAATAATTAAAAGAAACTCGATTTATTGTTATTATCCATACACCACAATTAGTAAGAAAAAGAAAAGTCAAATCAATTAATATTCGAAGTTCACAGTTCGAAGTCTCAATAAACAAGAGTCAACTAATATCCGAAGTCACAAAAATAACCACATTTATTACTGATTAATTAAAAATTAATTCTAATATTATTTTTTAATTATTTTAAAATTAACTTGATTATTATTAACTAATTATTTAACGTTAACTTAATTATTTCTAATTAGTTATGCAGACGAGATCGTGAGGGTCCCGGGGATACAAGCCGTCGCAGAAGCGACTCCCGGAACCCACAAGTGACAAAACAGACTGCCTTTGGATTTAATAATCTTGCCTTTTTATCCGTTAGGGGTGGTTGTATTTCTTACAAATCCACACTGATCACCGATACCGCCATATGCTACACATTTATATAAGGTTGACGGATGTCAGACTATCAACCAAACATATAGCGATATCGATGTACATAATATGATTAATATTAATATTACTTAAATTACAGTAATTCCTTAATTATCTTAATTATTTTAACTACTATATACTACTAACGCCCATCCATAAGTCCCCCTTTATTACCTTGTTAACCCTTGCATTACATATTAATTTACAATTTACAATACATATTATAATTACAAATGAAATTTTATATTACATCTAATCTAACTTAATTAACCCCTTTATCCAATATATATTTGATCAAAATTTTAACCCTATTACCTTATTACCTATATGTACATGGTCTGCGACCGACTTATCTCCTCCACAGTTCACCTTGCGGAGTGCTAACACTCGACAAGGCAAACCGTGGGACTTCTACATATGTTAATTTTTGTTCAGCTTTGTCGAGGGTCGTGATTATTCCACCGGTGGCACATTGACTACCAGGGTCAGACCGAGCGGCTGGGAGGCACTACTCCTTATGAGAGCGCCCCCCACAGGGGCAGAAAATTCAGTGTGCGACACTAACCTAACCTAACATATGGAGATATGAAGGTACAACCATGAAATACTTACACGTGCTTTAGGAGCAGTTCCCCAGAATGAGGTCACCACTTAGTCGAGTGTGCTTTGACTGACTTTACATTTCTTTTACGGTTACCTATTGTAAATTTATTGTACGTAAAACATTTCACCGTGGCACAGTTCGCCGTGAGCTTTCTTATCAGAAAGAGATGATCGTCTACTATACGGTCTATAATTTTATTAGTTCGATATAAACATTAATTCAATTTTCATGGCTGATTTTGGCAAAATTCATGAATTCAAGATTGAAAACCTAACCTAACCTAACAAATAATCCAGTATATTGGCTATTTTCAAAATTTGTTTGCTGGATTCCTGTAAAGTGTAAACCGAGAAAAACCGTGTTTTATTTAGACATGAATTGTATGTCAGTACTATACTGCCCTTCTAAGGAAGAAGGCAGTAACTGACTCTCACACACTTTCTAGATAAAAGACATAATGTGTTTTTTTCCAACTTTAGTAGGTATTGTGAGTTAATAAAAAACGGTGATAATTTTTATTAGTATGATGTTAAAATACAAACAAAGTAATAATAAACAAGCAGTAACTGCAATGAATAGGTGCAATTACTGCCTTTTTGCTAAAAAAAAAAAAAATAATAAAAAATAAAAAATGTATTATTTTAGAAGATGTCTATTTTTTAACTAAGGATTTAACGGTATTTTAGTGATAATACTGATTTTAAAGTGAACAGAATATATAGCTTTCAAAATTACCTAACGGATGGCGTTCATAACTCAAATTCATAAATTTTGTGAGTTTCTGCCTTCTTCCTTGGAAGGTCAGTATACAACCCAAAGAGGTTGAACGGTCTTTAATATACGGCCATATATTTCCGACACACCATTTCACGGTGTGAAGTGTGATACGGCGAACTGCATACGTATAAGTTTCCGGACACGATTGAATACATGGATGTTATCCTCACTAAATCAATCCATAAAACAATGATTATACCCAGTATTTGGTAAAACAAGGACAAGTACCACAGAAAGCACGCTAATAGAAATCAACGACTGACATAAAACGAAGATTTAGCAAGTTAAAAGTAATAACTTACTGTCAAGCCAGGGTTAAATTAAGTTAAGTTAAGTATTTTACTACAGTCTTCTCCAGTATATACGCATAATTTTATTACACGCAAGACTATAATATAATATATTTTTTTTGTAAATAACTCCAACGAAACTATTCTATACACAAGGCAGCTATCGACGGTAGTTTATCATATTTATGTATTGAGGCGGCTTGGAAACCATCAATTTGAGGTTGTCAACCGGTTCACATACTGGGTTCCAATATTACAAAAGAGAACGAGGAACTGGTAGAAGTAAAAGCCCGTATAACCGCTGCAAATAAATCGTACTTCTCATTGCTGTCCATATTCAAATCCAGAAATGTCCACAGAAAACAGTCGTTGCATACGGTTGCGAGTCATGGACGCTAAATATGAAAGCAGCTGAAATGGTGGATTGCTTTGAGAGAAAGATCCTGAGGCGGATATACGGACTCATGAATGATGATGGGGAGTGGAGAATCAGGTACAACACGGAACTATACCGCTTATACCAAGATTCAAAACTCTCTACCTTCATAAAACTCCAGAGCCTGAACTGGGCAGGCCATGTCCAGCGCATGCCTGAGTAACGGATACCGAAGAAGATCCTCGAAGGAAATCCAGGGGGGAAAAGGCCAGTAGGGAAGCCATGCACACGATGGGGTGACAACATTACAAAAGATGCCAACCAGCTGCTAAAAATCATAAACTGGAAAAGACGTGCGGAGGACCGTTCCGGCTGGAAGGACGGCGGTGGAGGAGGCCAGGACTCAAATTGAGCTGTAGCACCATCGAAGAAGAAGAAGTATTGAGGTGGTTAATTGTTACAATAAGTTAACCTCTAAACTGTCAACAAGTGCAATAACAGGCCTTCTCTTGGCTGTGTTAACTTTTAGAACGAGATAGACAGTTTTGTCAACATAGACGATTAACTTATTGTAACAATTAACCGCCTCAATATATAAATATGATAAAGTGATAATATTTATCACTTAAGCCGTCGATAGCCGCCTTGTGTATAAAATAGACACACAGGATACATTGGATTTATCCGACCATGTCCGATCCTAATAAGATCATATTAATATGGGCCTTCACAGCGTGTGGGTTTTTATTACCTGATTTTTTTTTACGAGAATTGGATATCAGCGACTTGCTCAACCTATTAGGCCATGGCCTCCAGGCTAGAATATTTGGCGCCCCCTACCTATCACTAAAGTCAAAGGCAGGGTGACGATCTTCGGATCTACAGTGGTGTATTCCAAATAGTGTTCGAGGTAAAATTTTGGTTATTTTTTATCGTTTTTTTGTATTTTTAATACACCCACTTGAATTATGGAGTTATCGATATTGACAAACAATAATCGAAAATTGCATCGCACAACCACATAAGTTTGATTGTCATCATGCTTTAAGTAAAATAGCGCCGCAGTCTACATTTTTTACTATTATTGCAATTTTGTGATGTGTGTTTATCTCACTTGACTGGTTGATCCGCCAGGCCGGGCCCCCAGGCTAGAGCCATGTCATCCCCCCTTGTGGGGGCCATGATTAGGTCCATAGACTCAAATACAAATTGAAAAACAATATGTGTATTCGCCAGACCCAGGATTCGAACCTGGGAGCCACGACACTATAATTGTATTTATATACAACATTTGTGCCATTCGATAAAGGATTGAATACTAATAAAACTATATAAGAGTTAAATAAAAACTGCATTTTTTCGAAATACGAGTCTTGTATCAGGCCGAAGACATTATAATAAATGCAAGAAAAATTTGTTACACATAGTAATGTCACAATATTCATATTAACGTTAAATATCAATATGAAAAAAATGTATCACTGATAGATTACCCATCTTTTATAGCACAAAGATCCTCAAACAGTGGTGTCATATAAAATAGATTTAATCAAATAATTTAAGCACAAAAATTAATAAGGATTTTGATATATAATTATGCTTGAATGATTATTTAATGTAGCATTTAATGCATTGGACCATGGCCCTCACATCCTGAGGCGGGCCCCCCTACCTATCGCTAAGGGTAAAGGCAGTGTGACGCACTGTAGTAGAGTTTTCCAAATGGTGTACGCGGTAAAATTAAGGTGTATTTTTAGCGATTTTTTGTATTTTTAATATGTAAATTATTTGAATTATGGAGTTATCGAAGATATGCACACAGTTAAAAATTGCATCTTACAACCAAATATTTAAAATTATTAATAACAGTGACGTAAAATAGCGCCGCAGGCGACTTTTTTTACTATTAGAGCAAATTTGTGATCTGTGTTTATCTTAGTTATCTGAGTCGACTCGTGACGCCGGGCCCTTCCTGAGCCCAGGCCCCCGGGCTAGAGCCCTGTCAGCCCCACCTTGTGGGGTCCATGCATTGGACACTCTTAGGTATTGGGTAGACCGAGACTTTACTTGGTAAAGATTGTGGTGAGGAGCACTAGGCTGGTGCTGGTGAACAAAAGGAGGATGCGAGCGGAAAACTAAGTATCGTGGTCAGTGTTGCCAACTGTCGTTGACAAAAACATGTCAGACAGGATATGAAAACAAGCTATTTGGTAGGAAAAAAACGCTAGATTTTGTGAAAATAAATTTTCAAGTAAAGTATTCTACCAAGAACTAAGTCAATACAGTTGCTTTCGCGTATCGCAAAATTTCGATAGGTACATGTAAATACCACAAATTTTAACAGACATATATTTTTAAATTAACAACAAATACCTATATTGCGTCAATGGGGTACATGTATCGTTTCATGTTTGAAGACAAGAGTTTCTTTCTTGTATTACAGACAAGAGAAATAAAGAACATACCTTTTAGAACATATATAATTTTGAAAAACACTTTCTGAGAGAATATATTATAACCAATAGAAAAAATCTTTTTTGAAAAAAAGTAAGCCAACCAGACGGGGAATCGAACTCCGTATCTCCCAGGTTTACGCCCTGATCCATGCATTACCACTATGCTACGAGGTGACATACTAATTGCGACAAATTTTAACTATTGGTCAATTTTAATACCTACTCATCAGTGCTCTTCCAAATCAAGCTACTTTTTTCTATTGGTTATAATATATTCTCTCAGAAAGTGTTTTTCAAAATTATATATGTTCAATAATCAGAATGATATATTCTTAAATCTTGTGAATTATTCGTTGAATAAAATAAATAGTTAATTATACCTTTTAGAATTTAGATAAATTGATGTTAAAGTATTATTTTAAATACGCGGAGATTCGGAATAAAATACGAAAACATTAAATAATGCATGAAATTGTTTCATCGTGTTTTGTTTCTCACTAATAGGTACTAATAGGTGCCGACCTATCTGCATTAAGTATTTGATAGTCAGAGATTTGCTGCGCATGAAAATAAATAAACTAAATATCAAGCGTTTCTTCAACATATTTAAACCTGTTGGAGGCATAAAAAAACGCTAGTTTAAACGCCACAAGCCAGATGCATTTTTTACAAGCTAGATTCTTATCGAAAAATGCTACATCTGGCAACGCTAATCGTGGTGGCGGAGAATTGAGTAGGGCAAGGTGTGATTTAGATTAGGCATGTCCAACTTCAAATAGACTGTGATCTACTATCCAATATAAAAACTAGCGGTGAGCTACCATTTGAATTCTTCAACTTAAACAAGCGTATTATGTTTGGCAAAAGAACACTGGTCTTTTACTCAATTAATTTTCAATTAAAAAAATGTTTTCTTTTGGCACTCATTGTAAGTACCCATCGCCAAAGTATTAACCAACTGTGAGAGCCTATCTCTATTACATCGCTAACCCTTGTCTGCTTCCTTATCCACTCATTCCTCTTTTTGTCCTTTCGCGGTATGCCCAGCATGCACCTATCCATACCACGTTGTGCTACTCTGAGTTTCTGGATCTCTCTTTTACTTAGGGTCCATGTTTCACACGCATATGTCATCACGGGAAGCACACACTGGTTGAAAACTTTGCGCTTTAGGCACAGTGGAAGGTCACTTTTGAAGATATTATTCAGGCGGCCAAAAGCACTCCAGCCTAGCTTTACTCTGCGAACAATTTCATCAAATATACATCCATCTATAGACACTTGTTGTCCCAGATAGATGTAGCTTTTCACCTGTTCGAGCTGAGTGCCATTGATGAGGATGTCTTTTTGGCCTGAAAAGCAGTTGAACATGACTTTCGTCTTTGTTACATTTATTTTCAAACCTACTTTGTTGCTTACTTCAGCGAGTTCCTGCATTCTGCTTTGGAGGTCTTCTGAGTCTTGCGAGAAAATTACTATGTCATCGGCAAAGCGCAGATGACTCAGGTATTCTCCATTTATGGGGATCCCTTTGTCATTCCAGTCAAGTTGCCTGAATAAGTCTTCAAGGGTAGCTGTAAATAGTTTAGGTGAGATTGTATCACCTTGTCGGACTCCTTTGCTGATAGGAAATCTGCGCGATGGTTTATGGAGATTTACAGATGCTGTTGCGCTACTGTATATATTATTGAAAATAATTATATATCGCCCAGGGATTCCTTGTTTTCTGAGTGCGTCGAGTATTGAACATTTCTTTATCGAATCAAACGACTTCTTTCTTCTTTATTAAAAGCCTTAAATGGAGATGGGCTGGACACATAGCTCGAAGAAGAGACAATCGTTGGACAAATCTAGTCATCCAGTGGTATCCAAGAAGTACAAAACGTCCACAAGGTAGACCTAGAGGCCGCTGGATCGATGAAATGATAAAGTTCTGCGAAAGTACGTGGCAATTCAATGCACAGGACTGAAAGAAGTGGAAGCAACTTGAAGAGGCCTTCATCCAGCAGTGGATAGATTCAGGCTGATGATGATGATGATGATGATGATAGCCTATCACACGACGCTACAAGGAAACTACACCTGACTTTAAAGCGCGAGAATTCACATCTTCTCTTTCTTTCACTTCTGCCAGTAGTCGTGAGTGGTGGAATACGAATCAAGCGATACGACGAGGTCACGCGAGCTTTCTCATAGTTAGTTCGTTTGAAAACTGCTTCCATTTACATTGGTTAAGGGAATACAAATAAGAATGGTAAATTCTTTCCCCTCAAAATGACAATTAAATCATATTCTATTACGATTGAATGTACATATAAATATTTATGTCAGAAAGATTTGACTAAAAACGACTATTTTTTTTTTTAATTTGGATACATTTTGACTTATAGAAAAAGATTCGCCACCCCTAACCTCCCCCATACCTAATAACAACGAAATTCACCAATAAATATACGTACGAGGTATTGTCAAATTTCGTTAATATCAACAACCATCTTTTCTAATTTTTGTTTCAAGGTATTAACAATATGTACCTATATATTTACCTTTCTCTTTAAATTTTAGTTAAAGTTTGTAATTAAACTATGTTTACTGAATAATGTATATTCAATAAAGAATGATATATTCTTAAAGCTTGTTTATTATGCATTGAATAAAACTACCCATTTGACAGTATGTACCGTCGGTCAGTTGGGTCGGCCCTCGTAGCACAGTGAGTAAGGCGCTGGCCTTTCATCCGGGGGCTCCGGGTTCGATGCCAGTGAGGTCACAATACATGCATGTGATTTTCTCAAAGTCTAGGTGTTTGTGATCGTTTCTCTTATATTACTAGATACACTACTGCTCCTCTACATTACTATCATTGTGCCTCATAGCGTAATTCATAAATCATAGTATCTGTCCACTTCTCGTGTATTATAAAAATGAAAAAATATTTTCTGGAACCGCGCGTAAAACATTTTTACAATCACTGTTATGATGATATTCATTCATGAAATAATCGCCTGTGTTAAGCTCAAAGTAGTTCTGATTGTGAAGAGTCAGTTTCGCGATCAATCCAGCTCTGAACGGTTGTACATCTTCCGCAACCAGAATTAATTAACCTCACTTGCAATCAAAAATATTAACCGGTACAACTATTTTTCGACAAAATTGTGACAGCCTTTACAATAGTATTTTTTATTATTTTTCAAAGTGTGAGCTTTCCTTTAATTCAAATAAAATAAACAATTAGATTATTTTTGTATAATATTAAAGGTTTAATATTACTATACTAAATACAATAAACTTAATACACCTATCTGTGGACTTTGATCAACTAATGATAAGTGCAACACTGATTTATATGTTTCATTGGATTAGTTTTAACCCGTAATTTCACCATGTTAATCACAAAAAGCAATAGTTAAAACTATCATTATTTCAATAGTTTTGATTGACCAATAATAGAAGAACTCACAAAACTGTATATATATCTCGTATTTACCAATTTTTCACTTATAATTATTAGTTGTCCAAAGATCAAAGATATTATAATAAAAGTGCCTAAATAGTTAATCTATATAATTTAATCGGTAACTATTTAGACAACGACAACAACGTTTTTATATGCGGACGAAACCGGTGTTAATCATTGTTCAATTGAACGAATTAATAATTACAAAACATTTTATTTAAATTACTGACAAAGAATTTATTTAGTAGAATTCCATTTTACAATAGTGTAATACTCAGCTATTTGAATATAATACAATACTTTATTATGAAGACTAAATAGGTCGATATATTATATTCTTGATAATGGTGTTACAGCCGAAATATGTAGCTATAAACTACATTATTTGTAGAATTCAAAATTATTATATTTTTATTTACGTTTAAAATCCAACGATACCTACAAAGTAGTTAAATAATTAAATAAAATTAAAATCAAAGATTATTTTAAATGTTATATCATCTTCTGACATTCTGATAGAGATTTAGATACCATTTTTAAGAGCCGAAAATTAAAAGGATTATAGTAATCTAGTAATTAATATACCTAGTAGATATATTTCACAAATCTCTGATCAATTATTAATATATATATACTTAAGTGTTAATATTTATTTATATTTAGTAATGTTTCACTTATAAGTTAAGCAAACGTATTCAAATTAAATACATTTCTGACATAATACTGTGTACGCATTCGTTCTTGTAGTGAAATCCAATGTTAGAAATAAAATACTTATAAATTTGTATACGACGTAGTGATTAAACCCTTTTTCACGCATATGTAGTAAAGTTAAAACTGCTATATGTCATTTGTACTTCTTTAATCCTTGGCGTCTCAGTTGTATAATAACAAAACACTTTTTACTATAAAACAAAATAATACCTAATTCGTATAGTTTCACGAAGTTTGAAGATATGTTTTTTTTTTTATAAAAAAGCCTTGAATAATCAAATAACACAGTTGCTTCTGATTAGCATAACCAAATATAGTGATTAAACTAAATAATATTTAAACTATTCAAAAGTATTATAAAATTGCTAAGAATAGTTGAAATACTATAACTTTACAGCTTAAAATCAAGTGGTGAAAAATTTGACGTCAGTAATCTAATATTGAGTTAAACACCTTCCTAAGTGTAAAGCTTTTTGGATATCATTTAGTACAGGTGAGTCTTTATCGTTTTTTGTGTAGTGTTTTACTTTAAAGTTTGTCATATTTTTTTGTTGACTAAATTAACCCTGAACTTGAAATGGAGCGCGTCATGCATCATGGACATATCGTAGTAACCGCTGAAATTGGCGGAATGCATTTTGGCTCCGTATTTCTCAAACCACATGCGTACTGTATAACAATATGAAAATCTTAATTAGAAGAAAAATCTTGAGGATAAAAAAACGAAAGAGAATTCTTCTTTTTCTTCCTTGACTATATTTGCTTCTCAGTTCTCTCTCTCTCTCTCTCTGGACACCATACGACATCTCCAAGAATTCATGTCGCTAGTCAGCCTTCTTTCGTCTTCTCAAGTCATGCCAACATCTCGTAGCTTTACTGTGTACACTCAACAGGTGATATTTAAATTCAGCGCTCGAAATGAGCCGGAACGCACGTGAAATTCTCAAGACAACCGCTCCGTCTCGTGGAAAAATTAAAAAAGGGCAGTCTGTTTCGGAAATTTATTTATTTATTTATAAAAGACACATTGAGCACATAAAAAAATATTAATTCAAGACGTTCACAACACGACATTTAGAATAAAAAGTACAGGTACTTAAATCAACTTAGTAGAGGAAAAAAAACAAAGCAAAAAATAATTTTATAGCAAAAGAAATTAAATTAAAAAAAAACAACAATAATTCAATAAATACAAAGTAAACATTAAAATAGAATTTTAAAAACAAAATACATAATGCACCGCTAAAAATGTCTACATCTCTAGGGAGTGCATTGACCAGCCGCACAGACCTCGCTATTGGTACTTGGTGAGCCTGACACAAGGAAACGGCTGTATCAGACATACTTATTTGCTTTCATTGAATTTAGAATACAATTTTCAGATGGTGCTGGTTAGTTTTTAAATTCATTTAAACCCTGCTTAAACCAAAACATAATAGTTTAGGTTATACTACGGGCGATCCGTCAAAAATAATGTACACTTTTTCAGCTATACATACTTATTTGTTTTCGTTGAATAAGGAATACAATATATTACAGATAAAGTTGGTTTGTTTTTTAAAATTCATTAAACCCTGCCCCAGCCAAACCATAATCAATAAAAACATCCTTCTATCTAAAATTATGTATGGTTTAATGGTATAATTTTAGATAATTTATGGGTAAACGAACATTTATAGACTGTTATCTACTATGGCTTGAATTAGGCAGGGTTTAATAGAATTTTAAAACGAACTAAAGCTATCTATACATTGGCGTCTTAGTTCAATGAAAACATAGATACTTATACGTTTTACTGAGAAAGTTTAGTGGGCATTGTTTATGTCTGATCTTAACAGCCTACCTCCACGCTTCATCACTAGGTAATATAACATAAAAACTCGCACATTTTAATATTTTGGGAAAATTATCGAGCGCTCCGGTTCGTAAACTTGTCTGTTCGAGCGCTGTAATTTAAGTCTTCTGGCACGTCGAAATTCTGTTGGTTTGAAGAATATGCAAATAAGAGGGATAGAAAATTGTTCTATGGAAATACAATAATCATTAATTCCTTAATTTACTGTGTTGTTGTGGACCTTAATAGTGTCACAGGTCTATCCATTGCCTAAGGCAGTGATGGCGAACATATGGCACGCATGCCACTAGTGGCACGCGAGATGATTTTGCACGGCACGCGAATGTTTTTTGTTGAAGAGAAAAAAATAGATATAATATTTTTTTATATATGAGGAAAAGCTTTACTAATAATTAATATATTTTACGTAACTATATACTATTAAAAAATGATAAAAATATAGTCATGCGTATTTTAGGTTTTTATTAATATATTTACCAATAATGTTGTTTACAAGAAATGAAAAAAATCATTCATAAATGACAGATCGCACTGTATAAAAAATAGCAGGCAGATACTTGTTATTGCATTGAGCTACTTTACGAGCTGTTTGTTGGCGAATTTACAATCTGCCTGTAAAGTCGCCCAGTGTAATAATTGAACAAGCTAACAAGCAGATTGTAAACAATCTACAGATAAAAGTTGAAAGCCGGTCAACTTTACACGCTACACACCGGCGTCTGCGCAGTAGAGCGTAGTAGCAACCTCCCGGTAAAAAAACGAACTACGTTCTGTCAAAATAGTCGCTGGCTTGTGGCTTCTCAGCGAATGGAAAGTTTTGTGTGTCATTATGACAATCGCAGTAGCTGAATCGCCTGCTTTTAAATTCGCCAACAAACAGCTCGTAAAGTAGCTCAATGTAATTGACGCTTAAGTGAAACGGCAAATAATTTTCAACAGTATGTGGAACGAAATTGCGCACTCGTCGCCAATCGGAGACTGGCAGTCGAGGTGTGAGCACGTCAATTTGTTTTCTGAATTTGATCGATTTACAATAATTTTACAATGCTTGAAACCTAATAATACACAAGAATTCAATTATATTTTTTGAACGTTTTAATAGAATTCTTATAACTATTTTTCCCTATGAAAAATTGCTCTCTACGTCAGACAGTCAAAAAATAATAATTGGGAAATTTTGGTACGCGTACGTAAAAAGGTTTGCGAACCCTGACCTAAGGCATCAGATAACATTTTACCACGTTTTTATTAGCTCGTAATCTTGTTTCTCCGGTACAAATTTTTTCTTGTTTGTCCAAGATTTTTAACTAACTTCCCGACTAGTTAGACGTTAATTGAATATTTTAGAACATGACGACAATGCATTATTTTAATACTTTTGACCATAAGCAGAATTGAATTCATTTTCAGTTAATTCTGTTTTGTATGTTTCGGAAAAAAATTCGTTAAAAGTAATAAATATTTACTACTCACTATTATTGGTTGCTAAGTGGGTCCTATCAACTAAATTATTAATATATACGTGCGTTACTATGAAATGTCAAAATGACATTTCTGTATCCTATAATATTTATTCAGTATTTCTGTCAAGTACAATAAAATGTATTTATTAATACATAGAATTGCCAAGTTTATATTATGATTCAACAGAAAATTTAAAAACGTGGTATATAAAAGTTCTTTTCATCTTGTAATTATTTCATTCGTAGATTTGTTTGGATTGACGTCTGCATTCTTCACCGAGAGACGAATTATTTATTGCGTTGCTCGTAAAACATTTTTTTTACAACCGTTGCGCAACGCATCAAGCCACAAACGGAGATGTGATAACATTAGATTAGACGGAAACTACTAATCAAAAGGTGCGATCGCTGTAATAAAAAACAAGACGAATCGATCGACATTTCGATTTTAAAACTCCATGCAACTGGGCCAATTAGTGATGGGCCGTATTTGTATAGTCTCGGTTAGACTTTTATAGTCCATGGTTACATATAAGTTGTACGTATGCAGTTTTATAGACTATGAGAAGGCGTTTGATTCGATAAAGAAATGTTCAATACTCGACGCACTCAGAAAACAAGGAATCCCTGGGCGCTATATAAATATTTTCAATAATATATACAGTAGCGCAACAGCATTTGTCAATCTCCATAAACCATCGCGCAGATTTCCTATCAGCAAAGGAGTCCGACAAGGTGATACAATCTCACCTAAACTATTTACAGCTACCCTTAAAGACTTATTCAGGCAACTTGACTGGAATGACAACGGGATCCCCATAAATGGAGAATACCTGAGTCATTTGCGCTTTGCCGATGACATAGTAATTTTCTCGCAAGTCTCAGAAGACCTCCAAAGCAGAATGCAGGAACTCGCTGAAGTAAGCAACAAAGTAGGTTTGAAAATAAATGTAATAAAGACGAAAGTCATGTTCAACTGCTTTGCAGGCCAAAAAGAGATCCTCATCAATGGCACTCAGCTCGAACAGGTGAAAAGCTACATCTATCTGGGACAACAAGTGTCTATATATGGATGTATATTTGATGAAATTGTTCGCAGAGTAAAGCTAGGCTGGAGTGCTTTTGGCCACCTGAATAATGTCTTCAAAAGTGACCTTCCACTGTGCCTAAAGTGTTCAACCAGTGTGTGCTTCCCGTGGTCACATATGCGTGTGAAACATGGATCCTAAGTAAAAGAGAGATCCAGAAACTTAGAGTAGCACAACGTGGAATGGAGAGGTGCATGCTGGGCCTAACGCGAAAGGACAAAATGAGGAATTAGTGTATAAGGAAGCAGACAAGGGTTTGCGATGTAATAGAGTTTATTAAAAGCCTTAAATAGAGATGGGCTGGACACATAGCTCGAAGAAGAGACAATCGTTAGACAAATCTAGTCATCCAGTGGTATCCAAGAAGTACGAAACGTCTGCAAGGTAGACCTAGAGGCCTCTGGATCGATGAAATGATAAAGTTCTGCGGAAGGACGTGGCAACGCAATTCACAGGACCGAGAGAAGTGGAAGAAGCTTGAAGAGGCCTTCATATAGCAGTGGATAGATTCAGGCTGATGATGATGATGATGATGGTGACTGTTCCAATTAGATTAACCCTAACCTAACCTAGTAAATACATCTCATAAAATTCGCCATATATTGTAGCATATGTACAAATATACTCCACGGTGAAATGTTCAACGAAGAACTCGTCATTTAATTAAATGTTTCACGTACTGCGGCGCACGAATAAGTGAAATAAAGTGAACTTTTTACGTACAAATTTCCGGATACGTACCATGAGCATGTCGTGGCTACCAGTGGCGAGGGGTGGAGGTAGGCTGTTAAGATTCGACATTAATAGTGCAAACTAAACTATATCAGTTATACTTATTAATTGTTTTCATTGACCTAAGAATACAATAATTCACAGATGGTGCTGGTTAGTTTTTAAAATTCGATTAAACCATGTGTAAACAAAACCATAATAGTATATATTATATGCTATGGGGAATCAGATAAAAATAGTGCACACTTTTTCAGTCAAACTTATTTGTTTTCGTTGAATTAACAATACATATTACAGATGGTACTAGTTAGTTTTTTAAAATTGCATTAAGGGCGGACGTGCTAACCTAACGTACTAAGCTAACCTAACGTGCGTACCCAACCGATTTTTTTTAAACGGCACATGTTCAAACACGCGCGTTAACGTCATTTTACTCCCTATTTCAATTATAGTTTGTCAATTTATGGCTACGGCCGTATGCTGTAGCTTAACCACTGGGGAATGCCAAAAGAAATGGCGTATTTCAAATAAACACTATCTTATTCTTAGGTCAATAATTATTATAAAGCAATCATTATTCGTAGGATGTTTATCACACTTGAATGGTCAAAGACATAGCTTATAATTAGTATCTTTAGAATTATCTTCAAATGTGTTACTCTTGCCCATTTTTTGAATAATAAAATGCCTAATTCTTGTCAAATTTGGGATCACAGAGATTATCAATATAATTTTTTATCGTAAATATTTCACTATAATAATGTCGATATAAATTATACTGATGGTTTCATAAATGCGTTTAAAAATTAATAAATGTAAAAAATCGTAACACCACTGCACATTTATGTACTGAAATATGACTATATTATTATTCTAAAACATTAGAGCGAGAGGTTTAAAAGAATACTATTTTATGTAATAAAAATACTTTATGCAGTCATCAAATGTTTAAAATAAATATAAAGGATAATAAGGCTTCAAAATTATATAAATATATTATCTACAACATTTAAGGTATGTCCAGGATCATGCTTTGAAAATAGAACAAAAGCTCCATTTTGACATACGCTGAGCATGTCCCCCTTAAAAACCATAATATATATAAAATATTCTTCTATCTATAAAATATCTAAAATTATGTTTGTATGTTATGTATTAATGGCATAATTTTAGATATTTTATAGATAAATGAATATTTTTTACTATTATCTACTATTAATTAGAGTCGGCAAAATTTTATATCACACACTATCGACACTACATATTGTAGTCTTAGTTCAATGAAAACAAATACGGTTTTGATTGACAAAGT
The DNA here is from genome assembly GCF_057557595.1 of Rhyacophila brunnea. Classification (NCBI taxonomy): domain Eukaryota; kingdom Metazoa; phylum Arthropoda; class Insecta; order Trichoptera; family Rhyacophilidae; genus Rhyacophila; species Rhyacophila brunnea. Next base: position 30,319,504 of record NW_028232893.1, on the reverse strand, counting down.
TTGTGTGCACTATTTACGTCGAATATTAATAGTCTACCTCCACCCTTCGCCACTGGTGTCTACCATATTATATTACTAGTCTGATATAAAATCGTGCCATCGTGCAATAATATAACATTGTGGACATAACAAACCAAAATTCAGGACGTTCACAACATGAGATTTACGGTTACATGTAAATTGTACGTAAAACATTACACCGTAGCACAATTATTCGCCGTGAGGTTTCTGTCGGAAAGAGATGACTGTATACTATACGGTCTCCAATTTTATTAGATTCAATATGAACATTAATTCAATTTTCATAACCGATTTTGGCAAGATTTATGAATTCAAGAATGAAACCCTAACCAGTATATTGACTATTTGCAGAATTTGTTTCCTGCTGGCATCTTGTAAAGTGTAAACAGACAAGAACCGTGTTTTATTTAGACATGAATTTTATGTCAGTACTATACGCCAAAAAAAGGTTGGACGGTCTTTAAAATACGACCATATATTTCCGATACAACATTTCCCGGTGAAGTACAGCAAACTGCATAACTACAATTTTTTGGACACAAAGATTTACATTATAATGAATATTACCCTTACAGGAGAGAAGGAGATTTTTTTTTTAAACGCGTTAACAATTTTACACAGTAAAATAAAATTTCAAAAACAAAATTCACATCACATCGTTGGAAATATCTGTCTTTATGAAGCGCGTTGACTGGTCTTGCACCCATCGCTAATTGTGCCTGATAGGCTTGACTCGAGGAAACAGTTCTGGCCCAGAATAGGCCATGGCTGCGACCACGTTGGTAATTGACAGGAGCATATAAATTTCTATTCATTAGGACGCCAGAATTGGAAACCATCCCTCGTGATAGCAGTCAAAATATATCAATGACCTGCGAGATTCAAGAGAGTGAAAAGTGAGCATGCCTTGTAGAAAGGCAGTCGGAAAGTGATCGTCGTCTAACAATCCAATAATTTTACATCATATAAGAGAAAATGTAGTTTAAAACTTAGCAGGGAAGCACTGCTTCAATGAATACGAAACAAATGTTTTAGAGCGGAATGCAGAAACATTTGTCATAACTAAAATTTCCTTAGCAGAAAACACTATGCGGAAACATTGTCCTTGGTTAAGATCATTTATATTGAAAATATTTAAATATTCTCTTTCCTGTAGTTTAGGTAAATTATTTTATAATTGTTAAACGATGACAAAAATATGACAACTGCATTTTATAAACGCAATAACTATAAATACATAATAATATTTAATTATAATACTCTTATGTTTCCTTTATAAGTCATTATACGTGATTCCACAGGCACCGCAAGATATTTTTTTAACATGGTAACACTAGCGTCAAGTGTCATTTTATCAATGGGCATCTTGTATTTCTGCGGGTTGGCGTATAAAAGTAAAATAATATTCTGCAAGTACATGCCAAACGAATTAACACCATCAATATCCATATTGAGATACATTGTTAAATGAATTTGAGTGTATGGACTGTTTTATAGACATGCGAATTTATTTTGACAGCAGCTGTCAGTGGTAAGTGGTAATACAGAAGGGGGCGTGTTCATAACAAAAGTAGTCTATGGTTATGGATTCCTTAACTCTATACTCAGGATTGTCTATAGTTAAGTCATGTTTTTCGGCGACTTATCCTTAGGATCGAAATCTTAGATTGTGCATGCCGCTCTTAGCTCATTCATGCTTTATACAACGACTGACGGACAGGTGTATTTAATCGATTCCTTTGTGTCCAACCTTCAAACAGTATAGTTCATAAATCACAAACAATGCGGTTAAATAACTACATCGCGTGGTCGCCGTATTAAGTCATATGTAATAAATTTAAATAATTTGTAATTACAACCTACAATATAATGTCATATAAAATATATACAGAGTACGCCATATTGACCTAGAGCAGAGGTAGTCAACCTGGTCCCTACCGCCCAGTAGTGGGCGTTCCAGCTTTCATCGTGGGCGGTAGGAGTTTTAAAAACATTTTCATTATATTTTTATAAAATAAGTTTAGTTCGCAGTGACACTAAACTGCGCAAACTTAGCGAAAGTCTGACATAAAGTATTTGGTAAGTAATTATTATTATATGCTTTAACTTGCTGTAATTCTGCTTTATAAATTTTATAAAGTAAAGTTACTTCCCTACTTTATAAATCACGATTACTGTGGAACCGTTGGGCGGTTAGAAAATTTTACTACTAACAGAGATACGAAAGTGGGCGGTAGGTATAAAAAGGTTGACTACCCCTGACCTGAGATAAAGCCCAAGTACTCCACCAAAATTACACAAGCAATGACACCAAACAAATACACATAATATAATAGCGTTTAATTCAGTGGCGAATGCTGGAGGTAGGCTATTAATATCCGACATAAATAGTGGACACTAAACTTTGTCAGTCATACGTATTTGTTTTCATTGAACTAAGACTACAATTTGCAGATAGTGTTAGTTAGTTTAAAAAAAAACAATGAAATCTTGCCTAAACCAAACCATAATAGTGTTGTTATGCTATGGGCGATCCGATAGAAATAGTGCACACTTTTCAATCATACCACTTATTTGTTTTCGTTGAATTTAGAATACATATTACTTATGGTGTTGGTTAGTTTTTTTCTATTCACCAAGCTCTGCATAAGCCAAATCATAATAGATACAAAATATACTTTCTATCTATAAAATATCCAAAATTATGTATGACGTAATGGGATAATTTTGTTTATTTTATAGATAGACAAATATTTTTTGACTATTGTCTATTATGGTTTGATTTAGGAAGGGTTAAATTGAATTTTATAAACTCACCACCACTGACCGCAAATTGTAGTATTAGTTCAATGAAAACTAATACGAATGACTGACAAAGTTTATTGAACACCATTTATGTCACCCACGATTGCTGAGCGGTTTAAGCGTCGGCCTATAGCGTCATGGGTCTCAGGTTTGAATCCTGGGTCTGGCAAGTACACATATTGTTTTTTAATTTGTGTATGGGTCAGAGTATGAACCTAATAGGTTGAGCAAGTGACTGACATCCATTTCGCGTAAAAACAAAATCTGTTAATACAAACCTCCACTCTGTGAAGGCCCGTACGATCTTATTAGGATCGGACATGGTCGGGGGGGTTTATGTCGAATCTTAACAGCTTAATTGTTCCGAGTGACATCCGCGCTATTTTTGGAGCAATAAATATGATTAACACGTCTAGTTGATTCTAATGGGATACATTTGTAATCAAGTAAGACGTGTTAACTGTGCTAACAATTATTGTAGATAGTAGCCTTGTTTATAGAATTGCTCCGAGTAGCAATAAAAAGAATGGAAACGTCTTAATTATTTAGAATAGCAGTGGGTCTATCCTATACTTATCACTTATCGACCGCTAAAGTGATAGTGATAAATATTATCAAACTTAGGGTAGGTTTGTATTAGCACTTATTGTAACATTTACAATACGTTGATTGTATATGTTGCAATAAGTGATATATTATTTTAACAGCAGCAAGAGAAGTGCTGTTAAAATATAACACTTATTGCAACAATACAACCAACTTAGTGTAGGTAATTGTTACAATAAGTACCAATACTTTGATACAAACCTACCCTAAGTTTGATAATATTTATCACTTTAGCGGTCGATAAGTATAGAATATACCCACAGGATGGTGACGTTTTCTGGAGAAGGCAAAGATCCGCCAAGGATTGTTTAACCAAGAACTAGAATAAATCAAATCATACACAACACAGTGCAGTGTATTTTACTATTGATAATAAGAGAAAATGTACGTAATAACATGACAATGAATTAATTAGGTAATTATCTCGCAATTAATTATTGTCATTTACAAAAACCCACAATTAAATAACAAAATTATCGTCTGCAATCTTGAGTGAAAATATAATATGACTAAGTAGGCGCAATTAAAAATCTTGAAATTTTGGTTTTCATGCACTAATTACAGCTAATTTCCACGACTTTGATAACGTGCAAGTAATTCTTCGAAATGAATTTCTGTGTTAATATTATTATCAAAATAAAATATCTTTAATTCCCCAAGTACACACGCATCTATTTTTAGAATTCTGCAAAAATTAATATAATATTTAATGCAGTTGCAATTTTCTTTCTTGAGCCACGGTAGCATAAAATTGCCTGAAGGAAATTAACGTGGGACAAAAATTCGTCACATCAAATATCACAACATCGATTACTGAATAATCGATACGTATTTTTGAAGTTATACTTCTTTAGACGCGTTTAGAAAATCAGATCAGAGTGTATTTTTGGCGTGTGACATGTAACACATAATTTATTTTTTCACACAAAAAAAACACACTCGATTGGATTCGAACTAACGATTGTTCGGTTATCACCCGAACGCACAACCATTACGCCACAGAATGATACTGCAATCGTGAAGATTATACAATATATAGTTTAGATTTGTTCCGTTGCTAGGCAGCGAATTTATTATTGTCGGCTATTTGCAATTCCTTACGTAAACAAACTATTAAACGTCACAGTGACAGTTGTTACTTTAAAAATAAAAATAACGATGAATACAGTGCTCGAAATGGAAAATTTCACGAACAGGAACGCTGTATAATTTTCCGAAACTAAGTACTTATGCTAATCCTTTCTTTACGTACGTACGTACTTTTGATATAAAAATGCAACAATAAACTTTAAACTTCTTACGTGGATCTATATTGGGCAGGTTGGTAAGGATTGTCAGCGCCGCAGGCGAAATAATCTTGTTTTAACAAAGTATACCGTCAAAAATTGTATTATTCTTTATTTTTACTTTATCTACCACTATAACCAGTGCATGATACCTCTACCACCACTCGTCACTGATTATAACTTACTGTCTCATTTGGGATAGATAAGTTTGTAATTAATTAGTCATAACAAACAACATATCCACATAAGTACCTTATAGATTCAAATTTAAAAAATATTTACGTACTTATAGAAAATTTAACGAATTCCATTTAAATACGAGCACAGAATATCAAACATCAAGAAATAGTATTAAAATAGTGTTTAAAAAATAAAGAAATAGTATTAGAAAAAACAGTAAGTGCCTACCTATACCAAGAATTTATAAAATAGCGTTCACATAAACTCGTTCTCACGCAGGTGGAATATACGATTATCCGAAGCGATTTGGTTGAACATAGTTATTTCCTGCCCAATTATCATTAGCAATTATTGCACCTTGGCAGAACAAACAACTTAGATTATCAAGAAAGTTATAAAATAATATATAATAAAATCAATACTAAGTACCAATAATGGCAGAGTTCTCATTTGTACTGGGTAGATATAAGTCGGAAAAAGTACGTAGCCTAAATACCTAGCTCTCTTTTTAACTTTCAGAATACAGTATGTAAGCATACGTCTTGAGAAATCAATCGGATAAAACCATGGATAGTATCCACTATCCACACAGCTTTAAAGGATTCTCAAAGATTTATTTTGAACCTTCTCCACTATAAGAAGGCCGTACCTACATCTAATAAAAGTTTCAAGTCATCCAAACAACGTAAACATAGCATTATTTGTAATTAAATTACCAATGGTGTGTCATTTTCATTTATATAAGATAAAATATGACGGAAGGTGAAACTCAGGTTGCTAAGCGCGATTCTTATAGAATAATATAAAATTGTCATTAATTAGTACCTACTATATTCAACATTATAAGGACTAATATTGTATTGTATGCATGTTATGTTACAATGGTGATGCTTTGGTTACCATTATTGTAATATACATCTACCACCGTATTTATTTAATAATCTATGACTAACACCACCTAAGATAATTAGATGTCCGCACTGGACACATAGGTACCTAATTTGTTAGTACCTACTTATTCTAAACGATTCACTGTATGTTGTTTGTCCTTCCCTACTCACATTATTATTGCCATGGAAATGATAATAGGTACCTACATACAATACAGATATTATGATAGTCGTACATTTTTATTAAAGGATATTCCTATATTTTTTTTAAACAAATTTACAAACAAAAATTAAGTAAAAGTTCTCTCCACACTACCTATGTATTATTTCTATTATTTTTAAAGTCACAAGCTACAATGCATGTAATAATAATTGTAATACAATAGGAACGTCCCAAATAAATAAACTCTGCAGAAGGCTATTCAATATTTTCTGCCCAAACCATCAATGGCCCAAACACATTTTTGTAGAAAAAGTCATTCATTATTCATTGTGAAAATTGGGGTTTACGACTTATCATAAATATTTTTTAACACAAGTCAAGTTGTTGAGATGATAATAATTATTGAATCACAGAACAGATGTTGCCACTGTATTGTCCACCGGAAAGAATTCCTAATGTTTTAGCAGATTTACACGAAGTACCTACTACGTAATTAAGCCTTCATTATTTTTATAAATATCCACAAAATTATCAAATTGTGCGTGTGGCCAGAATTATCTTAAATCAGTTTGGATACCAGCGACAATAGTATATAGGTATATATGTAATAATATAATTATGTAAAAATGGCGAATTTGTATCCCACAGGAAAGTACTTATTAAAAACGATAATTGTAAGGGTGATTATCCACTTAGTGTTACGAAGAAAAAGCGAATTTAACATAATAGACTTTTTAAAATATTATAAGTATTATAAAGCCTATTATAAGGAAAGTATTCATCCACAGGTAATTAATAAATGAATGTCAAAGGTTAAAAATTCTCCTCCTGTAATAGTATTTTGGTTAATTCGCCATTTTTACAATACACCGACGATATAAAGGTATTCGTATCGCCTGCTGAGAATTTTAACTAACTTTTAAGAGAACAAAAATTAAAACACAAAACTTACCAGAAGCAACAAAATTCACTTACAAAAAAGTATACTCATCATGACCTATGGCAAATAAATGAATGAATGTAGTAGTTATATCACAAGATTTATTGTACTATAGTCGCAATTCAACAATAATGTAAATTACAAAACAAATGTAAACATCGTAAAAAGAGGGGTTTACGACACGTCATAAGCTTTTTTTAACAAAAGTTAATTGTTGAGATGAATACCATCTGTTGCCACTTCAATGGTTATTGGAGTGAATTCCTAATGTAATGTAATGTGGTTTTAGCAGATTTACACGAATTACCTACTACTTTATTATACCTTCATTATTTTTATAAATAACCACTCAATATCATTTTTTAAATGATCAAATTGTGTAGGTATGTGGCCAGCGTTACGTTACCTGCGACAAAATATTTTTCAATAGTTTCGGTTAACACGTTTCGCCTGATGACATTTTTGACCAACTTTTAGAACAATTTTTTATTAAAAAATCAAGTTAAACACACAGTTAAAATTAAAACACAAAACTTACTAGAATGTAGCAAAAAAACACCAAACTAATAATATAAACAATTTTGTTTAGAAACGTATTTATATCTTAAATAATACAAAATATTTTAAAAGGCAACTAATAGAAATATTATAGCGGATTGCACGAGTCAAATTATCAAACTTTTTTGTACTAATTTAACCATCGAAAACACAATTCATTCACCCGAAAATAAATGGCGAAATAATAATTTTTGTCACTCCGAATAAAATAATATAATAAATTAGTAGGTAAGTAAATTAACAATGCGTAAGTCAAAGGCAAGATTGTATTGAGATTTGAAATGTTTCATCCTTTAGAAATTATTAAACAATGTATACTTTATTTTTTAAGAGTTTTCAAATAGTGTCAGCAAGGCACATTTTTTTGGGTAATAAAGTAATTTACGCTTGCAGCTGGTTGTTTCTTGTTATTTAGACAATGCATTTGGGCATGGACATATCGACCCAAAATAAGAAGGTTGAAAGAAATTTAGGGATGTCATAATTTTTATTTTTAACCCTTGCACGCCCGGCATAACATAACTTCGTTAATTTTTAATTTTGAGAAAAACTTTAAAAGATACATTCATATATAATTATCTCAATCTAACGAACCGCAACGCAATTTTAAATGAATCCACGAGCCGGAACGGTATATTTTGGAATTCCACGAACCACAACGGCGCTCCGGTGCGTTCCTGTCCATTCCGAGCGCTGGATGAATAATTATATAATTTAGTAATATAAGTTAAAGTGTATAGAAATAAACCAACGGCGTTCCAATAAGCGGCCCTTTTTCTTGAGTGTGTAATTTAACAAGGTAATTAAGGGCTAGTCGAAGAATCTAGTTTATCACAATTTTTGTTTTGTTACGCCAAATAAGTATAACTTCTAACGCGCGTACATAAGTACACACACCGATTTTTATTTTTAAATACAGATCACCTACAATACTTGTTGTAAATAATTACAAATTGTTCATTTCTTTTTGGTTGATATTTGCGTAGATAATCGGTACTTGATACAATGTTGCTTTTATCTATCACAATCGAGGGATACTGACAGAAAGCATTAAGTCATTAAAACAAGTTCTGAGGTCAAAAGGTCTTTTTTTCAAAGCGTTCTCCCACGTCGATTTTTTTATGATTTAAAAATATATTTCTACATTATAAAGAATAACCTTTCTGGCATACAAAATATATTAAGATTCGATGTCGATAAGTTGTATGTACATTAAAAAATAAAACAATGTAATTTTAATGTGACTGACTGCTACTTAATCAGTACCTAACTATTTCGCGGTCAACGTAAGCTTCAACGTAATAAAATTTAATAAATAATGAAAATGCAACTGTTATAATATTTTTTATGTTAGTGATTAGATTGGTATATAAAAAAATTAAATAATATTTTTTAATGAAAATGATTTCATTTATGTTGAACATTATGTATTTTAAATCAGAAAAATATACTAAATAATACTAAAAACACAAGGAAAAGCATGTTTAAACAGATTTTTTAAAACTAAATTATTCGGTGCAAACCATAGCCCCCACAAGGGGGCTTAAAGGGCTCTAGCCTGGGGGCCCGGTCTCATGGAGGGCCTAGCGTGGCGAGTTGACCAGATAAGTGAGATAAACACACATCAAAAATTTATTTTAACAGTTAAAAAGTCGCCTGCGACGCTAACTAACTTCATTAATATTAACATTTTAAAGTATGTGGTGATGCGATGCAATTTTTAAATGTGTGTCGGTACTCGACAAGTCTATAATTATTTAATTAGTGAAAATATACTAAATAGCCATAATTTTACCGTGAACGCCATTTAGAAAACTCTACTGTAGGGCGTCATACTGCCTTTAACCTTAGCGATAGGTAGGGGAGCTGGCAAAGATCCTAGCCTGGGGGCACGCTTCTTTATGTGGGGGCCATGGTGCAAACTATAATACCATTTCTCTGAAGGGTATGCAGATTGGATAGTACATAATTTCACATATTACGATTAATCTGGTTTAAGTTTTAATTTTTTTAATAATTGATTCGGCCAAAATTTGAGGTCATAAAAGTCGTTATATTTTAGTTCGCTTGCTTTGTATGGTGTCTTCTTCAAAGTTCAACAAGACATTCCAAAAACATTTCACCAGTCTTTGGCAAAATAGATAGACGCAAACTTTTGCCTGTTTTCTATGGCACTATGTAAATAATCGCATTCCATAATTATAGGAGTGACCATTTTCCAAAAATGTTTGATCTATCACTTTTAAATGTGTCATTTGAACAAGATGCAGGAAAAGAACAGACACTTGCAAATTTATATTCTGGTCTCTGCATATTGTGTCGGAGAAAAGCGATATTTTCATGGAAACTGATAGAGATACCACAGGAGACAACTTCCAAACAACAACGACAAAAATCAGCACATGAGAACGTGACATTAGGATTAGACTTACATGATTTTACCCGTAGTGAAGAAGTTTCCTTTACCTAGTTTCTTTTTACTGCATGTCAAGCATGTACCATAACATGTCCCCAAACAGAAGCCATAAATGATTAAAATCCGTTAAACGGATTAATGGCAATCGGAAACCTTCTACATGATAACGATTGGATCAAAAGCTGTTTTATAAAGGCAAGTACATCACATCACTCGTAAAGCAACAGTCTGTGATGGGTCCTGGTCTCCCCATGCCGTCGTCAGCAGTCCAAGCTATACTATGCAATCGCGTATCTGGAAATTTATACGTAAACAGTTCACTGCATGACACTTATTCGTGCGCCGCAGTACGTGAATCATGAGTTCGTGTAACATTTAATCAAATGACGAGTTCTTCGTTGAACAATTCACCGTGGAGTATATTTGTACGTATGCTACAACATGTGGAGATTTCTTTACTAGGTTAGGTTAGGTTAGGTTAGGGTTAATCTAATTGGAACAGTACTATTTGCAAACTATCGCCGCATTTTGTAAGATACATACAAATGTATTCCACGGTGAAATGTTCAACGAAGAACTCGTCATTTGATAAAATGTTATACGAACTCATGTTTCACATACTGTGGCGCACGAATAAGTGTCTCACGATGAACTGCATACGTAGAACTTACGTGTAACCATTCGTTCTGGAAACCCGATCACTATCTGACCAAGGGAAGAGGGTTAACTTCTGGGGGAGGCTGTAAGAAAGTATACCTACTTCTCGAGTGTATAAAAATATGGGATAGACTTAAACACGTGTTAAAAGATATGTTAAATGTAAATAAAAAAAAAATGAAATCAATAAATATAATATGGGCGATCCCACAACTGATAGAAAATATGATAACATTAATTTCTAAACGTGTCCGGAAAGTTGTACGTATGCAGTTCGCCGTATCACACTTCACTGTGAAATGGTGTACCTACCTATCGGAAATATATGGCCGTATATACTGGATTATTTGTTAGGTTAGGTTAGGTTTTCATTCTTGAATTCATGAATTTTGCCAAAACCAGCTATGAACATTGAATTAATGTTCATATTGAATCTAATAAAATTTGATACCGTATAGTAAACGGTCATCTCTTTCCGATAGAAACCTAACGGCGAATTGTGCTACGGTGAAATGTTTCACGTATAATTTACATGACGTAATCAATTTCTAAATATTTTCAAAAGTCGTATCGACAAAATTGTTGCCAGAGTTAAATATTAATTTAATTATGGCATTTATTAGTTGCAATATCGTAGAAACGATAAAAACCATAAGCCTGATGTTCAAAAAATATTTCCTTATATTAATAATTATGAAACTGACGATTTAAAAATATTTAAATTTACACATGTCCTAAATCGGACATAATAACAATATTATATTTTATGAAATCAAAACGTCAATTTATTTTAGATTTATATTCTGCGATTGTGTTACTTGTTGCTATTAAATGTCATTGCTTGTTGCAAATAAAAGCATGATGTCAAAATACATTTTTTAAAACTTTCTTAAAACATCAATATTATGAAAATTCTAATGGATTTAAGTTTTGTACTATTCCATTTGAGTCGTTTTTTTGTGACCCGGGTTTCGCCTTTCGGCATCTTCAGGCACTATGTGCACTCAGCAAAAGGTAAATACACAGTGGCAACTAATACAGTTAATTCTACCTTATATTGTAATAAATTAATACAATAAAATGGGTAAAAACTTTATCACCTACATATTATTAAGTCAAGGATCACAATAAAAATAATTACAAGATAAAAAGAACTTTTTATATACAACGTTTTTAAATTGTCTGTTGAATTATTATGCTCAATATGCTCAAACTTGTACATATACTTGATAATATGAAGTAAATAAAAAAACAAACAAAAAAACAAATATAGAATACTGAAATGTAATTTTGACATTTCATTTTGATTTCCATAATAACGCACGTACTCGTATTTATCAATAATTTAGTTGTTAGGACCATCCCTTTAGCAAGCAATAATAGTCTTTTACTTTTTAAGGATTTTTCTGAAATAACTTTCCATACAAAACAGAATTAACTGAAAATGAATTCAATTCTACTTAAAGATGGCTAAAAGTATTAAAAATGCATTGGCATCGTGTTCTGATATATTCTAAGAGTTTAAAATGTCTAGCTAGTCGGAAAGTTAGTTAAAAATCGATTGCAAGATTTGTACCGGACAAAGAACAACCGGACAAATAAGAATACGAGCTAAGAAAAACGTTGTAAAAATATACCTACTTAACAAACAATATGAATAGTTGACGTGTTTGTAAAAAACCCCCTACCTTATCAGTTATCACTAATAATACACTCGATAAATCGTCAAAACCTAATAATAGATCATTAGTATAATAAAAATAATTTAATAAGTTAAATTCAAATTAATAATAAGTTAACAAAGTAGTAATATTATAAATAGTATCCTTTGAATCCCCAGAATCATTGACTAATATTATGTTTAGTTATATTAATTGATGTCGAATAAATACGTGAGTACATATTATAAACAGAAATTAAGTAAATAGTGAATTGAATGTCAGTAGTGACGACCCTTGACAAAATGTCGCCCCTAGGCAGTGCCAAAATGCCGCCACATTTTTTTTACATTACTTTTTATCAGCCGTTCATCACTCCAATATCTAAGAAATGTGTTGTATGGATACATTACTAACAAGATATTATATACCACTGGATCTAATTTAAATGCCATCTCTGCTTCAATAGACAATATTGCGAGTCTACGGTTCCAGATAGATACATTAAAAAATACACCTGACAACCTTTCAAAACTAGCGAGTGACTGGAAAACATATTTGGATACATTTTTAATTAGGTATGCATGTGTCATTGCCGTTACCAAGAACGTGACATGCAAGGACAACGGAAGTAAACTAGACATCGCGAACCCGACTAAAAATCCTGTTAAAACATTTATAGCAAGTACCTAATTAATACATTTTGTTTCCAACCAGTGAGCTGAATTTTTGAATGGAAAGATATTTCCGTTATTACTAAGTTTAGGTGGCTATTTCTATATATATACTTAGTGATTCTCCTCGATTTGCCGCTCTTTGGGTAATTGTCGCCCCCAAGCGACGCTCAATCTGCCTACCCCCACGGGACGTCACTGAATGTCAATAACACGTTTCCGATAAAGTGACGTTGTATTGATTACTGATTATATATCGTCACTGTTCTGGCAGAAGACACTAATTCGAAAAAATGACATATTGAGTTAGTTATACCAAAATGTTCCTTATTTCAAACTTTACAGTCTGGAAACCTTCTTAAAAAGTCATCCTTTTTACGACTACTTAATAAACTCACATGATAGACCATTTCAAACATTTTAAAAACTTCAAAGTCAAATTACTCAAAACTAGTATTCTCCAGTTAGTGTGTTCTGCCAGAACAGAGGCGATATGCAAATACAAAAGACTGGTCATATTAAAAATGTAATTTATTATATTATTATTACACTATCATCAATTTTTTGTAGGCGTGTGTCAATTGTTGTACAATATACTGTTTCAATACTTGCAATTGAGTTGGTCAAAATCAAAAGGGCTTCTCTCCATTACTTACACATTGAGATATTCTCAGAAGAATAATGACACAGTTTTGAGAGATTTTTGGATACCTACATTTTTTTATTAACCATGCGCTTGGTTTTTCGTACAAAGTGGTGTGAAAGTCATTTTGAACAATCACAAACATGCAAGCTTTGAAAAAATTACATAAATATATTCTGTTCACAGAGTCGAACCAGGAGCTCCCGGAAGAAACGCCAGTGCCTTAAGCACTGCACCACGTGACCCGCCTACCTACATTATTAGTTTTATTATATATTAATAGTGCATTGAGTTAGTTTGGCCATTGTTTAAATTAAAAATAATAAAGTTTATTGGTCAAATTTGAATACATATTTCAAATAATTTTTGTTATGCATTTCAAAAATGGAAAACTTCCAAAGGCACTGTACCCATGATTCATACATTTATTCAAATAAACCACTTATTAAACAATCATTAAATTAAATAAAATTTATAACCAAATAAATATTACTAATTATGTATTCAAGAATTCAGTGTGCAATGAAAAAAATGCAGAATTTTCGATCGCCAGAAATGTTTTTAGATCTTAATGCTATACAGTCGTATATTTCCGATACAACAGCTCACGTTGAACTGTGATACGGCCGCATACGTAAAAACTGCTACCAATTCCAGGATTGCACGCGTATGCAACCAATTTTTAAAACATTCTACATTTAAATAATGTGTGTGTATTGAAAAAAATAGCTACATATTATCTACTTGACATGTTCTATCGAATTTAACAAAATTGATGTATTAAAACTTATGCTTAAATATGGTTCTTTTTTTGCAATATTTGACCTTTTTTATAAAATTAGTTGTGCCATAGACTATTTGCTAATTTTTAGTTTTAGAGAATGTTGCCATACCATGCATCAAAATGCGTGAGAAAATTTTGTTTAGAAATAATGAAGGTTACGATAATATGTTGCCAAATACAATTATTTTGACCTAAAATACAATTAATAGAATATGTATGTAGTTTAAATAATAAGTGTGTATTTTTATTACCAAAATTCAAAATTTTATTGTTTAATTTACGCAGGATATGTCACAATTAGTTGGTAATCAAACAATACTTTTGACATTTTAAAATTATCAATTATAAACGATTTCATCAACAAAGTAAAACTGTAACAGTTAATTCAACCGCAATTGCATAATATACATGAGGACAAGGGAACGTTAAGTTATGAATACTGACAAATACTGATTTAACCATATTGGTGATAATTTCATGGACTGTATTTGAGGTGTGTATGGTGGGTTAGGGAACCCCGGGCACTCACCATAGGTAGGGACTCACAGAGCAGATAATAAATAGAATACCGATTGGGCGATTGGCTATATTCAATACGCTGCACGTTGAAACAGGGTTTTTGAATGTGTGAGTGTCCTACGAAAATGAAGCATGCATTACCCCGGTTTCAGAAGGGATACTGGTGTCGCGCTCGTATATAATAAGGAGGCCTTTGTATTCGAATAAAGGGGACTTTGTATTATGTTTATGAACGCCCAGAGCTAATGAGTCAACGCATAATTTCGCGATATAAATTAGAACATAAAACTGGCTGCGATCATAAAAACATGTGTACTGGCGGCTTGAGAATGTAGCGGCCGACGGAAAGTGTACCATACACGCTGTGACTCATTAGGTCGGGGCGTTCATAAACATAATACAAACACCCTTTTATTCGAATAGAAAGACCTCCTTATTATATTCGAGCGCGACATCGGTGTCCCGTCTGAAACGGGCCTTATGCACATGCAATAGTGTGTATAATACACCAACATTAAATGAGCGTAAATGCATAAACCGATAGCAGTTTTCAGTATTAGACGTACAACGTATTCTTGACACGTGTGTAAGTTTAACCCGGATTCTTCCTTACTCGAGACGGTTACCTGCTATCGCCTTACCCGTTTGGTATTTCAGTTCCCATTATTTCTGAGTTCCCTGTAGGAACTCCATGCACCGTTTTTTTTTTCTGTGGAGTGTCGTCAGAAGAATCACACATCTACAAACACGGTTTATATAGATTTATCACAATTATTCACATTCTGATAGTTTTGGAGTATTTGCATGAATGCACCCTGTAGTGTTCGGTGTTTAACATTTGAATGTTGGTCAGACACTGAAGTATTATATACCTGAGATCATGGCCCCACAAGGGGGGGGGGGGGTGACAGGGGTCTAGCATGGAGGCACGGGCTCTGGGGGGGTCCGACATGGCGGGTCGACCTGATAAGTGAGATAAACACACATCACAATTTTTCCCCAATGGGGAAAAAGTAGCCTGCGGCGCTATTTTATTTGTAAAGTCTTAACATTTTAAAATGTCTCGTTGTGTGATGCAATTTTTGATTACTGTGTGTCGATATTCGCCAACTCCATAATTCAAGTGGATTTATTCAAGAATACAAAAAAATCGCTAAAAATACACCGAATACCCTTAATTTCACCTGACATTTAGAAAACGATTCTGTAAAAAGTCCCACTGCCTTTAACCCTAGCGATGGGTAGGGGGACCGCCAAAGATCATGGCCTGGGAGCCCGCTTCAAGATGTGGGGGGCTTGCGGCTGAGATACACATAAAATTGGAAAAAATTGTTTGGTGCCTATTTTAAAACTAACCATCCAATCTTCTTCTTCTGCCGTATTCGTGCGAGAGATGCGCCTAAACCCTTGAGTTTGGCTTAAACATACCAGTTCAGTTGGATGCAACAAGTGAAAAGACCATCACGTATTCCGCATCCCAATCCCAAGTATCCCGATGTTTTTTTTGTTCTGATCACTCCACTTCGTATCCGATTCATCATCCTCCAAAGTGGAAATTCTTTCCTGGTGGTTACTTTTCATTGGGCACAATAAATTGAGACCTGTATAGAGTAATAGTCACACCACCTTGCTATTTTTCTGCTGCAGGCAGCACCGATATCTTCTTGGTGACATGGTAAGAGCCTGCACGTAGCAGTCTCTACCTTCGTACGGAGTATACGTCTGTATTTGTCTGAACTCTCCTTATCGGTGTTTATCGTGTGTTTTATATTGAATTGATTTCATTATCAAGTTCAAGGTGCTATAATATTGTTGACAAAATAGCTGTACGCAAAACTGAATAAATTATTCGATCACAGCGTCTTTACAGACATTTCTTAATAAGTAGACATAAAATACCAATTTAAATATACCCACGTAATATATTTAATAACATCCAAATGAATAATTCATTGAATATTTCAACTTAAAAATAATATTACGTTATATCAGTTTAAGCCGGTGATTCCCAACTTAAGTTTCGCAAGAAACTGCAAACACTTTCAACAATGCCACCTTTTTACTAACCTGGTCTTTTTCTTTATACGAGTACCCATATGCTTGAAATGAGGTACACATAATTACAGTGATATTTTGACAATACCTTAAATTTTATTATTTTATTTAAATTTGGGAATGTTTCGGAGCTCCAAATGTTGGAATACAACCAGGTGTTTACATAAAGACGGGGAAGGGTTTTCTTGGGGTCTGGATACTTAATTTTCATGTCTTTGGGTATAAGGGAAAATGGAGAAAACTTTAGGGTGACAGAAAAACTTAACAGCAAAACTTTACAGGTTTTAAGTTATCTTTTTTATATTATAGAATAGATTTACTATTTTTAAAATTTTAAATATCGAAGGGTGTCTAGGTACTTACTAGGGATTCCAATCCCGGGATCCCGAGCTATTTTCGATACCTATGAATCCCGGGATTGATAAACATAATCCCGAAACTTTCGGGATTGATTTTTTTATCAATTTTTATGGAAAATAAAATAAAAACTATAATATAACAGAAAAAATACTTTTAGTAACAAATAACTACATTAGAAATAAACTGAGTTTGAATGAAGTTTGATTTATACCCATGTGTAAGTTGCCGATTCATTTCATTTTTTCATATAAATTAATAAAAATGAGAAAGATTGGATAAAAACAATGCTTCGCACTATTAACAAAGTAATTCCACCATGATCTCATGCGTTTTACAGCAGTTTCATATTTGCCTGACTAATTAGATTTATGAAGCGGAAAGGCCATAAGTACCTACACCATGATTATTTGCTTTGCTATTTTAAATCTCATTAATCCATTCATTAAGTCTTTACTATCAGAAACAGCAATCTCATATTAAATTCACATTATTATTTATATTACAATATTATTCACTCCATTAAACTTATGTATTTCGAAGATTGAACGTAGATATACCTACAATATTATCAATAAACGTCTTAAATAGTATAAATTATACTAGATTTATTTCTGACCGATTTTATCAATGTTAATTATTGTAAATATAAAAATGTTATATTAACAATGGAAAAAATGCCAATCCCGGGACCAGTCCCGGGATCCCCGGATTGTCAAATTGTAATACCGAAATCCCGGGATCATAATTTTGGCTCGGGATTGGATTCCCTAGTACTTCCACATATAAATGAAAAGTTATTTGCATGAATAATAAAAATTTTACCTCTAAAATATATCTACCGCATCTAGTACATTTGAGTGATAACGTACACAATATGCAAATCGACTGCCTAATCCGAAAACCAGCTAACTGCACTTTTGACCAAAAATTAAATTTTGATGGAATTTTGTTATAAAGCATGTTGTCTATGCTCACACAAAATTTCAAACTCCTAAACCTATAAATAAATGCGTTATCGTTCTTCAAACTAAACAGCCTATTTCAGGTGCCAAATTTCCAATATCGTAAATGAAATAACTACGCTTTTTATATAAATATTATTTATATATAAAAGGGAAGCTAAAATACTATATTAATTAATTCTTTCTTCTTCTTCTTTCACCCTGCAACGACACAGCATTGGGACATAGGGCAAGCACAAGCTCGCACCACTTCCCTCGATCCATCGCCAACTCTTGTGCCTCCCCCCATGCCAGACCTCCAACGCGTAGATCGCTTTTGTAGCATCGCTGCAGGGTGAGGGAGGGTTGGCCACGACGACGGAATCCTTGAGGCTGTGCCACAAGAGTACGAAGTGTCGCACTCTTTGGCGGCATCCGGAACCTAGCTAGAACCTAGCTAGACATGTCCTAGCCAAGTAAAGCGTCTCTTCGTGGATTACCTCGAATGTCGGAACGAACCTCTGTTGTGTCCGCTCATGAACATGGATGTTTATAACGCGGTCGTACCAATGTACCCCTAAGATTCGGCGGAGACATCGATTCTCATAGCTTATAAGCCGAGACCTTTGAAGCTTAGTAAGATGCCATGTCTCACAGCCATACAGGAGCACAGGTAGCATGCACGTGTATTAATTCATAGTGCAGCTTATTTGTGATTTCTTCATGGTTTATGCCTGTGAGAATCAATGGGATGAATAGAAGCGTGTGAAGCTCGAATTACATTGGCAAATTCTCAATCCGACCGTCTGCGACGATTGCCCTCGAGCGTGAAAAGTCACATTTGAGTCGTTCCCTTGAGTCGTGATCGAATTGGAACCAAAACCCCTCCCTTGTGAGGACGACCGGTCACACCATCATAACACAGCTCCCCTAGATATTTAGCAGCCTTCCTGGGTGCCGGAATCTGTTTGACACGAAGAATATGTAAGGAAAATATGACAAATAACTGAAAACTAGTGCGACAAAACCTTTTGAGTCATTTCTTCACGCCCTAGTTGAACGTTTGTCTATGGCCAAAAATTCCTGGTCACATCAATAACATAATATTTACACGTATCCGTAAATTTGTACGTAAACAGTTCACCGCAGGACAATTATTCGTGCGCCGCTGTACGTGAAACATGAGTTCGTGTAACATTTAATCAAATGACGAATTCTTCGTTGAACATTTCACCGTGGAGTATATTTGTACGTATGCTACAACATGTTGAGATGTCTTTACTGGGTTAGGTTAGGTTAGATTACGGTTAATCTAATTGGAACAGTATTATTTGCAAACTATCGCCGCATTTTGTAAGATACGTACAAATGTATTCCACGGTGAAATGTGCAACGAAGAACTCGTCATTTTTTGATAAAATGTTATACGAACTCATGTTTCACGTACAGCGGCGCACGAATAAGTGTCCTGCGGTGAACTGTTTACGTACAACTTACATGTAACCAATATTTACTATACTCAATGCAAAGTCCGACGTCTGTGGCGCTTTGTTACAACATATAATTTGATGTTGATAATCATTGCTCTAAGCTCCCGTCTGTATTACCTAATAATTATTAATACATACCTTACAGTATTGTGCAAGTATGCCTAATGTGAGTAAATCCTTGAAATATAATATATAAGTACAAATTTGTAAAGACACTAAAATGAGTTAAGATATTTTTAATGTCATATTCATGAGACGCATTCTTTCATACCGTGAATGTCACGACACAGGCGTCTGACCTTTTTTAGAGTCGCTGAGAATGAATAGTTTTGGGTCATTCATTATATTCATTAACATAGACAATTGTTGTCATCTGTAATGACTGAAGAAATCGTTAATAGACAACAATGAATTGTAGATTTTACAAGATAAATATTTCGAAAAAAGCACATACTGAGCTAGGTACCAGACAGAGGCGGCTATACTTTAAGGGCTCGTAGGGACCATCCCCACATTATCATTTTTATAAATTATGATAAAAACAAGTGTACAATTGATTAATTGAAACTCAGCTTGCGTTTACACGGTTGAACTACGTCAATGTGGCTTTGAAACATATTTTTGTCTCCTTTTTCACAATCAAATCCCCACACCCTCTTTTGCCCTTATTTACCATTGAAGTGAAATCTCTTTGGTGTTTGGATGCATGCATGGGGGTGGCCAACAGGGCTCTAGCCTCGGGCCCCGGGCTTAGGAGGGGTCCCGGCATGGCAGGTCAACTAGATAAGTGAGATAAACATACACAACAGATTTGCTTTAATAGTAAAAAAATTCGCCTGCGGCGCTATTCTACAAGTGAAGTTTTATTTTATAATTACTTTTAGTGTGTTTCCTGTATAATAAAAATGACTATTTATCCAACATAGCAAAGAGTCTGATGTTACTTGGCTCTGCCAAAAGGGCGTCGCGCTCAGTGCTGCATAATATGAGTGCCGACAACTCAGGCTGATTTATTTAAAAATACTAAAAATCACTAAAAATACACCCTTTATTTTCCACGGAACCCTGGAGTTCCGTGGAATATCATTTAGGAAAAACTACTGTACTACTGTAGAGCATTACACTACCCTTAATCTTAGCGATAGGTTGGGGAGGGGCGCCAAACATCGTGGCTTGAGGGCCTGCTTCAGGGTGTGGGGACCATGTTTGGATGTATTCCATCCTTGAGACATTTGTAACTGGACTTGAAATATTATCTCCGATTGCATAATTATTATCAGGATAAATTCACCTCAGTCATATGCGTATCAATAGCTCTCACCTGAACAGAGATAGATTTGAGTTCGATTCCCACTCGATTTCAAATATTGTTTAAAGATTTTTCCAAGTAGCTTTCTGAGATGTCTTCAAAATAATACCTACGTCATATTCGTAGTAGTTTAACCGTATAGAAATCGTCCTCATATTGCCGGACAATGTGACATCTCTTAAGTATTCTTGCTCTGACGTTACGAGGAGTCAGTTTCACTGCTGACAGGGATATTGTGTTATAGGTATGTCTATCTATCTATATATAATCTCGGTCGCCCCATTTTATAATCGAGAGCATTATACAGACGCGCACTCAGGAGAGAGGCAAATCCATTGTATCCACCTTTTAGTATTACAATAGGATGACCTGCCTGCCTGGAGAGACTGTTGGTTTTTGGTAACCTGCAGGGAATGCGAAGCAGAGAGAGAATGTCGTCGCGCTGGAGTGACAAAGTAAAGGAGCTTACTTGGGGCAGCTTCACTCTTTCACTGAGAGAAGCAGAGGACCAAGAGTGATGACACTAATGACGAGTTCTTGTCGCTCAGAACATGACGGAATTTCGATATAGAAAATTGAAATAGAATTTATTATTTCGCAACTTATAAAATCAGTAATACGACTAAATATTAATTATTTAATAGAAAGATATAACCTACAAAAGGCTAGCTTTTTATTAGAATCTACAAAAAAATACCAGGTGGCAATTCCACCTGTCAATATTATTGTCAATGCGCTTAATAATAATTATATACTATTTAGCTAACACTAATACTAGTTTGATACCATAAGCAAACCAATATAGGGTAACATGATTAATTGTTAAAGAACGCTTCGATTTGAATAGCTACAAATATCGATCGGTAGGTATCCATTTTGATAAAACCTGTGTATTTTACGTGACTTTCTGACGAGACTGACTGTCTTAAAATAGATTTTTTTATTTATAAAAATAACGAAACTTTAATACATTGGTGGATTAAGCAGCATGTGAGCGAAATGCATATAGCGATTAAGTACAGCTCGCATGAAAGGGATGCAACGTGTGTGTTCTATATATTCGATCGCGCAACACAGACGCAAACTCTTTTGCATTCAAATTTACGTGCATCACAGAAAGACAGTTTATCCGTTAGTTGTGCATACATTTGGCAGACGAGTGTGTGGTGTACTTTTTTACACTGTGTTACAGACAGATAAATCAGGACAAATATGTAATGTAATTTTAAGCTGTTTTCGATGTTGAAAAACGTTACATTTAATACCATACACCAGATACGTATTTTATAAGCTTTACATCTGTTCAAAAACGTTAAATGGATCACAGATTTTTACTATCAGTTGGTATGTAGATAATTTAGGTACCTATTTTGAGTTACCAACGGATTATGTGTCTAAAATATAAATTTTACATAATTATGTATGCACATAAAACACAGAGAAATAAGCATAATATCTGATTTTTAGAGGGCATGTCAAACTTTCAAATTGTAATTATAAACCTACTCCATAACATGGTTACGAGACTTACCAATTTTTGACAGTAACCCCATGAAATACATTGGCGAAGGATGGAGGTAGGCTGTTAAGATCCACCATACATAGTGTAGGTACACTAAACTTTGTCAGTAATACACATCATTGAACTAAGACTACAATTTACAGATGGTGTTGGTTTGTTTTTAAAATTCAATTAAACCCTGCCCAAACCAAACTATAATAGTTTTGATATACTTTGGGAGATACGACAAAATTGTGCACACTTTTTCATTCACACTTATTTGCTTTTGTTGGATTAATAATACATTACATTTATTGTTGGTCCGTTTTTTTAAATTTACTAAGCCTTGGCTAAGCCAAACTATAATAGATAAAAAAATATTATTTTATCTGTAAAATATCCAAAGTTATGAATGATTTAGTTAGCATTATTTTAAATATTTTATAGATAGACGAGTATTTTACAACGTTTTTCTTAGCTCGTATTCTTATTTGTCCGGTGGTTCTTTGTCCGGTACAAATCTTGCAATCGATTTTTAACTAGCTTCCCGACTAGCTAGACATTTGAAACTTTTAGAACATATCATAACACGATGCCAATGCAATCTTTTAATACTTTTAGCCATCTTTAAGTAGAATTGAATTCATTTTCAGTTTATTCTTTTTTGTATGAAAATTTATTTCGACACCATTATTGGTTGCTAGGGGTCTGGGGTCCTAGCAACTAAATTATTAATATATACGAGCGTTACTATGAAAATCAATATAACAGGTCAAATTGACATTTCAGTATTATTTCTATCAAGTACAAATTTTTTGATCGTTTAAGCTAGTCAAGTCAAGTCAAGTTTATATGATTCAACCAATGACATTTGATTCAACAGAAAATTTAAAAACATTGTAAGTATATAAAAAGTTCTTTTTATCTTGTAATTATTTTGACTATTATTTATTATGGCTTGGTTACACAGGGTTTATATGAATTTAAAAAAAAACGAACCAACATCGTCTGTGAATTGTAGTATTTCAATGAACACAAATACGTATGACTGACAAAGTTTAATGTGCACTATTATTTATGTAGAATATCAACAGCCCATCTCCACCCATCGCCACTGATTAAATTATCATTGTGGGAACATAAATGTGGATTATACCTAGTACCTACACACTCACGAGACCGAATATTTTTAAACTGTAAATATATATGTCTGACTCCTGACTCCGGCTACGTCGCCATCAGCAGTGAACTATGGACGATCAGAGATAATAAAGTTCTCTCTTGTCAGATCATCGCTACAATAAATCGTCAATTTGTGAACTGTCACCATTAACTTCGGTAGGGAAGGTATGGTAATCCTGTGTTGGGTCAGGCAATGCAGATAAGTGCCTACGTCATATGCCAGCATCTACCAGTGTAGTCCTGCAGGGCTATTCTAAATAGTTAAGACGATACATCAGTGAAACGTCAAATAATTTTCAACTATAGGCGCGACGAAATTTTGGACTCGCTGGCAGTCTGAGAGCGAACGTCGAGGTGTCAATACGTCAATTTGTTTCGTGATGGCGACTGGGGTATTAATTCTTAAATCGTGTAAAGATGACTAAAAACGTTACCCATTTACATGAAAAAGAAAACATGTCAATGAATATATTATTATTGTTACTAATAGAACAGCATACGTTAAAGTGCCCACCACCACCCGTCATATATGCACAACCGTGGATATGCACGGCCGCTTTCTATGACGCTTTAAACGAAAGAAGTGATTTTAAGTGCTCATTCCGTCCCGAGACGGAGCCGCACGGGACTGATGCTGCAACCATGCACCGTAGTGCTTAAAGAAGAAAGTTAAGAGAGAAAATGTTTGTTTTTTGGACTGGCTCTGCTGTCCGCTGACGTTAAGCGCTTTGTGTACCCGCATACTGAGTGTCACGAATTGAAATGGATGAGTCTACAGAAGAGTCGGGACTATCCCGCTCCCCATAAGACGCTGCAAATTTCTCAAATGCCGCAAAGTTGGCCTCGGTTGCTACCAGATCTCCATGACCAATTGGGCCCGTGTGAGGACGGACCCTTGCAAACAACTTCGCTCGTTCGAATTCCATAAGTGGGCAATCCCAGAGGATGTGTTCAACATCTTGGTGGTCATGCCCGCAGGTACAACCCGACCCATCTACTATCAAGCCAAACTCGTGGAGTCTGGCGGCGAAGTTGCCATGGCCGGTGAGGAACTGGCTAATCCAGTGCGAAGGTTGGAGTCTTCTAGTCTGCAGAATACGTCTGGAAAAAAACGGTAAGTGTGCCGCCCCTTGGGGGAGGCGGTCCACCTCGCCTGCCATGCCGCAAATGCGGTCTTGTACACAATGTCACTTACAGTCTTCCTGTAAGGAACGTCCTCGGATCTCTGCGGTGGTGTCAGATGGACACCGGCGAGTGTTGTGCTGATCCCCCTCAAGAGGAGGGTGATCGATCTTCTGACTTGGACGTGCAGATCGAGGGGTAGCACCCCCGCGAGTACGGCAAGCGCGTCAGTAGAAGTTGTGCGGTAGGCTTTGGTAAGAGAGATCAGCGCAAGTCGCTGCCCGCTTAGTAGTGCGCGTCTCACGAGAGTTAAGGAGTTTACTCGGGAATGCCAAATGCTGGAGGTGTTACTAATAGAACAATAAACAGAACATTAAATGGACACATGTTGGATTTATATGACAAATTATATTTCGTTCGGCATGCGTCATTTGCACCCGCGACCCGCAATCCGCGCATCGCCTAGTCACGATCTTTTTAGACCATGCCTCAACTGAGGTATAGCCTTAACACGGTAACATATTTCCGTTAATTTTATTGCTCCAAAATAACACGATTATCACTCGGACCAATTCCATAAACAAGGCGGTTTTCCATAATAATTGTTAGCACAGTTAACACGTCTTAAATGATCCGATGAGAATCTCCATTATGATTTTTTTTATCCAATTGGGGATTCTAATTGGATACCAATATCTGGAATCTAGTAAGACGTTTTAACTGTGCTTCTTAACGACATTCGATGGATAATGGCTGACAAAGTTTAGTATGCACTATTTATGTCGAATCTTAACAGTGTCTGGGTATGAGGAATGTACCCGGAAAGTTTGAAAGGGAGGTGGCGACCCCTGCCGCAATAAAAATTCAAAAATCAATTGTTATGGATATTTTTTCGAAATTAACCCTCCCAAACACAGAACAGATAATAAATAGAATTCCGATAGGCTATATACCAATACAGTAAATTTTGACGCAGGGTTTTGAATGTGTGAGTGCCCTACGAAAATGAACCACCATTATAGATATGCAGTAGTGTGTATAATACACCAATATTAAATGAGCGTCAATGCATAAACCGAGACCAGTTGTCAGTATTCGACATATGACGTATTCTTGACACGTATTTAAAGTTATCCCGTATTCTTCCTTACTCGAGATCGATTGCCTGTTTCTCCTTACCCGTTAGGTATTTCAGTTCCCATTACGTCTGCGTATCCGGAAACTTGTACGTATGCAGTTCACCGTAACACACTTCACCGTGAAATTTTTTATCGGAAATATATGGCCGTATATTAAAGACCGTCCAACCTATTGGGGTCGTATAGTACTGACATAAAATTCATTTCTTGTCGGTTTACACTTTACAGGAAGCCAGCAGCAAAAAAAAAATGAAAATAGCCGATATATTATAAAAGATTATTTGTTAGGTTAGGGTAAGTTTTCATTCTTGAATTAATGAATTTTGCCAAAATCAGCAATGAAAATTGAATTAATGTTCATATTGAATCTAATAAAATTGGAGACCGTATAGTATACAGTCACCTCTTTCCAGGGCTCGAAATAGACCTGAGTGCACCGGAGCGCCGTCCGGTTCGTGAAATCGGTAAAATTGTCGTTCCGTCTCGTGGAAAAAAATATTTTGACCGTCTGAGCTAGATAGACCATAATATAATAGAACATCCAACACACTTATTTTTATAAAATACACATAAAATTTGATAACTATGTAAATAATATATTCAGAAAATATTCGAGCGCTCCGGTTTGTAAACTGTTCCATTTCGAGCGCTGCCTCTTTCCGATAAGCAAGCTCACGGTGAAATGTTTTACGTACAATTTACAATATGTAACCTTATTTCTGAGTTCCCTGCCCCAAAACCATTTTATCTGCGTGAGCCTGTTCGTATTGCAACATTTTCGATTGTACCTACGGAATGAATTGTATTTTAAGAATATATTTCTAAAATTAAAGATGATAATGTTGAAGTCTAAATTCCAGCGTATAGTAATTTATTTTTTTGCAACTTTATCGTAAATATTAGGTTTGTTTCAATAATTGTTAAGCTGCACGAAATATCGTGACTTTACTACAGATAACAGTGCTTATTACACGTAATTAGTTGTTTTTCGATTATTCTTTTACCTGGCAACACCTTTTGCAATAGAATAATGAGTAACCATCTCTATAAAATGACTTGTGTACCAATAAAATTTAAATATCTTAAAAATAAATAAATAGTCATCTTTGCCACACCGGCAATATGACAGCGACAATAAATTGACATCGACCAAGAAATTCAGTAGCTACTAACACTAAACAGTCCTGCGCATCTATCAGTGGCGAAGACTCCATACTAGGCGATTATTTAAAGTCTACCTTCTTAAGAAAATAGAAAAATTTTCATGTTGACGTATTTATATAATCACAAATAATAATATATTCAATATGCCCAAAGACATCTATCGTATAATTGTCATAATTTTACGATCTTTTCCCATATTTCAATAAGCACCATCTATGGCATCTCCCGAAATATAACACACCGCGTTTCGCTTCACATATTGTATAGGATTATTTTCGCGTGAATCGACGGGTTTTTCAATATGAAGTTTTTTTTTCATTATTTCAAAATGTCTGGCGTCCCGCATACAAATGTACAAGCTATTTCGTTAGCGCTTACGTCGCGAGAGCACATTTATTCAAAATAATTAATAAGAAGATAATTTAAAAAATAATTTCTATGGGATTCAATCACATAAATATGTATTGATTGTTATATATAAAATAATTTATCTCATGATTTTTATTTATTTATTAGTTCACACATTAGACAATTTAGATATCTGTGTTTTAAATATAGAAGTATTTTAAAATGTCTAGTTTTACGGGTTAAATTATAAATTGTTATGGAACATAATATATATACAACAACGGATATTTTCATAGATGATAGGTAATATATTTTGAGCGTATGTTACGTTTATAATGTTTAGGAAAATACATAAGTAATTCAAACTAATTTCTTATTTTTATGATCTAATTATAACAAACCAATTAAGCTTTTGAAATTTCTTCGTTTTAGCGCACCTATTCATCAGTAGTAATATTGGGTTAACTTCTTATTTCCCTTAAATATATCTGACAAGCATGGTTACTCCCACAGCCTACCTCTTTCAAAAAGTCAACTATAGATGAGGCTATTTAGAGTAGTTCATCATATTTATGTATTGAGGTATTATAATTGTTACAATAATTTAGCCGTCTAAACCAGGGGTAGTCAACCTTTTTATATCTACCACCCACTTTTGTATCTTTGTTAGTAGTAAAATTTTCTAACCGCCCACCGATTCCACAGTAATTGTGATTTATAAAGTAGGGAAGTAACTTTATTTTATTAAATTTATAAAGCAAATGAGAAATGGGACCAGTCTCAGGAAATAAAAACTAGAATTGAGATCGCAAGTAGCGCCTTTCTCAAAATGAGACGCCTCCTTAGCAATCGAGATCTTAACCTAGGTCTGAGACTGCGTATGGTACGTTGTTATGTGCTCTCAATTATTTTCTATGGTATGGAAGTATGGACGCTAAACCAAGAGATGTCACGGAGACTTGAAGCTTTCGAGATGTGGCTGTATAGACGCATCCTCAAAATTCCTTGGACTGACCGGGTGACAAATGTTGAAGTTCTCAATCGAATGGGGAAGGACCGAGAAGTTCTACGTAGTATCAAAACCAGGAAACTACAATACCTCGGCCACATTATGAGAGGACAAAAATACAGCATTCCCCAACTTGTCATTCAAGGAAAGATCAATGGGAAGCGTAGCAGAGGACGGCGCCGCATTTCGTGGCTTAAGAACCTCCGTGATTGGTACGAGTGCAGCTCCACCGAACTGTTCCGGGTAGCAGACGACAAAGATAAGATCGCCTTGATGGTGGCCGACCTCCGCTAGGGGATGGCACAATAAGAAGAAGACCAAATACTTTATGTCAGACTTTCGCTAAGTTTGGCAGAATAAATCTTTATGCTGTAGTTAAATCTATCTTTTTATTTATACTTTGCATTCATAGAAGCATGAAGTCTGATGAAATTACATTGAATTAAATAAATTATTAATGAGATCCCCGAGACTGATGCTGCGAAACTAAATACTGGATATCTGGCTCAATTTTTTTGAGTAACAAACGAAGGTCTCCTCTTTCGGAAATATTCAGGCGGTTTCTTTCTTTGGTCATAATATGATTAACAGCACTAAAGCCTGATTCCACAAGATATGAGGTAGGGAAAGGTATCAATAAACTGAATATCATTTTCCACATATGAAGCGCCTAGTTTCAAAAGCCCCTAAAACGATTTTAGGTAGTTCTGAGAAAAAATGAGAAAAACTATTTTAGATAGTTTTGAGAAAAATGTGAGAAAATCATATCTATTAAATCTGTGAACTTCATGTATTTATTTTTTAATTCGTTATATTCTAAGGAGTATTTTGGCTTTCCATTATAGGGGTATTTGAAAAGCACACCCAACCATTTTAGCAGGTTTTGAAATTTACCCTAATTTTTGATCATACGTATTGACGGTTTTTGACGTTTGTTAAAGTTCAATCTTTGGCCATCATATAGGTAACAAAAATATCCATCTAAATGCATATATAACTCAAAAAAATTCAAAAACCATTTTAGGGGCTTTTGAAACTAGGCGCTTCATATTTGGATATAATGTTTTTTATTTTGCCATATGTTTTCATATCCACCACTATCGAATTTATGTTTACTTTCTTCATAATATTATCTAATTAGCGATTTAAATAGTATATTTTCTGAAATTTAAATTGTCACGGGGAATTTTATGAAAACATAATGAAAAGGTTTTTAAAACCTCTACTGCCCACCATGAACGCAGGAACGCCCAATAGCGGGCGGTAAGGACCACGTTGACTATCCCTGGTCTAAACTGTCAAAACTGTCTATCTCGCTCTATGAGAGGTGCTGTTAAAACATGGCACTTTTTGACAGTTCAGAGGGTTAATTTATTCTAACAATCAACGCTCGAAAATTTTACGAACCGAATCATTGTGTCATACCTATTCATAAGCCGATTTTCACATCTAAACTCGCGTTGTCTGCCACACAGCCTTAAATCAAACCTTCTAAGAACCTCCATCCGATGTTGCATGAAACCTCTCGAAACGTATATATATTTGGATGCGGCGACCGGCGAGCCTGTATAGAAATGACCAATTCGTAGGTGTGTGTATAGGTACGTTTTGACGTCTTCGACTCACAGTCCGAAACGCATGCGATTTTTAGATAGCAATACTAGATGTTTTTTTTCAAACTAAAAAGTCGCGATCGACCAATCTGCGGAGCTCCATTTGGCAACGTTTTGTGAATAACGATGAATTCACATCGACGTATTCGACACGTTCAGACAAGACAAGTTTTGATTTGCGAGCCGGTTAAGAGTCGAAATAATCAGGCATTTATTGCGATTCTACTTCAAACATGTATATACAAAGTACCTAACACTTAAATAAATTGAACATCTAGATACTTCGGTTTTTTTACAAATTTCAAATCGTATAGCTTTAGTGGGCTTACTACATTAAATCCGCCGGCAAGTGACAAACGATTTCATTATTACGTCAAACAAATTATAGCTACATCTCTAATCGATACTTGACAATGAGTATTGATTACTTCCATTACTGCAAACATTTTAGGCACAGCTTTTAGGTCACGGTTAGTAGGTATTCAAATGCTAATACAAAAAAAATACCAATATTTTTTTTATTTATCGTAAGAAGTCATACGTTAAAAGTTCAAGATGTTTTTGCATAATAGTAAATTTTACTTTGGATTATTAGATTGTTGGCCAATAACAACAATGTTATTTTGAATTCATTCATTCACTTGAACGTTAGCATGTTTACTGTTGTATTTACTAGACAAGAGTATTATTGCATTACAGTTATTAAAATACAATAGAAATTAATAAAAAGTCTTAATTACTAATAGTCGTGTATACGTGGATGGATTTGCTGCTGACAGTACTTATTATCGCGGCCATAACAAGAAAATCCAAGTGTAAAATACGTATTATCGTACAAGTTGCAAAATTGCATGCGTGGATCAAAAAAGTTTAGCGGTCTCTGAATTTTCACGCAATAGCTAGAACTTGTGTGATATCTGCGCCTGCGCAATAGAAATTAGTAGCGAACCTGCCGGAAAAAATACGAACTACACCGTGCAGAGCATTTTGACGATTACCAATTTTCACAACCTATCAAATAGTACCATACAGTGACAATAACGCGTCTCGTGTAAAACGGTATTTTCAGTGTGGCAGAATTTCTTTAGCAGTCGACTTTTAAATTTGCCTACTGAAAACAGATAAAAAAACGAATCGACCTTTACGCTCTAAATAAGGATAGGGTAGGTACTCTTTAAACTGACGCAAAAGCGTTACGAAAAATAGACGTAGAATAACCAGTGGCGGCCCGTCCATATGCACAGCGGAACTGCAGCACGCCCAAACAAATTGAGAAAAATATGATATTATAATATACATAAATTTATGTATATTAAGCTCGCCTGCGCACCGGTACATCCAATAATTATCATACGCCGCGGTACTAATGTCAGAAAGTGACCATCTTTATGATTCTATGCAGTACCGTTTTCAATGGAATATGCTCGAGTGGGCGAAGAAGGGGCGCGAGGAGCGGGGCTTGCAGCTGGGAGATTGATCGGTACTGCCGGTCAGACAGTATTTCGCCGTTTCTGTGTTCGCACGTGAGCACGCGCGCAACAGTGAGGAAAGAAATATAGCTTTAATGATTTATTAACATTGTTAAAATTTATTTCTGCAAGCAATTTATGCAAAGTTATTTATTTTAATTAATAATTTATATTTAATTTTAATGTTAATAGTAAAATATAATCCAAATAAATATTTATTTTATTTTTAATCAACCGCAGCACCCCCATATATCTTATCCACGAGCCGCCACCGAGAATAACTATAAACGCGCGGCTCGTCCGCTACCAGCCCCGATCACTTACCCGCGCCGATTATTTTCATTTTACGTTCAGTAGGCTACATTCTGTGCGACGTATTTTCCATATGTTATTATTACTTCTTTAGTTTTATTATTGTAATTACATAATTTTCAGAAAAGTAAAAATGTTTGTATCTTTTGGATTCTGTTACTTTGACAAATAAATTGTCATACGCAACATGAACATACGCAGGAATTCGGCAGGGCTAATATGATTATTGTTACGGTTGCTATCGTCGATACTTACATCAACAATATTGTATCACTTTTATGATTCTATCGCTTTAAGTTGGTTTATCTGGTGTGTCTCTTCTCTTTCAGTTCTACATTCCCTAATGGTGACCTGCACGTGGCTGATTACCAATTCCCTGGTCGTGCTGCTCTTGGCACTGACTCCTCGGAGGCATGTCCTCGGCACGGTGCTGGTGGCTGACAACACTATGTCCAGGATGATCGAGCTCACTGCCAGGAGTCCATACTGCACACTGCATAACGACAGGTAATTTTCTTAACCTACAAGGCCAAACGTGCATTACGGTTCCCTCGTAAAA
Source organism: Rhyacophila brunnea (assembly GCF_057557595.1). Classification (NCBI taxonomy): domain Eukaryota; kingdom Metazoa; phylum Arthropoda; class Insecta; order Trichoptera; family Rhyacophilidae; genus Rhyacophila; species Rhyacophila brunnea. Next base: position 30,287,131 of record NW_028232893.1, on the reverse strand, counting down.
CTCTAGGTTACTTTTGGATAGATAATTAGAGTTTTCAGGTTGTCCAATAGTCACTGAATGGCTATATTTTAATACACTACATTTTGACGAAGGGTTTTGAATGTGTGAATGTCCTAATGTTAATATCCCGTAAGTGACTTTTTACAAATTGTGCAGCAAGCTAAAAAAAACTAAATATTTAATATCTCGTATCTGACTGTTAATATAGCACACATGTTGTAACTACATAGCATGCCAATAACCCGTAACGTGAAAAGTGGTAAAGCAAAGCACATAACGCCTAATATAATGATAACATCGAATAAAATGCGGCATATATATAAAGATAAACATCCAAATTTGTTATATTACTTACTGTTTTAACTTTTAAATAATTATTCGAAAGTGACATTTTGAAACTGAATTCAACACACGCCATGCAACATGCTTAACAGCTTAAAGGCAAGATAGAGGCTATTACATTTGTATTCCTGCAATGTTCAGATACAGGAAATTACTAAAATGGCTGTATCATTTTTGTTAAAATAACTACAGATATGGGCAGTATTTTTGTTGATTTTAGTACATCAAAAAGTCATTTTCGTCATATAGGTCAGATACGGGGTATTAACATTAGCACATCGATGTGAGAGTGTCCTACGAAAATGAATCACGCATTATGGGCGTGCAATAGTGTGTGTTGCAACCTTCAATACAACAATATTAAACGAGCGTCAAATGCACAACCGAGAGCAGTTGTCAGTATCGAACGAATGACGCATTCTTGACACGTGTTTAAGTTTATCCCGTATTCTTCCGCACTCGAGATCGGTTGCCTGCTTATCCTTACCCGTTAGGTATTTCAGTTCCCATTATTTCTGAGGTCTCTGAGTTTAAGCAATCGTTATGTTTCAAATTTTTGGTATACATAAATGTTAAATGTAAGTACACTAAACGTATATTTTTATAGCCATTTATTGATTGTAATGATTTATTTTTCGAGTGCAAGCATAGAGCTTTGGGCAATGTTTTTTTTTACTTTACAACAAAGTTTTCGATTATTAAACGAATATATTCGGCACAGTAATATGACATAATATGACTTTGCGACTCTGAGAGTTGCTCCAATGCATAATTACAAAGGACTCTTGTTACAAACGTCATGCTGTTAAGTTATGTATATATTCCTGATTATAATAATTATCTAATAAATGAATCCAATAAAGTATTTTAAAAAGATCAAATCGTTCATCACTGATTTGGACTAATTATAGCAACCTGGTGTCCGGAAACTTGTACGCATACAGTTCGCCGTATTACACTTCACAGTGAAATTTTGTACCTATCGGAAATATATGGCCGTATATTAAATACCGTCCAACCTCTTTGGGTCGTATAGTACTGAACTGGCATAAAATTCATGTCTAAATAAACCTCCCCCCCCCCCACACCCACGATGGCCACGATAAGCGTTGGCCTATTGCGTCGTGGGTCTCAGGTTCGAATCCTGGGTCTGACAAGTACACATATTGTTTTTCAATTTGTGTATGAGTCAGAGTATGGACCTAATGGGTTGAGCAAGTGACTGACATCCATTTCTCGTAAAAACAAAATATGTTAATACAAACCTCTACTCTGTGGAGGCCCATATGATCCTATTAGGATCGGACATGGTCGAAAGAAGAAAAAATAAAAAATAAAACACCGTTCTTGTCGGTTTACACTGTAGAGGAAGCCAGCAGCAAACAAATTTTGAAAATAGCCGATATACTCGATTATTTGTTCGGTAAGGTTAGGTTTTCATTCTTGAATAATTAATGAATTATGCCGAAATCAGCTATGAAAATTGAATTAATGTTCATATTGAATCTAATAAAATTGGAGACCATATTATACGGTCATTTCTTTCCAATAAGAAAGCTCACAGCGAATTGTGTCACGGTAAAATGTTTTACGTACAATTTACATGCAACCGGTTAAACCATGCTATAACAAAACATTTGACAAACTAAACTGTTCACCGAAAATATACCTACTTATTGTTTTTCAAGTGTTAATCTGGGCCTTGTCACAATACCTATAGAATCTTTTTTTCTTTTGTGTGTGAAGCTTTCCAATAAAAATTACACTGTTTCCATGTTTGAAATCTGATTTCAGAGGTGTCATTCAGAGGATGGTGCTTAGTTCAGATCCTCGGAGGGTACGTCAAATGTCCAATGGCGCCGTGACAGCTTTGGAAGTCGCCTGCAGAGATAAGACCCTGACCACAGCCCACCAGGGAGGGTTTGTATATCCTGGAACCAAATGGTGTGGACCAGGTAACTACAACAAAATATACTAAAAATGTATTCACTTTTATAACGAGCTACTTCTCGGGTATTCCGAGCAAAACTGTTAATGTGTCGATCGTTTAAAAACAACATTTTCGACCATAAGCAATAAAATCCGACCGGGCAGTTAACTAGACCGATGCCGCCGGGATCGGATTACGTTTATGACACAGTTAAGTGTCTATGTACTCAATTGGTGTTTTCGCTGACAACATTGTAAAAGTGTCCACGCATATGGTTGAAATTGCATGTAAAAAATCCAAGCTTTGTGAAGTCAGTAGGTACCTACCGCCGGCGGCCCAGCACTTCGTCACAATAAACAACTTCTTTTGTAGTTTGTGAATGCCATGCTTGTTTCGGGGATTTTTACGATGGTTTTCAGATTTTTTATGTTCTATGCTTAAATAGAACGCGGCGCGAAAATGTTATATAACGATACAAGTAATGCTTACAACGAGCAAATTCACTCGGTCCCATCTTCCTCGTAATAACCAAGTTCGACTGTATTTTTAATATTATTAAAAACATTGACGTCCCATGGAATGCAGGCCATGCACTGCTTACGGGAGGTAGGTACATACCCTTTAGGGTGCCACATAAAAAAAGAATTATTAGGTATTAGATTTTTGGTCTGTCAGCGTATGTTCCCTTTCTTTACTCAACGTGTCAGGCTCTGTCATTTTCTATACCCCACTTTCCCCATCGTGACAAATCACATTATATCAGTAGCGAAGGGTGGGGGTAGGCTGTGAAGATCCGCCATAAATAGTACACATTATACTTTGTTAGTTATACGTATTTGTTTTTATTGAACTAAGACTGCAATTTACAAAAGATGGTGTCGGTTAGTTTTTAAAAATCAATTAAACCCTGTCTAAACCAAATCGTAATAGTCTTGGTATACTTTGGGCGACACGACAAAATTGTGCACACTTTTTCATTCATACTTATTTATTTTCGTAGGATTAAGAATAGCTAAATATTAGACATATTATTGTTGAGTCATTTTTTAAATTCATTACGCCCTGCCTAAACCAAACATAGATACAAAATATTATTATGTATATAAAATATCCAAAGTTATGTATGATTCAATTGCATAGTTTTAGATATTTTATAGATAGACGAGTATATTATTTTGACTATTATCTATTAGGTATGGCTTGGTTTCGCAGGGTTTCATTGAATTTTAAAACTAACCAACACCATCTCTGTAAAATTGTAGTCTTATTTCAATGAAATTAAATATGTATGACTGACAAAGTTTAGTGTGCACTATTATAGCAGATCTTAACAGCCTACCTCCACCTTTTGCCATTGGCGTGACGTCATACATGGATCATTTGTTACAAAGAATTGAGTTAATATCACGCCGAGGACTGATGGACGAATGACAACTCCGCATTCGCCCTTGAAATAATAGATATTATGTCCAAACCGTCACAGATATGTTCATCTAGACATCTTCTCCCTGCGATGTGTGATAGCGTCTAGTCGTCGTTGTGGGTGGCGGGCATGAGACCCATAGCTAAAAAGATCAAAATGCAAAGACAGAACAGTGTTCAAACTGTTTGACTATAAAATAATGCATTATATTTCAGGCAACAGAGCATCAACATACAAAGATCTTGGCATCCACACAGACGAAGACAGATGTTGCCGAGAGCACGACCACTGCCCGTCAGCGCTGGCCCCTGGAGAATGTCGCAAAAGTGTCTGCAACAAGGGGCGATATACCAGATCCCACTGTGACTGTGACGCCAGGTTCAGAAGATGTTTACAAGCCCTAAACACTGGTAAGGACCCAAACCTTTTTTTTATTACCACCGCCATCTTTAGATTAACAAAGCCTGAGCATAACTTTTTGCACAAGCAACGAGTGGTCCACTTTTCAGCTGTCAAAATCAGACCCTAGATTGCTCGACATATTGATTCGCCCTTTCTCATTTCAAATTAAATTATAAAAAATTCTCACATCAAATATATTGACTATCAGTGTTATTAATATATAATAATATATACATTCCTGCACCGCGATTTCCTAACTATCGACTCGTGTGTCACCCGACGACATGACGTAATTGTGACGTCAGCCAATACACGCTCGAGGCATGCCGCCCAACACACAGTGCTCACCATAGATATTATTATGATGAAACACCTATTTTTGTATGGTGACAATGAATAACACCACTGTTTGACCAGCGTTATTTTCTCGAATGCTATTATCACTCCGGTAGTACGTCACAATGATGTCATATGACGTCATGTCAACCGAGCGGCATGGACTCGCAAGTTTTAACATAGGGCCCCTGTTATTCATCAGCTGTCAAAGCCAGACTAGTCCTTTACACAAAAACAGGTGGTAATATCGATTTCCAAAAAATATGTAGCATTGATCTATGCATTACATTTGTTGAAGGTGTGTTAATCCTAGTGTATTATTTATCATGTAACTCATCTATCCAAACCAAACCATTCCCTGTGTGAACACGACAGACGCGTTAGTATGAGCACTCTACAGAACAATGACAGGTCATCCATCGACAACAACCGGAGAGGTGGAAAAAGTAGGACCAGTCGTTGTGAATGTATCGGCTTTCTACTTGAGTCGGCAATGGTATTACTCAAAACAAAAAAGATCATGCTAGTTGAAAACAATACCTACTGCTTTAAAGTTTTACATACAGTTGGTTGAAACCAGAGCAGGTAACCGATACCTGGAACTCATTAAACCCCCTATTACTTAGAATACGGAACTGGCAGCAGCACCCTTATTTTAGAATTTTGGGAACTCCGAAATGAAACCCCATTATATCGAATTTTTGAGACCAAATTGCAATAGACCTCTCTATTCTGGACTAGTCACATTAGATCACTATTGATTTGAACAGCTACCACGTACAGAGTTTGCGTAACCAAGGAAATATGTTTATATATTATCAGTGGCGGCTCGACGACTTTCTAGGTGGTGGGGTTTAGCCATTAATTATTAAATATACATACCTACCTACTTTCTTATATTATACATTATGTACCAAGCTACTTATAATAATATAATTTTATTAATGAGGAAATGAGTAATTTTTCGGAATAAAAATATGATTATCTGAGTTGTCACTTAAGGGGGGACATCCTCAGCGTAGGTCAAAATGGAGCTTTTATTGCATTTTAAAAGCATGATCCTGGACATTCCTTAGACGTTGTAGATAATCTATTTATATAATTTTGAAGCCTTATTATCCTTTATATTTATTTCAAACATTTGATGACTGCATAAAGTATTTTTATTACATAAAATAGTATTCTTTTAAACCTCTCGCTCTAATGTTTTACAATATAGTCATGTTTCAGTACATACATGTGCAGTGGTGTTAAGATTTTTTACATTTATTAATTTTTGAACGCATTTATAAAACCATTAGTATAATTTATGTCGACATTATTATAGTGAAATATTTACGATAAAAAAGTATCGTTTAAATATTTATTATATTAAATATCGTTAAAAAATTAATAAATGTAAAAAATCTTAACACCACTGCACATGTATGTACTGAAATATGACTATATTCTAAAACATTAGAGCGAGAGGTTTAAAAGAATACTATTTAATGTAATAAAAATACTTTATGCAGTCATCAAATGTTTAAAATAAATATAAAGGATAATAAGGCTTCAAAATTATATAAATAGATTATCTACAACGTTTAAGGAATGTCCAGGATAATGCTTTTAAAATACAATAAAAGCTCCATTTTGACCAATCCTGAGCATGTCCGTCGCTTAAAAAGAATAATTATTATAGACTTATCATTATCAGTTTTGAACAATGAGATACAGCGAGCGATTTTACTCACAAGGGTTATTTGATTTGCTCCCCAGTATGCGTATATACTAAAATGCTAATGTATTCACATCTTTTGCAGAACAAGATTTTTTATACCGCGGCGTAAAATAGCACCATAGATTTCTTCATTTGTACATAGGTGTCACCGTGAAATGGGGCATATTTAATTAAATTAATTATTTTAATACCGTGTAATCATCATTATGTTATTACATAATTTACAATCATTTCTTTATTTATTTGTTTAATAATAATAATTATCTCTATAAAATTGCGACGGGTTTAGACGGATAAAATAAAAATAAATAGTTAGTTTAATTACGAATTAAGTAGGTATATTATGACTATTATAAAAATATTGGACGTGTAATTTTGACATGATAATGATGTGGGGATGGTCCATACAAAACCTTAAGGTAGAACCACGCCCTTAGGCTATAGATACATCTAGACGCCACCCATTGCATTGCTAAATGCAGCTGCGTGCCGTGCGTGCGTTTGGTTTGTGGGCGAGCGAACGAATTCGTATACAAATGTTCGAGACCATAGACCATTTCGCTAGTGCTCGCCTAAAGTGCTCGCACTAGACGCTCAGAATTAAAATATATTTTTCTATTTTTTTACTTTATATAGTATTTTTAAGCGGTCAAAATGCAACCGTTAGGTAAAAATATCCATAATTTAAGTTATTTTAAAGAAACACGGTCACTTGATATTAAAATACATAATAATATACAAATAAATTATCACGAACATGACGTATCAACTTACCTATGAAACTTAATACCATCTTCTTGCTTATCAGAATGTGAACTGCCCATCAACAAAACCGAGAAAAAATCAATAGTAATATGGAAGTGAGATGGTGTAAGGAACAGACAGGGTAGGTTGGTTTGACTCCCAAATGAAATGGTGCGTGAATGAAATGAACCCTGGTTTTATTATCTCCTTCCAAATAAATATCAATTTAATTATTACAGGTAAGTTTACAAATTATAATTTAGATGAGTGAAATCACGGGAATGCGTTCTGACGGATTACGAGTTCAACCGGGCGAAGCGTAACGATAACCTTACGGTTAAGTCTTTGATTGCTGAATGACGATGTTGCTTTCTTCTACTGAGTGTTTTATATTGATTCGATACAATGGAAAATGCTGCTATCAACTACTTGAATATTTTTGATAATCACGCTTATGAGGTTTACTGTGCAATACATGATTTGTTTCGTAATATATAAACAATTGATTTTAATTTGAACAATAATTATGCAGTTTTAATAATTGCGCAAGATTGATTTTCATACAAACAACTTTTGTGCATATCATGGTAAACCTATATAGCATTATTTATTAATTTGGGAAATTATTGATTAATTGAATTATGGATGGTAGGGTATTCACCCTACAGTAATTAACCTAACTTTATGATTTTCAGAGACTGCAAATACTTTGGGAGCAGTGTTCTTCAACGTCGTTCAAGTAACTTGTTTCAAGGAGAGAAGACCGTGCTCACACTGGCAAAGGCAAGCCCATTATATTTGTAATCTTATTTTATATATATATTTTCATACAGCATTCGCAGTGGTACGTTTAGTGAGGTAGAAACATAGATACGATAAAAAATGACAATGTCTTTTTAAATTCCAAATAATAAATGCAGGATTTCTGTTATGCTTTGGGAAATAGTTTATATCTTTTCAAATTTAAATATAATTGAATGACTTTGTGACTAGTTTTAACTCTGCGGAGGCCCTCTTTGAAATTTTCTGTCGAATTGGTTGTGTTATTTGCATCAAAAACGCGCCACTGAGTAATTTGACAAGAATACATAAGTAATAATATGTATAAACATTACAACAAAATCCAATCTTATTTTTGACCATGTCCGATCCTAATAAGTTCATACGGGCCTCCACAGGGTGGAGGTTTGGATGGATGTTAGCCAATTGTTCAACCTATTAGGTTCATACTCTGACTCATAGAGAAATTGAAAAACAATTTGTGTACTTGCCAGACCGAGGATTCAAACCTAGGACCCACGACGTTATTGGCCAACATTTAAGGGCGATGCTTATAACAGCAAAGGCACCTGGCGGAAAAATACGAAGCTTGCAATTTGAGACATTTTTATGTATCTGAAAACATTAAAAAGATTTTGTCAAATATTGTCAAAGATAAACTTACAATTTAAAAAAAAATGTGAATTTTATACATATTATTTATGTCACGAATAACGTTATTATTACATTATATTTATGGTCATATTTATTATTAAAATTTCGTTTATTAAGTTTTCACTTTTTACCATGTAGATTTTTGACTAATTCATCGTTTTAATATTTTTTATATTCATTTTAAAAAACATCAATTTTTATAAAAATATAAATGTGTATAACTTGAAATCCTTTTTATTTATATCAAATCAAGCTTCAATATTGGGACCATACCTAAAATAAAATTTGATATAAATAAAAAAAGGATTTCAAGTTATTTATACACATTCATCTCTATATATATAAAAATCTCGTGTCACGATGTTTGTGGTCGCACTCCTCCGAAATGGCTCGACCGATTTTTATAATTTTTTTTTATGTATATTTGTTAGGTATGAGAATAGGTCAACAAGTATATTTCATACCGCTAGGTGATTAGGGTATCTCTATCCAGAATAAAATTTCTTTTATTTTTTTGAAAATTTCTTTTTGTATTTTTTTTATTATTTTGCATCAAAAAATACCTATAACCCCAAATTTTCACCCTCCTACCCCCACCCTCCTATTTTTTAATCGCGATTTTATTATTTTTGTATGAACAAATTTAATCGTCGTTCGTATTTCAAACAGAATGAAATTATTTACGTTGTCGAATGACAGATGGCGCTACGTCCGAGAAGAATTCAAGAGAAGCGTCACGTCATTTTGACATTTCATTCAGCATGTCACAACGCAGTGCGTGCAAAATTTTGTATGATTTATTTTAATTTATCTATTTTAGTGTGCGTGTATTACAGTGCACAATGCCAGCAAGACGCAAGGGGGGCCATTTGGGCTGTCGAACGAATAAAGCAACAAACATGCAAAATAGTAGAGCAGAAAGAACAGACGAACAAATCCAACACGATAACAAAAACGTGCGTGTGAGCATGTCGCAATTGCGTGCATCTCAATCACAAGAGGCACGAGCTGAACGAAATCAACAACGACAATTGTAACGGAGCCAAGCGCGCCGGTTCGTAGTTAACACACGCACAGCAAATGACCGACAACGCCAACAAGTGCATCGAGCATTTACATCCGCTTCGTTTCTTCGTCTCGCATTCGAGTACGAGCCAGATATTGAATATTCCGCTCATCCGAGTGCTGATTATGTTAATAATTATTAAAGAAAATAGCGCCGCATATGAACAAAGAATGTCCCCATTGTCATGCTCTCAAATTCAAACATGAGTCAGCCGGGATGTGTTGCGCATCAGGAAAAGTGCAACTACCAGAAATTGAGATACCACCAGAACCATTGAACGGCTTGCTCATCGGCACGGTTCCAGATTCAAACCTGTTCCTGAAGTCCATTCGCACATTCAATTCATACTTCCCAATGACTTCGTTCGGAGCAACAGAAATAGTTCACAATACTGCGGCAAATGGTCATCAATTCCATTCTACGTTCAAAATCAAAGGCCAAGTATACCACAAAGTAGGCTCATTGCTGTCAATGCCAAACGAACCACATCATTTTTTACAAATCTACTTCATGGACGGTGAGGACATCAATCGTGTGGATGCATGTTGCGGCTACAATAACCTCAATTCGCCTAATGCCAGGCGCATCATCGGCAAACTGGACGCCCTATTGAATGAGCACAATGAATTATTGAAATTCTCCAAAGCACACATGCACGAATTGCAAAGTGACAATCACGCTATTGTCATCAATCCTGATAAAACACCAGCTGGAGAGCACGTGCGTCGATTCAATGCGCCTGTTGTTGACGACATTGCTGGAATCATGGTTGGCGACCGCACATCGACGCGAGAAATCGTGATTCGAAGAAGAAACAATAATCTGGAGTTCATTACTGACACACCGTTTATACGACGCTCTCCAATATTCGCTAATTTTCTGGAAGGGACAAGACGGTTATTGCATAAACATTAAACAACGAGATCCTATCACATGTAATTCATTACTAATTTTGAATTGAGAAAATGAATGGTTGGTGTTTTTTTGTTTTTATCAGCGGTCATCGTCTACAGCGCTCCATTCCTCTTTCTTTCTTAGATCCCATCCCCACACACTTACGATACATTCGTTATTTTTTTATTTAACAACCAAAATATTCACTAGAAATAATTTATATGGCAGAACAATGTTTGCTGGGTCAGCTAGTATTTTTATAAAAATCGATGTTTTTTAAAATAAATATAAAAAATATTAAATCTATAAATTACTCAAAAACTTAATAAACTAAATTTTAATAATAAATATGACCATAAAATAATATGTACCTAATAATAAGATGGGATCCTTTACCAAATTCACATTTTATAACATTTTTTTTACAATTATTGTAAGTTTATCTTTGACTTGAAATACAAATTTATTAATTAATATAGTTTAAACGTTTGCATGCTTTTCGTAAAATACATCAGCCGAGATAAAATAAAAAAAACACTATCACATGATGATTATTACACAGCGGCCATTTTGGTTACCATGTTGCATGTCTTGCCCTATGGACATCTACATTATTTAAATTTTATGGCGGACAATTTGGGAAAAATGTTATGTCTGGGGATAAATTTCTAGTGGCTCCCCTTCCTAAACGTTGACGTTAGATGTAGTATGCAAAATTTAGTGATCTCATTTTTTTACTTACTCATACAACCCCAAAGCCTTTGGATGTTTCATCTGTGTAGATGTTTTGACCTGTGTTTCCACTTCAGCATGCAACAAAACTCGACAATGAAGTGCGACTCGACTCCAGTGTTCGTCAAGATGCCCGACTACACAGACTATCAGCATCCGGCAGCCTTCAGGAGCTTTTACCTCCTGGGAGAGAAGCAGATCGCTAGATTCCACCATGAAATAAAATTAGTCTTTGCAAAAGCCATCAGACGACTGATAACGTTTTTAAAAACAATGCATTAATTATTTTGTTACACCCACTCACATTGTCCATAATGTTAATTTGATAATTCATTCGTATAGCGGCAGGTTGTCAGTAGCAGAAGAAATACAAACACTGCAGTGCTCGAAATGGAAAATTTTATGAACCGGAGCGCTCGATAATTTTACGAAAATATTAATTAACATAGTTATCTTATTTTATGTGTATTTTCCAAAAAAAGTGTGTTTGATTTTTTGTTATACGGCCTATCTAGCTCAAACGAACAAGTTCATTTTTCCACGAGACGGGGCGATATCTTTGGTGACTTTATGAACCGGAACGGTACTCTGGTGCGCTCCGGTCCATTTCGAGCCCTGAAACACTGACAGAATTATAAAAAATCAAATTATAATTTTATTATTATATGTGATGCCATGTAATTGGAAGATATACAATAACTTCAGTCGTGTATGTTAAGTGACATAATATATTACGTTCAGTTTTTCTCTACTACCTACCTACCACTTTGGTGGCCGCCATCGAACTCAAAAAACACGCCACCATTCCAGTAATAATACCCTGACATGAAATTAACTGCTTGGGTGACAATTTATAAACGTATCTTTATTAACACAGTCATGTAGGTATAGACTTACTAATGCTAGAAATTCATGCGATAACATTAGGTACCTACCTACCTACTAATAGCCCATAGTTTTTTTTAGGTTATGTACATTTAAAATTACATACTCATTTCATTATTTATTTTAAGCCATTGCATGTCAAGTCATTTAAAAGTGATTATATTAATCATTTTGTGTTATTTATTTTTAATTTAATTATATTAGTTATAATGTCACCCTATTGACTCATTCGAATTATTACTGATAACTATACTGCCAGAGGTGTTTCAAATTCCGTTAAGGAAAGGCAACCAACTTCTAATTTAAATCAATGGTATTACCATGATTTATAGATGACGTTAAGAGTTATCCAAATTTTAGTTATGACGTCCTTTCACTGGCTAACAATAAATTAGTTATGTACTTTCAATAAAATAAATTGTGTATATATTCAACAATAATAAAAATGTAATACTGAATATTAAAAAAATATGAATGTATATAAAAATTTAGTAATATTAGTACACTCATTACCCAGATTTATAGCGCCTGTACATGTGCATGGATTTACTGACACCGTTAGTGTGTAAATTAAACTATCGCGATAATAACTGTTTACACGTAAAAGTGCTGACTTGAAGAAGCGAGATGCGTTGTCGTCATTGACATGGTGCTATTTGATAGGTTGTGAAAATTGGTAAACGTCACTATCCGTTCTGTGGTGTAGTTCGTATTGTTTCTGGCAGGTTTGCCACTGTCGTTCTACCGCGCTTCCGCATATGTCATCCAAGTTCTAACTACTGCGTGAAAATTCAGAAACCGCTGAACTTTATTGATCCATGCATGCAATCTTGCAACTTACACAATAATATGTGTTTACACGTGCATTTTCTTGTTATGGTTGCGATAATACGTATGTCAGCATTAAATACATGCACATAATATAATCAGGGTAATACCTATTTAAAAACTCAATATCGCTTCACACGACAATTTCGAAATGGGGTGACTATTATTCCATGTAATTAATAATAAAACAATATTTATAATAGATAATAATTATTTATTCAAATAGACTTTAATATTAAATAGATACTAAAATTCAAACTACTTCAGACTACCTATCTAAAGGAGGAAGTGCCATTTTTTTTAATAAATAAATGATTGTTAAACTATATTCATTTTCCTAACCATTTTAATGAGACTTGTATAACTTTTAATACTTGTATGTATTACTATTTTGATGTTTAAAATCTTCAATAATTTTAATACTAGAATACCGAAAAGCATTCTCTCAAAGTCTCAATAGAGTGAAAATAGTGCCCTAGCAGCAAAAATGTGAATTTTGTACAGCAAAGGTTGCCAGTAAATAGTGACATAATTATATAACTATCAAATTTGAAGCGACTTTTTATCATGAATTTACTTTATGGATACCTAGTAAAAATGTCGCCTGTCCCTCTGTCCATCATAATATTGAACACTACCTAAAAAAAATACGAGATTACTTTTGATATAAGTATTTTGATGAAAATACAACAGTTATTTAAATAGGCATGATGAATAGGCACATTTTTAAGATATTATGCTGCTTCAAAATTCAAGCAGGAACTCCTAAATTCCAAAATGGTGGACAATTTAAATTTTTCATAATTATTACTGTCTGATTTTCTGTTTGACTGCACTATTTATGGCGGATCTTAACAGCCTACCTCCACCCTTCGCCACTTATATTTATACAATAGTTATATTAAGTGTATAAAGGTTCTCCGTGATTTTGTAATTTAGGGGATCCCGGGTAAATTTTGAAATGGCTCTAATATCTTAAAGATACTCATAGGATATATTATTGTCTATTCAGTATTCAGCATCACAAAGATAATGCTTTTATACAATAAAGCACATTTATCTAAACTATGCCTCTGGACTAATACAAAAAAGTATTTTATAATAAGGGTGCGGTAATTATGGTTTAGCATCTGGGTGGCTATCAGCTTTAACCTGACCCTCGGCCTAATATTGTAATTACTAATACCCCGCCTTCATTGTTTTCATTTACGATCAACCCTGTTCATATTTGATTATACTATTAACGTTAAATCCTGTCTCCGCTTATCATTCTGTGGTTAACATTCTAATTTCATGGTGGAGGTCTAACATTAATGTTACTAATACCTTGTTCTCAGGATCGGCTACAATGAGGAGGAAACCAAAGAAATCTGCTCACAATGGAAGTTCAGACCTTCGGACAAGTACGTCCCTTTGATGCCTCTGCCGTCTCAATATGCTTAGTGGACGATTTTTGATTGTTGCAAATGTGATATGTAATATAATTTTACTAGAATATCGAGAGCTTGCTTCTATCCATATCCCATATACTGTGCAGTCATAGATATCGAATAAGAACTTTACTGTTCATCACAGGTATGCAATCTTTTGGCTTCTCTAGGACACATTGAGTGAAGAGGAATAATAAAATTATCTCAATGTCACATAAAATTAGAAGAAAAGATGGAAACATAATATAATTATATATTTGACCTATTTTTAATCAAACAATAATAATATCAATGTCTGGTGCTTGTCGGAAGTTTTGTTCTAATTTTACTATTTGTGTGATTCATCCATGAAAATAGTTGTTCATAAATGTTGATGTGTGCTCCCGACAAACGGTGACAATAATTAATTGTGATGATATTTTTTGTCAGATTGCAACTCTACGACTCTTGTCGACTGAAAATGGATTCAATTTTGCTTTTATATAATATGAAACTAAGCTCTCGATAGAATATGCCTCGCACTGCATGTACTTCTATACTAAAATAATGTTTTTTTACACTCCTTGCTAGTTTTTATAGTATAATAACTCTAATTAATATTAGAAAATCGTTTTGTACAGGTATTTTGAATATAATCTTATTAATAATTGTCAACTGTTGATTTTGTGTCAAATTTATATATTATTTTTTAGACATCAATAAAATACATTGAAAAATAGTGTGTTGTTTCAATCTAATCCCTCCCCGTTTGAAATATGACTATATTTGTGATAATGTCCTCGATTTTTGGTTGTCAGTTACTATTTTTAGTATCCTTCTTTCTTGGTTCCCAGTGAGTACCATTTTCAGTACACATGTCTTTGGGGCAAGCGTTTGACATACTGGTCCAGTTTTCAGCATCAGGAATTTAATGAATATGGAGAGTTACGAATCGTGATACATGCAGCACAATCCATCATTACTTGATTCTCCACCTTCCGCCTTCCTCACGGGATCATATGACTAATGACTAATGGGGATTGCAATCTAACTCATTGGGAAAAACAATAAATAAAAATGAATCATTTTCTTATTCAATTAATTTATTTCAAAATAAATTTACACATGAATACAATCTTCGATAAGTCATTAACTTTCTATTGAACTGCGTCATGAATTTGTAGATCAATAATTGACATTTCCACAAAACTTGATTACCTTTAAAATTAACGCTTTTTAACATTCATTTAGTAATGTCACGTAACGTTACTTACACAATATGTTCTTAATTAAATACATTATAATATTAACTTTTATACAATTTATACACTTAATATTTTAGCTATTTCTAGAATAGATTAAAAAATAAGAAAACAATGAAGAAATATTTAAATATATAAATCTCGATAAGTTAGTTGGTGCACAGAAGAAAATCTTATTTCACGGAATCAAATCAAAGCAAAATGGACATACAACAGAACCTATACTATCCAGACAAATTTTGAATGAAAATGGTCCAGCTAATCTAAAAATAATCTACTTTACTTCCAGAATAAACATTTCATTAATCTGTTTTAAATCACACTACCTTTTTTTATATACATACAAAATTGTATTTGTTCATTAGCTCCTTGTGTTTTGTAAAAAACTGGATATAGCTGCGCACCAGCCCATCGAATATGTTGCCAAAACCTGCATTTCTATTATTTTTTTAATATCGTCGGTGTTTTGTAAAAAGGGCGAATCAACCATTTTGGCGAAATCGAGATTTTAATGAAAATGCAATATGTACCCCACTAGCTTTGTTGTGTAAAAACGGCAAATTTTTATCTCCACAGGAAAGTACTTAAAAACGATAATCGACTAAAATTAAATTAATTAAAATTACGAAATAAAAAGCAAATGTGACATATTAGGCCTTTTAAAATATTATATAATAATACCTATTCTGCCGTACTAAGCACAGAGGCCGTATCTGCATTTTAGGCAAGTGGGAGATCTGAGCTTTCATATTATTTTACTTTTCCTGCTAATACTGGGGAACTTTTTATTTATTTTATTTGCCTATAATAGTTAATTTTGGTTTAAGATTTGTTTACATACCTTGAAAATTTGATTGATTTTATTATTATCATTATTATTATGTATTGATATTAGCCATATATATGTCAGATACGGCTAATATGCCTTAGTAAATGAGAGTTACAACCAAATCGCTTAGTATTTATCGAGTTTATTTCTCAAACTCCGTAGATACGGCTATTAAAACCCTTGATTTCTCCGTAACTATAGCAGTTACGGCTTGGATTTATTCACCGATCTTATACAAAAACTCTGCAGAATCCAAATATCTAAAAACATGAAAATACCTAAATACGTCAGTTACGGCCTCTGTGCTTAGTACGGCAGTATTATAATGACAGTATTCTTTCTAAGCTTTATTATAAACGTGTTAGATATTTATAATCATCTACAGGTAAAAAACAAATAAATGTCAAAAGTTAAAAATCCTCCTCCTGTAAAGTAGCATTTTGGTTAATTCGCCCTTTTTACAAAACACCGACGATATTGTCATTGTGAATCTAGTATGGTAACACAATATGTCAGAATAAGACAGCATGGAATTCATTAGAACAATAAAAGAAAGGTTAAATATGTACACATTCAACAAAATTACACTTCATTCTGGAAGTATTATGAACATACATTTTTACTTTGCATACATACAGTTTTTTTTTTAATTCAAAGGGAAGTCATTTTTTATACCGCTCACGATCTACAAATTCACAAAGCTGTCAATATGAAGTTCCCCTAAAGCTGTTCCTCAACAGAAACCACAAGATGTTGCATTTGACCTGCCACACACTCTCGACCCTTTCGACATAGGAAGTGTAGAAGCCAACCGGCGAGGTACACTTGCACGAGGCAGAGGAAATAACGCAACAACTGGGTGGTGATGTCGGCGTACAGCAAAATGATAAAAAAAATAGATTTAAATCAAGTAAATTAATATTATTTAATCCTATATACAAAAATCTTAAAAATAATTTTTATTATGAAAAAATTCAGTGGGATAGTCCATCAAAACACTAGAACAGATAATAAACTAAAACATAGCAAAATTTAATTGTTTTTGTTGTGGCAACATTGTGATTGCTATCAATATTTTGATGTAGATATTTGAATCAGGTAAGTACGTATTTTATATTTTTTCAATTTCCAAATTACTTGTTTCTTCATAAAATAAACCATCACAAGTAAACGTATCAATAATATTGGTAATAAGTTATTATACAATATAGACCCAATAGAATTATTTTATTTCTATGGGAAAAATATGCATTAGCGATGTTGAAAAAAAAACCTTTTAAAAATATAGACAGACAGGACTGGATTTACCATGGGTTAAAGAGCCTGAAAAGTGAATCAAAAAAAAAAACCCTTGAGGCGGGGGAAGTAGCTGCCTCTACGGCATGCCCGACAAAAGTGGGTAGTTATGTTTATTTAAAATAGAATATTATTGAAATCAGACGCAACCAAAAATAAGTCACCAGAAAAATATTTACAATGTTGATACTATATCATGTCAGTCAAACATGTAAACTATGTGGGCGAATCAATTATATTGAGTCTCATGTTCCGCGTCAGTTATGTTTACAACTTGAACATTAAGTATATTGGGGCCCCAACATGCGTTAGCCCAGGGCCCTCCTTCAAGTGTAAATCCAGCCCTGTAAACGAAGCCTAAATATATGAAAGTGAAGCTAAAAATACGGTTATAGATATCTTGTCATTCTGTCAAATAAACTTATTATTTCAAATAATTTGGAATAGATCAATAACTGATTTTACAGATTTTTCTTAATTTTTTTTTGTTTAGAGAAATGGATTTTAGCCACTCGCTCGATCTATCATACATCCATGATAACATACAATGATGAGCATGTAAATTTGCGAGACTAGGGATTCGAACCAGAGACCCACGGCTTCACAAGCATACACTGTACCACTCATCCATTTTGAGCGCTATATTATATACCATGCATGTCCAACGCCAAGTAGTCAGTAATCTGTCACACTCTACCATTGTCAAAATATGTGTTGTACTTGTCTGAAGACTCCCGAGGCGATACAAATTAACACTAATTATTGTCGTAAGTCTCACATGGTCACAAATAAATATTTAATTTCCCATTTGGTCACCTATTGGGCACACATCGTAAACAGTACAACTTACCGCGGGACGATAAGTGTAAATAACACCTCAGTTTAAACGCTGAAAATTCATATTCTCTTTTTCTCATTCCTGCGGTAGACTGTAACTGACCCAGTATAAATCAAATGATACGACGAGGCCATGCGTGGTTCCTTATGGTTAATTTTAAAACAACTTTCATGTAAGACAGTTCGAAAATAAAAATGTTTAATGCTTCCATTTCAAAATCTCAATGAAATCATATATTACAATGCTTTTTATATTTTCAATAACTCAATTTCTACGCGCCTACTGTGTGTTCGATCAAAATCCCTCCCGCGATCTGACATGTTGGACATGCATGTTATATACCTGTGTTTCATCAATATTAAATTTCAATTCAGGCACACCTCTATACTCACTAGAGCTAGTAGGCATACATAAAGGTAAGTAAACCAAAAAGGAAATGCTGTACCTACTGTACCCATTGTAAAAAAAAAATATTTAGTTTTAATGATTTTTTTTTATATTTTCATAATCAATAGAATATGAACACTAGACGATTTTAATTAATTAATATATACAGTCCTTATGATTAAATTTGAATTTTTCATTTTCAATCGTCGATAGATTGTTAATCAATCAGTGTCTATCTGCCCTAATCGGCACACATGGGGATTCTGCATTTTCTATATTAACCGCTCATCGACGACAACGATACAAGCCAGCAAAGAAAGGTCCGAAATCGGTGCCAAAATCACCATAGAAAAAGTATAATTTCAAGCATTGCTCGAAAGAAAAATGTTAAATCAGCAATTTCAAAGATGTCTGACTCAGCCTGCCCACACCGAAAACCCTGCAACACCCGATAATTTTTATTTACAAGTGAAATTTTTCTACGGGAGTGCTGAATATCAGCTTTCCACTTGATTTGTTTTATAGGACTAAACTACATCCATTAGTCTTAAATACTTAAATACTATTTTGTACTCATATTCAACATACAGTGGAATCCCGATTTCACACAGCCGGAATTCATATTTTCCTGCTATTTGTCTAAAGTTTATGCTGTCCATTTTAGTATATTCAATACCCGATTTTACATTTTTATTTCATGCAATTTACGTCGGAAATATTCAAAATTCAATTAAAACTGCGTATAAAAATCTAATTTAATTTAAACACATTTAATGTTTGACATGATTTATGAATTCCAGATGCATGTGTGCGTTCTATTTATAGACATCATGTCTGCAATGCCCAAGCCCAAGACGATGGTTACACAACACAATTATTTAAGTTTGTTTTTTTAAGTATATCTTCAATAATTGTCAGTTGAGGAGAAACTGAACATTCTTGAAAATTTGAAAGAATGCATTGCTATAACAACATGCTCCAAACCAATTTATATGATCTATAATTTATTTTTTAAAACCGTAAAATCGGGGTTACACTGTATTATATATTACGTATAGATTCATGTCATATTCCTTATACAATCAAAAGGTTATGACAAATGAATGAACGAATGCATATTGGTAATATCTTTAAATCATATTATGGTCTTTCTCACAAGCCTACCAATGACAGAATTATACTTTTCCTCATAGGATTTCATGATCATTATGACGTTAACAAATTGAAAATTTAAAAACGATTTTTGAGAAATTTTAGTGGAGAAATCCAACCAACTGCATTCTAGAATATATTTGAATTACATATTATTATCGCATATTTTAATAAAAAAAATGGAACAAATTGAAGTTCCGAAATGTCATTGAATTGATGGTGAAAACCGAGACAATATTTCTAGATTACAAACGCATAATATGTGATTACAGATTTCCCAATCAATGTGTTCAATAGGGCATTATTACTACAATAATAAACTAATCTATTCATCAGTTTATAAAACATTCAACGATATCGGTCGATCCCTGATGGTGTTCAAGTGCAGTTGTTTCTGAGCACGCTGGGCGTCACTCGGTGTCCGAAAGCTAACCCTCGCGTCACCAGTAGCATGCCCGTTGTCGTTAAACCTCCTGATGATGTCGGGCTGGGTCAGATTGTACCCCGAGAAGAATTGTAAGATTTCATCCACTCCGGCGCGGAATGGGACATTCTCCATCGACAGAACACATCCTGGGGTCCCGAAATTCTCTGGCGGCGGCGCCTGCTCGCCATAGTTCTGATCGCCCGACCCGCCGGAGAAGCGGTGGCCGCCTCTGTGGTTGAACGAACCACGGCCCATGCCCCGCATACCGCGCCCGCCTCGAGGCACGAAACCGCCTCTGCTACCCCTGAAATTACCGCGCATCGGCGGACCGTTGTTACTATTGGGGGACACGATGCCGAGAGCCTCTTGAACGACAGAGTTCGCAACTAACTCCACAGTGATTACATTCATATCTATCATAGTGCCGTTTTTCGTGACGGCAGTGGCGGCTTCGTGAGGCTCCATGAATTCACAGAAGCAATCGCCCGAAGGCTGTCCTCCTACCGTGAGCATTAGGTGAATCTTCGATGGAATGACGCCGACATCAGAAAAGAAGTCCAATATATCCCGATCCGACGTCCTGAGCGGCAAACCTTTCAAGAAAGCGCAATCCATTTTAGGCTGGTCTGGAAACCGTTTGCCTCTCTCAAAGTCATTATTCATTCTGTTCGGATTGGGCATGCGTTCCATGTTGTTTCCCATTGGCATCTGATTAGGAAACTGATTCTGGTTGGTTCCCCTCCACTGTTGGAATCGGAAAGGGCTATTATTGTTTCCAACAGCATTGGGAAAGGGTCCACGATTTTGGTTAAAAGGATTGACGTCATCGTTTCTGCTTTCAAATCTCCGCTGTCTGGGATCTCTCGGTTCGGCCATTGGAGCATTGACTGGCATGGAATTCTCCGTATTATCATGATTCTCAATCTCATCGTCTACTCTGTCTTCTACCAAATTATCGCTTTGGTTGACTTTCAATTTGGCTCGTTCAAACGCTGCTTCAGTACAAGGAGAGACCTTAATCAATTTGTGTCCGATTAAATGTTTAGACTTATTATTAAACGCCGCTTTCGCATCATCCGCATTCACAAACTCTGCATAGGCAACGTATTGCTTACGCACAGCTTTGGAACTGTCCAGAACAATCGACAGAAGAGAATAATCAGAAAACATTTTGATGACATCATGCTCCTTTGCAAATGAGGGCATCTCTTCCAAGAATAACACTTTATAAGGCGCATCTCCCGGGTCATCGTTCTCCACAATTATTAAACTCTTCTGAGATTCGACATCTTCTCCGGATTCACCACCGTCTCTCGAATCAGGTTTGTAATCATCGATGGCCCTATCGAACTCCTCTTCCTCCAAATGCGATATCATGACTGGTTCTCCTTTCAGACTCTGTCTGTGTTTCAAGAGAGCCACTCTCTTGGACTCAGGCTGGCTGAATCTGACGTACGCAACACCCGTTCGCTTTCCCATATCGTCATTAATAAACTTCAGCCCTTGGCTGGTGATGAAATGCCCCGCGAAGAATCGTCTGACATCACCGTAACCGGTACGCGGGAGAAGATTCTTTATCTGGATACTGCACCCTCTCGTATTGGAGGAACCCCTGTCTCTCGAGTCATCGAAACGGGATGAAGAATTATTGCGGTCGTTGTAAACTTTCGGGGGCATTCTACGATTATTGTTGTAGTTCATATTGTTACTGTCATTATTAAAAGTGGGCCTCGGTCCCATGTTCCGTCCCCCGGAATTCATCGAACCATCCCTGGTCTGAAAAGCGTCCGGATTTCTTCTCTCATCCAACTGCTGAAGACGATTCATTTGATCCATATTGTTGTGATTCGGTTGAAATCGGTTCTGTGGTATGTTCGAGTCGCCGTTCTTGGCTCTGGGATCTACGTTCATATTATTCATCCCTTGCTGGTTCATCAGCTGCTGACCCATGACGGGTGGATTTATCATCGGCTGGTTTAACTGCGGTCTGTTCATGATTTGCTGATTCATCATTTGCATTCTCGGATTCATATTCTGCATATCCTGCGACCACTGAGGTCGCATCATTGGTGAGTTCATAAAACCAGGATTAGCGACTTGCATTGGTCCCGCCGGGGGGAACTGTCTTCTGGGATCTCCCTGGTTCATTCCGGGCGGCGGATGATCACCCAAGAGGCCTTCTTTCAATTTCGGGAAGGAGTCCTGAGACATCACAGGAACGTTTATCGGCATATTCATATTGTTGCCGGAGAAATCATTCTTCTTGTCATCTTTTCTCGATCCGGATCTGGGATCCGACATCTCTTTACTGCGTTCTCTGTCACGGCTGCGGTCTTTTCTGTCTCTTTTTCTGTCTCGGCGTTCACGGCTTCGGCTCCTGTCACGTCTCCTCCTTTCGCGGTCTCTCGAACGATCCCTAGAACGCGACCTGTCTCTGGTGTCTTTTTTACCCCTTCCTCTCTCCTTCTTTTCGCGATCTCTAGACTTGGACCGTGTCCTCTTACGATCGGTGGGTTTGAAATCGCGACTTCTCTTATCCTTTTCCTGGTCAACATCGATGACAAATTCCATGGGTTTGGGCATTTCCATCATATTTGCGATGGGAAGAGATGGAGGCATATTCATGGATTTATTATTCTGCTGCAGCATGTTGGTGATGGCAATCGGCGGGTTGGGAGTAGCCATCATAGGCTGCGCGACCATGGCGGGGTGGGCCAGCTGCACAATGGAAGTCTGGCGGGCCGCTTCAATGACCTTGTGCATCTCAGAACGAGAACTGAGCAGCAATTTCACCTGAATCTCCTTAATTTTACCGCCATCATTCATCATAGCCTGTCTGGCGTCTTCGTCAGTACTGCAAATAACAAAAAAACACAACATTATCATCAGAAAGAAATATAGTAAAAGTTTTATGAGTGGCTGTTCGCCTTTTGTTCAAGCCTGCCTCACCAAACCATTATAGATAGAAGAATATTTTTATCTATTATGGTTTGCTTTAGGCATGGTTTAATTGAACTTTAAAAACTTACCAATACCATCTGCAATTTGTATTAATTAATCAACAAATAAATAAGACTGACAAAACAATTTATGTACGATCTCAACGGCCTACCTCCACCCTTCACCTCACCACTGGTATACAGCGGAAATGGGCCAAAGTGCATCATGTGTTCATGAAATCCTCAAGATTATAGCTGTGTCTTGTGGAAAAATTAAAACTTGCATTCCGGTTGAATAATTAAGAAAATAATTTAATACTTAAGTTTGGTACCAAACTGGCACATGGTAATAATTAATATTAACCCATTGGGCCCAAGAGGCGACAGTTTGATGCCGCTGTTGACAAAGTACTTCTGGACAACCGGCGTCAATTTGGCGCCGCTGTGACAGACCGCAGTAAATGGTAATATTTGACCATCATATGAGGCGTCTAATTCCAAAAAGTGATAAGTCCGCATTTGGTCAAAATCAAGATAAAAATACGCGCGTATTCTTTGTATAATTTTACACAATATGTATTGATCTATTAATTCCAAAACGCGACAAAACCTACGAAAAAAAATATTTTAAGTCTCGATTTATTACAAAAAGCGCCAAGTCCGTGTTTCATATTATTTAAAGCTTGGTTGATTTCGCGCTTATTTAAGTCAGCCAATAAGGGAACGCTCAATATTGGAAATGGCGTCTCCCATGCTGTAGCATCCGGTAAACTCATGACAGTGCCACAGAAATGTGTGCCTTATGAGGAATACATTAAAAAGTGGGGTTTAAGTAGCGCTACGTCCAACTATATTATTGCCTATATAGAGTTTATCGGCTGAAACAAATTGCCGTTCGGTTCTAATTTCAGCATAGAATACAATGGAAAAAATAATCTCACGTTAAAACAAATAATTGAAACTTGAAACATAAAAACGTTGTTTCCCGCCAATATCGAATTGTGGACATGTCGCTTTTTGTAATTAGACACCTCATATACTACCATCTATAGAAAATTTCTTATACCAAAATCGTTCAATGTATAATGTATCCATAATATATAAAGACTGTCGGTAATACAGTGATAACGGCCTTTGTGTCTATGAGAATAGTGAAGGCCGTATCACTTACAGGCCAAGAAGCGGGGTGGAGTAACGTTGTCGATTGGCAGGAGTTTATTATATCGTAGTTATTTGCAGGGTATTGTCGATTAGGCGGGTTGTAGACGCAGTGTTGCTGACGCAGTGTAGGTACCTACTGACTTCACAAACCTTGGATTTTTTACATGCAATTTTAACCATATGCATGTATACTTTTTCAATATTGTCGGCGAAAACACCAATTAGGTAGGTACTTCACTAGTGTCATAAATGTAATCCAATTCTGGCGGCATCCCGCCCGGTCGGATTTTATTCCTTAGGGTCGACATGTTTATAAACGATCGACACATTAACAGTTTTAAGAAAAATTTTGACCATATTTTATCTTAGTATAACTGATAAGTAGCTCGTTATAAAAGTGAATAAATGTATGGAGAAAATCATAAATGAAAATGTCAACGAATGTTTCCTTGTTACATCCGTGATCGTAATAACCGAGTGCGACTGTATTTATAGTTTACAATTGACAATAAACGAAACATTTTGATACAATTTTAGGTATTTCTTTTCTAAACCTAGTCAGATCATATTTCAATGCAAAATAATATTTCCTATATCTGACACTTCAAAATTACCCCAGTACTCAATATTTCTTATTTTGTCTTTTTTATGTACGCCACGGAGAGATCATCTATGTCTACGGCCAGTGAGGAATGGAGAGACGTCACTTCTGAGGAGCTGCAGGCCTACTTCTGCCTTTGCATTTTGATGGGCGCAGTGTGAAAGTCAGCCATCAAAAGCTACTGATCCAAAAGAAAGGTCAAAGTCTCCATCTTCCAGTGTTTCGAAGAATACCATACGAAGCTCCATTTTTAACCCTTTCAAAGCATTATTTGGTATGATCATATATGTGCCTTCCAAATTTCCGGTTCCGTTTGTGTTAATTGGTTATAAAATGTCAGGATTATTTTTATTACTTTCTTAAAATAAGTAATTTATGATGTTTTACGGAAAGTCTGTCACAATTTTCAATGACTGGCTCATGAAATAGACTTTATTACAATTTATTGAATATTTTTATATGCCAGGACTCTGAAATAATTTGGAATTACGAAATTCGAATTAAAGGTATGGTTTTATATGAAAATAATGTTCAAGGGACTTTTATTCCCCGAAAATTATGAATTACGGCGAATTTCGAATTATCCGTGTCCTTATTAACGAGGTTCTACTGTAGTAACTTATCTAAAGGTTGGTTTATTTGAACAAATGTATGCACCACAGATAGTGTATTTGGCATTTGAACAAAACTACTTGAATTAAAACATCAAACTGGTTTCAATAGTGTGACTTATATATCCCACGACGGCCGCGTGGCTTAAGCATCAGCCTATAGTGTCGTAGATCCCAGGTTCTGGCAAATACAAATATTGTTTTTTTCAATTTGTGTATGAGTCAGAGTATGGACCTAATAGGTTGAGCAAGTGTCTGACATCCATTTCTCGTAAAAACCAAAATCTCTTAATACAAACCTCCACATATTATGATCTTATTAGGATCAGACATGGTCGGAAGAAGTATAATACAAGTTATATTTGCAATAGGACGACACTGCCAGTCTTTCGTGTTCGTGTAGATAATAGGCAGGGAGTCAACGCTCCTACACTTTTTTCTAGACGATTTGGAAATTTTGTGTCATATAGAATAATTGAATTTATTTACTGGTAGGTAGGGTGTATTAAAATATTATTCATCAAACGGTCTCTGCAATGAACACCTGGTCTGCAACTTCATGTGACCTGTCTAAAGCTTGTCGTATGTGACAATACTATAATATTAACCACGCTGCACCACATACAAAATGTGCGTACACCATACGTGCGTAAGGTGCTTTCCTTTAATCCAGGAGCTCTGGGTTCGATTTCCGTTGAGGACTATTTCTCCAAAGCTGTGTGTTTGTGGTTATTTTACTGCTATGACTAACACACTACTGTTGTTATATATTAAAAATGTAGGTATATACCTATATAAGAATATATACATATTTTTTTTAATACAGTCGAGCTCATTACGATCACGGATATAACGAGATCTCGGATGTAACGAGGAAACATTCATTGACATTTTAGTTTATGATTTTCTCCAATACATTTATTCACTTTTATAACGAGCTACTTATCAGTTATACTAACCTAAAATATGGTCAAAAATTTTCTTAAAACTGTTAATCTGTATATCCTATAAAAACATTTCGAACCTAAGCAATAAAATTTGACCATAGGCCGATACCGCCGGGATCGGATTACATTTATGACACTAGTGAAGTGTCTAAGTACCTACCTAATTGGTGTTTTCGCCGACAATATTGAAAAAGTATACATGCATATAGTTGAAATTTCATGTAAAAAATCCAAGCTGAAGTCAGTAGGTACCTACCAGCGTTCATTACAATAAACAACTTCTTTTGTAGTTTATGAATGCCATGCTTGTTTCGGGGAAAAATTCTAAATCTGTATTTTTGTTTGAATTGCGACTTTTTGTGTTATGTGACCGCTCATTTAAAAATACCTATTCTCTGATATTACGAGTAATGCTTATAACGAGCAAATTCAGTTGGTCCCATCTTCCTCGTAATAACCAAGTTCGACTGTATATCAATTACAAATTTGATGATGATATACTTGAGATAATATCTAGTGGTGAACACCACAGTCTAGCTTTCCAAAACTTGAATAATTGTCCAATTGTCCGCAAATCAATAAGTTTTCCTATAGCTCTTGAATAATATCTGACATCAGCATTTTGACATACTGGGGTGATATAAATAGGCACACAGAATCATATTCTTCATTATAGTACATACTTTCCTTCATTATCGCATCCCTTGTAATGGCATCTCACAACCTGGGAAAGCCTTTCAATTCAATGCATGTCAAAAGTAACAGTACGTCGCTGATCAAAAATCGCATAAATGTATTATGGGGACTCCCCATATGCTGTCTGTGTCTCATTTGTCAATATTAATATCCACAAGAACAATTGAAGAGTGACATTCCAAACCGGCCTTAGCCCAAAATTACAAATTTTCATGTTTTGATGGAATCCGATAGTGTGCTGAGATCTATAGTCTTACTAAAATTTAGTCTCTTCAATTTGATGTCGAAATGTGCCTTTTTTTCAAAACAGCACTAAGGTAACGGTTGATTCTTTCCAAACTCGCCTAAGGATGCATCCACAGTTGAACTCTTACGCTCCAAGCGGCCACAATATAATATTGTAACACGTCAGATTAGAAATGTCAAGATGAAATATTATAGAATTTGTCTTTTATAAGTTCATGTGCACATCAGTAAACTATTTTTTTTATTGAAGATGAACCTACATTGTAGTATTATTATATAATATATTATTATGCTGTAAAAGTTACAATGTTTACCTTTTTATCAAAAAATGCAATAAAGTGAAAGAAATTTAATATTATTTTTATTCATTAATCATCCCAACAGACTTATCCATGACCACATTCGATTACACAATCATAGCACAAAAAAGATACTTTACTTTATTGTGTTCAAAACTGTACTTGGTACAGACTTGGGCCATTTTGAAAAAAGTCAGTTTTTGAATGAATTTTTTTGAAGTTTTACTATACTTTTTCATGTTATTTATATATATGTTTTTGAGTCTTTGAATTTTCTATGAAATTGCCAAACATTATAGTACCGAAAAATTAAGAGGTAAATTGCAAATCACAAAAATATGATCATCTCAAAATCAGATTTTTACTTAGGCCGGTTTGGAATGTCACTTCAATTCTTTGAATTACGTGACATGGAACTTCGCTACAGTAATAACAAGTTTGTGTACATTTTTGATGAAATTAAATAATTTTTATCGCCCTTTGCAACAACACACGTGTGAATTAGGATTTTCAATTAACTATACCAAGCACGAAATTGCGAAGCAGACTGCAGCCTGAAGGTGCACCAGCTATCAAGGTTCATAATAATAAGATTTAATATTATTATCAATAAAATAAAAGTACAGAACACTCTCAGTAATCCGCCGTTATTTTTACTAGTTGAAAGCACAAAATCAAGCTCTATAATTTTCCGGTATCCGTATGTCAAATTCAGTAGTCCGCCGCGTACAAGTATACAGCGCAGATGAGACTTGGAAACTTCTCCTTCGTAAAACGTACGTTCATCGCAAAGAAAGTAATGTACCAGGGAGGAAAGTGCCCAAGGCGGTCCTTGCACTAATCAGAATAATGCCATGCTCCAATGCAACCG
Organism: Rhyacophila brunnea; assembly: GCF_057557595.1. Taxonomy (NCBI): domain Eukaryota; kingdom Metazoa; phylum Arthropoda; class Insecta; order Trichoptera; family Rhyacophilidae; genus Rhyacophila; species Rhyacophila brunnea. The sequence continues at coordinate 30,258,421 of NW_028232893.1, read as the reverse complement.
GGACACACAAACTGAAGCTTTTGGTCATAGAGAAAGCCAGGAATCCTAAGCCATTCAAGAATATTATCTGCCTCACTGAACTGGTTATGTCAAGTGATTTACTGTTTAATATTTGGTTAATAAACTTATTTTATAAATATGTATAATTTAATAAATACTTGATTTTGATTTTTATGAAATACCTACCTGTTTTAATTTTTACTATATTTTGTATGTGTGCACTATAATCCGCCGCTTTCACTAATTGGACACTTGTCTGGTTTTTGGGGTGGCGGATTACTGACGAGTACTGTACTGAATTTTTTATTAGTCTATTTATCATTGGCTCTACAATCGTGTGTGAATCTTGGCCACCTCCTGGAGGTCTCTCCACGTCTGCCTATCCTGAGCCATTTCCTGAGTATAGTTCAGTATTAAAGAGCCAGTGTGATGGTATCTCTATTAACGCAGTCAAGCCATTGCAGCTTGGAACATCCCATTTTTTCTACTTTCCTCCGAGATTGTTATCATAAGAATGTTCGAAAGGCCGTTTCCTCCACCATAGCAACATGACCCATCATAAGCACACCACCTCTCAAAACATTTTGCTATTCTTGGCTCCACAAACCAGCAATAGAACTTGTCTACCAGACATGATTTTCATCCACAGTTCTGACAATTATATGAGGCCTATTACTTGTCGATAACCTTCAGTTTTTTAAATATTTTTCATGATCCTGATTCTGTATATATACTTGAAGACTGCATAGTACTTTTCCAACGTATATATCAGACGTGGGCAAATGCGGCTCTTCGTTGGGTTAAGTGCGGCTCCCAATATCTATCTCTTGATAAAAATATAGGTAGGTATTTATTATATATTTATTTTTATTAAATAAATTTTGAACTAATTATTTTATTTTCATTCTCATTTTCTAATAAAGTATGTAGGTATTGTTTATACTTTATATAGCAGAGTAAGATTTGTATAGAAATGTAATTAAATTTGAATTTGTGTATTTAATACTACGTGAGAACGTGACTATGGTGTGGCTCTTTATATATATGAAAATCCAGAAGTGGCTCTTGTTGACCTCACATATGCCCATCCCTATATATATTTATAAAATATAATTAATAAGTTGATTGCAAGTCGTTTATATTCATCAACTGCCATTTTCTAAACATGATTTTATTATTAATTTTAACGACTTTTTCTTCCACTTTTTATAATTGTTTACAAAAATTAAATATTCTACTTGCAGTCCTAAATGCGCATGTCGGTTTTTTGAGATAATCTCAAAATGGCAGAATATGAAGGTCAACAATTTTGAAATGAACAGCCTCGTATGTGTCTTATTTAATTAATGTACTTATCTGTTATTTTATTAATGTTTTCTTGGGTTACGTAACCAAAGCTATAACCCTAATTGAAGGGGTTATTGCAAGACAATATGCCACTGAAACATAGTTTGGAGATATGAGCATTTTAATGTTCTTGTTCGTGCACGATTGAAACAGGAAAAATTACTATCCTCATTAAAATGTCCGATATATCTCACATCTAATTATTCTGTTTGGAGCAGAAGACGTGGATGACTGCTGATATCAATTTTGACTGGCATGGCATATCATATTATTGTTATAACCATTTTTATAGCAAAATTTGAATTTGTAAGAACTACACATTGATCATAATTATTGAGACATGTGTATTTTTTTTTAAAAGTGTCCTAAGTAAAACATGAGTGTATGCCCTGGGAATTTGTTTTATTCAAAATCAACAAATTCATAATTATGTGGCAATTGTCTTGCGATAACCCCTTCAATTCGGGTCGCAACTCAAAAGTTAGGTACACAAAATACCTTTTAATTAAAATCTAGTCATTCAGTTTACATTATAGTATAGCCGCCATGCCTTCTATCAGATTATAGATGAGTCAAAATTTACCTGTTCTGAGCTGCATCCAGAGTGTGGATAGTGATAATTATTATACCCATTCTTGAGAGCAATCAGAAAAATCGAATGATATTAACACTATCCTGGAGCCAGGCTGTCTCAGATGGCACATTTACACATTCTACAAGGAGAAATGGAGGGCTTTTGAGAGAAATTTGGATCCAACGCCTTCCTCAAATAAACATGAAAATAATGCTTGACATTCTTCAAACCAGTCTCGAAGATTTTTTAGTAAAGACGCCTCTTAAACATAGATGGCATAGCATCTGCCATTAAAAATATGTTACCTGCCCTCTCGATTTAAATCAGCACTGAAAGCCACACTTAGCCTGAAACCGCTCACTTATAAAACTCTTGATAACACCAAACCGGAAATCCATAGAAATATTGGGGTTACAGAGATTCCATTGTTCCAATCATGCCAAAGTCACCAATGTGCAAAATGCCATTTCTGAGATAATCTAGTTTAAAAATTTTCGGTACTTCATTATAGGATTGCGAGCCTTACAATTCGGGTCATGATGTCTATTGTTTATTGTCTTTGGCTAATTTTTATTCAGTACTTACGCAGTTTTGTTAAATGTAAGGTCATTATTTCGCCTATTTCAAGAGTCAGTAGCACTTCTGATCTTTGGCTTAATAAAATTTGGTCAATTTCTAGCATATCCATCCAAGCACTTCAGTCAAATTAGCCGTTTGAATCCATTGGGACGCCATTGTTTAATATCTGTATAAATATTTACTGTGATCTGTAATATTATATGAGGCTATAGTTGACTAACTACCTATCATAGTACGTATAGATAAATTAATTTAAGGTCATTTTATAATATTCATTAGAGTGCTTTCTTTTATGAGTGCCAGCATACAGTTTTTTGAGTCATATTTTTGTAATTTTATTATTGCAATTAAACAATGGAATTCAACGCGTGAAAAAATTTGCTACAGATTGACGCCCGATGTCCATGCTCCGCCGAGTGTTGTAGCCGGAAACGCCAAAAAAGAGCTCACACGATTCAAAGTCCCACCATCAATTACCGATAATTTCGAAATAAATCCAAGAACAAAAGAGCTTTATCAGTAGTTTAAATATGATTACGATATAGAAGGTATAAGAAGCAGACGACTACGACTTTAATTTCTTCCTCTGAAGATTGGATAAACTATTAATATATAATATATAAAATACCACTTAAATTACTTTCAAATATTTATGTTGTAACCAACCCACCAACGGGCAGAGTGCGATTCAAATGTGGACTAATGGTATATACATGTTACTATACATTATTTTGTGAAAACCAGTATGACGAAACTTTGCAATACTTTGTGTTTAACTTATGTATTCTCGTAAGTTTTTTTCTACCCCAATGGTGGGAGGGCTGGTCACCAGAGGTTCCCAATGGGGACAGAGTCCCACTAGTATACTATAAATAATAATGTAGTTGTTAACATGTTTTTTATATTGTATTATTGTATAAGTACTTAAAAAATCTGGTGTCTGAAAAGGATAATTTGAAAATACGTTTCCAAGTAGCAATTATGGGAATAAAAGCCTGTTGTTCACCACGACATTTCTCTTGCATATCTTGGAATAAAACTAGACACAGCTAGCTACCCCGTGACATACATACCTACACAAACTGGCAGTGGCACCCTTCGGGTAACTCAAAACACCAGTCATTGATTAGGTACATTTAGCCTAAAATTATTAGTCATTACCTAATTCTACATTTTAAAAAGGGATGTAAGGAAAAAATATACTATTTTAAATCCTGACTAAAAAATTCAACAAAATATATTATACAACACCGCAGGCAAAAAATTTGTCAACTCATCCAAGATTATTATCAAGTTACATTATTCGGAATCCTTCCTTAATTTTCCGCCTCCTCAAAACTCCCACAGGATGTCATTGCAGATCTTGAGTCAGTGTGAACTTCTCCATATTATCGTCTTAAAACACGTTGCTAAGCTGAGATAGACGCTGTTCAAAAACAATTCTTATACTACGAGAGAAACCATTGTAAGTCAGCAACTGATGTAACAATGGAATCTATCATTGTAATTTATCAATTTAGGTTGATAGATTACAGATTGTTTTTTCAGGAAGCCTGAAGAATTAGTCACACTGCCAGACAATTCTTCACATAGCGTCTTCATCGGCCCCTAAATATTAATAGACGTCGTTACCTGTTATGTCACTATCTTTCTCTAAATACCAAGATTCAAGTTAAGTTGTCGGAGTGACATATTGTTTAAAATAATATTTCGAGGCAAAACACCTGAGTCCACTATACATAAAAACTATAATTCATTTCGGTATTAGTTCTTTATTGGATGCAAAAGACAATAAAAATTACATGTCAACATACCAGATATACTTCACATATATATATGCATTCTTTTGATTCCTTCACCATTACAAACACAACCAATGGGTCTATTCTATACACAAGGCAGTTATTGCGGAGCTATTCTAAACACATGGCGGTTATTGATGGTAGTTTATCATATTTATGTATTGAGATATTATAATTGTTACAGTAAGTTAACCAGCCATCTAAACCGTCAAAATTGTCTATCTCGCTCTAAAGCACCCAAGAGAGGCTGTTAAAACATAGCACTTTTTGACAGTTTAGACGGTTAACTTATTGTAACAATTAACTGCCTCCATACATAAATATGATAAACTACCATCAATAACCGCCATGTGTTTAGAATAGCTCCGCAATAACTGAACAGCGGATTTATCTGTTTATCAAGCAACATTTCCAAAAATGAATAGCAATTTAATAAAAACATCAATAATTATTAATAAATATTATGTCATCTTAAGTGTTCAATGAAACGCCAATTATATAAATATTTAAAGCCAATAATTATCTCAGTTTCACTAAACATCGCATGACCACCATGACCAAGCAGTCAACTTATACAATAAGTCCCTATTATTAAATTAAAAAATCACTGAAATCCATACATATGGGAATATCACAAAAAATTACACAAACTAAAAAAAATACTATATTGATGTTCGATTTTCGAATCCGAACGATTGTATATTGATAACAAGTTCATTATTTTCACATTCTATTGGCAGCCCCGAAAACCAAATGGAGGCTCGCGTTCTAGTTTGAAGTCTGTTACTTTGTATACAAAACCGAAGTACACGTTTCTCGCTATTTTACATGATTAATCATTTAAAAAACATAAAATCTTTCCGCAGGTATTTAGATAATTCTTATATTCAAATGTCACTTTATATTATCCGATCATATAAGGCTTATTTTAGCAATAACTGCACTTAGAATCATGACGCTTGTATTCAACTAATTGTGTGAATCTGAAAATATAGCGGAATATCATAGTATAAATGTGAAGTCAAATCAATCAGTAAACCAGAGGTCCCTTTATGCTAAAATTTCATAATTCGGGCTCCCATCTTTATAAAAAAATTGTTTTGGAATACCTTTGGTTAATTATATTGATAATCACTGTGTTTTTATATAATGTATTTCTTATAATTATTTTCCTATGTCATGTCCTGAACAATTAATAATTTGAAACGTTCGTCCATGTAAAAACTATGCTGAGCAGGTAATTCCCAAGTATAGCAGAACTTCACGCATCGTTTATGCCCTCAGCTCACTACTGTTGAATTATTAAAACAGACAATGGTAAAATAAAAAAAAACTAATACCAAAAAACTATTAATGATGTAGCGTCAAAGTTTTAATTTCATGTGTTGTAACCACAGAACAGATAATAAATAGACTACCGATATGCTATATTCAATACGCCGCATGTTGATGCAGACTTTTGAATGTTTGAGTGTCCTACGAAAATGAAGCACGTATTATGCACGTGCAATGGTGTGTGTGATACACCAACATTAAATGAGCGTAAATGCATAAACTGAGAGCAGTTTTCAGTATTCGACGTAAAACGTATTCTTGACATGTGTGTAAGTTTAACCCGGATTCTTCCTTACTCGAGTCGGTTACCTGCTATCGCCTTACTCGTAAAGTATTTCAGTTCCCATTATTTCTGAGTTCCCTGGTTGTAACAATACTATATACCCACTCAATATGATTATTTTCTCAACCTGTTCTACAGTTAAGTTGATTTTTACACCTATATGTTAGAGCTTGTCCAGATGGCACATGTCTACCTGCAAGTACCATACGTGTTTCAACGCGCAGTTACAACTATCGGCAATTATTGCCTCCACAGTACTTTGACTCATGCGCGCAAGAGGTAACACGCTGCGAGTGCATGTGGACGGCTCAATAGGGTAACCTCGGACGCGTGTGAGTCAAATCGCGCCATCTGGTCAGGCTCTTACTTTAAATTGTAGTGACTTAGTAAGTACAAACCTAATGCAAATCACCTCACCTAAACATACATAGTATAAACAAATAATAAAAAAAAAAACAATTATACAGATACGGATTGAAAAGTGTTGTCTCGTTTGTACCTGAAAGCAATGAAGGCATCCCCCTGCTCTCCGCCGACGATGTGCACACCTCCCTCAGGAATAGACAGCCCCCTGAAGTAATTGCGGATGTCCATGGCGTTTGCCGCCCATGGCAGATTCTGCAGGCGGATTATAACACTCATCTTCGCTGCTTCTTCTCTCTCTCTCTGCTAATGACTCATGCGAAGGTTGATTGGCTTATTTCCTATAATAAATGAAAAGGTCTTCGATATTGCGATGGTAATTTATTTGACATCGGAGTGCCAATGCGGTCCTTACAGTTAATCGATTTTTTTCTTTTAAAAATCATGGTTTGTTTTAAGTACATATATTATTATTCTACTTGGATTTAGTGTTATCCTGACTATCTTCGATTCTTGGGATTAGTCAATTATAGTGGGTCTCGGAGGAGGTGATTTTCTTCGATGATTTTTTTATTTATATTACTGGATTTTACATGACAATTTATCTTCTTTTAGGTTTTCCGAGTTACCAATTGATATTATTCCTTACAGAATCAAGTCAGTGCACTTTTTAGGTCTTAAGTAGAAAGGGATTAAGAAATGAAACCTAAATGAAAACCTTCCTTTCAGAACCAGAACAAAACCATTGAAAAGTAATGCGAAACAAGAATCAAGATTCCTCATAATTTCTTGTGAATTTCTTATCACAATAACTTCTTTAATCGTACCATGTGTAAGCGAATGAATTAAACTCTGTATGTAAAAGTTAATATTTATTTTTCTTTCGTTGTGTCAACTGTCAATGTGTATTTTTTGTACAATGAAGTCCACGGTACCGAATGGCAGTTTTCAAGCGTAGCGTAGGAACCATGTGCTGTCAGAATTTTATTAAATCTTTTACACATGTGTATTTTTCAGAATTCAACATATTTTGTGGAAAACATTTCACAAAGCCTCAAAAACTGTCATTGAATACGAACAGATAATAACACGCAATCTAAGTAAATGCAATAAAAGTCTATCGTCTCAAGCCTTGAAATCAGTCAGCCAGCGAATGAGACCTTCATGTGCCTCAATCACCTTAAAATCCCCATTACTAGTGAAACTGTGATTATGAAATAAATACTATATTTTATAACGGCAATATGTATATTATTATAATAGTGACACTATATTTACAGAATGTTGAATTGATAAATATAATTTCGTCAACAATCATGTTATATTTTTAAATACTTACGAAATTATGATTTTCCAGATTTATAAGTGATCATTAGATTCGTAGGATTATAAGAAATGTATGATTCAGAAAAATATGTAATGAAAAATGAAAATTTAAAAAAAAATGTTAAAGTATGAGCTTTCTGATTATCCAGAATTATCGTTATCTGGACTTCTTCATTCCCAATCAGTGCGGATAAACGAAGTTCTTCTGTAGTCATTAGGGTTTATAATATTAAAAGTCCATTACAATAACCTCTACTCTGAGGAAGTCGAAATGTTGTGCTTTGAAGCAAAAATAGTCATTTACCTTTTTTTTTAATGTTAGGAATAAGGCGATATTAATTATAAATTAACCTAGAATATATTATAGAGCAGTGATTCCATATCGTTGTGCCACGAGTTCTCTTTATAAACCATGTGAATTTTGGTTATAATTAATATTTTTACTCACAAATTTGTTCACTATAGATATACAACACATAAATCGTCTAGTGTACGAATTTAGAACTAAGCTCATCATAGTATAAAAAATATTGAATGCGATGGTTTAATGCACAGATATTGTATGTCCAGTTGTTGTCGAAATTAAGTTAACATATACAAAATGTTTGTCTGCATCATATCTTTATGCTGTAAAAATATTGTACGTCCAAATACGGTATTTTAGAAGATACTGTATCATTCAAATACACACTATGTCCATTTCTCATGCATTTCAAATTTTAAACTTCGATTTTCTCAAAACATACTAAACTGGTAATACAATATATGTGTCAAATGTTAGGATGTGGCGCCCTTATTCAGCGGATAACTTACACTGGTGGATCTATAGAATGTAAGTATCTGGTGTAACATCACACAAGTAGTCGAAGACTGGACGTTAAGGGAACAGACCATAGACTGGAGCCTTTCGAGATATGATCACATTACCAGTGAGGATATTTTAAGATGAGCTATTATTAGCTGTTTGTCGAGAGAACTTACTGCTACTCTATCGAGCGCAGAAACACTGCATACTTTGGCCATATATTCCACAATGAGAAGTGTGATTTACTCAAACTCATGCAGAATATGCAGAAGAATGTAGGCACCAGCAGAATTGTAGGTAACAGATTCACAAATATACGACTATGCAAATAGTATACAAAAATTTCATTCCTCTACTTTATACATGACAATAAAATTATAGGCGACCCTCATAGTGACCAATAAGTAAGGCACTGGCCTTTCATCTGGGGGTTCCGGGTTCGAACTCGGTGGGTTATAGTACAGTTAAGTGTGTTTTTCCGAAAGCCCGAGTGTTTATATAATTCATTTACTTCTGTTACTCCACTGCTGTGCTTGGGGCTAATGTCCTGTTGTAGTGTTAAAATATATATTATAGTCAAAATTCTTTGATTTGGTTATTTTTTCAAGTGAAATATGCAAAATATGAAAACTTATGTCTAAAAACCGTGATGGATTTATAAATATCTGTGCCGTGACGACGTGAAAAGATTGGGAATCATTGATAGAAGTTTTTGTATTCTTACAGGTCATTCATTAATTATGTTCTATAAGATAATATAAAAATATTTCTTTCCTTATTTTGTGGGATGACTCGAATAGAAATGTCAGTATGATACCTTTTCGATCATTTTATGGATAAAACAAATAGTATATAATGATGATGAAACTTGTTAGACGTATCTCTGTTGCAAAAATAAGCATTTCTTTTTTACCTATTGTAACATTGCCAACCTCGTGCGGTGGGCGAGGGTGACATAACCGGAACGGACGAAATTAATTAGCATCGAAAAGGGATGGTTAATAACTAATTTTTAATTGTTTCATCACACCAATACGTCGCATTAGAGGTTTTTCAATAATTGGCCATAAAGCAAAATGTCATAACGAACCATTCATTTCCATGCAAATCCATACTGTTTCTATTTGGGGGAAAAAATAGAAAAAGGTATTACTAGAAATTGCATTTTATTCATTTTAAATTCAATTTCCATTACAAAAATAAATTCATTCTTCATTTTTCTCCCATTCATTGACTAATTTACACTACGTTCTTCAAACAAAATCTAAATATTAATGTGAACACGTCAGCAGAATAAGTCAGACACGAACGTTGAATTTTCCTATTGTAATCTAAATAGAATTCATTTTATAACTACATGCAATAAATTCAGAACTATTTAAGCTTTAAACAGAATAGGACAACAATGCAGACATGAATGTAGATTTGCAATATCTATTCACTCTTTTAATGCAATATAGGTATGGTTAATTTTTCAACCTCATTCATCTGTTCACAAAATAATGAAATTTGTATGTGCAATAGATGTCTATTAGTATTATTATTCTGATACTACCATATCTTATCAACACTCTTGGCGGTAGACGGAACAGTAACATATGTTTTGATGTACCCTGAAATCCACTTTTTCTCACAAATAACCTATGCCGAGTGTGTATACCTGATCAACCTAGGACATGGATCGCCAAACTACAGCTCATGGGCCAAATCTCTTTGACTGAGAGACTTTGACTGAAAGACTGGGTTTCACATTTTTGAATTCTTTAAAATTCCAAGGCTCATAAATTAACGAACAGCCGATTGCCGAGTTGAGAAGTTGCAAGAAAGGCTGTATGTGGGGCTCCTAGAGCTTCGCATTCGCATGCTGCGTTGGCGGCTTCTGCTGTGACGGCACCCTGTTATAATCACTGTTCTCCATTTGACTACAATTGATGAGCTTAAACCTAACCTTCAAGTGGTAGTAACTATCTACAGTGTGATGAGATACTATTTTTAAGAAGTGAATTATATAAATGTCTTCCAAGCGACAACTGTGATCGATTAAAATCATATTCACATGGATTTATATTTGTATTTACCATCTTCTACCTGTGTGGAGACATTTTTAAAAATGAAACATGTAGAATCACAGGTCAGATAAAATTTCAAAGCAATACCATTACAGGTAACCCTAGTTCATCACAACCCTGGCTAGTGCAGATTTGTTATTTGTTATATTTGTTACTTATTTTGAGATCTGCCACGTATAAAGAATCGTCATATTGAGAGAAGTCACGCGCACAGTCAGATTATCTAACAGTTCTACATTACAAATTTTACATAATAAGTAGACAGGCCAAGCAGCTTTTTTGGACCACTAACAAGATTAATGTTATTTTTAACAAGTTTAAGTAAAGTTATATTGGTTTTATTTTATGTATGTTTATTTTGTTTAGTTTATTAATGAAATGTTATGTTTTAAATTGTTTTCATTTGCAATACCGGTATTCCAAATACCCGGGGGGTCCTGATATTCATCGATACCGAGATACCGATTTTAAAAATCCAAAATACCGGTATTTTCGGTATTAAGAAAGCAGAGAAAAAACTAAAAACATTCATATTATTTTGGGCGGAAAAGCTCTCGACTATAGTTTCTATTGACATACAAAAATTGTATTTTAGGAATACCAGTATTAATACGTGTTTTCAATCGGTATTGCAATCCCTACATGATAGATAAGATACTTCATAAGTGTCCTAATTTTATTATGCTATCAAATTTTCCAAAGTTTTAATTATGAATTAACAACATAAAGCACACCTCCTAACGATTCACACTAAAATATAAAATCCTGAACCCTCCCGTACCGTACCAAGTTGTTACCCAATGTTTTAATGTTGTATCTGTGAAACATCAATTAGAAGTTTTAACATAGGAACATACATGGTTTTTCTCTTTCATAAATTAATAACTTCAATATCCCATAAAATGAAAAAAGACCGTATTAACCGTTAAAGTAATAAAAATCAAAGTCAGCCGCAGGAAGCTCCCAAAATAATTTACTATTCTAAGATTTGTGATGTCAACAATGAATGAGCATTTCTCGATAGTATTATAAATGATATATATCGTTGTTTAGCATCCAAAAGGATAAAGAAATTATTATTGTTAGTAAACAATGTGTGCGCACTTAAAGTCTTCAAATATCTTGTAATTCTGTGCATATTTTAAAAACTAAGCTTAATTTCATTGTATTAAAGGTTCCACCCATCTGCTTGTCTTTCTCTATGTGTGTGCATTTTTCACGACAATGTGAGCATGTATTTCTATTATGCCAGAAATGCACTGATACCAACAATGTCGTCTATATTAAAATCTCTCTTAGCACTCTCACAGTGAAGTAGACGCAATGCTCGTCTCTAATCCACAGGTAGTGCGTTCGAATCCCACGGTTGATCAAATTCAAATGTTTGTGTGTATTTTGGACCTGAGCATGGACCCAATGTGTTAAATGTTAAAAGAATAACTTCTTAGAATACCCTAACCAAAGCATTGTAAGGAAAATTTGTTATAAATACAGAATATAATATATTCTACTGATAAGAAAATAAAGATAATATATGACTGAAAAGAATATTTCTACAGGACTCATGTTTATAATGCATATTAGATAAAAACTTTCAAATGCTAGGATATTGTTTTTACTATCGACTGGGAAATGAATAATTATTGATATCAATAATACATACATATTACAGGTAACGCTCATTCAACGCGACCCTGACGAGTGTGAATTAATTATGTCGCGATCGAGTTTTAATATTTTTTATGTCCCGCACTTATTTTGACATGTGCCAGGCACTTCACCTATCGTGGCCCATGTCCAAAACGTATCCCCCACAATCAACAAGTTACCTGGGTATATAATATATTCTTCACGAGAAAAGTAATTAATATATCCTACTGAAAAATTCTACAGGATTCGAGTATTCTTACTTAGGAATTTAAAATGGATATTAGATTTTTAAACAATCAATTGCTAGGTTCTTTTTATTATTAACTGGTGTGAATAATGATTATCGCAAGAATATATCAATAACATATACATATTACCTGATAATCATGATTTATCTTTCACAAGAACAAGGTGATTTAAAAATCAGTATGAATAAGTGAATCACAGAACATACATTTATGAAACAACATTATAAAAAGTAACAGCCAAATTATTGATACATACTTTGTAAAAATAAAAAGATACTCCCATCACTGTACCTAATTGGCCCTCGAGATGTTCAGATTTGGTTAGACGTACATCAGGTTATGTAAGCATGTAATCGAACCATATCAGGTCATCTGTAGCGTTATGTGCTTCCTGCCAGGCTTATTTAAATGTCAGTGCGAGTAAGTACATCTGGATAACTAATACATGTTTTTCATTCCACTAGCCATTTTTTGGACAACATACTACTTTTTCTTACATTAACAGCAAACGCCGTCCCCAACGCAATCCCATTCGGTAAATATTTTCGATAAATGTATAAAGTCTAGACACAGACATTCTGTTCAAGCAGCACGACTCAACTGAAAAAATCAGGCCGTAGGCAACATCCAATTTGGTCCACTGGCTACATACTAAAATATACTACATGGCAAAAGAAGACTATTAACATACTCAAAAGTAAGGATCTCTTAAGAATACTTGGACCGGTTTTAGAAAACCGAAGGTGGCAGTGGCGCATCTGTATTACCGCTGAGCAATTCAAGCGCAATATAGTCATGGAGGATGTGAAGACTCAGATGGACCGGTCACGTAGATGCAATGGATCCGAAGCTTTCCATAAGGTTTGAAAAGTAGATATTCAGAGATGTGTGGACGTCAAGTGACGCATAGGACCTATGCAGGAGTGGGACAGACTGGAGAGGGAGACCTCAAGATATAGATCCCAGGACAGTTGTGCAATTGGCCATGAGCCAAAGCGATAACTTAAGTAAGTATTTTTAGGCAACCCCTAGCAACGGAAAAACGTAGTTTGTATGAGATTAAAGGTTAATTGCTTTCAAATTTTCAGGAGCCACTAGTATATACTGCCCTTCCAAGGAAGAAGGCAGGAACTGACTCTCACACACTTTCGAGATAAATGACATGTTTTTTTTCAATTTTAATACTGTTATTAAAAAAATGGAGATATTTTACCACCTTTTTATTAGCTTGTATTCTTGTTTATTTTGACGCTCACGGTGGCCGCTCGGCTTAAGCGTTGGACTATAACGCCGTGGGTCCCAGGTTCGAACCCTGGGTCTGGCAAGTACACATATTGTTTTTCAATTTGTGTGTGTCAGGGTATGGACCTAATAGGTTGAGCAAGTGGCTGACATCCATTTCTCGTAAAAACCAAAATCTGTCAGTACAAACCTCTACTCTGTGGAGGCCCATATGATCCTATTAGGATCGGACATGGTCAAAAGAAAAAAAGAAAGTATTCTTGTTTGTCCGTTAATTTTTCTTGTTTGTCCAAGATTTTTAACTAACTTCCCGACTAGCTAGACATTTGAAACTTTTAGAATATATCAGAACACGACGAAAATGCATTCTTTTAATACTTTTGGCCATCTTTAAGCAGAATTGAATTCATTTTCAGTTAATTCTCTTTTGGATGTTTCGGAAAATATCCGTTAAAAGTAATAAGAAATGTGGATTATTTTAGCAGATGTCCATTTTTTCACTAAGGCTTTTAACGGTATTTTATTGATAATAATGATTCCAAGTGAATAGAACATATAGCTTTTAAAATTACCCAACGAATGGCATTCATAACTCAATTTCACAAATTTTTCAAGTTACTGCCATCTTCCTTGGAAGGTTAGTATAGTATTTAGATGCATGTCAATTTACAATTTTTATGTATACTCCCAATTTAATCAATTTTGTAGCTATGTTGTGTTGAGTAACGTGTATTTCATTCAAGCAATATTATATTATTAAATTCAACAAGTCTTGATCGCTCAAAAAGTGGCTGTATTGGTCGCAATCCATAGTCATGAGGAAACAACATTATTTTTAAGGTGTGACCATAGACAATATACGTACAAATTGTATGCGTAGAAAGTAAACTGGAAACATTTTGAGATTTGACGTTTGGTTCACTGTTTCAGTGAAATTCAAACCATTCTCTGGCCGTCAGAAATGGTTTGGTATGAAACATCAAACCACTTCTGACGATCTGTCAAAGTGATGACGGCCCAGGCAGGACCTAGCCTAAAAATTAGTCATTTTTTATTATTACGTATCTGTCATTTTTTCGACATATTTCGTTACCTATTAATATTATAATACTTTGAGGATTAAGAAAAATTTAGAGAAGCATTCTTCGTCATTTATATATCGTGAGATGTTCATATTGATATTTTAGAGATTTACACCATAGGAGTTCACTTGAATTAGGTATATTATAGCTCAATAATCAATACCTATTATTCATAAATAACCATACGTGAACAAGAAACCACTTTTGGTCTTATTATCCCAAAATTCCAGCCATATTTTCTATGCAGTTTGATTTAATATCATTACCTATATTATCATGTCAGACCAACAATTTATTTTCATTTTATCGATATTTCGTAACGAAGATTCTAACCTACAAACTGTGTTAAATCAATCCGGAATGATCAGGTTTCATATTATCTAATGAATTTTAAGTACTACTACCTATCGATTTTACCAATTTATGTTCGATTGTCTTCCAAGTCACAATATCATGTCGACATAAAAACAATCTCAAACAAGTGGGCGATTATGTAAAGCAATTTTTAAAAGCATTATTTATATTTTGTACATTGAAAATAAATGAATATGACAGTGAAATTTATGTTATTGTAGACGAGCTATACGAGTTTAGAACTTCATAACAAGTTGACATTTCAATAAATGTGTTGCTGTTTTAGAGACAAATAAGTTATTGAATTAATTTTAAGTATTGGCAACACTAATTAGTCATCAGATATTGTGTTCCTGTGAAATTTCTGCCAGACAGTCCGACATCCAACGGTCCAGTTTGATTTGTTTCAATGGAACATAGCTTTAATATACTTACCTTGTAAGTATAACCGTTCAGGTGTGCACTGTTCATTTTGTTCACCCAATGTTTACCTCCCTCGAACAAGCAGGCTGTGCTGCCAATCCTTGAAGCACCAGTATGTTTGACAAAAACAATAATCATGATCTTGGTAAAAATCTACGGTTCTATGTTAGTGTTCAAAATGTGAAACATTTTAATCTATTTGACCACTATACCTTTAAAAATGTATCTACAACAAACATCTGATTAAATACCTACGAAGAGATTAAGGCGTTTCCCATGTAAATTCATAAATCATATTTCAGATATTGTAAGAATTCAGATGACTCATTTCTTAACCTAACTATCAAGAAAATAATATTACGGGTGCTGTCCCAAGACAGCGACTCATTTCTAGTACAACCTCACGAGTGTATCATCATTGTCTACCTTCTCTCACCCTGCTGTGATGTTACAAGAGCGATCTACGTGCTGACGGTTGACATATAAGAGGAAGGAAAGTCATGGCGCAACTTTATGCTTCCCCTACGTTCTAATTAAACGAGTAGACTCTACAACACGCTGATTGTCGTGATCTAAATCATTATACTTCACATGTAATGTTTCAGGTACCAATTTGATTGTCTTAACGATTGTTGGGATCGATCCATAACATTGGTTGCATCGCTACTCTAATATACAGTCCACCTTCACACTTTTTTACCTATAAATATTTGCAATACAATATATTATTATATACACAAGGAATAAAATTGGAGATCAAGCTATCCTTTGCCAAACTTGGATATTTACAATCAAGTTTTTGCACTTTTAATGTTTCCCATCTCCAAATCAATCAAAAATAACATTATGCTATGGGTGCATAGTGACAATAGTATTATTCAATTAACCGTAATGAAAAATATTCCTCTACTCTAAATTTATATTTTTAAAGATTTGACGAAGATTGTCAGGCATTCTATTCTACATGTTGAGATCATTGGTTGGCAATTGACAGCCCGTGTGAGGCCCATAACTGGTTGACCAGACTAATGTATGTCGAGTTATATAAACAGAAATTAACATCATTTAATATGTACAATTTCGATCCAGCAATAACCACCGAATTTTCGAGACCACAAGCAATACTGCTATTAAAATCTTCCTAGTCTATATTTTTTCCCTACAATAGGAGACAAAAAAAGAGGCCATTCGGTTCCCTCTCCACCTGCATAGATATAAAAAAATAAAATATTTCGCAGTGCTGACTCCATCAATTCGAAAGAGAACCACTGTATGACCCCTATTTTTCCCAGTTCTATTTTTCCCTCCAGACCCACGTGCTCTTCCTTAATAGGTATACAGACGCGAGTACCACAGATGACGAGGATAAAAGGCTGTTTGGCCTTAGTGCCTCATATTATACCTATATATTAAAATTGAATTGATTTTATACGTTGCAAATCTGTAGCTACACTTGGATGGCAAACACAAAAGGGCACTACCATTGATATTGAAGGTTTACAAACTGAATTTTCAATAAGACATTGATTTTCATAAAAATGGAGCTATATACTAATGTTTTTGAAACCTTATATTGCGGACAGCAATGATTTACCAAACCAACTAAGTACAGGTAAAAAATTTAGAACTACATTACATTCACGGATGAGCATATTTTCTATTTTCTTCCCGACTAACTCAATCACTTGCACACTATTTAAAATAATAGTGACTTTAAAGTGATTTAAATATTACTGTATTTATTTTTAAATTA
Organism: Rhyacophila brunnea; assembly: GCF_057557595.1. Taxonomy (NCBI): domain Eukaryota; kingdom Metazoa; phylum Arthropoda; class Insecta; order Trichoptera; family Rhyacophilidae; genus Rhyacophila; species Rhyacophila brunnea. The sequence continues at coordinate 30,241,186 of NW_028232893.1, read as the reverse complement.
AAAACTAAAAGTTAAAGTCTGTAAAGAAGCCGAACCCTATTATAAAATTAAGACTTACCAATGACATAAATAATCATTTGACTTCCTATCCGACATAATCTTTGAAAAGGTTATTTATTATCATAAAATTAGGTGTAGGATCAATGTATTTGCAAATCCACTGATAACTCAATTTCGCAAAAAATTATATCTAGTACAATTCTGCCCTTCTAAGAAGGCAGTAACTGACTCTGACACACTTTTGAGATAAATGACATAATGTGTTTTTTCTCAAACTTTAGAACTGTGAATTGATAAAAATCGGTGGTAATTTTTATTAGTAGGATGTTAAAATACAAAGTAATAATAAAAAAGCAGTAACTGCAATGAATGGGTGCAATTACTGCATTTTTGCTAAAAAATGTATTATTTTAGAAGATGTCTATATTTCACTAAGGATTTTAACGGTATTTTAGTGATAATACTGATTTTAAAGTGAACAGAATATAGCTTTCAAAATTACCTAACGGATGGCATTCATAACTCAATTTCACAAATTTTGCGAGTTACTGCCTTCTTCCTTGGAAGGGTAGAATAGGCATCAAAAGTGGTATCAAAAGTGAAATACTCATTTCATTTCAAAAGAGGAATAAGAAACAAAAAACCGTGGGTAGTTAGCAGCAGCTAAACGAATGTGTCAGAGATCAAAACATCAAATTGAAGAGCCCGTTAAAAAAACACCTGTTGATTACCAAATAAAATATACAACTATGAGAGAATGCCATAGTCCTATTTGGAAATTCAATGTTAAAATCACAAAACTGAAATAATCGTACGATTAAAAATTTAGAAATCATCTAGCTAGAGTGAACAAGAAGTAAAACAGGTTCTACACATCGATTCACTGTTCATCCCAGATGATTACTTTTAATGACATATTGTTTCAGTGATATTTACACGTGGGTCACTGATGATTCATCCGCGATGTTCATTCAAAGTGCAAATTTTTTTATAAAACACGGAATAAATGAAAGCTAATTAGTATATTACTTTAATGGCGGTATCTGTGAATTCATGGAATTAAAATAGAGCGCAATATATTTATAATACTTATTCCACATAATTTAATAACGATTAGTCAGTTGAGAATGTCCTGTAGTAGTAAACAAAGACAGTCAAAATTGTTATTTCATTACATAGACATAGAATAAGGACACCCCTGAAGTATTTATTTTAACTAACGGTTTATGTATATTAAGTTTTGCAAAAAAAAAACATGGGCTACATAACACGCATCAGGTAATCGTCGGTAACTGTAGCGAACTGACCAATGCTTGTTTGATGCTTTTTGTTAATCCAGTCTGTGTTCTTCCCTCCTTCCGACGTTTCAGGCTCGTTCCGGAGGCCATTGTCAATGTGTATGAATATGAATTTTGCTTGTCCCAAAATGCTGACAAACTTTTCTCAAAAAAGTTACTAACTAGTTAATGTCTAAATTGAGGCCAAATATTGCATTTTGCCATGAAATTTTTAAACAAGGCCTGTAGTCTCGATTGTAGAGTTTGCAGTAGGTACTGCAAGTAATCCAACGAGAATGGCCTCTCTAATAAGAGCGGAAAAGGAAGAAGAATAAAGAACACACGTTGATAATTAATAAAGTACTCTAGTAATCTCAAAGTATTCAATAATGCAACAGTGCTAAATTAAAAACACTCTCAAACTAACAAGAATAATTCCATATTTATGTTCATAGCTCTACATTTCTAATTGAAGGATGTACATCACTTGACAATCATAACTTGTTTATTTTGGATTTACCATTGGTATATAATTGAGGAGGTGCAGATTGATGGAATACAAGTGCGCAAGTTGAGTAAATAAGCGGATTGTATACTCTACAAGTGTCTAATTTTTTTACCCAGTGACCGGGGAGGATGCTAAGTTTTTGTGTCAATGCGAAAAATAATCTTTCAACATATTTCTTATCAATTAGTCGGCTATATAAGATCACATCTATTCACGACATCAAGGCGACTACAAGTTCTTGAGGATCCGAACCTGACTAAATTCAGATTCAAAATGTAGAAAATGCAATAAAATATAAATTATCCGATTATTATAAATGCCGGAGTGAGAATGTACTCACTATTTCACTTAATCAGAAAGTATGTTAGATATATTTTATATTCAGCTCTCGGACAACATTGGTGTTTTTAGACTTTCCGACGTATAAAATCACATTTAGCATCAGCGATGTCTTCTGCAAATTCCTTGATACAGCCAAATGATACAATACTAACCTAAAGTATAACAATGCAATGAGACACAATTCGATAACCAATGAACCTGTGTGTAGTAATATAGGTACCTATTAGGCGCTTAAGCCTCAATTACATTGAGCTTCTTTACGAGCTGTTTATTGGCGAATTTACAATCTGCCTGTAAAGTCGCCCAGTGTAATCATCGAATAAGCTAATAAGCAGGTTGTAAACACTCTACCGAGAAAAGCTGAAAGCCGGTCAACTTTACACGCTGCACGCCAGCGTGTGGGCCTACTGCGTCTGCGCAGTACCAACCTCGCTAGTCGCTGGCTTGTGGCTTCTCAGCGAATGGAAAGTTTTGTGTGTAATCATCAAATCGCAGTAGCTGAATCGCCCGCTTTTAAATTCGCCAATAAACAGCTCGTAAAGAAGCTCAATGTAATTGAGGCTTTAAAGTCTACCTCTTTTCTTCAGTTATCAGAAACGGTGATCGTTGATCTTGTTTTGATGAAATTTATAATTTTTTATTATTATACAAAGTGTCATGCAAATGTCATCTCTTTTGCAACAAATATGACAATGGGTTGACGAATAAGATATTATTTAAATCTTTAAAAATTCAGCAAACATTTTCTTATCAAACTTACTATTACACTTTATTTAATATATTTATGTAAACATGTTATTGAATTCCTTAATACATTGGACGCTAAAGACGCGCCCAGCGCGTAACGATTAAGGTGGCCATTCAATATAATTAGCCTGTTATTTAAATGTAATTAAAAAGTTATTATCTAGTGAGCAGTCAATGTCTTAACCATATTCATTGGTTCCGGCCCCGTGAAGTTTGCTGTGACCCCCTAAAAGATTTTGACTTGACGTTGAGAATCACTACACATGAGTTTTCAACATTTTTTTTATTATATTCTAAGATAAAATAATATTTTATTAATTCTATGATTGAAAGACATTTCGGAACTAAACATTCATGTTACATACAAGTCTGTTTACTGGAAGCCAGGCGGGAACAGCGGCAATTTTTATAGCTGATTTCAGCAAAATTCATGAATTCAAGAATGATAACCTAACCTAACCTAACAAATACTCCAGTATATTGGCTATTTTCAAGATTTATTTGCCGCTGGCTTCCACTAAATAAACAAGAACATTTTATAGACAGAAGTCCATCAAGTACAAAGATGTTGAAGAAACCCCTCTTCTGCCAGACAGTGCTTTCTGTGGTTTCCCAAACTAAATTACTGAAGCGTGTTTCAGTTTGTCATGAGTGCCGAACTTTTACATCAATTTGCATTAAAATTTGTAAAACATAGAGGTCCTTTTATCAGCTTCACTTCCACACATTTGGGCTCCGTCTCGATAGAAGGTTTCCTTCAAAATTTTTGATTGAGTGTAATTCAATGTTATGCGTCAATGACATTGAGCTACTTTACGAGCTGCTTGTTGGCGAATTTACAATCTGCCTGTAAAGTCGCCCAGTGTCATCATCATCGAACAAGCAGATTATAAACAATCTACCGAGAAAAGTTGAAAGCTGGTCAACTTTACACGCTACACGCCGGCGTGTGCGCCTACTGCGTCTGCGCAGTAGAGCGTAGTAGCGACCTCCCAGTAAAAAACGAACTACGTTCTGTCAAAATAGTCGCTAGCTTGTTGACTTCTTAGCGAATGGAAAGTTTTGTGTGTCATCATCACAATCGCAGTAGCTGAATCGACCGCTTTTAAATTCGCCAACAAACAGCTCGTAAAGTAGCTCAATGTAATTTGACGCATTAGGCATAAAATACTTTTCATACGAAGTAGTAAAATATTTAAATCCTGTAAAGCCTCAATTACATTGAGCTTCTTTACAAGCTGTTTATTGGCGAATTTAAAAGCGGGCGATTCAGCTACTGCGATTTGATGATTACACACAAAACTTTCCATTCGCTGATTAAGCCACAAGCCAGCGACTATCTTGATAGAACGTAGTTCGTTTTTTTACCGGGAGGTTGGTACTGCGCTCAACTGCGCAGACGCAGTAGGCCCACACACCGGCGTGTAGCATGTAAAGTTGACCGGCTTTCAACTTTTCTCGGTAGAGTGTTTACAACCTGCTTATTAGCTTATTCGATGATTACACTGGGCGACTTTACAGGCAGATTGTAAATTCGCCAATAAACAGCTCGTAAAGAAGCTCAATGTAATTGACGCATAATAAGGGTGCCTAATTCATCGTTTGCATGTAGGCCACTTATACCAATTCAATCCTCTGCACCTCAATTTATTGTCAATTCAAACGGAAAATCCGAATCAGATAAGTAATGGGTGAATAAATGTATCATCTACTACTGTCAAACAATATTAATAAAGCATCCAAATATTCATACAATGGAAAAGATACATTACTCCATATCCCCAAAAAACCTTTGAATATAGCCAGTTATTCAAATTTTTAAATATACCTAGTAATCTTTACTCAAAACAAGTGTAATTTTTGTAAAACAAGAGAGAGCTATGACGTCAAAGGCTGTCATTGAATTTCGTAATTTTAAATCGCGTATATCCATTAAATAAGCCGTGTTTAAGATACAAATATCCATCATTTTGATTAAAATGCCAAATAAACACTGCAGAGTTAATACAACACCATTTTACCGACAATTACGCAGTATGAAAAAATCCAATTGTCACTTCCAAACGGAAAAATGCTATCGAGGCTTCCGCCATTTTCATAACTTTCGAAAGAAAATGTTTCGCGAAAAGCGTGACTTCACACGGCCGATCAGATTAAATGCCATTCGAATAAATATCAGAGATAAATAATTTTAAATTATAAATAACACCTACTTAAAAACCCGGCAACAGGAGATCGCGTGGCTTGAGGAATATTTTACTCTACGTCGACAGCAAGGAAGGGCAACGCCATCTTCGGTGTTCCGCGTCCCGTCAGCTTAAAACTATCTAGGTTTTTTATGGAATAACTCACCTATCACATTAATTGTTTATCTTGACGAAATCTGAAGACGTTAATTATCCTATGAATGTTCCCTCAAACAATAACATAAAGTTCGAAACTAATAATTGTAAATCTTGAAGCACGAACGTCAGACACCGCCTCGCCTGCGCTCGACGAAAATTGACGAATGAAAATGGCGTCGTCCGCGGCGCGTGGTGCTGCCAGCTTTGGGTTCCTATTTAAAAAAATATGTATTTAAATTGAGCATGGAAGGCATACTTGAATAGATTTTAAAATAATAATCAATAATATTATTGTTTCAACTAAAATGTTTAGTTATAATTATTACCTATAACGTTATAAGTTTATTTTATTATTATAATATACCCAAGACTGAATAATTATTACCTAGTTCTTGGTATGGGTCTTAACGGTCCACATGCCCAACGTAGGTCAAAGTGGAGTATTTTCAAAGCATTATCCTGAACATTCCTAAACGTTATAGATAGTCTATTTATATAATTTTGAAGCCTTATTATCCTTTATATTTATTTTAAATATTTGATGACTGCATAAAGTAATTTTATTACATAAAAGTTCGATCTAATGTTTTAGACTATAGTCATATTTGAGTACATCCATGTGCGGTGATGTTAAGATTTGTAGATTTATTAATTTTTAAACACATTTACAAAACCATTAGTAAAATTTGGAGTTCTAGGATCATAAGGGCGAAACTACAAAAATGGCTGTTTTGAGTTAAATATTGCATTGTCTTGCTAGAACGCAATTCTATCATATGTACAAAGATGAAACTCGTACGTATAGCGGTTTGCCAGATAATTCTCGGCGTATTTACAAATCCACATGGAATTTTAATGTCATATGGGGCGTTTCGCCTTTATATCACTGACATAAAGTTTAGTTTATGGACATTTCGAAATTTTTAGTTTGGCGTAAGTTGTCAATTTGACTTAAGTTAACACTGTCTTGTTATCGGTTCATATTTGCATATCAGCAATGTTTTGGAGAGGTAATGATTGTGGAGATGTTTAAACAGAACCAACGCAAGAATGCGAAGTAAGTACTTAATTATTTATGTATGTTTCAGTTATGTTATTTCGACTCCTAACCGGTCAAATTGTTTTTGAATGTAATCTGATTAAATATTTATATACCTACTTACTTACAGCATCATCATAAATCATATTTCGCAGATCGAAATACAGAACTGGAAGACGAAGAACTGAATGTTTTGAACTCAAATCATGCACCAGATAATACACCGACTAATGATTATAATTTCAATGAGAATACCTTTGATAAACAGTTAACCTTAATGAAATATCATAATGAATTGTTCATTTGTTCAGATATGGCTTTATCCACTAGCGTATTGTATTAAAAATACGATTTTTTTCTCAGACATACATATTATCATCTCAGGAGTTATTTCGTGGTTGCAGAGCTCAAGATAATATTTTCGAGAGTTTCTCCCTGATACGTTACCAGGATGGCCAGCAAAATGACTAATGGAAAATAATCCAGAATATTCACTCATCATAAAAGACAGAATTGAACTCTATTAGGTACTATGTAATTTACATTTTATATTTTTTTTAGAAAACCAGACTCAAAATATCTGCCTTTTGTATTTAAAATACTATTTCTTTTCTTAGACGTGCACAACATTCCAGAATTTACTTCGTGGTTGAACAGTGAAACAGGATTTTTTGAAGAGATTGTACCTGAGCAAAAAGATTGAAAGACTCCAATCTCTTTGTACCTGAGCCATTACCAGGACATTCGGAACAATTATTATTGCCAGTGGAAAAGATATTAGAACCTACGCATGAACCACCATTATATGCTGAATTTAACCATGGTATATATTTTATAATGTTATATTAAGAAAACAGATAAAAGTGAGTTAATTCATCGACTTCCTGTAGAACAAACTCATGTACAGCATCTCAGGAATTACTTCGTGTTTGAATAGCTCAACCGGTTTTTTTGAAGAATTTAATGGATGCCCAAAAGAAAATACAATTAGAAATAATGTCGGCGATGTCCGATAATGTTCAATTCAGAAATAAGATTGTGTTTTTGATGAGTTGGATAGTAAACGAAAACGTATTGCTAAGCCCTAGGAATGGAAAAGAAATAAGTAAACATATAACTAATAGACAAAACGGAAAGTCATAATATGTTTCAGTTACAGGTAAGCAAATTAAAGAGAGTTATTTAAAGCTCAAAGACTGTTCTAAATGTCCCAGAAAATGCAAGGAGAATTTTACCGAAACAGTATGGCAGACAATGTTGAATTTATATTGGTCTTTAGGCGATATAGAAAAACAAAGACCGGATGGTGCCACAAGATGTTCATTGTAAATGAACATAGTCATTCCCAAAAAATCCGATAGTTAATCAAATGTTCTTTGAATCCGGGCACTCGCAAATGAAATGAGATTCCGTTCATGCGAGAATCGAAAACCATAGCATTTGGATATAAATACTATCCATCCCAGGGCTCTAAATGGACCGGAGCGCCGTTCCGGATCGTGACATCGATAAAATTATCGTTCCGTCTCATGGAAAAAATATTTTGACCGTCTGAGCTAGATAGACCATATAATAGAAAATATGTCACATTTATTTTTATGAAGTACACATAAAATTTGATAACTATGTGAATATCTTCAGACAATTGTCGAGCGCTCCGGTTCGTGAACTTTTCCATTTCGAGCGCTGATCCATCCGCATGGTACTCTGCTGTTCAGATGGCACACAAAAAAATACAATGTAACTGAGATGGCTCAACAAGATTTTCTTGATTTTTCTGAATTACAAAAATGCATATTAAAGAATAAGAAGATTGATGCGGATGGAGAAAGTGTTATACAATTCATACGGTTTGATACGGATGGAGAAATATGGATTTGACGAGCCATTCAAAATGCTCCAAGTCATACGAATAGAAGCCAGAATAATTAACCATTCATCTTTTCGACTCCAGCCTAAATATAACGCAGCACTTTCCCTCACTGCGAAAAAGATATCAATGGACATTATTCAGGAACGATATCATTATTTTTACAATTCTTTATAGAATTTGATGAAAGATATTTGAGGCGTCTAATTCCAAAAAGCGATAAGTCCACATTTATCGAGAAAAAAATACGCACGTATTCTTTGTATAATTTTACACAATATGTATCGCTCTATAATTTCCAAAACGCGAAAAAACCTTACGAAAAAAAATATTTTGGGCTCGATTTATTACAAAAAGCGCCAAGTCCGTGTTTCATATTATTTAATACTTTGGACGCGGAAGACGCACACGGTGCGTAATGACCAGGCGGCCGATCGATGTAATTAACGTGCATTTTAAATGGGGCAATTAAAATCTCATTATCTATTCAGCAGCGAAAGCGTTAAAGCTTGGTGGATTTCGCGGGTGTTTAAGTCAGCCAATAAGGGAACGTTCAATATTGAAAAGGGCGTCTCCCATGCTGTAGCATCTGGTAAACTCATGACAGTGCCACGGAAATATGTACCTGATGCGGAATAAATTAAAAAGTGAGGTACAAGTAGCGCTACGTGATATTTTATTTTGCCTATATTTATTACATTTAACAGTTTCTCGGCCTCAACAAATTGGCATTTGGTTCTAATTTCGACATAGAATAAAACGGAATAAATAATCTCACGTTAGAACAATTAATTGAAGCTTGAAACATAAAAACGTTGTTTCCCGCAAATATCGAATTGTGGACTCAGTGACGTCTCGTGGGGGTAGGCAGATTGAGCGTTGCTTGGGGGCGGCAGTTACCCGAAGGGCGGCAAATCGAGGAGAATCATTTGGAATATAAGTATAGAAATATGATACTTATATAGAAATAGCTAAAATTATTTTGTTGACATTGTACAATAATATCATAGTAAAAATGGTATGAAAATAATTACTCTATGTATTGATAAATGGTACAAACAAAATGTGTCAGAAATATCAACCAAATAAGGCATTAGACTCTGGTGATTTGGGAGTCTAACTTAATTACCGATATTACATTTATTCGCTTTTTATATCTAAATTTAATTTTGTATGTTTTAGTAGTAGATATATATTTTCTTAGTAATGTATCGATACAACACATTTCTTAGATATTGGAGTCATGAAAGTATGATAAAAAAAATATGGGGCGGTATTTTGGCGCTGCCTAGGGGCGGCATTTTGTCTAGGGACGTCACTGTGTGGACTTGTCCCTTTTTGTAATTAGACGCCTCATTTCACCTATGTTTTGTATTATCTATATTGTATTAAGAATAAATATTTACCAGTAACCTTTATTGAAAATATTTTGAGAGACAAAAGGGCGAATGTCTCCCATTAATTATATTTTATTTTTTCCCTTTAATCTTATGAATATGTTACAACAGCTTTAATTTATTATTTTTGTATTTTTACAGTGTGAAATTGTTTTTTTTAACAATAAAAACTATTTTACCATTTATCTCAGTACAGTGTTTTTGTAGTTTCGCCCCTATGATCCTAGACCCCCGAATTAATGTCAACATTATATCGTGACATATGACGAAAGTCATGTTCAACTGCTTTGCAGGCCAAAAAGAGATCCTCATCAATGGCACTCAGCTCGAACAGGTGAAAAGCTACATCTATCTGGGACAACAAGTATCTATAGATGGATGTATATTTGATGAAATTGTTCGCAGAGTAAAGCTAGGCTGGAGTGCTTTTGGCCGCCTGAATAATGTCTTCAAAAGTGACCTTCCACTGTGCCTAAAGCGCAAAGTGTTCAACCAGTGTGTGCTTCCCGTGATGACATATGCGTGTGAAACATGGGCCCTAAGTAAAAGAGAGATCCAGAAACTTAGAGTAGCACAACGTGGTATGGAGAGGTGCATGCTGGGCATAACGCGAAAGGACAAAAAGAGGAATGAGTGGATAAGGAAGCAGACAAGGGTTTGCGATGTAATAAAGTTTATTAAAAGCCTTAAATGGAGATGGGCTGGACACATAGCTCGAAGAAGAGACAATCGTTGGACAAATCTAGTCATCCAGTGGTATCCAAGAAGTACAAAACGTCCACAAGGTAGACCTAGAGGCCGCTGGATCGATGAAATGATAAAGTTCTGCGGAAGTACGTGGCAACGCAATGCACAGGACCGAGAGAAGTGGAAGCAACTTGAAGAGGCCTTCATCCAGCAGTGGATGGATTCAGGCTGATGATGATGATATTTACGATAAAAAAATATACCTATTTTATAATCTCTGTGATCCCAAATTTGACAAGAATTAGGCATTTTATTACTTATTCAAAAAATGGGCACGATTAACACATTTGAAGATAATTCTAAAGATACTGATTATAAGCTATGTCTTTGACCATTTAAATGTGATAAACATCCTACGAATAATGATTGTTTTATAATAATTATTGACCTAAGAATAAGGTAGTATTTTTTTTTGAAATACACCATTTCTATGAGCATTTCCCAGTGGTTAAGCCGTGTACCGTTAAAAAAAAACATTTTTTTTCGGTTATGTACATGACGTTCAAACACATGATCTTACACCCTACTTCATTTATCGTTTGTCAATGAATGGCTACGGCCGTATTATGTAGCTCTAGAAATGCCCTGCTACAGTGTCTACAGTGTAGACTTGTAGAGCAACGCAGCCCCCTTCACCTTAGCGATAGGTTTGCCAAAGATCGTGGCCAGGGGGCCCGCTCCATGATATGGGACCATGCCTAAAAGAGTCGCCTGCATTGGCACAAGAATCTGATACTATTCTACCAACGTCCAACAGTAACCCGTTATTCATACACAGCAAAATATAATCGCGCGTATAAAATCGTGCGACAATTCTCGTTATCCACAAAATAGATTAAGTAGGTACTTTAGGATATTGCGTATATTAGAAACGGCTGACAAAATAACTAAAAATGTTAGCATAAAAGTGTTGGCGTTAGTTACGCCACCAAAGTCATTACAGAATAACCTTTTCTCTTTCTTTTATCAGTTTTTTTTTACTAAGGTATGCAAATTTTTTTTTAATCAAAAACACGTAGCATATAATTATTTACCATTGACACATTAATGGGGTTTATCATGGCTTCTATGTTCCGTATTATAAGTGATAACATATTAGTATTATCGTAAAAATGTACTTTGCTTACAAAAATATCCGCACGCTTGTTGCAATACGCCTACCATAGACTAATATACTATATACTAAGCGATGGTGCCCATAGAACGCGTCGAGCGGGCGAAGTCGGCGTATTAAGTGTTTATTCATAACCATAATCACACGTCTCTCGCCGCGCATTACCCTTCACCTATGTAATAAGCGGCCCAAGCAGCACAAAACAATTATTTTTACAGCGTCTCTCATAACAAAGCAATAAAAATATTATATTATTTCGGGGCTTGTAATAAATATTTACGACGACATTATTCAACCAGCGAAATATAATGACACGGAATAAAAGAAAACAATGGGTTCTCTGTTATTAAATAATTGCTTTTCGCCCGTCGATCGACGACGCCTCGAGTAGCGTAATTTTGGTAGCCGTGTTCAATGAATGGACTTCTTTGTATTTTCATTAAATCGTATCGCTGAGAAGCGATAAAAGGTTACTCATGCGGCAAGCGGGGCGCAAGGCATCGTCAAGTCTAGTGGGCGCTGGCGTATTTGATTACGTTGTATTTTTGATGATTTACGCGCCACTTGTAGAAATTTTGCGCGAGCGCCGCACTCGCTGCGTCAATGGGCTTTATGCCTAACGCGTACGATGGCCGAGCGACAACGTGTCGGCTTATAACATCAGTGACGTCCTGTGGGAGTGGGTAGATCATGCGTCGCATATGGACGACACACTTTAAAGGGCGGCAAATGAGGGAACGAATATAAATATAAGTAGGTATTACATTTTTGAGAGCAGTGGTGGTTTTCAATGAATCAGACGATGCTGTCATATCATTGTTGACGATCAGTATTGACATATCAGATTAAAAAATAATTTAAGCATACAAATTTTTGACTCTTATTGTATAGGTACCCTCTGTAATACCAACATATTTTAATTTCAGTTTATTCAGTCAACATTTTCAGATGAGTGCCTCCAAATCTACTCCAAAGAATACTCCAAAGATCTACTCCAAAAATCTAGCCAAAAACGTCCACGTACCTACCTAAAACTACCACTGTTTGTATCATGAAAATGTTTTAGTTCTCAATAGAAGGGATGTATGTTAATTTAATGATTATTGGTGTATTTTATTACAACGTTTTTCTTAGCTCGTATTCTTATTTATCCGGTACAAATCTTACAATTGATTTTTAATTAACTTCCCGACTAGCTAGACATTTGAAACTTTTATAATATATCAGAACACGATGCCAATGCATTTTTTAAATACTTTTAGCCATCTTTAACTAGAATTTAATTAATTTTCAGTTAATTCTGTTTTGTATGAAAAGTTATTTCGTTACCATTATTGGTTGCTAGGGGGTCCTAGCAACTAAATTATTAATATAAACGTGCGTTACTATGGAAATCAATATGACATGTCAAAATGACATTTCAGTATTATTTCTATCATGTACAATTTTTTTTGATCGTTTAAGCTAGTCAAGTCAAGTTCATATGATTCAACAGAAAACTTAAAAACGTTGTCAGTATACAAAAAGTTCTTTTTATCTTGTAATTATTGTCTGTTTAAGATGTCATCAAATCCAATGCGATAGGTAACCTATTCGCAGCGCTCTAAATGGGAAAGTTTACGAACCAGGCCGCTCGACAATTTTCTGAAGATATTAACATATTTATCAAATTTTATGTGTATTTTATAGAATTAAGTGTATTGGATTTTTTGTTATAATATTGCCTATCTATCGCAGACAAATTATTTTACGGATAAATTAGCCCTGCCTGTTCGCAATAATTGAAAATTTTCGATTGCTTATTTAGTTCCGATTGCTAGATACCATTTCGAGGTCTTAGTGTCAAACAACACTATCTACAAAATTGCAACTTTACAGGAGAGTCAAAAATCGTTATTTTAGATTCTTGTAACTCAACAAGGGAAATGTTTATTTAAAACCTAATGTTAATATTTTATAATTTATTGTGTATTGTACATTTATCTTGCTTATGATGATGTTAAAATTTATGGGGATAGTTTTAAAAAAATATGAAAACAAGGGTAACTTATGTAGTTAGCGTTAAACTTTACTGACGATTTAATAAGAAATTAGAAAAGATTGACATAACGTTGTTTGACTATCATGTAGCCGTAAATGTAAAATAACGTTATCTCAAAAAAAAAAAAAAAAAACACTTTTTTGTAGATAACGTTGTCTACTTTAAGCACTCGATTTATTCCAATATACAACAATCATTTTCCAACAGTTTACCATATTATATTCGACAGTGACGTCCCGTGGGGGTAGGCAGATTTAGCGTCGCTTGGGGGCGGAAGTTACTTGAAGGGCGGCAAATCGAGGAGAATCATTTAGAAATAGCTACTTAAACTTAGTAATAACGAAAATATCTTTCCATTTTAAAATTCACCTCACTGGTTGGAAACAAAATGTATTAATTAATATAAAAAGTTTGCGATGTATAGTTTACTTCCGTTGTCCTTGAAAGTCCATGGTGACGAGAAACAACACATGCACAGATGATACAAAATCTAATATATAAAAATTAATATTTGTGTGTTTGTTTGTTCGTATTTAATGCGCAGCCATACCGTTCATCCGATTGCAATAAAACTTTGTAAACTTATTGCTTGCACTTGCGGGAAGAGTATAGGCTATACTAATATATAAAAATGAATGTCTGTCTGTCTGTATGTCTGCCTGTCTGTGTGTCTGTCCCGTATGCGTTCCTATACCATTCATCCGATTGCAATGAAATTTTGGTAAGTGGTTGCATGCACACCCATAAAGGTTTCTGAATTAGAAAAATCATCATCTTCTTCTTCTTCTTCATTATATTTTCTTTTATTCGTATGGTTCCTATACCATTCATCCGATTGCAATGAAATTTTGGTAAGTGGTTGTATGTACACCCATAAAGGTTTCTAAATTAGAAAAATCATCATCTTCTTCTTCTTCTTCATTCTATTTTCTTTTATTCGTATGGTCCCTATACCATTCATCCGATTGCAATGAAACCTTCGTCAGTTGTTGTGGTAACACCCGCAATGGTTTTTGAATTAGTACAACCATCTTCTTCTTCTTCTTCTATTCTATATTCTTCTATTCGTATGCGTTCCTATTCCATTCATCCGATTGCAATAAAATTTTCGTCAGTAATTGTGCCAACACCCGCGAAGGTTTCTGAATTAGTACAACCATCTTCTTCTTCATTCTATCTTCTTTTATTCGTATGGTCCCTATACCATTCATCCGATTGCGATGAAACCTTCGTCAGTTGTTGTGGTAACACCCGCAATGGTTTTTGAATTAGTACAACTATCTTCTTCTATTCGTATGCGTTTCTATTCCATTCATCCGATTGCAATAAAATGTTTGTCAGTATTTGTGTCAACACCCGCAAAGGTTTCTGAATTAGTACAACCATCTTCTTCTTCTATTCTATCTTCTATTCGTATGCGTTCCTATACCATTCATCCGATTGCAATGAAATTTTGATCAAGTGTTGTGCTCACGCCGCAAAGGTTTCTGAATTGTTAAAACTATTTTCTTTTTTTTCTATTATATCTTCTTCTATTTGTATGCGTTCTTATATCATTCATCCGATTGCGATGAAATTTTGACCAGTTGTTGTGAGTACGCCCGCAAAGAGTTCTGAATTAGTACACCCATCTTCTTCTTCTTCTATTCGTATGCGTTCCTATACCATTCATCCGATTGCAATGAAAATTCGATTAAGTGTTGTGTTCACGCCCGCAAAGGTTTCTGAATTGATACAACCATTTTCTTCTTCTTTTTCTTCTATTCTATCTTCTTCTATTCGTATGCGTTCTTATACCATTCATCTAATTGCGATAAAATTTTGACCAGTTGTTGTGCGCAAGCCCGCAAAGGTTTTTGAATTAGTACAACTGCCTTCTTCTTCTTCTTCTTCTATTCGTATGCGTTCCTATACCATTCATCCGATTGCGATGAAACTTTGGTGAGTTGTCGTGCGCACGCCTGCAAAGGTTTCTGAATTAGTACAACCATCATCTTCTTCTTCTATTCGAATGCCTACCTACACCATTCATCCGATTGCAATGAAACTTTGGTGAGTTGTCGTGCGCATGCCCACGAAGATTTCTGAATAAGAAAATCATCTTCTACTTCTATTCGTATGCGTTCCTATACCATTCATCCGATTGCAATGACATTTTGATCAAGTGTTGTGCCCTTGCCCGTAAAGGTTTCTGAATTAGTACAATCATCTTTTTCTTCTTCTATTTGTATGCGTTCTTATGCCATTCATCCGATTGTGATGAAATTTTGACCAGTTGTTGTGCGCACGCCCGCGAAGGTTTTTGAATTAGTACAGCCATCTTCTTCTTCTTCTATTCGTATGCGTTCCTATACCATTAATCCGAAAGCAATGAAACTTTGGTGAGTTGTCATGCGCGTGCTCACGAAGATTTCTGATTTAGAAAATCATCTTCTACTATTCGTATGCGTTCCTATACCATTCATCCGATTGCGATGAAACTTTTGTCAGTTGTTGTGCGCACACCTGCGAAGGTTTCTAAATTATTATTATATAAAATACAAAGTTTGTTGTTTGTTTGTTCCATCCAATTTTGATTTTTTTTTTACTACATATTAATAACATTAATAACGTTTTCATATTTTGGATTCGATTTTAATTTAGTGTTCTTATGTTTGATCTTTACTCCTATTAGAATTATTTTCATATTGCCATATTGTATTACAAAGATATTTTAATATTAAAAAAATAATTACCTATTATTATTTTTCAAATATCTAAGATAAATATAACCACGAAGCGACCCTGTGCGAAGCCGGGTACTTCAGCTAGTACTGTATAAAAAAATGGGGCGACATTTTGGCGCTGCCTAGGGCGGCATTTTGTCTAGGGACGTCACTGATATTCGAAGTATGAGCAATAACTAGCACTACGAGCGAAGTTTACAGTTCCGTGTCTTCTAATATACGTTTTTATTTTTTATAATATGCGTATTTTAATAACTTTTTATATACTTACGTTTTTTAAATTTTCTGTTGAATCATATAAACTTGACTTTACTAGCTTAAAGCGTCAATTATATTGAGCTAGTTCTGCCTGTAAAGTCGCCCAGTGTCTTCATCGAACAAGCTAACAAGCAGATTGTAAACAATCTATCGAGAAAAGTTGAAAGCCGGTCAACTTTACACGCTACACGCCGGCGTGTGGGCCTACTGCGTCTGCGCAGTAGAGCGTAGTAGCGACCTCCCGGTAAAAAACGAACTACGCTCTGTCAAAATAGTCGCTAGCTTGTTGGCTTCTCAACGAATGCAAAGTTTTGTGTGTCATCACAATCGCAGTAACTGAATCGCCCGCTTTTAAATTCGCCAACAAACAGCTCGTAAAGTAGCTCAATGTAATTGACACATAAGAAGTATTAATTGTTCATTGTTGGATTGTGATTAGTACTTTAAAAGATAATATTATAAACATAAGGAAGCTGGAGAAACAGACAGGTAATACCTAAATAATAATTACCTAGGTAAGTAGTCTCTTATAGTAGTTTGTCATTCGTTTTTTCACTAAATTAAATTAGCCGAAATTAATTCAAATTATGACTACTAATTATTATGTTTGCATATACGTCATACTACATTCAGTTCAGAGCTGGAAATGGAACCGCGACCGAAGCTTGGAACCCTGAGAACCCCTTAAGTATTTGGGAACCGGAACCCCTTAAAATATCTGTTATAATATATTATGTAAATTGTACGTAGAACATTTCACCGTGGCACAGTTCGCCGTGAGCTTTCTTATCGGAAAGAGATGACCGTATACTATACGGTCTTCAATTTTATTAGAATCAATATGAACATTAATCCAATTTGTATAGCTGATTTTGGTAAAATTCATGAATTCAATAATGAAAACCTAACCTAACCTAACAAATAATGCAGTAGGTACCTATATCGGCTATTTTCAAAATTTGTTTGCTACTGGCTTTCTGTAAAGTGTAAGCCGATAAGAACCATGTTTTATTCAGACATGAATTTTATGTCAGTAATAGACGACCCAAAGAGGTTGGACGGTTTTTAATATACGTCCATATATTTCCGATAATATCTATAATATACAATATAGCTAGATAGGTGTCTATCTAAATACGGGGGTTGTCCAAGAATTAAAAACCTTTATTATTTTAACAATCGGGAAAATTTAATCTTTATAAAAAAAAATCGGTGTGTGTTTACTTATGTACGCGCGTTAAAAGTTATACTTCTTTGGCGTAACAAAACAAAACTTGTGATAAACTAGATTCTTTGACTAGATCTTAATTATCTTGTTAAATTACACACTCAAGAAAATGAACCGCTTATTGGAACGCCGTTGGCTTATTTCTATACACTTTAACTTATATTACTAAATTATATAATGGTTTCTCCTTGTTTTTATTTTTAACGTACCAACTGTCACTCGTTAAATTCGTTGAAACAGACGTTTAATAGTTTGTTTACGTAAGGAATCGCAAATGGCCGAAAATAATAAATTCGCTGCCTAGGCAACGGAACAATTCTAAATTATAATATTATACTGTATAATCGTCACGATTTCATTATCATACTGTAGCATAAATGTAGTGCGTTCGGCTGATAACCGAACAATCGGTGGTTCGAATCCAATCGAGTGCGTTTTTTTTTCTTGTGAAAAAATAAATTATGTGTTACATGTCACACGCCAAAAATACAATTTCCCAAACGCGCCAAAAGAATTATTATAACTTCAAAAGGTAGGTATATATCCCACTATTTTTCAACGTAGTCCCCGTTACGATCGATGCACTTGGTGATCCGTGGCACTAGTTCCTTGATTCCCTTGTCGTAGAACTCCGGCGCCGAAGTCCTCAAAAATAATTCCACCTCTTCCTCCACGTCCTCGTCGGTCTCGAAGCGTTTTCCGGCCAAATGTTGCTTCAGGTGAAGAAAAAGATGGAAATCACTTGGCGCCAGGTCGGAGTTATGCGCAGGATGACGAAGGACATCCCATTTGAATGAGTCCTAAAGAACGGTGGTGATGTCGTGCAGCAAACACACACCCTTGGCCAGCTTTCCTCGACGCTTGTTTTGGATAGCCCTTCGGAGGTTCGAAGTTGGTTGTATGGTAGACTTACTGACGTCTGGGATCAAAATTGAAAGCTCACGGACTGTCAGACGGTGATCTTCACAAACATTATCATTAATTTACTTTAACAAAACGTCTCCAATTGATGACCTCCTTCCTCTCCCCTCCTCATCATGAACACTTGTTCTACCACTCGAAAACTCGCCACACCACTTCCTGACATTCCGCTGCTTCGTCAATTTACCATAAATGGATATGAGACGACGATGGATTTCAACAGGGTGGACTCCCTCCAGATTGAGTAAGTGAATGATTAAACGCACCTCGCAGGCGGCGGGATTCAACAATGGTACGTCCATCTCAAATGGAAGCAACGGTCACGCTGAAGTAGCTATGGAGCTGGCTCACCACTCTTTCTGCAGAGGTAAGACTGCGCCAGTGCTGCCATCTTTTGAGAAATAACATCCGCGTCGCCGAAAATGACTGAAGGCCTTTAATTCTTGGAGAACCCTCGTAAATTTATTTTTGTTAATAACGAAAGCGAACCATAGAATCGGTGTTTTTAAAACAAACGAATCCAGATCTAGCCAGGAACCGAATCGATCAAAAATGGGAATTCAAACAGCTCTGTCTAGTATATCTATAATTAACTAGTCAAGTATTTAATTGATTACAATTAATATTAACAATGACAGCGTTTTAGTGGATAATCATTAGCTGCAAGACAATTTAACTTTAATTGTATTAGAACAAATACGTTCGACTCACGGCACCAGTACCCACCTACTTGATCATGAAGAAAAATCTTCTTATATCTAAACAGATAGACCCTTAGAGCGGAATGCACAATCTAAGATTTCGATCCTAAGGATAAGTCGCCGAAAAGCATGACTTAACTATAGACAATCCTGAGTATACAGTTAAGGAATCCTTAACCATAGACTACTTTTGATATGAACACGCCCCCTTCTGCATTACCATTTACCACTGACAGCTGTTGTCAAAATAAATTCGCATGTCTATAAAACAGTCCATACACTCAAATTCATTTAACAATGTACCTCAATATGGATATTGATAGTGTTAATTCGTTTGGCATGTACTTAGAGAATATTATTTTACTTTTATACGCCAGCCCGCAGAAATACAAAATGCCAGGTGAAGAATGACACTTGACGCTAGTGTTACCATGTTAAAAAAATATCTTGCGGTGCCTGTGGAATCACGTATAATGACTTATAACGGAAACATAAGAGTATTATAATTAAATATGTATATGTATTTAAAGTTATTGCATTTATAAAATGCAGTTTTGTCATCGTTTAACAATTATAAAATACTTTACCTAAACTCTAGGAAAGAAAATTTTTAAAAATGGTATTATTTTCAATAGAAATGATCTTAACTAAAGACAATGTTTCTGCATAGTGTTTTCTGCTAAGGAAATTTTAGTTATGACAAATGTTTCTGCATTCCGCTCTTAATGCATAATACTGTAACTGAAATAAGGTTACTATGACTCAGTGGCGATGGGTAGAGGTAGGCTTTTAAGATCAGCCAAAAACAGTGCACAATAAGACTACAATTATACAAACGGTGTTGGTTAGTTTTTAAAATTCAATTAAACCCTGCGAAACTAAGCAGTAATAAATAATAGTCAAAAAATACTCGTCTATCTTCTAAAATGTCTAAACTATCCAATTAAATCGTACATAACTTTAGATATTTTATAGACAGAATAATATTTTGTATCTATTACAGTTTGGTAAAATTAAAAAAACGTAAAAAAATTAACCAACAATCGGTATGCATTTGTGAAATATATATTTTAATCCAAAGAAAACAAATAAGTATTAATGAAAATGTATGCACCATTTTGTCGTGTCGACAAAAAGTATACCAAAACTATCATGGTTTGGTTTAGGCAGGGTTTAATTGATTTTTAAAAACTAACTAACACCATCTGTAAATAATTGTTGTCTTGGTTCAATAAAAATAAATATCTACGTATGATTAACAAAGTTTAATGTGCACTATTTATGGCGGATACTGGCTAGCTGGAAGACAATTTACGTGGCAAATTCGTCTGTATAGCAAAATCCACACGTGTGCTCTGGTTTTTTTTTCAGAGCCGCTTGAAGATAACGATGCCTTCGATTAGTACTGTAAACCTATTAATTGTTACCATCGTAATAATGCATCGGAAACACGTGTGAAACGATGTATTAATTCAATCGTGATTAAGTATTGACCAAAGCAGAGCCAGTTTAATTTTTGTTTGAAATCCGCGCCATTTTAACGCCGCCTCACGGCGAAAGCGAATAGCATAGTCAGGCCGTGGAGCAAAACTGTATATTTCGATCGTAGTGCTAGTTATTGCTCATACACTGAATGCAATATTCTGTTTAAAAATATGACGATTGTTTAATATTAAAATAAATGGTAGGTAACTAATATGTTACTTGATTTGAACGGAATATACAGTTGAAAATATTCATTTACTGTGGACAACACAAATATGGACCGTCCAAATCAACCCATTCCGCACCATACTCGGTCTTAATCGAGCGTATCACGAGGTCCTAAATTTGGATATGAAGCATCAGCAGATTTTACGCCTGTGAATGCCTCAGGAGCAGATACATATGACTGAGATCACCACGCTCTCAAGTTCGTTTTCATTTTAAGTTAGTTTTAAGGTTAGTTTTTATAAAATCAATTAAACCTTGCAGAAACCAAACCATAAAAGCTTTGGTATATTTTGGGCGATACGACAAAATTGTACAGACTTTTTCATTCATAATATGTACTTATTAGTTTTCGTTGGATTAAGAATACTAATATTACACATATTGTTAGCTCATTTTTTTTAATTCATTAAACCCTGCCTAAACCAAACTATAATAGATAAAAATATTATTCTATGTATTTATAAAATATTCAAAGTTATGTATGATTTAATTGCGTATTATTAGATATTTTATAGATAGACGAGTATTTTTTGACTATTATCTATTATAGCTTGGTTTCGCAGGGCTTAATTGAATTTTAAAAACTAACCAATGTCGTCTGTAAATTGTAGTTTTATTTCAATGAAAACAAATACTTATGATTGACAAAGTTTAGTGTGCATAATTTATGGCGGATCTTAACAGCCTACCTCCACTTCGCCAACATACTATGTTCAGTACCTACTATGTTTATTTTATGAAAAATTTTAACGGAAGTAATTTTTAATACATAATCAGGTATCACATAAACTATTCGTTTTCTAAATATAAAGAAAAATCTTTCATTATACATGGCAGAGTTCTCTCGCGAGTATAATCTGTAAGGGATCTTGGCGTTACGTTTGACAGTAAACTGACGTTTAGTGGTCATATAGATACCATTTGTAAAAAGGCGCTAAAATGTTGAGCTTTGTCTTGCGTACTTCCCGGGTCTTTTCGGATGTTACGGTACTAAAAATTCTCTATAACCCCTTAGTTAGAAGCAGAATTGAGAGTGGGTCTATCGTTTGGGCCCCGCATCAGTTGAAGTACGGCCTTATGTTGGAGAGAGTCCAAAAGAAAATTTTGAGACTTCTTTACTTTCGGCTGTATGGATATTATCCATGTGTGTCTCTGATAATTACCTTAGGAATCGAGGGCATCCGTTGTTTGTTCTCCCAAGCTGCAGAACTAACCTGCCATTGATGATGCCAATTGGAAGGGCACTAACCATGTTTAATGAAATCGCTTCGGATATTAATATATTCCACTTACGTGAGGATGGATTTAGGTGGACGTTGTTTTATAAGTTTTTAAGATATGGTCTATAGATAGTTCACTGCGTGTGCTTCCATCTACTTTTATTTTTGTTGCTTTATTTTATTTCTTATTTTATTACTTATTGTAGTATTAGTCACATTTCTCTTTATTTTTATTTAAAAAATTGTTAATACTTATTTTAAGTCATGCAGCGCTCGAAATGGAAAATTTTACGAACCGGATCGCTCAATACTTTGCCGAAAATATTAACATATGTATGTAGGTATAAGTTTGTTAGATTTTTTATTATATGGCTTATCTAGCTCAGCGCATCTATTCTATACACAATGCTGCTATCGGCGGCTATCAAGGGTAGTTTATCATATTTATTCATTGAGGTATTATAATTGTTACAATAAGTTAGCCGACTAAACTGTCAAAACTGTCTATCTTGCTTTAAAAGTTAACACAGCCAAGAGAGTTGATTTTAAAACATAGCACCATTTGTAGTTCAGACGGTTAACTTATTGTAATAATTATTTAACCTCCTCAATACATAAATATAATAAACAACCCTTGATAGCCGCCGATAGCAGCCTTGTATATAGAATAGATGCGTAAATGGTTAAATTAATTTTTTCACGAGACGGAGCGATAATTTTAGGGGTTTCATGAAGCGGAACGGCGTTCCGGTGCTTTCCGGTCCATTTCGACCCCTGATGTCATGTCGTGAACGCTTTGAATTGGTAATTTGTTATGTTCATTATATGTAGCTAAAATAAATAAATTTGATTTGTAAATTTGTAACTATTGTACTTATAGTTGTACAAAACTACAATAATATGTATCTACGTATAATTAATTATGTCTTTCGTGGCCTATTTATTGATTACCTCGTGTGGATCGCACTTGAAAATGTATCTGTATTTCATTGAAACGAGCGCGATAAATACGGAAATTAAAATTATAATTGCAATCAGCCAATTAGCCAAAACGCACTGCATCTATAAAAACTGTTTTCCCCCATTTTCCCCAATCAATATGCTGTAATACACCTCACCGTTTAGATTGCGTCGTGGAAACTGTCACATTTTTTTCCACGTGTGTTCATAATTTGACAGGTTCAAGTAGTATGGCGCTAAACGAATTATTGTCATCAGTGTTGCCACGCAAAGAATTAATATTTTTAATCATTATTTTTCTAAACATTAGTTTCGTGAATTGTTGGGTGTTTAATAGTATCAATTCGAAGAATAATAAAGCCTTGGGCGAGTGGAATTCTGATGAAGGAGTCTATCCAATACCGTACGAACCAGGTGACACGAATGAAATTAATGAAGATGACCCACCAGATCCGCCAAAAGAGAGATTTGTTTTGACAATGCCAGGTGAGTTGGGATTAGGGAATCCAATCCCGAGCCAAATTTTTGATCCCGGGATTTCGGGATTACAATTTGACGATCCCGGGATTGGCATTTTTTCGATAGTTAAAATTAAATTTTTATATATACAAAAAACATTGATAAAACCGGTCAAAAATTAATAAAATAAATAATTTATACTATTTAAGACAAGTATTGTTAATATTGTGCACGTTTAATCTTGGACATACATAGGTGTAATGCAGTAAATAATATTGTAATATAAATAATAATGTGAGAGTAAAACAGTTATTTTTATTTATGAAAAGATAACAAATACAAATACAAGTTCAATTAAAATAAAAATAAAAAATAACATATTGTGTCGATAATAAATACAAACTAGCATGAAGTTTTCATGAAGTATCCGGAGATTCCCCCTGTGATCAATGGGTCTCCAGAATAGCATTTTCTGGTAGAAACGTCGAACTAAATGTTTCTTGATTTATTTTTATTCTATTTCTCAAATTCATATCAAGAAAGTGCGAAGCCTTGTTTGTTTCCAATCTTTCTCATTTTTATTAATTTATGTGAAAAAATAAAATGAATTGGTAACACAATATGGATAATCAATCAAACTTCATTCAAACTCAGTTTATTTCTATCGTAGTTATATCTTATTAAAGGTATTTTTTCTGTTATATTTTCGTTTTTATGTTATTGTCCATAAAAAAAAATGATTTAATGATGGTATATCCCACAGGTGTAAGAAGCACCAACCCCACGACTCAATCATCAAAAGCCAAATGGCATTGCACTAATAGTGCATGCCACTGGCGAAGGGTGGAGGTAGACTGTTAAGATCCGCCATAAATAGTGCACATTATACTTTGTTAGTCAGACGTAATTGTTTTTATTGAAATAAGAGTACAATTTACAGATGGCGTTAGTTAGTTTTTAAAAATCAATTAAACCCTACCTAGATCAAAGCATAATAGTTTTGGAATTTTTTGGCCGAAACGACAAAATTATGCACACTTTTTCATTCATATTTATTTGTTTTCGATGGATTAAGAATACATATTCCACATACTGTTGTACTTCCACATTAATCCCTGCCTAAACCAAACTATGATAAATAAAAAATAATATTCCATCTATAAAATTTAATATCCAAAGTTATGTATTATTTAATTGTATAGTTTTGGATATTTTATAGATAGACGAGTATTTTTTTACTATTATCGATTTTTAAAAACTAACCAACACTGTGAAGATCTTAAATACATTTTTTGTAAAGTTTACTATATGTATACAAAATGATTTGATTTGAATTGTTTATAATTCTTATGCATTATTTTGTATCCAGACACCTACGTTTAGTTGTAATGCAATTAATACTATTGTTTACAAGGCCCATATTATATATTATACATTTTACTGAGTGATATTATTACTTAGGTAGATAAGTAACTAGATACCTAGTAAAAAAATGTTGGTTGTCCAACCGATTTGACATTTTAATATAATATTTAAAGAGAATACGAAAAAACAGGATTTCATCCAGCATTCCTTTCACTTGATATGTATTGAGAGTATTCAGTAGAGAGAGTAGCATGACCCCACATCCTGGAGCGTCCCCCCAGACGATGATCTTCGACGGGCCCCCTACCTATCGCTAAGATTAAATATAGTGTTATACTCTGCAGTAGCATTTTGCAAAATCATCAGCCGAATTCTAACTCACATTTGAAATATTTTTGAAGGGAACTTTGAAACCTACTTTATTTATTATTTGTATAGATAAATCTATAAGTAGGTACATCATATTTTAGTAGGACTATTGATGAAAATTCTTCTTTCGACCATATCCGATCCTGATAGGATCATATGGGCCTCCACAGAGTAGAGGTTTGTATTGACAGATTTTGTTTTTTACGAGAAATGGATGTCAGCCACTTGCTCAACCTATTAAGTCCATACCCTGACACACACAAATTGAAAAACAATATGTGTACTTACTTGCCAGACCCAGGATTCGAACCTGGGACCCACCCCCTAATAGTTCAACGCTTAAGCCGCGCGACCATCGTGGGTGTTCGATTGATGAAAATAATGATGCATAAATGTGTATATACTTATAAATAACTTAAATACGATCTTTCAAAGAACACTTCTGTAAAAATTTTCAAATGTGTGTTACAATTTCTGCATTCAGCAGACGAATAATTGGTATTCGAGGTAAACTTAATGGTATTCAGTGTATATTTAGCATTTTTTTGTATTTGTTTACACATCCACTTGAATTATGGGGAGTGTTCGGATTAGGAATAAGTAGTTGTCGACTATTGATAGTTGATACACATTAATCGAAAATTGCATCCTACAATCGCATATATTAATATGTTAATAATTTTGAAATAAAGTAGCGCCGCCGGTGACTTCTTTTACTATTACAGCACATTTTCAATATGTGTTTATCTCAATTGTCTGGTTGACATGCCACATTGGCCAGACACACAGTGTCCTGAAACTTGTACGTATTCAGTTCGCCGTTTCCCACTTCACCGTGAAATTTATCGGAAATATATGGCCGTATATTAAAGACCGTCCAACCTCTTTCAGTCGTATAGTACTGACATAAAAGTGATGTCTAAATAAAACACGGTTCTTGTCGGTTTACACTTTGCAGGAAGCCAGTACCAAACACATTGTATCAATAGCCGATATACTGGATTATTTATTAGGTTAGGTTAGGTTTTCATTTTTGAAATTAACTATGGAAATTGCATTAATTTTCATATTGTATCTAATAAATTGGAGATCGTATAGTTACGGTCATCTCTTTCCGATAAAAATGCTCACGGCAAATTGTGCCACGGTGAAATGCTTTACGTATAATTTTTTATACAGATATTTTAAGAGGTTCGGGTTCCCAAATATTTAAGGAGTTCTCAGGGTTCCAAGCTTCGGTCCCGGTTCCATTTCCAGCTCTGAACTGTATGTAGTATGACGTATGTGCAAACGTAATTAGTAGCCATAAATTCAAATTCAGCTAATTTTATTTAGTGACAAAACGAATGACAAACCACTATAAGAGACTACTTACCTAGGTAATTATTATTTATTACCTGTCTGTTTCCCCAGATTCCTTATGTTAATATATTATAATAGAGAGCCCTATCACCACCCCCCCCCCTAGTGGGGGCGAAGCAGAGTAGATACGTATTAATTATTAATTAAAACACTTTAAAATATAAACTACCTATCAAAAATGTCTCAGTTTGCAAGCTTCATATTTTTACGCTAGGTGCCTCTGGTAGGACCATAATCATGATACTGATTAAAAATAGTTTAATTAACATAATATTATTATATTTGTTTGCATTTCAGGGACAAAATGGTGCGGTCCTGGTAACATAGCCCTTCACTACAACGACGTTGGACCATTCAATGAAACGGACAAGTGTTGTCGGACCCACGACCTCTGCACTGACATTATTCCTGCTGGCCACACTGCACACGGGCTGCAGAATGATGACTTCTACACCAAGTAAATGGCATTTTAATTTTAGTTTTTAATTATTCATGTATTTTTATTCAGTGGTGCATTTAGTGGCGTAGAGGCCCGACGCCCTGTCTGTTTACATTAAAACATTTAAGATCTTGGTTAATAATTTGTATGACAATTCAACTGTTTCGAGGTTCCCTTTTAAATCTTCTGATGAAGCGATTGCCGTAGCGAACAGCCCGTAGAGCTCAGCATTATATCTTCTCCTCCAATTGGTGCCGTCCCTGATCGGTCCATAGGTATATACGGCGGAGAATTTTTCTTTCAAAAATCTTCAGGGCTCGTTCATTTCGCAGAGTTAATGTCCAGGTTTCCGATGCGTAGGTGACTACTGGCTTTACAAGTGTCTTGTAAAGAGTACTTTTAGTTCGGCGAGATAGTATGCGGGACTTAAAATGTCTTAACCCATAGCTTACGGGCCGCACAAAATTGTGTTTTTGCTAATTACTTTTCAAATGCAAATTAACACGTTAATTACAAAAGCATTGTGTTAACAGGCCAAAGTAGCATTTATTCTCAGACATGATTCTCTTGTTGATTTCTTCTGTAATATCATTATGTCGAGTTACAAGAGAACCAAGGTATATGAAACTGTCGACCGTATCAAACTTGTATGCACCAATATCTAACTTTGGCGGTCTTTAACATACCGCCATAATTTCCGATAAACATTTCACGGTGAAGTGTGGATACGGCGAACTGCTTACGCATGTTGTTAATTACTGCGTTTCTGTTTCTTTCAGACTAAATTGTAGATGCGATGACAAATTTTACAAATGCTTGAGAAACTCCAAAGATGGCATGGGGGACAATATAGGAAAGTTATATTTCAATGTGATAGGAACACAATGCTTTCGGAATGATTATCCCATCATCAAATGCCTGAAGTATAGAGGGTAAATATAATTTAAATTTATGTATTATTTAAGTATTCATCCAAATATGACGGTATTTCGTAATCGGGGAAAGGGATTGTTAGTATATTGTGATGATTTTTAATATCACAAAACCAACAATACCCCTTACACATTAGCGTTTTAAGAACACACACTCCAGTTTTTTATTTAAAACATTTCAATGGTCGTTTCACTCGAGACACCTGTGTGTCTGGTGTCTCGTGTGAAACGGCTCTAAACTCACGCGTGTGCCGCCGTTTGTAGCGCTAAAAATAACAATATGTAAGTGGTATGTAAGTGGTTGAGTGTTGTTCTGACCCCGTGAACCCGTCTAATGTGAAACCGATTTAAAAACCGTCTAGCGTGCATTAGGTCACGTACACGTAGATGGGCGTCCGGGCACCGTGAATACAGTTACAATGGACGCCTGCTACACGGCGCCGTTTCGATTTTTAACATTCGCCGTGTAATGTGAAAAGGGCATTGCTCTTCTTCAAGCCACTAAAAGAATGTCGCTGTTCAAGTTTTTACCGTACAGTCAATATAAAACATCTAAAATTATGTATAGTTTAATGGCACAGTTTTAGATATTTTATAGGTAAACGAATAATTTTTAACTATTATCTACTATAATAGTTTAGATTTGGAAGGGTTTAATTGAATTTTAAAAACTAACAAACACTATCTAGACACTGTAATCGCAGTGCAATGAAAACATAGACGTGTACCTGACAAAGTTTAGTGTGCAATATTTTTAACGAATCCAAACAGCCTACCTCCACCCTTCGCCACTGATAGAAGACGCTACCATATATAGCAGGAAGTCGCAGGTTCTGTGTACAGTGCGGGTACTGTTTGGATTAGGGATTGCAATACCGGTATTCCAGTATTTATCAATACCGAAATACCGGTTTTAAAAATCCAAAATACCGGAATTTTTGGTATTAAGAAAGCACACTGGTTTATGTTTTTGAAAATGAATTATAAGTTATGTGCTGCTAAAATGCAAATATATTGAGTGAATCCAACAGACGTGAAAAAATAATAAAACAAATTTCATCAAATATATTTATATAATTATATTTGTAGCGATGAATTACATGACAAAATGTTCACTTATTCTATAATTATTGATGACTGTACAAGCGTTGAATTTAAGAAGCTTTCCTGCAGCCGGACTTATTTGCACTTGATGTACTTTTGAAGGCTTTAGTTAAAATTGTCAATATATTCAAATTATTTGTAAAAAATCACTAGTTCTACAATAATGATAAATATATATTTTTAAATGTCAACATAATAAATGTAGGTATGTAGGTTTTTGGTATAAAATAATATTTTATATAAATGTTCAAGAAATACCGGTATTCAATAATAAATACAGAAAAACCGGTATTGACATTTTCATTCGGTATTGCAATCCCTACTTTGGATATTATGCTGTACGTGTGTTGCTTTTGTTTATTTATTGTTTTTATTTGTTTTTTTTTTAGAATAATTCGACAGAAGTGTCTGGAGTACGAATATGACAAGGATAAGGACAAACTCTTCCAGTGGTTTGATGTGCCACCTTACTAATGAATAACGATATTATTTATTGTATTTGTAAGTTTAAGATAACTTCCTAAATACCGTAGGCTATTAATTAATGACCATAGAAATAAATTATTATTTAAAAAAACAAATAGTTTCAAATGAAAGATTCTTTTATTCTTCTTAAATATATTTATTGAATATACTTTTATAATTTGAAAACATCTCATGC
The DNA here is from genome assembly GCF_057557595.1 of Rhyacophila brunnea. NCBI lineage: Eukaryota > Metazoa > Arthropoda > Insecta > Trichoptera > Rhyacophilidae > Rhyacophila > Rhyacophila brunnea. The sequence goes on along the minus strand of NW_028232893.1, from coordinate 30,211,341 downwards.
GATTCCATGACAAAACGGAACAGTGACAAAACAGAAAATGACAAAACAGAACAGTGACAAAACAGAACAACAATAAATATAAAGATGACCTTTCAGGAAAAATATAAATTTAATATTGATATTGTCCTATCTTTATTGTGTTGATAGATTTTTAATAGCACAGATTTTCAATACGCCATAATAGATCAAATAATATACCTAATTTCTGCATTACGAATCGCTAGAAAGCCTCAAATAAACTTAACTCGGTGTTGCCGGCAAGCTTAAAGGCCCGTCCTGACCAGAAACTTGTGTCGCCAACCTCATAAAATTTAACGATAATCATCATATTTTATTGGACCATAAATTACATTAATCGTTTGTTGAACTAAGTTGACAAATGTTGCGGTTGACAACATCGTCCTCACTGAAAGAAACTTGTGGCGACATTATAAAATGAGGTCAGCCATCATAAAAATAATCACTTTAGTCCGTAAGTTTTAATTGCTTTTATCGTATTGAGGATCGAATTTCTGTCGCTCGACACGAGTCACCACTTGTTTCGAGGCTGGCGGTAAAACTCAAAAGATTTAGCAACACACTTTAATGAAGGATCATTAATAATTTATTGTTAATAAAATTCGCATACCAGTTGATTTTAATACGAAGAGCTACGTAAGTAGGTAGGTACAGGAATTTAGTGATACATATCGACTATGTATTTTTTACTCTTTATTCTCCCTTGTAGGTAGCGATTGCCAATCAATTGGAGCATATGTCTAGCACTTATTTTGATTACTTATTTATTACGCATTTTATGACATTTTTTACAGAATCAAAATAATAGTATTTTACTCTCCGAAATCTCGAAAAAAAATTCTGAGAAACAACGCGTACGTATTATAAAGCAGTGGTTTCCAAAATTCATATTACTACGCCTCCCTTTAAAAAAAAATCTAATCTTGGCGCCCCAGCCCTTTATTTCATTAAGTAATACAGACACCTTTTTAAATATTCAACAATGTACCAATACAAAAATGAAAAAAAAAATATAAAAATAAACAATGTTTTAGGTACTACTACTTATGTATATTATATTCATTTTTAAATTAATTTGGTTTTCACGCGATGAATGTGCTACACACACAACAGCACAATCAATTTCAATAGTAGTCAATCCGAATTCATCACCGTTCATTGACAAATGGATTCTATCATGGGCCGCACATCCTGAAGCGGACCTTCAGGCCAGGATCTTTGGCGGGCCCAACTACCTATCGCTGAGGTTTATGGTAGTATGGTGCTCTAATGTAGTGTTTAATAAATTATACACGGGACTTATCATTTAAGTATATCAATCATCATATAGGTATCACATGAAATTGCAACGCATAAGCAAATATTTAAAATATGTATTAGCCCTGAAACAAGCACTACTTGTAGCACTACAAAACACACTTAACTATTAATAAAATAATGTGAAACATGCATTTGCAAACTAACCAAGAAATAGATTTTTGTTGCTTCAATATATCTGGCGCAGAAATCATTTAAAAGTGTTTCCACATGACGAACTTATTTTTTTTTTTTAATTTTGATTTCCAAAGCTCCAATTTTTTATGAATGCCTTCACTTTGTCTTTTTAAATCAGTGAATGCATTAGTGGTCCTTGCATTTATTTATTCACTCATTTTTTTTATTATCGTTCGTTATTCCTAAAAAAATTGCCCCATTATGATTTGATCCTTTTATTTTATTTTTTCACGAGATAGCTAGCGCGCTTCACAATAGTATGGAAGTGAGGTATTATAAAATTATTGAGATTATTGCTTGTGTAACTACATAAATAATCGCTATTATTATTTATATTTGTTGCACTAATTTCATTGAAAAAATAATTAATCTAAGTATATTTTAGCTAGGATATATATTTTTTATTAGTTTTATCTCCAAAAACACTTTTTAAAATGGAGGACCAATCGTTTTTAGAGGAAAACTATGCGGAGTGTATGTCAGATATTCCCAGTGACTGTGAAGATATCGGAAATTTTAGTGATATTGAAACAGACTCGTTTGCTCCTTTGAGAACACGCCCACGTACAACATATTTCGCGAGTGATTCTGAGGATCTCCGCCGAGAGAGAACAAGCTATTTGAAAGATTATCAGGAGTAACATTTATTGTGAGTAACAGAGTGATAATTTAAGTCATGAAGCTAGATCTAAAAAATGAGTGGACATAACCATGTCGGAGTTAAAAAAGTGGTTCGGGTTGGTGATAATAATGGGAATTGTCAGAAAAGCGACTCAGTCTTATTGGTCGACAAATCCACTTATAGAGACTCCCATATTTTCGAAAACTATTTTCAAATACTGCGATATTTACATTTCACTAATAATGAAAAATGAAATTTCACGATTTTTTGTTGAACATAAAGTTTGGATCGAGTATATACAGACATCTGAATCAATTGATGTTGCGGAAACGCATGCACCTTCTATATCTTCTGATACAGATTCAACCCATAAAACCAGTGCACCTACTTCATTACAAAGACTCTCTGGCCGTATAAAACTACATCAAATATCTCCGAAATTTTCAGTCACAATCAAATATTTCCGCAACTAATAAACGTTTAAGAAGAAAGTGTGAAGTGTATTCCTCACATAAACTTTGAAAAGAACCTATTTACATGTCCAAAGAGTGTAAAGTACCTCTACATCTACATATTGGTAATTGCTTTTCTTATCATTTAAAAAAGTGTATTAGTTGTTAGTTCATTTTACATTCATATTTTTATAAACTATTTCAAATAATTTCAGTTTTAGTGTTTAATTTGTTTTAAATCTACTCGTACACTATATTATTATGTGCCAATAATTATTTCGTGCCTAGCCAGTTATCTAAAGGTATTATCCATAAGATTGAGTGTTCATTCAAATATTTTTGTGGAATATAAGTAGATGTTTGTTTTACAATTTATTGCTCATAGATTTTGTTTTATGATTTTTTACGCACGCCTCTGCACTGATATTGGATTGTCTCGATTCTTACAAAAATACCAAATTGTAATAAGCGGTGGGAATGTATATGCGTGCATTTTATTTAATTGAATTTACTCGAAAATATGCACGCCACTGCACTGCCTCGGCCATAAAACTCATAAAACCAATAAATCAGTCCATAAGTGTTCGTTCGGGAATGAATGTGCATTTATTTTTAAACACTTCACAGTTTGTGTGAAGTCTTTGTTATTTTATTATATTTGATAATCAGAGATATGAGTAGCTAGCGCTAAAAATGAATTGATACGTATTCTATAGCGGTGTAAAACATTTTGTATTTGAATATTTTATTACATTTTTTAATTAAAAAATAATATATTGTGATTGCTTTATATCAATAGGCTGTTTCCTATTCATTATATTTAACAAATTGAACTAATCTAATAACATATAATAAACAATTTACGAAAATTTACAAATTATATACTTTACCTTTATGGAACGCAGGCCAGAGGTTGACAAGTGTTGAATAAATGACACAATTTGATGCATTGATATATTTTAAGTATTTTCTGAAAATTTTATTGAAATATATCAATAGGTTCAAAAGTTATATCATTTTTAACTTCGCGATCGAAATTTGTTGATTTTCATTTAAAAATACCGGATATCGGTGTAGGTACGTCGCGGAAATTCGCGGACCGTATAGTGTTAAGACAATGATATCGATTATTATCGTATTGGTATGGTTTATCTTTTTATTAAGAATTTATAGTAAAGTAAAATAATAATTTGGATGTCGTTTTTTTCTCTAAGGTTTATATCGACCAAATTGAAGTAGGTACTAACCTACATCCACCTATTTTCGGTTAGCCGTGTCAGATCACCAACGCCTTTGAGATTGCAATATAGGTAGCTATAAGTACATATAATATTTATTTGGGCGACTTAAACCTACCCACTGTAATAGGTACCTACAGTTTAAAGAGTGCATGATCCCAGCCGCAAATATCGAGCGCCTTTTGATAGGTAGGTATAGCAGGTGTCAAATGCGAATAAATAATAATAATCAGGCGAACGTTCCGTGGCTTACAAGAAAAAATGATGTTGCGCGACACGTTGCCTCTCTGTGTGGACAAATGAGCAACGTCGACAAGTAGCAACACCTTCAATTTTATTACCCTATTCCGAGACATAGTCGTTAAATTTTATGAGGTTGGCGACAAAAGTGTCCGGTGTAGTCTCACTTTTAGGATGAGTTTGGGTCGAAACACCGAAGGCCGAAATTCCGAATGGCTGGAATCCCGAAGGCCGAAATCCCGAAAAATAATTAAGAGATTCAGAGAAATAAAAAAATGGATTTTTGTCTCTCCTGTAAAAAATTGCGCAATCGCAACACTTATCTTGAATTGCGCAAATTTGACAAAATGTATGATTTTTGGTTTCTCTTACATATTATTTCATATTTCATACATCTATGAGTCAAAAATTAATACGCTAAACGTTCCATATAATATTATTATTTTTTCCAGGTAAAAATAGTTTCGTAGTGACTTTTTTTTGAAAAAAATATGTTTCTTTACTGATAATAAAATCCCATCAATATTTTTTCATTTATCATAATATTATGTACACTACCGTGTTTATTCATTTAAAATAAATAGGTCAGGAACGGCTGATTCTATACAAATATGTCTGTATTTACTTAGAATGAGGAAGTATTTTTTTTTAAAGCATAAGCAGAAAGAAATAACATTATAAGAAAATTAATTTTATAAATATAAAGAAATATCTAAAATATTCTCACCTATATAAATTGAATGGACAGATTTATGGGCATGTGGAATGACTATATAGGTAGGAGTGGCGTGCAGTGATTTCTAACTGAGGCCATGATTATGAAGGAAAAAAATATTGGTAAAGTATCAACCATGACCCTCACATTTTTAAGTGGACCCCCTATACTGCCTTTCCAAGGAAGAAGGCATGACTCGAAAAATTTGTGAAATTGAGTTAAGGCTTAATTACGTTGGCAGACGCTCAGATCCAATCAGATCCGACGATCCATACCGACCGTCGTGACCAACGTCTTTACACTATAAGCAATTACACGCAACAATTCGACCGCGTTGGTCCTTGCTTTTGATTGGTTTAAAATAAACATAGTGTTGTTATTATTAAACATATAGGTTGAGCGAAAACTATTTCTTCGTTAGATTGGTGGCTACACTGAACAGTTTTCCCGCGCAATTTTTCGTCAAAACTCAGCTGTCGAACCTAGCGGGCGCGTGTTCAGATATTTTCGTACGTTCTCGGCAATCTTCGCTTGATAATGAATGGATCGTGACAGACGAAAATAGGATTTGTTCCAATTTGCTCACGATCCTGGAAAACCATAGATAATAGATTTTGGGAATCGTGGCAGACGATGGGGCCAGAAGCAATCTGCCAATGTAATTTGAGCACAGTGAATGCCATCGGTTAAGGCTCATTTAGACGGGCGATCATCCGCTGTGAATTAAACGCTGGCATTCATTTTTTGTTGACACGACGTGTCACTGAAAGTGAAATACTCAATTCATTCCAAAATGACGTAAAGTGAAATTACGCTGCAGGTTGGTATTCAAACAATTTGTGATTGTTATATTAATGCAGAAATTTCATCGAGAGAAAGAAGAATAGGAAAAGAGTCGTTGGTGGATAAAACCATCAACTAATATACTAATAATATATATGGGTGATGCGACGTAATATCGTGGGGATATGACAGTACTCAGAGGAGCAGTGCGCATGCGCAGGACTTTTGGAATCATCCGCAGTGAACACAAAATGATCAAAAAGTAGAACCAGTTGAACTTCATTCACTTTTGATTCCGAATGATTAGGTGATTCGTTGATGATTGTGCGTTTACACGGGTCACTGGGCATGATTCATCTGCGATGATCGTCAAAGGGGACTTTCGGTAACTTTATACACTCTGTTATAAAAATATAATGTTATAATAACGTAATTGGGGAATTAAATATGTAACAATTCACATTTTAATGCTTTCAGATACATATTTATTAATTAATAGATACAGTTGAAATAATTGTAAATTATCAAAACAAATGTCTTAAATTTCAAACTTCGTATTTTTCCGCTAGGTGCCTCTGGTAGGTAAAGACATCACCTTAAACCGCGGTTATAAATAAAATATTCAAAAATTTCAAATTATACATATTTATATTTTTATAAAAATCGATGTCATTTAAAATAAATATAAAAAATAACAAAACTATGTATTAGTTAAAAATCTCTTCATTACATTCGACAAACTCGATAAACTAAATTTTAATAATAAATATGACCATAAAATAATATGGGATCCTTTAACAAATTCACATTTTATCTTTGACTTAAAATAAAAAATATTGGTAATATTTTCATATACATAATAATATATATTATTTATCTCAAATTTCAAGCTTCGTATTTTTCCGCTAGGGGCCTCTGGTAGGTAGAAACTTTGCCTTAAGCCGCGCGGCCATCATGGGACTGTCATGCTGTTTATCAACCTAAAAACTTCTGAAAACAAGTTTTTTTATCAATTCGACAATATTAACAGCTGTTTCGGGCTATGTACCCATCCTCACAATACTAGAACATAAAACGAAAAGTATCTTGTGTCGTGTCTAAAGAAAGTATAAAAAGTATCAGTCAAAAAGTACATCAAATAATTAATAGCCCCTGTACACGTGCACGGATTTACTTGCAGCAATAGTGCGTATTTTAAACTATCGCGATAATAACTGTTTACACGTAAAAGTGCTGACTATCTCGCCAATCTCATTCTTCAAGAGTAAGCGAGACGCAATGTTATCATTATTTGTTAGTATTTGATAGGTGGTGAAAATCGATTTACTTCAAAATGAGTCTCTGCGCTGTGTAGTTGATTTTTTTTTCGACAGGTTCGCTACTATCATTCTACTGCGCAGGCGCAGATATAGCACAGTCAAACTGTCGCTTGCAAATTCGGAAGCTTCTGAACTTTTTTGATTCATGCATGCATGTTTGCAATTTGCACGATAATACTTGTTTACACGTACATTTTTTTGTTATGGCTGCGAATTCGTACTGTCAGCAGTAAATCCATCCACGTGTAAACAGAGTCGAACTGAAGTTTGTTAATATTTTTAATTTATCAATAATTTAGTTACCGAGCGTTCTTATAATATTACTGGCATCATTTTGGCGCCCCCTATGCTCCTGTAGTGCCTCAGCGCCCAGGGCGATCGCCCTATTCGCCAGCCCCTGGATACGGTCCTGTGCTCCGCATCCACAACATCGTATGGACAGCACGCCACTCGTAGGTAGGTATTTATTTCGTGGCTTATTATTTATAGTGTTTATCGCACCTGCAAATGTCTAGGTAAATACGGAAATTAAAATTATGCATTTACGCATATATAAAAACTGTTTTCCACTATTTTCCCCCAATCGATATGCTGTAATATTTCTCATCGTTTATATTACGTCGTGGAGATAGCCATATTTTTTACAACGCGTGTTCAAAATTTGACAGGTTCCAAACAGTATGGCGCTAAACGAAGTGTCATCAGTGTTGCCACGCAAAGAATTGATATTTTTAACGATTATACTTCTTCACATCGGTTTCGTTAATGGTGATCAGCCATTTGATTTTTTTTCACATCCAGAAACCATTTTCATAGCGGAAGGTGAGTTTGGAGATATTCAATCATCCCAATTACTAATTTATACCCAGTGACATCTCGTGGGGGTAGGCAGATTGAGCGTCGCTTGGGGGCGGCAGTTTTCCAAAGAGCGGCAAATCGAGGAGAATCACTATATATATAAACTTGGTAATAACGGAAATATCTTTCCATTGAAAAATTCAACTCACTGGTTGGAAACAAAATGTATTAATTAGGTACTATTCAAGTTTTAACAGGATTTTTTTGTCGGGTTCGCGATGTCTGGTTTACTTCCGTTGTCCTTGGACGTCACGTTCTTGGTGAACAGCAATGACACGTGTATACCTAATTTAAAATTTATCAGTCACTCGCGAGTATTGGAAGTTGTCAAGTGTATTTTTAAATGTACCTATCTGAAACCGTAGACTCGCAATATTGTCTATTGAAGCAGAAATGGTGTTTAAATTAGATTTAGTTGTATATATATTGTTAGTAATGTATCCATACAAAATATTTTTTAGATATTGGAGTCATGAAAGGATGATATGCACAGTATAAAAAAAATGTGGCGGCATTTGGCACTGCCTAGGGGCGGCATTTTGTCTAGGGACGTCTCTGTTTATACCTGTAGCTGTCAGTATATTAGCGATCAAATATCTATTTTTAATGTATCAATGTATCAATACACACATACAAGCCTTTGCTGACGATGTGTTAATATTGATAGCAGCAAAAGACACCGACGAACTGGAATTAAAAACCAATAGCGTGCTTCAAAAAGTAAACTCATGGGGTGAAGACGTAAAACTAACCTTCTCAGATAATAAGACAAATATAATGTTTATCAACAAAAGGAAAATACGAACACCAGAAATCCAGTGGAAAGGAAAACCGAAAGAGTTGGTCGATTCCTTTAAAATTCTTGGCATAATACTAGACAGGCACATCAATTGGGCGAAACACGTCGACTACATATGTAAGAAAGCAGCTCAAATGGGAAAATTCTTTTTAAAAACAGCAAGAGCCACTTGGGGGGCGTCTCCTGAAGTTTTAAAAATTATATATCATGGAGCTGTGGAGCCAACCTTAACTTACGCGGCATCGGTCTGGAATAAAGCAACTCACAGAAAGTCGATCCAAAAAAGACTGAATTCCGCGCAAAGACCTTTCGCAATATCAATTTGCAAGGGATATCGCACAATATCGCTAACGTCAGCACAAGCCCTGGCAAGAATAGCGCCAATAGATATAAAAATACAAGAACTTACAGGAATATACCAAGTTAAAACAAGCCACATACTTCCCCGACACTTACCTACAGACAGAACATACGAAAACAAAATACACTACACACAACTTCCACATCCTGGCAACAGACATCTAGAAAATATAGAACACATAGGAACAGTTGACGAAGACACTAAAACAAAATACCACATCACAGGATTGGAGATCTACACAGATGGCAGTCTAATCGATAACAAAGTAGGGGCAGCTTTTGTAGCCTACGAAAATGGAACATTAATAACACCCCGAAAATTTAAGCTCGAAAGCTACTGCACTGTTTTCCAAGCAGAAATATTTGCTATCAGAGAATCTCTCGAGTGGACACTCAAAAGATTAAAGTTACACAGACACGACTATGTAAACATATTCTCAGATAGCCAATCCAGTCTGGTAGCTCTCCAAAACCCATCATCGACACACCCACTTGTAAGAGACATTTTAACACTGTCAACACAGCTTCGAATGATAGGAACAAACCCCAGATTCTTCTGGATAAGAAGTCACACAGGGATAGCCGAAAACGAGGAAGCTGATAAATACGCTAAACAAGCCACAACAGACAAAAGACCTTTAACCTATACACACTTCCCTCTGAGTTACGCAAAACAAAAACTAAACGAAGATACCATAGAGCTATGGAACCACAGATACACAACATCCGCCACAGGATCAATAACGCAGAAATTTATTCCAAACATAAACTGTGCCATCACTCTTGCCAGGAACTTAAAAATATCACACGAACTCACACAGATACTAACAGGCCACGGATCGGTGCGAGCTTATCTAAAAAGATTTAAATTGAGGGATGACGACTGTTGTCCATGTGACGGCAACACATCTCAAACTGTGTGGCATGTCATCAACGACTGCCCTATACTAGAAAGGGAGCGATGGACTCTCAGGACTCGATGTAGACAACATAATCACGAAATTGACCTCCAAAAGCCTCACGAAGCACTAAGCAATAGAACAACACAAGAACACTACACAAAATATTTAATCCTGACCATAAAGAAAATTAAAGATATAAATGGAGGCACCTAATAAGCCCCAGATCAATGCAACTAACCCACCCAACCACCTTGTACGAAAAAGCAAGGGTATGGTTATTATTAAAAAAAAAAAAAAAATGTATCAAATTATTCGACCGCAATAATAATTTCTCAGCGACTCATATAACGGTAAACAAGTTTACTGTTTAGCTGGATCAGCAGATTGATTGGCGATATGAAATACGGTATCGCAATGGAAAATTAGTCAAATAATTTTTTCTCATAGTATCATATTATAATATGACTTATAATAAATAAAATTCCCAAGCTACTCGTATTTAAACCGCTGACTCGTTCAATATAATTATGTACGGGAATATAATGTTTATTTATTACTTTTGACTGTATAAATAACGAAAAATGATTTATCAAAATGTCACTCGAATCTAAGTACCTGGCTCGTAACTATCTCAGTACGTAATATGTACTGTCATTGTATTTATACTATTGTACCGATCGTTACGCTGCAAATAAAACTCGCTCCCGCATACAACTTCGACTTCTTCATCATCATCCTCAACACCCAAATACCATTATGTAGGTATCTTCAATGATAGATTATCCCACACTCGTAAGAAGTACCCGCGTCACTACATCTGAATCAAAATTCCCCAAAGCCAAAATCATCAAATCCAAAACGTTTTATACCGACTTGTTCCGTAAATCGTCAATCAATTAGTAGATACAGTGACGTCCCTAGACGAAATGCCGCCCCCAGGCAGCGCCAAAATTCCGCTTCATTTTTTATATAGTATTTTTTTATCATCCTTTCGTGACTCCGATATCTAAGAAATGTGTTGTATACAAACATTACTAACAAAATATAATGCCACTAAATCTAATTTAAATGCCATCTATACTTCAATAGACAGTATTGCGAGTCCACGGTTTCAGATACATTTAAAAATACACCTGACAACTTTCAAAACTGGCGAGTGACCGGCAAATATTTAGATAAATTAATTAGGTAAGTATATACCTACGTATAATTCACAAATCTGCACGTGTCATTGCTGGTCATCAAGAAAGTGACGTCCAAGAACAACAAAAGTAAACTAGACATCGCAAACTCGACAAAAAATTACATTCCTGATAAACCTTTCATGTTGATTAATACACTTTGTATCCATCCAGTGAGGTCATTTTTTTAATGAAAAGATATACCCGTTATTAATAAGTTTAGGTACCTAGTTATATATATACCTAATGATTCTCCTCGATTTGCCGCCCTTCGAGCAACTGCCGCCCCCAAGTGATGCTCAATCTGCCTACCCCCACGAGACGTCACTGAGTAGATATATCGTCGCTATAGGATTTGTTTCCCGAATAGACCAAATGTCAATTTTACAGGAGACGAAAAACAAATTTCACTGTCGTATATTTTAATATCAGTAGATGTATCAATCATTCTTTCAATACTGTATGATTGCAACATTATCTAAGAATAGATTCCAAGAATAATATACTGGTATAAATCATTAAATGCACAGAAAATGCGTTTTATTTACAAGTACTCACTGTGGATATTCGGGAAATTTTTAGCGCTCTCTCAGAATAATGGATATTCGGGACAAAACATGGACGTTCGGGATTTAAGACCGTAGCGTATTGCTGCACGGCCCACAGATTACTGAGTGGTCAAAAAGTACGCGCCTCAAATGTTATATTTATTTACACGATAATTGTTAATAATTACCTCTACTATTTAAATACTTAATTATCGTAATTACCCAAGTTCGTATGTAATAATAACATGCGGCAATCACTTTTTCGGTTTTTTTCGGATTAAGTAATAAAATAGTTTTTAAGTAATTAACTATTTTTTTATTGAACGAATAATTCACAAGATTTAAGAATGTACCATTCTAATAATTGAACATACTTACATATTTTTTTTAAATCACTTCTGAGAAAATATATTTTAAGAAATCTACTACTTTAATTAGTAACCGACGTCACGGTCATTTCTCCAATATTTTATGATGGTACTTACTCGTACTTGCTAACAATTTTATATTAATACTTTTTCCAAAAAAAAAATCTATTTATATATATCTGTATATTATTATATATATATATATATATATATTTCTATAATTGACAATTAAACTTATTACAAACCACCAAATAAATATTATATATTTACTATTGTAAGGAATAACAACACAAAATAATAGCATGTATAAATTAATTACCATTGGCTGCTAATATTAGGTATTAAGTATATAATATCCACCAAATAAATACTCGTAGTTACTAGCATACATATTAAATTAAAATATTAATTATCAGCGCATTCAAAAATAAATAATAGCATCGCCTTTATTTTCATAGAAATACCTAGATTAAAAGTAAAATAAAGAAAAACAATGTTTGATTATAATAATTTGAAATAATAATTATTATTACGTCATAGTAGTTGCCGGGTCATACTGTAAAATTCATATAACCGTTGGGATTTTGTGTCATTTATCAAAACAAAATGCACTTATTTAGGTTAAGATACTCACTTCCACAACTCTACTGTAAGTTCAGGGCGAACTGGTGATGTATCAGCTATGAATGATCTCTTCAAATTTGTTGAATTCACTATTAAAACAATAGTAACGTTAAAAACAATATCAATAAGATAAAATTTGAAAGAAGTCTCCGGACGGCCGAAAATATGAAAGTGGGCGTAATTGTTTACTGTTAACTGTTTACTGTTAAGCGTGAATGTGGGAGCGAGATGCACGGCGTAAGCGCGGTTTGATTGGCATATTCGGGAAATAAACACTCAGCCAGAGATATATTTCGACCGAAATTAACTTAGATATTCAGGTACGAATAGTTGGACATTCGGGAGAACACCAAGGAGTAATTGTAACTTAACATGGCGTATTCGGGTTTTTTAAAAAAATATCTCTGTTCCTAGATAAAAATATATTGTTTTTATAAATGATTTCGGTAGAGTTCGATAAAAGAAATTGAACTGCAATAAAATGTCGATTTCGACAAAAATGGATATTCGGGAAACAAATCCTATAGCGACGATATAATACTGATACAATATATTATATAATATTATGATACTGATTTTTTGTATTTTTAAATAAATCTACTTAAAGCTATATCGTTTTCGGCACTCGGCATCATATGAAGAACTAATCGCGACCCCCTTTTGTGGTAGCCAAGTAACACGCAACCCCTCGCCATATTGGATAAATACCTAGGAAACACAGTCAAAATAATATATAATAAAATTCGAAATTCTACGAGTGAATCTTTATTTAATTATATCCCATCAAATTGTATCGCACTACCGCTTATTTCTGTTATTAATCTTGAAGTAGAATAGCGTCCCTCCCAGGGCTCGAAATGGACCGGAGCGCCGTTCCTGTTCGTTAAATCGGTAAAATTATCGCTCCGTCTCGTGGAAAAAATAATTTGACCGTCTGAGCTAGATAGGCCATATAATAGAAAATCTAACACACTTATTTTTATGAAATACACATAAAATTTGATAAGTATGTCTTCTAACTATGATATCTATGTATTGTTCTTCAGAAAACTGTCGAGCGCTCCGGTTCGTAAACTTTTCCATTTCGAGCGCTGAATATAATATAGGCAGTTCGGACTTCAGATGTGTTTAAAAAAGTGCTAAAGGGGCTACAGGTCCAGGACCGTAACTTAGTAGATTTCCGGAACCTGAAAAATAATTCGAAATCACAAAAGAACCTTGCAGCGAAGGAATACACAAATGTACGAGCTTCTAGAATTTTGAAGATAAGAGCCCAATTCTAAGAAAATTTACGAAAAATAAGTGATTTTGCAAAAATGAATAGTGTAATAAATAAATAAAAACTACATTTAATGTTGTATTGGGGGGGGGTAATGTGTATTAGCGCAGAATATCGCCCTTATGATATCCGAAAAATATTTACCATAATTTGATATTTTTGAATGATTATTCACCGCTCCGGTTCTTAAGATTTTCTATTTCGAGCACTGGTCCCTCCTAAGCCCGGGCCCCCCAGGCTAAAGCCCTGTCAACTTTCCCCTTGTGGGGGCCATGATCATTACTGTCAGTAATATAACTCAATGTTGATATTGGTCACCTCCAGCGCCTTTATTACACTGTGCCCATTGCGGATGGGAAATTCAGGATGCCAACCACATCCTCTGGGAATGTCTTAGAATGTGCTCCGAACGGGAGGAGATGCTCAGGTCGGTCCAACTAGTGGTCTTTTTTTTTTAAATAATTAATAACCATGTCTTGCTTTTTCGTACAAAGTGGTTGTTAGTAATTTTGAACAATCACAAACATACAGGCTTTGAGAAAAACACATAAATATTCTGTGTCCTGACCGGGATCGAACCCAAGAACTGTCGGGTGGAAGGCAAGCGCCTTACGCACTGCACCACGAGGGCCGCCTCCGACCAGTTGTTGGGCCCATCGGGCCGTCCGACTTGGTTGCAACTAAGGCCAATTATTTGTCTTGCATTTAAAAAAAAAATTGCGGCGTCTTACTGCGGGCGTGAAGATCTCTTCACATATTTTTTGCTGTCCGTATGATTAGCTTCATTATTTTTGTTATAGGTATATACACTAGAATCATTTTTATTTTTATAATTTCCCTGTGCTCTTCTCTCCCCGGCACTTTGCATTAGAAAGTTACTTTAAACTCAGTCAGACCTCACTTTGAGCGTAACAACCTTATTCCTGGGTACCTTCTCCTAGGGCAGTGGTCGGCAAACCGCGGCTCGCGAGCCACATGTGGCTCTTTGCCCCCTTGAGTGCGGCTCTGCCACAAATGCCTTCTGCCCGATTTGACATGGCTACAAAGAAGAAGCAAAGAAAAACGGAAGACGAAAACCATGAATTTAAAGTTGAAGGACCGAGACTTTCGCGTTTATTCAAAACTTAAATGGCCTACCGACCTGTATTATTTGTCGGGAAAAATTGGCATATAACAAGAAGTCAAATTTGGAGAGACACTTTACAACTAAACACGCCCTGTCACGTCATTTAGCGTTAAATATCCGGTCGGTGATGCAAGGAAGTTGAGGAACTTTAGAAAAATCAAGTTCTTCTAATTACTGAAAACAATCTTCCAACAATGTTAATATTGCAAGTTTTGTGGTTGGTAAAGAGATTTCTATGAGAGGAAATCAAGAGTAAATTGAGAAGTTGTCTTATTGATGAGAAACTGGAATCGTGCTTAAAATTAAAAACAACAAGACGAAAACTTGACTTCCCAAACTTTCCAAGGAGATGCAAGGCCATTATTCACATTGAGTGTTTGTCAGTAATTGTCATGATTTAATTTTATAGACACTATACTTACAATTTAATTTTTATCAATAAATAAGATCATTATTACGTATGATATCAAGTTTTATTAAGTTAATAAACAGTGTATCTAACATATTATATAGTTTGAGTTTAAGAAATTTGGCTCTCAAAATAAATCTCAATCGTTATACTGTTGATATTTGGCTCTGTTGACTAATGAGTTTGCCGACCACTGTCCTCGGGCATTCCCGGCCTAAAACTGAACTAGATGCTTCACATCGCCAATTTAGGGCCACGTGATACGTTCGATTAAGACCGGGTGTGGTGTGTGGGGGGTTTTGGTTTGGAGGGATTAACTTCAATGTGCCCATCGCTAAAGTGTTATACTTGATCACATTGCCGATTCATAAACAAATATTTCCCAAACTTAAATGAAGACCAAAAGTACAATACTTGGATAAGAACACAATTTGCGAAATACTTAAAATATGATCATATTACGTGGGCAGCTCAAGAAGAATAATTTATTGATATTAGATCAGATCCCTTGAAGTAAAATTTAATGAAAGAATTCTTGCAGAATTTTGGATAAGGCGACAGCAAGAATATCCGTCAATCACAAATGCAGCATTGTTAATCATAATTCCTTTACGACAACATACCTATGCGGAACAGCATTTTTATCATTACTGGTAAAAAAAAATGAACACAGGTCGTGTCTTTCAGTGGAGACTTTGGAGTAAACCCTGCGAATTAGCATTTCAAACATTGTACGGATATTAATTTTATGTGAAAATATGCAATCACACCCCTCTCATTAAATGGTTTTTGTAGGCTGTAGCTGTAATAAATTTGAAGATAATTTTTATTGGTTTTTTAAGGAAATAAAATGTTCTATTATGTTCAATAAAAATGTACCTATAACAATAATTAATGGTAAATAAATTACTGTTGGTCACTAAAGACTAAAATTTTTGGAGAGGGAGTTTCTTCTGACTTCGGGGGCCATGGTATGAAAAAGTTTGAGAAGCACTTAATTAAAACACTTCAAAATGTAAATTATCAAAAAAATGTCTTCAATTGCTAGGAGCCTCTGGTATGTGAGTATTTACATTAATCATTTAACCACGATGAATGAAAATAAAGTTTCATTAATGAATAAAGAATACTTAGTTTAATTAAAATATAGATTTGTTTGCATTTCAGGTACAAAATGGTGCGGTCCTGGTGATAGAGCCAGTAACTACAGCGACCTTGGGCGACACAGGGAAACGGACATGTGCTGCCGCGATCACGATTGTTGCGATGACATTATCCACGGTGGTGAAACTAAACACGAGCTGAAGAACGATGCCCTATTCACCAAGTAAATCTCATTTTAATTTTAGTTTTTAATTCATGTATTTATTTGTGAAGAATTTCCGACATATCTACTCTTTTCCGGATAATGGTAAGATATTAGGGCACCATATCGTGGGGTTGCTGAGGCTCATTTAGACGAGTCACTGCGGATGATCATCGCGGATGAAATGAAATGAAGTGAAATAGCGGTGCAGGTTGGAATTCAAACCAACAGTTTGTTTATGACAATCAGTATATACTATCAAAATATGATGTGGACTGCAGGAACATCATTCTATTTAACCGGTTTGTTTTCAATTATCCAAAATGACAGTTTACGTACCTATGTACAGTCCTACAAACTTATCTAAAGAACGGTTAAAAATGGAACTACGAACTACCATACGGACGCCATTTTGAAAAAATCATTCGAATGTCAGATTCTGTCGAGTTGCGAGTCTTGATTGGGTAGATTTCGACGGTGGCTCCCCCAACCAATCTATAGATAAGTTTGTAGGTCTGTAAATAATAACATGATGACAGTAATCAGGGGCGCAGTGCGCATGCATGGCGTATCATGCGCGGAATCATCCGCAGTGATCAAAAAATGATCCAAAGTAGAACAAGTTCAACTTATTCGCTTTTGATTCCGGTTGATCACTTTCGATGATTCGTTGATGAATGTGCCTTTCCACGGGTCACTGCGGATGATTCCTCCGCGATGATCGTCAAAAGTGAATCATGTAAACGGGAATTTGATAAGTTGGTAAGTTGATAATGAAGGCAAAAATTATCCGCATTTTCTTAATCTCCATAATAATATATTCCTTATATTATTATTGTTTAATAATAATCCGAATGGCATTTTGTTTTGCCTTTCGTTCAATTTCCTTTTTACGTTCCACCTCTGGAAATTGGATGTTATTGTCAATCGTTTGAGATTAAACCCAATCTTTAAAAATATTTGAACTTTAATATTCATTTACTAATATAAATAAGCTGTATAAACATATTAACTTACGCATATCTTTACTGTGAAAAATAAATATGAAATTTAATATTTGGTTGCAAGATCTATCGACAGATGGTTGAATGACATGTGCAAGAAGTAAAATCACCATGGAAAAAAAATATTTCGGTGTTTTTACAGAGATGGCGGACGTAATACCATTCAGTATTTTTTTGTACCTATACCATTTTTTTAATAAGTTACAAGCCTGTTTCTAGGCGGGTGAATCACGAGACATAAACAAAAAAAGGTAATAAACACTCAATGTTATATTCCAGTGTCGTCACTTCAACTTCGAAATTTAATTGTCGACCCTTTTCAGTGGCAGTCAACCATTTATGAACCTGCATTCTTTTTTTTTTTAAATGAACGCGATTTTTACCTATGAAATTGCGTGCTATTTGATATTTTGTCTTTAATGGTTTACTACCCATGAAACGTCCACCATGCTTCATCATCCATGATAGAAATTTTAACTTGAAAATGAGAACAGTTATAAATGTGAACTTGTATCGCGTTATTTTCGTTCGCTTTTTTCGGGAGGTTATTGCTTGTGTAACTGCATAAATAATAGCTATTATTATTTATATTTGTTGCACTAATTTCATTGAAAAAATAATTAATCTAAGTATATTTTAGCTAGGATATATATTTTTTATTAGTTTTATCTCCAAAAAAACTTTTTAAAATGGAGGACCAATCGTTTTTAGAGGAAAACTATGCGGATTGTATGTCAGATATTCCCAGTGACTGTGAAGATATCGGAGATTTTAGTGATATTGAAACAGACTCATTTGCTCCTTTGAGAAAACGCCCACGTACAACATATTTCGCGAGTGATTCTGAGGATTCAGAAACTGAGGCCGACAATGATGGAACGATGATGATCCGCCGAGAGAGAACAAGCCATTTGAAGGATTATCAAGAGTAATATTTGACACTGATAATTTAAGTCCTAAAGCTAAATCTAAAAAATGTGTGGACATAACCATGTCGGAGTTGAAAAAGTGGTTCGGTTTGGTGATAATAATGGGCATTGTCAGAAAAGCGACTCATTCTTATTGGTCCCACTTATTCCACGTAAGCGGTTTTTCAAATATTGCGTTATTTATAAATATTGCGTGCCAATAATTATTTCATGCCTAGCCAGTTATCTAAAGGTATCCATAAGATTAAGTGTTGATTCAAATATTTTTGTGGAATATGGTATTTGTTTTACAATTTATTGCTCTTGGATTTTATTATATGATTTTTTTACGCACGCCTCTGCACTGTTATTGGATCGTCTCGATTCCTACAAAAATACCAAATTGTAATAAGCGTATGCGTAATATGCGTGCATTTTATTTAATTAAATTTACGCGAAAATATGCACGCCACTGCACTGCCTCTATCGCTAGGCCTCAGCCATAAAACTCGTAAAACCAATAAATCACTAAATAAGTGTTCGTTCGGGAATGAATGTGCATTTATTTTTAAACACTCACAGTTTGTGTGAAGTCTTTGTTATTTTATTATATTTGATAATCAGAGATATGAGTAGTAGCGCTAAAAATGAGTTGATACGTATTCTATAGCGGTGTAAAACATTTTGTATTTGAATATTTTATTACATTTTTTAATTAAAAATAATATATTGTGATTGCTTTATATCAATAGGCTGTTTCCTTTACATTATATTTAACAAATTGAACTAATCTAATAACATATAATAAACAATTTACGAAAATTTACAAATTATATACTTTACCTTTATGGAACGCGGGCCAGAGGTTGACAAGTGTTAAATAAATGACATAATTTGATGCATTGATATATTTTAAGTATTTTCTGAAAATTTTATTGAAATATATCAATAGGTTCAAAAGTTATAGCATTTTTAACTTCGTGATCGAAATTTGTTGATTTTCATTTAAAAATACCGGATATTGGTGTAGGTACGTCGCAAAAATTCGCGGACCGTATAGTGTTAATATTAGTGGTGACAGTTTCATTCCCAGCGTTGAATTATAGTTATATCCCGAGGAAATGTAGTTACAGTCGAACTTGGTTATTACGAGGAAGATGGGACCGACTGAATTTGCTCGTTACCAATGACATTAGTATGGACGAAGCACCTGGAAAAAAATGACACTCACTTTTTTGTTGGGTCTGCCGAATGGCATAATCTGTTGTAACGCCATTACAATAAAGGTGATATTTCTATAAATTCCCGATGCTTTTTGCCTGGTCTGCCGAATGGTTCGGTTCGAACGGGTTCGCTCAAATGAACATTGAAACTAGAAACGTTGTTCTAACGCTATTACAATAAAGGTGATATTGCTATAAATTCCCGATGCGTGATATCGCATAATGAAAATTGCGTGACGTTTATCTATACATATGCGAATGTCGCTATGCGCGAATTTACTTGCTAGCTACTGTATTGATTGCGTTGTCCATTATTAATGTCATTGCACGTTACATATAAACATTACTCGTTATATCGTTATATAACATTTTTCGCACCACGTTCTATTTAAGCATGAACATAAAAATCTGAAAACCATCGTAAAAATCCCATAAACATGCATGGCATTCATAAACTACAAAAGAAGTTGTTTATTGTATGAGCCGCCGGCGCTGGTAGGTACCTACAGACTTCACAAAGCATTGATTTTTTACATGCAATTTCAACCATATGCGTGGATACGTTTTCAATGTTGTCGGCGAAAACACCAATTAGGTACATAGAAACTTGACTAGTGTCATAAACGTAATCCGATCCCAGCGGCATCCTGTCCGGTTAGATTTTATTGCTTAAGGTCGAAATGTTTTTAAACGATCGACACATTAACAGTTTTTAGAAAATTTTTGATGATATTTCAGCTCCGTATATCCGATAAGTTTCTCATTATAACAGTGAATAAATGTATGGAGAAAATCATAAACTAAAATGTCAACGAATGTTTCCTCATTACATCCGAGATCTCGCTATATCCGTGATCGTAATAACTGAGTTCGACTGTAATAGATTACCCATTATTATAAATATATATTTTACAACGTTTTTCTTAGCTCGTATTCTTATTTGTCCGGTAGTTTTTTGTCCGGTACAAATCTTCCAATCGATTTTTAACTAACTTCCCGACTAGCTAAACTTTTAGAATATATCAGAACACGATGCCAATGCATTTTTTTGATACTTTTAGCCATCTTTAAGTAGAATTGAATTCATTTTCAGTTAATTCTGTTTTGTATGAAAAGTTATTTCGACACCATTATTGGTTGCTAGGGGGTCCTAGCAACTAAATTATTAAATAATATATACGTGCGTTACTATGGAAATCAATATGAAATGACATTTCATTATTCAGTATTTCTATCAAGTACATTTTTTTTGATCGTTTAAGCTAGTGACGTGACCCGGCTCGCGGCTAGCTCAAAATGTTAACCGGGTTGTCACTAAGGCATAAAGCCCATTGACGCAGCGAGTGCGGCGCTCGCGCAAAATTTCTACAAGTGGCGCGTAAATCATCGAAAATACAACGTAATCAAATACGCCAGCGCACACTGGATTTGACGATGCCTTGTGCCCCGCCTGCCGCATGAGTCACCGTTTTTCGCTTCTCAGCGATACGATTTAACGAAAATACAACGGAGTCCATTCATTGAACACAGCAAGCAAAATCACGCTGCTCGAAGCGTCGTCGATAAGACGGGCGAGAAGCCATTATTAAGAACAATGTACGCTTTGTTTAGTTATTGCGTGTCCGATATTTAATTACAAGCCCCGAGAAATAATATAATATTTTTATTGCTTTGTTATGAGAGGCGCTGTAATAATAATTATTGTGTGCGTCTTGGGGCCCTTATTACATTGGTGAAGGGTAATGCGCGGCAAGAAGCGTGTGATTATGGTTATGAATATACGCTTCTTACGCAGACTTCGCCCGCTTGGCTTGGTGGGCTTTATGCCTAAGGATACTAGGGATGAACTAGGAGGTGGATCTCCCTTGTGGTAACACAACTTTTGATTATCCGTAAATAAAACTCTCGGTGGTGTGATACCAAATTTATTCAGGTTATATGTTCACAGTGTCACAATCATGTTATTTATTATTGTTCAAATAATTAAAAATTATGAAGATGTCCGTAAACTATTTATTTAATTATTATATAATCTCTACGTAACCTTTCAAAAGGTTTCGAAATGTTCACACTCAATTCGAGGAATATACACGTAAATGTTCGATAAATATTTTCTTATAAAAGTCACAATCGTATTGTATTCACATAATATTAGGTTTATAAAATAGTTTTTATTTTACAAACTGCTTATAAAAGTTTATTTAGATTTACAAACTTATTTACTAATAGTTTATTTATATTTACAAACTTATTTGCTAATAGTTTATTTATATTTACAAACTTGTTTACTAAAAGTTTGTTTATTATTTATAATATAGTTTCAAAAATTTGTTATTATAATTATTTGTTTTTGTTTTCCTTTAAAAACAAACTCTCGCGTAATTTATTTCGATTGCGTCATCCCGAAAAATACGTAGCGAAACCCCCGCGACTCTTCCGGGAGCGAATAAAAAAGAGATTACTCCGCGAACACGTCACCGTTTGACAATTGACTGGTTTTCGCGGTACGAATGCGCCTCGCCGATGGAGGGATTTTAACTGGTTTTCGCGGTACTAATCGCCTCGCCGAAGGAGGGCTTACTATACGATATTTTCGCGAATGCTACTGGGAACCGTGTCCCGCTATTGCTGAAGGATCGATGACTTGATGAACTGTTGGACTGTTGAACTGTTGTCTGTATTGAAAAGGTGTCCCTTTTTATACCCTCGGGATTGAGATCCAGTAAAAAATAGTCCGATAGGGATAGCAAATCTGTCCCTTTCGCACAGAAGATAAACTTAGGTATATCTTCTATCTATGATACATTTCTAATAGAAACAACTTTTACTATAGTCGAGCTGAATTTACTTTATATTATTTTCACAAAACTACGCGTTAACCGGGGTTATCTCTATACCCTCCGGAACACATTTCGTAAATACGCAGTTATGATGACGCATAAAAAATAGTCGATTTTGTATATTTTTATACATCTAAACAAAAGGAAGAGTTTTTACCTCTTCAACAAGCTATCGCGGTAGGCATTCGAGTATGAAATAAGGGGATGGCAACCCTTAATCTAAAACGATAATGCAGAGGCGTTACTAAACGGAGAGGCTAAACCAATAGAAATTTATCTAACTTTAATAAAACTAGTCGGCCGCGAAACAACTTTCTCATTTGATAATTTCTCTCTGAACGAAAATTATCACATAATAATATTACAATGATATACCTACTATTCACATACAAACATGTATATGTTTTAATTTGACAGAGATGTTAATCATAAGCAACCACTAATTTATTTATCTCTTTAATAGAGTTTAAACATGGTAATTCAAATGCAATCTTTAATCTATTTCACGCGCGCGACGCAAAACAGCTGTGCTAATTATTCCTGCGTATTATTATAGTGAAATTTCAATGTCACGAGCTATATTTACGTATTAAATTTTATTTTGATATCTTATTCCTTCATTTATTTGAAGCGCGATCAGGATTTATTGTTGCTTATGGGTAGAAACCCATCTAAGCCAAGGTCTCGAGATGTTCTACTAGTTATTTTTATAATATTTACTGGAATTCGAGAGTTATTAGCATGTAAAATCTGTATTTTATAACTACGCGTACATATACATAAGTACGTGTTCACAATAGTTTTACAATAATACGAGGGTGGGTCAATAATTCCTTAGAAAAAAGCATTAAAACAGTTTTTATTTTTGTATTTTTTTTTTATTTCTCAACATAATCTCCTTGGAGCTCAATACACTTGGTTAGACGTTTCTCAATTTTTTTTAAACCGTCAGAAAAATAAGTTTTCGGAAGGTCCTCAAAATAAGCATTTGTCCGATCGATGACTTCTTCATTTGAAAAAAAAACGTTGTCCACTTAGCCATTTTTTTAAGTTTGGGAAAAGGAAAAAGTCACTGGGGGCTAAATCTGGCGAATACGGTGGGTGGTCGACCAATTCGAACTTCAATTCTTCAATTTTAGCCATTGATCGTAAACATGTGTGAACACGGGCATTGTCCTGATGAAAGAGGATTTTTTTCCTGTTTAAATGAGGCCGTTTTTCTTCAATTTTGTTTTTTTAGCTGGTCCAATAAAGATGCATAATAATCCCCTGTTATTGTTTTTCCTTTTTCCAAATAGTCAACGAAAATAATTCCACGTGCATCCCAAAATACAGTAGCCATAACCTTACCAGCTGATTTTACGGTTTTCGCCTTCTTTGGATATGGTTCGCCTTTCGCAATCCACTGCTTTGACTGTTCTTTCGTCTCGGGAGTATAGTGGTGTATCCATGTTTCATCTACAGTCACAAAGCGACGAAAAAATTCATCCGGATTGCGTTGCATGAGCGACAACAGGGCTTTAGAGGCCACCACCCTATTGCGTTTATTGTCGACTGTGAGCAAACGCGGCACCCATCTTGCAGAAATATTTTTCATGCCCAATTTGTTATGTAAAATAGAAATGACGGTACCTTTTGAGATCCCTGTAACCTCAATTATCTCACTCAACTTTAATCTTCGGTCACTTAACACCATATCGTGGATTTTATTGATCATTTCTGGTGTAGTCACCTCTACAGGACGTCCTGAGCGTGGTTCATCCTTTGTTGATGTACGACCACGTTTAAATTCATTTAACCAGTTATAAATAGTTGCAAGTGAAGGAGCAGATATGTCGTGAACTAAATCCAACTCATTTTTTATTTCCTTTGCTGTTAACCTTTTTATAATAAAATGTTTAATAACAGCTCTAAACTCAATTTTCTCCATTTTCCATTTTTCCATTTTCCACAAGCAAATTTTTTTTTAAATGTACGAGAAACACACAACAACCCGACCAATCTGATTGAAACTTCGCAGCATACTGAATCGGTAGTGCCGCTGCATGAAAACAAACCGCTTACAGTACTAGTCGCGCCAGCTGTCGGCTTTTCTAAGGACTTATTGACCCACCCTCGTAGCTTAGCTCTACTTTAATCAAATTTAATAGGTATAAATTTGTATTGTTTATAATTGTACAGTACAGGAATTTATAAGTACTAATTTTTCTATTTTTTTACATTTCTAATACATGTACAAAATTTAATCAAGTATATACTTATCAAATTTCATGCAAAAATTTTTTCACATGTTTTATTTTCAAAGTTCAATAGACATTAATCAAGTAATTTACATTTCAAAATGACAGTGACAAAAATCTCTCGAACGTGTATATTGGGGCCTTTAATCACAGCGTTACAATTTCACATGAGAACTCTCGATTTTTGAGACGAAATTTTTACATAAATTTTTCTTTACATTTATTAAAAATTGTTAACATTAATACATTTATCTTCTACTACTAAACGATTATTCTTACTTACTACCTGTTTATGGTCTTTTGACCAATTTTATTTCTGCTTCTTCCATAGTTTGTACTGAGAAGTCGTTTTTGATTTGTCAACAAGAACTATGGGACTTATATACATCTTATTAGTACTTTGTTGCGAGGTTGTCGCACGGCTAATGAGTGGCAGAATTGACTACAAGGCTAGATTTGTATAGTTATGTCGTCAAACCATACTCTTATTCAAACACCAACTGAAGGTCGGCGTTTTTGTTCGTGTCACTAGTCAAGTCAAGTTTATATGATTCAACAGAAAATTTAAAAACGTCGTATATAAAAAGTTATTTTTATCTTGTAATCATTGTTTATAAACTTAAGTTTTATAAGTATTTAGTTAATAAAAAGATTCTACAAAAATGAATGTTTTATTTTTCCTCTGGCTGTTCTGTTTTGTCAGGTTCTGTTTTGTCCGGTTACCCTTTATATCAGTAGTGTCACCTATCACTGTCAGATGTCACGTACACTGGGTTCAAACGGCTATATTTTTTTAATTACATCAACGGAATATTATAGCAAATAACTGTTTTTTTATTTCTTTCAGACTTAACTGTGAATGCGATGAAAAATTTTACCAATGCCTAAGGAAGACCGATGATGGCGCGGGAAAAATCATAGGAAATATATATTTTAATATAATCGGTTCAAAATGCTTTCGAAATGATTATCCCATCATAGAATGCCTGAATTCTACAAATTTTCTGTAAATATATTTTTTTATTATTATTTTATTATTTATGATTTATGGGAAAGGATTTGTAGAAAATGTGTCGTCCCAAAACCAACAAAACACTCGATTATAAAAATCGATGTTTTTTAAAAGTAAATATAAAAAATATTAAAACGATGAATTAGTCAAAAATCTAAACGACGAAAAATTGAAAACTTAATAAACTAAATTTTAATAATAAATATGACTATAAAATATAATGTAATAAGATGTGACCCTGCAACGAAATCACATTTTTTTTAAATTGTAAGTTTATCTTTAAATTAAAAAAAAAACTTTTTAGTATTTTCAGATACATATTTATTAATTATTACAGTTGAAATTGCAAATTATCAAAAAAAAATCTCAAATTGCAAGGTTCGTATTTTTCCGCTAGGTTCTCTGTTGGCATGCCTCGCCCCCTTAAATTCAGTTTCATTGAATAATACACTATGTTTGGCATCATATTTTACTGTTTGAGGCTATGTTGCATATCGGCGTTATTTTATTTCTGTCCCTGGCATCTCACCCTTACAAATGGGGTAAGATGCCATTTTGGATATTTTTGGTCATTCACTCAGTTTTTAGTGTTTTGCAAAATCATTTTAATCAACATTAAAACGTATTTCTGTCATTGACAAAATAATATAAAAATTCTATAGTGTAGCATTGTAGCAATTTGCCTTTCTGATGTGAGTGAATTGAGTGATGAAGAAAACTATTGCGCCATTTGCAAGGGATATTACATTGGTAAAGAAGGCCCTACAGTTGATTGGATTGCATGTGTAAGGTGCCAGAAATAGCTACATGCAATACGCTTGTCCAATCCGGACATTTGCAACCTGTGTCTGAAGTCTTAATTTTGTTTAGTTTGTGGCATCTTCCCCCGACAAAGTGGTGGAAGATGGCATGTTTAGTTTTTATGTTATTTTTATATTGTTCCAGTTATTTTTTTTTATACTGTTGCTGCTAAATACTATAATAACGTGTTTTTTTTAATATAACTATGAATTTATTTTGAATATAAACATATTATTTTACAATCAGTAATCCGTCAAAGTAAAAATTAGGCATATTCCCCCGACTTACCTAACTTTTTTTTAAGAAATTGGAGGAGAGTTAAAAAAATATAATATTTAGACATCATGGTAAAATAATTTGTGATGATGAGATAAGGGGGTTCAGAAAAAACTGAAACGTATATGATGTATATACATTGATATACTACTAGATGAAGAGTTCCCATACAAATGTCATTTTAAAAATGTACCACAAAAGAAGATATTACGAATATTGTCTTATAATATTTCCTTGTAGGTATAATGCGTTAAGACCGTTAACATGGATTCCCGAATTTCACCCGTATTGCCTTGGCTGTAAAACTAAATTTGCGTTCTTGGAATAGTGACCCTAAGGGCTTGCGCAGACAGAGAGCGGTTGGAGTTCTGCGTTCAACCGACCGTTGACCGCTAACGTTCAGGGACAGCAGACAGGTGACGGTCAACAATAAGCGTTCCATTTGTTTACAAACGTTGTACTGACACAAGCGCTGCATAATGCTTGACCGCTATATGCCGACTGCGAGTGGAAGTGAAAAAGCACTGCTGTTGCGTACTCACTCCCCCGTGTGGTTTCGCTCTATGTTGTGTGACTGCTCAGCGGAGGTACGGCGTTCTTTGTAATTCCGGGCATAGAACTCCAGAACTCCAGCGTTCCAATTGACCGGCGCGGTCTGACCACCGGCTGTGTACCCATACAGTATGAAGTCCATATAGTACAAAGAACGCCGAACTCCGAACGCGGAACGCAGACCGCCTGACCGCGCTCTGTCTGCGCAAGCCCTTAGGGTTCTGCAACCCAAAGCTTGCAAGCTACCAAAAGTTCATGTCTGAGCGGACAGAGCAAGTCGTCATGCGCTGACTATTAGTTAGAGTAAGATGCAAGCTAGATCGGGCTTACTCATAATTATTGCCAGGTCGTTTTCGAGACAAATATTAAGTGAGCTTATATCGAGTTAAGTCCGCTGATATTAAAACAGTAAGTTTTAACACTGGCCGAGTCGCTGAAAATCGGGCGTCATTATTAAGAAGCATATGATTCATCCAGTAGTATATCAATGTGTATATATAAAAAATAAGGTTTATGAATAATATAGCAAAATATTATTACTTTTTATAAATAATAAGATTGTTATCATTGTTGTTTTTATTTAATAAAACGCAATTTTTTTTATATAGTACTTATTCCACTTTAATTAATATATTAGGACCGGTTTCGTCCGCCTCAGTGGGACATTTTCAACTGAGGCGGACGAAACCGGTCCTAATATATTAATTAAAGTGGAATAAGTTCTATATAAAAAAAATTGCGTTTTATTAAATAAAAACAACAATACAATGCAGTTCCACCATGAATTGACAGTTAACAAAATAAAAGAAATTGTTATCATTATTGACGGAATTTCAAAACAATTCAAAAAACGTATGTAGTAACTACGTAATATCTCCAAAGTTTATTTATATCAATACATGTTTTCTAATCCCACTAGGTGTAAGGTTATTCTCAAATTGGTATATTTTAAAACTTTTCCAAACTATCTATTGAAGAATGCTGCATTCTTCAATTTTGTAAATATTCAGTAAAAATTACGCGACGTGTAGTTGACTACACCTCCCATTTCTAATGCATACCTTATATATGTGCATTTCTCCACCTGATATCTCTATGTTCAACCTTCACCTGCATTAACATGCTACTTCCTGTTATGTATGGTAACGACTGGTGATCGTCGTGTGCGGAGAGTTGTGATTATATTGAGATGCACTTCGCGTACTGTCACGCTATCACGATGACAAATTTAGTCTATGGTTTCGTCATTTTGTAGAATATTTTGAACGAGAGTGCCAACTCTAACGCATTAGTATTTTGAATTATTATTCATTATTCATGCTAATTTCAAATAATTTTAACAGTTTCTACGTGTGCGTACGCAGGGCTCGAAATGAACCGGAGCAAACCGGTTCGTGAAATCGGTAAGGTTATCGCTACGTCTCATGGAAAAATAATTTAATCGTCTGATCTAGATATACGAGTACCATATAACAAAAAATCTAAGACATAAAATTTGATAACAATGTTAATATCTTCAGAAAATTGTCTTTTCTTTAAACTTTTCCATTTCGAGCGCTGTGTACGTTGAAATAACTTGCGATATCTATAGATATCTATAGATGATATTTTGAACAGAACCCAACCTGCAGACCATAGATAATACACAACATTATTATAGAAAATACATAGTGCCAACCGCTAAAAACAAAAAACACGCGATTTTGACAATGAAAATGTGTAGGTATGTGTAAAATGATAAAAAAACGTTCGTTGAGTCATGCAGGTATCAATTCAGTGCGGTAAAACGTGAGGTGATTCATTGTCGTTCTGGTGATTTCGGCAGATTTTGACAATGTTCGTTTAAAGGTTCAAAATGTGCTACAGGATAGGAGCATCAGTCTGATAACATTTTAAACACAAGAAAAACGACATTACACACCCATAGCGGCAGCTTACTGTGACGTCACGTGATAGTACGTGACGTGCAGCATAATAATATAATCACAACTTTAGGCCTGATAAAGGGTCGTGCTTTAATGATTTTTTTTTCATTTTAGATTGCTGCATCACAAATGTTTGCAGTACAAGTATGACTTTGAAAAGGACAAATTGTTCCAGTGGTTTGATATGCGCCCTTTCTATTATTTATATTACTAACATTTAATTTATACTATTAATTATTTTATTACTGTTTATTTATAAAATAAATCGTTTTAAAATAAAAATCTCCTCTTCTCATTTCCCTCCATTTTCGGGTTGTGAAAACACGCTGTCATTTTTATTTTTGTATGGTTTTTCGTCTGGATTCGGGATTTGGAGGTGGACAATTAACACACCGGAATTGTGATCAGAAGCGACGAGTTTTATTTAGGTTAATATAATATACTAATGGTTACATTTTTAATAATTTATTTTATGCGGAGGTCGAAATGTGCGTGTTTACGATTTAGCTGTTTGCAGCGTTCCCCGCGCCAAAAATAACGGCCGCATACAAAATCGATCCATTGCGGCGTTGCCAATATGAAATTTTGCCGGCAACCATGTACAACGTTGCCGGTTTATTATTACTTATTTTCTCAATCAACCCTTACCATTTGTAGGCTTGATATCGATTAGGGCCTCTCCAGATTCACAAAGACATCCCCAAATGGGGGCCATTTGGGAATGTAACACTCTCTTCTTCTTCGGTGACACTATAGCTCATATCGAGCCCTGGTTTCCTCAATCCTCTGCCTTCACGTCACTTGATCCTCGGCTACTTCCCTCCAAACGACTAATATCTCCCATGTCTATCTCCTTGCACAGTCTCTCCAGAGAAGTTTCCATTTTCGCACGGGTGTCTTTCCGCCTACAATCAACTTCGACGTGTCCGTATTTGGTCGACCCGCATGCCGGCCCCCCAGGCTAGAGCCCTGTCAGCCCCCCTCCCCCTGTGGTGGTCATGCATGTAAGTGTCCGTATATATACCAGAAACTTACATATGAAGCTGGCCGTATCACAGTTCACCGTGAGCTGTAGCTCGGAAATAGATGACAGGATAGTATTTAGATCAAATTCATGTCTAATGTATAATGTCATGCTTAAAAATAGTAAGTAAATTAAGAAATATTACCATATCTCGTAAGCATCAAGTTCATTTTTTTAAATTTAGTGCTATAATATTGTAGTTTTTATTTAATAAAACGCAATTTACTTACTTCGCAAGTACTTATTCCACTTTTAATCAATAGATTAGGACCGGTTTCGTCCACCTCAGAGGGACATTTTCAACTCCGTTGAAACTGTCCCTAAGTACTACAAAAAAATTGCGTTTTATTAAATAAAAACAACAATACAATGCAGTTCCACCATGAATTGACAGTTAACAAAATAAAAGAAATTAGTGTTATAACATAAGGACATCTCTTTCCAGTCTAACAGCTCACGGTAAACTGTGTTACATACAATCTATATTCTATATGTAACCGAGACGCAGCTCAGATCGTGGTTGTAAAAAAAATTCCGGGGAATCCAGACCCGAAATCGCCCCCCTGTTTACTATTGAATTAATGGTGTATGACATACACCAGTGTTCCGCCGAACCTGGATAGGTGTTCCTCAACAATTTGGAAAGGTTTAATACACTGTATATACACAGATCTTCTACTAAGTAGAAGTAAAATAAGTAAAGAATCTACTTCACATTGAAAGGCGAGTGCTGATCAATCTCCACTGATGTTTATGACGTCAAGTATCTAGGTACAGGCTGAGGACCATCTTTTCTCACACCGTGCGCATGAAAGAGATCGGGTATATTGTTTTTACCCATAGAACAGATAATAAATAGAATACCGATAGGCTATATTCAATACGCCGCATGTTGAAGCAGGCTTTTGAATGTGTTAGTGTCATACGAAAATGAAGCACGCATTATGCACGTGCAATAGTGTGTGTAATACGCCAACATTAAATGGCGTAAATGCATAAACCGAGAGCAGTTTTCAGTATTCGACGTAAAACGTATTCTTGACACGTGTGTAAGTTTTCATTTTTACGCGTTTTTATTCTTCGCGTCATTTACTGGAACCAATGTATTATGTTAAAACAGGATTGAATGTATACTTTTAGAAAATATAAATGAATTAAGTTTGCATAAAAATGTAACGATTTTCTTGTATACCTATTAATTTAGTCTGGTTGCTTAAAATGTCGAATTTCGTCTATTTTGAAAAAAAATTGTTCTTACAGAATTTAAATATTATTCAAAAACTACCCATGGATTTTTGGTTGAAAGCAGGATCCGACGAATAATGATTGCTTTATAAAACAATGGATGTTTATCACACTTGAATGGTCAAAGACATAGCTTATAATCAGTATCTTTAGAATTATCTTAAACTGTGTTAATCGTGAACATTTTTTAATAATAAAATGCCTAATTGTTGTCAAATTTGGGATCAAAAAGATTATAAAATATAATTTTGTATCGTAAATATGTCACTATATAATGTTAACATTAATTTTACGAATGTTTTTGTAAATGCGTTTCAAAATTAATAAATCTAAAAAATCGTAACACCACTGCACATGGATGTACTGAAATATGACTATATTCTAAAACATTAGAGCGAGAGGTTTAAATTAAAAGAATACTATTTTATGTAATAAAAATAGTTTATGCAGTCATCAATTGTTTAAAATATATATAAAGGATAATAAGGCTTCAAAAATATATAAATAGATGATCACAACGTTTAAGGAATGTCCAGGATCATGCTTTGAAAATACCATAAAAGTTCCATTTTGACTAACGCGGACCACGTGGGCCGTTAAAGAACAAGTGTCATATATATGAACGGACAAAAACAGAAGTAGGTAGATACGATGAAAGTTATTTAAATTTGGGATTTATGTATATTGGTAATTCAGATGCTCATGATGCAATGTGTGTTTTATCTCATAAAATAATCTCAAACAGTTCTTTGGCTCCAGCAAAACTTCGCAGGCACTTCGAAATGATACACATCGATTATAAAGGAAAAGACATGCAATTTTATAAGAGACAACGTGACTCACTAGAAAAGTCCAAGCTTCGCATGATTACAATGGAAAAATAAAGGAAAAAGTATTACAAATTTTAATACAAGAGATAAAATTGCATCTTTTTACAAAAAAATACAATTTTGGATCTCATCAGTTGAATCAAATAATTTTGATTGTTTTCCTGCCTTACGAATGTTTGAATGAATTAAATTTTAAAGTAGATGAAGCAGTTTCTAAAGTATTTTTAGAACACCTACATAACTTGAAATCAAATCTGTTGCAATATTTTCCGAAAAATAGTAAGGTTTTGGGGTTAGAATCCATTTTCCGTGACAGCTAAACCAGTAGGCTTAAGGCTATACCTCAGCTGAGGCATGGTCTAAAAAGATCGTGGCTAGGCGATGCGCGGATTGTGCAAATGACGCGTGCCGAACGAAATATAATTTGTCATATAAATCCAACATGCGTCCATTTAATGTTCTGTTAATTGTTCTATTAGTAACAATAATAATATATTCATTGACATGTTTTCTTTTTAAAGTAAATGGGTAACGTTTTTTTGGTCATCTTTACACGATTTAAGAATTATTACCCCCGTCGCCATCACGAAACAAATTGACGTGTTCACAGCTCGACATTCGCTCTCCGATTGCTGAAGTACCGTCTTAAGCGCATGTGACTATGAAAATCTAATTGATTTAATTGTGACTTTGATTTGAAACAAAAATACAAAGATCAACCTTTAAATGATTTATGGGCGAGTTTGTCAGAAGAGTACCACAATTTTTCAAAACAAGCTATTATTGTTTTAGTTCCGTTTTCTACAACCTATTTATGCGAAGCGGGATTTTCTTTTTATGCTGCAACGAAGTCAAAGTGCAAGGAACAGGCTCGACGCCACACCAGATATTCGAATGCAACTTACCAATATTGTATCTGATATCAAGAAGATAATATGCAATTCAAGGACTCAAAATCATTAAGTGCCTTATTTATTCATATTTTTATGTTTATATTATAGGATAGTTTTATTTTTAAAGATAATTCTTCTTTCTTCCGACCATGTCCGATCCTAATAGGATCATATGGGCCTCCACAGAGTAGAGGTTTGTATTGACAGATTTTGTTTTTACGAGAAATGGATGTCAGCCACTTGCTCAACCTATTAGGTCCATACTCTGACTCATGCACAAATTGAAAAACAATAGGTGTACTTGCCAGACCCAGGATTCGAACCTGGGACCCACGACGCAACAGGCTAACGCTTAAGCCGCGCGGCCATCGTGGGTGTAAATAAATAATGTGTTTTAATAATATTTTTTTTAAATTTTACTAGTACGAATTACCCAACCTAAAAAATAAGCTAAGTGTTCCGTTAAAATTTCCGGATTTGCGAAGTGTTCCATTACAGAAAAAGTTTGAGAAACCCTGGATTAGATGAGCATGGATTGAGAAATAGATGAGGGTCATAGGTAATTAATTGATTCTGCTCTAGTCTCGGACTTAACTGATGTAATATGACTTCCGGTGCTAACGACAATAGTTTACTCAGATGAAATTATAAGAATGGAATAAATAAAGAAACTGATATAGGTGAATTTTATGGGCCCCAGCTTCGATGTATACGGAAGCAAAATAGGAAAAATAAGATGCGGCAACAAGTAAACAAAAAGACGAGTGAAAATGTAACAAAGTATAAATGAAGGCGTCCCCGAAAAAGGGGTCTATACAAGGCCTGAACAAAAACAATACATAAGTGCGAGTGAGAAAGTATTCGGCACCCTTATAATCTCTGCGACACGCGCTAGAGTACGATAAAAGGTTTACAGATGTGTAGAAGATTTTGTTGTCGGCGTAGCCGCCAAATCTTAGTTTTTTGCTTAACTAATCGTCGATAACCTGCGAGCGCGTGTTGCTAAAATTGATATTTTTTATGTTAAACATAAAGTCAGTGGAATTTTTTTTAGTCAATTAAGTAGAAAAGATGGTTCTGTGTGCTGTATTAAAATGTTGTAGCCGTACTGATAAGCAAGAAGATAGTATTACGTTTCATAGGTAAGTTGATACATGTTCGTGATAATTTATTTGTATATTATTATATATTTTAATATCAAGTGACCGTGTTTCTTTAAAATAACTCAAATTATGGATATTTTTACCTAATGGTTGCATTTTGACCGCTTAAAAATACTATATAACGTAAAAAAAAATAGAAAAATTTATTTTAATTCTGAGCGTCTAGTGCGAGCACTTTGGGCGACCACAAGCAAAATGGTCTATGGTCTCGAACATTTGTATACGAATGCGTTCGCTCGCCCACAAACCAAACGCACGGCACGCAGCTTCATTTAGCAATGCAATGGGTGGCGTCTAGATGTATCTTTAGTCAAAGGGTCTGTATAATAAATCATGTCAAAAAGTGATTTTATTGACTAAAATGGGTATATATCATTGCTCACGATATTGGAAAGTTATATTATTTTTAACTGTCTCACTTTTTGAGATATTACCAACACTAAAATGCTTATCGTAGAAAAGGGGTCAATATGATTATTTTATTATCTATTTTATTATCCAAAATAAAAAATAAAAAAAATTGTCAATGATAAAGAGTGTTTTCATGAACATAATTATTATCACAGATGTACTCCAAAAGTCCGCATGTTCGAATAAAACGTTTTTTTCCTCTCCTAAACAATTTTGTTTTTGCATATATACCCCTTTTCCGGGGACGCCTTCATATTATGGAAATTGGTTCAACAACATATCGAGTAAATATATCTGTATAACAAGATTGGCACAGCACGAATTACAATTTAAAATAAATTATAATTTAGGAATTTGAACGACAGCTAAATAAATTATTCAAACTACAAACTCGATCGACCAACAATAAAATAAATAAAATAGAAACCAGAACGATACAAGTTAACCGGATGTCAGGCTGCCGACCGCCGCCTTTCTCGCAGGACTCTCCAGTCCGGTGCCGTCCACCTTCTTCTCGTGGTTACACTACAGGACTTCTGTTACCAAACGTCCGACCTCCCTCGCGGCCCAAAACTAAGAGACTTTTTTATCCAACAACTCTGTTTCAAATCAACTTTGGCATCAACATCAACCAAGATGCTATCGCTCCCCCACTCTCTTCCAAGCGCTGTCAAATTCTGACCATAGAATGCAGAGAGAATAATATAAGCGCTTGGCCACAGGTGCGGCGGCGTCTTGCAAAACTCAAACGTATAACCGTGTGTATTATGCCCCAAAAAAGACACTGTCTACAAATATTTCACACACGGTTATACGTTTTAGTTGAGCAAGACGCTGCCGCGCCGCCCCCGCGCGAGTACTACGTTCTTGCACTTAGGCGACGAAATAAAATTTAGTTATGTGATAGATAAACATAACACTGGGTATGGGGAATATAGTCAAAAAATACGGGGGTCCGCGGTTAAAGTGACAAGAAGCTATAAGCAGTGGGCAGGGTAAATGTGGAAATCAATGCCCGTAAGTAACCCCACCCCGCCTCGTCCTGCCGCGCTATAATTTTAATTTTAATCAACTAAATACTCCCTCTCTATACTGACATAACATCTCCATCAGGGAACTAATAAATAATGGGAACTGAAACACCTAACGGGTGAATATGAAATAAACTTAAACACGTATAAAGAATACGCTTGTCCTTCATTCTGAAAATTGGTCTCGGTTTATGCGCTGACGCTCATTCAATATTGGTTTTTTTGAAGGTTGTAACACGCACTATTACATGTATATAATGTGTGGTTCATTTTTCTAGGACACTCACACATCCAAAACCCGACGTCAAAATGTATTGAATTGGAGAATAGAGAATTAGAGAATTAGAATTAGAGAATATCAGCCATTATTTTCGGACACGTCTTACCACCAAATAGTATATTGAATTCGTATTAATTAGATTGTGAATATGTTTAAAAGTTACATACGATTCCATACAATTTATCGTCGGCTTAATTCTAACATATCGTAAGTCAGTTTAACCGAAGTGTTCAGGAGGCAGTTAAAACTAAATATTTCAACTTACGGAAACAAATGCATATACTTTTTTTGTTGTAGGATAATCTTTCACTATTCTGAATTATACTTTAAACAAAATATATAATAATTTTTAATTATAATGTATCTACAGGACTTACATGTTATTAGAACTATCAATCGTATGAGTTACGTGTTATTATCGAGTCAAACGCAGCTAACTCACTGACATTATAGCTTGCAAACTTATGACATACGTGATGTTTGACTGGCTGTCGAGACACTACCATAGATAATATACGACAGTACTGAGATACGTTATGTTAGCTTACAATGCTAGGGGCGGCGGGTTATATGAAAGTATGGTGAAGCAGGCAAGTATGGTGAAAAAGTATGGTGAGGCAGGCTGGTAATCAATTTGCGGCAAAATTTCCACGTTAACATTATAATTATTATATGGGTACGTTATAATGGTTACATGTAAGTTGTACGTATGCAGTTCTTCGTGGGACACTTATTCGTGCGCCGCAGTACGTGAAACATGAGTTCGTTTAACATTTTATCAAATGACGAGTTCTTCGTTGAACATTTCACCGTGGAATACATTTCACCGTGGAATACGTATTCTACAACATGTGGCGCTAGTTTGCATTTTCAATTAGATTCAATACAAATTTTTTGAGATGTCTTTATTGATTTGTATTGATAGGTATATTATTTATGTAGTTTCAACATTAAATTATTTAAAACCAATAAAGACATCTCATAAAATTCGCATTGAATCTAATTGGAACAGCAAACCAGCGCCACATGTTGTAGAATACGTATTCCACGGTGAAATGTATTCCACGGTCAAATGTCCAACGAAGAACTCGTCATTTGATTAAATGTTGCACGAACTCATGTTTCACGTACTGCGGCACACGAATAAGTGTTCTACGTTGAACTGTTTACGTACAAATTTCCGGATACGCGTTATAATGACCGAAGTAAACCCTCCTTGATGCCCTGCATTTTTTTTATCGCGTCGCTATTTCTCGTAAGTTGTCGGCTATTGTTGGCCTGCTTCATTTAGTTGAATGAGTGAGCTGATTCTTTGCCCCTCTTTTTATTTAATACCTCTATGTTACAATGTTTACATGATTCTATCTCCCTTCCACTTGCATATTTGGATATTAAACGAATGAAATATAATATGCGTTATCATACTTCTTATAAATCGAAATCACCAAAACATGAAATCTGAAGAAAAATGACTTACGATATATTTTTTTTTTTTTTTAGAATTATTAATAACCATGTCCTTGCTTTTTCGTACAAGGTGGTTGTTATTTTGAACAATCACAATTACCCAGGCTTGGAGAAAAACACATAAATGTTTTTGTCATGACCGGGAATCGAACCCAGAACTCTCGGGTGGAAGGCCAGCGCCTTACCCACTGCACCACGAGAGCCGAGAGAATTTACAATGATTTCGTAATGTCAAAAGGTTCAATCATGGTTTTTGATTTTCTTTCAATAACAGTTAGTATCTATCGTTTTAATTATACAAACATTCCTACTGAATGACATCCCAGGGTGAGAAATGTGTGGAGATCAATTATGTAAAATTATCACAGTAATATATTAGTCGAAAAAGGATTGCTGGCAACGTGATTACAAGTAAAATGTATGTATTACATTTCACCGTAGCACATTTTGCCATGAACTTTCTTATCGCAAAGGGATGACCGTGTACTCCTACTATACAACTATACGGTCGTCTCTATAGCACCGAGATGAAAAAAATACGCGTTGATCTGTATTTCTAATTTAATTACATCCACCTATTTTCCACTGTATTTTCCTTGTATTTCGGTAGTTTTATAACGTATTTTGTAAGTATTTAAGGTAAAAGTCGGTTTACAGGAAGTCAGGCGGGAACCGCGCCAATTTCCATGGCCGATTTTGACAAAATTCATAAATTCAAGAATGAAAACCTAACCTAACCTAACTTAACCTAACCTAACCTAACAAATAATCCAGTATATCGGCTATTTTGCAACTGGCTTCCTGTATACCAGCGATTTCCAAACTGGGGGCGCGCCTCCCTGGGGAGGCGCGGACTGTTGCAAAGGGAGGCGCGAAAAGTTTAACACAATAATATAGCCACAGGTTTGCAGTTTGAAAGTGCATAGTTCATAAAACGGCAGCTAGTTATAATCTATGTACCTACATAAAACAACAGTCCTTTAAAAGTCAGGTTGTTTGCACACCTGTATGAAGATATGGAGACTAATTTTATTATACTTCATTTCTATAGTATTGTGCATGGCCCCCACAAGAGGGGAGCTGACAGGGCTCCAGCCTGGGGGTAAGTGAGATAAACACACACCACAATTTTGTTTTATTAGTAAAAAAAGATTTTATAATTTATGTGTAACAATTTGATGTGATCGTGTGATGTGTATGGTTGATTGATGATAATTCACATGTAGAATTCTATTTTATAATTATTTGTTGTGTATTTCCTGACTAATAAAAATATATGGAAACAAAAACCCTAGTTCAATTTTGGTTGAATCGAACTGAAGAATAATATAATACTTTGTCAAGAAAAGCAATACAAGTAGGTACCTACTGCTACCATTCGTATTATTATATTTATGCGAAACGGAATTTTCTGCATTAGATGCATTGATATACTACTGGATGAATCATATGCTTCTTAAAATGACGCCCGATTTTCAGCGAGTCGGCCTTTGTCAAAACTTACTGAGTAAGCCCGGTCTAGCTTGCATCTTACTCTAACTAATACTCAGCGCATGACGACTTTCTCTGTCTGTTTTGCGCTGCAGCAACCCTTAGATTCACTATTCAAAGAACGCAAATTTAGTTTTACAGCCAGGGCAATACGGGTGAAATTCGGGAATCCATGTTAACGGTCTTAACGCATTATACCTACAAGGAAATATTATAAGACGATATTCGTTAGATCTTTTGTGGTACATTTTTAAAATGACACTTGTATGGGAACTGCTCATCTAGTAGTATATCAATGATTAGATGCAAGA
Organism: Rhyacophila brunnea; assembly: GCF_057557595.1. Lineage (NCBI taxonomy): Eukaryota > Metazoa > Arthropoda > Insecta > Trichoptera > Rhyacophilidae > Rhyacophila > Rhyacophila brunnea. Next base: position 30,171,773 of record NW_028232893.1, on the reverse strand, counting down.
AAATCCATATAGGTATCGAGCCCGTTTAGTGGAAAAAAAGCACTTTGTGCTAATAAACAAGCACATCCTCGCATGAAAAATAAATAAATTAAAAAATGAATATATAAACATACATATAGTAAAACCTTGTTTATTTTTTTAATTAAGTTTTATTTTAATTTTTTGCATTTTTGACTATTTAAAAAATGTGTGTAAAAATGTTTAATGAAATAAAGGGGGGAGGCGCCAAGACTAGATATTTTTAAAAGACAAGAACCGTGTTTTTTTAGACATTAATGTTATCTCAGTACTATTTTAGTACTGAGATAACATACGACCCAGAGGTTGGACGTTCCTTAATATACGACCATATATTTCCGATAAGTACAACATTTCACGGCGAACTGCATACGTACAAATTTCCGGACGTGGATTGATGCCTTGTCGGTTCCACTATGACCTTTTTTATTACTAGTTTTGTGATTTTGTTTCGTAGTGACTATTTTTTTGAAAAAATAGGTTTTGACTACTTCAGTGGTTTCCAAGCATTATGTCACTATGCCTCTCTTTTAAAAAAAATCTAATCTTGGCGCCACCCCCCTTTATTTCATTAAATAATACAGACACCTTTAAATAGCCAAAAATGTACTATTTAATACAACAAAGAAAAAAAACTTAATTAAGTATAATATAGTATAAAGTACTTTTAATATTTTCATTTTTAGATTAATTTGTTTTTCATGCGATGGATGTGCTTGTTTCTTAGCACTAAGTGCTCTTTTTCTACTAAACGGGGTCGATATTTGGATTTCATTGCAGCTAACGCAGAAAATCCCGTTTCGCATAAAAATAATATGATGTTACGAATGGTATACTGCTCTTCCAAGGAAGAAGGCAGTAACTCACAAAATTTGTGAAATTGAGTTATGAATGCCATCCGTTAGGTAATTTTGAAAGCTATATATTCTGTTCACTTTAAAATCAGTATTATCACTAAAATACCGTTAAAACCCCTAGTGAAAAAATAGACATCTTCTAAAATAATACATTTTTTTAGCAAAAAAGCAGTAATTGCTCCTATTCATTGCAGTTATTGCTTGTTTATTATTACTTTGTTTGTATTTTAATATCATACTAATAAAAATTACCACCGATTTTTATTAATTCACAGTACTAAAGTTTGAGAAAAAACACATTGTTTCATTTATCTCGAAAGTGTGTGAGAGTCAGTTACTGCCTTCTTCCTTAGAAGGGCAGTATAGCAGTACTTACTTTACTTACAACTTGCTTAGCCTTTCTTGACAAAGTATTATATTATTTCTTCACTTCGATTCAATCAAAAATGAACTAGCAAATGTGATATCGATAACAAGTTAAGTATATCAATCATCATACAGGTATCACATCAAATTGCAATGCACAACTACATATTTAAAATATTTAATAGTGTTGAAACAGTGCCGCAGGCGACTTTTTTTAAACTATTAGATTAAATTTGTGATGTCTGTTATGCCCGGGCCCCAGGCTCTTTATAAACTATGCATTTGCAAACTGCAAACCTGTGGCTACAACCTTTTCGCGCCTCCCTTTGCAACACTCCGCGCCTCCCAGTTTGGAAATCGCTGGATTAATTCATGGAACCCATCAATATTTTTTCAATCATCATAATATGTACACTACCGTGTGTATTCAATTGAGTAGAATAAATAGATCAGGAACGGCTGATTATATATAAAAATATATCTGTATTTACTTGGAATGAGGAAGTATATTTTTTAAAACATAAACAGATAAAATTAACATTACAAGAGAATTAATTTTGTAAATGTAAAAACATATCTAAAATATTCTCACCTATATAAATTGAGTCGACAAATTTATGGGTATATGGAATTACTATAATATATGTAAGAGTGGCGTGCAGTGACTCTCTTGAATCTTGTAGGTCGCATGTGCTCTTGAAACACTTTTACTTGTTATCGTGAGGAATGGTTTCTAACCCTGGTGTCCTAAAGAATTTGAATTTACCAATTACCTACGTGGTCATGATTTATTCTGGATCGGAACTGCAAAATCTTGTAGGTCGCATCTGCTCTTGAAACACTTTTGCCTGTTATCGTGAGGAATGGTTTCCAACCCTGGTGTCTTAAATAATTTGAATTTACCAATTACCTACGGGGTCGCAGCCATTATTTATTCTTGATTGGAACTGTTTCCTCGTGTCAAGCCTATCAGGCACCATTAGCGAGGGGTGCAAGACTAGTCAATGCGCTCCCGAAAGACGTAGATATTTTCGATAACGTGCTATGTATTTTGTATTCGAAATTTTATTTTTCTATATAAAAATGTACTTAAATATGTTTTAATTTTATTTTATATTGTATTTTATTTTTTATTATTATTTTATATATTCTCTTCTTCTCTCTTGTGAGTGGAAATCTCATGTTGTGTCTCATGTCTTGAATTTAGTTTGGTTATGTCCACAATCTTATGTTTTCTTAAATAAATTAATTAATTAAACCTTCCAAAGACGTCGATCCAGCGTTGCATAATATGAAGACCGCGTACATCTACCTAGCGATAGTCACACGTAACCTTTGAAAAGTATAGATATTTGGATGTGGCGATCAGCGAGCCGGTACAGGAATGACCAATTCGTAGGTGTCCGTATGCTTCCAAGAAGCATGAAACTTGTCGATTGCATCAGTAGATGTTTTTTTTTCAAACTTAAAAATCGCATTCGACCAATATGTTTGTTATGAATAACGATGACGTCACGTCGACGTATTCGACACATTACGGTCGGACGAGTTTTGGTGTGAGAACCGGCTAAGGGTAACGTGTTGCTCCGTTATTCCGTCTATTTTTAGCATTAAAAAAATCCATCAATCAGTGGCGAGGGGCGGAGGTAGGCTGTCAAGATTCGACATAGATAGTAGGTACATACTAAACTTTGTCAGTCACACTTATTTGTTTTCGTTGAATTAAGAACACATATTACAGATGATGTTGTTTAGTTTTTTTTAATTCATTAAGCCCTGCCTAGACCAAACCGTTATCGTTAAAAAATATCTTTATACTTATCTATAAAATATCCAAAACTATGCCATTAAACCATACATAATTTTAGATAATTTATAAACTAACGAATATTTTTTTACTATTATCTAATATGGCTTGGATTAGACAGGGTTTAATTGAATTTGAAAAACTTAGAAACACTACCTACACATTGAAGTATGAAACAAATACTTTTGACTAACAAAACTTAGCGTGTACTATTTATGTCAGCTCTTAACAGCCTACCTCCAACCTTCGCCATTGATATATATGATATACTAACTGACCCGGCAAACGTTGTTCTGCCATTTAAATTATTTCTAGTGAATATTTTGGTGGTTAAATAGAAAATAACGAATGTATTGTAAGTGTGTGGGGATGGGATCTATGACAGAAACAGGAATGGAGCGTTGTAGACGATGACCGCCGATAAAAACAAAAAAAAACACCAACCATTCATTTTCTCAATTCAAAATGAGTAATGATGTTCATAATGAATGATTACCTGTGGTGGGATCTCGTTGTATAATGTTGATGCAATATCCCTCTTGTCACTTCCTGAAAATTAGCGGATATTGTAGAGGGTCGTATAAACGGTGTGTGTCAGCGATGAACTCCAGATTCTTTTTTCTTCTTCGAATCACGATTTTTCGCGTCGATGTGCGGTTGCCAACCATGATTTCAGCAACGTCGTCAACAACAGGCGCATCGAATTGACGCACGTGCTCTCCAGCTGGTGTTTTTCAGGATTGATGACAATAGCGTGATTGTCACTTTGCAATTCGCGCATGTGTGATTTGAAGAATTTCAATAATTCATTGTGCTCATTCAATGGGGCATCCAGTTCGCCGACGATGCGCCTGGCATTAGGCAAATTGAGTTTATTGTAGCCGCAACGTGCATCCACACGATTGATGTCCTCACCGCCCATGAAGTAGATTTGTAAACATTTATGTGGTTCGCTTGGCATTGGCAGCAATGAGCCTACTTTGTGGTACACTTGGCCTTTGATTTTGAACGTTGACTGGAATTGTTGACCATTGCCGCAGTATTGTGAACTATTTCTGTCGCTCCGAACGAAGTCATTTGGAAGCATGAATTGAACGTGCGAATGGACTTCAGGAACAGGTTTGAATCTGGAACCGTGCGGATGAGCAAGCCGTTCAATGGTTCTGGTGGTATCTCAATTTCTGGTAGTTGCACTTTTCCTGATGCGCAACACATCCCGGCTGACTCATGTTTGAACTTGAGCGCATGACAACGGGGACATTCTTTGTCCATAGTACCAATCAGCACTTTCGGATGAGCGGAATATTCAATATCTGGCTCGTACTCAAATGCGAGACGATGGAACGAAGCGGATGTAAATGCTCGATGTACTTGTTGGCGTTGTCGTTCATTTGCTCTGCGTGTGTTAACTACGAACCGGCGCGCTTGGCTCCGTTCCAATTGTCGTTGTTGATTTCGTTCAGCTCGTGCCTCTTGTGATTGAGATGCACGCAATTGCGACATGCTCACACGCACATTTTCGTTATACTGTTGGATTTGTTCGTCTGTTTTTTCTGCTCTACTATTTTGCATGTTTGTTGCTTTATTCGTTCGACGGCCCAAATGGGCCCTTGCATCTTGCTGGCATTGTTCACTGTAATACACTTACACAAATAGATAAATTAAAATAAATCGTACAAAATTTTGCACGCACTGCGTTGTGATGTGCCGAATGAAATGTCAAAATGACGCGACGCTTCTCTTAAATTCTTCTCGGACGTAGCGCCATCTGTCATTCAACAACATAAATAATTTCGTTCTGTTTGAAATACGAACAACGGTTAAATTTGTTCATACAAAAATACTAAAATCGCGATTAAAAAATGGGAAGGTAGGGTAGGAGAGTGAAAATTTTAGGTTATATGTATTTTTAATGCCAAATAAAAAAAAATACAAAAAAAAAATTGTCAAAAAAATAAAAGAAAACCTTTTCTGGATAGAGATACCTTAATCACCTAGCGGTATGAAATATACTTGTTGACCTATTCTCATACCGAACAAATATACATAAAAAAAAATCATAAAAATCGGTCAAGCCGTTTCGGAGGAGTTCAACCACAAACATCGTGACACGAGATTTTTATATATATAGAGATATAACTCTACCAATGATACCTCTCCATCATCATTTAATTACCATATACAATATTATTTTATTTTCAATTTATAATTATGTGTTTATATCATGCGGTGTTTGATACCATGTCCAATTCTAATAAGATCATAATATGGGCATATTATGGCCCGCAGAAAAGATAATAAGCCTGAAACAACCCCCATTCGATTTTTTTCACTGGGTTTATTCCCGACCATATCCGATCCTTATAAGATCATAATATGGGCCTCCGGATAGTGGAAGTTTACATATTAACAGATTTTGTTTTTACGAGAAATGGATGTCAGCCACTTGCTCAAGCTATTAGGTCCATACTCTGACTCAATACACAAATTGAAAAACAATATGTCGTGTACTTGCCAGACCCAGGATTCGAACCTGGGACATAAATAAAATACAAATAAATAAAGAAGATTTCGAGTTATACAAGTTTATATATTTATAAAAATCGATTTTATTTATTTATTAAAACTATGAATTAGTCAAAAATCTCTTCATGACATTATAGAAAACTTAATAAACTAAATTTTAATAATAATAATAATATGACCATACAATTTTTTTTTCGACCATGTCCGATCCTAATAGGATCATATGGACCTCCACAGAGTAGAGGGTTGTATTAACAGATGTTTGTTTTTTACGAGAAATGGATGTCAGCCACTTGCTCAACCTATTAGGACCATACCCTGACTCACACACAAATTGAAAAACAATATGTGTACTTGTCAGACCCAGGATTCGAACCTGAGACCCACGGCGTGATAGTCCAGCGCTTAAGCCACGCGGCCACAATACAATACTTATGTAATAATAATATGGGATCCTTTGACAAATTCACATTTTATAATAAAAAATATTTTTCTCTTTAATGTTTTCACATACTTATATATTATTTTTCTCAAATAACAAGCTTCGTATTTTTCCGCTAGGTGCCTCTGGTAGGTAGAGATTTCGCATTAATCCGGGCGGCCATCATAGGTGTCATGCGGCTTATCAACCTAAAAACTTCTAAAAACAAGTTTTTTATCAATTCTACAATATTAACAGCTGTTTCGGGATATGTACCCACCCTCACAATACTAGTACATAAAACGAAAAGTATCCTGTGTCGTGTCTAAAGAAAGTATAAAAAGTACATCAAATAATTAATAGCCCCTGTATACGTGCATGGATTTACTTGCAGCAATAGTGTGTATTTTAAACTATCGGGATAATAACTGATTACACGTAAAAGTGCTGACTGTCTCTCCAGTTTGTTAGCATTTGACAGGTGGTGAAAATCGGTTAACCTCAAAATGAGTCTGCGCGGTGTAGTTCATTTTTTACCGGAAGGTTTGCTACTATCGTTCTACTGCGCAGGCACAGATATAGCACATTCCAACTGTAGCGTGAAAGCTTCTGAACCTTTTTGATGCATGCATGCATTCTTGCAATTTTCTTGTTATGGCCGCGATAATACATACCTACTGTCAACAGTAAATTCATTAAAGTATAAACGGGGTATAACTGAAGTTTGTTAATATTTTTTGATTTATCAATAACTTAGTGACTGAGTGTTCTTCAAATTCGTAACGCCTCGCCAACCAGGGCGATCGTCCTATTCGCCAGCCCCTGGATGAAGCTCTGTGCTCCGCATTCACAACATCGTATGGACGGGACGCTACTGGTAGGTAGGTATTTCTTTCGTGGCCTATTATTTATTATTACCTAGTGTTCATCGCACCTGAAAATGTGTTTGCACTTTATTGAATGTGCGCGATAAACACGGAAATTAAAATTAAAATATCAATCCCAAAACCTAACGCATCTATAAAAACCGTTTTCCACCATTTTCCCGAATCAAATGCTATAATATATCTCATAGTTTAGATGACGTCGTAGAAATTGCCATATTTTTTATACGCGTGCTTAAAATTTGAAAGGTTCTAAATATTATGGCGCCAAACGAAATGTCATCAGTGCGAAAAAAAAATATATTTTTAATGAATATATTTCTTCACGTTAGTTTCGTTAATTGTTTTGAATTTAATATTTTTAATAGCTGTATTTCAATAAATGAAATCATAAATTTTAATAAACTTCTCATAGCGCCAGGTAAGTTGGAAATATTCAATCATTCCTTCATTATTCCATTGCAGCTGTAAAAAATACCTATTTGATCTAATTTATTTTGATTTATTATGCTTTTTGTGTCCACCTGTTATTGGGACCATCACATATTTTTTTTTTCTATATTATTATTCATATTTTTATCCTCTGTGATTGATCATGTTGGAAATAAAAAAATATTTATATAATATAATGTATCCATATATTATAATGTAACCATAAGAAGCACCCTCGTCACGACCTCGGACTCATGATTCCCCAAAGACATTTCTTTATACTGACCTGTTCCACTCGACTAAATAACTCGACCAGTCCGAACCAGCCTTAACTGAGGTAATAACAACAACTCAAGACAGAGGCGAAGGGTGGAGGTAGGAGGTAGGATGTTAAGATCCGCCATAAATAGTGCACACTAAACTTTGCCAGTCATATGTATTTAAATATTTAATACTACTATCTGTAGATAGTTTTTGTTGTTTTTATTTAATCCATTGAAATAAGACTACAATTTTATTATTTACGGTGTCGGTTAGTTTTTGTTATAAATTGTGTAAATTGTTAAAGAGGAACAGCTTCCTCGAAGTTATTGTGGTGGAAGAAACTTGAGCGGCGGACAGTGGGCGTGAAGATGTTTCTTGCGCCTTCATTCTTCTGTACCGACTGCGAGTGGAATATGTCTTGAGACAGTAGCAAAGAGTGGAGGTAGGCTGTTAAGATCCAACATAATTAGTGCTCACTAAACTTTGTCAGTCACATGTATTAATTATTTTCATTGAACTAAGATAGTAATCCAATCCATAGTAGATAATAGTAAAAAAATATTTGTTTATCTAAAAAAACATCTAAAATTAAGTCATTAAACCATTCATAATTTTCGATAATTCTAAAAAACTAACACCGTATGCAAAATGTATTCTTAATTCAACGAAAATATATAAGTATGACTGAAAAATTGGGCACTATTGTCGAATCGCCCATAGCATACCTAAACTATTATGGTTTGGTTTAGGTAGGGTTTAATTGAGTTTTAAAAAACTAAACAGCACGATCTGTAAATTGTATTCTTAGTTCAATGATTGACAATGTTTAGTGTCCACTATTTATGTCAAATCTTAACAGCCTACCCACACCTTTCGACACTAGTAGTCAGTCGAGATAATAGATAAGTACTGTCAATTCCCTCAATTTTATAAAGTAAAAAGCACGCTGTCACTTTGTTTCTTTGCATGGATTTTCGTCTGGAGTTATTACCAACCATCTTGTGTTTCGCTTTCAACGAGAAGCGTTGTCGAAAAACGGCGACGTTGCAAATAATTTTCAACGGTCGTGATTTAGAGCATTGCCGGCTTTATTATTATTTATTTTCGTGATCAACCCTTACTATTCGTTGGATTTTATACTGACTCGGGCCTCTCCAGATACACAGAGACATCCCCAAATGGAGACCATTCGTGGGTGTAATAGTACGTATGTATTAATTAAAACACTGCAAATGTAAATTATCAAAAAAAAACGTCTCCAATTGCTAGGTGTCTCTGGTAAGTGGAGTATTCACATTAATCATTTAACCACGATGAATGAAAATAAAGTTTCATTCATGAATAAATAATAGTTTAATTAAAATATACATTTGTTTGCATAGGTACAAAATGGTGTGGTCCTGGTGATAGAGCCAGTAACTACAGCGACCTTGGGAAATGTTGGAAAACGGATATGTGTTGCCGCGCTCACGATCATTGCAGTGACACAATTGCCAGTGGTGAAACTGCATACGGGCTGAAGAACAATGACATACACATCAGGTAAATCTCGTTTTAATTGCAGTTTTTAATTAATGTATTTATTTGTGAAGAATTTCAGCCTTACTCTTTTTGGGCTAATGGAATCTATTAGGGCACTGACAACTAGTTTTATGGCTAACTCTGCCCTATACCAGGAGACATTTTTGAAGGTCTAAAGAGATGCGTGGTCTGGATGTGGTGGCACATTCACAAATATTATTCGTTTAATTAAAACATGACTGGTAATTTGTTATAAGTTATTGCTCAAAAAAGGTAAGAGTTCAAGTTAAATAAAGTTGTAAAAGTTCATCAAAGTAGGTAAAGTTCAAAAAAAAAAAAAAAATGATAAAACACTGAAGTCCATACGAGAAAGCGCGAAAAAAAGTTGGGCCTCTGTTGAGGAACCAATGGTCTATGAATACACTCAAACTGTCACTGTGACAGTAGATATAAAATAAACCTTTACTCTAAACTCTACCACACCCGTCAGGGTAATTTGGTGTTGGTCTATGTATGTTTGTGTTACCGAATATTTGTTATTGATTTTCCATCATTTGCGTAATTCGTACAATTTGATGGTCTGTGTTTTCGGCCTATGTACTGTTTTAAATCTTGTCAAGCGTAATGCTAGCCTTTCGAGGATAATGGGACAACTGAACGCCAGGACAATTGGACGCCGCACTATCGTAGACACGGAAACAGAACGTAGACGAGGAATTTTAATCAGTTTATATCTACTACTTAGTAGTCTTAATTCATTTTACTCTAACATAATTATTTTTATTGCGGATTAAGAATATCCTTGCATACGGCTTTATATAAAAATAAAAATAAACTTTTTTCGTTGGACCTTAAACATATGCACGATTAAATCATTATTTACGTGTACATATTTAAATTCTCACCAACTATTAAATCATAATATAATAATTTAAATTAAATATTTACTTACTTTAAAAGTACCAATAAGTACCTAACGTATATTTATTTTCGAATTATGTGGCGTCCAGTTGTCCCGGTGCCAAATCGCCCTAGACCGCCTTTCGTGTCCGATGACCAGGGACGGCTCTAGTAAAGGAGCTAAATGTGCGCTGCACTTCCATCATGGATAAAATAAAAATATATAATATAAAAACCCACATGTATTCAAGAGAAATACAATATCCAAAACTTATACGAAATCATTCATTTTAAATTCCGCGCGTCAAATTGTTAAGCGAACCCTTTTCGACGCACCAATACAAACATAATCCCGTCTATGACGCGCCGCGGTGCAGAATTTAGCGTGTACCTTGAATATTATATGTTTTTCGAGGTCATCTTAGTATAACCTCACGCTGCGAATGAAGCTACTAGAATCAAAACCACCAAAGTTCTATAAGACTACATGAGGCTTTGCTGGAAACGATGTTGTTCAAGTTAATTTTCTGAGAAGCCTCCTGTACCAACTATTTTGTTTTCCGTGTCTGTTGTTCGGTGGCGAATCTAACTGGATTGAAAGTGAAATAATTATTAAATATTTGGTCCACCTGTCAGTAACAATAAAAAAACAGTGGTTCTAAAAACCATATTTTTTTTTCGACCATGTCCGATCCTATTAGGATCATATGGGCCTCCTCAGAGTAGAGGTTTGTATTAACAGATTTTGTTTTTTTACGAGAAATGGATGTCAGCCACTTGCTCAACTATAAGTTCCATACCCTGACTTACTCACAAATTGAAAAACAATATGTGTACTTTGCCAGACCCAGGATTCGAACCTGGGACCCACGGCGTGATAGGCCAACGCTTATGCCGCGTGGCCACCGTAGGTGTCACACATAGATTAGTGATTTAGTGATATTATATAGTAAACCAAGCGAAATATCGTTTCGAATATATAGGTCTGGACTGGAATGAGGCTATAAAAAAATGTGCCATATTATGTGGATAGATTTTCACCATAGGGCATCATTAGAAAAGGGGAAATGGAGTAAGTCGATTCTACCATCACCACGAGAGGTGCCCTGGTTTGTAGAGTCTTCTTTGATGAGGAATGAGCTTAAGTTAATACTGAGGCTAAGAACAGGGCACACCATGGGCAAAAGATTTGATGTCGTCATGGGAAGAAGCGAATCGCAGATCTGCGATGAATGTCATGTTTTAGAGGACATTGTACATATAGCACTGCAATGCCCCAAATATGAAATTCACAGAGTACAGCTGCGAATTGCAGATATCTATGAGAATGTCGACGAATTGAAGGGTGTCCTGGCGGTGGGTAAGACGGAAGAGCTAGGCAAAATTGTAAAGTTATTTAACAGAATAGGAGTGAGGACCTGATCGACGGATCCCCTTCTAGAAGAGAAGAGGCGATATGACAGCGAGTCGCAGTCAAAGCCTCGGTAAAATCACAAAAAATATATATATATATATATATATAGGTCATTTAGTAATAGCCAAATTGTTTTTAAGTGAAAAGTTCCGGGATAATCATACAAATTTTTCAACTACAGATTTTAATACGGTAACCTCAATAACGACATTATTGACAAATCTAAACTTAAAAATGAACAAATAGTCTTATACAGTAGAGAAGATTTCTACGTTACTGATGGAGCATTGTCGATACTTAAATTTTTCACTAATAATAATTTACTGGAAGTAATTAGCGAAAGTGTTGCCCTATTAAAAATAATGTGTATAATCCCGATGAATTCAGTGGAAAGTGATCGTTGTTTCTCAACTTTAAAGAGGGTTAAGTCATTTTTGAGAAATACCATGACTCAAGACAGACTAAATGCTCTTGCGACAGTTTAGAAAAACAATTGATACAGTCAATATCAGACTTTAATATTTGTGCTATCAACGTGTTTTCAAAATCCAAGTATCGGAGGATGGACTTCTTGTATAAATAGGTGAGTCTGTTTTTGCACTTCTTCATATTCTTGTCACCGGCCGCCACTGCCGATGACCTAGACATACAATAGCGGCAGGTGACACTACATCTCTCGGAAGAGTTGTGTTGCGTGTCTCGCGCCACACGTATCTTAAAACGCCTTCAAACTAGATCCTTATAGCAGTAGTGTCGCGTATCACCTGTCAACGGCTATATTTTAATCAGGTCAACAACATATTATAGATCAGGGTTGGCGAACCTATGGCACGCCAATGTTTTATTTTGAAGATAACATACATAAGAATTTTACATAATCATAACACAGATACATAAGAATTTTACAAATAAAAATAAAAATACTGACGACATAGCCATGCCTATTTTCTTCGGTTTTTAATATTATTTTACAAATAAGATTTATCTATCGATGCGCAAACGGCAACAACGAAATGCGTAAATGACAGATCGCATTGTATAAAAAATAGCATGCAAATAGATACTACAAATTTCAAGTACGTTTTTCATTACGTTTGTAAAATTAATGTAAATATATAAGTTTATAGGTCGGTCCTTAGGCTTTATGCGTCACACATAATATTATGGCACTGACCTCATCAGGAGGCGGGAGTAACCGTCTCGTGAACCTCTGATTTTGATTGATTTACAATGCTTATGACCAATCAGGCAATTAAAAATGAAAATATTCAATCAACAAACCTGATGAAATTTATCGACATTCGTAAAATGCTTCAACGATCTCATTGAACATGGAAAAAATTATTCAAAGAATAATAGATATAAAAAGGCTAGAAACACGCCGAAAGATAGAATCTCAAGAACTAAATTGTAATTTTTCAAAAACTGCTCGGCACGTCATGACAGCCGAATAATATTTGGGAAATTTTGGCACGCGTACGTAAAAAGGTTCGCCATCCCTGTTATAGATAGTGAATTACTGCTTTTTTATTTTTTCAGACTTAGTTGTGAATGCGATCTAAATTTTCACAAATGCCTGATGAACTCCGATGATGCCGGGAGACTGGTTGTGGGAGAGATTTATTTTAATGGCATCAGAACTCAATGTTTTCGATATGATTATCCCATCATAAGATGCTTAAAATATTCCATGTAAATATATGTTTTTATTCTTTAAAATATCATCCATATATGACGTCACGGACATGGGGGTCTGGTATAATGTGATGATTTATAAGAAAGATGGTAGGGGCTGTGGAAAATCTGTTGTCACACAACGACTGGTCCTATTTTTTCGGTCACTCCCGTTGTTGTCTATGTATAAACTGACATTGCCTGACATTGTTCCATAGAGTGCTCATACTGGCGCGTCTGTCGTGTTCACACAGGGAATGGTTTGATTTGAATAGATAAGTTACATGATAAATAATACACTGGCATTAATACACATTCTACAAATGTAATGCATAGATCAATGCTACTAATTTTTAGATATTACCACCGGTTTTTGTTTGAAGGACTAATCTGACTGTGACAGCTGATGAATAACAGGAATGTATATATTATTTAATAATAATACTGATAGTTAATATATTTGATTTGAGAATTTTTTATAATTCAATTTGAAACGAGAAAGGGCGAATCGATATGTCAAGCAATCTGGGATCTGGTTTTGACAGCTGAAAAGTGGACCACTCGTTGCTTGTGCAAAAAGTTATGCTCAGGCTTTATTAATCTAAAGATGGCGGTGCACAAAACCAACAAAATACACTCTTTTCTGAGAATTGAATATTCCGTATGAACTTTGAGAGTTCAAAAATGTTACATTTATGTAAAGATATAAACTAAAAATATTTTGTGACAATGAGGGAAAAAGGTTCAGAAAAAAACAAAAACAAGTGTGACGCAGTGGCGAAGGGTAGAGGTAGGCTGTTAAGATCCGACATAAATAGTACATATAAAACTTTATCAGTCATTCGTATTTGTTTTTATTGAACTAAGACTACTTAATTAAGCCCTGCCTCATCAAATCATAGAAGATAAATAATTACATATATTATATAAAACATCTAAAATTATGTGTGGTTTAATGTCATATTTTAGATATTTTATAGATAAGCGAATATTTTTTGACTATTAATTATCTACAATGACTTGGATTAGGAAGGGTTTAATTGAATTAAAAAAAAAAAACAACAAAAACTATCTACACAGTATTAAATACCTAAATATATATGACTGACAAATTTTAGCACTATTTATGTCGGATCTTAACATCCTACCTCCACCCTTCGCCACTGATGTGACGTAACCTATGGACGACTCCTAGCTTATTATGCATATATAAAAATTAAGGTAGGTACATACATTTATTAACGAAGTTACAAACAATAAAGATTCTTGTCATTATTGACGGAATTTGAAATGAACTCAAAAAGCGTAGTTATTACGTAATATGTCCAAGGTTATCTAGATAAGTAGAGTAAAAACTAAATAATGATTCGGTTGGTCGATAGTGTACGTGCGGATGGGGAGCCGTAATTAATACCTGACAGCCGATGATCGCGTATGCATATGTATACGTACTCGTACAGTCGACGAACCGAATCATTGTTTTGTTTACACTGTACGTGTCTTCTAATCACACTGAGCCGAAGATTATTCTCAATTTTAGCATGGAATACGCTTTATATATCGCCTCCCACCCCAAAACCGTTACGAAAAAAATTTTCTCGAGAGTAGCGCACCCCGCCCGCCCTGTGGCCAGCAACCTCAATTATTTACGCTACCTCAATAATTATCCCTTCAGTCGTTCGCGGACAGCGCATTGGTGATATCGTTTGTCCCGATTCCGATTGTTAATGTTCGGTAATTTCTTTATTCATACTTGGGCGCCTACATTTCTATATGGAGTCCGGAGTCCAGTTGTCCCATTCCCCCCTGGCGAGTCGCGAAGCGCCGAGTTTAATTTCATATTTATTGAAGGTACAGTAAAGAAGGTTTCACATAATTTTCATATTATGTGCCCGTATGTAGAGTTGGGTTTCGGGAATTCTCGAGAAATTTTCGAATTTTCCACCCCGAATCCCGAGTATAAAATTTTTTAATATTTCGGGAAATCCCGGATCTCGAGAATCTTTTCTCGGGATTCGGGATTTCTTTATTATCAAATATTAATTGAAAAAACGATTTTCTAAATGAAAAAAAATGGACAGAAACACAAAACGTTCGAAGACTGATCGGGGTATTTAACACAATTAAGCCAACTTCGACTCAAAATGAGCGCAATTTTTGTATCATCAGGGAATTTTGTGTCTCAAAAGCGTACGCGATTGTCAGACGCAGCGATTGACAGTATGTGTTTTTTTTTTAAATTTTATTTTAATAAGGAATGTTTTGAATTATTTTTGTTTTCCTACTTCTATTTTGTTTGTCTTCTTACACCTACGAATTGGTCATTTCTATGCCGGCTAACCGATCGCCGTATCCAAATATCTATATGTTTCGAAGGTTACGTGCGACTGTTGCAAGGCAGATCTGCGCGGTCTTCAGATGCAACACCGGATCGACGTTCTGGGAAGGTTTGATTTATGGCTGTGTGGCAGACGAGGCGAGTTTAGATGTGAGAGCCGGCATAGAATTGATACATGAGTAGTAGTATGAAGAAATATTTTTTTTTATTTTATTTTTAGAAGAGTGCCTTTTAAATGTCTTATTTACGAATTTGACACGACAGGGGAAAAAATCTACCAGTGGTTTGATGTGCCGTCTTTTTCACCTATTCTTAAGTTATATTAACATGTATTTATTTATACATACTATGGATTGTTTGTCACTATTTTACAACGTTTTATTAGCTCGTATTATCCAGTACAAATCTTGCAATCGATTTTTAACTAACTTCCCGACTAGCTAGACATTTGAAACTTTTAGAATATATCAGAATACAATGCCAATGCATTCTTTTAATACTTTAAGCCATCTTTAAGTAGAATTGAATTCATTTTCAGTTAATTCTGTTCACTATTATTGGTGCTAAGTGGGTGGTCCTAGCAACTAAATTATTAATATATACGTGCGTTACTATGGAAATCAAAATGAGATTTCAGTATACTATATTTGTTTGTTTTTTATTTACTTCATATCAAGTACAAGTTTGAGCATATTGAGCATAATAATTCAACAGAAAATTTAAAAACGTTTTATATAAAAAGTTATTTTTATCTTGTAATTATTTATTTATAAAATAAACCGTTTCAAAATAAAAGATTCCTCTCTTTTTTTTTCAATTACGCTATAACTCAAATCGAACCCTGATTTCCTCAATCCTCTGCCTTCACGTCATTTGATCCTCGGCTACTTCCCTCTAAACCAGCGGTCCCCAACCTTTTGGACCTCGCGGACCACTAAACTAAAAATCTTGAATTCCGCGGACCACTACCACGAATTTTTTCCACACTTGTTAAAAATTCTATGTCAATATAATAATAAAAGAATTATAATAAATAAACTTATTCAATACAAAAAATGCAAAAAAAAATCATTTTTAATTACTTTTTATTTTATCCCGAACTTTATTCAATTTATTTCTTCTTTAACGGCCCACATGCTTAGCGAAGGTCTTTTTAAAAAAAATCGGTTAAGTACATGCTCAAACACGCGCGTTAACATGATCTTACCCCCTACTTCATTTATCGTTTGTCAACTTATGGTTACGGCCGTATGTTGTAGCTTAACTACTGAAAAATGCCAATAGTAATGGCGTATTTCAAAAAAAATACTACCTTATTCTTAGGTCAATAATTATTATAATGCAAACGTTATTCGTAGGATGTTTATCACATTTGAATGCTCAAAAACATAGCTTATAATCAGTATCTTTAGAATATGTCACTATATAATGTTAACATTAATTTTACTAATGGTTTAGTAAATACGTTTAAAAATGAATAAATTCTAAAAAATCTTTACACCACTGCACGTCTGATACACTGCACACTGACATAGTTTAAATACCGTTTAAAAAAAAGATTTTTTTTCGGTTAGGTACTCGTACATGTTGAAACACGCGCGTTAACATCATCTTACTCCCTACTTCAATTTTAGTTTGTCAATTTATGGCTACGGCTGTATGTTGTAGTTTAACCACTGGGGGATGACAAAAGAAATGGCGTATTTCAAAAAAACACTACCTTATTCTTAGGTCAATAATTAATATAAAGCAATCATTATTCGTAGGATGTTTATCACACTTGAATGGTCAAAGACATAGCTTATAATAACTATCTTTAGAATTATCTTCAAATGTGTTAATCTTGCCGATTTTTTGAATAATAAAATGCCTAATTCTTGTCAAATTTGGGATCACAGAGATTATCAATATAATTTTTTATCGTAAATATTTTACAAACATTATCTCGTCATAAATTATACTAATAGTTTTATAAATGCGTTTAAAAATTAATAAATGTAAAAAATCTTAACAACACTGCACAGTTATGTACTGAAATATGACTATATTCTAAAACATTAGAGCGAGAGGTTTAAAAGAATACTATGTTATGTAATAAAAATACTTTATGCAGTCATCAAATATTTAAAATAAATATAAAAGATAATAAGGCTTCAAAATTATATAAATAGATTATCTACAACGTAGCTCTTTTTAGATGTTAAGTGATAATTACGTTAGAATAGCCTCGCTGGTCTACTTCCTTACACTGTATTTCCAGTAAAGGGTCTCTACCCGCTTACGTCAGATTCGACGTGTCCGGAAATTTTACGTACGCAGAAAGCCGTACCATAGTTAAACGTGAGCTGTTTTTTGGAAATAGATGACCGAACAGTGTTGAGATCAAATTCATAGAAATATTATCATATCTCATAGCTCGTAAGTATTAAGTTGTACCTAATAAATGTTCTTATAGAATTTATAGAATCTTATAAAATTGAGCTGTCCGAGCGGGTTGGTGTGTGGGTTTCCCTTCCCGTAGCCAAGTGTCTCTCGCTTTGAGACACCAGAGTTTCACTTTCTAGCTACAAACGGGCTATACTGTCCTAGAACATGCACCTTCTGCATTGCCCTAAAACCCGCTAGATAGACGAGCTCATAAAGTCCGGTGGATGTACATGGCAGCAAAGAACTAGGGACGGAGAAGAGTTAAGAGAGCTATGGGGAGGCCTTCATTCAGCAGTGGATCGAACACTGCTGATGTTGGTGATGATATGAATATGGGCCACGATGTCCAATGAGTAGTGCAGTGAAGGAATAGTGTAGTTAGTAATATACGTGAAACAATAATAAACACCCAGGCTTTGAATAAATCACATAAATAATTATATATTGTTACCTCACCGGGTTCGAGCCCGCAGCCCCCCAGATAAAAGACCAGCGCCTTACGTAGGAGGGCCGATATTCAAAAAACATAGGTATACATGGGTAACTTGTGATATAAATGAGATATAGTGACGTCCCGTCGGGGTAGGTAGATTCAGCATCGCTTACGGGTGGCAAATCGAGGAGAATTATTTGGTATTAATAGAAATAGCTAGGTACCTAAACTTAAGAGGGGACATGCTCGTCGTAGGTCAGAATTGAGTTTTTATTGTATTTTCAAACCATGATCCTGGACACTCCTTAAACGTTGTAGATAATCTATTTATATAATTTTGAAGCCTTATTATCCTTTATATTTATTTTAAACATTTGATGACTGCATAAAGTATTTTTGCTACATAAAATAGTATTCTTTTAAACCTCTCGCTCTAATGTTTTAGAATATAGTCATATTTCGGTACATGCATGTGCAGTGGTGTTAAGATTTTTTACATTTATTAATTTTTAAACGCATTTATAAAACCATTAGTATAATTTATGATGAAATAATTCTAGTAAAATATTCACGATAAAAAATTATATTGATAATCTCTGTGATCCCAAATTTGACAAGAATTAGACATTTTATTATTGAAAAAATCGGCAAGATTAACACATTTGAAGATAATTCTAAAGATACTCATTATAACCTAGGTCTTTTACCATTCAAGTGTTATAAACATCCTACGAATAATGATTGCTTTATAATAATTATTGACCTAAGAATAAGGAAGTGTTTTTTTGAAATACGCCATTTCTTTTGGCATTCCCCAGTGGTTAAACTACAACATACGGCCGTAGCCATAAATTGACAAAATATAATTAAAGTAGGGAGTAAAATTATGTTAACGCGCGTGTTTACTAATGGTTTTATAAGACCTACGACGAGCATGTGGGCCGTTAAAAATATGTTTTAATTAAAAATTCAACTCACTGGTTGGAAACAAAATGTATTAATGTATTAAATCACATACAAATTTAAAAGGACTGTAATTTTTGTCGATGTTTGGTTTACTTCCGTTTCTCTACGATGTTCTTAGTGATCAGAAACGACACGTGCAGATTTGAGAATTACTTTTTAATTACAGGTTGTATTACCTCCGGGGAACTCATGTGTATGAATTCTCTTCAGGTCCTGGTATTTTGGTGTGTTGGGAGAGACATTTCATGAATTGATATCGCATTATAAAGGGCACAAGTATAAAAATATTAAAAACACAAAACTTAGTTCGGTAACTCCGCGCAGAGTTAAATTTATTTTAGATGTAAGAACATAAGAACGACTGAGGGGTTGATTCGCTTTCGGTTACCGGGTCGCACTGCTCAATTTTTCGGGGTTTCACTATTATTAGGATATTGAAGTTAATCCCTCCAAACCAAAACCCGCCACGCACCACACCCGGTCTTAATCGAGCATATCACGTGGTCCTACATTGGCGATGTGAAGCATCTAATTCAGTTTGAGGCCAGGGATGCCCTAGGAGAAGATACCCAGGACTAAAGTTGCTACGCTCAAAGTGATCTCTGACTGAGTTTAAAGTTACATTCTAATGCAAAGTACTGGGGAGAGAATAGCACAGGGAAATTGTAAAAATAAAAATGATTCTAGTGCATATATAATAAAAATAATGAACCTAATCATACGGACAGCAAAAATTATGTGAAGAGATCTTCACGCCCGCAGTAAGACGCAGTCACAATTTTTTTAATGTAAGATAATTGGCCTTAGTGGCAACCAAGTCGGACGGCCCGATGGGCCCAACAGCTGGTTGGACCGACTTGAGCATCTCCTCTCGTTCGGAGCACATTCTGAGACATTCCCAGAGGATGTGGTTGGCATTCTAAATTTCCCCTCCGCATGGACATGCCGGACGGCTTACACGTCCAAGCTCAACGAGCTTAACAGCGAACCCACCGTGTCCAGTCACAAATTGACTGGTGTGATGGTTAGGAGTCAGATATTTGGTTATCTCCAATCGCCATTTAATATTTGGAAAAACATATATGTGTGCCGGCCCTTGGTTGATTCATCCCACCGTCGCTGCCTCGTCTTCCACGTCTTATTATTATAGGATATTTTTTGTTTGATTACACAATAACACAGGGCGTACAATCTTATAATATTGAAACGAGTGTAGTCTACAATGTACTAGGCTGTCGCCACACGGGAGGCGGACGCGAGGGTCACCTCTCACACTTTCCCCGGTCAAATTTGTACTGGCAAAAAACATCTCTAATTATTAACTCTTGTCTAAGGTGGCAGGGATAAGCGAAGAGTGTAAGAAGGGTTGAGTAGATTCCAGAATGTTCTTTGGTTTTCACAAATCCCGTTACGGATCGAGGCGGCCTTGGGCTGCTTGGCCGGCAACCACAGAACAGATAATTATTTATTAATTAATTATTTCTGAGTTCCCTGCCGGCAACTAACCGGTGGGTACGATCCGTACCTGAAGCTCGCCCCTCACGAAATCGCTTTCGAAATATTGTTTGTAATATTTATCAGGGGTTGCAAATTTGCGGGGCATGTAGTAATTCTACTAGATGGTAGTTGTTGTTTTATATTAGATTTTTGATATGGGATTGGAGACATCTCTTTGTGAAGGGTTGTATTTGGTATTAGTAGTTACATACTTCCCTAATTTTAAATTTATCCAAATATTCGCGAGTTTTATAAGATGTCAGGTGTATTTTTAAATGTATCTGAAATCGTGTTTAAATTTACTACTGTTCTGTATAATCATTAGCAACCTTAGCCCTAGTGGGGAATATTCAGGGCTCAAAATGGACCGGAACGCACCGGAGCGCCGTTCTGGTTCATAAAACCCCCAAAATCATCGTTCCGTCTCGTGGAAATATTATTTTGACTGTCTGAGCTAGATATAGATATTATAATAAAATATCGAACACACTTATTTTTAATATTTATACTATCGACCAAAGGTAGGTGCTTGATAGAATTTGGGTCGCAAAAAATGACACAAATGGAATAGTACAAAACTTAAATCTATTAAAACATTTATTTTTATAAAATACATATACAATTAATAATTATACTCATATAGTTAACATTTTCGTAAAAATATCGAGCGCTCCGGTTCGTAAAATTTTCCATTTCGAGCGCTGGGAATATTTATTTTCACGATGAAATAATAATTATACACTATAATAGACTTGCTATTTTTTTATGTTTATCTACTGAAGAGTGGCTTGCACAATAATGGATAAATATATTTTTTTGACAAAAAAGTTTGAATAAAATTGTTAATTTTAAATTTTCAATGCATCATTAATCACACACTAAGATTAGATTAGGTTGGGGTAGATAAGGTTAGGTTAGGTTGGGTTTGGTCTAAAAAGAAAGTTATAAAAAGTCATGTGGTCATCTGGACCACTATTACCATATTTTGTTAGTAATGTATCCATACAACCAGCGCTCGAAATCGAATTCATACAACGAACGCTCGACAATTTTCTGAAGATATTACGAGTAAAATAGTTATTCAATTTTATGTATTTTATAAAAATAAGTATGTTATATTTTTTTGTTACATGGCATATCAAGCTCAGACGGTCAAATTATTTTTTCCACGAGACGGAGCGATAACTTTACCGATTTCACGAACCGGAACGGCGCTCCGGTCCATTTCGAGCCCTGCATACAACACATTTCATAGATAGTGGAGTCATAAAAGGATGATAAAAAATGCTGTATTCAAAAATGGGGCGGCATTTTGTCTAGGGACGTCACTGATGAGATATTAATGGCAAGAATATTGAAAAAATGTGTTTTAATCTTTACTATGTCAAGTTTTAGTATAATATGTTGTTTAGTAGGTATATATTTAGGATTCTCTTAGAGCAATGTTTCAAAGGAAATCAATTTTCCGGTATTATTTACCGGTAGAGATGCCGTTCAATTAAATAATACAATTTCCCTTAAATATTGTTGCATTAGTTGTGTTGAGCTAAAAAAATACAAGATAAAAAGAACTTTTTATGTACTCGTACGTTTTTAAATTTTCTGTTGAATTATTATGCTCAATATGCTCAAACTTGTACTTGATATGAAGTAAATAAAAAACAAACAAAATAAATATAGAAATACTGAATACTGAAATGTCATTTTGATTTCTATAGTAACGCACGTATATATTAATAATTTAGTTGCTAGGACCCCAGACTCCTAGCAACCAATAATAGTGGATTGGATTACGGATTTCTTCCGAAATAAATTTTCATACAAAAAAGAATTAACTTAAAATGAATTCAATTCTACTTAAAGATGGCCAAAAGTATTTAAAAAAAATGCCTTGGCATCGTGTTATGATATACTCTAAAAGTTTTGAATGTCTAGCTAGTCGGGACGTTAGTTAAAAATCGGTTGCAAGATTTGTTCCGGACAAGCAACGACCGGACAAATAAGAATACGAGATAATAAAAACGTTGTAATAACTCGAGTCTGAAAGCATTCTAGCGGATTGGCAGATCAGCGTTATCTGTCCAATATATAAAAAAGGAGACAGACTGCGATGTGAAAATTTCAGAGGGATATCACTCCTGAGCACAAGTTATACGGTATTCACAATGATCCTGAAGACAAAACTGGAAGGTTACGCGGAAAACATAGTAAGTGAATACCAAGCTGGCTTTAGGGCAGGAAGGTCTACAATGGATCATCTCTCTTCACAGTTCGCCAAATACTGGAAAAATGCTGGGAATTTGATGTGGACATGTATCAGCTCTTTGATGATTTTAAGTAAGAATATGACAGCATCGATCGGGAAAAACTATTCACTGTCCTTCTGGACTTTGAAATTCCACCGAAACCATATCATATCGTATCATCTCTATAAACCATATCATATCATATCTATAACCGAAATCAGACTTGTTAGAATCACACTGCAGAACACACTCCCAGGTGAAGGTGAATGGCCAACTGACGGAGGGCTTTGAAGTATCTCGGGGTCTAAAGCAAGGAGGCGGATTGGCTCCCATGCTGTTCAACTTAGCAATCGAACCCGCTATCAGAAAGTCTCAAGTGAACAGGAGCGGCACTATATTAAGCAAACCGAGCCAACTGGTTGGCTACGCAGACGAACTCAACATGATGGGCAGATCCATACAGGTTGTTAAGAAATAGTTTGAACACCTCCAAAAAGCCGCACTAGAGATAGGCTTAAGATTAAATGAAAACAAAACTAAAGTCACGGTAAAAAGCCGACAAAATCAGAGTAGGCTGGGCCAAAAATCCAGTTTTGGAAACCATCAAGTTGTCAACCGATTCACATACCAATATTACAAAAGAGAACGAGGAACTGGAAGAAAAAAAGCCCGAATAACCGCTGCAAATAAATCGTACTTCTCATTGCTGCCCATATTCAAATCCAGAAATATCCACAGAAAAACTAACACCCGGCTCTATAAAACCGTCATACGCACAGTCGTTGCATACGGGTGCGAGTCATGGACGCTAAATATGAAAGCAGCTGAAATGGTGGACTGCTTCGAGAGAAAGATCCTGAGGCGGATATACGGACCCATAAATGATGGTGGGGGTGGCGAATTAGGTACAATACGGAACTATACCGCTTATACCAAGATTCAAAACTCTCCACCTTCATAAAACTCCAGAGGCTAAACTGGGCAGGCCATGTCCAGCGCATGCCTAAGTCACGAATTCCGAAGAAGATCCTCGAAGGAAACCCAGGGGGGAAAAGGCGAGTGGAAAAGCCACGCACACGATGGGGTGATAACATTACAAAAGATGCCAACCAGCTGCTAAAAATCTGGAACTGAAAAAGACGTGCGGAGGATCGTTCCGGCTAGAGGATGGCGGTGGAGGAGGCCAGGGCTCAGCTTGAGCTGTAGCGCCATCGAAGAAGAAGAAGAAAAATAACTCGTCTTAACCTTTCCTTACATAGTGTTCCCATTCAACAACAACCTGTATCACACATTCTTTATAATATAAATATTATTTTTGTTGAATGAAATTTCGTTTAAAAACGTGCAGTTCACTGCAGTGTGCTGACAAAACAGTTGTACTTTTTATTCACAGATGCCACTGTTTTAAATTCATATTTTATAATAATATTAAACATTAAAAATACGAAGGATTTGAAAATTAATACGTACAATAAAGTGTTCCTATCACGGATTTAAGGGTAAAAATCTGATCTTATTTTCGTTTACCTGTCTTACTTTTCAAACTACTTCGAGCGTCTTCGGTTCCACATCTTTACGATCAGGCGCGTACACAGTAAAATGGTTTGGGGGGTTCCGTTTCGAAAAAAAAATATCCATAATAATTAATTATTGATTTTTAAGGGGGTGGAAGGGATCGGGGTTAACAAAATATTGTCTTCCACATTTACCCCCTTACTACTTATAGCATCTCGTCGCTTCAACAATGGACACCCGCACCTTTCTGGGTATAGGTATTCACCATACCCAAACACTTCCCAATTTGAGTCTAGCGATAAATACCTGCCCTGCAGGTATAACTAAGGGTGTCCACCTACGAGCAACGTTCCCTCTATTTTTTTCTATTGTGTATGCGGATCATCAACGCATCTGAGCAGTGTCACTCGTCACCCATTTCGAAGGTCTTCTTCTTTTAAAAATTTCCAATTTCGTAACAGTATCCCGGTGTACTTCTTGACTTAAATGCCTTTTTAAAAGATACAGCATTCATTCAATCCACTTCTTTCAAGACGTGAATTGTCCTTGCATATTTGCTGCAGAGCATATGATGCATTTGACACAATCATCTCTTTCATCTCCAATCAAGCGGGTAGCACAGACGATATTATTTGAGTAATGATTTAGCATGCCGGGCGCATATGTCCAGCATGGTCGCTGTGAGACACGAGATTGGGCAGAACAAAGGATAAAACGAGACAGAAAAACGACTGAAAAGGTTGCATTTTTTCGTATGGCCGTCCGAGACATGACTCTATCTTAGTTATATTCAAGGCCTGAACAAAAACGATGCATGAATGCGAGTGAGAAAGTATTCGGTACCCTTATTATCTCTGCGACACGCGCTAGAGTAAGATAAAAGGTCTACATATTTTTGAGTCAGTTTCCAAAAGTATCGCTGGCAAATCGTGGTGAATCGCTTCACGTAGCATCGATAATCTGCGAGTTCGTGTTGCTAAATTTGCTATTTTTTGTGTTAAACATAAAATCAGTGGTATATATTTTTAGTTAATTAAGTAGGAAAGGTGGTTCTGCGTGTTGTATTAAAATATGGTAGCCATACTGATAAGCAAGAAGATGGTATTACGTTTCATATGTAAGTTGATACATGTTCGTGACAATTTATTTGTATATTATTATTTATTTTAATATCAGTGACCTAGTGTTTCTTTAAATAACTTAAATTATGGATATCTTTACCTAATGGTTGCATTTTGACCGCTTAAAAATACTATATAACGTAAAAAAATAGAAAATTATATTTTAATTCTGAGCGTCTAGTGCGAGCACTTTGGGCGAGCACTAGCGAAATGGTCTATAGTCTCGAACATTTGTAGGCGAATGCGTTCGCTCGCCCACAAACCAAACGCACGGCACGTAGCTTCATTTAGCAATGCAACGGGTGGCGTCTAGATGTATCTATAGTCTATGGTTATATTAAATCTATGTCACCAATTCTTACTTTTTGCGAATGCATTGAAGATGGCATTTCTGTTTTGACGATTTCAGGTAGTCATTCCAATTTAAATTTATCGCAGGATTTCTTTTTAATGATCGCATTTAAAATATCACATCCACTCCTTTTTGACATTTTTAGGGGATAAGTTTCCTATAATTAATAAGTATAAGCTATTGTACTATAATTATGTAATTGTGCAAGCAGTCGTATTGTTCACTTGAATTGTTTGCTACGTACACTGAACACACCTGTAGTTACTACTAAAATCTGTCAAAGGAAACTTTATTTTACAATATTTATGTGTGAGGACTGTGCGGGGGATGAAAACATGTGTGCGGACACATTTTGGTAGGTGTGCGCGCGCACACCTACCAAAACGTCCGTCGCAAAGTGGTTATCAAATAAGCCTAACGGTCATAATAATTATTATTAAAACCGTTAATGTCCGTTTGTGTCGTCCGCGCTGTCATGTCTTTTAGACATAGCTTATCAGAATATTAAAGTAAATATTTGATGCTTTAGATAGTTGCACCAATGTGCCACTAGTCTTCCAATGGCCACAGGTTTTGCGTGTCGTAGAATGCCACGATATGAAGCGTCTAAATAATTTGTATTTCTTCCGTTTCTGGAGGGTTCCGAACCCAAAAACGTCCCCCCTCCCTTATGTGCGCGCCTGTTTACTGTTTAATTAAGGGTGTATGTAATAAAAAAAACTCATGCATATAAAATAAAATTTTATTAAATGAATTGCTCATTACTACAACATAATGGACGCAAAAATATGTTTAAAATTATGATTACAATACTGTTGAAAACCTATATTTAATTAGTAATATTTATACTTATATAATGTTAATATTATAGATTTAACTTTATGTGCAAAATTAATCAATAACTGATTTATAAAAACAATCAATTTCTGCATAGAAACCATGACATTACAAATCTTCAATAGAAAATTATTATACAAAATTATTACGATGTCATTTTCTCAATTAAATTTCATATCATAGAAAACACGGTATGAGAACCACTGACCTTTCCATACAAAATGAAAATTGATTATATTTATATGTATAAAAAACATCACAGAATACTTAAAAGTAATTATATTAAGATGATTTTATTTTAACCAATAGAAATTATTTTTTATACAATATATTGGCAGCTGATAGCAAAATAATTTTAAAAACCATATTCAATATTACAATAGTTAAAAAAATGATTGTCTTGGTATAGATATATCATGATAAATCGTCCGGTGTTCTAACATAGAACTAAGCTCATCACAGTATAAAAAGTACTGAATTATATGTCAAATGTTAGCAAGTAGTGGCGCCCCCACTCAGTGGACAACGTATAATACTAGTGGATCTATATATTTATTTGTAATTCAAAGAATGCATCATAATTTGTAATATTGTAAAGGCAATAGCACACGTGAAGCAAATACGGTCTTGTTTTTCTGGTCGGTACCGACTACATTTTTATACATGTGTGCTTCGGCCCTAATTATATTTTTATTAAGTACCTATTTTAAATTAATGAAAACAATTTTTTTTATAAAAATGGCGAATTTAAATTATCAGATTGTAAATATTGAATATAATTTTAAAATTATGTATAAAAATAGGAACGATAAAATATTCTAAGCATAAGACTATTTTACAAAAATAATTAAACTAGGTATGGTTATTCCAATATGTCTTCTCTAGAAAACATCAGAAATATTATTGTTTTATTATATTGATTTATCCTGTGTGATTTTTAATTTTGTCGATAACGTTCACTTTGTGATACAAAACAATATTTTAATACATATTTTTCGTATGGCTTCATTTAAAAAGAAATCCTACTTATCACTGTAATGTATGTATTACGCCATATTATGATTCAAATTAAATTTATTGATGTCAGTTTCGCAAAGTGGACAATTGAGCAGCTGAGGATTAGAATGATATAAGTACATAGGTGACAAAGTTGAGTGGAGCGAATTCAAAATGAAAGATTTTTTGACTGTAAAATTCTACATAACTGTTTTATGAAACAGTATTACTATTACGGCAAAATGTATTGATATCTATTTATGTTTTTAATATTCAAACGAATATATGTTAGACAAACATTATCAAATTAAATACGATACTATGAAAATAAAGACAACATATTATACTTATTACTTATGAATTTGTCGATTGCAAAATGCAAGTATACTCTGACCAAGTTGACATAATAATTAACTATTTTCTACATCATAAGAAGAGTTCCAAAAATAGTACATTATTCTTAGTAAACCAGAAAAAATACCAGGTGGTAGCGCCACCTGTCAACTTTCATGAATGTGGCTTAGGTGCCAGCAACAGAAATTATTTTGATTAAAATCTCATTTAGACTTTATACTGTAAATCTTTACAATTTGAACCGAGCATATTCTAAATTAACATTTTCAGAGACATATAATTTTAAAAATCGTGCTTTCTATCTGACACTATAATAATTCTTTATACCTTTCTGTCAATCTGTCACAAATTTATTGTACTTAGTGTCGTTTAATACTTTCTATAAATATTCCGTACTGCACTTTATGCACAGCACCGTCAAACTTTTATGAAAATATCCTATCATTTGTTTTTTTCCACGACCTTATTAAAATGAATGATTTCTTTATTTGCTTTATTTTTCAAATTTAGAATTTTCGTTTAGGTGTTACTAACTGACTCTTTCTCACACATTTGCATTATATGTTTTCTCTCATGCGTTCAGTGACGTCCCTAGACAAAATACCGCCCCTGGGCAGCGCCATAATGCCGCCCCATTTTTTTATACATTATTTTTTAATACCCGTGCTCGTGTCGTTTCTGGTCACCAAGGACGTCGAAGGGCAACGAAAGTAAACTAGACATCGCGAAACTGACGAAACGAAAATTAAGTCCTGTTAAACCTTTTAAGCTAATTTATACATTTTGTTTCCAACCAATGAGCTGAATTCTTGAAAGGAACAATATTTTCGTTATTAAGTACTCAGTTTAGGTAGTTATTTCTATATATACCAAATGATTTTCCTCGATTTGCCGCCCCCAAGCGACGCTCAATCTGCCTACCCCCACGGGACGTTATTGTATGCATTACAGGCAGATAGATATATTTATAAATGGAGACATATATGAGGCATTATTGATATTTTTTCATCTTTAAAAAAAGACAAGTCAGTCAAAAACATTCAAATTAGACAACTTTACTATGAACATAATGACAACATCTAATGATTTTCGATATTAGGAATAATATGATTCTTTTCATACAAAATTATATGTTTCTTTCATTTCTTTTTCTCGCGGGTTTTGTTACGTCACGTGTACTCTATTAATCCTCAGCATCTCAATTATGGCTATGCTTTGACAAATATTATTACTATCGTTTACCATTTATTTCACGAGGTGGCAGGATTATTCAAAAAATAATTCTGTCTGAGATATATTGAAAATTACTAATGATCAGTAAAAATAACGTAGTATAATAAACTATACTCGAGTTATCTCTTCTTTGAGTACAGAATTTTTAAGGCAGGGTCATTCTCTTGGTCTAAACTTGGGTAAAATGCTCTGGTCATAGGATCTGTAAAAGAAAAACATAAAATATATTATTACATATTATCAGAGAAGGTCCTAGCAAGTGCGGGACCCGATTGGACCATATGAAGCGCCTAGTTTCAAAAGCCCCTAAAACGATTTTAGGTAGTTCTGAGAAAAATGAGAAAAATGATTTTAGGTAGTTTTAAGAAAAATGTGAAAAAATCATATCTATTAAATCTTTAAACTTTATGTGTGTATTTTTTAATTCGTTATATTCTAAAGAGCATTTTAGCTTTCCATTTTAGGGGTATTTTAAAAGCACACCCAACCATTTTAGCGGGTTTTGAAATTTACCTTAATTTTTGATCATAAGTATTGACGGTTTTCGGCGTTTTTTAAAGTTCAATCTTTGGCCATCATATAGGTAACAAAAATATTCATCTAAATATATATCTCACTCAAAAATGTTCAAAAACCGTTTTAGGGGCTTTTGAAACTAGGCACTTCATATACGCGATGCATATTGGCGATCGGCTTTTGTATTTTAAATCGAAGTAAGTATTACTTTAATTACTAACCGATGTCACGGATCACTCCAAGATATTTTTGTTGTAACTTACTTGAACTTGTAATAAAATTATGTATGTTCAATAATTAGAATGTTACATTCTTAAATCTTGTGAATTTTTCGTTGAATAAAAAAATAGTTAATTAAAAAATATTAGCAAGTTCAAGTAAGTTACAACAAGAAGTGATCCGTGACGTCGGTTAGTAATTAAAATAATACCTACTATCACTTCCCTCCATTTTTTGTGTGAAATTCTCAACTGTCACTTTTATTTTTGTTATGGTTTTTTTCGTCTGGATTCGGGATAGAAGGTGGATAATTAAGGCACCGGAATTGTGATGGAAAACGGCGAGTTTATTTACGTTAATATTATACTATATGGTTACATTTTGAATAATTTATTTTATCCGTACGAAATCGGCGTGCACGCGGTCTAGCTGTTTGTCGCGATCTCCGCGCCATCTTGTGATTTTTTCCAACAAAACCGTCGTCGAAAAGAAAGTGACGTTGCAAATCTCCAACGGTTAACAAAATTTACGGCATTGCCGGCTGTGCTCTTTTGTTATTATTTATATTCGTAATCAGCGCTTTATTATTTGTTGGCTTTGATACCGATTCGGGCGTCTCCAGATATACAGAGACATCTCCAAATGGGGACCATACGGGGGTGTAACACTGTTTTGATTTAAAATACAAAAGCTGATCGCCAATAGTAACTCGATTTGGAAAGCACTTCAGTGAGTATTAAAAGCCATTAGTTAAAATTTGTCGCAATTGTGGTATATGTGCGTGGGCGCGATACCCGAGAGATGCAGGTTTGAACCTGGGGGGGGTGTCTTACTTTTTTCAAAAAGATTTTTTCTATTGATTATAATATTATATAAGTGTTTCCAAAATTATGTATGTTAAATAACAATTAATTAAATTCAGCTCACCTTTACACAGTCCATAATACGAGCACTTGTTCCATCCTTTGGTGTACATCCTAGCACCTGGATAATTACCAATGGGTCCATAGTTACATACGTAATACTCATATTCGACCCCTGAAATTATCGGATGCTCAGTAGAGAACGCATAGTTCTTGCTGACAAACGGATTCAACTTCTTCTTATTAGCCATCTTGCTCTTCAGCTTCTGATCATAATACTGCTGACGATCGTTCAGGGTCTGATACGCCACGTACTTCTTCTGCAGACTTTCGTAAAGCCTCAACTGTTCTTCGTAGCTCAGCGAAGCCGTTTTAAGATGCTCCACTTCACGTAGATACTCATCGTAGGCTTGCAGCTGCTTCTTATGTGTCTGAACGGATTCCTTATTTGTCTCCATATACTGCTGGACAGTTCTGTTGAATTTCTGCCATTCTGATTCAGGTTTGTGATTGTCATAGTTGTAACTCTGCGTTACTTGGTTTGTACTTTGAGTATTGGATTTATACGTATGTTGATTGTAAGTGCGTTGCTGGTTGTAATAATACTGGTTATGGTCAATTCTTCTAGCCTGTCTTCCATTGTTGCTGTCAGATTCTTGATTTTGTTTTTGTACTTCTTTTATATATGTCTCGAAGGCGACAGTGTCGTTAAGCTGTTGTTGGGTGTCTCTTTTATATATTCTTAACTTTTGTGGATATGTTCGCTTACCGCATCCGACGTATCTCGTGTTTCCCCAAACCATTTGGGTAAAATGGCCAGTCACTTCATCAAATCTGTAAAACCAAAATAAGAAAATATTAGTCATATTAAGCATCGGTAATGTATGTTAATTATTTATAAAACTACTTTATCACATATTTTGCGGGTCTCGTTTTTGAGGGTGAAGACCGCTGTGTTTGAGAATGATCAGGAGGTGTAGATGGAGAGTCGTCAGAAGGATAGATGAGAAGTCGAGATTTGGCGGTTGTTGCTCCGATGGATCCAGGAGAGAGTTTTATTTGCAACGTAAACAGTTGGTACAAGAGTATGTTACAAGAGCGCTATGTTACAATACTTATGATATTGTCCCAAGGTCCGAACTCGGTGGAATAGGAGCGACTTACACGAAGCTTACTGATCGGGCAGAGATTTCGATAGATATGAATAGGTATTAAGACTGAACATCTCGTCAACTATGACCTGCTAATTATATACAAGAATATTCGGTAAATTGCGTGTAATTGAGAAATCTGCTGGCCTCAGCATTATTGCACTTTCGATCCCATTGAATATTGTCTTAATATGCTGACTGTGGATGCGACAATTGTGCGATAGTTTAAATGACTTGCTAATTATTACGTTATTTAAATAATGTTGACAAGGCACGAATTCATTGTCTACTACACATATTATAAAGATGGTTGGCTTTATCAAACATCAGTAGCTACCTCCCAAAATTAACGTTTGAGTTTATGTGATGTAATTAATACTTATTGAATTATTGCCAATGCTGTGTGCTGTACCGTAAGTAGCGGACACTAACACATTCTTCAGGGAAGGGCATAGTTATATAATTATAGTGACTAATGATGCAAAGAAAAACAAATAAGAATACAAAATATATTATAATATTATAATATATGTATTTTTTTAACACTGCAACATGCCATGCGACCCAACGAAGTAGTGTAGAAAAACAGCAGTAAATTTAGTTATTTAAGAGAAACGCTCAGGCTTTGAGAAAATTGCATAAATATATTGTGACCTCACCGAGAATCAAACTCAGCGACCCAGTATGACAGACCAGCGCCTTACGCACTGGACTATGAGGAGCGATTAGTCATTAATATTTCAATTGAATAATCGTTTGTGTTTGTCCGCAAAGACATAAAACTGCCTAAATAATAATGTCAGACTATCAATATCTATTTCAATGAAAACAAATACGTATAACTGACAAAGGTTAGTGATCACTATTTATGTCGAATCTCAACAGCCTACCTCTATCCTTCATCACTGATACATACACGTACATTATGTGTGTTAAGAGCTATTGAAATGTATACATATTAACATATTATTATGTGTAATCTAAGATCTATCTAATATTGTCGAGCATACTGAATTTTGGAGATAGCGCGTTTAAATTAAACAGGTGAATTATCGAATAATATATCAACGGTGGTGGTATAAACAATATCATTAAAACAAGCGCGCCAAATAAAAGCATTTAATTTTAAATGATATAATGTAACACTACAAGTCCAAATGTTATTCATTCCCGTTCCTATCAGATAAAATTATAATAAATGTTAACGTTAGTTAACAAACATATGATAACATCTATAGTAACAGTAACATGTTTATCTATAATGTACTCACATGAAATTGTCAATTAGATTCCTATCGAAGAACTCCACCTCGCTGTACCAGGATATGATCGCCTGGTCCCATGGTACTCCTCCTTCGGACATGAATACATTCTGACCAACCAGGAAACGAGCTGAAATGTAAAGATATATTTCTTCAACAATCCATTATATACTAAAGATATACCTACTGTAAAACATTAAAAATCCGTATTTCTTTCACATACTAAGAGAATAGAGGTGCAGCGATGTATCTATATTCTAAGGGTGCAGCATTCACCAGCTGTTTGGTTAATCCAGCATAGGTGTTTTTAGCCTGGTTGCCAAAAGGGTCATTTTTGTAGCATTAAGAAACATTGCGGTGTCATATTGTCAACATGAAGATCTTTTTAAATTGTTCGGCAGTTTCGTACAGGCTTTTGTTATTTCCTACAATCTCGTTCTCTTCAAATGTTCTCTTCTCTCCCATGAGTACTCTTAACTTCAAGTCATGTCAATTTATAAAAATACCGATGCTTCACACCAAACGTAGGATCTCATGCCACGCCCGATTAAGACCGGGGATGTTGCAGTATGATTGTGGTTTGCTGGAGCCATCACCTTCAATATGATTGTAAAGTATGGGGCATAATCCAGAAATAAATAAGATGAAAAATTGGCAGTCTTTGCAAGAAAATATCACGTAAAATCTTTACACCAATATAACGTAATTGAACAATGATTTGAGTTGCCCCATCTCCACCCGCCATGTATATGCAACCGCGGTTTATCCACGGCTGCCTTCCATGACACTATAAACGTGTCAGAATGAAAAGATTTTAGTGCCACACTTCCTTGTCCCGAAGCGATGCTGCACAAGACTGATGTAGCAACCATGCACCTCAGTGCCTAAAGAAAGTGTTTTAGAAAATATAAAGAATCTTAAGTTGCTCTGCCGTCATTTATCTTTAATGACATGAAGTATCCTCTGTACCCGTGTACCTACTGAAACTCTGCTGAAACAGAGGAGTTAGGAGTTGAAAGTGACGAATCTAAGGAGAGATCAGAATTATTCCGTCCTCCAAAGGACGTGTTCAGCATCTCGACGGTCGTGCCCGCATGTGCATTCCGGCCCATGTCTTATCAAACGAAAGCCATGCAGCTTGGCTGCGAAGTCACCATGGCCGGTCAGGAACTGGATTACAGGACACAACTGGAAAAAACAGATGCGTTTGTCGTCCCTTGGTGGATACCGACCACCTCGACTGTCATGTATCGAGTGCTATCTTGTAGAGAAAGATTAAAATAGGATGGAAAATCTTAGAAAATTTAAGGATTGCGAAAGCTAGGATTTAGTGGAAGGCAATTGTGGAGGGTCCAAAATCTGGTCCTAGGATGTAGCAACAATAAAAGAAAATCGAAGATATCTTACGATCAGATCTGCATGAGTCGTGTCCAAAATCGCACTGATCCGCCCAGGCCTGAGCTGTACGTGCAAGCTCCTCATCCCATTCCTGAAATTAAAAAAAAATACCATATTAAACTCAAAACCGTCAAATAAAATTACCTAGTATAACGTGGTAAAAATAAAAATTATAGACTCTTAGTCGCTCACAAGATGATTATATTTCAGTGTGGTTATGGTCCTCAGAGAACGACGAAAAATGGAATAAGATAGTAAAGAGTAAAGTTAATTGCCATCTTTCTTACTATGCATATACCACAGTGGCAAAGGGTGGAGGTAGGCTGTTAAGGTCAGTCATAAATATTGCACATTAAACTTTGTCAATCATACGTATTTGTTTTCGTTAGGCTCCATACAATATATTACACATATTGTTGGTTCTTTTTTAAATTCATTGCCTAAACCAAATTATAATAGATTACAAATATTATTATATCAGCTATAAAATATATAAAATTATACATACATTTGGATATTTTATAGATAGAATAATATTACTGTTATCAATTATAGTTTGGTTTAGGCAGCGCTTAATGAATTTGAAAAAGAGCCAACACTATGTGTAATATTATGTATTCTTAGTCCAGCGAAAACAAAAAAGTATGAATGAAAAAGTGTGCACAATTTTGTCGTATCGCCCAAAATCTACCAAAACTATTATGGTTCTGTTTTCGGCAGGGTTTAATTGATTTTTTTAAAACTTACCAATACAATCTGTAAATTGTAGCCTTAGTTCAATAAAAACAAATACGTATGACTAAAAAAGTGTAATATGCATTATTTATGGCGGATCTTAACAGCCTACCTCCACCCTTCGCTACTGAGATACCATAATCCTTCGCAGAATGAACAGAGTTGTAAAAGATTTTACGTTGTGTTTAGACATTCGCCCAATCCATCAGATTCTCCGTCTTGATTAAAAGTATAACATTAAAAACACTGCACGATGATAATATATCTAGATTTGTACTCATAGCCCACGACTTCAGAGACTGACGCTTTACGTAAAAGCTAAAACAACTTACGAGTATTTGCATATCAGTCGCTGAAGGCTGAGGGCCCGGCGCACCTCGTTGCTCTCCACCAGTGGCAATCAGCGAACGAAGACTGTTGTGGGTGTCGACGATGGACTTCTTCTCCGTTTCTGTCAAGTATCCTCCGGTGGATCCATAACCGCATTTCTGTCCTAAACCCTGTAATAAAAAAAAACAAACGTATTTAATTAATGATTTTGCATAATATCATAATTATCTATGAAAAAGCCTAATTGGCAACCTAGGTTCTGGCTAGATTCTAGAAGCGCATGGAAAAGGCACATATTGCTTATTTATTGATAATTCACATGTCCACATAGATAAAAGTGGACTTTTTCTTTTAGAATAATCATTCGAATGCTCAATGTCCTTATATTTGATTGTATATAATAGTAACAATTAATTCATTTCATACTCGTTGCGATCAGTCTTGTGTATTATAGTTGTTGATTTTGGTTGCTATGGTTTTCTACTCTTATATTTTCCGCCTGTCGCCAGTGTTGCCATTTCTGCTGCCACACTCTAAAGAATTTTTAACTACATAATAATATGGAAGAAGCATTAAGTTATGATTATATTGAGATGCATGTCGCCTACTGTCACGCTATCACGACAACAAATTTAGTCTATGGTTTCGTCATTTTGGCAGAATATTTTGAACGAACACGTTCTCTGTAAATTGAATGATGGAGTAACCGAGTAACGAGTCATGCAGATGTCGATGCAGTGCAATACAACGTGAGGTGACCTCATTGTTGTTCTGGTGATTTCGGCAGATTTTTCTAACTGGCAATGGTCGTTTAAAGGCTCAAAATGTGCTACGGGATGGGAGTATCAGTCTGAAGTGTGTAATGTCGTTTTTCTTGGTGTTTATAATGTTATCAGACAGTTAGTCGCAAACAACTTCAAATTATAGATTCATTTGTAGACAACTCACACTTATACTATTAAAATCCACCATATTTTCTGATTCGTCCAATAAAGTAATTACAAACATGATTGTAAGTGTGAAAATTGCCTAAATAAGCTTTAATTACTTAACTTCCAAGGATTGGATGGTATTTTATTAAATTCAATTTCAATTTGACACTTTGCACATCTCACATATTTGCTGTCTTAAATTACACATTTTAATATACCCGTGTGAAGATATTTTTTAGTCAATTTTATACAGACAGTCAAAAGAATTATTTTTAAGATGAATAATCACGTAAAATAGCGAGAAATGCGTGTGCAGCGTATGTAAAACATGTAACAGATTTTAACCAGAACGCGATCCGCCATCTTGTTGTTGGGGCTGCCAATAGAAGAAGAAAATAATGCACCCATTACCACACGTATAATCGTTCAATTTGCACAGATTTGAAAATTGAACTGCCTTCAAAATTCCCATTACAGAATGAATGCGTAAAAGACACATTCTATCTATATTTATTTTTAAAAAATGGCGTTATAGGTCGCGCAATGAAAGTTGAGGCGATCATAGATACGAAAGATTGTGTATTGGTGAATTTCTAAAGAATACAGTATTCTTTACAGGCTGTTCCTTTTTTACCACATTTTTCTTAGCTCGTATTCTTGTTTGTCCGGTGGTTGTTTATCCAGTACAAATCTTGCAATCGATTTTTAAGTAACTTCCCAACTAGCTAGACATTTGAAACTTTTAGAATATATCAGAACACGATGCCAATGCATTCTTTTAATACTTTTAGCCATCTTTAAGCAGAATTGAATTCATTTTCAGTTAATTCTGTTTTGTATGAAAATTTATTTCGGAAGGAATCCGTAATCCAATCCACTATTATTGGTTGCTAAGGGGGTGGTCCTAGCAACTAAATTATTAATATATACGTGCGTTACTATGGAAATCAAAATGACATTTCAGTATTCTATGTTTGTTTGTTTGTTGCAAAATAGGAAAAAAAATGATTTGTTGACGATTTTTTATTTGTCCTAAATTAATATTAATACATAGAATTGTCAAGGTTATATGATTCAACAGAAAATTTAAAAACGTGGTATATAAAAGGTTCTTTTTATCTTGTAATTATTGATTAGTTTGATTGCGTCTGTGTGAGTATTCTGGTCGCCTCAACTCTGGTTGTGCTACCTATACCTTATATACATATTTTTCCGCTTTGTAAATTATTTGCTATAACATATTCATTACCTACTCCAAATTCCTAATATACAAGAAACTGTCCATAAAAATAGAGCTTCTAATAAAAACTAAACAACTAAAGAAAAAAAACTAAAACTTGTTTAGCCTAGTGACAGTTAGAGCCCGCGCCCATTAATAAATTAGCGGTCGTTAACTCAAATGTTGACATGGTAATATTTACTAAAAGTGATTCATTCGTTTGATCGGTGATCAGTGATCTACACTGGAAACCAGTATAGTTAATACGGGATTTGAGATTTTAGTATAATAGTATTGCCATCTGGAATTTTAGATGCAGAGATCACAGCTTCTGTTAAAAAATAAATTAAATTAATTTATCTGACTTTTCAGAAAACATTTATATAATCGTGTTAATTAATATAAAACATTAGTTCAATAATGCCAGCTATAAGGAATTCAATATACGATAGTATAAGTAGGTAT
The DNA here is from genome assembly GCF_057557595.1 of Rhyacophila brunnea. Taxonomy (NCBI): domain Eukaryota; kingdom Metazoa; phylum Arthropoda; class Insecta; order Trichoptera; family Rhyacophilidae; genus Rhyacophila; species Rhyacophila brunnea. The sequence continues at coordinate 30,133,284 of NW_028232893.1, read as the reverse complement.
CCATTCCAGTGGCGAAGAGCGGAGATAGTGCACATTAAACTTTAACAATCATTTGTAATTGTATTTATTGAACTAAGACTACAATTTATCAGTGGCGAAGACTCCATACTAGGCGATAATTTAAAGCCTACCTTCTTAAGAAAAATATTTTTTATTTCATGTTGACGTATTTATATAATTACAAATAATATTATATTCAATATGCCCAAAGACATATATCGTATAATTTTACGATCTTTTTCCATATTTCAATAACCACCATCTATGGCATTTCTAGAAAGTTTAAAAAAAATAGAACACACCGCGTTTCGCTTCACATATTGTATAGGATTATTTTCGCGTGAATCGGCGGGTTTTTCAATATGAAGTTTTTTTCTCATTATTTCAAAATATTTGGCGTCTCGCATACAAATTTACAAGCTGTTTCGTTAGCGCTTACGTCGCGAGAGCATATTTATTCAAAATAATTAATAAGAAGATAATTTAAAAAATAATTTATATGGGATTCAATCACATAAATATGTATTTATTGTTGTTCAAAATATAAAATAATTTATCTCGTGATTTTTATTTATTTGTTAGTTCACTCATTAGACAATTTAGATATCTGATATTGTACCTACCTAAGTCTGTGTTTTATTATTAATTATTATTAAACCCTTAGTGAATAATTAAATAGCTTTGTTGATAATAATACTACTAAAGATTTTAATATAAGTAAAACATTATGTGAGTATCTTGCACCTGTATCTACCTCGCCCAAAAGAATATTTTTTTTTTAATATACTATAACCTGTTTCCGTCTGATTTTCAAATCAACTGTTTAAGTGATTTATTGCTTATTTTACGCAGCCAAGCGGGCTGGCGGTTGATTTGGGCAAAAAACGTGAGATTTATTTATTATATTTGCGAGTATAATTAATGAGTATCACGATGTATTGTGAATCATTTAGATTTATGCTACTTATTGCTTTGTATCTGTTGTCACGACTAGGGAATCCATTTCGAGCCAAATTTCTGATCCCGGGATTTCGAGATTACAATTTGACAATCCCGGGATTGGCACTTTTTTCCATTGTTAATATAAAAAAATTATATTTACAAATAACATTGATAAAATCGGTCAAAAATAAATCTATTATAATTTATACTATTTAAGACATTTATTGTTAATATTGTACACGTTCAATCTTGGATTCTTGGATATACATAAGTTTAATGGAATAAATAATATTGTAATATAAATAATAATGTGAATTTAATATGAGATTGCTGTTTCTGATAGTAAAGACTTAATGGATGTACTTATGGCTTCCCGTTTCATAAATCTAATCCACCGGTCAAATAAGAATACGAGCTAAGAAAAACGTTGTAATAAACACATTTACTTCAAAAATCAAGGCTCTAACATTGAGACGAGAGTTTCAATAGAGAAATTTTCCCTATAGAACTACAGTATCGCAATTTCGATAGCTTCCATTAGCTTTTCTTGAAAAAAAATTGATTTCTATGCGAGTCATTTTTTTACACTCTATAATAATTAGGGATTCTCAAAATCGGGATCACGAAATTCACCGATACCGAAATACCGGTTTTAATAAATAGGTACTAATAATAAATACCGGTATTTTTTGCTATTAAGAAAGCAGAGAAATTTCAATAATATATCTCAACGCTCAAGCGTCCACGGTAACCGAGCGGTTACCGCGTCGGCTTACGTGGGCACCGGGTCCAAATCCTGGGTCTGGAAAATTCAGATGTTGTGTTTGGACCACAGTATGAACTCAATAGGTTGAGCAATTGGCGTAAGTACATCATTTTCTCGTAAAAACAAAAATCTATTAATATAAGCTCTACTCTGTGGAAGCCCATAAATGATCTTCTTAGGATCGGCCAGTATTTTGTCGCAATTAAGCATGGCAGTCGTAGCATGTGGTGATGCAAATGGCGCGATACCCAAAAGACGCAGGTTCGATTCCTGCCGGGTGTCTTTTCTATTGACTATATTTTCTCGTGAGTGTTTTCAGAATTATGTATGTTCAATAATTAGAATGGTAGATTCTTGAAACTTGTGAATTATTCGTTGAATAAAAGAAATACTAGTTAATTTAAAAAAAGATCGTGATTACTTGATGAGCACCCTGTAACTCTTGGCAAGGTATTCATAACTTAACTCAACATGTGGAGTATCTGGTTACGTGTAAGTTGTACGTATGCAGTTCATCGTGGGATACTTATTCGTACCCCGCAGTACGTGAAACATGAGTTCGTATAACATTTTATCAAATGACGAGTTCTTCGTTGAACATTTCACCGTGGAATACATTTGTACGTATCTTACAAAATGCGGCGATGGTTTGCATATAGTACTGTTCTAATTAGATTAACTCTAACCTAACCTAGTAAAGATATCTCATAAAATTTGCCACACGTTGTAGCATACGTACAAATATACTCCACGGTGAAATGTTCAACGAAGAACTCGTCATTTGATTAAATGTTCCACGAACTCATGTTTCACGTACTGCAGCGCACGAATAAGTGTCCTGCGGTGAACTGTTTACGTACAAATTTCAGGATACGGGAGTATCTGGTTATGAGGTGAATGTAGAAGTCAGTGATATTTCGAGAGATTTAATCTACCCTGCCCCTCCCGCTGCCTTTAAAAATCCATAATAAATTATTATGGATCCATTTTTCTGTATTATAGTATTCAATATTTTCGTTAATACAACATGACAAGCCTAAAAATACAAATCAATTTTAAGTTATTCATTTTTCGCGAACGATAATAGCTTTTCATGCAAGCAATAAAACGGCTTGTCGAAATCTTAATCAAACAGTAAAGTTGTAAAATCACAATATTTATTGCTTATAAATGCATATGTTATAACGTTAAATAACTTTTTTCGTCACAAAATAAACAAACGACAGCTGAAATAGACACCTGTACGATTATGTCTATCATTTTATTATAACGTGTTTCTCTTATTTCGGTAAAATAACTCCATTTATGTATTTAGTGTTGAAGTTTAATCGCGAAGTATATAGTTCCTGTTATAGCTATTACGCGCTCTGGCGTAGGGAATCCAAACCCGGGATCCCGGACAATCTTCAATACCTATGAATCCCAGGATTAGTAAACATAATCCCGAAGCCTCCGGAATTGATTTTTAGTATGGATACATGCTTTTGCCTTGACCTCCCGGGCGGATTCGTTACGAAAAATCACACAGGCGTAACGAAAAATAATGTCACAAAATCAACGCGGCCGCGCGTGACTCCAGTCGGCCACGAGCGGCGCTTCGGGGAAGACGTGTAAAACCGCGACCAGCAATTTATTTTGATAATTCTATAAGTATTATCAAATTTCAAGCTGTTCTATAATTTGTAGCCAAGTGGATACCTACTTGACTACCAGGGGTACTCAAGTGAAGGGTCGGGGTCCAAATGGGGTCCCTTGACTTTTGGTCAGGGGAGGTCAAGTTGGGCCCGCGGTCCAAAAATGGTCCCTATCCAAAGTTGGACAGGGACACGAGGGGGGGGTACAGCAGGCCACAGATGCGATGTTTTGGCGGAATTGGCTTAAGTATATACTGTATAAGTAAAAATAATGAGAAGAGGGAGAAAAACAAAAACGTGAAAAAATTACAAGTCCAAAATGTGTTGGATGTAGGTATAATATGGAAAAGAGGAGAGGTATAATTAAGTTATGAAAAGAATTTATATTCAAAAAATTATCGATGCGGGTGGGGCAGAATGACCGCCCGCTATGGACGGCCGTCGAAATGAGACTGACGCCAAAAATTTAAAAAATGGGCGTGGATTTGGGAGTGTGGATTTAGAGCGGAGGGGGCTTAATAGAACTGTTTACGAGAAGACAGTTGGCTGCTGGGTCGTTAACAAGACTGATGATGGTGATTAACTTTGGTCTTCAGTGTTGATTGGAGAATTCTTGCTAATCGAATCTTGATGTAGCTGCGATGGCAGCTGACGGCGGGTACAAAGTTCAATTTAATGCAACTTGTGACAGCAATTCACTTAAGAACATTCACATATGAAAACCGTTGCTATGTTAAGCAGACGGTTGTTAGTTCACTGTGCGAATTTGAGCTGGTTTGAGCGTCTGGTTCGTACACAAAGAGCGGATTACGAGCACTAAAACGAAAGTCACAAATAGTCACAAATCCCGGGAAATTCCCGGGAAAAAGCACTCGAAAAAGGTATCAGGTTGAAGTCCAGGGGCAGGCGCGGGTAGTAACGTGAAAACGGGATCGAAAACAGTAGAAAGCAGGGTCAGAAATAAGATATTGATAGTAAGCGGTGTGACGGCGTAAAAAGTTTGCGGAGCGAGGCGAAACACGTCTGCACTCTACAAGCTATGGAACGGGACTTCGCTTTGGCCGCCCATAAAAGTGTTTAAACACTATCACTTCTTAAACGCCACACTACCGGCCGCGTAACGGACCAAATCCAATACAAACACCGCCCGTTTCTTTCTCTCTCACATCACGCGACGCCACGCGACTGCATGCCAAACATGATGCGTACTCCTCCCCAGGAGGGTCCTGATCCTCCCGATCCAAACAACTCCTCAACCCTCGCGGCATCCACCTCAGGGTCCACCGCATACGCCCCATCATCGGCCAGGACCAGCAAAACAAAACAACGTTCGCCTAAAACTCCAACCAAAAAAACAACGAAAAACACTTCTCCGAACTCAATCGAAGAACCTGAGGCAAAAAAATCAAAATCCAGAAACAACCACCAGCCGCCCCCCCCCCACAAGTAGATGAAGACTCTTCCTCCTCTGGCGAGGATTACGAAGTGGACGTCTCCCGAATAGACCCGGACCAATATGAGGACATCTACACCGACGTTTGTACCTACCTTAATGAGGTCATTACGGCTTTCCGCGGCAAACAGGCAGGTGCCAAGGAACGCATAACAAATGCCCTCCTGAGTCTGTCTGAAGCCCAGAGCCGACAAAATCTGGCCATGGCCAAACTGGAGCGGAAAGCAATCGTCCAAGAGGCTAGGATCCTGCACCTCGAAGGACTGCTGAAGGACAGGACCTCCGGCCTAAACATCCAAAAGCCATCAAGGACCTACACGCCCAGTCCAAAATACTCAAAACCATCCAGCCACAAGCGGCCACAAACGTCATACCCACTGTAACCACTCCTGCAATGTCATGGGCCACAGCACTGGGAAGGAAAAGCCGCCCACCCGCGGCGAATGCAGCAACACTTGCTCCACCCTCCACCTCAACTTCCGCCAACCAGTTTCCGTCCCTACTTCCCCTCGCCCCCAGACCGGGAGTTCTCTTCTTCCCGACCGGTTCTGGGGAGAAGAAGTCGGATACCACGAAGGAAATACTCAAAAAGGCCTTCGACCCCAGGTCTCTTGGAGTACAAATTACGGGTATCCGTAACATAAGGAACGGAGGTGTCATTGTTTACCCCCGTTCTGAAGTCGAGGCCAAGGCTCTCATGAAAGCCCTGGAGACCTCGGAGGCTGCCCTGCGAGCCGAACTCGCCGAGAAAAAACAGCCTCGCGTCATAATTTTCAACCTTCCATCGACCCTTACTGAATCACAACTCCGGGAAGCCATATTCACCTCCACCAGGGAACAGACCGGCCTGCCAGAAAAGGCATACAAAGACATCAGACTGAGCCACAAAGCCGGGCTAAGAACCGGCAGATGCCACTTCGTGGTCTTCGCCCCGGCGGCTATCTGGTCTGCCCTAATTGCAGAGGACAGACTCTACATGGGGTGGGAATCCTTCCCCCTTAGGGATTACGTTGGGGTAGTTAAGTGCAATATTTGCCACCTTTTCGGTCACATGGCCAAAGGATGTACGAGCAAAACTCCAACGTGCAGCCACTGTGCCATCACCGGCCATGACCGCGAGGACTGCCCCAACAAAGGAAACCCCCCCAAATGCGTAGCCTGTCACAAGCACAAGCAGCCGTCGGACCACTCCACCGGCAGTCTTGACTGCCCAGCAAGGCTCCACGCTGAACTGCGTGAGAGGGCCATGGTGGACTGCACTGCCACGCGATGACCTCCTTCGCTCAGTTGAACGTCAACCTGAGCGACACCGGCTCGGCGGAGTTAATTGAGACTATGCGGGCCAAAGGCCTGTCTCTGGCGCTGGTACAGGAGCCGTACCACTGGGCCACTGAAAGGGGCCCAAAAGCCACTAAAAAGGGACTCGGGTGTGCGGGTCTTGTCGTCAGCGCCAGGGGTGCTGAGCCGAAGGCCTGCGTTTTCGCTCTTGACCCTCGCCTTGGCGTGCTGTCGCTCTCGCACCTGTCAACTGAGTTAGTCGCGTGTGCAGACATAAGCTTTCCCGGAGGAGGCAGCGTGGTGGTTATCTCCGCCTACTTCAGCTTTAAGAGTACAAAGGAACACGTGGCATCAGTGCTCGACGGCATCCTACGCGCAGTTGGTGGCAGGGATGTCATCATCTGTGCGGATGCGAACGCGCAATCCCCCCTCTGGGCGCCCGTGGATACCCCCCTGTGCGACGCGGACGTCATCGAGGAGTTGGTTCATCAGCACAACCTGGTCGTCCTCAACGACCCTAATAGCGTGCCGACTTTTGTGTCGCACGCAAACTCCGGAAGTACCCACATCGACATCACCCTGGCCACTGAGTCCGTCGCGAGACGTATCAGCGGCTGGAGAGTCCATGAGAGTGCTTCCATGAGTGATCACTGGTTGATCACTTTTGAGCTGGCCCCTGACTCCTCGCACGATGGCGGCTCTGACGTTTCCCCAACCCCTCCCGCGCGATTTAGAACGCGCGACGGGAATTGGGAAAAGTTTGAAGAGGCGCTTTCAAAAAGCTTGACAGGACATCCAGAACCCGATTTCCGGACCTACACTCGGCTGCCTCACGACTGACTGCAGACATCACCGGATCAGCCGAAGCTTCACTCGGACGCTGCAAGCCCAAACCACCAAGCCAGTCGCCGTGGTGGACGCAGCATGTTTCTCGCCTGCGTGATCTTTTCAGAAAAGCGCGTAAGGCCCATCAACGTGCACGCCTGCGCAAGCAACCACCTGCCTCTATCGATCCCCTTGCAACCATGGCCAAATCCACTCGAACGGAATACAAGAAAGCGATCACTCAAGCCAAGAAAGACTACTGGCGTAATTTCGTCACCATTGAGGGAGGTTCGGACCCCTGGGGTCCTCCATATCGCGCACTGAGGCTGGGACTCAGACCGACGAGCCTCTTGTGCGGCATCGAGAAACCGGGTGGCGGATTCACCAGTACCGAGTCTGAAACGGCTGCGGTCCTACTCGAGGCCCTCATCCCCCTGGATGATGAATCCAGGGACGATGACGCCATGAGGATGGCCCGCTTTGAGGCTTCTCTTCCCATCGACACGGATCACTCATCGTTGCCTTCCGAACAGGAGATCAACCACATCGTGCGTTCGTTGATTGCTGGCAAGGCCCCGGGCCCGGACTGCATTGACAATTTACTTGTCAAACGCACATGGGTCATCGCCGCGCCTGAGATTACAGCCCTCTTCAGTGACTGCATCAGAAGCGGCACGTTCCCCGACTGCTGGAAGAGGGGCTTACTTAAGGTAATCCCCAAAGCTGGCAGCCGAGAACCGTCTAGCCCTAAAGCCTACCGCCCTCTAACACTTCTGCCCGCTCTGGGCAAAGTGCTGGAGAAGCTACTGTGCCACAGGATTGAAGCCCACCTGGAGACACACTCGTCGCTTTCCGATAAGCAATTTGGATTCAGAAGAGGCAAATCAACAGTCGACGCCATTAGGAACGTGATTGCCATTGCTGAAAATTCTCGCCGTAAATACGTCCTAGGAGTTTTCCTGGACATTGCAGGTGCGTTTGATAGTGCGTCCTGGCCTCTTATACTTCGAAAGCTCCGGCTGAAGAGACTACCAGGAAATTTGTTCGCGTCAATTCAAAGTTATTTCACGAATAGATCGATCGAGTTTCGTGTTGGATCAACAACAATAGAGAGGAAAACCAGCATGGGATGTCCCCAGGGCTCAGTCCTCGGGCCCCTTCTCTGGAACGTACTCTTCGACGATCTCCTTAGAATTCCGCTTCCAACCGACTGTACTGTCATTGCCTACGCAGACGATGCGCTGCTGCTGGTCGAGGCCGACAGCAGGGCGAAGATTGAGAGCACCGTTGGCGAAGCTTTAGCATCAGTTGAGGCTTGGGGTAGATTAACTAGACTATCATTCGCACCTTCCAAGACAGAATCCATTGTCCTTAAAGGACCGAGACGACTTAGCTGTTCGAGACTACCCACAGTCCGATTCGGTGACACGAGAGTGAAAGTGTCGAAGATCGTCACCTATCTAGGCGTCAAAATGGACACAATGTTAAATTTCTTACACCATGCCGAAACCCAAGTCCACAAGGCTGGGGTGGCCTTCCAGAGGATCGGCCGCATGGCTGGTGAAGGATGGGGCTTAAAAGTAAGGGCGCTCAAGATCGCCTACGGCGCCATTTTTATGGGAATAGCGGCTTATGGCGCCAGTGCCTGGTGCCCGCGTATTCCCAAGAGTGTCAAACTTAGAATCTCTCTTTTAAGAGGACAGCGCAGCGCGCTCCTGTCCATTACCAAGGCCTACCGTACGACATCAACCGACGCGCTCCCGGTCCTGGCCGGTATTCTCCCACTTGACCTGCACATTCAGGTCAGCGGCGCTTCAGTGTTGCTCCTCAAAGGTGAGGAGGCCGACGTTGCCCCCCCCCCTCGACGAGCCGGCGAGGGATTAGCACTACTGAAGCGCAAAATTAGACTCATGTCGCTAGATGCGGCCATTAAGACCTGGCAGCGAAAGTGGGACGAATCCACCAAGGGCCGGCACACATACAGCTTTTGTCCAGACATTCAGTGGCGAATGGAGATAACCAAGTATTTGACTCCAGACCATTACACCAGTCAATTTGTGACTGGTCATGGTGGTTTCGCTGGCAAGCTCTTTGAGCTTGGACTTGTAAGCCATCCGACATGTCCATGCGGATGGGAGGTACAGGATGCCAATCACATCCTATGGGAGTGTCTGAGTATGTGCTCCGAACGGGAGGAAATGCTCAGGTCGGTCCAACCAGCTGTTGGACCCATCGGCCCGTCCGACCTGGTTGCTACTAAGGCCAACTATCTTGCATTCAAAAAATTTGCGGCGTCTTACTACGGGCGTGAAGATCTCTTCACATAAATTTTGCTGCCTGTATGATTAGCTTCGTTCTTTGTTATATTAAAATAGTAGCTTCTTTTTCTTTAAAGTAAATTCCATGTGCTTTTTCTCTCCCTGGCACTTTGCATTAGAGTAAACTCAGTAAACTCAGTCAGAGCTCACTTTGAGCGTAGCAACCTAAGTCTTGGGCATCTTCTCCCAGGACACTCCCAGGCCAATTTTTAGATGCTTCACATCACCAATTGATGGGTCCCGTGATACTCTCGATTAAGACCGAGGGTGGTACGGGGCGGGTTTTGGTGGAGGGAATTTAACTTCAATGTTCTATAATTTTTCTTATGTGCATGAGCAGTTTCTATTAGGTATGTAAGGTAAATTCCTTTCGTCAAGATGGTTTTCCGATATTCTTTCTGAGAATAATGTACTCTTATAATTAATATTTTAAAAAAATATATTTCCACCTTCAACACCGTTTTAGAACATTTTTTATGATAAATGTAGAGTTGTCACTTCATAACTTTGCACGCCTTAATATATTATATTAAATTTATATTACCTATTTATTTATTACTACATAATGTATTAATACAAGTGAATATCATTTGATCTAATTTAAGGGTTCTTCTTTAAACCCATGTATTTCCAAGATTGAACGTATACAATATTAACATTAAATGTCTTATATTGTATAAATTTTACTGGACATTTTTGACTGATTTTACCAATGCTATTTGTACAAATAAAAAAAAATTAACTACCGAAAAAAACGCCAATCCCGGGATCGTTAAATTTTAATCCCGAAATCCCGGGATAAAAATTTTGGCTCGGGATTAGATTCCCTACTCTGGCGTACCATATTGAAGGCATGACAAGAACCATGGGCTTCCTCTTCCAACGACAGACAAACCTAATCTCAATCAGACACAGTGGTTTTGCTTCCTTGTCTCCAAGCTCTATCAGTTAACCTAATAAAATCTTCGTTGCTTATGTAGCTAATTGCAAAATTCCAACCACATTCGAGTGTCCCCCATACGTCAGTTCAAATGAAAATGCCAAGTGAATACAAAAATAAGAGAATTGGGAATCTGGAAAATACACAGTCCTATTATTTTTCAGCGTGTGTTTGGAGTCAGAGTATGGACCTAATAGGTTGATCAAGTGTGTAACATCAATTTCTCGTAAAAATAAAAATAAATATTAATACAAACCTCCATTCTGTGGAGGTTCATACGATCCTATTAAAATCGGATATGGTAAAAAGAACGAAAAAAATAATCTTAATAATGATGAAGTAACCATCAAATTATAAAGCCTACTTACATAATTATCATTTTGCTCACCAGTGGCGAGGGGTGGAAGTAGGCCGTTAAGATTCGACATAAATGGTGCACACTAAACTTTGTCAGTCATACTTATTTGTTTTCATTGAACTAAGAATACAATTTGCAGATAGTGCCAGTAATTTTTTAAAATTCAATTAAACCCTGCCTCAATCAAACCGTAATAATGTAGGTATGCTATGGGCGATCCGACAAAAATATTGCACACTTTGCAGTCATACTTATTTGTTTTCATTGAATTAAGAGTACATACTACAGACGGTTATGGATAGTTTTTTTTTTAATTCATTAAAGCCTGCCTAAACCAAACCCTAATCGATAAAAAATATTCTTCTATTTATAAAATATCTTAAATTATGTACTGTTTAATAACTGTATAATTTTGACGATTATCTATTATGGCTTGAATTAGGCAGGGTCTAATTGAATTTTAAAAACTAACAAACACTCTTCACACATTGTAGTCTTAGTTCACGTCAGTTAGTAATTAAAGTAATACCTACTTTGATTTAAAACACAAAAGCCTTTCGCCAGTAAGTAGCTCATTTTAGAAAGCGCTTCAGTGTTCACAATCTCTGCTGACCTTTTAATTACCTTTTAATTACCACATTTACATAACATGTTAATTATATCTAATGGCCAACTACCCCAAACGAGTCAGTCGCGGTGTTGAGATTAAATGATGTTGAGAAAATGAGTTAAAAGCCATTAATTAAAATTTGACGTAATTAAATATGACTCCTTTAGCATTGTGGTCAATGTGCGTGGGCGCGATACCCGAGAGGTGTAGATTCGATTCCTGCGGGGTGTCTTTCTTTTTTCAAAAAGATTTTTTCTATTGGTTATAATCAATATATTATTATATTTTCTCGGGAGTGTTTTCAAAATTTTGTATGTTCAAAAACAAATACGTTGCTTACAAACACGGAAAGTTTACTGTGCACTATTTATGTCGGATATTAAAAGCCTACCTCCACCCTTTGCTACTGTTGTCCACTCATAAATACCTCTATTAAAGTCTATTATAATTAGATAACTACTTTACTCTGCCATTCTTGGTAGTGTTGACTTGTGTGTCCCTGATAACTATCTTAGAAATCGGGAGCATCAGTTGTTTGTTCTCTCGAGGAGCAGAACTAACATGCCATTGGTGATGCCAATTGGGAGGGCAATAACTCTGTTCAACCAAATCGCTTCGGATGTTGATATATTCCATCTACATGAGATGAGTATAGGTGGATGTTATTTTATAAATTCTTAAAATAGGGTCTGCTTAGCTCATCCGGTATACTTCCTTGTACCTATATACTTAATATTTTTTGTATTTACATATTTATACTGTAGAATAACTTAATACTGATCTATCTCTTTTGTTATGTACCTAATACTGTTTTAATAATATTTCTTTGTTTCTAAATGTCATGTTGTGAACGTCTTAAACTTATAATTTGTAATGTCCACAATATGTAAAATAAATAAATTGAAAATTGAAATAAATTGAAAAAGAACGGATTTTTCTGTTTTTAATACCGAAATTATTTCGGTTGACAATTTGATAAAAAAAATATGTCTTTTCATAATATCCTTTGTAAAATATTCAATACCACGACGTAAGTATGCTAGATTTACAAGGAATTTAAAATAAAGCATCATTTATTACGAATTTAAAATAACAAAAAGTTATTTTATTAATATTAAAACATGAATAACATTCCGTCATAGCATTAACGTAATTATAATAATGTATTATATTTGGCCTATGGATTGACCCTAACTAGTTTCTAGACTTTGGTTGAGTTATGTTTTTTTCTTGACATTTTTATCAGTAATGTTTTCGTAAGCTGACTTAATACGTGTTAGGTTATTTTAATGTGATCCAAAACGAGATAGGAGCTTTTATTAATTGCTAGGTTACAACGCTTTCGTTTTATGATCATTAATAATGCAATTCAATTGATGCCATAAATGACATTAATATGGAAAATCATCTGGGGAAAAAAATGACACTCACTTTATTGTTGGGTCTGCCGAATGGCATAAACTGTTCTAACCCCATTACAATAAAGGTGATATTGCTATAAATTCCCGATGCTTTTTGTCGGGTCTGCCGAATGGTTCGGTTTGAACGGGTTCGCTCAAATGAACATTTACACTAGAAACACTGTTCTAACGCCATTACAATAAAGGTCATATTGCTATAAATTCCCGATGCCTGATATCGCATAATGGAAATTGCGTGACGTCTACCTATACATGCGAATGCGGTTCGTAAAATTTTCCATTTCGAGCGCTGGACTCAATTCATTTACTGCATTGTATTATTGATTAATTTAATAAAACGCGATTTTGTTAGTACTTATTCCACTTGTATTATTAAATAAATTTCGACCGGTTTCGTCAGCCTAAGAATAACATTTGGAAATGTCCCTTTGAGGCAGACGAAACCGGTCCAAATCTATTAAATAATAAAAGTGGAATAAGTACCGAAAAAAATGCATTTTATTAAATTAATCAACAATCTTAAAGTATCTGTCAAATTAAGGCTTGAAATGGACCGGAACGCACTGGAGCGCCGTTCAGGTTCATAAAAGCCCCAAAATTATTGCTCCGTCTCGTGGAAAATTTTATTTGACCGTCTGAACTAGATAATAATATGTCATATAATAAAAAATCCAACACTCTTATTTTTATAAAATACATAATAATACAATTAGCTAACAATGTTAACATTTTCGTAAAATTGTCGAGCGCTCCGGTTCGTAAAATTTTCCGTTTCGAGCAAGTCAAATACAATATAATATAGTTATATTAAATTATGTTTGTACTCCAATCTAAACAGCGGCGATTTTCTTCGACGCAAATTACGCAATCGATTCGTCATAAGATTTAAAAAGGACCTCGAAACAGTTCAAACCAGTAGGCGCACAATTAATAAAATATACCATAACATTAAAAGATGCATGTTTCTCACAAAATCAGTGTAAATTAATTACTCTAGGTATAACAATGGTCCGCCATATACTATCAAAAGGGCCCATAACATACCAATACAAACCGAATTAGTACTAATTGTACTAATAAAATTAAACTCTAATATTATTATTGTTTCATAACATTTTACGCTTTAAGACTATTTGAGAGGTCACTTTTAAATATAAGATTGTAAGACAAAAATTCCGAATAACGCAACGTGGCATGGAAGGTTCATGTTGGGCATAACGCGGTAAAACCATAAAATAAACCAATAAATAAGGAAGTATATAAGAGTGAAGGAAGATATAGGTCGCCAACTAGATGAAATGGCAATGGGCTGCTGAACCGCTGGACAAATACCGTCATACAGTAGTACTCAAGGGCACCAAACGCCCACAGGGATGCCCTAAAACTGGATAGACGAACACATAAAGTTCGGTGAATTTACGTGGCAGTGAAAAACTAGGGATCGATAAGAGTAGAGGGAGTTAGGGGAGGCCTTCATCTAGAAGTGGATCGGCCCCGACTGATGACGATGATAATAAATAGAGAGAGAGAGAGAGCTTTTGTGCTAATAAATTTTATAAGTAATCCCAGTTTCATGTTTTTTTAATTCCCAAACTAGATTTTTGAAATTTATTAATAAAATGATAAAAAAGCCTTTTTTATTTCTTACAAACAAAAAAGTAAATGACAGTGAATTGACTATATCTAATGTAATGTAATGTAATAATAATATAACCTATGATTATATCTATTATGTATATATATCTACCTATCTATGATTGTGTTATCTACTTATTATCTAGTTTATATAATATTAATTATTATTATTTTTATGTTTTTGTATAATACATATATTACTAACTGCCATACATTAAGATTTTTATTTAGGATATAATACTAATAAATAATGTTTTTATATTAAACAGTGCTTCGTAACGTTTATATTATTGTTTAACTATTTCTTTTATTCAAACGAATAATTTACAAGATTTAAGAATATATCATTCTGATTATTGAACATTATATAATTTAGAAAAACACTAACTGAGATTTGATACTGAGCTGAGGTTGAACTGAGGTTGTGATATACTCTCTCAGTTAGTGTTTTTCTAAATTATATAATGTTCAATAATCAGAATGATATATTCTTAAATCTTGTGAATTATTCGTTTGAATAAAAGAAATAGTTAATTAAAAATTATTAGCAAGTACAAGAAGTTGCTTAAAAAATATTGGAGAAATTCCTAAACGTCGGTTAGTAATCGTTGTAATAGTAAAATAACTACCTACTTTGATTTAATAAACAAAAATCGATTGCCGAAGTAACATGATTTCGAAGAGCGCTGAGTGGTAGGTATTTAATAGCCAATAGCTTAAATATATGTCGTCATTAGTATGTCTTCCGTAGCATAATGGCTGAATGCGACGAGTTTGGGGGGTTTACCCGTTGGAGATGCCGGGTTCGATTCCCTACCGGTTAGCTTACTTTTTTCAAAAAAGTTTTTTTCTATTGGTTGTGATATACTCTCTCAGTTAGTGTTTTTCTAAATTATATAATGTTATATATTTTTGTATTTGTAACTTAAATAATATTTTTAATTCTAAGATACTAGTTTGCTTGGTTTGTAAGAACCCCTCTTCGGGTGAAGGTCTCCTCCAAAGAAATAAATCCCACTGTCTTTGTAGCCTAATTGGGCCCGCTGTTTTTGTGATGTCGTCTTGTCATCTCGCATGGGGTCTACCTCTGTAGCATTTCCCTTTTGTTCTATTGTAGGTTAATATGTAAAGCTTGGTTGGTGGGATAGATGCAATTGATTGAAATTCATTAATTATTATTATTTTATTGTTACCTAGAGATAAAGATCGCTGAATAAACTATATTTAAAAAGGCTTCAGTGATTCACAAAGTTTAGTAAACCAAAATATTATATGGATACACTGTAATAAATCGCTGGCTTACATAAGTAGGAGATTTAAAAGAACCCACAGCCCTCAACAGTAAGATAATATACAAAAACGAAATATAAGCTATATGAATTAAAACGTCTTGTGAATGGTTGTGTATTAATTAATATCGGTGCGGTATATTTCAAAGAATAAGACAATACTTTTATTTTTACCTACTTAACGTCAATTACACTTCCATTAACAAAAACTGAAGAGTTTTTTCTACCTTATGCAATTAGTATCGCATCTATTGTCAATAAATCAATCATTAAGTGATTATAAAAAACATGTCCAACTTTAAAATGAAAAAACACCTAAACAAGCGACTAAAATGCATCAGATATTTGATCTTTACAATTTACGTCATCTTGAAGCGGACACCCATGTGCCAGTATATTTCGCAGGCCCCTCTACCCATAGCTAGGGTTAAAGGCAGTGTGACTTTTTACAGAATCGTTTTCTAAAATATTGTTTCAGGTAAAATTAAGGGTATTCGGTGTATTTTTAGTGATTTTTTGTATTGTTTAATAAATACACTTAAATTATGGAGTTGTCGAATTTCGACACACAGTGATGAAAAATTGCATCACACAACTAGATATTTTAAAATTTTAAGACTACAAATACAATAGCGCCGCAGGCGACTTCATTCCCCATTAGGGTAAATTTGTAATGTGTGTTTATCTCACTTATCAGGTCAACCCGCCAAGCCGGGCCCCACTAGAACCCGGGCCCCCAGACTAGAGCCCTGTCAGCCCCACTCCCCTTGTGGGGGCCATGACTAATGTATTCTTCTTGGTCGACACTTCGTGACTGAGAATCTCGACTATTAATTATTTGGCCATCCGAAAGCATTCTCCACGACATAATCTTCCTTTGTTCTTTTAATTTAGTCAATTATCATGAAAGGAGATATTTTACGTTATCTTTTACCTTTGACCTAGTCAAATACAACGAGTTTTTTTCTAGATTGTAATACTCCCTGTTAACATGTCTAAAAAATTGGAAAGTCCAACGCAGGCAAACTGAGTCTAGAATGTGAAGTGCGCTGATTTTGAACATGTTTTCTCTTTGGCCCTCGATGAAACTCTCGACACTCATCTTCAGTAGCAACTGAGCGAATATATTATTATTTATTATAATCGTCAATGTAACACTTCTTACGATTGGTGATTTTTACGTGAAGGGGATCTGAGTTAATAGTTTATTTTAGTGACCATACAGTCACATGTGGAAAGGCTTCGTGAAAAATGGATGTTAGCCATTTGCTCAACGTATTAAGACCATGCTCTGGGTCTAAACACATACTGAGAAAAAACAACATGAGTTTTTTCCAGATCCGGGACATGAACCCAAGACCCACTTATAAGCCGTTGCGTTATCGCTCACCCATAGTGGGTTACTTATTACATTCTCGTCTTATCGTACCATCCCCTAACTGACGACTATCAGGTCGATCATCTGCTACCCAGAACAGTTCGGTGTAACTGCACTCGTATCTATTACCGATTAGTAACTTATTTTTAATAAATTTTATAAAAAAAAAATATCGCAGGTACGCTGCCAAAAGTTGGTAAGTCGATAATTTAGGTTTTTAGGGTTAACAATGGAGTATGTGTCTATATATTATTATTATATGTAAGTATAAGTACTTACCAACTTTTGACAGTAACCCCACGATTTTATGTATAAAATAAATACGTAAATATTCTTTTTAACACTGCAACAGGCCATGAGGCTCAATGAGCGTAGTGTAATGAAACAGTAGTGCAGTAATATATATTATGACCTCACCGGGTCGAACCCGGAGCTGCCATTATGCATTGGCTCAAGAGCGCCTCTTATTTCTTTTAAACATAGTTTATTAAAATTTGTATTTTTTCATATTATATACTATTTTTGATCTTCTACAATACACATATTTACTTAAACGTAATATTTATTAAGTATGCTGTGTTGTAAAGAGAACAACTGACCTGCAGAACGAAACATCCGCAATATAATTTATGGTTACATGTTTGCCGTGAGGTTTCTGATCGGAAAAAGATGACCGTATACTATACGGTCATTTCTGATTTTGGCAAAATTAATGAATTCAAAAATAAAAACTTAACGTAACCTAACCTAATCCAATAAATAATCCAGTATATCGTCTATTTTCAAAATTTGTTTGCCGTGGTTTCCTGTAAACAGACAAGAACCGTGTTTTATTTCGACATGAATTTTATCTCAGTACTATACGACCCGAAGAGTTTGGACGGTCTTTAATATACGACCATATATTTCCGATACAACATTTCACGGCGAACTGCATACGTATAAATTTCCGGACATGATATAAATAATTATGATATTATTTGATTCACCCATAAATTATAAAGTAAGTAATAAATTCGCCTTTTGCGTTAAATAGACCCTGTTCTTCCCTATACCGTCCACAAACAATTAATTAAACTAAATTGGCCTTATTAACACTAAAGTTGCGCACCACTGTTTCAACATAACACTACACAAATTTCAACAGTGATACCTTGACGAAAAAGTTGTTTCTTACTGTCCCAGTTCAGCTGTTGCCATGTCTCGTGTTCTTTTCGATACACGTGGACTTGACGATTATATTAAAATTTTCTACTTCACAATATTACATCTAACTGGAAATAATAAAAACAAATGTATAATAATATATTCATTTTATGGTATTGACCGTGAACTTCGTTCTACGCTTTATTAAAAACTCTCCACTGACAAACTTGATGTCATAATCTCTCCGCGATTTCTCGCGCCGTATTTAAAATGATTAATTATAGTTAATAGCGCCTGTACACGTGTATGGATTTACTGACAGCAAAATACTGCGTATTTTAAACTATCGTGACAATAACTGTTTACGCGTAAAAGTGCTGACTGTCTCTCCAATCTCATTCTTCAAGTGTAAGCGAGATGCGATGTTGTCATTTTATGGTACTATTTGACAGGTTCTAAAAATACAGGTTCGCCACTATCGTTCTACTGCGCAGGTGCAGGTGTAAAAATCCCTATTGTCACATGAAAATTCAGAAGCTTCCAAACTTTTTTGATTCATGCATGCAAGCTTGAAGCTGCAGGATAATACATGTTTCCCCATACATTTTCTTGTTATGATAATACCTACTGTCAACAGTAAATCCATGGACGTGTAAACGGGATATATAATGCTACATAAAAAATTCGGTTACATGCAAATTGTACGTAAAACATTTCACCGTGGCACAGTTCGCCGTGAGCTTTCTTTTCGGAAAGTGATGACCGTATACTATACGGTCTCCAATTTTATTAGATTCAAAATGATCATTAATTGAATTTCCATAGCTGATTTTGGCAAAATCCATAAATTCAATAATGAAACCCTAACCTAACCTAACAAATAATCCAGTATATTATCGGCTATTTTCAAAATTGTTTGCTGTCGACTTCTTATAAAGTGTAAACCGATAAGAACCGTGTTTTATTTAGACATGAATTTTATGTCGGGTAAAGAGGTTGGACGGTCTTTAATAAGAAGTCCTCGCTAACGAGGATGCCAGGTTTCTCCAGAATTGTCTTGAACCAACACCAACTATTAACCTATTCCAGGCATGTCCAATTTTAAATAGGCTGCGATCTACTATCCAGTATTGAAACTTGCAGTAATCTACCACACACTTGCATTGTTATTCTTCCATTTAAACTAATTAGACCTAGGCGTTACAAAAATTCTTAATTTCCCATTTGTCGTGAAAATTACAAATTATGGTTTTCATTTGGGCACCCGTTGCACTTAACGTAAAACCATTATCCTATTAGTCAAATAGCCTACTGTGCGACAGTAAGAAGAAACTACGCATCCATTTAAAACGCAGACATCCACAACATCTCTTTCTCTCACTTCTGCAATACGAATCAAGTAATACGACGAGGTCACACGGGTTTTCTCATGGCAAAATTGAAAACGAGTTTCCCTGCCCGGTACTACTTCCTAAATGTGCGGAACTTGTTATTTGGTAGTGAATACCCAACATCAACGTTAGCAGAAGTCAGACGATCGACGCCTGCTTGATGAAGGCCTCCCCTAGCTTCCTACACTCTTCGGTCCTTAGCTCATCGCTGCCACATACGTCTATTGAACTTTATGAGTTCGTCTATCCAGCGGGTTTTATGCCACCATTGTGGACGTTTGGTGACCCTTGGGTACCACTGTATAACGGCATATGTCCAGTGAACCTAAATCACATCGCGCACTCTTGTCTACTTCCTTATTAATTGATTTATTTTGTGATCTTTAATATAATAATAAACCCAGCCGCGTAAATGTTGGATTTATCTCGCATTAATAATTCATGTTTCACACTCATATAAATATCATTAATATAATATATCACTATCAATGTAAATAACTAAATAAAATTTAGCTTGCCCATTATACACCGATCTATGTTCAGAGAAATCATTAAGTAGCAAGGGAAACGACGTCTTGCAGTATTACTACAATGTATAAATTTAATATCAAATATTTCACAATGGATATTATCCCAATAGCCCAAAATGTCTGCTGAAATTCTTCTACAAATCTTTTACACGCTTTGAAAACGGTTAAATCATTATCGATCAAATAATGTCAATATTTTGGCGTGATAGAAAATTATACATAATATTTATAAACATCTAAAAACAACACATGCAATTCAAATATATATACGATGAGAGTAATGAAATCAAACAATTTAAAACATCTGAGTTAAATGTCATTGCCAAGGTTTAAACAATAAACTTAGTCATCGAATGAATTCAAGAAAATAATTCAAAGTCAACACGTGTCCTACACGAAAAATATAATATTATCTTTTATTCATGTTGCTGACCATGAATTTATTTGTAATAATTAATTTCCTAAATAATTGCATTTTATTATTACAACGTTTTTTTCTTATATCGTATTCTTATTTCTCCGGTGGTTCTTTGTCCGGTACAAATCTTGCAATCGATTTTTAACTAACTTCCCGACTAGCTAGATATTTGAAACTTTTAGAATATATCAGAACACGATGCCAATGCATTTTTTTTAAACTTTTAGCCATCTTTCAGTAGAATTGAATTCATTTTTAGTTAATTCTGTTTTGTATAAAAAGTTATTTCGATACCATTATTGGTTGCTAGGGGGTCCTAGCAACTAAATTATTAAATAATATATACGTGCGTTACTATGGAAATCAATATGAAATGACATTTCATTATTCAGTATTTCTATCAAGTACAATTTTTTTTTTGATCGTTTAAGCTAGTCAAGTCAAGTTTATATGATTCAACAGAAAATTTAAAAACGTTGTAAGTATATAAAAAGTTCTTTTTATCTTGTAATTATTTGTTAGTATTCTTTTAACAATAAAGTATGTTTTGTCAGATTCATAAAACAATATTGCATCCACATAACTATTATGTATGGTATTTAGAAGGCTGCTAAATACTTTTACAAGGATAATATTAATCTCTATGCTTGCATCCTAACGGCAGTGACGTCCCGTGGGGGTAGGCAGATTGAGCGTCGCTTGAGGGCGGCAGTTACTCAAAGGGCGGCAAATCGAGGAGAATCATTAGGTATATATAGAAAGCTACCTAAGCTAAGTAATAACGGAAATATCTTTCCATTAAAAAATCAGCTCACTGGTTGGAAACAACATGATATATCTATTAATTAGATAATATATACTATAAAATTTTCAACAGGACTTTATTTTTTTGTTGGGTTTGCGATGTCTAGTTTACTTCCGTTGTCCTTAGACGTCGCGTTCTTCACAGTCACTCGCAAGATATGGAAGTTGTCAGGTGTGTTTTTAAATGTACCTATCTGAAACCGTAGACTCGCAATATTGTTTAATGAAGTAGAGATGGCATTTAAGTTAGATTTAGTAATATAGGTGCCTATATCTTGTTAGTAATGTATCCATACAACACATTTCTTAGATATTGGAGTCATGAAAGAATGATAAAAAGTACTGTATAAAAAATGTGGCGGCATTTTGGCACTGCCTAGGGGCGGCATTTTGTCTTGGGATGTCACTGCCTAACGGTGCTGCTTTACTGCACCCTCAGAATACCTTCATACCACAGAACAGATACTGGGTGTGCGGTGGATTTATAAATATTTCGGAAACACACACACTCTAATTGTATTCAAATTAATATTCAAACTCACGCCTGAATATGCCGAAAGGCAAAACCCTGGTCGCAAAAAACGACTCAAATAGAATAGTAGATACAAAACTTAAATCCATTAGAATTCAAACTTATTTATTTTACGTGTAATGAACATGATAAATTATAAATTCAAACCGTTCACGACAATAGTGTTAACAATTTTCAAATAAAAATACTGAGTTATATGAGTAATTAATTCAATAATGAAATAAGGAAATAAAAGTACCTACATGGAAGCACACAGAGTGAACTACGTTGATAGACCCAAAAATATAAAACAACGTCCATTTAATTCCAACTCACGTAAGTGGAATATATCAATATCCGAAGCGATTCGATTAAACATTGTTATTGCCCTCTCAATTGGCATTACTAAGTGTCACTGAAAGTTGAGGCTTTCTGGATGTGGCTGTAGATGGTTAAAGTTCTTTGGAATGACCTGATGACAAATGTTGACGTTCTCAAACGAATTATAAAGAAGTTCTACATAGTATCAACTCCAAAAAAGAACAGTACCTCGGCCACATTATGAGAAAACAAAAGTACAGCATTCCTCAAGGAAAAATCAGGACGACGCTGCATTTCGTGATTTAAAAACCTCCGTTATTGATACGAGTGCAGCTCCATTGAACTATTTCGGTTAGCGTATGATATGGCAAAAAAAATGATTTACACTGTATTAGATGGGTACTGATTGTTCACTAGAAAATGTTCTTAGGTACACTTGCAGATGAATTGACATATTATATACTAATGGCGAAGGATGTAGGTAGGCCGTCAGATCCACCATAAATAGTGAACACTAAACTTATTTAGTCATACGTATTTGTTTTCATTGAAAGAAGGCTACAATTTACAGATAGTGATGGTTAGTTTTTTTTAAATTCAATTAAACCCTGCGAAACCAAGTCATAATAGATAATAGTTAAAATAATTACAAGATAAAAAGAACTTTTTATATCTTACAATATTTTAAAATTTTCTGTTGAATCAATTGAAAAAAAAATCTACTTGATAGAAATAATACTGAAATGTAATTTTGACATGTCATATTGATTTCCATAGTAACGCACGTTTATATTAATAATTTAGTTGCTAGGACAATAATGGTGTCGAAATAACTTTTCATACAAAACAGAATTAACTGAAAATGAATCCAATTCTACTTAAAGATGGCTAAAATCATTAAAAAATGCATTGGCATCGTGTGCTGGTATATTCTAAAAGTTTCAAATGTCTAGCTAGTCGGGAAGTTAGTTAAATATCGATTGCAAGATATGTACCGGACAAATAAGAATACGAGCGTAGAAAAACGTTGTAAAATATTCGCCTACCTATAAAATTATACTATTAAATTGTACATAACTATGGATATTTTATAGATAGAATAAATGGTTTAGGCAGGGTTTAATGAATTTAAAATAATAAACCAACAATATGTGCAATATGTATTCTTAATCCAACGAAAACAATAAGTTTGACTGAAAAAGTGTTAACAATTTTGTCGTATCGCCCAAAGTATAACATTATTATGGATTGGTATTGGCAAGGTTTAATTGATTTTTAAAAACTAACCAATACCGTAAATTGTAGTCTTAGTTCAATAAAAACAAATACGTATGACTAACAAAGTTTAATGTCAACTATTTATGGTGGAACTTCTCCACCATTCGCTACTGTTAAATAGATAATATTATTATTTATATATTTGAATTGATGCAAATAAAATAATATTTTATCTAATCGATGTTTTATGTAAGGGAAAAGATTTTTTTTGAAAACTCACCCGATAATTACACATCGTATGGTCCTGGCACAGTGAACAATAATCGGTATATGCACTGACGACATTCATGAATAGAAACACAGCCAAAACTGACATCTTCAATAATTTCTTTACACAACAATTCGACCGACCGGTTAAAATCACGCTGACAGCCATTTGAATAATTAAAAAATAATAAAAAATATGACAATAAAATTAATGTTCTTGTTTTAATAATATTATTATGTATTCGGTGCGAAATTCAAAATTCGAACGGCGAAACGTCAAAACCTGATGTCGTTGTCAATTGTCAATATTGTTTGTTATCTTCGCTTGACACTAGTAATATTATTAAAATATATATTGTTTCCCAGCGACAAAAATGTTTTTTACAAATTGTAGCCGTACGTAATTTAATATAAATTATTGATTATCGTCCGCCGGCGAGCTTACACTCGTCCTGCGGTAATGATCGACTAAGAAATGGCAAGAAATTCTAAGCACGCATCTTATAAATATGCCTCGGAACTTGATTTTCGTAGGTCCTTTGCGTGTCTTTAGGTTTCAACGCTTGATTTTTTTGCGCGTTTCTGCAAGATTATTCACTGATTAAACCATAAAGTACACTCTCTCGGTCAAATTATAATCTAGACCAGAGGCCGGCAACTTTTTCAGTCTCGCGGTCCACAAAGTTTTTATTTTACACTTATTTATATACGTATTCAGCGCTCGATAATTTTGTATTTTATAAAATAATTACAAGATAAAAAGAACTTTATACCACGTTTTTTAATTTTCTGTTGAATCATATTATAAACTTGACAATTCTTTGTATTACTAAATATAGAATAGAGAAATGTCATTTTGACATTTTATATTGATTTCCATAGTAACGCACGTATATATTAAAAATTTAGTTAATAAGACCCTCTAAGCAACCAATAATAGTGAGTAGTAAATATTACTTTCAACGATTTTTTTCCGAAACATACAAAACAGAAATAACTGAAAATGAATTCAATTCTGCTTAAAGGTGGCCAAAAGTATTAAAAATGTATTCCCGCCGTGTTCTGATATATTCTAAATGTTTCAAATGTCTAGCTAGTCGGGAAGTTAGTTAAAAATCTTGGACAAACAAGAAAAATATTGTACGGGACAAACAAGAATACGAGCTAATAAAAACATGGTAATAAGTGTGTTCGATTTTTAATATATGGCATATCGTAAACGGTCAATTTAATATTATTTCCATGTGACAAAACGATAATCTTCAAGATTTTATGAACCGGAACGGCGCTCCGGTGCACTTCGATCCATTTCAAGCCTTGCGTATTACATTTCACCGTGAGCTGTCTTACTTAAAAATACAGCTGTATAGTATTGAGATAAAAAAATAACTCGTTGTTCGTGGAATATTTCAGACAGTAATTTTCTCATTATATTAAATTCAATAAGAACATTGATTTAATATTTGAGAGGAAAGACTTGATACTTACGAGCACATACCAGAATTTTATTTGTAACAAGCTAAAGTACCCGGCTTGGCACAGGGTCGCTTCGTGGATACATTTATCTTAGATATTTAAAAAATAATAATAAGTAATTATCTTTTTAATATTAAAATATCTGTGTAATACAATATGCCAATATCAAAGTAATTCTAATAGGAGTAAAGGTCAAACAAAAGAACATCAAATTAAAATCGAATCCAATATGTGCAAACGTTATTAATAGTATTAATATGTAGTAAAAAATTCAAAATTGCATGGAACAAACAAACAACAAACTTTGTATTTTATATAATATCTACTAATTTAGAAACCTTTTCAGGTGTGCGTACAACAACTGACAAAAGTTTCATCGCAATCGGATGAATGGTATATGAACGCATACGAATAGAAGAAGAAGATGGTTTTCTAACTCAGAAATCTTCGCGGGCGTGCGCACGACAACTCACCAAAGTATCATTGCAATCGAATGAATGGTATAGGAACGCATACGAAAAGAAGAAGAAGATGGTTGTACTTATTCAGAAACTTTCGCGAGCGTGCGCACAACAACTGGTCAAAATTTCATCGCAATTGCTGGCCACAGACGTACAGTTTTCGTAACAGGTTGAACATGCCAGTTAATACGTAATGGCGGCCATACAGTTATCTTTGGTAGATAATCTGCTGCGCCCATAGACGGACAGTTTTTGACCTGCCAGATGTGTGCCAGGTTCAAACTGCCAGCGACCCCCCACTCCCGTGTTTTTGTAAAACTGTTGGAATTTCAACTAGCCGAAAGTTCTCGGGTGACGTTAGATGTTGGTAACGTAAAGTAGAATATACCGCGCGATTCAACTGCGGCTGGTGTTGCTTGTTATAAAATACAAATTCATTTATTATTAAAAATATAATACTATTATGTACTCGGAGATCGCAAATATTATATTTTATTTATTTTTACGAGAGTAAAACAAAGTTATAGTTATTTATGTAAACATATTATTTTATACAATATAATATAAATGTAAAAAATTTAGAGAGCATTATAAATATTAAGTTATTGTGAAAATATAGACTAATAACTCAGTACTCAAATTTTATTTATTGTATGTAGTGAATATTACAAATTATTAATTTGAGACGTTCACAACATAAATTAACATACCTAATTGTGAATGACAATGTTGGTAAATCTAAATAAAATTTAAGTATATATTTTAATAATATCATAGTAATTAATTATTATACTGATGATTGATGTAAATATAATTTTGTGGCATGTTTAAATTTATTGTATATAAAATCAATACCTTTATAAATATTACCGTTTTCTTACTTAATTAATATTGTCCATTAAAGGGAATAGTTTATTCAAAAGAAAATATTATATTTTATATTTACACGAATGTGTATAATATTGTTTTGGTGAATCGATAAAATACACAATCCACTAGCGAAGTCATGATTTATTTTACCAACGTCATAGGTGTGTATTTTATGTCAATTTGTTTCTAATAAAAACAGTAATTATAACCATAATAAATTCAAAGTAAAATTATTCGTGTATCAATATCGTTCAAGTATACCCTACCTAAAACTAATTTAAACAATACCCCTGTGTAATATCTCCGTGAACCTAACCTCCATAGTTTTTGACACTTGCTCTGCCACAGACAATAACTGTACGTATATGGGCACGTCTGTTGACAGTTCGACAGATTTAAATGGGGTAGTTAAACTGATCTGTGGTGTGTCCACTAACGTACAGTTATTGAACAGTTATTGTCTGTGCCATGTTCAAACTGCTACGAAAACTGTACGTCTGTGGCTGCCTAATCGGATGAATGGTATAAGAACGCATACGAATAGGAGAAAAAGATGAAGAAAATGGTTGTACTAATTCAGAAACCTTTGCGGGTGTGGGCATAACAACTGACGACAGTTTCATTGCAATCGGATGAATGGTATATGAACCATACGAATAAAAGAAAATATAATGAAGAATAGAAAGAATAAGATGGTTGTATTAATTCAGAAACCTTAGCGAGTATTGGCACAACAACTGACGAAAGTTTCATTGCAATCGGGTGAATGGTATAGGAACTACACAAATAAAAGAAGATATAATGAAGAAGAAGAAGAGATGGTTAATGGATGGATATGATGGATAATTTAGTTAAATTATTAAATTTAATAATTAGGTAATACCAAAGAGTGTATTCCCCGATAATCGTCAATCCGATGCCACATGCCAAAGCACACATTAACACAATGCTTACGGGCCCTTTTAATTAATTTTGTAATTAACGTGTTAATTTGCATTTGAAAAGTAATTAGCAAACAGACAATTTTGTGCAGCCCGTAAGCTATGGGTTAATTATAATATCTGATACCATTATATCACTATAAAGCCAATAATTTTCATATTGTTTCACTGTGTTATTTTATTTTCCAAGTACCGACCTACCTTTAAATTAAATATCTGAATAAATAAACTAAACATCTAGATTATTTTCAGCACATTTAAAATTATTAAAAGCGTCAGAAAACGCTAATAAAAATGCCATAAGCTAGATGCACGTGATGGTAAGAAAAACGCTAAGTTGGCAACGCTGTTTATAATTATAATGTAATAATATGTATGTTGCAGAAAAGAAATGTAGACTATTACAAAATGACTACAAAAAAACACAATTCTATAATGATTTTAGCATGTTATCAAATTTTATTGCCTTATAAATATTGATAGGAGTTCTTCATAATAATTGTGTTACAAAACATATTGTAAATAATATCAGAACTGATAATTTCTTCACATCAGTGGATAAAATTTTCGAAATGTTGTAAAAATCGTCTGAAAAAATCAATTTGGCCAAATTATCGCTAGTATGCCAAGATCGTATTTAAATTTATTAAAGTTAATTAAATGATTATAACGGCTTATTAATTTCAATTCAATTATAAATATCAAACGATAATAAATCAGATGTAGAAGATTAGACTTACATTTTATGCTCTGTGGATATTAGTATTGCAAGACATACATCTATAATACATAATTTAAATAACATCAGAAATATATTTGTACCGAATGGGATTTGTATCTACATAATATTATATTGCATTTCGAGCAATCCTTTAACAATTAAGCAAGTGCAGTATGATCACACTTGAAATTTGCTACCACTGTGTTTTCACAATAACCAAATTTTGTAATTTTTTAATCAAATTATTAACAATATCTTCATTGCTGACTGAATAAAAATAGTTAAATTACTAATTATTAACAATCCGGGCGCAGGAATCAAGAAAGTGGCTTTGTTTATAGTTTATACATTGATTCAAAATTATCATTGATTTTATTTGAATATAATAAATTATATATTAAATAAAAAATCAATTAGATACCTAAACTCCGTTTACATGTGAATGGATATACTGCTGACAGTACGCATTATCGCGGCCATAACAAGTAAATGCACGTGTAAATATGTATTTTCATGCAAGTTGCAAGATTGCATGCATGAATGAAAAACGTTCGGAAGCTTCTTAATTTTCAGGTGACATTTTGATTATTTGTTCGATATCGCCTGCGCAGTAGAACAATAGTGGTGAACCGGCCGGTAAAAAATCGAACTACACCGCGCAGAGACTCATTTTGAGATTAACCGACTTTCACGACCTGTCAAATAGCACTATAAAATGACAATATCACGTCTCGCTTACTCTTGAAGAATGAGATTGGAAAAACAGTCAGCACTTTTACTCGTAAACAGTGTTATTAGCCCGATAGTTTAAAATAATATACACTATTGTAGATTGCTGCAAGTAAATCCATGCACGTGCACAAGCGCTATTAGACTGCAGGGTGAAGTTCTTTCCTGGCTGATTCCATTCTTTTTGATCCAGTACATTCATAAGAGTCCAACAATTATCTCGTCATTGAGCTTTGTGTCCATATAACATTGTAAAATCAAATAAATAATAATTTAAACCAAATGGATACAATCTTTTTAAATTTAATATTCTATTGGGGAAAAAATATATCTGGGAATATTTAGTTAATATTATCTATTCTTGCTAATACATAAGATTTAACTAGCTTAGACTACTTGCAAAAAATGATATTTTTCTTCGGATTTACGTAAACTTGTGGGTCCGTCAACAGCATTAATCCTGACTTCTTCGCACACACAAAGTTCCAGTAAATCCACCACTGATATATTTACAAAGAAAACTTTTCCATTGTAATAAAAATAAATATAAAAAAAAAATATGCAATTTACAACACTACCTTTTTTCGTAAACCTTTCGGTCAGTTATTTTTATCGAAAAACTTATTATTATTTTTATTATGACGTATTTAAGGGTATTTAATTATAAGCCTATAAACCCTTTCATTATATGGAGATATTTTGATAAACCTTAGGTTAATCCTTAATTTTATGGGTTACCAAAATCAAATTATAAAATCCCTATTTAATCGGGTGGCGTTTTGCATTTTTTGTAGGTCGAACGAGTTAATTGGCTTGAAATTAAAAGCTAGTAATAATATTAATTTTTATTTGTATGTTTTTAGCAAAAACATTAAAACTGAATTCTTTTTCAAAATTAATAAGCTTATAACAACTTTAAATTATAATATTTCAAAAATAAAATTCCAGTTAAAAAACCAATATAAAATGTTTTTTGGAAATAATTTAATACATCGTATTGTATGGTTATGTTTATCAAGAAGAAGAAGAAATAAATACATTTTGTACACTCTCTATTTGCTATTAAATACTTGCGAAACTGGTATTAAAACTAAACGATTGATCTGGTCATATAAGTCTGAAAAGATTACTGACTACCTAATACTACCTACTTCTTTGATCTTCTTCATTCTGTGCCATGACCGTTATTGGACGTCGGTGATGATTTTTAACTATCATTTCTCTGTCTCACTGGTCTCAATAGGATGGATCGGTGACTTCAAACCAGACTCTGAGATTCTTGAGTTAGGACGATCTTCTTCGCTCACGGGAAATCTTTCCTTGAATGATAAGTTGCTAAAATAATTATAAATGTAAAGTGCGTGTTTGAACATGTACATTTTTTTAAACGGTACATGTTCAAACACGCGCGTTAACATGATCTTACTCCCTACTTCATTTGTCATTTGTCAATTTATGGCTACGGCCGAATGTTGTAGCTTAACCACTGGGAAATGCCAATAGAAATGGCGTATTTCAAAAAAATACTACCTTATTCTTAGGTCAATAATTATTATAAAGCAATCATTATTCGCAGGATATTTATCACATTTGAATGATCAAAGACATAGCTTATAATCAGTATCTATAGAATTATCTTCAAATGTGTTAATCGTGACCATTTTTTGTATAATAAAATGTCTAATTCTTGTCAAATTTGGGATCACAAAGATTATAAAATATAATTTTGTATCGATAATATGTCAGTATATAATGTTAACATTAATTTTATTAATGGTTTTGTAAATGCGTTTAAAAATTAATAAACCTAAAAAATCTTAACACCACTGCACATGGATGTACTGAAATATGACTATATTCTAAAACATTAGAGCGAGAGGTTTAAATTAAAAGAATACTATTTTATGTAATAAAAATACTTTATGCAGTCATCAAATGTTTAAAATAAAATCAAAATTATATGAATAGATTATCTACAACGTTTCAGGAATGTCCAGGGTTATGCCCTAAAAATACCATAAAAGGTCCATTTTGACCTACGCTGAGCATGTAGTACTTATACCCAAGGAGATGTTTGATTCTGATATACCTAAAGGAATCTGAAAAAATATAGTCTAATTTAAAACATAGAATATTCGAAACAATTGAAATGAATTTTCCTGTCGGATCAATAAATTAATTATAATATAGTAATAAGGAATAATATAATGTATTTTATCACGTTTTTCTTAGCTCGTATTCTTGTTTGTCCGGTACAAATCTTGCAATCGATTTTTAACTAACTTTCCGACCAGCTAGACATTTAATACTTTTAGAATATATCAGAACACGATGCCAATGCATTCTTTTAATACTTTTAGCCATCTTTAAGTAGAATTGAATTCATTTTCAGTTAATTCTGTTTTGTATGGAAAGTTATTTCAGAAAAATCCGTAAAAAGTAAAAGACTATTATTGATTGCTAAGAGGGGTTCGTTGGTTGCTAAGCGACTAAATTATTAATATATACGAGCGTTACTGTGGAAATTAAAATGAAATGTCAAAATGACATTTCAGTATTCTATATTCGTTTGTTTTTATTTACTTCATATCAGGTACAAGTTTGAGCATATTGAGCAAAATAATTCAACAGAAAATTTAAAAATGTTGTGTATAAAAAGTTCTTTTTATCTTGTAATTATTTTTATTCTGTGTGAGAAAAACTCGATTCTGTGGTTTTTTATAAAAACAGAAAATTATAAAAAATTTCCTGTTATCTTGGTATTTTTAATATGACGTGATTTTTTTTGTATTTAACACGCAGTTTCAAATTAAGGATTTACGCATTATTTATCAATATATGTTTTTCTTCTGCCATTAATGGAATACACAAATATTATTGTCATTATCAGCCTGTCGCTATCACAATACAGCCAGAATATTATGTGCTGCAATCATGGTCCCCACAAGAGGGGGCTGACAGAGCTCTAGCCTGGGGGCCCTAAGGAGGCCCGGCGTGGCGGGTCCAACAGATAAATGAGTTCAATGCACATCACTATGAGATTGTGCTATGCACCATAAAACATAATATATACAAAATATAAAAGTGATTTATCTACAAACAATAACCAATATAAACAATAAAGTAGAAGAGAAATTATCTACTTATATTTTGATGTAAATATTAAAGTAAAATGACAAAAACAATTATAAATTTAACGTATTTAACACATCAAACATGTATAGTTCAAAAAGAAATCAACGTCTATGGTGCCATCAAACAGGTTAATCGCACGATACACAGCATCGTAAAACATCACATCCATCCTGCGACGTGGTATCATGAAGACCGCAGAGTTACAAGTGATATTGGTGGGAACATTAAAATTTCGTTTAATAATTTGAAATATTTTGTTGATTTTTGCAACCCTTTCAAAACGGCACCCGTTTTGGTAGCACTATTCCCACCGCGATAAGTCTATCCCTGTATCTATCATCTTCAGCAGGTATATTCTTAACGGTTATCACTTTAGCACGTTTCCGTTATTTTCATTCTCCTAAATTAGCACGGAAGGTATTCTTTACACTAATCAGTTAGCGGCGGCTATCTCTAATTTGTAATACGGCAAAAATTTAGGTTGGTAGACATGTCGGTCAAATTCGGATATGTTCGTGCTGCCAAACCCAAGCAAATAAAGCCGCACCAGCGCCATCTAGTTGGTAATGAGCCAACACACAATAATTTTGTATTGACACGTCAGACATATCAACATAACCTACAATTCTATTAGTCATGTCATTGCGATTGCAACAAAACAGTCGGATCTTACATCTCAATTCTCGACATGTAAAATTAACATACTCTATCTCTTTCTTAAAGTTAGCACGGCCAAGCAAGGGGCTGTTAAAAGATATCACCTTTTGACAGTTCAGACGGTTTTACATAATTAACCGCCAGAATAACCGCCAGAATACTTAAAGTGATAAATGTATTACAATTAGCTCTTTTTTATATTAAATGATATGTTAGAATATGCCTGCAGTATCAATACGGCTTCTCAAGTCGGTCCGACCCTCAATTGGACTGGTCAGCCATTGCGACTAGGTATCTACGAGGGAAAATTTCTCAGCTTTTAAAAAGTTTGCGGCATTTTACGGCGAGCGAGAGGGTCTTTTCTCATCGAGAATTGACCGTAATACATTATAATATCGAAGTAGGAATTTGCTTCTGGGACACTTTCGGCACACATTTGAATCGCTCCTGACGTACGTTACGCCACGGTAAACGTCTGCATAACGGGTATAGAGACGTGGCGGGTGAAGGAGGGAAAAACAAGTATCAATACGGCCCTAGTGCGTACCAATATGATATTTACTAGGCAAAAATAGATACATTACAATCGAGAATGAGCGACTGAATTACCCAAAATTTACATAGTGACTAAATAATTCAGCAAACAAGTTTGAAAGGAAATCGATAATTGGTAAAATATTAGTTTATAATACGAATCCGTGCCATTATGAATTGAATACATTTATAAACGTATTAATATTATATTTAACACAACCAAACGTATTACTAAAGATATTCTTGCAAAATTTAATCAGAATTAGATCCCACAATACCTGAAGGCAATTCCTCTATATTGATTTGGCAGGCAAATAAAAGCAATGTTCGTAGAAATATACTCTTTAAAAAATATTCTAAATAAACATTGGTTTGTATTGTGTGGGATTTGAACCCGCATCGATCGAATTCCTGCCAATATGTTTTACAAAATTAATCAATGACTATGCACCCCTAACATCAGCGACCATATTAATTTTTAATATTGATAACAACGACGCGGATGACACGACTGCCGTGTCCCCATTAAACGCCCATTCGATACAATTAGCATGTTAATTAAATGTGGTAATTCAAAACTAATTAAAAGGTACGCAGTGAATGTGTTAACATGCGATGTCTTTACCTACCAGAGGCACCAGCTAGCGGAAAAATACGAAGCTTGCAATTTGAGACATTTTTTTGATAATTTACAATTTCAACTACTTATATTAATAATTAATAAACACGTACCAATCTGAAAACTTAAAATAAACTTACAATTTTATTGTAAAAAATATTATAAATTGTGAAATGTCAAAGGACCCCATCTTATTATTACATATATTTTATGGCCATATTTATTATTAAAATTTAGTTTTTTGACTAATTCATAGTTAAATAATATATATAATAAATTATAAAAATGTAAATGTGTATAACTTGAAATCCTTTTTTATTTATATGAAATCTTATTTAGGTATGGTCATAATTATTACATAATTATTCTGATATTTTTTTGTAGTGGATATATTTCAAAAATGTGTTTAACACATTTATACCAAATAACACATTTTCAATAAAGAATGCTACGTTTTTAAATTATTTATTAAATAAAATAATACTTTAATATTAAAAAAAATATTATTTATATACGCATTGACAGATGGTAGCTATAAACTTTTGTTTATAAGTACCTACGTATGTTTTAGGCTATCTTTATTATAACCAATATGTACTTACAATAATTTACTTTATGTATTTTACCACGTTTTTCTTAGCTCGTATTCTTGTTTGTCCGGTGGTTGTTTATCCAGTACAAATCTTGCAATCGATTGTTAACTAACTTCCCGACTAGCTAGACATTTGAAACTTTTAGAATATATCAGGACACGATGCCAATGCATTATTTTAATATCTAAGTTTGATAATTAATATCTTTTAGCCATCTTTAAGTAGAATTGAATTCATTTTCAGTTAATTCTGTTTTATATGAAAACTTATTTCGGAAGAAATCCGTAATCCAATCCACTATCATTGGTTGCTAAGGGGATGGTCCTAGCAACTAAATTATTAATATATACGTGCGTTACTATGGAAATCAAAATGACATTTCTGTATTCTATATTTGTTTGTTTGTTTGTTTGTTGCAAAATAACAAAAAAATGATTTGTTGGAAATTGCCTTATTTGTCCTAAATTATTAATACATAGAATTGTCAAGTTTATATGATTCAACAGAAAATTTACAAACGTGGTTTATAAAAAGTTCTTTTTATCTTGTAATTATTACCATTATTGAATCACCAAAAATCACTGAAAATCAAAGTAGATGGAAATCATATTCTGCATATCATTTCATAATATGTTTCTCCTGTAACACTCTTTGAATGGATTTTTACAATCGTTTCGCCACGGTATTCACGGAAGGATGTAAGAAGACATTATTGGTGCTGGATGGGAGAAAAAATCTAAAGTTTTCATTTAAAGATACCTACAAAACTTTTTTTTTATTTATATACAAATATTAAATTATTAGAGTATGTTTTAACGAGTAGAAGTTAGTCAAAACTATAATATTAATTACTTCTGACATCATGTAATAATCAAATAGGTAAGTATATAATTTTGGCTTGATTTTAATTACAAAGGTGGTAGCCATTACTTGATGTATTCTTGACGCTTGAGAATTCCATGCGTTCCCTGAGTGTTTCATTTTTTTTTAATAAGTATATTTCTAAATAATTTTTAAATTATGGATTTTCAATATACATATAATTATTATTATTATTATGTAATTAGTTTAAAGGAAAAGATGTCATTTAAATGGGAAATAAAATCAATAGAAAAACCAAATTAATAAATTAACAAATTAAAAAACCCACTATGTTATAATATGAACTAAATATTTGTCACAGGAAAGAAAATGGACTAAATTTTGGATGAAACATAAAAAAAAACCGCAATTTTCCTTGGTATTTAATGGACGCGATTTTCTTGGTAGTTCAGCGCGCTAATTTTCTTCCTCGTTTATCGATTTGGTTGCATGATCCATTTTGAATAAATAAATTCGACAATATTCTATGTTGTATCATTATGACCATCAGCTGGGACCTCCCCTAGCTCCTTCCATTATATAGCCCAGTGGTTGGCAAACTCATTAGTCAATAGAGCCAAATATCAACAGTAGAACGATTTAGATTTCTTTTGAGAGCCAAATTTCTTAAACTTAAAATATGTAGGTAGGTACACTATTTATTAACTTTATAAACTGTTATTAAAGTTTTGAGTCTTAATTAAACTATTGGTACACTGAATAAAACTTGATATCACACTTGATAATGATCGTATTTATTGATAAAAATTAAATTGTAAGTAAGATATCCATACAGTTAAATCATGACGTTGACTGCCAAACACAAACAATGCCCTTGCACCTCCTTAAAATTTGGGTAAGTCAGGTTTGTATATTGTTTTTAATTTTAGGCACGATTCCAGGTTCTCATCATTAAGACGACTTCTCAATTTACTCTTGAAAAGGTTCACGCTTGTAAAATATTGTAAAACGCTAGTTTTTCAACTGATCATATGAGTCAGCAATACTATTCCAGCTGTTAAAAATTATCATGTATTCCTTCTCTAGATCTTTCAAAGCAGATTACTTGTACTGTGAACTACGTTCACATTTTTTTTTCTCGAATATCTCCATATCATCACAGAAACGTCCAAATTTAGAGCTTCATAATTCTATATTTTTTGAATCCAGCAATTGCATTTCAAAGTTAACTGCAATTGATAAAACTGAAATCAGTTTAAGATCGTTGACTTGCTGATTTTTACTGTTATACCTTTCACTGTTTTAGCCCGTACTTGGTCATTTGTGGTAGAGCCGCACTCAAGGAGCCAAAGAGCCGCATGTGGCTCGCGAGCCGCAGTTTTCCGACCGCTGTACTAGCCCATAAATTTAATATTCGCTGTCATGCACATCCGTTAAACTTGATTCTATGATTGATGAAAAGCTTTGGTCCATGATAATATATTCATAATTATATCGAATTATATGTTATGTGTTCTTTTTATAAGACAGTCTCTGTAAACTCTATCACAACAAATTTGAGTATGTGGTTACTTCAGTCTTGGCTTACTACTCATGAGACATTTCCAGGCATAAAAAACTACGCTCATTGCTAATTGTTACAATAAGTGCCAATACTTCGATCCAAAAAAATGAAAAACTACCCTCGATAGCAGCCGATAGCGGCCTATAGCAGTCCTGTATATAGAATAGATGCGCTGGTAGATTTTATTAACACTGCCTCCTCCTGCCATGCTAAAATCGATAATAGATTTTTTTGTACTCCCACGATGGCCGCGCGGCTTTAGCGTCGTGGGTCTCAGCTTCGAATCCTGGGTCTGGCATATACACATATTCTTTTTCAATTTGTGTATGAGTCAGAGTATGGACCTAATAGGTTGAGCAAGTGGCTGACATCCATTTCTCGTATAAACAAAATCTGTTAATACAAACCTATGAATGCCATCTTATTAGGATCGAACGAGGTCGAAAGAAGAATATTTTTTTAAAAGAATCCGCCCCTCAATGTTTCTGTGTTGTTAATATTTTAAATATTATCAAATAAACATGCAACACCCAGACAAAACTGCTTAGTCGACCATTTTGCTCCTTTTGTTCACCGTTATTTCGAAAAACGGACATCATTTATGTGAATATTTACATAATTATTGCACTACACAATAGATTTTTATTTGTCAATTCGAAATAACCTCTCTCATACTTCAATAATTCAATATTACATAATTTAAATTGTATCCTGAGAATATAATATCGAATTGAGGAATTGTGTTGCCACAGAGATTACAATATTAATGATAATCGATTTAAAAACAAACAATATAAAGTATTAATAAAAATTAATGTTAACAGTAGCTCATTTCAATATATAAAATGGTCGTTTATTTATTATTTCACATAATACAGCACGATTAAATCTCATTAACAATTTATTATAGGTGAAAACCGTGTCCGGAAACTGTACTTGAAGTTGGGCATGCGTGATATAGATAAAATAAATCATAGCTGCAAGTATTAAAAACCGTGTCCGGAAACTTGTACGTATACAGTTCGCCGTATCACACTTCATCATGAAATGTTGTTTTGGAAATATATGGCCGTATATTAAAGAACGTTCAACCTCTTTGGGTCGTATAGTAACTACTGACATAAAATTCATGTATTGTTGTTTTAATTTAATAAAACGCATTTTTTTGTAGTAGGTACTTATTCCACTTTTTTAAATCAATAAATTAGGACCGGTTTCGTCCGCCTGTTTAAAATTGTTGAAAACTGTTGAGTTGAAAATCTCCCTCTGAGGCGGACGAAACCGGTCCTAATTTATTGATTAAAAGTGGAATAAGTACTACAAAAAAAATTGCGTTTTATTAAATTAAAACAACAGTACAATGCAGTTCCACCATGAAATGACAGTTAACAAAATAAAAGAAATTAAAATTCATGTCTAAATAAAACGCTGTTTTTGCTGGCTTACACTTTACAGGAAGCCAGCAGCAAACAAATTTTGAAAATAGCCGATATACCTACTGAATTATTTGTTAGGTTAGGTTAGGTTTTCATTCTTGAATTCATGAATCCCAAAATCAGCTATGAAAATTGAATTAATGTTCATATTGAATCTAATAAAATTGGAGACCGTATAATATACGGTCATCTCTTTCCGATAGAAAGCTCACGGCGAACTGTGCCACGGTGAAATGTTTTACGTTCATTTCGCATGTAACCGGCAAAAACACCCGCGGACTCGACTCGTAGGTAAATAATGATGTACTCGCACGAGAGTCAATAGATCAAACAGATTAATAAATAGAATTCAGATAGGTTATATCCCAAACAACCACAATAACTGCGCGGCTTAAGCGTCGGTCTATTAAAACTGCAATAGCGTCGTGGGTCTCAGGTTCGAATCCTGCGTCTGGCAAGTGCACATATTGTTTTTCAATTTGTGAGAAATGTGTGAGTGGACCTTAGGTTGAGCAAGTGGCTGACATCCATTTCTCGTAAAAACAAAAAACTAATGACACAAACATCCACTCTGTGGAGGCCCACATGATCTTATTAGGATCGGACATGGTCGAAAAAAAAATATCCCAATACAGCACATCAAAATTCAAATTACAGTCAAAATTTTAGACGCAGGGTTTTGAAGGTGTGAGTGTCCTACGAAAATGAACCACGCATTATAGACGTGCAATAGTGTGTTTTTGCAACCTTCAATACACCAATATGAAATGAGCATCAATGCATAAACCGAGAGCATTTGGCATAACGAAGGACTATGTAATATGAATTACGTATTCTTGACATGTGTTTAAGTGTATCCCATATAATACAATCGAGATCGGTTGCCTGTTACTCCACATCCGTTAGGTATTTCAGTTCCCATTAATTCTGTGATCAGGGAACACAGAATTACTAGGATGTAACAGGCAACCGATCTCGAGTGTGAAAGAATATGAGATAAACTTCAACACGTATTAATAATACGTCATTCTAAACTTGTCCTTCGTTTTGCCAACTGCTCTCGGTTTATGCACTGACGTTTATTCAATTTTGGTGTATTTTAAGGATGCAACACACACCATTCGGCGTCTATTGTGTTTTATTTTCGTAGGACACTCACACATTCAAAAGCCTGCTTCAAAGTGTAGTATATTGGGGTATAGCCTATCTGAATTGTATTTAATAATCTGTTCTGTGTTTGTGATCATAACTGCTGTAGGTACGTTGAAACATATTCTGACAATTTCCTTCTATTACTGAGAATACATTCATAGTATTATTTTACCCATTCATTTTCGTTGAATTTACCTATCTAGGTAAAAAAAAAATCTTATCGTATTTACTCTATGGTTAGTAGGTATTCAAATATTTGGAAAAGAATAATATGTTTTTTGTTTAACCTGTTAAAATTTGACAGCTCACTTTACAACGAAAATGGGTGCATTGGCATGGCAATAAACAACAAATATATTTTGTGTGTCAACTCTTTTACCTCTTATTTTACTTTTAAGAGTCTATTAATTATATTTATCGCCATTTATTTATTTTAAAAAAAAAACAATTAAAAAGGTTTCTTCTTTACAACACGCAGTTTGATACTCGAAATTTGATTCAGGATGGGATTTGTTATTAAACCGCCAGCTAATATTGAATTTAAGGGCCCACACTGCCTGTATGATATACGTTTACACATTGGTATCAGACTTATGAAGATGGTAGAGCATGTAAAATACACGAAGACTGGAGACAAAGCCATGGTATTAAGATCAGGATTGAGGTGGGAAGAAACATTTTTGAAAAAAATAAACATGTATTCTGCAATCTAGATCACATACAATACACATGAAAATATCATGGGCTGATCAAATTACCAATGAGGAGGTTTTAAGATGAACCAATAAGTCATGAGAACATAATATAGTTTACTATCAAAACTTCATCCAACAGTAGATACATATACCTTATTCTTAGGTCAATAATTATTATAAAATAATCATTATTCGTAGGATGATCACAATTGAATGGTCAAAGACATAGCTTATAATCAGTATCTTTAAAATTAATTATCTTCAAATGTGTTAATCGTGCCCATTTTTTGAATAATAAAATGCCTAATTCTTGTCAAATTTGGGATCACAGAGATTATAAATATAATTTTTTATCGTAAATATTTCACTATATAATGTTAACAACAATTTTACTAACGGTTTTATAAATGTGTTTAAAAAATAATAAACCTAAAAAATCTTAACACCACTGCACATGGATGTACTGAAATAAGACTATGTTCTAAAACATTATATCCATTTATTTTTCACATTGTTAGTCAATTCGTAAGTGAATGGCAAATATACCAACATTATATTATGCTTTTAAAACATAGAAAACATAAAAGATAGGTACATAATTGTTCTTAGTGTGATTTAAAAAAATATATAAGTAAGCATTAAGTACCTACCGATAGATAATCCTTTGTGGTGAGTCGGAAAGACATAATTTCTACTGCGACCGTACTATAACATGTTATGTAACGCCAGTGACAAATTATATCTTCCCGACTCACCAGACTTCAAATACAGAGTATATATATAAATATTGTACCTAATGTCGGTCAATGCTGTCAATAACAATAATATGCAATCACGTCAAAAGTGCGCAAATGTATTTATTTTAATGTTGTCCAGTGGGTTATAATAATATGCAGGTAGTCAGCTTAAAAACGCAAAATACATCTATATATTATATTATAACTGAGTTAAAACACTGAAATATGCACATAGACTGTGATAAGTATATAAAATAATAAAATGTCTTCTCAAAAAAAATTAAGAACTATAAAACTTTTGCCAAAACTTTAATACAGAAGAAAAAATACATTTCAATAAACTTAAAATGGCTCTACTGAGAAATTTTGGATATGGCACTTAATATAGTTCAGTTCTAGGGTACAGAATACATTTATGCAAGCAAATCATGATTATAATATGATCTCTGCTGTAGATTAAAAGGATGCAAGTATTTTTCATCAAAAGTTATGAGCATTTTATTGTACTCCCAGAGTTGAATAATAGTTATATCCCGTGGAAATGTAGTATTATTTTTATATAGCATTTTTTTTTTTGAAATATTTTAGCCTGGCTTGTCCTCCTTCGTAAACCAAAACCATTAATTGACATGGAGAAATATCATTTTAATAACTGTATTTTGAGAACAAGATCTCATTTACAGAATTTTGAAAACCGCTATCTAGAATTTTACTCAATTGGTCACTAACGTCGATTTATTAGTATATAGATATTATAAACAATCCATACGCCTGCGTTATACTATTGTGTGTGTATCTACCTGAATAATATGTCAACATTTTAAAATCACAATAGTAAATCAATAAAATGACGTTTGTTTTCTCAATAGCAAACACTTGAAGAATATTAATATAATAGAATTTAAATAAAATAATTAATTATACGATTTGTTTTTCACAATAAATCAGTGTTTAAGGCAAGAACTATCTGTCATTAATGAATCATATTATTATTGTACTGTCCTGCTAAATAAAAATACAGGGTTTTTTGTTTTAATGAAATGAGAACCAAAGTTTTAAACTACATTTTCTCTTATATTATATAAATGTATCGGATTATTTTGACATAATCTATAAATAGCAGTAGCAAAGGGTGAAGGTAGGCTGTTAAGATCCCCTCATAAATGGTGCACACTAAACTTTGTCAGCCACACGTATTTGTTATCATTGAAATAAGACTACTATTTACAAATGGTGTCGGTTAAGCGTCAATTACAATGAGCTTCTTTACGAGCTGTTTGTTGGCGAATTTACAATCTGCCTGTAAATTCGCCCAGTGTAATCATCGAACAAGCTAACAAGCAGGTTGTAAACACTCTACCGAGAAAAATTGAAAGCCGGTCAACTTTACACGCTACACGCTACACGCCAGCGTGTGGGCCTACTGCGTCTGCGCAGTAGAGCGCAGTAGCAACCTCTCGGTAAAAAAACGAACTACGTTCTGTCAGAATAGTCGCTGGCTTGTGGCTTCTCAGCGAATGGAAAGTATTGTGTGTAATCATCAAATCGCAGTAGCTGAATCGCCCGCTTTTAAATTCGCCAACAAACAGCTCGTAAAGAAGCTCAATGTAATTAATTGACCCTTTAGAGCGGAATGCAGAAACATTTGTCATAACTAAAATTTCCTTAGCAGAAAACACTATGCAGAAACATTGTCCTTAGTTAAGATCATTTCTATTGAAAATAATACCATATTTAAAAATTCTCTTTCTTATAGTTTAGGTAAATTATTTTATAATTGTTAAACGATGACAAAAATATCACAACTGCATTTTATAAATGCAATAACTATAAATACATATGAATATTTAATTATAATACTCTTATGTTTCCGTTATAAGTCATTATACGTGATTCCACAGACACCGTAAGATATTTCTTTAACATAGTAACACTAGCGTGAAGTGTCATTTTTCACCTGGCATTTTGTATTTTTGCGGGCTGGCGTATAAAAGTAAAATAATATTCTGCAAGTACATGCCAAACGAATTAACACTATCAATATACATATTGAGATACATTGTTAAATGAATTTGAGTGTATGGACTGATTTATAGACATGCGAATATATTTTGACAGCAGCTGTCAGTAGTAAATGGTAATACAGAAGGGGGCGTGTTCATAACAATAGTAGTCTATGGTTAAGGATTCCTTAACTATATAATCAGGATTGTCTATAGTTAAGTCATGCTTTTCGGCGACTTATCCTTAGGATCGAAATCTTAGATTGTGCATTCTGCTCTTAGTTTTTAAAATACAACTAAATCTAGCGAAAATTAAGCTATGATTAGATAATTCTCAAAAAACACTCGTCTATCTATAAAATATCTAAAATTATGCAATTAAATCATACATAACTTTGAATATTTTATAGATAAAATAATATTTTTATCTATTATGGTTTGGTTTACGCGGGGCTTAATAAATTTTAAAAAAATGAACCAACATTATGTGTAATATGTATTCTTAATCCAACGAAAACAAATATGTATGAATGAAAAAGTGTGCACAATTTTGTCGTATCGCCCAAAATATAACAAAACTACTATGGTTTGGTTTACGCAGGGCTTAATTATTTTTTAAAAACTAACCAATACCATCTGTAAATTATTGTAGTCTTATGTCAATTAAAATAAATGCGTATGACTAACAAAATTTACTGTACAATATTTATTGCGTATCTTAACAGCCTGCCCCCACCCTTCGCTGCTACTGCTAAATAGACAGTGTATATTATATCATAGTATATAATTATAAGCGAGGCTAACTTAAACTGATTGAATTTTCCAAAATGTTAATAATATCAGTTGTCAGTTACTGAAACTCTGAATGAATGGATGACTGCACTGACTGTCTAAAAATACCTTAATCAGTTTACCTTTTTTATTACACTCGTTGCCATAGTAATAAATAGACGTCAAATCAAAAAAACTGACAAATAGATCACCCGTGGTTACATGCCTAACAAACTGATTGCTGTCAAATATATTTATCACAATCCAAATTACAAAACTCGTGTTAAATAATATGTTTATTTACTCTTTTTAAATTGTTTGGTAAATTATATGTTCCATTCAACATTTTCACCTTGTCAGCTCATGATTTTAATGAAATCGTTTACTTTTAAACACTAACATTAATTTTGATAGCAGGTATAT
This sequence comes from Rhyacophila brunnea, assembly GCF_057557595.1. Taxonomy (NCBI): domain Eukaryota; kingdom Metazoa; phylum Arthropoda; class Insecta; order Trichoptera; family Rhyacophilidae; genus Rhyacophila; species Rhyacophila brunnea. The sequence continues at coordinate 30,089,492 of NW_028232893.1, read as the reverse complement.
TATGGATCACACATCACTTTTGCTAATATCACAGAGAATTAAGGTCTTGCAGGAATCTCTATATCCAGCCAGTCAAACTCAGCCTCCCTGCAACGTTAACTCTTGACCATTGTAGCATTCTTGAATATGTGTCGATTATCTGGTGTCCTTATGATATTTCCTATAAATTTCTTCAGTGTCTTTAGTTTAAGACATATGACTATTTTCCTTTCGATAGTTAGTCAAATGATTATTTTCCGACTGCCTATGGCATGCTTACTTTTCACTCTCTTGAATCCCATAGGTCTATTCTGCTCTTGAAACATTGTTGCCTGTTATCGCGAGGAATGATTTCCAGCCCTGCACATCTATTATATACACAAGACTGCTTTCGGCCTTTACGTCAGCTAAATAGGGTAGGAAAGCATCGAAGTATTCACACTTATTGTAACAATTAGAACTAACTTATTGTAATTGTTACAATAAGCGCTAATACTTGGATACTTTCCTAATCTAGATAGCGGCCGAAAGCAGTCTAGTGTATAATAGAATAGATGCGCTGGTGTCCTAAAGAATATAAATTAACATGCGCCTGTCAATTACCTACGTGGTCGGATGATTTATTCTGGATCGGAACCGTTTCCTCGTGTCAAGTCTATCAGGCACCATTAACGAGGGGTGCAAGACTAATAAATGCTTTCCCCAAAGACGTAGGCATTTTCAGTGACGAGCTATGTATTTTATATTCGAAATTTTATTTTTCTGTATAAAATTGTATGTTTTCAATTTTTTTTTTGCATAAAATTGTACTTATGTTTTTTTTGTATTATATAATATATTCTCTTCTTTTTTATTGGGAGAGTAATATTTGATATAATATAAATCTCATGTTGTGAGCATCTCGAATTTAGATTTGTTATGTCCACTATGTTTTATTTTCTTAAATAAATAAATCTCTAGATCAATCGCATCTAACAACGTGGGCCAGTCACGGTGTTATCACTAAAGGTGAGTTGGAAATACTGTCACCAGTTTGTGTACTCAAGTTTCGGATGAAATTATCCATACTCAAGTATGTGTGGCCTAATAAACTTATTCCACAAAACTTGTGATGATTTCATCGTGAGTCGCTGTTCTGTGCACTCGCCAGTTGGTAGACTTTCAACACTATTGGCATTAAATGCGCGCGAACGAGATAGCACTTGAATATAGGTATATTATAATTTATTAGTCTATTGCGTTCGAATATATGAATTATTATTCATAAATTGAAATTGAAAAAAAAACATGTCATAAATTTTGTGTCGCAGTACAGTTGTGAGATGACACACAGGCTTAGGCTTGTTATATTATTATGACCACTCGAAACATGTTTAAAATTTAAAAAAATGACTTTATTCATTTTTGTTAAGAAGAATATTGTAACCTAACAGAAAAACAAATCATAAATTTAAAATGTGTTTAAAATTTCATAATAAATGGGACTTTTCGAAAAACGGAGCTCAGCGTATTTTTAGCGATTCTATTGAAGCCGACACACAGTCTGAGTTCCCTGAGCCTATACGTATTTGAAATACTAATATGGAGTTGGTTTTAGTTCCAGTTGAGTATGAAACTTTTGTCGCATACGCACGCCAAACGCTCTATATAGTATTCCAAATACTAGTAAGTATTTAGGAACAAGTTTCGATACTAAGTATTTTTTTATACTGGTAGTAAGTATACTTAGTCTTCAAAATCGACCAGTTTTCCCACCTCTAGCTCGTACCACCCTCAAGTTAAGAATATTAGGTTCACGTGGTTGGTTTTACCTACGCTTTTGCTGCACTCTATCTGTCTTTGCATTATGAGTTGGAATATAATATCATACTTCACATTACGAACAATATGGCAGAAGAATACAGCTTTTCTGCGCTTGATAATATATATTAATAAATTCTTGTCCTAAGCGTCAATTACATTGAGCTTTTTTATAAGCTGATTATTGGCAAATTTATAATCTGCCTGTAAATTCGCCCAGTGTAATCATCGAATAAGCTAATAAGCAGGTTGTAAACACTCCACCGAGAAAAGTTGAAAGCCGGTCAACTTTTCACACTACACGCCGGCGTGTGGGCTTACTGCGTCTGCGCAGTAGAGCGATGGTGGTGGAAAAACGAACTACTCATTATGAAATTTACATTTTTGACGTTTAATGGAAACATTGTTATGGAGCGTAGCGACCTCCCGGTAAAAAAACGAACTACGTTCCGTCAAAATCGCTCGCTGGCTTGTGGCTTATCAGCGAATGGAAAGTTTTGTGTGTAATCGTGAAATCGCAGTAGCTGAACCGCCCGCTTTTAAATTCGCCAATAAACAGCTCGTAAAAAAGCTCAATGTAATTGTCGCTTTATTGAAATAAATATTTTACTTATTAATACTAAACCCTAAATTAGTATCATAAAGTAAACAGGATAAAATAATTTGTAACTCATATGTAGTTTTTTTCGTTACTGTGCAGTTTTACCAACATACAAATCGTAAATCTATCACGATTTTTTTTCATAAATCAGTTGAACTTTTGCGTGTTGGCAACAGCTAACAGCTATAAATTTTAACCATAAAAAGGGTATCTTATTGAACTATATAATTTAATTTTGTCAAAATTTTGACCATTTAGAGTCGGATCATTTTATTTTTGAATAATTTATTATAGTTAAGTGGGATCTATTCAAACTACGTAATGATAACGCAATTTGATAAGCATATTTATATGTAAAAACTACCACATAGTTCATTTCATCATAATTAGATGGAATGCCCGTGGCTTAATTGGTAAAATACATTGTCGCGAATCTAGTGGATACAGATTCAGGTCCCATCGGAAGTCGTATTTTTTTCAAAGATGTTTTCTGCTAGTTATATATCTGAGGTGTGTTTGCAAATCATTGATTTACTCATTTTAGCAAGTCTTATAGACACATCGTATCTATTATATACACAAGTCTGCTATCGGCGGTTATCGAGGGCAGTTTATCATATTTTATTTTACAACGTTTTTCTTAGCTCGTATTCTTATTTGTCCGGTACAAATCTTGCAATCGATTTTTAACTAACTTCCCGACTAGCTAGACATTTGAAACTTTTAGAATATATCAGAACACGATGCCAATGCACTTTTTTAATACTTTTAGCCATCTTTAAGTAGAATTGAATTCATTTTCAGTTAATTCTGTTTTGTATGAAAAGTTATTTCGACACCATTATTGGTTGGAAGAGGTCTGGTGTCCTAGCAATTAATATATACGTGCGTTACTATGGAAATCAATATGACATTTCAGTATTATTTCTATCTAGTACAATTTTTATTGATCGTTTAAGCTAGTCAAGTTAAGTTTATATGATTCAACAGAAAATTTAAAAACGTTGTATATAAAAAGTTCTTTTTATCTTGTAATTATTTATATTGAGGTTTTATAACTGTTAGCCTTCTAAACATTCAAAACTGTCTATCTCGCTCTAAAAGTTAGCACAGCCAAGAAAGGTGCTGTGAAAACATAGCACTTATTGTAACAATCATAACTACTTATTGTAAAAATTATAATACTTCAATACAAAAATACGAAAAATATCCTCAATAGCTGCCGATAGCGGCCTATAGCAGTCTTGTGTATAGAATATATGCGATGATGTCGATTCCTAAACGTTTATATCGTAGTTAAATTAGTCTATATTTAGATTTTAGATATTATAGTCGGATACAAATAATAATCAACATACGACACTTTGTGAGTCATCGCTAAATGGTTAATCGCTAACATGGCGTGATCTGACTTGCGTTACAGTGAACTCTGCTAATGGCCGATTTATTCAGTTCAACATTTTTGTGAAGTCTTAAACGTATCAACCGCACACAATGTTGATTTATTAACTCTATTGGAAGCCAGTTTGCAACCACGCATCCTATGCTAACATAAATTATACAAACGGGCAACACTTCCCACATTGTAAAATTATTTCGCAGGTCCTTTCACGATGAAAATGATACGATTCGACGCCGCCAAATGGACACACCCAAAATATGCAAACTGGGCGCCGCAATTATAATGTTGGTCGTTCATTTTACTCTGCAAGAGGCTTAGGCCCGTTTTAGACGGGACACCGGTGTCGCGCTCAATATAATATAGGAGGTCTTTGTATTCGAATAAATGTGCCTTTGTATTATGTTTATGAACGCCTCAGAGCTAATGAGACAACGCATAATTTCGTATTATAAATTGGAACATAAAACTGGCTGCGGTAATAAAAACAAGTGTATCGGCGGCTTGAGAATGTAGCGGCCGACGGAAAAGTGTACCGGACACGTGTTGACTTATTAACTCTGGGGCATTCATAAACATAGTACAAAGGCCTTTTTATTCGAATACAAAGGCCTCCTATATTATATCAAGCGCGACACCAGTGTCCCGTCTGAAACGGGCCTTAGTGAATCTTGTTGTTATTGTTCGTACCGATCTGAAATTTTCGCCAGTGTTTGTAGTCGATTTCCAGATAAAAATATAAAACATCATCACCCGAATTCTCGTCAAGCTTTTCTATTCTTTTTGGTTTCCAGTTAGTCCCTGCCACGTATTTCTACCAAACTTAATAAATTCGTAGATCCAGCTGATTTTAGTGGGTCCTTGTGGATGTTTAGTATCCATTAAGGTGATACATCAGCGAAACGGCAAATAATTTTCAACTATAGGCGCGACGAAATTTTGGACTCGCTCGCATTCTGACTTTTGAGAGAGAAGGTCGAGCGGGAAACACGTCACTTTGTTTCGTGATGGCGACGGGCGTATTAATTCTTAAATCGTGTAAAGATGACTAAAAACGTTACCCATTTACTTTAAAAAGAAAACATGTCAATGAATATATTATTATTGTTACTAATAGAACACTAAACAGAACATAAAATGGACGTATGTTGGATTTATATGACAAATTATATTTCGTTTGGCATGCGTCATTTGCACCCGCGACACGCAATCCGCGCATCGCCTAGCCACGATCTTTTTAGACCGTGCCTCAACTGAGGTACAACTTTAATAATTATCGGTTATTAACGCACCGGGTGACATGTCTAGCGCATTGGCATTTCATCAGCTTGGCGACCTCTATCACATATCCTTGGAAGCATAAATTGATTGAACACTAAGTTTTAAGCATAATAGGACGCAGCGACGAAGGGTGGAGGTAGGCTATTAAGATCCGCCATATATAATGCAGACTAAACTTTGTCAGTCATACGTATTTGTTTTCATTGAACAAAGACTTCAATTTACAGATGGTCTCGTTTAGTTTTTAAAATCTAATTAAAACCCTGCGAAACCAAACCATAATAGATAATAGTCAAAAAACACTCTTCTATCTATAAAATATCTAACATTATGCCATTAAATCATACATAATTTTGGATATTTTATAAATAGAATAAGTAAGAAATAGTTTTATATATTATAGGCTTAATGAATTTAAAAAAAAACCAAAAACATAATTTTGTATAATATGTATTTCTGATTCAACGAAAACAAATAAGCATGAATTGAAAATTGTGCACAAAATATACCAAAACTATTATGGTTTGGTTTAGGTAGGGTTTAACTATTTTTTTAAAACTAACCAATATCATCTGTAAATTATTGTAGTCTTAGTTCAATAAAAACAAATACGTATGACTAATAATATATAATGTGCACTATTTATGTCGGAGCCAAACAGCCTACCTCCACCCTTCGACGTGAATAGTTTGGGTGAAATTGGTTCACCCTGCCTTACACCTTATTATCAATAGGAAATAATTACAAGATAAAAAGAACTTTTTATATACCACATTTTTAAATTTTCTGTTGAATCATATTATAAACTTGACGATTCTATGTATTAATAAATATAGAATACTGAAATGTCATTTTGACATTTCATATTGATTTCCATAGTAACGCACGTATATATTAATAATTTAGTTGCTAGGACTCACTTAGCAACCAATAATAGTGAGTAGTAAATATTACTTTTGACGAATTTTTTCCGAAACATACAAAATAGAATTAACTGAAAATGAATTCAATTCTGCTTAAAGATGGCTAAAAGTATTTAAAAAAATGCATTCCCGTCGTGTTCTGATATATTCTAAAAGTTTCAAATGTCTAGCTAGTCGGGAAGTTAGTTAAAAATCTTGGACAAACAAGAAAAAATCTTTACGGGACAAACAAGAATACGAGCTAATAAAAACATGGTAAAACATAGCAAACACCACTTCTTGTAGACTTTCTGATTCTCTTGTTTGTAACTTAAACTGATGTTTTTGATGATTTTTTTCTGTCATAGCGTGCATTCTCTTTTTTGTCGTATAAGAATCATTTACCTTCTCAAACATATTATTATAATCATCGTCACTACTAGGGAATCCAATCCCGGGCCATAATTCTGATGCCGGGATTTCCGGATTACAATTTGACAATCACGGGATCCCGGGACTGGTCCCGGGATTGGCATTTTTTCCATTGTTAATGTAAAAATTTTATATTTACAAAATAACATTGATAAAATCGGTCAAAAATAAATCTAGTATAATTTATACTATTTAAGACATTTATTGTCAATATTGTATACGTTCAATCTTGGAAATACATAAGTTTAATGGAGTAAATAATATTGTAATACAAATAATAATGTGAATTTAATATGAGATTGCTGTTTCTGATAGTAAAGACTTAATAAATGGGTTAGCGAGATTTAAAATAGGAAAGCAAATCATGGTGTACGTATGGCCTTTCCGCTTCATAAATCTAATTAGTCAGCCAAATATGAAACTGCCGTAAAACTTATTAGATCGTGGTGGAATTACTTTGTTAATAGTGCGAAGCATTGTTTTTTTTCCAATCTTGCTCATTTTTTATTAATTTATGTGAAAAAATAAAATGAATCGGCAACTTACACTTGAGTATAAATCAAACTTCATTCAAACTCAGTTTATTTCTAATGTAGTTAAGTATTTTTTCTGTTATATTTTCGTTTTTATTTTATTTTCCATAAAAATTGATAAAAAATCAATCCCGAAAGTTTCGGGATTATGTTTATCAATCCCGGGATTCATAGGTATCGAAAATAGCTCGGGATCCCGGGATTGGAATCCCTAGTCATTACTGTATACGTTCAGAAATCATATTTATACATGTCAAGTGACGACTCTTGGAATCAGTCATATCTGGAAGTACACATACTTCAAACTCAATTCAAAACAACCACTTAACTCGCGCATATTATAATATGCACAATAGACAGAATTCTGAAAACTAATACAACCATTGAACCGTCTTCAAAGACTTTTCCTTATACTGAATCAATATTATCAGTCTATCAAGTAAAATTGTCCTTATTAAATGAAATGACTCACGGGTCAAGATACTTAGGCTCTCCGCACATTACGATAGATGAACGTTACCACTAATTTCGGGACGTTGCAGATACAATTTGAGCACGAAGCAATTATAGTATCGCATGCCCATGGTTTCGAGGTATAAGTAATATAGCCGACCACATAATAATGTATTCAAAGTATAAATTTCATCACTATTGGTCCAGAAGTTTTTGAGTATTAACAAACAGACAAAAATTTACAAAAATACGGTTTTAGGTTAAAATTCAAATTTAAATTAATTTCAAATTTAAAAATTTGAAAATTTTAAAAGTTTAAAAATTTAAAAAATTTTAATTTAAAAAAATTTAATTTAGAATTAAAATGTGATATACTTACACATTTATATAATACAAGTGATAAATGATTTAAGTAGGTTGTTTCAAAGAACTCCCTTCTAAAATATTTCAAATGTGAGTTAGAATAGTTCTGCATTCAGATGACGAAATGAATGAAAACACTTCTGAGAAATATATGACTACAAGAAAAATCTTTTATACGACACCCAGCAGGATTCGAACCGGCGCCCTCCCCCCCCCCCTCCTCCCGGGATTCTCACCCATAATAACACACAGTAATAACACTTTATGTTTATGCGATATCGCACAATCCACTGAATTAAGGGTGCGGGGAATGAAAGTAAATGCGGGGGAAGGGTTATAGTTCCAGAAACGACCGTGGTGATATAGAAAACTTAATATAGAAGTCGCACTGAAAATCGGATTTGTTGTTCCTATCTTTTGACATAATTGTAATCAATAAGTTAATAATTGATCACGCAATTTATTTAACTAATGAATTCATAATGTGTCATTTCTTTTATTAATGACAGATTATTAGAAAACAGCGCAAAATAAAAGTCATTAAAATAAAAATACCAACGACATTTTGTAAAATGTTACATCAGACTGATCAACGTTGATATTAGATACCACGTGTTACTGTACTAAATTCTTTTTCCGGTATCCTGTGGCATAGATAATAATATTTGAATGACTGTGGTGACGTAGAAAACTTGATATAGAAGTCGCACTGTAAATTCGATACGCTGTCCCTGTCTTTTAACATGATTATTGTAACATCCATATGTTATTAAATACCGCAATTTATTTAATTACCTGATGAATTCATAATGTGTCATTTCTTTTATTATTGACAGATTATAAGAAAAAAACGCAAAATAAAAGCCATTAAAATACCACGGAAACGTTACATCGGACTGATCAACGTTGATAGTAGATACCACGTATTACTATAATAAATTCTTTTTGCAATATTCTGTGGCAAAGATAATGTGTGAATGATGGAAAACAGCGCAAAATAAAAGTCAATAAAATTAAAATACTACTGACACTTGTAAAATGTTTCATCGGACTGATCAACGTTGACATTAGATACCACGTGTTACTGTACTAAATTCTTTTTGCAATATCATGTGGCATATGTGAATGATAGATGACTACAATTTTATAAACAAAAGGTCTTAAGATCACGACAAACACAGGGAGTAGCAATTGTTTTCTGACCTTTTCACCAGGGAAGTAATGTTAAAAAACATAATCTCATACAGTACTTGTCATTACTATAATAGAATATAACACTGAAACGTCATTTACGTATTGTTTTTCATTCTCAACGATCGTTATTAATCGTCACGATTTCGTGAAGCATTATTAATATCATGCATAGTTCGTTTTTCATCATTACCGTGTGAATGTGTAATTATATTACTAATAATATAATTAATTGTTATGGGTGATTGAAAATTGTTTACTACCAAGTCTGATATAGAGGTCATTTAAATAAATATAATGATACAATAGTCATCGATCCGATGCACTGTCAGCAAAGGTATACGTTTGAATATGATTAGTGTAATTGGCGAACACGCGCATTAGAAAAAAACTTTTTGTTATGCTCTGAATTTTCAGACGTGTAAATTATATTCGACTGTGTTTAGGAAAAAGGGTGTAACCCTCGATTTTTCGAAAAGTGCTTTTATTAGATATTAACAATGTATACAACTAAATACACGTTTTATGAATAGAACATGGTGTGTAAAATTCCCACCTCCGCTCCCGTTATGTATATGCAGCCACGTCATACGCGGCCGGCTAACATAACCCTTACGTGTGCCAGATCAAAGAATTTAAGCCCTCATTTTGTCCCGAGCAGAGCCGCACGGGACTGTTGATGCAACCTTGCACCGAAGTGCGAATGCATGATGTTAATTTATATGGCAACTATCAGAGTGACTTTAATTTGAAGAGTCGCAAGGGGAGTCGAGAGTGTCCCGCCCCCCGTACGCTCTGGCGAATTTAGTAAAAGCCGCAAAATTGGCCTCGGTTGCCACCATGTCCGCGTGTCCTATTGGGCCCGAATGGGGTCGGACCCGGGCAAACAACTCCGATCGTTCGGGGCTCATAAGTGGACAGTCCAACAGGACGTGCTCTGCGTCCTGCTGGTCGTGTCCACATGAGCAACCCGACCCATGTCCTGCCAAACCAAACCCCTGCAGTTTGGCCGCAAAGTTTCCATGGCCAGTAATGAATTGACTAGTCCAGTGGGTCGGCAACAGTCTCCTCGTCATGTGTCTGACCGAGACATCTGGAAAGTGTAGAAAAGTCTGGCGGCCCTTAGAGGAGGCCACCCATCTCGCCTGCCATGCCGCATATGCGGTCTTGTAGACCAGCTCAGATACAGTCTTTCTGTAGCTCACGCCCTCCACTCTCGATGGCGGTGTCAGAGGGACACCGGCGAGAGTTGTATTGATCCTCCTCATAAGGAGAGTGATGGATCCTCTAATTTGAACGTGCAAGTCGAGGGGAAAGACCCCCGCAAGGACCGCCAGGGCATCCGAAGATGTGGTCCTATAGGCCTTAGTAAGGGCAATCAGAGCAGCCCTCTGACGTTTTATGAATAGGAAGTAAGCCGCAAATGCCGAGTTATTATCTAAATTCAGGTTTTAATTGAGATTAATTATTTTTTACACACCCACGGTGGCCGCGCGGCTTAAGCGTTGGACTATCATGCCGTGGGTCCCAGGTTCGAATCCTGGGTCTGACAAGTACACATACACGTCTGACAAGTACACATACATACGTCAGAGTATGGACCTAATAGGTTGAGAAAGTGGCTGACATTCATTTCTCGTAAAAAAAAAACAAAATCTGTTAATACAAACCTCTACTCTGTGGAGACCCATATGATCCTATTAGGATCGGACATGGAAAGAAGAATTTTTAATTTATGGAAAAAAGCATTTATCCTCAATTTTAATGATTTTTCTGTAATAACTTCTTTAATTATTATTAGATTGAAAATATATTACACCAAATCATCAATTATCATGCACCCAATGTCTGTGCCTATTTTTTAAAAAATATTAAACTAAAATCTCTCAAAAAACGTTTTTGGCCTCTCCTGTAAAATTTGTTCTGTAAGGGTTACGCCCTTTTCCTAAACACTGTCGAATATACCATCATCACTAGCTTTGCCAAGGTAAAGTTTATCTTGCCAGATTTGGCATTTTTCGATAAGCCTCTAACTTGCAAAGAAATGCATCTAGCTTATGGCCTTTTTATTAGCGTTTTTTGATGCCTTCAACAGTTTTAAATGTGGTGAAAATAAGCTAGGTATTTAGTTTATTTAATCATATATTTAATAAAGGTAGGTCGGTACTTGAGTAATAAAACAATACAATGATACAATAGTTACAATCTTGGCACTATAGTGAAATAATGGTATCAGATATTATAATTTAATGTGCGTTTAGACATGTGGCATTGGATTGGCGATTATCGGCAATCCACTCTCTGGTATTTCCTAATTTTTACTTATCGTAGGTTGTTAGATTAATTAATTATTTTTGCCAATTTTGAAATGAGTTTCTGGAAAAATGTGGAAAAAAAATAAAAGTTAAATACCTTTTGTGCATATAGAATATAGGTCTCCATCAAGAACATCATGCATGCCTCTCCTAAATTGGACCAGTGTCCTCCATGTGTCTGTACCGGCCGCTCTAGCATTCATGTTGATACCATCCAACCACCAGAATATCGCCGTACTAATTGTCTTATTATTATGCCATTACCCAGCGGAGGTCGACCACCATCAGGTCAATCTTTGCCTTATTATAATGTCGTAGGTCCCAGGTTCGAATCCTGGATCTGGCAAAATAAAAATATTGTTTTGTTTTTAAATTTGTGTTTGGAGTCGGAGTATGGACCTAATAGGTTGAGCAAGTTTCTAACATCTATCGTAGTATATTCGTGGGTTTCCACCGTGCCTCTTCTTTACTCGATGTGTCGGGCTCGTTGCAGAGGCCTTAGGCCATCCTCCCACGGCGCAACTTATGTCCGTCGGAACTGAAACTAAAATTCCAGCCAGTATCTAGCTAATGTATTTCAATGGCGGCTCGCTGACGGCGAGACTGGAATCTCTCAGCTTCAAAACGGTCGCGAAGAGATGCGACACGCTAGTCGCGCGGTCTCTGAAGTTTCCAGTCACCGTAAAACAGTGGTACCAACATCATTAGATTTCGGTGAAAAATCATATTTTCTTACCAAAATTGGTTAAATATTAATTGGAAAATCAAAATAACCTTATGTAAACGCTGCAGCGCCCGTGTTGTCAGTTTTTGTACAACACGGTTGATAGTTGAGTTTGACAGTTTGAGGTTATGTGATTATTATTTCAACTGGGTTTTAGTAGCGCCGTGTGCGAAGCATCACATTGGTCAGTTTATGAGCTCTTTCACAAACCAGTTCCATCAGATTTCAGTTGCGCCGTGGGAGGATGGCCTTAGCTAATCGGATTCCTTTTGACATTCTTAGAGCAACGTTTACATTGACATACCTACACTACTCTGAGCAACGTTTGCTCCTGAGCTAATCGGATTCCCTTTGACATTCTTAGAACAACGTTTACATTCACATACCTACACTACATTTTCATCATAAAACATATCATCTCTTGATAATGGCCTCTGCAACGAGCCCGAAACGTCGAGTAAAGAAGGAAGAAGGAAACACGGTGGAAACCCAAGAATATACTACGATAAAAAACAACCGTGAAAGCCTCAAACATTATTCTAACATCTATTTCTCGTAAAAACAAAAATTTGTTCATACAAACCTTCACTATGTGGAGACCTACATGATCTTCTTAGAATCGGACATGATAAAAAAAACATTGAGGAATCGACGTATATTAAGACTGGCTACTAAAGTCCTGACTCTTTGAGTATAGGTACCAATATTTACTAATAAATAATCAAATAATGAGCATATGTATTTTGAAAACAACTCAGATACATAGACTACAATAAATTACGATACCTGACAGGACTTGGACCCGTATCCAGTAGCAAAATACTTAAATTGCATACAGCGTTCATTTTTGGTTTTTGTGTTTTAAACCAAGGTATTATCAATTACCTAAGTGCCTTCCGACGTCCGGATCTCACCAAATACACCGCTGCGTGCTACATTCTCAAATTTCTTGTGAATTATTCTTTGAAAAAAAAATAGTTTTTAATCAAATACACTACTAACAAGTCTGTGGATATATTTTTAAATTGGTAACTAGACAAGTTTACAATAGCTATTGTTACCACTACAACAGACTGATATCCTAATCATAATCCCTTTCATAATTATCGATTCTAAAAAAACATTGTCTAGAAAATTTTTGAATGGCGGATCTTAGGTTCAAATAAACAAAGCATTCATACGCGTACAGACTATAGTTAAACCAACAATAGTTTACTAGTACGACGCAATTGAAATTCAATAACATTACATTATAAGTCACACAAATTTACTTTATACTAGACCAGTGGTCTTCAAACTTTGTCGACTCACGGAACCCTTAGAATTATAAGCTTTTTTCGAGGATCCCCACCATCCCATTTTAAAAAAATATATCTAAAAATAATTACATTTTTTTTTACACAATCTGTCGAAGTCTAGGTCTATTTGTCGAATTTTTGAAGTGATACTTCTTTTGGCGCGTTTGGGAAATCAGATCAGAGTGTATTTTTGGTGTGTGACACGTAACACATAATTTATTTTTTCACACGAAAAAAACGCACTCGATTGGATTCGAATCACCGATTGTTCGGTTGTCAGCCGAACGTACTACCTTTACACCACAGTATGATACTGCAATCGTGACGATTATACAGTATAATTTTATAGTTTAGAATTGTTTTGTTGCCTAGGCAGCGAATTAATTATTGTCAGCCATTTGCAATTCCTTACGTAAACAAACTATCAAACGTAAGAGTGATAGTTGGTACTTTAAAAATAAAAACAACAAGAAACCATTATATAATTTAGAAATTTCAATTTATTTTACATATTGTGGACATTACAAATTATAAGTTGAAGACGTTCTCAACATGACATTTAGAAACAAAGAAATATTATTAAAACAGTATTAGGTACATAAAAAAGAGATTAATCAGTATTGACTTATTGTACAGTAGAAATATGTACTTAAATACAAAAAAATATATATATATAAAGTATATAGGTACAAGTAAGTACACCGGATGACTTAAGCAAACCCTATTTTAAGAATTTATAAGACAACGTCCGCCTTTACTCATCCTCACGTAGATGGAATATATCAACATCCGAAGTGATTTGGTTGAACAGAGTCATTGCCCTCCCAATTGGCATCACCAATGGCAGGTTAGCTCTGCTCCTCGGGAGAACAAACAACTGATGCTCCCGATTTAAGATAGTCTAAAATTTAAAATCTAAGATAGTTATCAGGGACACACAAATCAATACTACCAAGAATAGCAGAGTTGACAGAGTGGAGGTTTGTATTAACAGATTTTGTTTTTACGAGAAATGGATGTCAGCCACTTGCTCAACCTATTAGGTCCCTACTCTGACTCATACACAAATTTAAAAACGATATATTATGTACTTGCCAGACCAGGATTCGAGTCTGAGACCCACGATAATATAGGCCGACGCTTAAGCCGTGCGGCCATAGTGGGTGTTTTTCTGTATATTCAGACGAAGCTTAATTTTGATTTTAAATATAGATTTCTCGTAGCTTAGATTTTTTTAATATTCACCCATTTAAAAACTTATCTAAATGTCTTTGCATATCTATAATAGATATCAAAATCATCCTGTTACTTTGTATTTGTGAGGGTCAACAACACAAGCCTTGTCAGCAAATGGTGCGAGGTTGCAGCAACCCGTTAGTCAGCGTATTATCCAATTATTGCATACTTTAATAAACAGCTGATTACAATTTATTGAATATCCATCTCATCCACGGTCAACAGATTATTCAATTGTGACATCCTTCAATAAAAGCTCAAAGCAAGTTATTGTGTAAATTCTTTCTACAGTAATAAATCCTCATAAATCTCCATTCACCCATATAGTCAACAATCAGTGTTTTGTTTTAATTACTAATTATTTTGTCACATATAATATTTAACTGGGAATGTCTAATATAAAAGTATTTACTACCGTAGACTATCGTCAGTACTGCTATAACTGAGTGAATAACTCTTTTAGTAAATAAAACTATCGGCCCATCTATCAGTTTGAATGTCAAGGATTTATTTTAAGGCGTGAACGAATGATTAAAAACTGACGTCGGTTATTCTTTTGTACAAATCAATTTTGAAATATTACATACAATGTATACCGGCTAAGCAAAAATCAAACAATAACACATTGTTGCTGATCCTCTGTTTCATCATTCAACTTCTCTACCTAAGTAGAATAGTAACTAATAACCAGGAGCGGCTCTACCTTAAGGATTCATAGGGACCATCCCCACATCATTATCGTGTCAAAAATACACGTCCAATATTGTTATCATTGTCTCAATATATATTTACTTAATAACATGATTAAATAAACTATATAATTTATTTTATCCATCTAAACCCGTCGCAATTTTATATAGATATTCATTATTTATATACAAATAAATAAAACAATGATTGTAAATTATAGATAATTACGCGGTATCAAAATTTTTCGCTGACCGGGGTCACTCAGTCCCATCCCGTCGCCGCGGTACAAATCTCGCTCTACAAAGGATATGAATGCATTAGCGTCAGTATACTCATACTGGGGAGCGAATCAAACAACCCCTAGGTGAGTAAAAACGCTCGATGTGTTTCGTTGTTCAAACTGATAATGGTATGTTCTTATATAATAATAATTATTATTAATTAAATATGTTAATATAAGTAACGACTCAGATAATCATATTATTTATTCTGAAAAATTACTCATTTCATCATTAATAAAATCATATTATTATAAGTAGCTTGGTACGAACATATCCGAATAAAAACGTATTTCACACGCATGTCTATCAACTTAAATTTTCGCCGTATTACAAAATTTACCAATTATTGTAGATAACCGCCTTGTGTATGGAATGGCTTCCGTGTTAATTTGGACCAATGAAAACAAAGGAAACGTGCTAAAGTGACAACTGTTAAGAATAGCTGGTAAATGGGTGGTAACTTAAAAGTATATATTTGCAGATACATCCAGAATTTTCAGTTATCTGGCTACCTGATCGTGGAAATTCAGCCGGAACTAATGTAACAAGAATAACTCAGGTATTCACCGTCAAAAATAATAACACAATAATTTAAATAGCTAAGTACATAGTTTCTGTTAAAATTTCAATACGAATAACTATAATTATAATAGGCCAGTCGTAATCACGATTTATAACTATTTTTTTTTCTTCAATATCACGATTGTTAGTTAGTTAATACCTAAACACTTGTATACTTCAGTGTACTTGTGTAACACTCCCACGGCAGTTTTGCCCTGCCTCTATTATCTATTAAATATTTAACAAAACAAAACATCTTGACAGAAATTTAATTTATTTTTAGCCGTTACCAAAGAGGCTAAAATAATAATGTATGTATAAAGTAATTCTATATCTCCCAAACTGTAGATATCGTATAACTGCGATATCAAGACGAGTAATTAATTTTATATAATTCCACTTTGCTTAACCGAAATTTCCAACTTTGTCAATTTTCTAAAAAAAATATAGTAAATTCAGTATAGTTTATTAATCAGGACCAGTTTCGTGTGCTTCAATGGACACTGTCAACTAATACATCAATCCAGCGAAACCATTCTTGTATATTAAAGTATGTGGTAATTGAACACACATATATAATTAACTATTTCTTTTATTCAACGAATACTTCACAAGTTTTAAGAATGTACCATTCTGATTATCTTTGAAAAAACTTTCTGAGAAAATATATTATAACCAATAGAAAAAATCTTTTTAAAAAAAGTAAGCCACCCCGGCAGGGAATCCTGCATCTCCTGGGTTTACGCCCCGTCCGTTTCATTTACCTCTATGCTACAAGGCGACGTACTAATTGCGACAAATTTTAACTATTGGTCTTTTTAATACCTACTCATCAGCGTTCTTCTAAATCAAGCTACTTTGGCAATCGGTTTTTGTTTTATTAAATCAAAGTAGATACCTATTACTTCAATTACTAACCGACGTCGTGAATTTCTCCAATATTTTTTATGACGTAACTTACTTGAACTTGCTAATAATTTATTTAATGTTCATATTAAATCTAATAAAATTGGAGACCGTATAGTATACGGTCATCTCTCTCTCTGCCATTCTGGGCAGTGTTGACCTGTGTGTCCCTGATAACTATATTAGAAATAGAGACCATCAGTTGTTTATTCTCCCAAGGTGCAGTACCAACCTGCCACTGGTAATGCCAATTGGGAGAGTGATAACTAT
Organism: Rhyacophila brunnea; assembly: GCF_057557595.1. Taxonomy (NCBI): domain Eukaryota; kingdom Metazoa; phylum Arthropoda; class Insecta; order Trichoptera; family Rhyacophilidae; genus Rhyacophila; species Rhyacophila brunnea. The sequence continues at coordinate 30,072,277 of NW_028232893.1, read as the reverse complement.
GTTCAACGAAATTGCTTCGGGTGTTGATATATTCCACCTACGTGAGAATGAGTTTAGGTGGATGTTGTTTCATAAATTCTTAAAATAGGGTCTGCTTAACTCATCCGGTGTACTTCCTTGTACCTATCTAATTCATCTACTGATATATCTCTTTTTTTATGTAATACTGTTATATTTATATATCTTTGTTTCTAAATGTCATGTTGTGAACGTCTTAAACTTATAATTTGTAATGTCCACAATATGTTAAAAAAATAAATGAATTGAATTGAATTGAATCTCTTTCCGACAAGAAAGCTCACGGCGAACTGTTCAACGGTGAAATGTTTTACGTACAATGTACATGTAACCGTTAAAAACGTATTATAGGAATAATTTAAAAAAATATTGAGAAGCCTTCAAATATTATAAATATTTTTTTGTGTTGGTTTCTGTTTTAACACATCAAAATACAAACAATGTTTTCGCTAGTGTCATTTTTAAATGTTTTTTTTTAATTATGTCTCGATTCTCAAACTCGGCGTATTATTTTATCGATAATCGTTTCCTTTAATCATACAGAGCTTTAATGATTTGATAATTTTTATTAATTTTCAATATAACAACACTGAACACAGTGGGTACGTAAAACATTTTAATTGCTTTTAATACATTATATTTTTTGTATTCTTTTACCTACTAATTAGGTTAACTAAATTGCAATGTAAAACACAAACGTATTTCAGGGCCTCTATTCTAAAGATGAACTCAGTTAAATGTAAGCCGGCTCGCACATCACAACTCGCCTTGTGTGCCTGACGGCCATAAATCAAAACTTCCGAGACCGCCGGCGAATGTTGCATGTTACAACCTCGCACATCTGCCTAGCGACATCGACATTCGCGCGTAATCTCCCGAAACGTCAAAATATACTCTAGCTAGACGACGCCATTGCGCAAAAATGTCATCAGACGCGGAAACAGCGATTATTATGTATTGGTACCGGAGACATTTAAGGAGAAGTCTCTCGTCTGCCATTTTTATTGTGTTAATTGTATGAACAAACGTCAAACGCGGTGACCAGCGATGAGCGAACAATGACAGTGTAGACAGAGACAGAAACAGAAATTGCTGATTGTGCGGCTGTGCGCATGCGCGGAGTCGACATTTTTCGATATCGACATGCAGGCTATAGCAAACGCAATTTATCAATACTCTACATTTTAATGGCAAAACTATTTATTGAAAATATTGACAATAAATAAATGAAATTTTCTACTCAAAAATAGATCAATTAAATTTACCTATGTAGCGGCGTGACTTCGAAAAGAGACCCATCGATGGTGAGGCCCATTGACTGGACGCCGCAAGCGCTATGTAGATGCATGAGGCTTTAACTCTATGTTAACTCCGTAATTTTTATCTCTCGCAGACTTACAGCCAGTCAGCTTAGTCTGATTACCTCTGAGCCTTTTGATCATACTGGTCCTCTATTTTACAAAGTTTTTCTTAGCTCGTATTATTATTAAGTCCAGTACAAATCTTGCAATCGATTTTTAACTAACTTCCCGACTAGCTAGACATTTGAAACTTTTAGAATATATCATAACACGATGCCAATGCATTTTTTTAATATTTTTAGCCATCTTTAAGTAGAATTGAATTCATTTTCAGTTAATTCTGTTTTGTATGAAATGTTATTTCGACACCATTATTGACTACTAGGGGTCTGGGGTCCTAGCAACTAAATTATTAATATATACGTGCGTTACTATGGAAATCAATATGACATGTCAAAATGACATTTCAGTATTATTTCTATCAAATAATTTTTTTTTGATCGTTTAAGCTAGTCAAGTGAAGTTTATATGATTCAACAGAAAATTTAAAAACGTTGTAAGTATATAAAAAGTTCTTTTTATCTTGTAATTATTAAAACTAATCACCTTACACTATCGAGATTCGTTTCCAGTGATAACTGTGGTTTCTAGTTGTCAAATTTGATACCTACCTGAACTTAACTAATCCTTTGGCAAGTTCATCTGGTAATTTGGTCGAGCGAGTCATCTTATCTTGTTAATCTGTTTTCGTGTACCGTTTGAAGTACTCTCTGTTATTGTTGATTAAATATCCTGTTAACTAATACTAAACCGGAAGTGTTTCTATTTTATAATATAACATGCTATACCTATCTTTTTAGAAAAGATTACTAATGATAATACTATATTAATATAATTTCAATTTTCATAGCACACAAAGTTTTAGAAACATTTTCTATAAGGAAATCGACATTATTCACTGGTGAAATATGTGGTATAATAACTCAAATTTTAAAAGTGAAATAAATATTTTCATTAAATGGCAAAATGAGACAATTAAGAGAGGTGTGGCCGTGAGAGAAATATAATTATTTTGTCTTATTTTCTAAGATTTTATGCGAAATATTTTATTTTATAAGGAAAACTATACCCCCTTTGCCCCTCTAAATCAGTCGATGACGAGTTTTAATTATGTCATCATGATATAGAATATTGTATGACCATCAAAAGTGGGAGTCTTGACATTGAGTCAGGTTCATTAAATCATAATACTGGTTGGAATAGTAAGTTATGAGAGATGCATTCGACTGTTTTGAATGATGGAGGCACGTAAGCGGGGGTGTTTTATTAGTGAGATGTACCCTTAGTGTGAGGCCTCAGTGCCAGCGTTCGGCGCAGCGTTGAGCGTTTTGCGCAACTCAAACGTATAACCGTATAAATGTATAACCAAAAAAAGAAATTGTCTACGAACATTTTCACACACGGTTATACGTTTGAGTTGCGCTAAACGCTCAACGCTGCGCCGAACGCTGCCACTCAGGACGTACACTCAGAAATAAAACCACATGCTGAATTTCAAGGTATGACTAATGGAAAATGCAGGCCTGGAAAAATTAAGACGCTTTCAAAACATAATCTCTCTGCTCTTAACAATGTTTTGATTTACCCCATATCCACCTGTCATGTATTTGCAGCCGCTATTGGTGCACAACCGTCTTCCATGACGCTATAAATGTGTCTGAATGAAAATATTTTAGTGACATACTTAACACATTGACTGCTTACTAGATAATTAATTTTTAATTACCACATTTAAATATGCTAATTACATCGTTCATTTAGCGTTCAATGTATTTTAATTTTCCTGAGACAAAGTGTGATGGTCGAAAATTAATAATTTTAAATATTTTTGCGAGCTTATCCTAGGTCATCCTAGATGGTCTTAACTAAATCATTTTTGAAGTACGCCCCATTTCTTCTGTGCAATTATCATCTATGTCTCTGGGATGTAGACTCGTACCCGGGGAATTATAGTGGCACAACTCGAAAAACTTATTTTCGCAGGAGAGCAGTTTGAATATTTTATTAATTTTGGTGTGTTAAATCAGTTTCTTTTTTAAATTAACTTTATAATAGCGCGAAATTGGCACACTTGAGTCATCTTGTTTTGAATTTAATCTGCAATAACAATGGCACAATGATCATTGTGCCATTATTTCTGCTTGAATTCAAGTAAAGTGTTATAATATGATAATGACAAAAATGTTTTTAAGGCCACCATTATATTTTTAAGAATTATGCCGCTCTTTGTGCGAGTAGAAATGATATCTTGGAACATTTCTGCATATTTAACTCAAAAATGACAAATTTGGACTTGTGCCACTATTATTCCCCAGGTGCGTAGTGTTTTGAGTGTTCCCAATCCATTGCTTTGGTTTCGCTCAATATTTATGTCAATCTATTCTAAAGCTCTTTCATTATTGACCATACATACCTCAAACCGGTTAGTATTTCATCTTCCTGGCCAGTACTAGATATTGGTAATGACTGACATTGCGTATGCTTTCTGTTGACTATATCCAAAATCCTGAATGGGTCCTGACGGTATTCCCCTTTGGGTTTTAAGGGGTTGCCACAAGTTGTCAACCCCCTACTATATTTATTTAATCTCAGTCTAAGTATTTCTACCTTTTCAGGTTGTTGGAGCCTAATCCGTATTCGTAAATAAATAATTAATTTATAGACTTGTAGGTAAGACGTAATATATCATTATGATACCTTTTCTTTTGATATATTATAAATTAACATTTAATGACCACATAAAATATAATTAATACCATAAAATAACGTTGTTGTAAATGCCGTCGTGTTAAAATTGAGATATCGTTGTTTTAATTTAATAAAACGCAATTTTTTGTAGTACTTATTCCACTTTTAATCAATAGATCAGGACCGGTTTCGTCCGCCTCAGAGGGACATTTTCAACTTTTGAACTGTTGACAGTTGAGAATGTCCCTCTGAGGCGGACAAAACCGGTCCTAATCTATTGATTAAAAGTGGAATAAGTACTACAAAAAAAATGCGTTTTATTAAATTAAAACAACAATACAATGCAGTTCCACCATGAATTGACAGTTAACAAAATAAAAGAAATTAAAATTGAGAATAAAGCCATATTGAGTCCATCAGATGTCTTTTTCACTTCACTTTTTCAAATTATTATTTTGTCAACACCCATTTTATACCTACAATTTTCATTAAATTTAACAGATATTATTAAAATATATTCTGTAAATAATTCAATTGAGTTTGTAGGAATTGACTCGTAATTTTGGTGAAATTGCAACATTTTGCGTTCCGTATTTGCCTATAAAGAAAGCATAGAAGTTTATAATTTAGAATATTTGTTTAATTAGGAATAAAAATTACATTCGAGGAGTTGGCAACCATATTTAGCGCGGCCCTGCATTTGGATATCGACGAAACGAAAGGAAGATAGAAAAAAAAATATCTAAAAACGTCAATTATTGAAAGTTTACATAACTGACGAAAAACAAAAGATAACAAGTATTTCTTAGATTTGGAACGATGATTACTCACTGATGTTATACTTTTCGTATACATCAATATTTGGATACAGTATCTATTGACGGACCAAAAAATACACTGCATTATTTACTCAATATTGACCAAAATAGATAGTTATACGACGTGTGTTTAAACCAGAGCTCCGTAACCTTTTCCGCATACAACAAACTTCGTCCCAGAATTCATCGGCATACTACAACTAATTATATATAAGACCATGCCCGATCCTAATAGGAACATATAGGCCTCCACATAGTGGAGTTTTGTATTAACAGAATTTTTTTTTACGAGAAATGGATGTTAGCCACTTGTTCAACCTATTAGGACCATACTATTACTCCAAACACAAATTGAAAAATAATATGTATATTTGCAAGACCCAAGATTCGAACCTAAGACATACGATATTATAAACCGATAAAAAATATATTAAATATTTATTTTACTCTCAAATGGATGTACATATTAGAAATACAAAAAATCCCTAAAAATGCCACTTTAATTTTACCGCATACACCATGAAAAACGCTATTGTAGCGCGTCACACTGCCTTTACCCTTAGAGATAGGTAGGGGGCCCGCCAAACAACCTCGCCTGGGGGCCCACTTCAGGATGTGGGGGCCATGATATACATACATAGTTAATTTAATTATTAGCAAGTGCAGGTACGTTATAACGAAAATTTGGAGAGATCCTGTCATCGGTTAGTAATAAAGGTAAATTAGTAATACTTTGATTTATAATACAAAAGTAATAAGTGGACAAATATGCCTGAGATTGCTTCAATGAACGTAAAGATTTTATAATTAACTTAATATTTGAAAGAGCTTGGTCAAGTCAAGACCCTTCAAGTATAACTGATTATTATTGTTAATCGGAAGTTGAGTTGTCTTTCACTTTAGTGGACTTGCTATCCCCGTGGGTGGGGTGAGGATTGCATTCAGCCAACTTCGAGTCGCATAGAGGTCAAGGCTGTATTTTGTAAGGACCTAATGTCGTTTGTTCAACACGTTCGTGCTACTTGTGTTCCTGTATGACTGTGAGACATGGAATTTTTCTAAGTTTCAAAGATCTTGACTATGAGATTAGAGAATCGATATCCCCGCCAAATCTTGGGAGTACATTGGTACAAATTCGTGAGCAGACACCGCAGCGATTGGAAGTAATCAAGAAGAGACGCTTCACTTGGTTGGGACATGTCGTCCAGGTGCTACCAGAGAGTGAGACGCTCCGTACCCTTGTGTCACACAATAGCGAAGGGTGGAGGTAGGCTGTTAAGATCCGACATAAATAATGCACATTAAATTTTGTTAGACATAGGTACGTATTTGATTTTATTGAACTAAGATTACAATTTTACAGATGGTGTTCGTTAGTTTTTAAAAATCAATTAAGTCCTGCCTAAACTAAACCGTAATATGTTTGGTATATTTTGGGCGATACGACAAAATTATGCACACTTTATCATTCATTCTTACTTGTTTTCGTTGGATTAAGAATACATAATAATTGATGGTTAATTTTTTTCATTAAACCCTGCCTAAACCAAATTATAACAGATACAAAATATTATTCTACCTATATATTGTGTCAAATCATTTTAGAGCATAATTTTACATATTTTATAGATAGACGAGTATTTTTTGACTATTATCTATTTTTTTATATAGAATTATTAATAACCATGTCCTTGCTTTTTCGTACGTGGTTGTTAGTAATTTTGAACAATCACAAACACCCAGGCTTTGAGGAAAACACATAAATGTTTTTGACATAACCGGGAATCGAACCCAGAACTCTCGGGTGGAAGGCCAGCGCCTTACCGACTGCACCACGAGAGCCGCCTTGACTATTATCTATTATGGCTTGGTTTCGCAGGGTTTCATTGAATTTTAAAAGCTAACCAACACCATCTGTAAACTGTAGTCTTATTTCAATGAAAATAAATACGTATGACTGACAAAGTTTAGTGTGCACTATTTATGGCGGATCTTAACAGCCTACCTCTACCCTTCGCCACTGGACTGTCACATCCTCAAATGACGAAGTGGCGATGGACCGAGCGAAGTAGCACAACTTTTTAATTGCTCTATGCTTGAACACTGGGTCGTGACAGGGTGAAGATAATAAATGAGGACTAAAGAGTTGTATTTACATTTTCATTCCCTTAGAAGCAATACGCCACGGTACACATAGCTCCATGTTCCCCACAAGGGGGAGCTGACAGGGCTCTAGCCTAGGGGCCCGGGGTCAGGATGGGACCGGCGTGACGGCTCGATCAGATAAATGAGATAAACACACATCTTAAATTTGCTATAATAGTAATAAAAAAATCGCCTGCGGAGCTATTTTACTTCGAATTTATTACCATTTAAAAATATATAGTTGTTGTGACGTGTTCAGTGATACTCGAGAACTCCATAATTCGATGTGTTAAAAAATCGCCAAATTACGCTGAATTTTATTTGACCACGAATACCATTTGAAAAACAATACTCGTCAGAGCGTCAGACTACCTTTAACCAAAGCGATAGGTAGGGGGTCCCGCTTCAAGATGTGGGGGCTATGCATAGCACGCCTCATATCACACTATTGTACCGTTTCACACCAGTTGCATAGCACTGATTTAAACCATCGATATCATAATTTATGTATCTATCGAATATCGCATGTAATATAAAAAATATTTTGACAAAATTTGCAAAAAAAAAAAAAACAATATTTTTTATGTATCATAAGCCTGAATTGTGATTTATTATTCATTGTCAAGAAAATATATTGTTATTAACACAATATAATATAAAATATATAAGTAAGATTAATATTGGCACTAGCAGAAATATTTTTTCTTGATCTATCGATTTGTGTTTTTTTTCTTTTTATTAAATGAATGAGTCGTTGTTTATGTACTTAAAATTCTGTAAAAATGTAAATAAATATTATAAAAGTAGTTTTAATCTAAACATTATTGCGTTGTTTATTTTTTCTTGTTAAATTCAACACTGTGTTAATAATAAATTCATTTGAATCTTTTTATTAAAATATCTACTGGTTTACGAAACTATTGTTGTTGAGACAATAAGAAAAGATTAAATAATTACAAGATAAAAAGAACTTTTTAAATACCACGTTTTTAAATTGTCTATTGAATCATATAAATTTGACAATTCTATGTATTAATAATAATTTAGGACAAATAAGGCAATTGTCAACAAATCATTTTTTTTGCTATTTTGCAACAAATAAATATAGAATACTGAAATGTCATTTTGATTTCCATAGTAACGCACGTATATATTAATAATTTAGTTGCTAAGACCACCCCTTTAGCAACCAATAATAGTGGATTTGATTACGGATTTCTTCCGAAATAACTTTTCATACAAAACAGAATTAACTGAAAATGAATTCAATTCTACTTAAAGATGGCTAATTCTAGATTCTATTAAAAAATGCATTGGCATCGTGTTCTGATATATTCTAAAAGTTTCAAATATCTAGCTAGTCGGGAAGTTAGTTAAAAATCGATTGCAAGATTTGTACCGGACAAATAAGAATACTAATAATATGTAATAAACAACATTTTTTGAGCAGAGTCTTTGAATTTGTCCGAAATTGGAGTGTTGTAAAATTTGGAGATTTCTTCTCGATGTTGCAATTTATATATGTCCATTTTATTTTTAAAAAGGCGTTATAATGTTGAAAAAAGTATTTTTTTTCAGAAATACGATAAAAGCTCGCGGACCCACATAAATACTTGGCAGGCCGCAGTTTGCCCAGGCCTGATCTACATCAATAAGATTTTTTTATTGCGGTTAAGAGACTAACTTTATAGGTTCGGAAAGATGGCTAAAAATATTAAAAGAATGTATTGGAATCGTGTTCTGATATATTCTAAGAGTTTCAAATTTCTAGCTAGTCGGGAAGTTAGTTAAAAATCGATTGCAAGATTTGTACTGGATAAACAACCACCGGACATACAAGAATTTGAGCTAAGAAAATCGTGGTAAAAAATCACGTCACATCTGATGTGGAAATGTGACGTTAGATCCAGTTATAACTGTTAGTAATTGGAAGGTATTATGCAATAAAGAATAAATCCACAAAAATCTGCTTCAGAGATAAATGCCTTTAATCAGGGGCTGTCAACCTGGTCCCTACCGCTCACTAGTGGGCTTTCCAGCTTTCATGGTGGGCGGTAGGGGTTTTAAAAATATTTTCATTATATTTTCTTAAAATTTCCCGTGACAATTAGATATACAGTATTTAGTTTCGCAGCATCAACCTCAGGGATCACATTAATAATTTAATTACCTAATTAAATGTAATTTTATCAGACTTTATGCTTATATGTATGCAAAGTATAAATAAAAAGATAGATTTAACTACAGTAAAAGATTTATTCTGCCAAACTTACAGAAACTTTCTCCTTTATAAATCACCATTACTGTGGAACCGGTGGGCGGTTAGAAAATTTTACTACTAACAGAGATACAAAAGTGGGCGGTAGGTATAAAAAGTTTGAATACCCCTGCTTTAAATAGTATGTGTTGGTAAACAATGTGGTATTCATGAACAAAATATTGTGGGAGTTCAAAAATATTGAAAGTAATTATCCATTAGTATTGACAAGTACTTAACTTTTGTTTTATCTGAGGAAATTGATGCATTTTTTAAATTGTTGATTGGTTCTTTGCTGCAGAATTGAAACGGTCTATAGATAGATGAATGTTGGTTGGTTTTTATAACAATAGATGGCAGTAACGTTCACTTGCACGCGTGACATTTTTTTCCTAAAAAAAATACTCTTATGGGACCATATAGCACTAACTCATATTTTAACATGTTTAGGATTGGTTCCTTGTTGCATAATACCATCCAATAAATTTGCTGTTCGTCACTTTCCGTCGGGATCCAACGTCCAACCATTACCTAAGTTTAATTCTTTTGATGTGGATACATAATTGATTAATAAACACAGAACTTTTTTTATAATTGTCGATTGTTTCATTTCTTTTTTAACATTACATGATAGCAGTAGCAAAGGATGGAGGTCGACTGTTAAGATCTGACAAAATAGTGCACACTAAGCTTTGTCAGTCACAGAAATGGCCGACGTCACGTATTTAAGAAAACTGGGCGATCTTAATATTTGTGGAGTTTACTAGCAATAATCGTTCCTCGCGTACTGTATTTGTCCGCAATATACATTAAGGCTTCAGCTGGGGCACGGTCTAAAACGATCGTGACTACGCGACGCAAAGATTGTGCAAATGACGTGTGCAGAACAAAACATAATTTGTCATAAAAAGTCAACATGCGTCCATTTAATGTTTTGTTTATTGTTCTATTACTAATAATAATAATATATTCATTGACATGTTTGCTTTTTCAAGTAAATGGGTAACGTTTTTCAGTCATCTTTACACGATTAAAGAATTAATTCCCTCGCCGCCATCACAAAACAAGTTGACGTGTTCACAGCTCGACTTTCGCTCTCCGATTGCCAGCCAGTCCGAAATTTCATCGCACCTATAGTTGAAAATTATTTGCCGTTTCACTGAAGTACCGTCTTAAACTATCCAAATACATGATAATAAATGATTTTGGGTCCTTGAATTGCAAATCTTCTTAAATTCATGCACAATATGAGAAATTTCAATTCTTATATCTGGTGTGACGTCAAGCCTGTTCCCGGACTTAACTATTTTAACTATTCATTGTACCATAATATGAAAATTCTGTTTCACATATATATGTAAAAGGAAGTAAAATAGTAATAGCTTGTTTTAACACACTGGGGTAAACTTCTGATAATATATTCGTGGAACACCTGTTTACTCTGGTATATACCATCCACAGGTAGAATTACCGCGCCCTTATGTGTAATGTGTATGGCGCACGCTAACAATCTAATCAGGTGGCGGTTGACCGCAATAATCTCAGATAAGTTCTTGTTTACAAATAAAGCCAGTGACGTCCCGTAGGGGTAGGCAGATTGAGCGTCGCGTGGGGGCAGAAATTACTCCAAGGGCGGCAAATCGAGGATAATCATTTGGAATATATAGAAATATCTACCTAAACTGAGTACTAAATAACGAAAATATCTGTCCTTTAAATAAATCAGCCCACTGGTTGGAAACAAAATGCATTAATTAACATAAAAGGTTTAACAGGACTGTATTTTTTTTGTCGGGTTCGCGATGTCTAGTTTACTTCCGTTGCCCTTCGACGTCCTTGGTGACTAGAAACGATACGAACACGGATGATAAAAAATATTGTAAACAAAAATTGGGCGGCATTATGGCACTGCCCAGGGGCGGCATTTTGTCTAGGGACGTCACTGAATAAAGCTATTGGTTCAAAAGTCGGTAAACTCCCTATATACTTTTTAAATATTTTTTTCATTATTCTGATTCTGCAAGTACTTTGCCATTTGCCATAAGTTGTATATTTATAATATATCAAATAATATAGCTTCGTTTTCTATAAGAATTGAAATAGACCGGAACGCACCGGAGCGCCGTTCCGGCTCGTGTAAATTCCCAAAACTATTGATCCGTCTCGTGGAAAAAATAACATGACCATTTGAACTAGATAGGCCATATTATAACAAAATAAACACCTATTTTTATAAAATATAAGTACTTACATAAAATTAATAACTATTTTAATATTTTTGGAAAACATTTTCCATTTCGAGCTCTGGTTTTCTAGTTAAATAGAATTTACATTTTATTTCGCTATTCGTTTTTTCTTAAGAGTTTAATTATCAATATATTCGAAAAGTCAGACACTAAATTATTAGTGATATCTAAGAACATAAAATAATGGGAAATGTGTTGCCTTCTGGGTGAAGCTTATTGCTTATTTCTTATTGTGCCATCCCCTAGCGGAGGTCAGCCACCATCAAGGCGATCTTATCTTTGTCGTCTGTTACCCGGAACAGTTCAGTGGAGCTGCACTCGTACCAATCACGGAGGTTCTTAAGCCACGAAATGCGGCGCCGTCCTCTGCTACGCTTCCCATTGATCTTTCCTTGAATGACAAGTTGGGGAATGCTGTATTTTTGTCCTCTCATAATGTGGCCGAGGTACTGTAGTTTCCTGGTTTTGATACTACGTAGAACTTCTCGGTCCTTCCCCATTCGATTGAGAACTTCAACATTTGTCACCCGGTCAGTCCAAGGAATTTTGAGGATGCGTCTATACAGTCACATCTCGAAAGCTTCAAGTCTCCGTGACATCTCTTGGTTTAAGCTGAAGGCAAAGCTGTAACAAGGTTTAATTCTCAAGTATGAAGAAATATGCAATAAACTTAAATATAAGCACGACTTCATAAATATATTATTATTATTATCAATTTGTCACGTAAATGAAACTTGCATCCAATAGTGGTAATAACTGAGGACATTTTGAAGACTTTGTTTTATGACCGAAACCGAAACTAGTTTCGAATCATTGTTCCATGGCGAATGAGTTGAATGTCGTATTTTAATCTTATTAATCTGTTCTATGGGAACAATCCTTTGCTTGGGGCTTTATAGTGAAGAATACAATGTATATTAGTATTAATTAAATTCTGAATACTCATATGAATCAATGCATCGTCTAAATCCAGTCTTAAACACCTGACCTTTCGTTTAAATGCGCAGTACAATGTAATCTTTATTTTTAATACTAAAGCCCTCCGGTTTTATTAATAGTCCATTGTGCTCATTGCCTGATGAATATTCTTTAATTCAGTATACAAGGCGCCAGTCGCTTCTTTCAAAGACTGCGATTATCCTAAGGCTCTTCTTCGCCTCGTACTGAAGACGCAATAACACGAAAATATACATATATATGTTTTCAAGGTGGACTGACATAGTCTAATGATGCTGGATGCAGCGTTGAAAACCTGGCAGAAAAAATGGGATCCCTCCACTAAAGGCAGACACGCATTTATATTTTTTTTTCCAAATATGAAATGGCGAATTAAGATAATCGCTTTGACTCCGGACCATTACACCAGTCAATTTTTGACTAGACATGGTGGCTTTGCTGACTTAGTCTTGATATCCGTTTTACATGTTCATCCTCTGGGAATGTTTGAAGATGTGCTCCGAAATGGAAGAAATACTCAAATCAGTCCAACTAGCTGTTGGACCCATCGGACCGTCCGATCTGATCGCCACAATGGCCAATTTTGTTGCGTTTTAAATTGCGGCGTCTTACTGTGGACGTGAAGCTCTCTTTACATAGTTTTGTATGTCCGTATTGTTTAAACATTGTTCTTTTGTACTATATATTTATTGATTCTGTTCCCAAATGGAGTTAACCAGTTTGAATCTTGACCATCACAAGTCGACTATAGACTGGGCACTGTGGATTCGCTGCCAAGCTCTTAACCCAACCAATATGTCTATTTAAAAAGAATCTTGAAACATTTCAAACTATTCATACAATTATTATTAAATTATACCAAAATCTTTTTAATGTCGGGCCTCTACGTCACTAAATGCGCCACAGCTTTTAACTACATCAATTCTTACTAGGTAGTTACATTATGAGGACTAAGAGAACTAAAAAGAGATAGGGTGACCTTGATGATACATGATAATAACATGTGGTAACAAGTATCATCGCATTTAAAACAAAAATTCCATAAAAAAGGTGTTAATTACAGTGTTTCAAAGCTGTGATAAATGTAGTAGGTATTACCTACTCAAGAAGAATATAAAAATTTTAACGATCAAAAAACAATGACAATTAATTGTTTGAATTCATGTTCACACCTTGTTTTGACTTGCCTATTATAATAAAAAAAAAAAATATTTATAAAAGCATCCATGTGTTTTTAGTAGATAAATAATAATATAATGTTTGATCAATGTTGCCTTGAAAACACGTGCCAAAAATATGACAACAGCCTTTTGTTTTCAATGTGTTATTATCAATATTATAGAAATTAGAAGATGTTAAAAATACATTCATATACTAGGTACATAAAAGTATATTTCAGTTGTAGTTATGCACTAGAGGTGGGAAAGCTGGTCGATTTTGAAGACTAAGTATACTTTCTACCGGTATAAAAATACTTAGTATCGAAACATGTTCCAAAAAACTTACTATTATTTGGAATACTATATAAAGCGTTTGGCGTGCGTATGCGACAAAAGTTTCATAATCAACTGGAACTAAAATCAACTACATATTAGTAATTGAAATACGTATCGGCTCAGGGAACTCAGACTGTATATCGGATACAATGGAAACGCTAAAAATACGCTGAGCTCCGCTTTTCGAAAAGTCGCATTTATTATAAAATTTTAAACACATTTCTAATTTATGAGTTGTTTTACAATATTCTTGTTAACAAAAATTATTAATAACAGTATTTTTTAAAAAAAATCTAAACATGCTTTGAGCGGTATATAATAAGCCTAAGCCTGAGCGTCATCTCATCACTGTGCTGCGACACAAAATGTATGACCAATTATTCATACATTGGAACGCAATGGACTAATAAATTAAAATATACCTATATACAATTGCTATCTCGTTCGTGCGCATTTAATGTCAATAGTGTTGAAAGTCTGCCAACTAGTGAGTAAACAGAACAGCGACTCGCGATTATATCATCACAAGTTTTTTTGGAATAAGTTTATTGGGCCACACATACTTAGTATGGGTAGTTTCATCCGAAACTTGAGTACATAAACTGATGACAGTATTTCCAACTCACCTCTAGTCTGCTGTATTCCACGATTAACATAATCGCAACTGCGGGTTTCGACGTTGACCATGCGTTGACATATTAATACAAAAATAATATTAACTCCTATGATTGTTATGACGGGTTTTACTCTTGTCGATGCGTTGACATAATGTCTACGATTATCATTCAAAGGGAGTCTCACAATACATTATGATATTGAGAAGCCGGGTCGACGCATTGAATTTAGTCATAATTTCGTCTTCAAGTTAAGCTATCTACTATAATACAACTTGCTCTGGCCTCAAATGCCGGGAGGTATTAGAATGGTGGTAGAGTATATTATGATTCATAACTTTGCACGCCGGCTCTAGGATAAAAATGATGTAATATATTCTAAAAATATATTATCAATTTATTTATTTATTAAGTAGTAGATATATTATTACAAATGAATATCATTTGATCTAATTTTATTTTATGGAGTACCTACTTAACAGTGAAGTAAAAAGTGCAAAAAATGTGCAAATTTATAAAACGTATACTCTTCCCGGCGGGCCACGAATTTATATGAAAAAATAAAACTTTAGAAAGACCATTATATATAAATATACAAGCTGAAGTACCCGGTTTTGCACAGGTTCGCTTCGTGGATACATTTATCTTAGATATTTAAAAAATAATAATAAGTAATTAATTATCTTTCCAATATTAAAATATCTGTGTTATACAAATGGCAATATGAAAATAATTCAAATAGGAGTAAAGGTCAAACAAAAGAACACTAAATTAAAATCGAATCCAAAATATGCATACGTTATTATTAGTATTAATATGTAGTAAAAAAATTCAAAATTGGATGGAACAAACAAACAACAAACTTTGTATTTTAAGTATATAATACTTTAGAAACGTTGGCATGTGTGCGCACAACAACTGACAAAAGTTTTATCGCAATCGGATGAATGGTGTAGAAACGCATAGGAATAGAAGAAGAAGATGGTTTTCGAATTCAGAAATCTTCGCGGGCGTGCGCACGACAACTAACCAAAGTTTCATCGCAATCGGATGAATGGTATAGGAACGCATACGGGACAGACAAACACACAGTCATTCATTTTTATATATAAGATATGCCTATAACCTTCGCGCAAGTGCAAGCAATAAGTTGACAAAGTTTTATCGCAATCGGATGAACGGTATGGCAGCGCATAAAATACGAACAAACAAACAAACACATATTGATTTTTATATATTAGATTACATAATATATTAGTATATCATAGAGACTTGTATATCAGTTAAGAATGTCGCCGTGATTACAAGAGATGGCAGTATATTGTGTACAATACTTATATTAATTTATTTAAAACAACCGACCGGAGCTAGTGTAGTGAGTGTAAAGTACAGCGTGAATACACGCTCATTTTCTATGGCTGGCCATGCATGCACTGATTTATAGAGCACGTAAACGCGCTTGCGGCATATTAATTGAGTCAATACTTATTGCACTATTTATGTCGGATCTTAACAGCCTACCTCCACCCTACGCCACTGATTGATAGCATATTCAAAAGAAAACTTGTCGAAAATTTATTTTTATTACCATTTTAATATATACGGAATGAATCAGTAGGTAGGACTCAATTCTACAACCAACTTCATCATGTGGACGTACCGATGAGGACTCCAACTAAAATACTGTTATTTCAAACATTCAAAAGTCACGGTGAAACATTAAATTTGTTGTTGATTTTGCATCATTGTCTCTAATAAATACCTCACGAATCCCTCATGAGGGTTGGAAACTCGCGGTGAGGATGACAAATCCCTACATTTCTCTAATTGATGATACATGAGTAATAAATATTTTATTATATTATTATTATTAAATACATACTTACGTGATTGAGTACAGGCACCGCCATCTTTAGATTAATAAAGCCTGAGCATAACTTTTTGCACAAGAAACGAGTGGTCCACTGCCATACTATTTTTATTCATAACGTACTTGCAAGCTAATAATGACTGAAGAGTATAAATAAGTTATTAGTTATTGTCGTTTAGAATCGACTGTCACATTGACAAACAACATCCTAGTGTATTATGATATTATTGTACACAGAAGAAATTTACTTAATTTGATCGTTACTTCCAATTATTAATAACACATAACTACTAAATCAGATCAACTCCAAGGTCTCCAAGATACAATAAAATAATCTGAAAGAAATTTGAAACTAAGAATACTCAGACAAGTGAACACGACAGACGCGCCAGTATGAGCACTCTATAGACAATGACAGGTCATCCATAGACAACGGGAGGGGCGAAAAGTAGGACCAATCGTGTAATATATCGACTTTCTTTTTCAGTGGGCAATGGTACAGGCCATTTCATTACCCATTTAACATCTTTGCAAACTGACATCATTGATATCCATGCGGTTTTCCTCGTTTTACTCATTCATTATTTTTGTTGCAATTTTATTTAATCTGTCCAGAAAGGTATCTTTTCGTGATCAATGACCGCATGATGTCACTACGATTTTGTTAATACGGTTATAAATAAACAAATCGTGAGTTACTGTGGGAACTGATTAATCACATTGAAGTGATCGATGGTGATATTTTCCGAACCTATAAAGTTAGTCTCTTAACCGCAACAAAAAAAAAATATTGGTGTAGATCAGGCCTGGGGAAACTGCGGCCTGCCAAGTATTTCTGTGGGTCCGCGAGCTTTTATCGTATTTCTGAAAAAATTTTACTTTTTTTCTACATTTTAATGCCTTTTTTAATATAAAATTTGAACATATATAAATTGCATAGTCGAGAATAAATCTGCAAATTTTATAACACTCCTATTTCGGACAAATTCGAAGATTCTGCTGTAAAATGTTGGTTATTTTTGGATCAACTTACATATTATTATCGACCATAGAAAGGAAGAAGGGCGTAACTGTCAATCATTTCGAAATAGGTTTTATTGTATAATAACTTTGTACTCAACTAAATACACGCTATGTTGTGTCCAAAGTATGTAAGCTGCAAATGCCGATTGTTATGTTCAAAATGAACATAACTAACCTGGCAACCCCGTCGAATATTTATGGTCAAGTCATGGAGCGTTCGCGATTCCACAGATGTCGCTGATAGAATTTCCGGCCGCAGCGGACGTCGCGAGGTGTGAAAGTAGCAATAGGGCTTTTTGATTCGGTCTGTCATACAGGATAGTCGTGCTCTGCTTTGGTTTTACCAACATTTATAATGGACGTCACTTAAAGCAGCACGATTGCAGTCGCAGTGCTTGAGGCCTTTGTGTCGTTCCAAGTTTGGTATTGTAAAACTATTATTATTTGATTCACTTATCTTCCAATGTTTCTTTTAAAACTTAGCTGCTTGCCGTTATTATAGTATTTCCTTAATAACCTTTTAATGTAATATTCTTGTTTTCGCTATAATATAGTTCGGTCAAGTACATAAATTGCTCTTTCATTTATTATTGCCCCTTTCTTCCACACTGTAATATAATTATAATCTTTCACGGTATCAAGACCGTGTGGCGTCCAGGACTTTAATAACTACATCTTTTAATCATAGATTGCACGTGCCTTCAGCCGTGCAATTCCTTTTTTGTATTTCTAATTTAATTTTTTACAGTTGTCAGTTGCGAGGTTACGGAAGTAATTATTGTTCAGCTTGAAAAGGATGCACGCAACCCATGGCCTTGCTTATGTCTCATGCTCAGCTCTTTAACATTATTCTTTATTCAATCCAATCTAGAGAGGCTTCTTCTTCTCTTCTTTTTCTCCTTTATTTTGTAGTTGTGACGATAAGGATCACAACTACAAAATATTAATATATCACGATTTATTATCTAAATTTATCTATCAATTAAAAAAAAAAACATGGAAAAACGACGTATCCATCATTTTTAAAACGTTTTTCTTATTTGTCCGGTGGTTCTTTGTCCTATGCAAATCTCGCAATCGATTTTTAACTAACTTCCCGACTAGCTAGACATTTTAAACTTTTAGAATATATCAGAACACGATGCCAATGCATTTTTTTTATACTTTTAGCCATCTTTAAGTAGAATTTAATTCGTTTTCAGTTAATTCTGTTTTGAATGAAAAGTTATTTCGACACCATTATTGGTTGCTAGGGGTCTGGGGTCCTAGCAACTAAATTATTAATATATACGTGCGTTACTATGGAAATCAATATGACATTTCAGTATTATTTCTATCAAGTACAATTTTTTTTGATCGTTTAAGCTAGTCAAGTCAATTTTATATGATTCAACAGAAAATTTAAAAACGTTGTATATAAAAAGTTCTTTATATCTTGTAATTATTTGTTTTTTTTAATTTATTCAATAATTAATATCAGATTATGTAAATAAAAGCAAATTATTAATAACCATGCACTTCAAGGTTATATCTTTTTTGTATTTTAACTTTGACCGAAAACCATAACAAAAACGTTTTAATACCTCCTGTAAAATTTGAGTTGTGTGGATTACGCCTTTTTTCCTTTCCACAGTCGATATATTAACAAACATTTTCAATTATGAATATTAATAAAAACTCTTTATGATCAAGCATCACCGATGAATATTTACAAGCAGTTTTAATAATCCCAACTACAAAATTAACACCTAGAATTTGAAAAAATGTTGAAAATGTAACACAGTTTTATTCTTCTCATTAAATTATTTCCGATTGGAGAATCATTTATATTTTATGTTGAAATCCCTTTTTGGTGATAATAAATAACCGGACAAACAGAACATGACAAATCAAAACAGTGACAAAACAGAACATGACAAAACATAACAGTGACAAAACAGAAAAGCCTAGAATCTATTTAGGTTAGCTTAGCTTAGGTTAGGTTAGGTTAGGTCATTATTTCGATGTACCTCGTCACCCAATCATTTTCAACATATTATATTGATTAAGATGAGATATCCTAAGCTTGCCGGCAAAGTCCCGTTTATTTGAGGCTTTCTATTGCGATTAGGAATGCAGAAATTATGTATATAATTTTATTTATTATGGCGTATTAAAAATATGTGCTATTAAAAATTTATCAACATAATAGAGATAGGACAATTTCAATATTAAATTTATATTTTTCCCGAAAGGTCATAATTATATGTATCTTTGTTCTGTTTTCTCACTGTTCTGTTTTGTCATGTTCTGTTTTGACATGGTACCTAAATAATGTATGTCTAAAAATAGTATAGATATTACTTGTGGCCCGCCGTTAATTTTATATTCCTAATGTGGCCCTTCATCCAAAAAATTTACCCAGCCCTGATGTAGATGATAATTTTGGCTTCAATTCTGCAGTAAACAAGTGATTACTTATACGATTTCATCCAAATAATTTATTCATCTTCTTCTTCAGCCACATCCTCCCCTTAGTTGGAGCATATGGACACCTCCAAGAATCCCTGTCGCTAACCAGTCTTCTTACATTATTCCAGGTCATAGATACCAGCATCTCGTAGTTCCGCCGTATACACTAATATCCGGTTGGCTTGAAAATCAGGCAAGTCATGTTGAGGTTCTCTTCTGACATCCGAAGCACGTGGCCGAGTCAGGTCCAACGTCGCCTCTTCACTCTCAGCCTGATGAGAGGCTGCTTTGTGTGTTCTCTTATCTTCTAGTTACCCATAGTCATACCACCCACACACCCAGTATCCATGGCAAGTTGCTCTGAGCCTTTCTAATATGCCATAATTCGCAGTCAGCGCTCGAAATGGAAAGTTTTACGAACAAGAACGCTAAATAATTTTTAGAACATAATATATTAACATATGTATCTAATTATTTGACACCCACGGTGGCCGCGCGGCATAAGCGTTGGACTATCACGCTGTGAGTCTCAGGTTCGAATCCTGGGTCTGGCAAGTACACATATTGTTTTTCAGTTTGTGTGGGAGTCAGGGTATGGACCTAATAGGTTGAGCAAGTGGCTGACATCCATTTCTCGTAAAAAACAAAATCTGTTAATACAATACTCTGTAAAGGCCCATATGATCCTATTAGGATCGGAAATGGTCAAAAAAAAAATCTAATTATATGGAACTTTTATAAAAATGAGTGTGTTGGATTTTTTGTTATATGGTTTATCTAGAACTTCTAGTTCTTCTTCAAATTACTTTTTCCACGAGACGGTACCATATTTTTGAAGATTTCATAAACCGGACCGGCGCTCCGGTGTGCTCGGGCTCATTTTGAGCCCTGTATTTGCTACTGTAAAGCTGTTGACCGAACAGTTTTGACCGAATACAGTCTCAGACACTCCGCATCGAGTTGAATGTTGAAAGAGTTTATTAGACTATATAATATATTTATAATAATGATTCGTATACACCAATCCGCTTCGTGAATAACCGCCACTGCGCCACGTGAGTCATAACTCTCACCAAAGAGTTGAGAGTTATTTTTATATTCAACATCTCGTCTAGACATTTTGGGATCTTTATGTGAACACCCTCAAAGTTACAACTTTCTTTGGTAGAAAAAAAAATAATCCTTTAAAAGAGATAACATGTCTGCAGTATCGTATGCAAATTCGCCCAACCCTTTTATTCACAGTGGGTGTTTTGACGAAATTGTACACACTTTAACCTTTTATCAAATGAGATGCTCGATGTCTTGAGTATAAAATATACGAATATAAATTTTACATTACATAATACTCTTTACTAAATATAAATGCGTTTACAATATGACATGGGGGAAATAATAAAATAGGTAGCTAATTAAATGAGTAGGTACACAAGAGGAACACAACATTTTCCAGTTTTCGAGACAATAATTGTTCCCATAACAAACGTCATATGAATAAAACTATATAATATAATCATTTTGAAAGATATATATATATTTAGGTGAATGTATATATTATATATATGTGTGCATGTACATATGTGTATCAGTGGTGAAGGGTGGAGGTAGGCGGTTAAGATCCGATATAAATAGTGCACACTACACTTTGTCAGTCAAACGTATTGGTTTTCATTGGACCAAGGGATACAATTTGTAGAAAACGTTTTTTAGTTTTTAAAATTCAATTAAGCCCTACCTAATCCAACCCGTAATAGATAATTCTTTTTTTCTTTTGACCATGTCCGATCCTAAAAGATCATATGGGCCTCCACAGGGTGGAGGTTTGCATTAACAGATTTTGTTTTTACGAGATATGGGTGTCAGCCACTTGCTCAACCTATTAGGTCCATACTCTGACTCATACACAAATCGAAAAATCAATATGTGCACTTGCCAGACCCAGGATTCGAACCTGGAACCCACGGCATTGTAGGCCGATGCTAAGCCGCATGGCCATCGTGGGTATCAAACAATATTCGTTTATCTATAAAATATCTAAAATTATGTCATTAAACCATGCAAAACCTATCATTTTTATCGATTATGGTTTGGTTAGGCAGGACATAAAAAATATTGTTAGTTCAACTAAAATAAATAAATATGACTGAAAAGGTGTGAACTATTTTTTCGGATCGCACATCGCATTCCTTAACTATTGTGCTATGGTTAGGCAGGGTTTAATTGCATTTTAAAAACTTACCAGCACTATCTGCAAACTGTATTCTTAGTTCATTAAAAACAAATACTTATGACTGACAAAGTTTAGTGTGCTCTATTTATGTCGAACATAACAGAGGAATAGCCTACCTCCACCCCTTGCCACTGGTGTGTATGTATGTGTGATGAACGGTGGTTTCATCAGAAAGTTTGAATATTTTTCAAAATCCGAGTTTTAAAAAAAATCAATCAAAATATCTTGTAGGCAAAATCTTATCATGGTTCCTACTAAGCTGTCAGTGCTTTGAGCTTTTGCTATCTAAAACTGCCATTGATTAATGAATATCTTACACCAATACTCAAATGATACTAAGTCTGTTATAGAATAAAATTACTTAAATATAAAATATCTACCATTTTCTACTGTCCAATAAATCACCAGCGCATCTATTTAACACACAAGACTGCTATCGGCAGCTATTGAGAGTAGTTTGTCATGATATTATGTTTGTATTATAATTTTTACAATAAGTTAACCGTCTAAACAGTCAAAACTGTCTATCTTGCTCTAAAATTTAGCACAGCCAAGAGAGGTGCTGTTAAAGCATAGCGCTTATTGTAACAATTACAACTAATTTATTGTAATTGTTACAATAAGTGCTAATACCTCGATACAAAAATATGAAAAATTACCCTCGATAGCTGCCGATAGCGGCCGATAACAGTCTTGTGTATAGAATAGATGCGCAGTTTCCAAAAGACAAATATTTAAACTCCATCGAGTCAAAGACAATAAATTTCTTTTGACGATTTTATATGTGCCATATACCTATAAGACCGAAATTTATTTCTTTATTTTGGAATTCTTTTAAATTTAGACAGTATAATATGCACAATAATTGTAACTCGGACCCTTATGCGATTTCTCGTAATCATCACAACACCAAAAAAAGTGGTTTTGAAAATGATATTTTTAAATTCTGGGACTTTTTGTTGACCTAAGAAATTTTAGGTGGTCTGGTCAAATAACATGCACTTTACGAAAGAAGCAAATAATGTTACAAAAGTGGTTTTGAAAACAATAATGTTATTTTAAAATTTTGGGAAGGGTTTTATTGACGTTTAAAGAAAATCTTAGGTGGTCTTTTATATTAGGTTAGCTTTATGAGGGAAGCAAATGGTGGGACAAAATCTTTGACATTTAAAAAAATAAATTCGATAGCATTTTTAGATAATTTTTTTTTATTAAATGAACACCTTACTTGATTTGGAATGTAATTTTCGTTATAAAACATACATTATTTGCCACATCATACTCAATTCAGTGATTCTCAACCGGGCTTAAATCAAAATACAATTTGGTAATACGCTAACGACCGCTGGACAAATGCAGTCATACAGTCCTACAAACTTATCTAAAGAACTGTCAAAATGGAACTACCGTAGTTCCATTGTTCCATGCTAGAAATTAAAATCTAAGATTTTTTTTCTAAAAGGGTGCTAGAAAATTACAAATCATTTTTTACCGTGTTTTTATTTGTCTAAGCCTAATGTATAGTTTATTGGCTTTCAATTTCAATGTTTTTGGAGGGTGCCATAAAACTATGCACATATACAGGCGCTCCAATAGCCCATTTGCACGTGCATAGATTTACTGTGCACAGTAAGAAAATGTATGGGGAAACATGAATTATCATGCAGTTGGCAAGATTGCGTGCATGAATCAAACAAGTTTGGACGGTTCTGAATTCAAGTTAGATTATTTTCGATCTGCGCCTGCGCAGTAGAGCGATATTGGCGAACATGTCGGTAAAAAAACGAACTACTTATTTTGAGCTTAACTGATTTTCAATATGATCTGTCAGATAGTACTATAAAATGACAACATCGCGCCTCGCTTACTCTTGAAGAATGATATTGGAGAGACAGTCAGGACTTTTACGGGTAAACAGTTATTGCCATGATAGTTTAAAATAAGCACTATTGCCGACAGTGATTCCATGCACGTGTAGAGGCGCTATTATGCTTACGTGACAATACAAATAATTCAGCTTTAAGCTAAAGTTACCCTTTTGATAAGTTGGATTATTAACGTCTCTCTGACAATGATGGTTCAACGGTCTGAAATATCGAGCCTAAATCTTCAAATTATACAAATGCCCCTAATCGCAAACAACAAAACATATCATGATCCCCAATTTTATTACTCCCAAAGTGAAAATTTTCATTTTTAAAATGGTTTGGCAATGCAATAAAGTTGCAGCTAAAAATTTTGAAGTGCATTTAATAACAGATTTATATGTAAACAACGTCCTTTACACACAAAGCAATAAACCCAGCTTATAACAGAGGTGTGTCAGTGAAACCTTATATATTATATATATATATATATATATTTTTAAATCAATCTCAGCATCACTGGAAAAGATAAAACACCTAGTTAATTAAATAAAATTTAATGCCTAACGTTAAAACATACTACTTAATTAAATTATTTTTTTATACAATTTAGAGAAATTTCAAGACTTGTTCTGTAAAATGATGTAATGAATGACACATGCATGGCATAATTTTTATTTGAGACACGTCATACATATTAGGAAAAATCGTAGAACAAAAAATGTAGCGAATGAGATTTGAAACTACATCAATCGCAAAAAAATACTCTTGGATATTTTCTAATTGATATAGATTACATGCGCGAAACTGAATTTTCCGACCGCCTTTCTACAAGGTATGCTTCCTTTTAACTCTCTTGAATCTCGTAGGTCACTCCTGCTATTGAAACACTTTTGCCTGTTTTCGTGAGGGATGGTTTCCAATCCTGCGCATCTATTCTATACACAAGACTGATATTGGCCGCGAGGGTAGTTTTCTATCGAAGGATTAGCACTTATTGTTACTTAGTTGTAAATTTTCGACCCAGTTAGACAGTTTTGACGGTTAGACGGCTAACCTATTGAATCAATTATAATTCTTCGATACTAACATACGAAAAACTACCATCGATAGCTGCGAATAGCAGTCTTGTGTATAGAATAGATGCGCTGGTGTCCTGAATAATTTAAATTTACATGCGCCTGTCCATGGCCCCCACAAGGGGGGGGGGGGGGTGACTGGGCTCTAGCCTGGGGGCCCGCGTTGCGCGTCTACATTATAAGTGAGATAAACACACATCACAAATTTGCTCTAATGGTAAAAAAGTCGCCTGCGGCGCTATTTTACTTTAAGAATATTACCATTTTAAAATAGGTATGTGATTGTGTGATGTAAATTTTGAATATTGTGTGTCGATATTCGAAAACTTCATAACACAAATGAATTTATTGAAAAATACAAAAAAATCGTTAAAGATACACTGAATATCCTTAATTTTACCTGGAATACCATTTGGGAAACGTTTCTGTAGAACGTCGATTTTTAACCTTAGGGATAGGTAGGGGGGGCTGACAATGATCCTGGCCTAGGGGCCCTCTTCAGGGTGTGGGGGCCATGCGCCTGTCAATTACCTACGTGGGCGCAGTCATGATTTATTCAGGATCGGAACCGTTTCCTCGTGTTACGCCTATCAGGTACCATTAGCGAGGGGTGCAAGAATAATCAATGCGCTCCCCAAAGACGTAGACATCTTCAGTAACGTGCTATATATTTTGTATTCGAAATTTTATTCTTCTGTATAAAATTGTGTTTTGTATTATTATTATTATTTTATATATTCTATTCTTCTTTCTTGTGAGGGTAATATTTGTTATAATATTGTAAATGTCATTTTGTGTCCACAATGTTTTGTTTTCTTAAATAAATAAATTTAAAAATAATTATGCACTTATGTAGTAGAAAGAAATATAAACTTAGCCTGAAGTAGAGATTACGCTTAATAACTTTGCTTTTGCGCTTTTTACTACACTGATACACCTCTTTGATACTGATGACACTGATGCTTATGCAAACATTAGTGTTCTTCATATTTGTATAAGAATTCGAGTCATGGACCCTGAAGGCAAGGGGGCCATGGCCCCCACAAGTGGGTGGGGCTAACAGGGCTGTAGCCTGGGGTCCCGGCGTGCCGGGTCAAGCAGTTAAGTGCGAAAAACACCCCACAAATTTGCTCTAATACAAAAAAAGTCGCCTGCGACGCTATTTTCCTTGAGGATTATCAACATTTAAAATTATGTAGCTGTCCGTTGTAATTTGATGATTCACATAATAAAATGATAATTATTCACGTGTAAAATTTTATTTTATAATTATTTTAACTGTGTTTTCTTTAGACACACTTTTTTTACAAAATTTTGATTTAAAATTTAAAATAAGGGTTGCATGTTACTTGGCTACCACAAAAGGAAGTCGCAATCAGTGCTTCATAATATACTAAGTGCCGACAACTGACAACTGCCTTTATTTAAAAATCGCTAAAAATACACGGAATACACTAATTAGCCCTGGTTCCATGGAAACCATTTTGGGAACACTACTGTAGAAAATCACACTGCCCTTGACTTTAGTGATAGGTAGGGGGGCCTTCCATAGATCTTGGCCCGAGGTCCTGCTTCAGGATATTATGTGGGCCATGAAGGGAGCGGAAGGCAATTGATGCCTTCGAGATTTTGTCTTGGCGCCGAATGCTTCATATTTCTTGGACAGAACACAAGACGAACCAGTCAATCATCCAGAGGCTGCAGATAAAGGAACGGCTCTTGACAATATGGATCCGGCGCGGGTCGGACAACCGGGAGAGACTGGTGGTTTTGGGTGACCTCCATGGAAGGCGAAGCAGAGGAAGAGCGTCGACGCGCTGGAGAGACCAAATGAAGAAGTGGAAAGAAGTTGAAGATCGAGATGGATGGAACGTTTTGGTCGCTCAAAGGATGGCGAAATTTAAAGGTGATCACGATGCTCAGCCATGAGGGTACGAGCAAGAAAAGAGAAAAGACGCCTCTTTGCCTGATTACTTCGCATAAAATTAAATCAAATGATATTCGCTTGTATTAAATATATGTGGTAATAAGAAACTAAATTTATAATATAATAGTTTACATAATATTATGTAAAAAAATTATTATTTTTTTAGCAAATAATATTACATGATTATCTTCCTAGAACCGGAGTTCAAAGTTCTATGGTTGCTTTTAATTCCTTAGTTACATTTTAAAAGCACACTGGCGCAAATCCAGCGGATACAGGTACAAGTCCCGTCGGATATCGTATCTTTCCTACAAAAAGATTTTTTTTACTGTGTATATGCATGAGATGTTTCAATTTAATTATGTTCAATATATAGAATGTTACATTCTCAAATCTCGTGTCTTATTTGTTGAATAAAATAGTTTATTAAATTATGTGTGTATTGTTAGTATGTATTTCGTATTTGATAGACATCTATATACCTGCGTCCAACAGGCAATTATTTGCCACTAAAATACGGTTATGTAAAATAATGCTATATAAGTTTGAGGTTATATCGTCGCCACTAAAGCAAAAGGGCACATGTGCAATATTGACGGTTTTGAGTTATGAATGTAGTTTTCTTCGTATTTTTTTTCTCTACATTATGGGCAAAACGGCATTTGTGAAACAAAACCCATGAATTCACAATTGAACAAAGAAAATAAAGGTTACTTGTGTATTTGTAAACTGATCTTCATTTAATGTATAGGAAAAAGGTAACATGTACACGATTTTAGGAACTATGTGCAATGTTTACAAAAATAATATAGGAAAAAGGTAACAAGTGTAATTATTTAAAAGTGAGTAAGGGCCTTTGTACAAAAAAAAATAATTTCGTTGCAGAAAAAGGGCACTTGTGAAGTTTGTGAAAAATTTAAAAACATGTTGGCAGCGGACAAAGAGGCCCAAATAAATATTTTGGAAGATCACAATAAGCGTAAAGTGGACGCTCGCAAATCAAAAGATGAAGATAAAGCTATTCATAAATGCATATAGGAAAAAGGTAACATGTGATTTAAAACCCCTTAAAAATCAAAAAATTGACAAATTATATAAAAAAAAATGCATTTCAATCTTGAGTAACTAGGTCACATGTGTTCTAAATTTCATTTTAAAATATTAAGTAATAACCTCTCCACGATTTTTTTTTTCACTCCAAAAACACTTAAAATGCGTTTTTCTCAAAACTCAATTTGTGCACAAGTGCCCTTTTGCTTTTGGGGCGACGATATTCAATTCACGGTCGCTATAAATATATAACGAATGTAAAATAAACTTTTACGATCGCAAAATAAACATTCGTATGCTATAACAGTTCAGTGACCAGACCATTCTTTTAATAAAAAGCCTTTTGGCACTTGTATTGTCAAAAAAGTGTTCCTTTATTGTTTTGGGACCCTTCAAAAAAACATTTCAGAAGCAATTATCATATTTCATAATATTATGCTTAAGGGGGTACATGCTCAGCGTACGTCAAAATGGAGCTTTTATGCTATTTTCAAAGTATGATCCTGGACATTCCTTAAACGTTGTAGATAATCTATTTACATAATTTTGAAGCCTTATTATCGTTTATATTTATTTTAAACATTTGATGACTGCATAAAGTATTTTTATTATATAAAATAGTATTCTTTTGAACCTCTCGCTCTAATTTTTTTGAATATAGTCATATTTCAGTACGTCCATGTGAAGTGGTGTTAAGATTTTTTATATTTATTAATTTTTAAAAGCATTTATAAAACCATTAGTAAAATTTATCTTGACATTATTATAGTGAAATATTTACAATAAAAAATTATATTGATAATCTCTGTGATCCCAAATTTGACAAGAATTATGCATTTTATTATTCAAATAGAACGAGAGGTTTAAAAGAATGCCATTTTATGTAATAAAAATACTTTATGCAATCATCAAATGTTTAAAATAAATATAAACGATAATAAGGCTCCAAAATTATGTAAGTAGATTATCTACAACGTTTAAGGAATGTCCAGGATCATGCTTTGAAAATAGCATAAAAGCTCCATTTTGACGTACGCTGATCATGTGGGCCGTTAACAAAATATGCCTGTGGCATATTGTTATTTTTATTTTACGGTTTAGTCACACCGTACAAAATGAAGTAATGTAATTATTCGAACACTGTTAATATGCGTTTTACTTTTTTAGATACCCACGATGGCCGCGGTTCGAATCCTGGGTCTGGCAAGTACAAATATTGTTTTTCAATTTGTGTATGAGCCAAAGTATGGACCTAATTAGGGATTCCAATCCCGGGATCCCGAGCTATTTTCGATACCTATGAATCCCGGGATTGATAAACATAATCCCTGGATTTCGGGATTGATTTTTTTTATCATTTTTTATGGAAAATAAAATAAAAGCGAAAATATAACAGAAAAAATACTTTTAATAAAAAATAACTACATTAGAAATAAACTGAGTTTGAATGAAGTTTGATTTATACCCATGTGTAGGTTGCCGATTCATTTTATTTTTTCACATAAATTATTAAAAATGAGAAAGATTGGAAAAAAACAATACTTCGCACTTTTAACAAAGTAATTCCACCATGATATCATACGTTTTACGGCAGTTTCATATTTGGCTGACTAATTAGATTTATGAAGCGGAAAGGCCATAAGTACGCCATGATTATTTGCTTTACTATTTTAAATCTCGCTAATCCATTCATTATGTCTTTACTATCAGAAACAGCAATCTCATATTAAATTCACATTATTATTTATATTACAATATTTTTTACTCCATTAAACTTGTGTATTTCCAAGATTGAACGTATACAATATTAACAATACATGTCTTAAATAGTATAAATTATACTAGATTTATTTTTGATCGATTTTATCAATGTTATTTGTAAATATAAAAATTTTATATTAACAATGGAAAAAAATGCTAATCCCGGGACCAGTCCCGGGATCCCGGGATTGTCAAATTGTAATCCCGAAATCCCGGGATCAGAATTTTGACTCGGGATTGGATTCCCTAGACCTAATAGGTTGAGCAAGTGGCTGACATCCATTTCTCGTAAAAAACAAAATCTCTTAATACAAACCTTCACTCTGTGGAGGCCCATATGATCCTATTAGAATCGGACATGGTCGAGAGAAAGAAAAAAAAGAAGCTATAAGCCGGCTCTAAAATCAAAACTCGTCTCGTCTGCAACGTGTGAGATTGATTGAATGCGACTTTTTAGTTTGAAAAAAACATCTACCATTGCAATCGACAAGTTGCACGCTGCGAGTCGAAGACGCCAGAACGCATACAAACACCTACGAATTGGTCATTCCTATACCGGCTCGCCGATCACCGCATCCAAATATCTATACGCTTCGAAGGTTACGTGCGGCTGTTCTTGGAAGGTTTGATTTATGGCTGAGCAGCAGACGGGCGAGTTTAGATGTGAGAGCCGGCTAAAAGTGAGCCACTTCGTTTACATTGTTACTTATACGTTGCATAATTCTTTTCAGCGGCGATTTTCTTTGACGCAAATGACGCAATCGACTGCGGACCTGTTAATTACAATTTAATTACCACATTTAATTAACATGCTAATAGTATCTAATGGCCAAATAATGTCAACGCAATAGTTGCTTTGGACGCACGGAATGAGTTATTAAAAGGGCCTTCATATTATTCAAACCAGTCATTAAATTATTATATCTCACAAATTGGTTTGATAATTACATTGATTTAGATTCTACAGAACAATATTAACAACAATAGCGAACTGTGCTACGGTGAAATGTAATACGTACAACTTACATGTACCTAACCAAGATGCACAGTAGCAAAGTTGAAATGAGTCATATTATCTAATAATTTATTTCTCTATGCACGCGGTCAGCGGAGTGGTTATGCATCAGAGAGGTTACCTTTGGATTATGTTAAATATTTGAATTTCTATAAATACAATTAATCTATTTCAAACTTATTTTGCTTTATATAATTCCTTGCCCATAAATCGTGACAGTCTCAGATAATAAAAACATAAATTATCCCAAATCAACGTGTGTCATCTGATACGTGGTTATTTTGAGTCGAACCCGAATTCGGCAGAGGTCAAACAGGTGGACCTTCCAAGGGTCGAAGAACTCACGATTCATAATATTGTTTATATACTATCATTCATTATTTATTATAAGTTGTAAGGACTTTACGAACTACACCGCTGTGACGACGACTTACTACTAAGCGATTAAGGGCCGTATGTATGAGATTCCGAAATTATTTATAAGCAATTTAACCGATTTTCCATCATATAGCGTATAGCACTGTTTGTGGCGTAAGCAATCTGACGTCACACGTCATTCAAAATGGCTGCTTTATATGTCACTTTCAAATGTCATTTTAATAATGCATTCATTACAACAAACGTTTGCTTGAGGCCCTCGTTCATGTTGTAGACACAGGTCCTGGTCGTGCTGTTTACTCATTTCATTCATTCATTTATTCTTATTCCGTTTTTACATCTCATAATAGAAGTGATTGAAGTGAAAATAGTCATAATATAACAGTATGTATTGCCGCCAAATGGAAATGTTTATTGGGAATACTTTATCCTTTCGTATAGTAGAATTATAAAATAAATGTGAGAAAATAACTGATAAATTATTGAAAGTTCATAATTGTAATAACATGTTCGCACACTTTTAGACACATTTGCAATTTCAAAATTTTAAATTAATGACGTCCCTAACCAACGGATTACATTTGCACTCATGCGAACAAATGAGCAGTATTTAGCCTATAAAGTATTTGGGAATCTCATGCATACGACCCTAAGTAACATGTAACTTAAATACATAATATGTACGGAATTTGGACTCACGAACAGTGGTGCCAACTGTGGTTGCCAAAAACGTGCCAGACGGGGTATGAAAAAAGCTAAATTTTGTGAAAATGAAAATGCCACAAGCCAGATGCCTATCGAAAAATGCTATATCTGGCAAGAAAAACGCTTAATTGGAAATGGTGCTCACGAAGGAAAGTCGGTACAAGTCTGGTTAGTGGAAACCAGGCGGGAACAGCGGCAATTAGCATAGCTGATTTCAGCAAAATTTAAGAATGATGACCTAACCTAACCTAACAAATAATCCAGTATATCGGCTATTTTCAAAATACCGCTGGCTTCCACCAGTAGCGCACCCAGGGAGGGGGCAAGAGGCCTTGCCCCCCCCCCAAAAACTTTGAAACTAAAAGCCAATAGATTAGACAAATAAAAACACGGCAAAAAAATGATTTGAAATTCTCCAGCACCCTCTAGAAAAATTTCTTAGATTTTAATTTCTAACACAAAAATTTCGAAACACTAATTTCAGGTTTTTTTAGAAACCCAATCCCTAATGGAACTGTCAAAAAAATCTCGGTGTCCACCCGAATTCCGGAGTGGTGTAGGTCATGGCTGGGGAGGGCTGACAGGGCTCTAGCCTGGGGGCCCGGGCTGTGGGGGGCCCGGCGTGTCGGGTTGACCAGATAAGTGAGATAAACTCACATCATAAATTAGCTTTAATAGTAAAAAAGTCGCCTGCGGCGCTATCATACTTCATGGCCATGAACATTTTCAATAATTGTGCAATATATTTTTTGATTATTATGTGTCGATACTCGACAGCTCCATTATTAAAGTGGATGTATTGAAAATCGCCAATATTTCACAGTATAAGTACCCTTAATTTGAACTAAAACACAATTTGAAAAACGTTAATGTAGTATTTCACACTGCCTTTAATCTTAGCGGTAGGTAGGGGGGCCGCCAAATATCCTAGCCTGAGGGCCCGTTTCAGGATGTGGGGACCATGGTGTAGGTACACCGAGTGCAATAGACAAAAGGGCGATAAACGAGAAATTAGGCTGTGAAGAAGAAAAAGAGCCTATGGGACTCATTTCCATTCTCCTCGTTGCCCCCCCCCCCCCCCCCAATATTAAAACCTGGGTGCGCCACTGGCTTCCACTAAATAGGCAAGAACAAGCGTCTTCTGTATTAGGATTTTTGAAGGTACTTCGATTTTTGAATCGAACGATTTCACATATTTGTAGTTGTTTTGGTAATAAAGTCACTAAATTCATCTTCTATTGAATTGTCAATGCCGAAATTAAAATGGCTACTAGCGTTCTTGTTTGAAGTATGTTGCTTTGTTTACATAATCTACGTACCTACGCATTTCTCTGTGTTTAAATTGATCCAAGAGTGATTTAAGATGAATCCATATAAAAATAATGGATATTAAGATCGTTGGCTGAAACGTATTATGTATAAGGTTTTTTCAACATCTTTGATAGTATGAGAATTTTATAAACAGGCCGCCAATCCAATCTGCTAGTTTAAAAAATATTAATTTTGCTATCACCACCAAATCTGTCATACTAAAAACGTTCCAGAAATTTCAAGACTAACATTTCATATGAGTTTGACTATCACTCTAAGGCAACTCTGCAATCACATCTCGAATGACTGTAATTATTTGCAAAGTTGTGTGTGACATAAAATATAGTCGAACTTGGTTATTACGAGGAAGATGGGACCGACTGAATTTGATCGTTATATCGTGATATAACATTTTTCGCGCCACGCTCTATTTAAGCATAGAACATAAAAAATCTGAAAACCATCGTAAAAATCCCCGAAACAAGCATGGCATTCATAAACTACAAAAGTAGTTGTTTATTGTTATGAAGTGCTCAGTCGCCGGCGCTGGTAGGTACCCACTGACTTCAAAAAGCTTGGATTTTTACATGTAATTTCAACCATATGCGTGGATACTTTTTCAATGTTGTCGACGAAAACATCAATTAGGTACTTATACACTTAACTAGTGTCATAATCGTCATCCGATCTCGGCGGCATCAGTCTAGTTAATAGCTGCCCGATCGGATTGTATTGCTTCGGGTCGAAAATGTTGTTTTTAAACGATCGACACATTAACGGTTTTTCTCGGTAGATATACCCGAGAAGTAGCTGGTTAGAAAAGTGAATAAATGTATGGAGAAAATCATAAACTATAATGTCAACGAATGTTTCCTCATTACATCCGAGATCTCGCTATTTCCGTGATCATAATAACTAAGTTCGACTGTATAGCAGTATAGGTACACAATATAAATTTAGAACCAATCGTAACACAACAAAGAAGTTTGTCACCCAAAAGCGTTGTTAGGCAATAATATTAGCACCTCGTTTGCTCAATCGAGCCATGCCCCTCGACTCTGCCTGTCTCAGCGGGCGACACGATGTCTTCCATCAACGGCCCGACCAGTTTCGAGAATATCACTTACATTTCCCCATGTATTGGTGGAAATCTTAATGGTGTTGGTTTCCCGTGAACTTGACCTCTATACAATACACGCGGAGTGTCCAGTTTCGCGTCCGCAGTAAATTTAAAATGGCTGTCAAACGCGGCCATTTGCATAATTATGTTGCCGCGCTTTTTCCGACGACATCTTACAATCGAACCAGTGGCGGAACCACAGAACAGATTAATAAGATAGAAATTCAAAGCCAGTTACTAATGTTGCCATAGACCTAGATTTTGAAGGCTAATTTTCTTTGTGATCGAATAATATTCACTATGCATTCAGAATGTCCTGAAAACCAATATCAAATGCACGTTTTGATACGTGCCAAACTGTAATGCATATAGACGTAGAGCTATTGAAAATAACATATTCTTTAACACGTGTTTAAGAGTGTAATATATTTATGTAATTATAATCTCATTATTTCTGTATTCCCTGGGCTGTAACCCAGAGCGCAGGAGCACGGAGCAGGAGCACGGATCAGTCGAGCAATGAGGTTTTACCCGGAGCAGGAGCGCAGCTGGAACACCAAAAATGTGTAGTGTTCCACTGCTCCGGATGTTTTTATTATTATTATTTATTTTTCGTCTTCAAATCCAATGAAAATATTATATTTGAAATAGCGCAACACTGCCGAGTGATAAATAACCTCATTTTTTTAATAATGAAAATGACGAAATAAACCTTGTTTTAAAACTACTTATTTTTTTAACATTAATTGTATAAGTCATATAGGTACCTAATACCTATTAACCCTTTTACCCGGAGCGGAGCAGACCCTGGAGCAGAGCTGGAGAAAGTATTAGGTTCCGGAGCGGAGCTGGAGTGGAGCAACACAAAAAAGTGTCCGCTCCAATCCTCTGCTATAAACTCAAAATTATTTATATTTTTTTTTATTCAACAGAAAATTCACAACATTTAAGAATGTAACATTCATTATTCACCATGTATAATTCGGAAACTTCTCAGAAACATACCTTTTTAAACATTTTTCTAATATGTATGTTATTGAGGTATTTCCAAATCAAATATGAAGATATTAGACTTAACATTCAACCCACTGATCCATAAAAAATAATTAAGTTTAAGTTTTACAGGATGACCGAAAAATATCGAGGTACACAACAAAACGTTATTCTACTTCTACTTAGTAGTTGTGATTTCTCGACTTATTTTAATCTCGAGATTCTCAAATCTGAGTATTCCGGATGGTTTGATTCTTGATAATTTGGTTTCTCGTGATTTCTTGAGAATACTTTTTAGGACAAAGTTTTAAATTTTGTTATTCTGAAAAAATGTGAGAACTTTTTTTAGATCGTCCGAGAAAGCTGCAAATATTTTTATATTTTACAAAAGGTGTGAATATCGTTTCAGGTCTTCCGGTTATCAATCGGTATCCAAATTATGACATTTAAAAAGGTATAAGATGGTTTTTTAATGTAGTCCGAAAAAAATAAAACAAATTTACTGTACAGCAATAATTTTTGGTAAGTATTCCGGGAAAATCTTATATTTTTCAATGTTGTGCATCGGATAAAAGCGCACCATTCATAATAACAGAGCTAGTACGGTCACTCAATGTTATAGCCCTAAGCAGTAAGGATAATGACTCTGAGAAAAGGGGTTAATAGTTGTAAAACTGAAAATGATTTGTGGATAGTAAATTATTAAAAAACAAAAAAACAAAAAAAAAACAATTGGTTGCGCTTTTATAATGGACTGTGATTGACTTTGATTGCGGATGTGGATGCTGGGGGGTTATATTAGGATGCCAGGCACTGGACTTTTATGCTGTTGCAGCCGGCTCCGTGGTCTGGTTGCAATATCACTCTCGTGCGGTATTACTTGTTGGGTCACCCGGTGCGCGGCACTTGATGTTCAAGGGTGGTTTAGGTTGGAAGTGTTTGTAAATACGCGCGGTTGACTACTGACTCGTAACTAGTCTTGCGACAATAATGAGAATTTGATGTAGGAGGGAAATATAGGGATGATAGCGACCATAGTTGGCCCAACCTACAATCAAAGAATAAAATTTTCAATATTATAAATTTCTACACCTAATGATATAATATACTCCCATTCAACAATTACGCGTACGCCAATGCTGTTCAACGATATTTTATTTTATTAAAAATTCAAAAAATATATCATATATTTAATTCAGTCCGAATTAATCCGAAACTGCGGAGGGCAAGTTGATCAGATAATACGTGACACGTGGCTCGTCTTATAAATATATTATTAAAATCGTAGTATTTTATAAAATATCTATCTTTAATGGATAGCGTAGAGTGCCGGTCAGAAGTCCCTTAGCAGAAATTAAAGCCGACTAGCACATCTAAGCTCGTCTCGTCTGCGGCACAGCCATAACCTTGTAATAATGTCGCACTCATGTTGCATATTTGACCGCGCACCTACGTTGGCCGCGCGGCTTAATCGTCGGCCTATAGTCGGTCCCAGGTTCGAATCCTGGTCTGACAAGTACACACTTCAATTTCCGTATGAGTCAGAGTATGGACCTAATAGGTTGAGCAAGTGGCTGACATCCATTTATCGTAAAAACAAAATCTGTTAATACAAACCTCCATTCTGTGGACGCCCTATATGTGATCAGATTAGATCGGACATGGTCGAAGACATAAGCGCCTAGCGACAGCGACGCGCGTAACCTCTCGAAACGTCAAGTCGTTAAACGCCAAAAATGACATCAGCGCATCTATTCTATACACAAGACTACTATCGACCGTTATCGGCGGTTAAAGAGGGTTGTTTATCATATGTTTGTATTGAAGTATTATAATTGTTATAATAAGTCAGCCGACTAAACAGCCAAAACTGTCTATCTCGCTCTAAAATTGAGCACAACCAAGAGAGGTGCTGTTAAAACATAGCACTTATTGTAACAATTACAACTATTGAAGTTAATCCCTCCAAACCTAAGCCCGCCACGCACCACACCCGGTCTTAATCGAGCGTATCACGTGGCCCTACATTGGCGATGTGCAGCATCTAGTTCAGTTTTAGGCCGAGAATGCCCTAGGAGAAGATACCCAGGACTAAGGTTGCTACGCTCAAAGTGAGCTCTGACTGAGTTTAAAGTTACTTTCTAATGCAAAGTGCCATTTGAAGTGTGAGTGAAATTTTAAAAATAAAAATGATTCCAGTGTATATATAACAAAAATAATAAAGCTAATTATACGGACAGCAAAAATTATGTGAAGAGATCTTCACGCCCGCAGTAAGACGCCGCAATTTTTTTAAATGCAAGGTAATTGGCCTTAGTAGCAACCAACAGCTGGTTGGACCGACCTGAGCATCTCCTCCCGTTCGGAGCACATTCTAAGACATTCCCAGGGGATGTGGTTGGCATCCTGAATTTCCCCTCCGCATGGACATGTCGGACGGCTTACAAGTCCAAGCTCAAAGAGCTTGCCATCGAACCCACCGTGTCCAATCACAAATTGACTAGTGCGATGGTCAGGAGTCAGATATTTGGTTATCTCCAACCGCCATTTAATATTTGGAAAAAACATATATGTGTGCCGGCCCTTGGTTGATTCATCCCACCGTCGCAGCCAGATCTTCCACCCCGCGTCAATTACAATTACAACTACCTTATTGTACCCAATTGTTACAATAAGTGCTAATACTTCGATACAAAAATATGAAAAACTACCCTCGATAGCTGCCGATAGCGGCCGACGTGTATAGAATAGATGCACAAATTCCGAAACAGCGATTATTATGTATTGGTACCAATGACATTATTAATGGACGACTCACTCAATACAGTAGCTAGCAAGTAAATTCGCGCATTCGCATGTATAGGTAGACGTCACGCAATTCCATTATGCGATATCACGCATCGGGAATTTATAGCAATATGACCTTTATTGTAATGGCGTTAGAGCTTTGTTTCTAATGTCAATGTTCATTTGAGCGAACCCGTTCGAACCGAACCATTCGGCAGAGCCAACAAAAAGCATCAGGAATTTATAGCAATATCACCTTTATTATAATGGCGTTAGAACAGATTATGCCATTCGGCAGACCCGACAATAAAGTGAGTGTCATTTTCTTTTCCAGATGATTCGTCCATATT
The DNA here is from genome assembly GCF_057557595.1 of Rhyacophila brunnea. NCBI lineage: Eukaryota > Metazoa > Arthropoda > Insecta > Trichoptera > Rhyacophilidae > Rhyacophila > Rhyacophila brunnea. The sequence goes on along the minus strand of NW_028232893.1, from coordinate 30,033,762 downwards.
AATGTCATTGATTGGTACCGCAAAAATTGAAGCAGAATGCAAAAATATTGGGTTCACCCGTCAATTAGGCGCATCTCTTAGTATAATCATATTATATACACGGATATTTCTCAATTTCTTGAACGAAGTAAGTGTTGTTGTGCTCATCTGCCATTTTGGACGTGGATATGAGATGCGGCGATCGGCGCGGTTGACGTCTGAATAGGAACGCCCGACTTGCACTCAAATGTGTCACATGAAATTTGTTGCAAGCAACACCAGCTGTTTTTTTTATCAAACTAAAATATCGCATTCCACCAATGTGCGGAGCTCCATTTGGCATCGTGTGTTTTGTGAATAACAATGACGTCACTAATAAACATAGAATCGCAAAGGTGAATTGGCGTCGCAGGCAAAAAAAAAACAAAGCTTACATATTCATAAAGTTTACCATTCTTAGACAAATGCTTCTTATGTCACATTCATTCATTTAAATTATAAAAAAGTGCTTAACATAAAGAAGAATAATTATCGTATTATCTATTCACACTGAAATAAATAATCAATGAAATGTAATTCATTCATTTAAAATGGTGATTAACGTTTCCAACATTTTTTTTAAACTCAACAAAATAAGTTATAATATAATTATTCTTGAATAATATTAATAGGATAACCGTGTATAGGTATACCAATTTTATTATATAACTTTTTGTGGCGATTAATTAACTTCAAATTAATCTACGCACAAATGTGTCCAAGACATTTAATTAAATTGTATCATACATCAACAAGTCAGGCTCCATTAAAGCCTTAATTAAAAGCCGGGGTATCCAAACTTAATAATAATAGGGTTGCCTTTAAAATTTAAATTATCTAGTTAGCTACAAGCATAGGCGAAGGATGAAAATAAGCTATTAAGATCCGCCATAAAAAGTGCACACTAATCTTTGTCAGTCATTCGTATTTGTTTTCATTGAACTAAGAATACAGATTGCAGATGGTGATGGTTAGTTTTTGAAAATCAATTAAACCCTGCCCAAACCAAACCATACTAGTTCATAGATCCTGAAAAATTAGTGCACTCTTTTTCACACATACTTATTTTTTTTTTGTTAAATTAAGAATACATTTTACATAATAATATGAGGCGTCTAATTACAAAAAGCGACAAATCCACAATTCAATATTTTATGTTTCAAGTTTCAATTGTTTGTTTTAACGTGAAATTATTTTTTCCGTTGTATTCTGTGTCGAAATTAGAACCAAATGACAATTTGTTTCAGCCGATTAAATGTAATAAATATAGGCAAAATAAAATTGGACGTAGCGCTATTTGTAGCTCACTTTTTAATTTACTCCGCGTAAGGCACATTTTTCCGTGGCACTGTCATGAGTTTACCAGATGCAGACGCTTTTTTCAATATTGAACGTTCCCTTTTTGGTTGACTTAAACACGCGCGAAATCAAGCAAGCTTTAAATAATATGAAACACGGACTTGGCGCTTTTTGTAATAAATCGAGACTTAAAATATTTTTTTTCGTAGGGTTATGTCGCGTTTTGGAATTTATAGATCAATACATATTGTGTAAAATTATATACAAATATGGACTTATCGCTTTTTGGAATTAGACGCCTCATATGGTGTTATCTAGTTTTTTTTTAAATTCTTGCCCTGCTTAAACTAAACCACAATAGATAAAAATATTCTTCTATCTATAAAATATCTAAAATTATGTATGACTTAATGACATAATTTTGGTTATTTTATACACATACGAATATTTTTTGACTATTAAGTATCTATTATGGCTTGGCTTACGCAGGTTTTAATGAAATACACAGTAATCCGATCCCATGGACAAACGTTATCAAAATGCATACAAAAAACTTGGGATTATACCAAGCCTTTGTTTCCTTGTGTTAGTAGAAGATTTGATAGACTTGGATACAGTATATATATATATATATATATATATGTGTAAGTGAAGTGAGGTTTATAAATATATTTGTGTTGATATTTTTGTATATTTGAAATTGCTTTAGGTTATTTAAATTTATGTTAAGAAGATGGGTTTCAAATAATTGACTAGTATGGAGTCTTCGCCACTGCAGAATAATAATGTATAAAGCAGTGGCGGCGGGAGGAGGTAGGCTGTTAAGATTCAATATCAATAGTTCACACTAATCTTTGTCAATTCAATATATTTGTTTTCATTGAACTAAGTCTAAAATGTGCAAATAGTGTTTATTAGTTTTTTTAAATTCAATTAAGCCCTGTTAAATTAATCAAAAAATATTCATTTAAGTATCTATAAAATTTCTAAAATTATGCTATTAAACCATACATAATATTAGATATTTTATAGATAATTATAAGAATAGTTTTTATTGATTATGGTTTGGTTAACAGCGCTTAATGGATTTTAAAAAACTAACTAACACCATCATCTGTAATAGGAATTCTTAATTCAACGAAAACAAATAAGTATGAATGAAAAAGTGTGCATCATGGTTTTAATTGATTTTTAAAAACTAACCATTACCATCTGCAATTTGTATTATTATTTCAAAGAAAAGAAATAAGTATAATTGACAATGTTTAGTATGAACTATTTATGTCTAATCTTAACAACCTACCTCCACCCCTTGTCACTGGTATAAAGTCTAGTCCAGACCGATAACATCTACAATAATATTAACAATAAAATCTTGATAATCATGGTCTTGGATTAGGGCATTTGAACATCCCAAAAAATCTGATTGGCATCTTACAAATTTTCCACAAAAGGCCTATATGATAATAATATCATTAATGTGTAAGTTAAATTAAAAGACAAATGAATCTTTTATTCATGAAAAGAATTAATTGATAATTTAATTTATTCGAATGTCTTTTTTCGGCAGGTGTTCTCGGAATATTATGCAAATCATATTATTCAGACCTACAAACTTATCTGGAGAATGAGATGGGGGAGCCACTGTCAAAAGCAACCTAATCACGACTCGTAAGCAAAATCTGACATTCGGATGACGTTTTTCAACATGGCGTCCTATGGTAATTCGTAGTTCCATTTTTGGCCATTCTCCAAATAAGTTTGTAGGTCTCTACCTACAGGGTGGCGCACATGTCCAATTTATTGGAAGACACTTTATTTTTCAGTTTAAATATTATATTTATTTTGATCATTGAATAGAGCGGGCACGTCGCGCAATATGCTCTTAGAAATTGAATCACTGTGATATACCTAATATGATTTCTTTAAGACTTTAAAACGGGAAACATTCTTCTTCTTCTTCGCCCATGTCCCCTTCTTAGCTGGAGTATATGGACACCTTACGGCACCTCCAAGAATCCCTGTCTCTCGCCACTCTTCTTGCGTCATTCCAACTCTTAGCCGGCTCGCACATCACAATTCGCCTTGTGTGCCTAACGGCCATAAATCAAAAGTTCTAAGACTTTCGACGAATGTTGCATCGTACATCCTCGCACATCTGCCTAGCGGCAAACGTCAAACACGAAAAAGAGAAGTCTCTCGTCTGCCATTTTTATTGTGTTGATTGTATGAACAAACGTCAAACGCGGCGGCGTGAGCGAGCAATGACATTGTAGACAGAGACAAAGACAGAAATGACCGATGGCCGCCAGCTGTGCGCTTGCGCGGAGTCGTCTTTTTTTAGATACGACATGCAGGCTGTAACAAATTCGACATGTTGCATCAGCGGATCGTCTCGCGTCGCAGTTGCAACGGCCAATGTGCGAAGGTCCATTTAATAACGTTTGTTTCTTGATTTACGATGACGTCACATCGACGAATTCGTCGTAAGACGCATGCGGCGAGTTCTGATGTGCGAGCCCTCTTACCAGCATCCCGTAACTACGCCGTCTTTTCTTTCTTTCTTTCGACCATGTCCGATCGTAATAGGATCATATGGGCCTCCACAAAGTAGAGGTTTGTATTAACAGATTTTGTTTTTTACGAGAAATGGATGTCAGCCACTTGCTCAACCTACTGGGTCCATACCCTGACAGACACAAATTGAAAAACAATATGCAACTATGCAAACAATTAACCATAAGGAAGCCCTCTCGTGGGTTACATGTAAATTGTACGCACAGACCTACAAACTTATCCGAAGAATGGGATGGGGGAGCCACTGTCGAAAACTACCCAATCAAGACTCGTAACTGGACAAAATCTAAAATTAGAATGAAATTTTCAAAATGGCGTTCGTAGTTCCATTTTTGGCCATTCTACAGATAAGTTTCTAGGTCTGTAAAATATTTCATCGTGGCACAGTTCGCCGTGAGCTTTCTTATCGAAAAGAGATGACCGTATACCTACTGTACGGTCTCCAATTTTATTAGATTCAATATGAACATTAATTCAATTTTCATAGCCGATTTTTGACAAAATTCATGAATTCAAGAATGAAAACCTAACCTAACCTAACAAATAATCCAGTATATCGGCTATTTTCACAATTCGTTTACTGCTGGCTTCCTGTAAAGTGTAAACAAGAACCGTGTTTTATTTAGACATGAATTTTTTTGTCAGTACGACCCATAGAGGTCGGCCATATATCATTTCCGATACAACATTTCACGGTGAAGTGTGTTACGGTGAAATGCATACGTACAAGTTTCCGGACACGCCTCTCTTGACCTCGTCGTATCACTCTTGATTCGAATCGCATCACTCACAGCCTACCGTTCGAGTGAGAAAAAGAGAAGATGTAAATCCCTGCTCTTTAAACTTGCGCTTTAAAGTGTCCCCTTACCGTCACGTAGTGGGACAATAGTTTGACGATGAGTGCAATGGGTGCCCAAAAAATACCGATAATTTTCACGGAGAATAAGATTTCTTTGTTATGGTGAAAAACACGTTTTTTATATAGTTTTATGTTTACCTTGAAGATTGACCGTGGGGAGTGTGGTAGGTCACTGGCAGTTATCAATATAGTATATGGGAACTGAACTGATTATGGGGTAGGTCACGTATATTGGGAAGTAGCCAGTGTTAAAAGCTCATGCTACTAGATAATAAAGGTAAACTATCACGCGGATCACGACTTTATAAACGTTATGGTAGGTACATACGAGGGAATTTAACTTCAATGTTGAAAAAATGGTAGGTAATATAATATTGCCATCACAGAACAGATTAATAAATAGAATTCAGATAGGGTATATCCCAATACACTACATTTTGACGCAGGGATTTGAATGTGTGTGTCATATGAAAATTAAACACACATCATAGAAGTGCGGTGATGGTTGCAACCTTCAAATACACCAATATTGAATGAGCATCAGTGCATAGACCGAGAGCAGTTGGCAGAACGAAGGACTAGTTTAGAATGACGTATTCTTGAAATGTGTTTAAGTCTATCACATATTCTTCCACACTCGAGATCGGTTGCATGTTACCCATACCCGTTAGGTATTTGAGCGCATCTATTCTATACACAAGACTACTATCGGCCTGATGGTTTATCATATGTTTGTATCGAAGTATTATAATTGTTACAATAAGTAAGCCGTCTAAACAGTCAAAACTGTCTATCTCGCTCTAAAATTTAGCACAGCCAAGAGAGGTGCCGTTAAAACATAGCACTTATAACAATTACAACAAATTTATTGTAGTTACAATAAGTGCTAATAAATACTTCGATACAAAAATATGAAAAACTACTCTCGATGGCTGCCGATGGCTGCCGATGGCTGCCGATAGCGGCCGATAGAAGGCTTGTGTATAGAATAGATGCGTTGTTCCCATTAATTCGGTCTTCACTGGTACTCATATAAAACAATTATTATTCTCTCTCTACAAAGTTTTTGAAATAGTGGCTTTGTACACGATAATGCATTTAAATTACACAATCTATTCTTTATAATATAAAACATTTTCTTCAATAAATAAATAAAAAAATATTATAACATATTACTTGTATTTTTTCCATTAATTTACATAAAATCGAAGCTTCTTGCTTACGCTTTGATTTATAAATTGCAATAGATGCTGAAGTCCTAACATGTATGCAAAATTGCAATGTTAAAATAAATGGCATTTATTAAAAATACTATTTTTAATTATTTTTTTAAACAAAGTGCTTATAAGTTATAAGGATATACCATCATAAATCGTCAGGTGTTTGAATTTGGAACTAAGCTCAATACAGCAATAAATTACAAGATAAAAAGAACTTTTTATATACGTTTTAAAATTTTCTGTTGAACCATATAAACTTCACTTGACTAGCTTAAACGACCAAAAAAATTTGTACTTGACATGTCATATTGATTTCCATAGTAACGCACGTATATCGTCGCCATACAAGAGAAAGTGACCAAGTGTAAAATAGTAAATTGTTCAGAAGAGCCATTTTAACATTTGTAATCTATCTAAAAAATCCTTATATTGCATTCACATTTCTGATTTTTTTGTGGGTGTAGATATGATATTTACTTTTAAAATGAAATTATAATATTATAAAAAATCACTTTTGTTCTAGCTTTTAAAAAAAAAAAAACGAAGTTGGTCAGTTTTACCACCCATAAATTAATGGAAAAATTGCAGATGGTCACTTTTCATTCTTGGAATAAAGGTGAAACAAAAATGAAGTATAGGTATTTTTCTTTCAAATTGACTTTATTTTGAGTGCATTCCAAATAGAATGGCGAAAATAGAACACATTTTTTTTAAATTTTCTATGGAAACTATACCCAGTTGCTTTACATGAAAAATTACAGTCACAAAACTATACATTATAATAATATAATGTAAAACATTACTCTGCTTCAGATTCAGAATCCAAGTTTGATTCTGGTGCCCTGTCTGGCATGTTATTTCCAGCAAGTGATCTGTACCAACCATGATAATCACGAGGAATTGCTCCAGTATCACACAGCTTTACTAAATCCCTCTTTTTTAACCTGGTTATAGTGAGTTCTTCTTTGATTAAGTATTTTAATGGGGGAAAACGTGGTGGCTGACCTCGCCCAAACACTGACAGGGTTTGAAAGTCGTCGTTATAAGAATGCTTATAGAGAATGTGTCCTGGTCTGTCATGATCATACCGATTTTTCATAATTTTGGCAGCAAGTAATTTACGATCTTCTTCGGCCATATCAGCCCTTCAGTTAGAGCATATGGACACCAGGCGCCTCCAAGAATCTCTGTCGCTTGCTAGCATTGTTCCAGGTCAAACCAGCATCCCGCAGCTCTGCCGTATACACTTTATAGATAGTCTTTAGCGGCTTTCCAGACGCCGGAATCCGGTTGGCTTGAAAAACAGGCAAGCCAGGTTGTAATTCTGGTCCAACGTCGCCTCTTCACTCTCAGCGTGATGAGAGGCTGCTTGGTGCGTTCTTTAATCTCCTCGTTGCTCATAAAGTCATACCACCCACCGCACACCCAGTATCCGTCGCAAACACCTTTTTTCGAAGTTCAGTATACGGTTGCTTTGAGCCTTCGTAAGGTATCACGATTCGCTTCCGTAAAGCAGCACCATCAGAATGCAAGCGTCGAATAGGCGGCATTTGGTTCATGTGGCTCACTATTTTTATTTTTATTTCGTTGGCATTGAGCTGCTCTGAAGATGTTTATGTTTATACCTACAATGGATAAAAAAATAGATTTGAACTCACCTCTGCCTTGGTTTTGACACATTTCACCATTAATTTACTTCTACAACTCATTTTATGAACGAATTTTATCACTTTACAATGAGAAAATATTGAAAAGTCAAACGTTTCGTAAGAAATATATGACTAACTTCGCGGCGTTGAGAATAACTACTACAAGGAAAACTGCCCAACTGTCACTTGGTCATTTTTTATTGTAAAATATTACAAAGAGAAATGACCATGTGTCCAATAGTCAATTTTGCTTGGCAACAAAATGTGCAATAATGCAGATAGTCATTTTGATAAATTCGAGATAGTATGTTTCCAGAGTGAAATTCAGTTGGTCATTTTTTCCAGACAACCATTATGTTAGTAAGATGTCAAATAGTCAATAAAACCAATTTCGTAAAAAATGCACTTGGTCACTTTCTCTTGTATGACGACGATATATTAATAATTTAGTTGCTAGGACCCCAGACCCCTTGCAACCAATAATGGTGTCGAAATAACTTTTCATACAAAACAGAATTAACTGAAAATGAATTCAATTCTACTTAAAGATGGCTAAAAGTATTAAATATAAAATGCATTGGCATCGTGTTCTGATATATTCTAAAAGTTTCAAATGTCTAGCTAGTCGGAAAGTAAGTTAAAAATCGATTGCAAGATTTGTACCGGACAAAGAACCACCGGACAAATAAGAATACGAGCTAAGAAAAACGTTGCAAAAAGTGAGCATGTGCCGGCCTCACTCAGCTCGCGTTATTAATGGAAATTAAGAAAATATAGATATAACGAGGCCATATTATTGTTTTCTTATTTTGTCTTACCAATTAACGAGCATAATACCTATATCGCATATTTTCAAGACCAAAAAAACACAGTCAATGCAAGAGTATTTGACAAGTAACTGTGTTCCTAACCGTTGCACATTAAAATATGCTGAGTTTGCATACCAACTCTTGGAAAAACTGTATTGCATTTTTTTTCTAGGGTAAAATATATAAAATATAACAGTCCCACGATGGCCGCGCGGCTTAAGCGTCGGCCTATAACGTCGTAGGTCCCAGGTTCTAATCCTGGGTCTGAGAAGTACACAATTTTCAATTTGTGTATGAGTATGGACCTAATACGTTTAGCAAGTGGCTGACATCCATTTCTCGTAAAAACAAAATCTGTCGGGGCCCATATGATCTTATTTGGATCGGACATGGTCGAAAAAGAAGAAAATATATGTATTTTTCAAAACAGAAATCTCTGAAGACTGTTAACACGTCATGGACAAAAGCACAAACAACAATCGAACGACCTTATAACTTCTTCTTCTTCTTGGCTAATGATCGTGACTCAGATGATTTTGGCCTTCTGACAATCTTCTCCACGACTTTTCTTGGAAATTAGCGACACTCAAAGCCTTCATCAATATGAAACATGTGCCACTCTTGATTTTGTCTGTCGACCTGGAGGGGAGCTCTACCTCGCCCCCTTCGACCTTCAAATCAACCCAACATCGTGAGTTTTTGGAGATTGTGATTTTCTCTGCGGGCTATATTACCAAAATCTGAATAGGTAGTCCGGCGAAGGCAAACCGAGGAGGGTTTGTCACCATTCTGTAGTTCACTGATTATGGAGTCTTTGATATGTTTGGCTATCCACAAGATTCTTAGCATCCACTATCCAGCACCACATTACAAAACCATCTAGCCTTTGTCTTCACTGTCCCCTTAAGGATCAGAGGAATATTTTAATAAAAATAAATCAATGACAGAACTTTTAATAAGTATCTAAATCTATACAAAGTATGTTTGTTTGTTTTTTTTTTGTTCCTTTGTTTACATTCGATTCTAATTTGTTTCTTCTTTTGTTTGACTTTTTCTGCTGTCAGAATAATTTTCATTTTGACATTGAATTCCTAGATTAAAGTTATTTTGATATTTCAATCACATTTTTCAAAATGTGATTATTATTGATACAAGATGTACCTATATTAATCAACGAAGCGACTTCTTGCGAAGGTGAATACTTCAGCTAATTTACATAAATATTTAATTCTGAATTTATCTAAAAATATAAGTTGTAGGTAGGTAATTATTTTGAACATAGGAACATACATAATTTGAAAATATCTCAGCTCTAATACACCTACTAGAAAAAAATCTGATGCCCGATGGTACATGAACCCGTATCCACTGGATTTTCGCCAACATGTTTTACCAAGTAAGCCACGGGTGTCCTACCTAATTACCAAGTAGTTCTTACATCTTTAAAGTGCTTATCAAATTGCGTTCATTTTTAGCCATCGGCATTTGTTGTAAATCAAGGTATAAAATCTCTCCTAATTTTAGTTATTACGTACTTGCACTTGCTAATAATTTTTAAAAAGCTACCTATTTTTTTTATTTAACGAATAATAGCACCTGTACACGTGCATGGATTTACTGGCACCAATAGCTAAATTTATTGTAACAATTATAACCATTGCCCCCATAAGGGGGGGGGCTAACAGGGCTCTAGCCTGGGGGCCCGGGTTCAGGAGGGGCCTGGCGTGGCGAATCAACCAGATAAGTGAGGTAAACACACATCACAAATTTGCTTTAATAGCAAAAAAAAGTCGCTTCCTTCGATAGTGTTATTATTTAAAATCATGTGATTGTACGATACAATTTTTAATTGTGTATCGATAATCGACAACTCCAATAATTCAAATGGATGTATTAAAATTAAAATATACAAAAAGTCACTAAATATACACATTAATTTTACCGCGTACACCGTTTGGAAAACGCTACTGTAGAGCGTCACACTACCTTTATCCTTAGCGATAGGTAGGGGGGCTCGCCAAATATCCTAGCCTGGGGGCCTGCTTCATGATGTGGTGGGGCCCATGGTTATAACACTCAATACATAAATATGATAAACTACCCTCGATAGCCGCCGATAGCAGCCTTGTGTATAGAATAAATCAGCAGGTTTTTTCAAATTGTGTATATTCAATATAAAGAATGTTACATTTTCTAATTTAAAAATCATGTGCATTATTCATTGAATAATAAAAATAGTTTCATTATAATTATTTATGTATCAGCGACGTAATTTAATTGATTGGTAAAATACTGAAGCTGAAGATGAAATACAATTCAATAAGTCTAGTATGTATCAACTGAGAATTTTTTTAGCTACCCATCGTTTATCTCCTTCTTCACCACTGACTGACCTACACAAAATAAGAATTTAAGGGAAATAAAGAACATACCTACTAAAAACTATTTCTTTAGGGGAGCCTTGATTTGTCATGCCGTTACAACCAACAATGAAAATTTTTCAGAAGCACTGCCGTTAGCGGGCAACCATTCATTTTCGATGCGAAACACAATTAATAATCTTAAAACATTTTATTTTAAATGGGTATGTAAATTTTATTAAAAACAGATTAGAAAATACGTGTTTGTAAAAATATAAGAGGAATGACCAGATAATAAATATCTTATTCAAAACATCTTCATTAATGAAAAAATAAATGAACACTTGCTACGTATTTTATTTTACTTGTTTATTTTAATACTGTGTAACCCATGTATACGCCCGCAGTGGAGAAGCTGAGTAAATATGTGGGTGATGTTTTAATATTTATATGTATATCAAATCGTCACTGTTCTGACAGAAGACACTAATTCGAAAAAATGACATTGAGTTAGTTATACCAAAATGTTCCTTATTTCAAACTTTACCGTCTGGAAACCTTCTTAATAAATTAACAGTCTTTATTTTAAAGTCACCCTTTTTACAATTACTTAATAAACTCACATGATAGACCATTTCAAACCTTTTAACAACTTCAAAGTCAAATTACTCAAAACTAGTATTCTGCAGTTAGTGTGTTCTGCCAGAACAGAGACGAAATACCGTCCAACCTCTTTGGGTTGTATAGTACTGGGATAAAATTCATGTCTAAATAAAACACGGTTCTTGTCGCTTTACAGGAAGCATGGGGAGGTTTGGTTAGGTTTTCATTCTTAAATTCATGAATTATGCTAAAATCGGCCATGAAAATTGAATTACGAGTTCAAATTGAATCTAATAAAATTGGAGACCGTATAGTAAACGGTCATCTCTTTCCGATAAGAAAGCTCACGGCAAACAGTGCTACGGTGAAATGTAATAGGTACGTACAATTGTACAATGTAACCGTTTTTTTTCAAACTAAAATATCACATTCCAGCAGTGTGGGGAGAATACTAACAAAATCACATTGACATATTCGACGTGTTGCAGTCCAAACGAGTTTAGATGCGAGTATATGAGGGACTGGTTGTGGGTAAAGAATAAAATATAATCAAAACACAGTTAATAATTTTTTACAGTATTTATTTCATTCATCATTATTTTTATATACCATATTTTCGATTAAGACGGACTTAATGCATTAAAGATAATCATCACCATTCTTATCCCCTGCTTCAAGACAAAATCACAATTTTATTAATTCATTATTACAATAATAATAATAATTCTTTAAATCAACAAAAAAAAAAGACTTTCCCAATTTTATACAGATGTCAGAGCTAGCGTGCGCGATTCAGAAGAAATTACCAATACAAGGTCCTTTAATAACACTATCTAAGACTTCTAAAATACGCTATAAGAGGGTAATGATGACGGCCATCGGCCCGTAATTAGCATCACTGTTTATTTTATTATCCACATATATATATTTATAATTCATTGTTCACCATTTGCGGACAGGGGCCGCGCACCCGCCCCCTACGTCCCAGGTAAATATTTTAAATATCTAATTGCAATATTATAATTTACCCAGTCAAGTCTATGGTTAATATTCACAAGTTTTTTTTTAATATTTCTCTACGTCCGTGTTACTGCACACCCGCCTTCCGGGCGAATTCTCGCACACAAACAATCAGTGAAAGCTTTGTTAATTCATTCCGGTACGGAAACGTTCCAACACCTAATTTCGTTAAAAACGTTAAAAAGTCATTAAACTAAATAAATTAAAATGAAGAAGATAATACTTAATCCATCTGCTTTAATAAACAATCAGAACCGATTTCATTAATTTAAAAAGTACATTCAACCGAAACAAAAAATATATTTTCACAACTATGAACACAACATTGTAATGACATCATAATTATCTGACGATGTGAAAATATATCTTAGACATACGAAAGAAACAAGTTCTGATCATATTAAACTATATGAATTAGTTACTGTATTTAATCATGTTATTTCATTTAATACAAAAATTTTTAAAAAGTTAATGGTTAACTGTATAAAACCGGCATTTATATGGTAAAACTTCATTAGATTACGAACAAAATTAACGTTACAATTTTGTATATCATTACTTCTTTCGACTAAAACCCCATTCAATATTTTGAAGATGAGTTTGTAGCGTGAAATAGATTCTACCTCACAAACACCAGCTCTGTTAACTCATTTAGAGCTGACAATGCGACTGGCGCGTGGCCATTAGATAGCCATTAGATACTATTAGCATGATAATTAAATGTGGTAATTAACCAGTAATTAACTGGTCAGCAAGCAAGTCAATATTTTTGATAGTAAAACATTTATACATTATAATATAACAGAATTTAAACTCACATGTAAAATGAAATCGAATGCAGAAATTTATATGTGGCAATAATATTAAATTAGGTATATTCTACGTTTATGTTGTTTGTGTGCGAGGACTGCCCATCTGATATAAATTCAATATGCGTGAGGCGACATCCTTAGCTAATATGTTTTATTTACAAGTTCGATAAAATGTGGAATATACAATGAAGCCTACGCATATTATTTATTATACCAGGATTGCTAAAAAATACTACTGTAACGGTTACAGTTAGTTCAACGTGACAAGAACAGAAGACGTTAAAAAGGGTGCATCTTCATATTAAATGAGTATATTTCAATTAAGATTATCAACAAATTAAATATACACCGAATCGAATTGAAACATGATTTATAAATCATATTCTGTGTTTTAAAAACAATATGAAATTCGAGTTTGGGCCACGTCAAACTGAAATATATACGACATTCATAATTTAAAAACAAGCATTCGATATTAAAAAAAAAAAATTCATGAACCGAGATTTATAAAACCTAATTTAAAAAAAAAATTACAAACATATCCCATTAAGTAATTCGCATATATCATAATAAAATATAACGTAAGCATTGGCGTGCGATAAGCCCGGAGTCAATAGAAGCGATTCAAGAATTCTCTGAATATTCTATACAACAAATATCCATCTGGTCAAAAAAAATTAACTCTCCTCTACATAGACAGGTGACTGTGAAACTGGAGAAAAGGTTCCTGCGACTAACAATTAAATTGGCTACATTAAAGATTCATTTCTAGTAACCAACTATTAACGCTTCGAAGATGCAAACATTTTAACACAATTTTAGATTCACTTGGTCAATTAAATTATTTAATAAATGTGAAAATATCACCGAGATAAACTGTAAATGACCTCGATGGCCGCGCAGCTTAAGCGTTGGCCTATAGTGTCGAGGGTACCAGGTTCGAATCTTGGGTCTGGCAAGTATAAATATTGTTTTTCAATTTGTGTATGAGTCAGAGTATGGACGTAATAGGTTGAGCAAGTGGCTGACATCCATTTCTCGTAAAAAAACAAATTCTGTTAACGCGAACCTCCACTCTGTGGAGGCTCATATGAACTTATTAGGATCGGACATGGTCGGGGGATGATGAACAAGTATTTAGATGAACAATTGCGTATTTTATATTATATGTATTGTATATAATAACGAAAATTGGCTGATATAAACAAAGTTTATAGCCGCCGTCTTTCATTAAAAATAAGACACAATATATTACGTTTATTGAACATAATATTTATATTACATTTTATAACAATCAGGACCAATGTCTTCCTCTTTAACATCCGATGTAAGAATGTATTATTGAAATAAATGTAGCTGGTTAGTTAATGTAACGGTAAGTTATGCGGAACATTGTGTTTTATTTTAATTAATATGACGACGTCTTACAATTACACAGACGGAACATTAACTTTTACATGGCTACCAATTGAATCAAACTAAAATCGTTTCGATCTGTTCCATATCTTAGCCAGTCAGATATATGTTGTAAAAGATATTATGAAATTCATCAGTGATTATATTTGAATTTATTATATTGAAATCGGACTAACCGTACCCCTATGGCTACAGGATAACGTAAAACTTAAAATATGACGCCTGAGGCTGCGTATTCACCGAGTGGCAGACTGCGGCGACCGACTGTCGGTCGCTGCAACCCGGCGAGCACGTCGCCCGACATTTCAATTCGAGATCATATTACAAGGGAAATCGAGGCGTCGGCGGCATGCAGTATCACGTGCGGACTTCATCCTGATCACTTTCAACGCGGCGGACATTTAAAAAAAAAAACATAATCATCGGAGACATTACTAAGATTAAAGCAATAAAAAAACATAGTCTTTTCAACAACAAAATCTAAAAAATGGAGAATGTCCCATCACATAATATTATGATAAAACTTACACAATAATAAGAAACATACACTAAAACATAATATCGTCAATAAGAAAAAGTGTCCATTTTTTTTTTTATTTATCTTAAAGACAAAAATCACTTCATTTCAATATGTAATAACTAATTATTTACCTTGCGTACAAAGCGCGTCGTCTCGATGTGTTCACTCATTACACAGGAGCAAATTAAATACAGAATATTTCTCATATTACGCAATCAATAATATAATTAAATTCAATATATTTCATACATATCATGATCGGGGCTTACTA
Organism: Rhyacophila brunnea; assembly: GCF_057557595.1. NCBI lineage: Eukaryota > Metazoa > Arthropoda > Insecta > Trichoptera > Rhyacophilidae > Rhyacophila > Rhyacophila brunnea. The sequence continues at coordinate 30,018,329 of NW_028232893.1, read as the reverse complement.
TACTTGGGCTATATAAACTAAAGCGATATTTACACGAAACTAGAAGTACCGCATTCACATCCCAAACCAATTGGGCGAGCGTTAAACAATTACTCCAACTTCACAAAGTAATTTACTTACAAAACATTACAATAGATTGTTATTCCTTCGTAAACGAAACGAATAAGTAAAAACTGCCGCCGGATCGTCATCGAAACATCTAGATTCGGCGGTAAACTTTGAGAAATAGTTACATCCGCAATAACCGAAAAGATCATCCAAAATATATCACCCAGTTTCCACAAAGATATTAAATTTAAATTGCTCATAACAGAATCGAGCTTGATCTCATTCATTTCCAAAAAATTGTCTATTATTGAACAGTTGATTTCCTGTTATCTCATATTTTTTATTCCGCATATCAAATGTGTAAAATAATTTTTATAACAGGCGTCTGTTAAGTGAAACTTAAGTGTATCTCAAAAAGATAGTTTTATTGATATGTCATAAAATTAAATATATACAACTACAAATTCTACTTTATTACTCAAAAGAATACTTGATTTGCTTTGTTAAATTTACAGTACTGAATATTTTTTCATAACTAACAGAAAACTATATTTTTGAAATATGCCTTTCTTGCACTGGAACCTTATAACAATTTTAAACACACTGTAGAAACTGGGTGGTAAATACTTCAACATGAAATAAGTCTGTTTTTAAAAAGATACTAATGTAAATTCCACAAAATTTATTTTTTAGTTAACGACTTTTTCAGTTTTAACACCATTATCAAGATTATGTCTAATTTTAATAAAACTGATAATATTATTAATAGTATACAGTGATAAAATGGAATTGTAACAATTAAACGTTAACTCAATTAATGTATTATAAGTTTCCAATAGAGGTAAAGGAAAAATCATTACTTCATTTCAGTTAATCAGCCACTGTAGAGCAATAATGGCCTATGTCACATAACCGATTTACAAGTCAGAAGAAAACATTTTTAATCAAAATTAAATTACGTATCAAGTTTTGATTTAAAATATTCCATTTCGTGACTTGTGCTTCTCTTGCGCGAATAGAATTACAAAGTAGCACAAAAGCCGACATAAAAATGTGACATATGCCACTTTCGCTCTGCGAAAGTTAACTTAACTATTTCTCAAAGTTCGTAATAGATTGGTTAGTCGAAACAAATACAGGACTCGTCACCGTGTCAATTGGCTCCTTACATATTGTATAGAATGTTTTAAAGAGTACACATTTTTTTTTATTAATTGAAACGCAACGATTCAACGCGATAATTTTCAAAATACCCCACACCGCGTGAACTTGACTCATTCCGCGATGAACTCACAGCGACGCAAATGATTCCATAATTACCGACGCATGTACAAGAAGTCACAATTTACAATGAAAGCCCAATAAATGGAAAATAATATATACACAATATTCAAAGTAATTATAAAACCATGAAGAGTAATCATGGATCGTCTTGCACAGCCGGGAGTTCATCGAGAAATGAAAAAAATCCATTTCCATATTTACACAGTCCCGTCCAATTTTTATTTTCTTTATCGCGAAATAGTTTCACCTCATCTTCTCAATGTTTACGAGTCTCTTTTGAGATTATTATTATTATAATATTTAGGATAAAGTATTTCCGTTTAAAATGCAATAAAAAATAAATACCTATAAATATTAAAATTTAGTAAACAAACGTAAAACCATATAAATTGAATGTACGGAGATATAAATAATTCTCGATTAAAATTAGTCGCAAAATTAAAAAAAAAAAAAAAACATTTGATTTAAAATAAATTTAAAAAAGTGTAGAAATTTTCATTTGATTGAAGTGAACTTAAAGCTGTCTCAATCTTTTAAAACTACATATTTTGAAATCATGCATTGACGAAAAAAACAGCTAATCGTTATCAATTGAGATGCTGAGGATTGAACGAATACAAGTGCACAGTGAATAAACAAACTATAAATTTAAATACACATTTGAATATTCTATGTAACACTTCAACATTCTGTAAATGAGGCCTCATTCTCTAATAATCCATTATTAATAATTAACATTAAAAAATATTTATAGTATTTTAATATTTTGTAGTCGGGCCGAAACATTCAAATTATAAATAAATTTAAACCATTAGTCACTTGTACTTGTTCAATCCTCAGTATCATAGTTAATCGTTATTAATTATCAACTTTTTAGTTCTCCCCAAGTTACTTAGTGGGTGACTGTTGTCATAAAATGAATTATTTGAAGGATAGTTAATAAGAGGTACTTAATGTGAACTTATCGTATTACGGCAGACAGATACTATTATCTATTTCGGCACGGGTACGTTTTTTAGTCTGTTTATTTTGAGTTGTTTAACACTGTCGCTAAGACTCGGAGTCACTTCGATTAGAGTGGGAGCACTAGGGGTTCAGTCGCAGTCGAGAGTCAGGCGGCGCTTGATGACGCTGACTCCCTTGTCGAAGAACAGGTCGGTGAATCAGTCCTCGTCGCTGAGCGGTTCATACTGGGCGGACATGAGCGGCTTGGGCTCCTGGGGGGGCAGCGCGGGCGGCCTCGGGATGTCGGCCGTCGTCTCCGGGGGCGCCCCCGCCGTTCCTCCGCCCAATCCCGCCACGTTGAGGGCCGAATACGGATACGGATACGCGGAGAGGGGCGGAGGAGTGCTTCCGGGGGCCGTAGCCTCCTGGAGGCTGTTGGCGGTGGCCGCATTGACCGGAGCGCCGCGCTTGCCTTCGTCTTCCGTGCGCATGACTTCCACGATGCGGCTGTTGACATAGTCGAAAGCCCTCAGGTGTTGGGACTGGTGGTGGTGAGACGGCGGCTGGGCCGAGGGCAGGGAGGGCGGGTTGGCGGGCGCCTGGGGCGGGACTCCAGATCCTGGAAGGGGCCCGTAGCGTCTCGCCGCACCCGCTCTTGAGTCTTGCTGTTGCGGTTGACCCATTCTAAAAGATAAGCAAATTCATATATTAAAACATAAAAATATACAATGTTCCTATTCTCAAAAACAACACTTTCAAGCGAGTAGTTGGATCAAAAGATAGCCGGAATCTTTTCACCGCTGTTGAGCAACGGTGAACAAGTGGGCCCAAAAAGGTTCCATTAATAACGAGGATAGTCTATCAAACTAGGAGTCATCAACCGATGAAGGACAATGGAGAACCTCGCATGAAACGATGAAGGTGAAGGTCCACCTCGGACTGTAGTGCCAAAGAAAGAAAAAAAGAGCAAATATTACCTATTGATGTGATGATGCGCAGGCGTTGAGTTGGGTGTGGGCGAATGGGCATCAGGGTGCTTATGCGGTCCCTGACGAATAATGTGCCTCTCCTCGGGAACCGTCCGTCTCTTCCAGCCGTCAGCATCTCCTCCCGAACTCGTCAGACCCGACGTGTAAGGATTGTACCTGCAGATACGGCATCATCATAAAACAATAAAATACATTGGTAACCAATTCGAGTTCAGAATTTATATTGCCAATATTTTGGACATTTAATCATTGTTCATGGAGTGAAATTAAAATTGTGTTGAAATATTTGCAGTTTTTGACAGATGAAAAAGATAATTGTTGCGTTAATATTGTTGCAAAATCCTCATCAAACTTTCCCATACTATACCAGTCCATATTCCTTCTGTGCACCTCATTATTTACAGCTGGAAATGAATTTGCAATTCGAAATGACTGACATCCGAATTCTTTCACTATCTGTTTCAAATAATTTTGGTACAACAAAATAATTTAACCAACCTTCCAGAAGATCCGTAGAGGGAACCCGGCGAGCTGAAATCCTTGGCAATGATGGAATCGGTGAGCTCGCCTAACGTGATGGACTTGGTCTGCGGAGCACTATCAAGATCCACGACGCTGATCATGGCGGGAGACAGAGCTTTCCTCTGCAACTGCTGTTGCTGTTGTTGCTGCTGCTGCTGCTGTTGTTGTTGCTGCTGTTGCTGTTGCATTTGCTGTTGTTGTTGCAACGGTTGGGGAGGCGGCGGAGCCTGCTGTTGTTGAGTGGGCGGAGGGTTCTGGTCAGCAGGATTAGCTTCGCGGTGATAGCTCTGCAAAATACGATTAATAGTGTAAAATTTATAATTCCCTTGTTTTTCATTTTTCTGCAATTCATACATTCAGTTATTTTTACTAGTAGAAAGCACAAAATCAAGCTCTATAATTCGCCGGTATTCGATAGTCAAATTCAGTAGTCCGCCGCGTACAAGTATACAACGCAAATTAGACGGGTTTATTTGGACACTTCTCCTTCGTAAAACGTACGTTCATCGCGAAGAAATGTACCAGGGAGGAGAGTGCCCAAGGACTGCATCAAAATTATGCCGAGCTCCAATGCAACCGGGACACACAAACTGAAGCTTTTGGTCATAGGGAAAGCCATGAATCCCAAGCCAATCAAAAATATCTGCCTCACTGAACAACTGGTCGTGTCAAGTGATTTAGTTAATAAACTTAGTTTGTAAAAATGTATAATTTAGTAAATACTTGATTTTGATTATAAATAAAACCGTAATTATTTGCTAGTACAAATTTCTCAAAAACAAAAACTATTTTTACGAAATACCTGTTTTAATTTTTAACATATTTTGTATGTATGCACTATAATCAGCCGCTTTCACTAATTGGAAACTTGTCTGTTTTTTAGGGTGGCCGATTACTGAGAGTACTGTTTTTAGAAATACTTCCCCAGCTAAAGTAATCAGTCATAATTATAGATAGTTTGTTTATTAATTAACGCCCACGGTGGCCGCGCGGCATGAGCGTTGGACTATCATGCCGTGGGTCCCAGGTTCGAATCCTGGGTCTGGCAAGTACACATATTGTTTTTCAATATGTGTGTGGGTCAGGGTATGGACCTAATAGGTTGAGCAAGTGGCTGACATCCATTTCTCGTAAAAACAAAAATCTCTTAATACAAACCTCTACTCTGTGGAGGCCCATATGATCATATTAGGATCGGACATGGTCGAAGAAGAAGAAGTTTATTAATGAATGTTTCACTCGGCAAACACCCCAAGTGTATTCATAAAAAAGTGGAGATTGATCATTTTCATTGGGCAGATTGACAGAACTGATGGGTAAGCTGTTAGAGCCGGCATCTGTATCTCTGGTAGCTGAGTTCCTATTATTTTGATTGTGATAAAAGAATGTCTACTTACGTTGATAGGCAGGAAGGCTCGAGGGGGCGGATTGGTGGGCTCCGAGCTGGTCTGATTGATCTGCTGAGTGATGATGGCATCAATGAGATTCGCCGCCGTCAGCCCGTCTGACTTCAGAAGCCTCGTATTTGAAGAAATCGGTCTGAACACACAAACATAAATTACTTACTATAATGCGTTTGCACAAAAAAATAGGACATTGTAATTCAATACAATACACTAATATTTAGCTTTATCGCCAAGATTTATGTTCTTGAAGAGTTAGTTAGTACCTATAGAATCCATTACAAAAATAAATGCATTCTACGTGTCTTTTGTCAAATTTTATGATGTGTTCGTTATCTGGTCCAAACATTTACATCCTCAATTATATATTTGTACACAAACAGTTTTGTTTTTCTGGTTATCTGAAAAGCTCCTCACTAAGTACCTAGATTTACTCATACGGCGTGGATATTTTTTATGACATCCACTGAACTTGTTACATTTTTATTATGTTAAGTAGGCTTGAATAATCCAGAGTTATACCCTATCCATGGAATAAGCCAAACCGAATCGTTTATTACCCTCCAAATTTACGCTGTTTCCGTTTACAACCATTTACTAACTAGTCGAGTGTTCATGGAAGTGCTTGCGAAACTGTATACAGACATTGCTTCGTGTTCCGTAATGCTTCACTCAAATCACAGTGTTCGGGTATGCTCGCATATTTGGATCAAGTATTCATTCTACCAAAATCAGAAGAATATCTTTCTCTATGGTCACCTTTTAACAAGTTTGATGTCTATGGACGCTTAAACGTCAAACAAAAAGGACACAGGACGTAATTTTTGCATTTTGCCGCGAGATACCTCTAGTAGTAATACAATGCTAATATTGAAAATGAAAGATGTTAAAATCGCTACAACATTTACATACTCATTATTTCTTATATTAATTGATTTATATTACATTATGGCCGGATAATCCGAATGCCGAATAAACGTTATTGAATAAATATAATCATTATATCATCATCATAATCAAATATAATACTCTTGAGAAGTAGGTACATGATTACTATCGCAGAAGGTAGGTACCTATCTAAACAAATAAAAGTAAATGCTAATGGTAATAGTATACCATGTATTATGCATAAATCGTTTCCAGCACAATTATAATATGAATTGAGTTATTAAAATATATATATATGTATATATATATATATATTAATTAGATTTTCATTCATCTGCGTCTGATATGTATTTACTAACGAAACTTTTGAATCCGAAAGCATTATCGCTTTTACGAAATTTACGGCGTTGTAGATTAATTTCATCCCCGGAAGCAAAGTTTAGTAATAAAGAAAGCAATCATGATTGAATAAAATGAAGCACCATAGGATCAATTGTAAAATAGATAATACCATTAGACAATAAACAAAATAATTCACTGAATCATAATGAAATACGGAAAAAAACAAGTACGTATGACAATTATTATCAACAAACGCGGGCTGTCAGTTGCAATCTGTCAAACATCGACTCTGCCATATTTAGCAATCGGTTCGCTAAACTTATGGTAGAGGGGCATTCTGTGTACGGATTCAGCGAGATGCTTATATGCAAAATCTGGATGAACGCAATTATACGTTTTGCACGCAATCTGGCGTAAAATCGCATTCGAAAATATTGGGTGGATGGCCTATTAGATAGATGTCACTTCGTTATTTAAATTTAATGTGAACAAATCTCCATTCTTTCTAGCACTAATTACATTTGGGGTTATTAAATTATTAGTCAAATGAGTTCTTTATAAGTCAACGTAAATGTTAAACAATCATTTGCTATCGAGTCTTCCCTACTAGTATTTTTAAGGTTAGCGCTAAAAAATCGCTTAGTAAGGAGTCTTCACCATACGCCAATTACACAATTGTCTTGAAAAAGAAGCAGATTACGTTATATCTGCAGCACATGACTGAGTTCACGCGTAATTCACTTGTCGTGGGAAAAACAGAAGAAATGGAATGTTATTATTACCTATCTCCTCTGTCATGCATTCTGGCGGGAGGCGGATGAGCGGTGAATGATCCAACAATCAACCGCGCTGTCTCGCGCTCCCTTTCAACACGAATCCGCTCATCGTCACTCTGAAACAAACATGGATATTATTACGAGATTACAGACCTTTTGTTGCTTGGCATTAGGTTTGAAACATTTTGTAAAGTAAGTCTCAGCGACGACATATTAAGACAACCACTCGTAGTTGATTATCACATCAGTGGTTATAGCTGCAGTCCATTGTGTGAATCAAAGTGTGGAGTGTTTGAGCATGGGGAACGTACCCAGAAAAGTGTAGGGGTCAGCGATGAGTGACTTGAGGCACGATAAAATAATAAGACAGGATACAAACGGGCCTCAGTCGCAACGGCTTAGCTGTGAGCAATGTAAACTCCAGACGACACATGTAAACAATACAGATATAGTGGTGGTTAGTAATAAAAAAAAAAACAAACCTGTGCTTGCAACTGTTGCTGCTGCTGTTGCTGCTGCTGTTGTTGCTGTTGCTGCTGCTGTTGTTGCTGCTGTTGTTGTTGTTGTTGCTGTTGTTGCTGCTGCTGTTGTTGTTGCTGAAGATGTCTCTCTCTTTCTTGCATCTGAATGTGATGCTGGTGCTGTTGTCTCTCCCTCTCCCGCTCCCTGTCCCTCTCCCTGTCCATCTGCATCTGCCTGTCTCTCTCCCGCTCTCTCTGCTCCTGTATCTGCCTCTCTTGTATCTGTCTCTCCTGTATTTGGATTCTTTCTCTCTCTCGGTGCTCGCGCTCCCTATCGATCTGCAGCTGCTGTCTCTCTCTCTCCCTCTGCTCTCTGTCGACTTGTATCTGCCAGTCGCGCTCCCGGTCGATCCTGTCTTGGTACGCCTGTTTTGATTGAGCCGCCTGGTGCTGGGCTCTTCTCTGACTATCCATAGCCTGCAAACACAATACACAGTTACAAGAGATGCAAAAACATTAAAGAATATAACAATATGTCTCAAAATTATACATATTGGACCTAACAATGACTAAACCTACAAATGAAATGAGATCAAGAATCATGGAAGTCAATTGATTACCAATCAAATTATTGGAGATAAATTGATATAACAGTATAAACTTTTTTGATTCATGACGTATTGTGCTATGTTGCTAGTATTAAAAATATGTATAAATCAAAAAATATCCATTCGTCAGCCTGGTGACAATACTAAACACTCTTTTCTCATATTTTTTTTATTTAAAATGCCACTGCAAACTATTACCGATCATATTTAGCAGTGGCGAAGGGTGGAGGTAGGCTGTTAAGATTCGCTATAAATAATGCACACTAAACTTTTTTAGTCATATGTATTTGTTTTTATTGAACTAAGACTACAATTTACAGATGGTGTTAGTTAGTTTTTAAAAATCAATTAAACCCGGTCTAAACGAAACCATAATAGTTTTGGTCTAATTTGGGCAATACGACAAAATTGTGCACACTTTTTCATTCATAGTTATTTGTTTTCATTGTATTACAAATACATATTACACATATTATTGGTTAATTTTTTTAATTCATTAAGCCCTGCCTAAACCAAACTATAATAAATAAAAATATTATTCTATTTATAAAATATTCAAAGTTATGTATGATTTAATTGCATAATTTTAGATATTTTATAGATAGACATGTATTTTTTGACTATTATCTATTATGGCTTGGTTTCTCAGGGTTTAATTGAATTTTAAAAACTAACCAACACTATCTGTAAATTGTAGTCTTATTTCAATGAAAACAAATATGTATGTGTGAAAAAGTTTAATGTGCACTGTTTATGGCGGATCTTAACAGCCTACCTCCACCCTTCGCCACTGATATATAGTGACATAACAAATTGCTGACTGTACATACTGGCATATCATTTTAGTTTCATATTATATTGTTATAACGGACAGTATTGAAAGGGCGCGCCACACATGGCCGTCCTCGGGAACTCAGGGCTTCAAACCGGAATTGTCGAGCCGTATGTGTGCAGTTTTATTCTGCCGAGAATTCAAGAAAATGGTCAAACTGACATTTCACAATCGGAGCAGACGATCGGCGTGAGTCGTAATTTCAATGGCATAAAAAGGAGAAGAATAGAAGTATAATGTTACCTGTTGTCTTTGCATCTGTTGCACCATTTGCTGTTGCTGAGACAGCATACCTCGGTGTATCCGATCGTGCTGGTACCTGCAACAAAAACAATCATTTTTATTTTGTTTACACAATTTTTAAACATCTACCGCCTTTTTTATTATCAAATTACAACACCTACATACATGTGCACAAACAGCGCCTTTTAAGGATACAAAACGTGGCTGCCTGTCCTCAAAATATTTACTGAAAGCATCAGATTTCTGCACAAACACAATATGCAAGGTATTTCAAACCAAATGACAGGAGTAAAAATATTTACTGAAAGCATCAGATTTCTGCACAAACACATGCATGGTATTTCAAACCAAATGAAAGGAGTAAAATTACACTGATAATTTTAATAATCATTGAATTCTCAACAGAACCATGAGTGGAGTCCAAGAAACTAATCTATGTGTACGACACCATCATCCTATAACGAATAGCTAAATCCACTTTCACCAACAAACATTTCCATCGAAATTAGTCAATTCATCAGGCAGTCCAGTGGCGAAGACTCTATCTATACCGAGGTTTTATTTAACGTTAACGTTGACTACAAATTTGTACGTTTGTAATTGTATCGGCACAGTAAATAGATATACTTACGGTGGCTCTTTATGTAAGGTATGCGGTACAGGCAATGATGGTTGCTGGACTGCCACATCTACGAGGGATGAGAACGCTTCGTGACCTTGAAGAAGTAAACAATAAAATTTTTAATAAACTTCAATAATATTCATTAATTTGTATGGTAGCAGGTTTTCAATGACAAAAGAATTGAAAATACACGACATGATATTGTGATCAATTTTGCATACGATATAAGATGTAACGCACTGCCATATTTGCAACAATACACCCTAGCAGTGCTAACCCACTTGTCTATACTATGTGTGAGAATTTTTCAAGGGTGATATTATAATACTGAAAGGAAACTGACCTGGCGGTGGATAGTGATGCATGGACCTCATATTCTGGTGCGGCGAAGGCGGCTTAGCGGGTTGCTGAATGGGTGCGGCTGTGTTGTGCCGTTGGATCACGCCCTCGCGCCGCTGTATCTGCTGTTGATGCTGCTGTTGTTGCTGCTGCTGTTGCTGTTGCTGCTGCTGCTGCTGCTGCTGCTGCTGCTGCTGTTGTTGTTGCTGTTGCTGATGAGGACTTACAGCACTACTGGAAAGAAGAATGCTCATTTTATTAATTAATTATGTTAATATTATATTATTAATTACTTATTTCATATTTTTGTACAGTGTCGAGAGAAACGCAAGGCAATTGATGCTTTTAAGAGCATATTACAAACTGATCGATTGTCCAGAGACTCTAAATAAAGTAATAGCTGTAAACAAAATGTCTTTAATGCATTTTTCAGACATATTGCTTGTCATGATCTGAAGAATATGAAGATGTATGATCTTGGGAGCCTTGAGAGGAGGCAAAGCGGAGGAAAGACAACTAAGTGAGTGAGCTTAGTGGGAGTAATCTTCAATCTGCTCCGAGAAAAGCAGATTGAAGACCATGAGGAGAGATTTGATCGGGCAGAAGATGGCTGCATTTTCAAAATTGCAACGATTTTCATCCTTGAGAGAACGAACTGAGAAGAAGGTATTATATTATAGGCACTCAAATCAAACAACCACCAACCATGTCTACCGTGAATGACAAATATTAATTGACAGAGGTGTGCATGAGTGCATTTGAGCACCTGAAAAATGTCTTCAAACACAAGCTCCCTCCCAAGGTAAAATTTAGATCTGGATTGATAAACAGTTAAGATTTGTGAAAGTATGTGGTAATACAACGCATAGGACCGGGAGGAAAGGGCTTGAAGAGCTATTCATCCAGCGGTGGATTGATCCACTCTGGTGATGAAACAAAATAGATACAAAAGCAAATATATAACGAATAAAGTCTGCATACCTATTGAGGTGTTCAGCAGGTGACCCTCTGGTGGAGATGTAGGCGGGCTGGCGAGTAGGCGGCTGCTGGTCTTGGCTGGCACGGCGCTGGTGCTGACCATGCATCTGCTGCGAGGTGATGTAATCGGCCATGATGATAAGCCGCTGCTCGTGGGAGGGCGGCCGGGAGGAATACGGGGTCGGAGAGGTGAAGGTGCCACCGGGTGGAGCTATCCCACCCCCCACGCCGCCACTCGCAGATGGCGACGCGGACTGCGGGACGGGCAACTGGGAGTAAGGGCTGAAAGTCCCGCTCGGAGGCGGGTTTTGGCCTCCGGGACTCTGCCTCTTGTCCCCACTCCCCCCTCGGGGGCCAAAATACTCATACAGACGCTTGTCTTGCATGTGGTAAGGTGACATGTGGACGGGGGTACCCTGCGTTATGGATCCGATCTTGGCTTCAGGCGGGGTCTGCCTTAGAATACCATCAAACCGCGGGCTGAGGTTCGAAGAGTTCTGCTGCTGCTGCAGGTGCGAAGGTTGCGAGTTGACAGGGGTGCCATGCGTGATGGACCCTTTCGGCCCGTGGGGACCAGTCTTGGGACTGAGCCGCGGGGCCGCCTTGGAGATCTTCGCCTGGGACATCGGCGACTGGATCCCGAGACCCCTCTGTGGCATTTGGGAGATGTTGTGCTGGGAGACCGGCACCGCCGAAACATATATAGAGGGCGATTTGGACATTCGATTTTGTTCAGCACTGTGATGGTAACTGATGTAACTGGGGTCCGAAGTCCTGAAAACTGTAACTGTCGGCGGCTGTCCTGATGCAGGAGACAGTGGGTGATGCGACGGATGCAGTGATTTGGAATGGGCAGGAGGCGGGGGTCCGCCAAAGCTCTGATCCCGAGGTTTCTTGATGCTCAAGTCGAGGGTCTGCGGCTCCTGGTCACTGCTCTGCCTCTGTATCTGGACGACAACTAGCCCCTCTTTGGGGGCTTCCTGAGGTTGTTGAGGTTGCTGGTTCGAGACGGGCGTGATGGTGGCGGCGATCTGCGGACTGTGCAAAAGCTGCTGCTGATGTATGGTCTGCTGATTGTGCCCGTGAGAATTGACTACGCTGAGGGTAGCCAAGGAGTCAGCACCTTGCCGGTGTCCAGAAAGAGGCTGCGTGATTATGTTTTTACTCATATTGGCACCGGGTTCCTGTCGGTATTCCCTGACGAAAGTGATATCACTTCTGGAATCATTATTAGTCTGCATGATCGACGAGTTCATCTTCTGCGAGTTATTCTGAGGAGGCATGCCACTAGATTTGCTCATCATCTTCAACTCGATGACGCTCATCATGACGTCTTTGAGGGTAGACGTGGCACCGCCGTCCGCTCTGGGAGGAATGCCCGTTTGCAGTCCCCTCAGCGGTCCGTTGTGCTGGTTGGGTATTCCAGGCACGGCTGTGATGGTGGCCTGCGAGGGGTAGGGCGCGGGCGGCGGCGCAGAATGGAGAACGCCGGTCGGTGACTCGTTCTCTTCGTCGGCCGTCTCGGTGGCGGAGCTGTCATACTCGTCTTTGGTGACGGTGAGCTTGCCCGGCGGTTGGAGCGGCAGGCCGATGGGATGCGTCAGTATGGTGGGGCTCGACATGCTTTCGGCGCCAGTCGCCGGCAGCATATCGGCGACTCTGGACTTGTCTTCCGGAGTCCGATTTATCAATAGCGCCGGCGGGAACGCCGACGCCGAGATGACAGAATCGACCGCCATGGGCTCCGCTCCCAAGTCCGCTTCGTTCTTGACTTGCGGCAGTGGGTGGTTGGGCGATTCCGCCGAAGCGGTGTCGGAATTGTGAGGTTCTACGTTTTCATCGCAAGAAGACGTGCTGCTGCCGCTCTCTTCTTCGTCAGTCAAGATGGGTTTAGCCTCGTCGCCGAATTTCAACTTGTTGTACTCGGACACGGCGAGGTCGAGGCCGTGCTTTTTCCTGTACTTGTAGTAGAAATTTTTGACTTGGTTGACCGGCTTGGCCATGACTTCTGCGATGGTCTTCCAGTTGGTGTCGTTGTCCTGCAGGAGCATCTTCATCTTGACGATGTCGTCCTCGGAGAAGCTCGCTTCCGAGTCGGCCAGGTGGTCGGCTGGGTCCAGCTGCAGGTGAGGAGCGAGCCGTCGAGTTATTCTCTTGAAGCATGCCACACAGCATTTTGTCAATGTTGGAGGAATTTCTACAAGAATAAAAAAACAGTGATAGATAATAAAATCGATAAAACCATCACGGGTCAGTACGTATAACATTATTTTATCTGGTTATTAATATTAGACAAATGGAGTTACTCACGTAATTCTGCAATAACTGGGTCTCTTATCTCGGGGGGTAGTTCTAACCACTTGGGCGGTAAGTGGCGTAATCGTTTCGCCCTGACTTTCGAAACAGGGCACGTTGGATTCGGACATTTCGTATACCTGCAAAGTGTACATATAATTAAGATCCAATCCAGTACTCTTAAAACGCTATGAAGCACTAACATGAGAGCGTGCAGCAAGCAAACACGATAGTTTGTTTTCCTCTTCATTCAAAAAAAAACCATCGCAATAAACTATGGCATCTTCACTTCCACATCCCACTATCCCGATAAAGGTTATTGGGTACACTAAAATGTAATGTATTTATAACAATCTATATTGGGAACATATCAAAATGTGTCTATAATACATGTCCAAAGTCAAAAGTCAAAACTTCAAATATTGTGGGAAGATCGAAATATTCCTACCACTGAATAAGACATAGTTGCATATTTTAAAAGCACCAATTATTTTTGTGTACCTACCGATTCCATAATTGGAAAAAAAAAAAAAAAAAAACCTGTGATAAGACGAAAACCTAAGCCAGCCCTCAATGTAACTGGAAAATTTTGTAAGCAAATAAATATTGAATGAATTGAAAAAAAAAAACAGACCAGTAACAATAATGTACACATTTCCCAACTCTGCCAACCTAAATTAAGGGCCTACACAAAGTTACTCAGTTATCAACTGCAGTCTTTGTGACATCTTTACATGAAGCACTAAATACCCAAACTAGGTAATGGTAACATGTATTAATTAAAGTATGGCTTTGATGCTTCGAATGTATCGTATACAAAATCCAAGAGTGTTAATCGACTATTTCTGTTTTGTTACTGTCTAAATTTACATAATAGTGGAGCTATTTACGCGGTTGACCGGCTGACTCGCGCATATACAAATGCACCGGGAACCAAGTTGACTAGATTAGACTTCAGTGATAATTAATGAAGTATTGTTTTTAAATAATTTATTATTTAAATGTTATTTCTTTATTGAACATACATAATTTTGAAAACACTGTAACCAATAGAAACAAACATTATAACCAATAGAAAAAATCTTTTTGAAAATTGCAAGATCAAGGAAGCTACAACACTAAAATATCTTGGAGTGATCCGTGACGTCGGTTAGTAATTAAAGTAACGCCTACTTTGATTTAAAATACAAAAGCCGATAGCCAATATTAGCTCAATTTAAAAAGCGCTTCAGAGAGTATTATAAGACCCATTAGTTAAAATTTGTCATAATTAAGTATGGTACCTTTAGCACAGTGGTCTATATGCGTCGGCGCGAAACCCGAAAACTGCAGGGTGGGGTGGGGGGCTTTTCTATTGGTTATAATGTATTTTCTCAGGACTGTTTTCAAAATTATGTATATTCAATAATTAGAATATTACATTCTTAAATCTTGTGAATTATTCGTTAAATAAAAAAAGTAGGTAATTATTTCTTAATGTTTACGAATCTTTTAAGGAGGACAACATTCAAATTGCATACATTACTATGAAAATAATAATACTGATAGAGTGTAATCCAATGTTTATGAAATAATGCTTATAACTTGGTATAGAAAACAGTTGCATTTTTGAAACCTATTTCACATATAAATGTGTATACTTAACAATTTACGTGAAATCATTTTCAGCCACGTATTCCCAGCACCTGAACTATAGAGAGGATTCGGTTATTTTGAAGTGATTTACTCTACTATTACAATATGCTTTACCTCGATCTGACCCACTTGCAGTGGCAAGTCTGACAGACCCTGGCTCCCAGCGGCAGAGCGTCCTCTCTGAGGCCGTAGTGGTGCGCCTGCCCCCGCGCGAGAGGCCTCGTCTGCGCGCACCTTTCCGCCCTGCACACCGCGCACGAAGAGCTCGCGCCCTCCAGCCCTTTGTCCGCTCCTGAAACAACAGAAAAAAACAGCAAATTAATAATAGTATTTACAATCACAATAAGTATTGCTAATTCAATATCTCACTGTTCCGAGCTCTACAGTGTGACCCAATGTCGTACCCCCACTTGATATACGGAAAATTGTGACCCACTTCAAACTTGAAACTTGCCCGTAGCGAATCAGGAGGATATCTGGATCAGGACACTTAGCTTATAGTAATAAAAAAAATCGATCTAGGAATCGTGCATACTTTAATGCTCGCTATTCACAACCAAAGTCTCGGTTCTACCACGGTATACGCTTGAAAGAATTTTGAAACTTGATAACTATTTAT